>NC_138457.1:3624927-6039927 GCF_040668555.2 Bombus flavifrons | reverse complement strand
ATTATAGATATAGGGTAGATAGTAAAATAGAAAAGAAATAGAAAGCAATAAAAAAAAAAGCAAATAGTTTTATTCTTCTTATTGATTATAACATTTTAGAAAATAGCTACTTGCAATAGTCACATATTGCAGTGTCACACTTTGTGCAAGTACATTCGTCATGTGACCAGAGTGCGCGCATTAGGCACTTGATCCATATTTCTTCACCAGAGTATTGGGGAAAAAGTTTGTAGCAAAATAAACGATACCAAAGTGACTGAGCGAGGAAGCCTATAGTCGTTTGACAGATATTCATTTGTCAGATTTAAAAAAAAAATGGCGCTATTCCATACGGGGTGTGCTATTCCAATATCTGGTCGTTTCCCTCTAATCATAAATCTTAAATAACATTCTCGCAGCATTGTTTTCTTTTTTATCTACCTGCTTAATCACCATCGATCTTAATTTACCGACAGGGATAAAATGAATGAGTTTAAACCAGGAGAAACGATGTAAGCGCCAATTAAATGTTTCCCATCGTGTAATAATTTTTTCTCTGGCCAGTTAACCTCTGTCCACTGACTGTCCAGTGATTTACTATAGGCAAGCCACTCTGCAGAGTTGTCAAAAGTGTTGGTGTATTGTGTTACAGATAAACAGAGGCCGTGGCTGGGCGCTCCAGTTTCAAGCCGACAGACCAGACTCTAGCTACCACTCGGATGTGATACGAGAGTATGTCGACCATGGTGTTTCAGCAATTGAATCGACAATGGTTCATCTCGTTTTCACAATTATGCCATGCTCATTCGAGACAATCCGATCACGTTTCGGATAGCGTTACCGTAACGCGCGTGAAGTGCCTCGCGGTTCGTATTTCTACCGATTTCCCGCGCTTCCGACCGACTTCCGCCGATACTGTTACCGACCAATGGTCACTCTTGTCGATTCGGGCATTAGTTTCATATTCACACAAAAATAACAAGAATGTAGGGTAATCGGTAGACTGCGGTCATTTATGCAAATTCGTGTTTTTACGAAACACAATTGGTAGAGTAGAGCTTGGACAGAGATTTGTTTCGCTTATATGAATGCTACAACAGATACTAAATAACCAAATGTTAATAACCAACTATGAATAATATATACATATCTATTTATATAATGATATATTCGCATATTACGTGCCATTTTTCATAGGACGATGTTTGACAAATTTTCACTCGAACCACTGTCATTCTCAGTCCGTCAAATAAGACCGCATCGTCGGATGATAAAAGGTTCGCGAATGCTTTATTCAAAAATTTGTAGCGATTCTATTATGAATTCTTGCACTCTTAAACTTTCTGTAAGAACCAGCGTGGTCAATCTGATTTGCTCCAGTGGCAGATCTTGGTCGTCGAAAACCACAACAGCGGCCACTCGAGGATTCCCCGGGCTTTTGTATCCACGATCTCTACAATTACCAATGGAGTAATGCGAGATTTAGGGTGGTCTGAGTTCCTCGGGTTAACTCTCTGACGAAGGTTAAGGAGAATTCCTATTAGCTTTCGTGGCAATGGCAATATACCATCAAATGGCCAGCCAGAGTCAAGTACGGCGATTGAGTGATAGTCTCCCGTGTCAAAGCACACTCGAGTTCCTTTAGCAGACATAACCTGATCGTGCCTCGTGTCCCTCGTATTCTTATGCCATCCACGTGTCGAGTAAACCCAAAGTAAACTGCTTGACACCAAAATCAAACGTGTTCTTACAAAAGACTGTGGAACTCGATTTTTCAACCATTTCCACTACTCGACTTTTTAAGTTACGTAAATAGATTTTAGGTTATGTAAATAGATTTTAGGTTATGTACACGAACATTCAAAGCGAGGTTGAATTGAAGATCCTAATGCAAAAAGTGGGCAAATTTGTATATTTTGATTAAAGTTTACGGAAATTTGTATATTTTTATACATTGCCGATCGATTGGGCCAAAAATCGAGCAAGTTCAATGCGCGCGTGATAATCTTTGGACTCCCGCTTATTCCGCTTTTACCATGTGTCTGCCGCTCGAAAACATCATGAATGTTTATAAACGCTTCGCAAGTTTGCCCTTTTATCGTGAAAATTCGTAATAATCGAATTCCATCGAAACGCAACATTATCATCTTTATTGGAAATAAGGAAACAACAAGGTAAACCGCGAGATGGAGTGAAATATTGAAGGTGCGAGCTGTGGCGAGAGCGGATGGAACCAAGGCGGATGGAAAAGTTTGCCTGGTTACGTTTTTTTACGCTCTAAAGATGCATGAGAGCGTGCCTCGCGCTTCAAAAGCCCTGTCTCTTCGAGATGCATCTCTTTACAGCCGGCGTTTCTCTTATCATTTCTCGCCCCCCCCCCCAACCCCTGTCATGCTCGTTCGATCATAACTATCTAAAGCCCGAGAAGTTGTGGAAATTGCCGCTCCGCCACGCTCTAACCACTTTAACGTCGCGAGTTTTCCACCATCTTGATAAAACATACAATTTTCTAGCCCTAAAACGCCATTTTAACCCTCTCGCTCGTAAATTATTCAATAGCCAGCAACACTTGCGCAATTTCTAATTCCTCCGTCTATGGCGCGATAAATGGAGGATTTATGCGATTACTTGGACATTTGGAAACGCGCAATAATATTGTTTACGAGTTTCTATTTGTCATATG
Source organism: Bombus flavifrons (assembly GCF_040668555.2). Lineage (NCBI taxonomy): Eukaryota > Metazoa > Arthropoda > Insecta > Hymenoptera > Apidae > Bombus > Bombus flavifrons. The sequence goes on along the minus strand of NC_138457.1, from coordinate 6,037,265 downwards.
CGCTTTTAGATTTTTCCATTTTTACCCTTCGTTTCTATTTGTTAGGTTATCTTCGTTTGTAAAAATGTCAAGGTCGATCACAGGCGATTTCCGTTCTCCATTAGGAAGAACAGTTTTTCAGCTGTGATAACGAGGGCATTAGTATCGCGTGCAACAGCCCGTGCAAAGTTGCAGCGCTGCTTTTTCAGTCGCATCAACCCGGAAAGAACATCTTAGAGGTATCACTGGGCTTGAATTAATTTACCACACAAGGTAAGGTAGATCGAATAAATTCCTAGGTTGCCTCAGACAATTAACCAAATATTTTCACGAGCGAACGTTTCTTTGAAAACGATGTAGTTCTGGTATAGTTTTCTTTTAATCAATTATTAACAACAGAAACGCATTCTTTCGAGTGCGTTCGAAAGAAAAGGCGAGGATAATAAAATTGTGCAACTTTCACGAGAAACAAATAAATTCATTCTCTAATTGGCGAATAACTGATGGGAATTTTAGTTATAGTAAATTAATACACTGCCTTTAGATCCACCAAAATCTACAGATACAAATTATAATTTGATAAATTATTTACAACTATCCTCGCTATTTATTAAATTTAATAGATTGCTAATTATTAATAAGTATCTCTCTGTCTATTACAATTTAATAACTTATTAATTATTAACTATTGGTAATAAATATCTATAGGAAATTAAAAATCTCATTGGCTTATGATTGCTCTTCCGATTCTAATTCCTCGTGATTTAGTTTACATCACGCGATACACAAATTAATTAATTTACGCTGCTAGTATGATCCAATCGAGCATGAAAGGGTTAACAATTACGTACATATTCAGGGAGCATAGTCTTCATTGAAATATAAATTCGTATCTTATCTTTTGGCTTCTTTTTTTTAAGGCAGGTTTATTAGAAACGAAGAGCTGAAAGCGTAAGGTATGACGGTAAGGGGGTGAAAGAATACCCCATGGGGACTAAACTTCCCCTGCTGGCAGTCCATTAGAAGAGCACGGACGATTTAGCAGAGGGGCTTTTAGGTCCAGCAATTTGATGCTGCTTGCCTGTCATGCTAATATCCCGAGCTTTATATCGAGTCGAGTTTTTCTTCACCCGCTTCTGATGTATGGTTTCCCCGCGTAAGTTGCCGGGAGTACACGTCGTTGAACATACCGCTGGATGATGCTTTTGTTGCTGCTGCCCCGGATTTTTCCTCGGGGAGTAGCTTGTTCAGAATTTTCTCTTCTTTCGCGTATAAATATTTATTCTACCACCATTAAATAAAAATTCTAGGACACGTAGCGCGTTTGAGAGTCGCACTTGGACATCTTGGAACTTATTTCGTCGTCTTCCTTTTTCGATGCCCTAGCGTTAACTTTTTCCGTTGCTGGAATTTTCATCTTTGACAAAGTTCCACTTATTTCCTTTTATCGCTAGAATTTCTGTCGTGATTCTGCTGAATCGTATATTGCTGAAATTTCTTTTGTTTTTACTGCAATTTTACTACAATTGCTGTGTGTTTGAATTTACTGTTGCTGTAGTTTCCTCTTTCCTATGTTCACACGTTGATCTTCATTTATTTTTGGAATTTTCATCTTTGGCAAAGTTCCACTTATTTCCTTTCATCGCTAGAATTTCTGTCGTGATTCTGCTGAATCGTAGATTGCTGAAATTCCTTTTGTTTTTACTACAATTTTACTACAATTGCTTCTGCAATTGCTATGTGTTTGCTTTACTGTTGCTATAGTTTCCTTTCTTTTGTATTCACACGTTGATTTTCACTTGTTTCTGGAATTTTCTGGTTCCATTTATTCCTGAAATTTCCTAATCTCTTTTATTCCAGGGATTTTTCGATGCTCTTGAATTGCTGTTTCTGTTAGAATTCCATTTCTGGTTTTCCTGCTATTGCTTTCTATTGCTGGACTTGCCTCTTAGACATTTTGCGTTAATTTCTCTGTTACTAGAACTTCCCTTTTTCTCATTGCTGGAATTCTTGTACCACACTCGTTGCTGAAATTCTTCTTCTATTGCTCTTGCATTAATTCTGATTCTCTCAGTCGACTTTGATACACACGCTTGACTAGAATACAATTATTTTTCGATAAATCGCGTATTTTTTTCCACGTACATGAAATATTCAGGAAGAGGAGGGACGCGTTTTGCAGCCGAGAAAAAGCAATGCGGCACACGAGCAACTCCAGTTCCCGGTATACTCGCGTGATTTAGGAGATAACGAGTTCGGGCTCGTCCTAATGAGACACGGAAACAAAAAGGGCGTGATTTCCCTTCGAGGAGTGGAAGCAGTTCTCACTCTACTTTTCCACCCCCGCGTAACAAAATCCATCCGCAACCATAACCCTTCATAAAACCACAAAATCGACCTCCTTTCCGCAAATAACGACCAAACTACAATGAACACTAACAAAATTACGAAACAACTCTATCTTTCCATTTGCAATTTTATTCTGTATATTTTTTAAGAGATAGCAACCTAAAGACCAGTTTGCAATAGCAATTAGATTAACTGGAATTCCCCATTCACAGCCCATTATCTGCCACTGTCGTAAGTTCGTGTTTCAAAGAATGTCACACGAAGTGATACTTAATATACGCGTGAAGCATCATTTACGCGTGAAAATAGTGTAGCCCAAAGCTCATTCTTCTAACCGTAACATCCGGAAGTCTGATAGGAGAAATATGTCAAAAAAAAAAAAAAAAAAAGAAAAATTGCAAGAAGATAAGAGAAAATAAAAATACATTACACAATTAACATTACAATAGATAATATAAATAGATAATTGTAATTGATAATACGATTAATTTCCATGCATTGCGGATGTGATAACCAGCGGACAAATAAAGATTCGAAAAGCCGTGAAACTGAAGAAAACAGTCAGGAAAGGGTTAACTTAAGTGGAAAAACACAATTGAACGCGGTACTAATTTCAAGAAAATGCTTGATTGAATGGATGGTTCACCAAGGAGAACTTTTCGTAACAAGTGTCTTACGCTATTGAAAAGATCAAGACGAAGATTAGGCTCAAGGTCGAAGTTTAAACGCGATCCATCAAGACGATTAACCATTAACCAGGTCCATTCGTAGCCCTATAATGGCGTGGACGGTCAGTGATAATCGTTTTAGAAAAATTACCATCGATTTCGCGGTTGAATTTGCATGAAAAATCGCCGCACGTTGGATAACGAGGAAACGAACATTACGCTGCGTTTCCAACGGGCCAGCCGCCATATATGAACGCGGTATATAAAGTATATTCGCGTCATATATTGCGGGGGTGTGCCTTCTCCCCTCGTACACCAGGGATTCGACATATTTTAGTGGCCGATTTGCAATTTAAACGTTATAATTAATGACGTCCTGTCGTGTCTCGCGACGCGTTGCGAACGCGCCGTAACGAAAAAATTATTCTACGAGGAATGGCTGTGAGGAGGGCTGCGGCTAATTATTCAAAATTATCTTTGCAAGATCCTTCTCCGTTCTGCTGGCATTTTTCTGTTTCTCGCTTATTTCGATGTGACATTTTATTGAGAGAGAAAAGTATATATTTAGGAATTCATCAGTAGCAGAAAGTATAACGTATTAGGAATTTATCGAGTACAAGCAAAGGTGTTTTAACCATATACGTGTAAGCTATTTAGAAATTTACAATTAGTTTCCTAATTTTATATATAATTTAATTTAAATTGTTTAGTAGTTTCGAACCACGTTAACGGTTCCTTTCATCGCATGAAATTCTTTACCGAAAAATATTTCGATGCGAAGCAATTCGAAACCTTGCGAATTCTGTTTTATCGATATTCTACGATTAATTGGAAACCACTTCCGCGGTAGCGATTCTATTGAAAGATATTTCGAGACGAAGGAATTCGAAGCTGGATTTCTATCTCTTACTGACATCTTTCCAAATTCTTAATTTTCATGAAAGTGTAATTCGATATCCACGGAACGAGTGAGCGTGATTTCTGAACTTTGGCCATTATCAAGCGAGAGAAATATCTGAGAATAGAAATGTGTGCACATATAGCTATAATTCCTTTTAGCCAGTTGCATTTTGCATTAGCAAGAAAAATGAGTGGAAGCTGGAGAAAGAAGAGGAACGATAAATAAATCATCGACGTTTAATCGTGTGCACAGTGAAGACGAGTACCGAGCGGCGCAATCGATAACTCGTTTACAATTAATTTCCCTTGGAATGACAAATACTTCTGCGAGTAGAATGGCTGACGTCGAGCGGAAGTCGCGGCGTGAAACTGCACGATTTAAGCGTCCTTCCCAACAGTGATTCTCAACCTGTTCTATTTGAAAACTGTAATTGAAGTTCTTTTTAAAATGCCACTTCATCGACATTAGACGAAGATTAACCGACTGGAGTTGACGCGTGATTTTACGTACCATTAGACTGCGGCTTTCTATACAAAATTATATTTCTAGGAACACGATTAAAGAAACAGAAGTTCGATAGAGATTTATTTTTCCTGTTAAACATTATAACAAATACTCCACCATTACAGGTATATTTTAATTATTTTCGTACATTATATCTTCTCACCCTGAAATTTTGAATAAATGCACGAATCTGCAGTTGAAATATGTATGAACCTCTCAGCCTGATCAACTTCACTATGCGCGTAATTGACTACTGCAGTAGTCGGATCTCTCAAAGAAACGAGTTTATTTATTGCGGGGAAGTGACAGACATAAACGTAAATTCAACGAAAATTCTTGGAAATATTAACATTCGATATACTTTTCTTTGCTTTTACAAACAATGTGAGTTTTTTTTTTGAGATTATGTAACTATATCAATGTTCATAACCTTTCAATAGCTTGGATATAAAATTTTGTATCGAGAACAGACCTGGATCGGAAATGTTACCGTCTGTCGGTAATACTTCCAACGATATCCGATTATCGAGAAAATCCTCAAAATTCGACGAATTGTCAAGCGAAAGGGACATTTTTGTAGTGACAAGAGATCTTGGACAGTGGTCGTTTTCATTATATTTCTAGAGCGTGAAACATTTAGTCCTTCACGCGTGCAAAATCAACCGAGTAATCTACACCGGTGTGCATGCGTAAACTCCGCGATAACAACGGCTAAACGTACGTCTCGGCCCCTTATCGCGATTCAACCAGCCATAATTCCCGTTTTCACGGCCGGATCATTGCTATCTTATGAAACCCAACGCGGAATCGCCCGCGGCCACCTCGAAAAACTGCTGTTCTAAGCAAAGAAGAAATTCTTCCTCATGGAACCTTAGATAGATCTCCCTGCATCTTCCGCCAGTTTGTAAATTATGCGTTCGACAGGTCGAAACTATACTCAGAAATCTTGAACGAAACATTGCAAACACAAATTCACTAATTTTAGCATGTAAGACATCAAAATCGAAATTCTATACGAGGTCTTGGTAAATTATCCTGCATTTTTAGGTTAGGTCGCAACAATATTTGAAGAAGTTCTTCCTCGTGAAACCTTTTACCATCGAATCCGCCAGTTTGTAAATTATGTATTCTACAGATCGAAATCTCCGATAATGTTTCCCGATTTTATAGACTTTCGATTAACCTTATGATATTGAATATAGAGATACGTTGAATATTTTAGTAGAAAAGTTGGAAATGTCAATGGTACATTATTCTACACTTTAAAGTTAGCTTGCAACGGTATCTATTTGCAAATTGTTCTGTTTGACCATCGAAGTCGATCATTTCGTAATATTAAATATAGAGATATAGAGAGTTGGATATTTCAATGGAAAAGTTGGAAAGTAATTTTACGAAAAATATTTCTCGGCCGTGATAGTCACTCGTCGCCTTATCTGACGATTTCTGCGCGACATAATCCACCTTTCTACGAACCACCGAGTCATCCGGACTACAACGGGACCATTCTGCTCTCCCCGTGGGATCGCGGCGCTTGTAAACCAGCCTGTAGCTTACGTTCAATCAATGGAGCTCGGTAAATCGGGGAGAACACGGAAAATCGCGACAGAAATCGAGGTAACAGCTTGTTCGATCCCTCGGGGATACTACGGATGAAGCATTGCTTGGATTAATAAAATTCTGCCACGCGAATTTTTAGGTTAGGTTTCGCAGAACGTAGTCGTGAGAACGATAATTGCTTGTCGATTCGTCTTTGCGTAACGCAGGAAAATAGTTCCTATTCTAACTGTCTTTGCTGCTGATTATTCATCCTATCATTATCAAAAGTAACAAAAATATAATCTAATCTTAACTTATATATAGACAGATAAATTACTCTAAAAAATACTTTTAAGCGCTGAAAGCATTTATAATTGGAACAGACGAAAACCGATGCCGAACGATCGATGTGATCAATTGGCAACAATCAGTTCTCATTTGACTTTCCTATTAGAAAATGCTCTTGACAAAATAATTTAAAGATCCTCTTCTCCCTTCGGAGCATTCAAAAGGCTACTCTTCTGGAACGATCAAGTTTCTACATACTGTTATTAATATTTATAAACTCGGGAGCTGATTGTGCAGCTGAAAACAATAGATAAGATCCATATAAACGTACGTTGCATCTGTCTTCGTTTATGAGATACCACGAATTTTCTGTTTTGATTTTATATTATCTAATGAGTTTTACAGAATATGCTCGAAATGACCATCTCGTATTTCAACACAATGACGTCTTGCCATGGATCCAGTTACACTCTGAGTGTTTCCCGGTGTTTCGCGAATTTGTTGAAAAGCCTGTTCTATTCTAAACCTCGGTATTTCAACGTTCTCTATAGCAGCGTTTGCTCTGTGTACAAAATTCGTCGTATCTCATAAACGAAGACAGTTAGAGCAAATGTTAATACGAACTTTTCTCACTGTTTTTAATTGTACAATCAGCTTCTCAAGTGGTTCGTACATGTTCCCTTACACACTTACTATGATATTATTCGATCTTTCAAAAAATCCCAAAGTCAGCCTCTAACCACGCTGTTCTTCTTCGTTCATTTTAGACAAATCGTTTTAAAATGATCGACGGAATCGATCGGTAGACGTCGACGGTGATCTGGCAGAGAACACGCGACGACAAAGAGGAGTCATCGATTCGTAGGTAGCGACCGAGGTTTGGCTCGTTTCGACAACGCGACAACTATAACCATACGCGGCAGCAGCAGCCTCTTTCCGCCCTCGAGTATCGTAAATAACGTTCAGGTAAAACGAATTGTCGATAAATAAATGCTCGAGCCGCGGATACGTGTCACGCGTGGGTGGACAGCGGCCGGTTGGATCGTTATTTCATAACAGGTCACGCTATCGTTTGTCCACCGAGCATATGAACCCACCGATGTCTCTCTCTCTCTCTCTCTCTCTCTCCTTCTCTCTCTCTCTTTATGTCGCGTAACGCGTTTTCATTCGTTAACTGACGTGCGGTTTGTTCTCGCCAGACGCAATTAGAATTCAACCGAGTGTCCTTCTTCTCTGTCGATCGAACCTCCTACCGCCTCCACTTTCATCCGACAATTCCATTTTTTCGACTTTCCACCATAAAACCTCGTCGATACAAACTCTTCCGTTTTCAACGATTCTGTCCGCTCAAAAATTCCACGTGCAATAATACCGTTCTTCTATCTGGTATCCGTTTGATTGTTCGGGGTGTAACGAATTATTTGAAATTTCCCGCGGTTTTTTATCTTCTAAGCGAAATTACGTTACTCGAATTTCGTACGTATTACGAAATAAAGATTAAATATCAAGAGTAACATCGATAAGAGTAAAGAGTAAGAGTAAAGAGTAACATCGATAAGTTGTACAAGGTACGATGAAGGCGATAACTCTTCAGATTTCTTCAGTTTTGGAACGATCGATAGGAGGACGTATGGACAGAATTAATTACGTGTATCACGATGCTACTATAGATTGTCCTTGGAACGATTATGTTATAGATGCGTGTGTGAATGGTTCGTCAGTACAGGCGACAGAATCTTCAATTGGAGGAAACTGGGTAAGTTTGCAAACATTGAAATACATTATTATACGAGACCATAAAAGAAGAAGTTACTCTTGTAGAAAAATTTTCTTGGCTGTTTGACGAAGAACCAAGTGAAACGAAATCGAGCCAAGTCTCAGATCAGGCAGGTCCACAAAATTGCAATCGACAGAGGAAGATGTTTTTTCTTGGCTATCAGACGAAGAATCGATTGAAATCAAGTTTCCAGGCAGATTAAAAATATTGCAACAGAATCATCGTTCCAGTGTTAATTAATTTTCGAGGAAGATTAAATTGTAATTGACAATATGCAGGGAAAGGAAATTATTTTTCCTGCAATCATTGTCTTCGATTACAATATCAGGCAAACATTTTGCGGTACTAATTCGCAGAAAAATGGACCAAAAATTGGTTCCGGTTTTCCTAGAGACGATGTTAAAAACCAGGATGACTCTATGGCTGGCTTTAAATCCGTGTAGAAATATTCGTATTTCGGTTGACAGAAGCTTCGTACGGAAGGTATCTCTTTATCAATAAGAAATTCTCGGCTATGCAGTTTGCTAGCCGGCAAGGAATCATATTTTACCGCATCCGCAACTGATACGTGGAGAAGATGCCTTCCATGGCGCATTCTTAGACGTCGTTTGAGATTTCACCAGCTCCGAAACACCTTCTTCCAGAACCAATCTTTGTTTGACAGAATCTTTTTCCCACGGTGCATTAAATTTCTTACAAAATTCCCCATAAATTCATCGATTCGCGATTCAACAATTTCTAAATCCGACTTAGCCGTTGACAGGCGCTTTTCGCGTGCTACAGTTGCCCATTTAGGATCCGTTTTTAGCTGCACGTATACTTCCATGACTCTCACTCAGGACTGTATCAATATTTACTTCGGATTTGCCAGCTGGAAACAAGAATTTTCTATTCTGTTACACTATTTAAACGTGTCAGACGAGCAGCGAAGCTGGATTTTCCTGAAATAACAGCAATCGACGTCGATAATCTGATCAGTTAAATCGAGTTAATGATGGCTATATTATATATCTGTGTAGAAGGTGAATTTATCACAAACATCTATATTTTTAGAGGACGCATAAACACCGATGAGGGCCACTTAATTTCCACTCAAACCCGATAAAACGTCATTGAAAAAGCTTCTAGGTAATTTTTTCATGCAACCCTTTCTGCATAATGCATGGATCGATACAGTTGGACGACTTGGAGAACGCTCTTTCGCATGCAGAATTCGCTCGTAATTGTTGGCACGAGCCGGCTGGACGCTTCCTGTCGCCTTTTCGACTGGCTGACAATACACGGTTAATTACCGTGCGTCGCATAACTTGCCGATGCAATCATGCAATGCGACTGAAAATACCAAACAACGCACAGTGGTATAGTGTTCCCCTCCTACCCCTGTTTTCCCCTCTTTCTCGGACGAATACTCTTCTTTTTACCAACCAATACGAGAACGTGACACGATCAGCGGAGCGAAGGGGCTCTCTCTCTCTCACTCGATGGTGTTTGTGTTGCACATGCATCGCCAGTTATGTCACCCAGTCGAATGTTGCACGCGATGAGTTCATCGCGGGCATGCTATCGGCAGCGTATCGCGGAAAACGTGGGGTGACGTCACTCCCATTCCATTCGATGAGATCTCGATGTCTTTTAACGTTTCTCCAGGAGAATAAACAGAACCGCAAGGAATTTGCTCGACGTCAGAAGAGAAAACCGCAGAGAAACGTCGTTGTCACCGCTATAATACATACCCACCATGCGTGCACCTGATTCGCCAGCCGAGATACAGAGCTTATCGATTTTTAAATAGGGAAATTAATTAGCATAACGAGTTTTATTTTTTATGTTCGGTGTTTAAATGTAGTATCTTATGGGAATTTTTAGCGACACAATGGAGAGAAAACAGCTAGGAAAAATTTGTCCGGTGGAATCGGGAATCGAACTCGCGACCTCCTAATTGCGAGCTAGTGCGTTAATCAATGTGACTAATTAAGCAATCGATATTCAATGATTTTGTAATCCTTATAAGGCGTCATCTATTCCGGTAGTTCGATAGAATGAATTATACAATATACGAGTAGTGAGTCACGATATTATGGTATTATAATTAGACGATGACCTAAGTTATTAGACAAATATCCCATTAATCAGATCAAAAATACTGGAAGAAATATCTGGCCCAATTTCCTTCGAACATTTTTACTTAAGAGACACTATACGGATCGTCAAGACAATGATGCCACGAGTCAATTTAAACACTCGTGCCCTAATCGAAAAGCGACATTCAAAGAGCATTTTGTAGGCTAATTGTTCGTTACGCCACGCGTTTCCTTGGAAATGATTCGTCGTCGTTTAATCAGGCGGGCGGATTATATTTCTTAGCAAGACGCGTTACTTTTCGTGGCGCCACGTGGGTTTCTATGTCAATGTCGCGGTGTATCCACGCGAAAGCCTCTCCTCTTTCGTGAAATGTATCAAACCTACGTACGAGACTATTATTGGACCATCAGAGACTCACGATCCCGTGGAGCGTCGGTGGAATATTTCTGACTATGCAAACAGTGAATCAGCTTGGACTCAATTAATCCAACGTGTTCGCTCTTTGCATCATAATCATCAACATGATTGATCTGTTTTTGTAGTTAGATAAAACAGGAAGTTCCATGTCTTCATACTAATTTAACCGTTCGCTTAGAATTTTGTAATCTCCGCTCGTGTAGATCCTCGTGTCACGGATGTTACGAGATCGCCATATATGTAGGTTAGTCACGTGTGCTGGAAGGGACTGGAGATTCAATGAAACCGATGGAATTTTACGAAACTTCGAACGTGGGTCCAAATTGCTCTGAGTGATTTAATGCCAACAAGAACAACCTTAGAAATTAGGAAAACGTGCCTCGCCATATATGGCTGACTATAGGGACCAGATCTAATGGTAGATGGGGAAATTCCCTAGATTGGAGCGGGTGGCAACATTTTATGTTCCACGCGTTGGCAGACTTGGACAGTAAGTAATCTTAGAATATACCTTGGAGGTTATATCGAAGGTATTTCCTGGATTTGAATATATTTATCAAAATTGATGTTTTAGCGTATGGTTGGCTGACACTTTGGGGCACAATTTTGATAATTTTATGATACTGAACCGTGTAGGTCTAAAATCTTCAATTTAAATTTCTAAACGTCTGAACAATGTAAGAATGAAACCTAGCCAGAACCTAAAGCTGGTATCAGGCTTCTCTCGCACGCTGGTCTATAAAATCTTATTTTCTTTCTGTCATATAAAATTTAATATGTGATTTCTATAGAATTTTTTATACCAAATTCATGTATAGAATCCGTTTCTTCTCGTCACGCAAGGTTTTCACGTGACACACAGTTTGATTATTTAGTGACTCGTATAATTCTATAGATTTGGGAACTGTACCTAACACAATACCTAAAACCTGGTACCTATCGATTTGCTGGAATATTTCGCTCGAGGAACATCTCGTTTATACGTCTAGCAATAAATTAACGAACACGGAATATCCTCCCTGACGCGAAATCGTTCATGAACAATTAACTAACAACGTTCATTTATATAATAAATAAATTTTTACCTGTCCTATACGCAATACGATTTCTTACTACAGGATTTCGTTCTTCTGAACATACTAAGCAGAAATAAAATCCGCCCTATGTATTCATACTACTATTGACAATATAACTGTAAATTCAGTTATTAAGCAATATAAATCATTATTGCAGAAAAACTATGACAGACGAATGACGAAGCATCGAAAAATACGCAAGAACCGGTATAAATACCCCGTGTGACAGAAATCATGTTGACCAGCGTAATTATAGGCTAGCAAGAGTAACAAATTCTCTCGCATGACAGCGACAAGTTTAATAGCAAAGCAAGTTACCAGTCAGCTGATTCATTTCGCATAAAACAGCAACAACACCGTAACGAGACTATGGCCTACAAATCGCAACTATCAACTGATGAATTATCGTGCAAGAGGGTCTTTCTAACAAGAGGTGGAGAATTTTTTACAGACGGAGAGAAAGCTTTTACACAATTGGAAGGTTCAACAATTACACGAAATTTAAGATACATATCTCTGTGTGTAGTGCACAGAGAGGGACGTTTCCTAGCGTTAACATGGTCGCCTTTGTCACTTGTCGTTTAGCTTTTACAAGGACTGCCTTTAATTACGAACACGTTCTGTTCTGTTTTTATCTTTTCTTTTTTTTTTTTTTTTTGTTTTCCTACGTTCCGTATCACGCGATGACATCAGCGAGTCGCTAATTCTTTCTGTCAGTTCGAACGAACGTTTCACACCCACGGCTACGATGAGATCAACCGACCAAAGTGGCGTTTTAATTACCGCGAATCGTGGGTGTTACACGCGGCTCGATTCCTTGGCACCCTGGTGCACGAGGAACCAGGGCAGACCTCTTTAATTATTTACTAGCCCGGCGAGAAGCTGGTTTAATCCGATCGCGCCTTTTTCTCTCACTCCAATTAACCTTTCTCCCGTACACGTTCCAAGAAACGTTCTTTACGATGTCATCTTTGCATATATATGTATATAATACTCTGTGCATGGATCGTAACCTAAATTACGACAAAGAATGATTCGACGACCGACGGACGCTTAGGAATTGTACGTGGAAGGTCTTTTGTGAATGAAAAACGCCTTCGAGGAAGCAACGATTTCTGGAGTTCATTATACCCGAAGCAGAGGATATATCTGCTGCAGCGATCTCACTCGGCGTCGGCCTTTGACTTCTTGCTGCCAGTGTGGTCGGCCACGTTGCCAACTGTTGAATCCCTTTTACGTGCGACATTCTTGGAGATTTCCAAGTCTCGCTTGGCAGAATCGTTGTCAGTCGGAAATTTTGCCATGTTTTCGCGGTACGACTGGGAAAAATTCGATGGAATTTAGGTTCGTTGAAGTAGCCAACATTTGTCATATTACGGTAACAGCGTAAAGATATTGAAATCATTAAATAATTAAAACATGAAAAATTTATCCAGCAATCGAAGTGCTGAAATTCCGAATACCAATGAAGATCATCACACAGTTTTTAAATGTAACTCTCAAACATGTTTGAACAACATAGTTGACACCACGGCAATAGCATTCAAACGATCCTAAGGGAAGTAGCAAATACCTAAGTAAATTCTTCCTCATCTCGAGCGAGGACAACGATCTCCAAGATTTATTCAAATCCCCCAACATCAAACATCCAATTGGTGTCAACAAGTAGCCAGAAGCCAGACAAGGAACTGGTTTTGCTTGCTCTGATTACTCTCGGGTCACTTTCATTGAGCTTCGACACGGTTCTACAACAACAGTTCGCCTCGAGAAATTCTTTTAAATTTATCAATGAATTCATCATCATCCTTCTTCCTTTTTTCTTCTCAATGCTAGAGAAGAGTAGAGAAACTCGAGGAGAGTCACGTGTATCTTTCATTTTATCGTCGATCTATCCGACAACTTTCCGTGTTAACTGCAATTGCCAACGAAAACATGTAGTTACGAGAGCAGCAACAACATTCCTAGAGTTACACATTTTTCTTTTTCCCCTCGTCACGTGTAACCGAAGTGTTAGAAAAGCGATATGTTTTCACAGGCAATTATTCACGCACGTCTTCTGGCCACATTGCGACTAAATGAATAATTCATAACGGAGCATTGTTAAAATGCCGCGACGGCAAATATTTACGATTAAAATTGATCGATATGAACACGTAAACAGCAAAGTAATGCGAGAAAAAGTCGCTGAGAAATATTTCTAAGGGAAAGGGGATTCGAACCTGGGTCACGCGCGTAGAAGACAGCCGCACTAGTAACTTGCCCAACTTCATTCCCATACGTTTCAATCTTGTTCCATTTATTAGTCGCACGGTTTGATTAGAAGAATGATCAAAGTATTTGGAATGATCTACTTTTCTAGAATTCCACTTTTAAATAACGCACCTAACAAATGCAATGTACATTTTGCAAATTTAATGTACAGAGGATGCGGATACTGTAAACAGTTTGTCTAAAGTAATATAATAATCAATTCGAAATTGAAATACACAAGTATCATTGCCAACGTACAAATGCTGTTATTAATTTCATTTAATGATGGAAGATTAATCTTCGGTATGTCAATGCTAAGGAAACCGACTAACCATAAGCATTACAACAAACGGTAATCGATCGATCCGTTGAACAGGAACGAGCAGTTCGTTTCCTCAACCTGTATTTAGCTGTGTTAATGATCGTCATTATCCGCTAGAAGCCAGGAGCAATAGACGCATTTATCCTATTCAAGGATCGAGCTATTGGCGACGATAATTGGCATACAGTGTGCTGATAAAAAATAAACGATGCAACATTCTTTTCGCAAAATAGCTGCAGGGACTGAGGCATAACCTCGTGATTCTTCGTGTTAGTAATCATCGACGTAAAAAATTGGCTATTTATCCACGAATTCCACACGATTAGACGCGTCTGATTGCTTAATCGAGTTGCCGATAAAATCGCTGATTCTGAAAAAAATTGATTGCAAACTTCCATCGTTGTTAGAATATCAAGCATCCTCGTCTTGTCTGATTGTTGTTCCACGCGCAGATATACACAGATAATAAAACAATAGAAGGATTGTCGAGCCTGTGCATTGAATAAAACAGGATAATACAGTCATCCAGCAACAGTGCATAAGCAACGGAGTGGAGAAAAACTAATTTTTGGAATTTTCGTCTGTTTGTCTGTTCGTTTGTACTCGCATCACGTAAAAACTACTGAACGGATCTTGATGAGGTTTCCTTTGACGTATAGCTTAGTGTCCGCGAAAGAAAACAGAGTACATTTTATCTTCAACCGTTTCGTAGAGGCAGAGAAATAGTCTGGCATCTGAGTTATATGCGCTCTCGTACTTCGTATTGTTTACCGTTTACGTCCTGCTTCTTCCGGAATCGAAGCTTTTTATAATCGAGTGGTTTTTCCTACGAGCAACAACCCAACTGCTATTATAAAAGATACTAGAAAGGTATTTCATAGTCATAAAAATTCATCTGCTTAAAAATTGTTGCGTACATTAGCATTCTACGCGAACGAAGTTGCGTGCGAAGAGCAGTATACAGTAGGAAGGTAAACGACTGTGCTATTTTTATTTGTCAAGAGAATAGCAAGTAGTCTGATGCAACTACTTCGACGTTATACGGTGAACAAAGGATCTTAACATCGATTATTGTTGTACAAATTCAATTAGGAATAATTAAATTACGATCGTCAGTTCACGTTTATCGATAAAACGAATCGCCGTAACGCAAATAGAAACAGCTTGCTTTTGCTAGGTATATTAACGTGGCTTGTCATTAAGCTGTCAATTCAAGAAGTTTCAAGAATTCAAGAAGCCATCATTAACCTATCTATGGACAAAATCGCGTTCATAAAAGAATAACGAAGAATAAAACATGTTATGTAACAATTCTCTTTACAAGATGATTTATTCCTCGCGCTTATCATACATTCCTCAGCACGTAATCAGTCGCAGCAGCACAAACGTGAGGATTCACCTTTGACGATAACTCGGATGAACGTTACATAATCTATCACAATGAAAACACAAAATTGAACAAACCTAAGCGCCAATTTACTCGGTACACGTATGAACTAAAATGTAGCATTGGCACTGACTCGTTGTAAGCGCGTTTGACGTTCTCAGTCAGGTAGGTCCGCAGCATCGAACGGAATTTATCGAGGCTTCTCGAACGAGAGGAATGAGAAACACGAGAGAACGGCAAGGTAGCGCTGGATCACGGTGCTATTTCCGGCCTGACCGCGTAAAAATCCCTAAAACTCACTTAACGCGATTACGCCGTGCATTTCCGCGACCTCTACAGCTTCATCTTCGTAAGAGCTTAATAAAATATTGAAGAAGAAACGGCAAGCGACACGCAGGCAGGCGCGAGACAAAGAGAAAGAAGCATAAGCAAGGCAGGAAGAGTAGGAGGCGGAGGAGGATTGAAGCAAGGATAAACGCGTTAAGTCTGAGAAATTCGGTCGACCTTTGTACACGGCGAGACCGAGTGCACGGGGCTATTATGCACTCGAATCGCCGTGAACTCTAATCTCGTCCTGCCGGAACGGAAGAACGTAACACCTACACTACTCGTCTCGCGTGACAAATATCAGCTCATCTCAGGATTGCACACGGTCCTTGCAACCTTCCTAACGACCCTTTCAACGCGCGAATTATGCATACGCCAGGTTGAAAATATCGTCGTGGCAGTCGAAAAGAAACGTCTCCAACAAGTGGGCTTTTTCCTTCCTGGTGTTTACTACTGACGACTAGTAACCTTGGTTTTTAGAAAATGTTGAATTATTTAGAATCTAGGTTGTCCTCGCGCTTGAAAGACAGCTTGTTCCTATCTAAGCATTTTCGCTTGTTCGTTCTAATCCCTTTGTTACTTCTTCTTTCGTTAGTTCTCATCTAGGATCAGGTGTGCTAGATATTACACGACGTTTCGATCAGCGTCCTCGAGAGGGAATTTTCGCGGGGATGCTACAGCATTCGAATCACGAGCAATGATCTAGATAAAGAAGACGGAAGTGGAAGTGTCGCTGAGATAACGGCCTCGGAATGCCTACGCAATAATCTCGAGAATCTTGGGAATCACTCGCGGCAAGCGGAAGCGCCGATGAAGAATGACGAGCTTCGCGCAAAAGAACGTTTTGCGTGCTCAACCACGCGTGTAACCATATCTTTTATCTGGTGCGCAACATTTTCCCGATTAATTTCTTAGAAAATTGAACTGTGTTCGTAGCCACGGGCGAAGAAACGCGGCAGATCACGGTGCAATACACGGTGTTTCGGCGAAACGATAAAATTGGTAAAATTGATATTAAGACGAATCTGGTATATCGAGAGATTTGCCTCGAGGCACGCGGTGAAGACTAAACCGTTCGTTTGCGCAACTTTCTCCGCGATTGCTATACTTCTACGACGTGTGGATTAACACGAGCGTGGAAACTACTCGAAAATTAGCACTTGACGTTATCCAGACTTCTAATCTCGATGTAATTTCTAGCTCGGACTTCGACGTCTGATGCTTCCCTCGCTAATGGTCAAGTATCATTATGTTATCTATACTTGAAACTTTGGTCGCTTATTAGCAACACGAAGAAATTGTATCTTTGGCCGGTATGAAGAGGCTTGAACTCCTAGGAGTGGCTTTATTTGCGTACCACACTATCTAAATTTAATAGAAATCAATTTATACGTCTGTCAATAAGATCGAAAGGATGAAAGAACCAAGAGAGAATACTGTTTCGCCTACTAAATTTTCGAATATTATCTTTATTAATTATCGCATTTCGGCTATTTCGAGTTTCCTATTACCAGCTAAAATATTTAGGCTCGTTCGAGTGTTTTATGCTCCACGCTAAAATCTCATTCAAGCCGCCATCGTTTCCTGTCCAATAATGAAACGGTAAAGATTGGTTATCTAATAATAGAAACCTAGAAACCTGACACGAGAGGACTGGCGAACAGGGAAAGATCAAAACCGAAGCGTTACCGATGCCTGTAAATCGAGGATGCACTTCAAAGATCTTTGGAAATTCCCGCTGCATGGCAGAGACGTGCGCGCGCGCGCGCGCTCACGGGTAAGTGGATCTACTACATCACTGGTGAAACATCTTAACCGTATTCAAGGCGCGCGTGCACACACCCGCGATAAAGCTGTTCCAATATGCATTAGAATGCCGTTACACGCCAAGGTGAACGCGGCCGAATAATTTATTTCACCGTCACCGTGAGCTTGCGCGCGCGCGTTACTACGATCCTCCGAGTCCTACACTTAGCATTTCCATTGCGTATCGTGTCATTTTCGTTGCTACGTTTCCTCCCATCCCGATGCATCTACCACGTAGCTGATGTTTTCCTTTTGTTTAACAAAAATAATTGCCACAGAGGAAGCAAGATGGCGGTCACAAGTTTCCTAACCTGACCTGTACCTAAAGTAACCAACCTAACCTATCTTTCGATCGCTCTATTCTCGTTGTTTCCCAATTAAAACGGATGCAAATCGGTACACGCGTTCCTGGAACGCTCATCCATCGGCTCTGCTTCCTTTTGCTACTCACCGCTATGAATCGTTCGTACTTCGGTCAGTCTGAAAATATACCTGGTTGTAAAACGTTCGATGAGGTCTTGGTTCGACATACATAGCACGTTACGGATGGTAATTTTAGCCGATCGTTTCGGAATCTCGTGGAATATGAATAGAAGTATTTCACCGCATTGCAATTCTCTTGGCTAATCCTATTACCATAGATCCTATGGCATAGAACGATTTGCTTAGAAGCCGACAGACAGTCGCGATCACTCTTCGCTGCACGACTACGATTTTCTAGTGACAGTCGAAGACGCACAACCGTTCGATCATGGCGCATTCCTCGCTCGGATGCCACGGAGATGGCTCTCCCTGGGTCGGCTGGCGTTCGTCAGCCTCGTAAATATCGCAATTCAAAGCCTGCCACATAGATTCCATCGCGGGGAGGTCGATGATACCCGCGGCAAGAGGCTCACGCAGTCCTCTATGCCTTCTAGTGGCAATTTAAAATCGCTTGACGAGCGAGTCGTTGACGACATTCGGGTCATGCTAGCGATAATCCCTGACTCGAGTGCTGGTCGATCCTTTGATCCGCTGTCTTTTTCACCAAGTTCGATGATTAGCCGTGTACGTATTAGTTTCTGGTAGATTCAAAGGTCCAACTAAGCACGATTTTCTATATTCCTCGGCAAAAGTTTCTACGAATTACAACAAAACAAAAGAACTCTGCTTTTCATCCACCAGCAAAATCGTTTGAGAGGTTATGTTTGATCCTCCGTATCAGGTCCAAGGTTGGCAATGGCACACACGTTCTTTGATGTATTACGATATTGATACACTTAAACTGAGAATAATCCGAGAGAGGATATTCTCGTAACATTGACTAATGTACATTGTGATAAATAAATAACTGTATCTTCCAAGTTATTTTTCTTGGACGTTTTCGCTGGTAGCCAGACAGATGGGTAAAATCGCCAAGGTCTCGCGGTTTTTGATCAAACAAACAAGTTTGTAACAAATGGCCTATACAGAGGATCGAAATGGGTCAAAAAGTCGTATGCGTGTTGGGAAAACAGGGTTTTAACTCAAGAATAAGTACGATCTGCCGCAGTAAATCAAATTTACCTGTAAATCTGATTTTCACGCGATGGTTTAAGAAAAGATTTTCCAGACAACCAATTCGGCCAGTTATACTTTAATTAAATGCCTTCGTGTTGGACAGCCTCGATCCACGTGTCGTACGTTTCATCGATCGCCAGGCTCTGGATAAGCCTGAGACAAGTGGTGGGAAGGTGAAATTCGATAGACAACCAGGGAACATGTGTGTCTCTGGAAAAGTATGTTTACCGCCAACCACGAAAGTCAGCCAGAAAATCTAATAACTGCGCAGATCAAATATCTCGGGCAAAGGAAAACGTAGTTTCGACCTAGAGGCAGTGTTCGCTCGACGAAAAAAATCTTCTTGATCAGCGGTTCTAGATTGGGTCAAGTTTAGGTTAGGTTTGAGTTCAGATCAAATTAGCTCGTGCTTTGCCATTTATTTATATTTGATGGTTAGATCCGAGCTCAGTTTCGCTTTAAATTAACCAAAATTGACAGAACGACAGACTGTCAGACCAAATGTCGGACGTGGACCAGATTTGAGTTTAGGTTACGTTAGGATAACAAGATGTCAGCTTATGCGAAGTCTATGTAGTAAGTCTACATACCAACTAATTAATTTTTCCTTGGGTTTGGAATTGGATCAGGTGAAGTAAAGATCAAGATAGCGAGAGACTGTTAAAATCTCACACAATGATCGAATTAAGTTTGAAATTAGAAATTCGATTTTCTCAGGTTTCAGCGAATAGAAATTGGAACGTCTAGCCGTCTGTACCCTCGATAATCTTACCAGGCCCGGTCAAACTAGCGGTTTCAAAATCTCATGTTCAATTCCAATGAACCAAAGAAACAACGTCGTTTGACCGGGTCTGGTAAGGTTAGTGCTGCGATGAGACTGACACGATATAGGAACGTGAATTGCTCGTCCATAATAGAGAGCTAAATTCGGATGTCAATTAAGCGAAGATGACAAGATGACAGAATATTACTGGTACGTTTCTATGTAAGACTGTCCATCTATTCTCGAATCCTTATGAGAACTTTAGAAAACGGAACTCGGTGGCCCATCGGCGCTCGCACACCTCCGGGATGGAACCCAACCTCGGAAGAAGACTGCAGACCGAGCTGATATTTATTTGTCAAGGATAGAAAAGCAGCAGGAAGCCGTGGATAAGGAGCGAACCACAGGTTACCAAATAAATCTTCTCAACGGCGCAGGAAGTAGCGGCATCTAAAAGAGACCGGAAGTGGTACGTCATGGGCTGCCTCGTGCAACCAATCGAACGTTCCTCGTACAAGTGCTAACGATTAATCAATGGAAGAGCCAGAAGAAGAACGCTTTCAGGTCTCGCGACGAATCGAAGGGAAACTGTATCCCTCGGGACGGAGGTTGCAAAACTTGTCAACTCGATCGGATTTGCCAGGCGTTCCACGCCGATAGTCTTCGTCGTCTGGCGAAACAATTTGCTCGTATCGACTGGAAAACAGCACGGAAGAACGGATACGAAAGGGAAGAGGCTCGAGATACTGCAACTTAAATAGTCTCCGGGCTGGTTAATACCTCGATGAACGTTCTGCGTTGCTTGTGCAGAGAATCAATTTGGCTTTTCATAACGTCGTGCAACGATAAGACGCAAGTTTCTTCTCGTTTGCTGGATCCACGAGGGACGCTATAGCGGTCGTCAAAAACTATCGACAAAGTGTACTCCGACGGAGGAGGCTGGCAATGTCGAGTACGTTGGGATATCCGAAAATAACCAGTTACATTCGGGTCGAAAGAAGGATCGTGAATAAGTAAGGCGCGTGTTATGCTCATCCACTATCAGCCTTCGATTTTCTATGGAAATTTCACGTCGAGTATTAACGTATTTCGTAAAGTCTATATTTGTTTGACGAGTTTCTTACAGATTTAGGTTACATCGTGGAATTAATCGTTAGACTTACGAGTCGGTCGAAATAAAACCAGCGATGCTACATTGCTTGCTAGGGTTTCGTACGCGTACACAGCATCCAGATACTTCTTTTCTTATTCGTCTTTTTGCTTTTTTAATATCGTGTAGTTTAAAGTCGTGTCTTCTATTATATCACTGGTCGCTGCGATTAAAACGTAATTAAGACGTAACCATCCCACAAATGCAGTGGCTCGTTATCGATTACACAGGTGATAAAATTCTTCTAAGAACAGGCTCACGTCGTTTTTCTCTCTTTTACACCGAGCAATTTTTTCAATTAGTCCGCGCTGATATTCTGCAAGGAGGCAGAAAAATCAGCGAAATATCAAGAATTACAATAAGATCGCTAGATCCACTAAGTTTCACTAACAGCAACGTAGTTACTCTGCCGGAATTTATCGAGGAATTCGTCGATACTCTACGACGAATTTCTGGTATCTTATGAAGCAACGTAATTACACGTCGCTGGTAACCAGCTGTAATTTGCCGAAAGAAATGCTCTTTGGCCAGTAACAGCGGCAATCTCTACTTATAAATATAAAACAATATTTTTCCAATTGTCCTGCATTTTACATCTGACAATTTTTATTCAAAATACCACACGCCCGGTTAAGTTATCGTTTAGGAAAATAAACCGGTCAGAGCGGTCGAAATTAGCGGTCGGAATAATCGACAGTCTATTAATTGGATGATTCGAGGACTCGATTTGCGGGTGAGTGGCGTGAAGAAACGGCAAGACCAACGGAAAACTCTCTCTCTCTCTCTCTCTCTTTCTGTCTCTCTGCAGCCCCCGAAGAGTTTACATTTTAAATACCGCGGGAAATTCTCAGCATACACCGAGATTATTCGCTGGGAAGGGAAAAACGCGATTTATGCTTTCTTTGCCAGCTACGTTTCTTTTATTCGTCGCCTTTTTCTTATTCCGCTTCTCCTTTCGGACCACAGAAGAGGGAAAAAATCTGCTCATGCATATTGCACGGGCGAACGAATCGGCGAAGGATTTAATTACTCCACCGTAGCGCGATTATAGTCGGCGGATCCTTGAATATTTCGTACATTCCGCAAGATTATTCTTTCACCAGGCGGAATGTCCTTCCGCCGCTTAATTTAGCCAGAACCAGGTTTGCCCTACCGGGGTCAACCCGGTCACCATGGGCAACGAGTATTGTTCGAATATCCACGTTGTTTCCACTTATTTCTCACGACTGATCCGAGAAATAATCCACGAGGCAAATGACCTACACCGAAGCCTAAAGGAATTGTTGCAGGTTTAACTTTGAACCTGCTACAGTTCCAGCTACAGGCATCTGCGATTATTAAACGGACGCTAGATATTTTTGGTAAAATGAAACTTTTATTTAGACAGACACATACTTCTTTAACGTTAGAACTACTACACTAGTGAAAATAACTGGTTTTACAATTCTATTTTAAAATTCCTACTTCGTGTTATATTTTTTACCGCAATGGTGTAATGACCTTCGCAACGATAACTAAAAGAATATTTATTTTGTTTTTCATGTATTCAAACTGAAAATAATTTTGTATCTACTTATACCAATAGCAGTGAAAATGACCGGCACTTGTCAAAGTGTACAGGAGTCCTGTAATCTGTTTATCGAACCCCAATTAACCAGTTTCCTCGTTTTCTGCAACTTGCCACGCGTTTTTCAAATTTTCACCGCATATCATTCGCTGGATCGATCGCTGGATCGCTAGATGCTAACGCAAGAAATACCACAGCAGTGAAAATGACTGGTTCTACGATTTTATAAACGTGTCAACCCTCGTTCAGGGATCCCAGATGGATTAATAATAGCAAAAATGTACCACGTAACATGGAATTGCTTCTGTAAGAAAGTAATAAATCAATAAATATACAAATATTCTACTATTACGTATTTTTTAAACCAGTCACTTTAACTGGTTTTGGTAGAAATATCTTCGTGTCAACTATCGGTAGTTCTGTTAGTCACAGAGATCTGCAGTTCTAGCGTCAAACCTGATCCAACCGAATCCTACGACTGTCGACTGTTTTAAATCTATTGAGTAACGTAGCAAACACGTTACTAAGCAGAACCACGAACATTTGTACATTTTTGAAAAAGCCTGAGAAACAAGTTAGAACACGACGCGGCTCTAAACTCGGCCCACGTTGCACACCGCGTTAGCGGAAGAAGCTTACGCTCACGCCGGGTCAAAAATGTTCTAATACGATCTGCACGCCTAATCTTCCTATGCCTAGTTAGTCAAATCATTCGATGTGAGAATCGCGTCGATCGATTTGAAATTGAACTCGTAACGCAAGCTAACTGCCGTCAGTTTTGATAACGCGGAACACGGGAGGCCAAGATATTATTTTCAACTATCGTCGATCAGAAACGACGCCAGCTGGATCGTTAAATCGCCTGGCGTTTATAAATGGACAGAAAAGTGGCCAAGAGCTGGCAGATTTTTCACTGGTATTTACAAAATTTACGAGCTAATAAAAACGATCATTCGACGTTAATTATTCCGGGGAGCGGGTAACCCAGATTTCACGGCTTCGTCCATTGGATTCGCCAGAATTGCGCCAGAGGAGAGAGGAAAATCGTGGGCAGAGAGGAAAAGGAAAAACACCGGCAACACTTAAATAGAAAGAAAGAGAGAGAGAGAGAGAGAAACATGGAAAAATCTACTCGTATGGCGTAAAAAATTTTTCTCGTGTGGCGTTTATGCGAATAACTGCGACCAATTTGTGACCACCGGTTTATGGCCGGCCAAGTATGCGGCTGACGTAAAAACGTCCACGTTTTATTTTACCGAAAGAAACTACGCCGAGTTAAATCGGCGACGGTTTTCAGAAAATTGAAAATAACAGACATCTATCGTGTCTTTTGTCATCACCATCTAATGACAAAATCGATGAATATTAGTCGGCTATGAACTCGTTAGCGCGTCCCACGGAAGTCACTCGATCGATTCCCAGTCGATTTTCCTTTGCTCAAATTGCTGGAAAATTGCAGAACCCGCTGCAACAATATAAACCGCTGTGTAGGCTGGTACAACGATATAAACAAATACAAATACATAGTCGACTGTAATATCTGGCATCTTCCTCGACGAAGCTTTTAATAAATCTTGCCGAAGGAGATTCTGGGAACAAGGCGCGCCGATTGTATTACCGAAAGCAACCGACCCGACAACAGCAGGCAACAGGCCGCCCAACGTTCCCCCGTGGCAAATGAAAAACCGATGCCTGGCGGGCACGTGACGAAGGGTGAACGTCGATCACGTAAAAGAAGGAAACTGGCCGCGACAAATCGAATTATCCCGGGCACGGGGGCGATGGTTAGAAGGAAGAAGGCATAAACAAAGCCGATCGTTAACGCCGGTTATGGAAGTTCCTAGTTTGCCAGCCATTAGACTCGTTGCAGTTCCTCAACTTCGCTCTGCTTTATCGCGCAATCGTAAACGTATTAATAAATAATAAGGAAGCTTCCGCCTGGATTAGCGTTACGACCTCGTCTTACACGTTAGCTTAGCTTTTTATCTCCTTCCGTCTTTTCTCCTTTCTTTTTTTTTCTTTTTCTTGTTTTGTCGCGTTCGCAACCAGCTTTGCGATCAGTCGAGGTATCAGGCGTCGTTAAACGTGGCGATAAAGAATTACGCAAGAACGTCGGTTCGCGGACATGGTTTTCACTCGGACTCGAGACTGTTTGCTGCTTACACGAGTTTGATCGAAGCGGCAAACGACAAATTGTCCCTGCGCTCGTGTTCCATATGATGAAGGGAGTTGCGAATCTTTGGAGAAATAACGAGAACGCGGAACGTATGACGCGCGGAGAGCAAATTGGAAAGGACGCGAGTTGCGAAGCAAAGAGGAGTATATCGTCTTGGCATTTCGTAAACTTTGCTGTTAGAGCCGCTCTTACCGCCAACATGAAAAATGCGGCTCTCGTTGAATAGCCAGGGTATCGTACGGCACACGAATGGCGAATTAGAGGGGCACAGAGTGGAAGTGGAAGCAAAGGAGAAGAGAGAAGAAAGAAAAAAAGGGAACTGAATGTAGGAAGAAAGGAAGAATAGGAAGAAAGAGGAGAGGGGAAAGGGAGAAAAGAAAAAAAATGAAACGAAGAAAGAAAGAGACCGAAGAGACAGAAGAAGAAATGGGAATTGTAAGAAGAAAGGAAAGGTACCGGAGTGCATAAATTACGTGCTGTTTGAAACACTTATTCATACTTTATGTTTCTACGTTGCTACGTGATTATGCCAAATAGAACATATTATTTTAGGATTCTTCGTACATGAGACAAATTTCAGTTAGAACAACAATTGGCGTGCTTCGTCGTTAAAATGTTAAATGGTTTTCCCCTTCTTTTCTTCTTTTTTTTTTTTTTTCTTGCATTGTCGTTTATTCTCTGTTTCTTCGAATCGAGAGTTGATCGTTCGTAAAACTTGGTTGAAAGGTATTAAAGATGAAACGGTTGAAGGGGGTGACCGTCGATCGAAGCTGGAAGCTGCGTCGTGTCAACGAGAATTTACGACGTCCGTTAATGGAACGATCTCGCAGTTTGATTTCAATGGGCTTGGAATACGAACGGACACGGGATTGAAGTCCTTTTCATTCGGAAATAATGACAAGGTGTCATCAATATTCGCTATCAACTACCGCAGTTCGATATATCTCTTTCGATCTGACGAGCTGCACGATTACGCTTTGCGTATCCTTCCAACGATATAAAAATCATTATAGCGATTTGCAACCAACTCTGTATGATCGAATCCGAACCTAGAGTTTGCAATAGAGTTTCAACAGAATCTCAATCTTAGTGAGATTGTAGGAAAAAGTTTGAAATGCCTCTGACAAGTGTTGGGAGTCTATGTTTGAGTTACTGAATTTTGGAATATTTTATTTCATTATTAACATTCTTGGAGATGGACAACTTTTAAATCTGACTTAGACCAGGCCTACAAACTTTCGCAAACATTGTAAGATTTCATCCAAACCTAGAAATTGCAACAGAGTTTCAACAGAATCTCAATCTCAATGAGATTGTAGGAAAAAGTTTGAAATGCCTCTGACAAGTGTTGGGAGTCTACGTTTGAGTTACTGAATTTTGGAATATTTTATTTCATTATTAACATTCTTGCAGATGGACAACTTTTAAATCTGACTTAGACCAGGCCTACAAACTTTCGCAAACATTGTAAGATTTCATCCAAACCTAGAAATTGCAACAGAGTTTCAACAGAATCTCAATCTCAATGAGATTGTAGGAAAAAGTTTGAAATGCCTCTGACAAGTGTTGGGAGTCTACGTTTGAGTTACTGAATTTTGGAATATTTTATTTCATTATTAACATTCTTGGAGATGGACAACTTTTAAATCTGACTTAGACCAGGCCTACAAACTTTCGCAAACATTGTAAGATTTCATCCAAACCTAGAAATTGCAACAGAGTTTCAACAGAATCTCAATCTCAATGAGATTGTAGGAAAAAGTTTGAAATGCCTCTGACAAGTGTTGGGAGTCTATGTTTGAGTTACTGAATTTTGGAATATTTTATTTCATTATTAACATTCTTGGAGATGGACAACTTTTAAATCTGACTTAGATCAGGCCTACAAACTTTCGCAAACCTTGGAAGATTTCATCCAAACCTAAAGATTGCAGGAGAGTTTCAACAGAATCTCTTCTTTGACAACTTCTTGATCGACAACTTCTAAGTCTGATATAGATCAGGCCTACAAACTTCCGCAAACATTGGAAGATTTCATCCAAACCTACAGATTACAGGAGAATTTCAACAGAATCTCAATCTGAATGAGATTCTACCAAAAAGTTTGAAATGTCTCTGGCAAGTGTTGGGTCTACGTTCGAGTTACTGAATTTTGGAATATTTTATTTCATTATTAACATTCTTGGAGATTGATAGCTTTTAAATCTGACATAGATCGGGCCTACAAACTTCTGCAAACCTTGGAAGATTTCATTCAAACCTAAAGATTGCAGGAGAGTTTCAACAGAACCCCAACATGGTTTGATACTGTAGGAGAAAGTTTGAAATACCTCTGACAAGCGTTGGGAGTCTATGTTCGAGTTATTGAATTTTGGAATATTTTATTTCATTATTAACATTGTTGGAGATTGATAACTTTTAAATCTGACATAGATCGGGCCTACAAACTTCCGCAAACCTTGGAAGATTTCATTCAAACCTAAAGATTGCAGGAGAGTTTCAACAGAACCCCAACATGGTTGAGACTGTAGGAAAAAGTTTAAAATGCCTCTGACAAGCGTTGCGAGTGTACGTTTGAGTTACTGAACTCATGAGTCATTACCACCTAATGACAAAATCCGCAATCACTTAGTTGCCAAACCAATAGTAAACTTGTGCGCTCCTGAGTGTGAAACTTCGAATATGAATGTTACGCTTGTCGTACTGCTTTTTCGCACATTCAATGTGCGTTTAGACAACGTGCAGCTGCCCCCTTATTGGTGCAAGCTCTTCGATTTTGATCGGAATCGCGCAGATTATATCTAAGCTTCTTTGTGGCGTGTCGAAGAAGTAAATACTCGAGATCACGAGAATGGATAGAAGAAGAATGCGCATCGACGTAATTTAGAAAAGGAATTCTCGGTATCTTTTCGCGGTAATTTATCAAGTAACTGGTAAAAATGTTCATTGTTTTGAAAGTATCGACTGTACGCGTACAAAAATACCAAAAAGAAACACTTTGTAGGAACACAAAGTATCTTAGTATTATATATAAGTATATAATGTTCATTGGTCTGAAAGTATTGACTGTACGCATACAAAAATACCAAAAAAAAAAAGAAAAGAAACAATTTGTAGGAACACAAAGCTTCTTAGTATTATATACAAGTATATAATGTTCATTAGCCTGAAAGTATTGACTGTACGCGTACAAAAATACCAAAAAGAAACAATTTGTAGGAACACAAAGTATCTTAGTATTATATATAAGTATATAATGTTCATTAGTCTGAAAGTATTGACTGTACGCATACAAAAATACCAAAAAAAAAAAGAAAAGAAACAATTTGTAGGAACACAAAGCTTCTTAGTATTATATACAAGTATATAATGTTCATTAGCCTGAAAGTATTGACTGTACGCGTACAAAAATACCAAAAAGAAACAATTTGTAGGAACACAAAGTATCTTAGTATTATATATAAATATTTAATGTTCATTAGCCTGAAAGTATTGACTGTACGCGTACAAAAATACCAAAAAGAAACAATTTGTAGGAACACAAAGTTTCTTAGTATTATATATAAATATTTAATGTTCATTAGCCTGAAAGTATTGACTGTACGCGTACAAAAATACCAAAAAGAAACAATTTGTAGAAACACAAAGTATCTTAGTATTATATATAAGTATATAATGTTCACTGGTCTGAAAGTATTGACTGTACGCGTACAAAAATACCAAAAAGAAATATTTTGTAGGAACACAAAGTTTCTTAGTATTACTATAAGTATTTAATATTCATTGTTCTGAAAGTATTAACCGTACGCGTATAAAAATACAAAAAAGGAACGATATATAGAAACACAATGTTTCTTAGTATAATATACTGTTAACTATATATAAGTATCATAGAGACCTCTGAAAGGATGAGTGAAACAAGTGCCACTTCCAATGATGAGAAAACCAGGAGATAAATGCTTAAATTACAGACAGATTAGCAGTAGACGAAGACAGATATCGCACGCAGTGTACAAGATGCGTCAAGAGAGGGAAAAGTTTTGTGCAAATAATGGAATCATTGCTAGAAACAACAACAATAAATATACGTCAACGTAAATATATGGTGAAGATAAGATTTTGATAAACATCAAGGTCTAGCGAATAGAATATAAAAACGCAGCATATCTCGCATATCTCTCGTTTTGTTTAATTAATTCCTTGGTCAGAAACTGCAATAATAACTATACATACGGCAATGCCCTAGAAATCATGATACGATCGATAAGGCAATAATTCTACGTGAACAAAATATATGTTTATAAATATTGATGTTATATAAATATTGTATTGCATTAATAAATATTAATATTTGTAAGGATTTAACCTATATTTTCCATTTATTTATTCATTTACAAATCCTTAATACGTCGTCTTGTCTTCGATGGAATCTAATTTGAAAATTCCTTTGATATATATCAACTTAGCTGATTGCAAACTGAATATGAATGAACAAAAAGCAGATTACGCAGCGTAAATGATAAGTAAAGAGCGTGGAATACAATTTTTCCGTTTGTGACCTGGTTTCCCGGAAAGTAAAATTTGAACATGTTACGTTAAGTATTTGATAAATGAAAATATTGCTTCCTTGCAAATGACGCGTCCCGCGAGCAAACTTTATTCTACGTTTTCCATTTTTAGTTTCGCGGGTAAAATAACTTCTTGTCGATTATCTGCTCCCGTCTAGTTCGGGCATGGACGAATTCAAACGTATTTGACAAATTTTTCAAAGCTCGATATCTGAGAAAAAGATGATATGCGTTTCGCACAAAAATACGAACAAGTACACATTTAGATATTTTGCGAGTAGCTGATATCACAATTAATTTATACAATTATAAAGAATTTAGAGGATGAGTAACGTTTACAAAATGCCGTAGTCGGACACCGACATTGATTAAAAATGGTCACAATGACGATTAAAAATCGTCACGATGGAGATTAAAAGCTGACGACGAAAAAATGACGATAAGATTGTGTAAATGCCGCGAGCGTTCGACTACGCCATTATTTTAAACGTTACTACTCTAAATTCCGTAGCTACGTCACTTATTTAAAAATATCTGAATGTGTACCACGCATATTTCTCAGTGAAGCACATACATATAGCTTTTTATTTTCTTTTTCTTTTTAGCTTTGGTCAGTTTTAACTTGGCTGACGGATACCGTTTTCTTAAAATATTTATTTAGTTGAATCCTTCTCTTCTACTTTAATTTTTCTTCACACTGAGACGAAACCTACAGGTAAGTACGTTATACGTAATAAGGAAAAAGGTAAACACATTCCTTTCCTAAATTCAGCGATTTAACGACGCAGCATGCACGTTCTTTTCGCATGTCTATCTATATTTCCCGCCATTTTGCTTTTCCTTCCTTTTTTTTCTTCAATATTCCTACATAACCTACAACACTTTGCCGAGACGAATCGATCGAAACCTGCAAAGTTTGAATCGGTTGAAACGTTTTTAAGTTACACAAACGTAAGCACAGACAGAGACATCTACATACGTGCATACATACATAGGTTAAAGTCAAACACGATAGCCTTTCCTTTTCTCCTAGCACAGTCGGCTAAAAAATTGTATTGTACGTTTTCGACTTGGTTTTTGACGTAGGATCGCCTGTTTGCCGACGCTGCAATGATCGCTAGGGCAGCCTGCGTTTAAAAGAGAAGCCGACAGTGAAAGAAGCGATGCAATATACGCCTCGCACTAGCAATGTCATGTAGCAGGCGTCACGACGAATGAAAATCGTGACGAACGCACGATGCTACCTCGCGGAAGAAGAACGCGCATTGTGTTACATTGCTCAAAGCACAGAAACGTGTAGAAAACTGTGCCACGTCTCTAATATGCGTGTCTATGGAACGACGCTTCGTGGACGTATGTCTTCGAACTTAAGGGATACGATGACTGGAATCTGGCGGCGAATAATGCCGAATGAAGGACTATTTCTTCGAATTATTCGGTAATGGAAAATGTCGAGTCACTGGCCAAAGCGTTATCGATGGAGTTTATAATATTAGGTTATCCCGAAAGTTGCTTTCGTTTTAGAAGAAAATAATAGATGCAACGTTTTTCGTTTCGTATTATTTTATCGAATTATGATCGATTCTGTAGTAATAGAACAAAAAATAGTATGAAACTATTATTTCCTTGCAAAACAAAAGCAACTTTCGGGATAACCTAGTATAATTGTATTAGCTGAAGTATAAATTTAGGGGCTGAATTCGAGATTTTGAGGTTAACCGAGTGCCGTATTATCCAAAGTGCTTTGAACTTTACTCTGACTTCATTCTTTTCAAACAATTTTAACACAAACAGTATGAAAGCGTAAATAGTCTATTGTGGGAGCTGTTGTTCGAACTTTCGACCAATCAAATAATTAAGAAACTTAAATACGTGGATAATGTAACATTGTCAAAATATTTTCTATCGTTTTATTGTACGATTTACCAAGATATAATAAAATCCTTTCCGTATTATCCGAATTTTTGAATAATATTCCCGCGACACGTCATTTAGGATAATCGAGATTCTATTGTACTCGCAATTGACTCGAGAAACTTTACTTTTCGGTCCTTGGTTATCGATAGGTTTTTGGTTACTGGTATTAATTACGCCTATTGTATCAACACTGACTTACCAACCACCAGTCATGGTAATGGTATAATGGCATAATAGTATAATATTGTAATAGTACAATAACTCGCCGTGATAAGCAGTCGCGAAATTCTGACGCCAGATAAGATGGCGTGAGAGCAGCGAGAGACAACAGCTAAACAATCTCGGCAATTCGAGATGTGTTGTCTTTAGAGTGAGTGAAAGATACCTTATCATATTCGTACGAATATGTAGAAGAGACGTTATGCATGAGCACTAACAATCATTTATCACAATGCTCGTAGAATCACAATTACGATTGTCATGTAACTTCATTCGCGGCCGTGATCGTTATTCTCGATCTTGACTGAATTATTTTTCATGAAACACTTCGACGTAGCTCGCGTGAAACGTAGATTTAAAGTTACAACGTTACGGTCCCCTCTTATGACGTAAATTTTACTTCGTTTCGTATTAAAAGTAGACAATAATCTAATTTTCTCTCTTTTAACTTATATCGGCATTTCAAAGAGTAAAACGTTAATTCTTCCTCCCGATTTCAGAATCGTAATACATATTCATCAGATATCGTTAACATAAAATATACGGTTTATGCGATGCATGCAAAGAACAATAATCCAATCTATTCTTCATTGAAAAACCACCGTGATTGAGATCGTACGTGATCTAATCACTCATGTCACAAGCAGCAATTCACGCCATCTTCATAGTAATACAAATTAGTGTAAACATTATCTTTCGCACGATGAACGTTTTAGAGCTACTCTGCTGGACGAGGATTAGGTTGTGTTGAACATAAGAAAGATCCAGGGACCAAAGAAAAAAAAAAAGAAAGAAAAGACAAAACGTAATCCGCTACGACGTGTCATTAACTTGTCGCACGATGTCGCAGTGTTAAATTGACTTGTTACCTCTAAGACAGAACTAAAGTCAAAATGGTCAGAGTTAATATACGACTTTACTACTTTTCGTAGATGCAATCGATTCTTATGAGCATATAGATTACGACGTTTAAATGAGTCACTGCTCAGAATGACATTCATCGGAATACACATCTGCTGTAACCATAACCTTATACGGTCTCAGATAGCGAATAGATTAGCGTAGATAATAATACGATTAAAAAATCTCTTAGAAAAAGGACAATAAGGAAAAACAATCGATAGAATAAAATACTTTATCTGAATTTCCAAGAATTTCCAATCTTATTACTTACTAATTAATTTCTACCAACTACGTTATCTACTTTAACGCATTAAAACGTAGTCAGCTACTTGACTGTTATAAGCAAACATACCTGCGTAACAATAACATCTGGCACACCATGATGTCCAAATATTCGCGAGCCACTCTACGCGCAACTCTTAATTTACTGTTTTCCTAAAGTTTTTATTGTACAATCCTCTGCAAACTGCTTTTCCCTATTTTAACCCGACCACGCAGTTACATACCACGCTTAAACTACATAACTGCATAATTACTGTACCACCATAATCAATCGACTGCCTGTTAACCTAACTCTGTCCCGTTTCCTCCGGAATTAGGCTGCCCTGACACCCACGAATGGGCGCTAAAGCCGCCAGTTACTTTAGACAGCCTCCGCCGTGCGGAGCAACGTAAAAACGCCAAAGAAGACAGCATGAAAATTCGGTTGCTCGTCTAGGAACAGCGGCGCGGTTGCGAATCCTTTTCACCTAACGATAATTTATGCCGTGGACGATCGACCAGCTAGTACGAGACGGAGTGTACAGAGGGCGAGTGTGTGCACTGGCTGAAAAGAGACACAACTATACATACGCCCTGTACGCGGCAAGCAACGGTCTGCGCGATTGTTTCATCCCGAAAATGATATTCACGGGCCGCCACACAGCCAGCTCGTAAAAGGACTCTTTTCTTTCCCTCTGTTTCCTCCCTATGCCTTTCTCTCTCCTTTGTTCTACCATCCACGCGTTTAACCCGCTGCCTCGTCCTTTTCTCTCGCTGTCGTATTTTTTAGCAAGAGCAACAGCGTAGGGTTTACCCTGAAAATACATCGCGGCCCCTAGCATCATGCAATTAAACGTGAGTACGTTGGAGCCGCGGCACAAGTGGTGGGGATGCTAGTGGAAAGAAGAACACCGATAGGGCAGATGGGCGAGGAGTGGGGGGCAGTTGGCGGGTAGAGAAAAATCTATCGTCAGGGTGAACGACGCTAAACAGTGGACGCTTTGTCGATGACAAGTGCGAATCTCCGGTAGCTTATAAAAGTCGTGGAAATCATCATCATCTGCCTTCCGTTCGCTTTGAGCCTTACATTAATCAAAGACGTCCGCTACCCGCTCTTTTCGTGTATGTCGTCATTTTCATATAATGAACCCCCTTTGCAGCGCACGCCAGAGATATTTCTATTAAGTTTCGCGCGATTCTCCGCCAGCCTTTGTCCCCTTTCGTAACGCAAGTTAACACAATTTCCAGCGAATTTTCCTTCGAGATGGAGGTTCGAGCTTCGATTTTTCTTTCGATTTAATTCGTGGTTCGGGTAAGCGTTCATTTGACTCAGCTTAACTCGTAATTTAATTTACTAAGGACCAAGCAGTGGT
The DNA here is from genome assembly GCF_040668555.2 of Bombus flavifrons. Lineage (NCBI taxonomy): Eukaryota > Metazoa > Arthropoda > Insecta > Hymenoptera > Apidae > Bombus > Bombus flavifrons. The sequence goes on along the minus strand of NC_138457.1, from coordinate 6,003,157 downwards.
TCGTCGTATTGTTAAAAATAGCTCGTTTTTTTCGACATCTTTTACAATTTCTAGAATCTGGTTGGGGGAGGGGGATGCGACGAGGAAGGTATCGGGCGAAGTTTTTGGAATTCTTTTGCTGAGTCGCAAGGTCAAGACGTACACTCGATAATATAGGTCGATCGAAAAGAATATGGCAAACGAAGCGTCGTGTTGATACAACGATCGCCTGAACTGGGTTAAGCTGTACGCTAAGTTTAAGGTCTAGGTTACCTTTAAATTAGTTTCACGTGGATCGAATGCTATTTACGGGTGGGTTAAGTTAATTCGATTTGTCGTAAGCAACAGTTTCAAATACGCTACGTTTAACTCAGGTTTGATATATCGTAAATCTCAGGTTCGAGCTATGCCTGGAATAAGCTGCGATAGACACAACAACTATGAATTCCAATTTAATCTGACATCGACCCGGTTAATTTTATCTTCGGTTTTAAGTCGCCTGAATTTCACTACACACTAAATCTGAAGGTCTGTCAGAGTTATATCTGCGTCGTAAATTCATTTTGAATAGAATTTAATCGAATCGTGTTAGGTCGGCGAGATAAAATTCCTGGTGCAACCCTTCGTGGAAACGTTTCACGCGATTTTTCGTCGCGTTAGGGAACAAACGGCCGCGCAATCGATACCGACGACGCCTTCGAGTGCTCTTCATTAATGCATAATGCGAGGAGGCGCACGATACGATTTCGAGAACGAACGTAAGTGAGATTTTCGCTCTGGAGCTAACCCTGACACGTTGGAACAACCAAATCCGACAACAGTTTTTTCCACCGTTCAACCAGATTCCATTGAAAATTCATTTCGGATCAGATCCAACCGGTCTCCACACATTTATTATGCAACATAAAAATATCACATCGAACGATCCTCCTCATCGATGGACAGCTGATATTTATGCACGTGAAACTGTTTCACATTATGCAAACAAAATTGTCAAATATGGGACACATGCATAATACGTAAGATGGAGTGGAATTTGGTCGATATAATTCTAGTTATATTATTGAAACTTTTTATATTAATTAGAACATTACTGATTCAACTTGATTTATAATTCGGTATTATGTGACGTGATGAATATTTAAATTTATTTCATTAGCGTTAAACTTCGATTGACTTATTGATTACCGACTCGTAATTTATTTATGTCAATCATATTTCAATATAATCCTTTCTTCAACATTCCTTATAATATTATATAATAATGCAGTCGAATACATTAATAGCAATTCCCTTCACTACGCAGCTTAAAATTCTCCTTTCGAGCGATTTACAAATAAATACGACGAAATCGAATATTTTTTACTCGAACGAATATTTTCTATTAGAAAAACAAGAGGATCCTGAAGAAGGTATTCTCCCTTCGATGATTTATTAATATCGAGCTTTACAAAAATGTTTCCATAAATTTAATAGACAATTAGATTCTAACAAAATGAATCCGACGAACTCGAATATTTTTTATTTGAAATGCATATTAAGATACCCTGAAGATGTTGATCAAATTCTCCGGAAACAAATTTCTAGCTACAATTTTCTTTTTCGTAAAATGTATTCATTACAGAAATATAAATTCCCCATACAAGTATGCAATTTCTAAACAAAAGATGAAAACCTGACTTATCGACAGAATGCGGATTTTTATGCGTTCGTACAATATTTGAGAATGCGCATAATATGAGACAAATATATACAATATTCTGAGCGTAATGGTTCCTGTAATATCTGGCCGGTAAAGTAATTTCCCACAAAAGTCCTACTTTTTTTTTCTTAATTATATCCTCAAACATACGAATTTACACGAAAATCCGCAGTCTATTTATCGATATTCCTCTGGCTGAAAATCTTTTATTCCATTGGTAACATTAATTTCGCTATTTAAACAGAAATTCAACGCAAATACCTAGACACAGAGTGAGGTTAGGTTCAACAGGTGCATAAATCAGCAAAGATTCGTGGTAGTTACCTCTGTTCCATGGATGATAAGGTCTTCTCTGCCTCTGGCCGAGGTTCGACTGTGCCAGTGCCAGCAAGAGCAAAAGAACCACGAGAAATCTCCTCGCCGGAAGTCCCATTTCACTCTCCACTATCGTTTACTAGCGTCTCATTTGCCGCGGACGATCTTCAACCGATTTTCCTCCGTTCTTCTCTCGATTGGCTCTCTTCGCACAGGGCACAGGGCGGGATGATTTCATCAACTGAATTCAATTTTCCCGATTAACCGATCAGTTCTCTCAAGGATTAAGCCTGGACGACACCTTCTTCGAGGTTTTAGGGTTTCGAAGTATCTGGTATTTAGAGTGTCTGTCAGATCGCAAGTCTGGTATCGTTTAGATCTTTCGATCGCGTCAGACGTTTCGTTTTAAGTGGCTAGTGTTCGATAAGTGACTCGCAGAATCTGTTAATAATCGTTCGATACAGAGCAATTGCCCTACAAACGCAACAACTTGGAAATAACCTGCACTTTTTCTTGCACTGGACGAATACAATTTGGTAACGTCAAAATTGTAATATTCTGATTAATCAATCATCGAGTAACGGATATTGTTCCCCGTCTGGCTATGGGCTGACGTTGATGAGCTTCCTATCGACCCTTTCGCTATGACAAATTTAGCCAAAGAACGCTACCGCCATTGCAAAATAGATTGAATAACGTCCGGTGTATTTTTTCGGCCATATAAATGAGACTCGAAGACGTCGAAAATTTTATGGCGTCAAGAGCTTGATTAATAAATCGCAGACAGAGTAGAAAAAAAGCGTCCTTCGTAGATGTTCGATTCGATGAAACTTTTATTAGCCCTTTCGCTATGACGGAATTTGAGGTTAAAGGCGACACTTTAATTATTGTGAGAATGTTTCAGCCTACTTTCGCCTAGACAAGGTAATTAAACATTTGATATCTTTATATCAATTTTTACATTGATAACGACCGAGGAATTGATTGGAAGAAATTACACAAGAACCTGTCACATACAAAGTTGCATGATCTTTTTCATGGTTTAAGATAATACGACCGTTGGCTGTACAGATAAGGACGTTTGCAAGGTCCAACTGCGGATAAAAGTTGGCAAGAACTGGAGTTGCAAAGAACAATGTATCGACTGGCGTATTAGTGGATAAGAAATTTCACGTTTAACGAGACGTCTTACATCGTTTATCGAGAATTTTGTTCGTTTAACAACAAATTGGGAATTCAATATCGGCGAAGACTTTGCGCCAGGCGAAGAAAATTTTCAATAAACGAGACGAAATGTCTCATCAACTATCGAACCTAGGGCTAATAGTCGCTAACACGCTTCTTCTTTTCCAACTTCCTTCCGTTTCAAAGAAGAACCTAACCTCTCGACTCTTCAGACGCTTCGATATAATTCTTACCGGATACCTAATCCACGATTAGTATAGGTCACAGGTGACGCTAATTTCGGTTTAAGTAAGTGAAGGAAATTTGTATTCGTTAAATAAGTCAACGAAATTTGTATTCGTGTTAGGTTGTCCGAAAAGTGTCTTTCCTTTACAGACACGTCTTTCGCAACGACGCATTTTTATACAAACATGAAACCTAATCAATCGTTGTGATTTTTATCTTGATAAAACAAAACGGATCATACGTAATTCGATAAAATATATAAAACGTTGTGCATCCATTGTTTCCTTATAAAACGAAAGAAACTTTTCGAACGACCTAATATACAGGGTGGTTGGCAACTGGTGGTACAAGCGGAAAAGGGTGATTCTACGCGAAAAAAGAGGTCGAAAATATAGAATAAAAAATTTTTTTTTTTAATTTTTCCATCGAGACAACGATCTACAGTGAGATCCGTTATATGAGATCCGTACGTACCGCACGCGTACCGAGCGAAAATTCAAAGTCGATTTTCTCGAAAACAAAGCCTCAAACGAAAAATTTTTATTCTATATTTTCGACTTCTTTTTTCGCCTAGAATCACCCCCTTTCCGCTTGTACCACCAGTTACCAACCACCCTGTATATTGGCTTGGCAACTAAGTGGTTGCGGATTTTGTCGGTACCACCTAATGACAAAATCCGCAATCACTTAGTTGCCAAGCCAATATAACCACATAATAAACGAATATCAAATAAATCGATGATCGCTATCCCATAAAATACAAAATGCAAAATGAAGTACTTTATTTCCGAGTATTGTACCAGTCCGATCTCGCCGCGATCATGCAACGTCTGTACACCTTTGGAACACGCTGTCCTATAACGCAACGTAGCCTAAATGGAAGCTGCAAAAGAGAAAACGGAGCTAGGCACAGGCTATTCTCGACTATTCTACGCAAAGATGATAATAAGACGACCGACTGTCCCTTGGAATCTCCGATAAAATCGTCGCTGGACCTCGCGTCCGAGCGATCGAAAATCGCTCACAGATCCTGTCCTCTGTGTTCCAAATCGAAAACGCAGCACTGTGTCTGTCTCGTGGTGGGATCTTAGAGGTGATAGAACGTGAAAGAAAGACACGTGGGAAGAAGCTTCAGGGCGAAGATCGCCAAGTAGCCGAAGAGCAGAAGCTCCGAACGAAGACTGGCCCTGTGCGTCGATCTGCGATTAATCAGCCGCTGTTCGGCGAGAAATGCAAGCGGAAAGCACCGGGAGCGAGCGTGGAAGAAACGAGGAGTCACAAGGTTCTCGTTAGTTGCACGAGCTTCCTTGCAGTCTCTGGCCGGCCGACAATTCGGTTTTTGTTTTCGCGGATTACCAGAGCAGAGGGGGGCGCGACGGAAGAAAGGAAAAGCACGCGACGGTACGCGGTGGAAAGGCAAGGAAATTGTGCAGCGAACAAGACACAATGGTCTTGCGGTGGCGCGGCGACACGCTGTGTTTTTCAATTATTTTTAATTATTTTCTGAAAGCCGCGACCGCGTTTGATGCACACACCAACCCCCGGCTCAACACACAGCCACCCCGCGTCTCTCCGCCCCTATTTTTCACCCTCACCCTATCGATCCCTCTCGCTTTTCCACGTCCAATTTAAAAACACGTCCACTGCCCCTCCCACCCACCGCGTCTTTTTCCCATTTTCCTTCGTCCTTTTTTCACGTTCTCTGGGCCGTCGCTGCCACCGGTTACCAGACAAAGAGGAGAATTCGAAGAAGAGGAGCTTTGAGTCGGAGCTTTGTGTGACGGGAGCACGCAGCAAGGTGGAAATAACTGCGGGAATTTGACTGAATCGACGACACAAGACCGCGAGATCCTCGTTTTTAACGTAACGTCGCCACGGTTGCTGTCGGCCGATCGTCCCAACTCTTTTCCACAACGAACCAGTGGACTAAGGATTTTTATGCAAATTCCCCTTTTCGTAGACGCCATTAAGGAACTACAAGTTTTTCAGATTTCTCCTGAAGATTCTCTTTTTTCCTGTCCACTGTGTTACACCGCGCAACGTATTTTCCGTATTTTCTATATTTCGTACGCGCTGCCATCCATAAGCGTCAGCACGTCTAATTCGTTATACTTTGCACGTTTGTTATTTATATTACTTATAAGAAACGAGATCATTTTTATCGAAATATTCTAACAAACTATACTTCGCTGTATGTTGTATATCTATATCGTACAAGACACGAATGCTACGAATGAATTAACAAATTGTAATTAAAAGGAAGCAATTAAGCAAATAAAAGCAGTGGAAGGCAGTCGATTTCCATCGGACAGAAAACGTCGCACGAACTGTCCGAATACTTGCGGCAGGTACCGTGTTTTCGTATAACACATGCATTTTCAATGTTTTTACCGCTTTAAAATTTCAATAGACGCGAAAAAGTCCGCGGTCCAGCGACGGCTCAATTATTCAATTTTGCGATTCCGTCATCGACGAAGCTTTCGAAATATACGAAACTATTGGGATGTAACGTTATCGTTTACAAGATGACGGATTTGCAAATAGCGACGACTGAAAATTGCACAATCAGAAAACAAAGAGATAGAAGAACAACGAAGCCTCTTTTCCTTACGATCGATGCCGATTGATCCAGGAATTTACAACGAGTCGAACTACGTTTAAAGAATCTCTGAAACTGGTAACAGATGCAACGCAACGATCCATAGAAGCTGTGAAATTTTCGTTTAAATTGCTGGAGATTTCTACAGGGTCGTTCGACACGTTCCATGGATTTTACGTTACTTTACTTACGGAGGAACGCGACGATCACACGTCAACGACGACTGAAATTCACAAGAGCGAAAACTTGGCGAAGATCGATGCCCCGAAAGATCGCAAAGCTGGCGGCTAAATACAAACGACGCGAGATATCTGCGAACGTGCGACACTGCACCAGACTCAAACTTTTCAAATGTTGCAAATTCTTGGAATTTCGAAAATTTCCCAACACAGTCCACTCGACGGAAAGATGATACTCCATCGTCTTTGATCGCGCAATCCTCGAACAAGGTGTCTGTGGGATCGATTCTCGAGCGAAATTTCCGAGGTGCGAAGGAGATGCAAGAAAATGAAACGATGATATCGATGGTCGCGATGGATTCCTTTTACCTGCGGATGCGAGTCGCGACCAAGAAGCAGAGAAATACGCGCGGTTCTCCGTGCAGACGCCGCGTTGGCCGAAGCTGACAGACTGGCAAACTACTAGTCGCCATGAACCGAACCAACAACAGGCCACCCCACCTCCGCTGTCAACAAGGGAAGCGTGGGAGGCACTAAGCTACTTTGCATTTTTTTTTTTTCATTTTTTTCGTCGCTGCAACTAGCGTCGCGGCGACCAAAGGCGGGCCCACGCCTTTTCGATTCCTCCTTCGATATATCTACGACATACGCACGGAATCTTCGGTCCGAATTTTCACAAGAAGCTAGGAAAATCGCGGTTTTCTGTCGTCTTTGCTGCTTTTTTTTTTTTTTTTCTTTTTTCAGATGCCGAGGAAAAATGCTGAAAGGATTGGGCGAGATCGTTGAAGCGTCCCCTTTTCGAGGAGGGGGCCAGGTGAGAAAGGAGAAAATGTTTCAACGGAGAGACGGAAGGTGTTGGGAGGTTTGTGAGCTTGCGAAATTTTTGTACAATACAGGCGCGAAATCTTCGGTTTAAATTTATTGAGCGAGGGAACATGCTGTTTCTCGGCGTTCTTTTTGCAAATTGGTGGATTGGAAAAAATGGTGCGAGCGACTGGCCAGGGTAGTGAAATATTTTCCGCGGAGAAAGGGAAAACGGTTTAGACACAGAAGAAACGTAGATTGAAATGTCTGAGATATTGAGACAAAATTGAAAAAAAATGGAGCAGGAGATTAGTGAGACGTTGCTAGTAAATGTTTCTCAGATTAATCGTGCGATCTGTTTAGAAAAATATTAGAAACTTTTGGGGTCTTTAGGAATCTTAGGAATTCACTTGGAATATTTTGCAAGGTTCCGTGCAAAATTTACGAGAATTTGAATGTTCTTCTATTGTCTTTGTCGGAGAAATGAAGAAAAAAACAAGATAAATGTTGGGAAGAATCGATAAAACTGTTAGAAGATCTTTTTGAGCAGTTTGCCCGGCAGATGTTGTAGAGAAAAGTGCTTTGTTACTGTGCTTCACCCTCGGAATTTCCATAGAATATGAACATAAAACATCGAGAGACAAAACATTGAAATTCTCGTTGTTCGTCTATTCTCGAAAATTTTCTCAAAGTTACGCACAATCATGTTGCATCTTTTTACAAAAATTCTATGAAATTTTGCCCAGGAAAATATCCTCGAAAAAAGAAAAAGACGGGAATTCGAAGTTTTGCAGCTGCACAGAGCAACAGATCCATCGAATGATCTACGCGGCATTTACGAGATCGTAAGCAGCTTGTTCGACGAACGAGCGTGAATTTGTGGACACCGGAAGGATTTGCCTCGGTTTCGTGATCGTTCGGCGCTTTGGAAGATTGCGAGTGACTTTCTTTCTACGCCGCCCCCGCGGAACTCGTAACGCGACACCGGTTTCCAACAGGACTACAAGCGAGAAAAATCGGCAGGAGGAATTGGCATCGTTTTAAAATTCCGCATAAGAAAATCGAGCAACGAGATCACCTGCAATCTCGCGGTAAAAACATTGTCGAGAAGCTCCTAAGACGCTGCTATCTAATTAAAGCTGCAATTCTAAAAATACGCTATCCGATCCTGTAAATTCGAGCGCTGAACTTTCCAAATCCTAATCTATTCGTATAACGTTCGAACTAATGTGTGGAACAATTTCGACCTTCCCCTTTCCTCGCGAATTGCAAAATGCCGTAAACGCAACGGATCGGGAGTTTTGCTAACTTTTAATCAACTTTGAAATTCCTCGGAGATATGAAAATCTCAAGAACTCGAGGAATCCTGTTGCTAGAGCAGAATTCATCTTTACGGGCGATGAAAGTGAGCGGTTTTTTTAAATTCCGTGGAACGTCAGGCGAGGAAAAATATCATGCAACGATTTGAAATTCTAACTATCGAAATTTTCAATCAACAATTTTCCAATGCTTCTTCTCTTATCTCACGGATTTTCAAATGACGACGATATAATAGAATTGCGGGCTTTGTTCACTTTTAATGAACTAACAGATGGTGGAATTTCAACAACTTGAGCAACTCGATTCATAGAGCAGAATTCAGCTCGAGGATCGTCAGCCAGGCGTCTCCGATGATGGAGATCCACGGTTTACCGATCGAAAGTGTCGAGAGCGTGGCCGCTAATATCTCGAAAAGAGCGAACGAACCGGCCCGCGCCGTTTCGAACGAACGACTGTCGAGTGGCGCGTGCAACGCGTCGCAGCCGCGGCGGCTCTGCCGCGCGAACAGCGCAGCGGCGCCGTATTCCGCGCGCCTCTATCGACGCGCATGCGCACTGCTATAGACGCGCATGCGCATAGCACCAGGAGAAAGCCGCCAAACCTCGCAAATTGAAAACCATCGAATCGCCAGATGTCTTTATCGCCGTCTAATGATCTTTTATGATAATTAGACTGCGGATTTTTATGCAAATTCACATCTTTGAGAATATAATTGAAAACGTAGGACCTTGGTAGAAGATTGTTTTACGAGTATTATAGAAAGTACCGTACTTTGAATGTTTCATACGTTTTGTCGTATTACGTGCATTCTGTGCAATCTCGTATTTTCAAATTTCCTATAAATGCGCGAGAATCCGCAGTCTAACGATGATCAATTAGGCGCTCTGTAGCGAGGATAAAGCGAGGAAAATATTTATGAACTTTCTGACAATGTGGTAGTTTAAACATTTCCCCCCCCCCTTTTTTTTTTGTTTGGTTAGGTTTAAAGATTTGGTACAGTTCTTCTTATAAATCTTTCTATTCGCGCACCAGTTTTACCGTCGATAGACTTCTCACGTGATTAATAAAACATTTTCATTCGCAACTTCTTTCAATATCTTCCAATCGATTTATGGTATACTGTCCAATTCTGTTTTTCACAATTTGTGTCTATGAAAGAGTGCTACAAAAATTTAAAAAAAAAAGTGAAACGTTTACAATAAACTATTAGTCTATATAACTCTAACGTTCCCTTTGGAGCGAATATTTCTCGAATTTGTTGCTAAGTCAATTAGCCATAATTCGTTCTAGTACTCTGTGTGTTATTATTAGCTGGAATACTCTACAGTGGGAAGAAAATTTGGAACGCTACAAGTCCTACAAAATCAGAGTTTTAGATCTACAGATCTTGCACACTTAGAGATTTAGTCTTCGACAATGCGTTGTGTCCGCTAAGCTACATCGTTGTTCAAGCAAAATCTTTCTACGTTGGATACAATTCGATCTCGTGCATCGTACAGACATCTTTTAATAACACCCCACATTTACCAGGTTACGTATATTCTTGTTCGAGTAAAATATTTTTGAACTGGATAATAAATAGCTGACAGATTGATCGAATCTGAAGACGTTCCTCGAGAAGAACACCGAAATACCAATTTAATCGTCCTGAAGAATTCCACAAATTAATTCAATAAATAAAAGGAAGAACTAATACGACGAAGCTTTGAGTCTATCACTCTTGAATTTTTCCATCGATGTTAACATTATGATCTACTCGGCATTTACAAGGATGTTAACATTACGACAATATGATACTAATCACTAACCAATCGACTTGACGCTCGATGAACGTCAACGAAAACTTAAAAGAACGTAGAATGTGAAGAAACGTGGAACAGCGATATACTTTAATTCTTTCGTAAGGAATTTAACTTGTCGGTTTAGTAAACTTTTTTAACAACCTTGAATAGTATCCGCGAGCAGAATATAGCAGGGGTTGGCAGGGTGAAATTTAAGGTGCGCTGTATAAATAAACGACAGTACAAAAGATAGGAGACCGGTCTATTTAATTCTCCGTCGTTCCATGCGAAAATGTCCCCAGATCACAATTCTAATTAACAGCAGCCAAACGAGATTATCCTACAGGCTGATCCAATTTCCAGCGACATAAACCATCCGCCGTGGGGCAGCCTGTGAACGAAACGAACATAAGAAAACACGTTTCGTTCGCGGATTATAAAAGTTTAAATAAAATAAGTTGAGAAATCACGGTTCGTGCCGGCGATATGACGGCCGTGGAAAGCCAAGGAAAAAGCTGTTGCACCCGTGGAAACCTAGCCGTGGCATTTATTCGAACGCGGCCTTACCTCGCATTTTCATACTAATGGACTTTTTCAACTTCCTCGACACGGTGTAACCAGCCTCGAATTATCTTTTTGTCAGATGGATTAACGCGTGCTTGGGGGATTCTTTGCGCTTCCGTCGACTTCTCCAAAGGAACGTGTAGCCTTGGTAATTCGCAAATCAACCACTTTCCACGATTTTCCCAAGGATAACGAAGAAACGCGTATTAGGGTCCTTGAGGAATTTCAGTCGAACGAAGCTCGAACAGATTCGAGGGAAAATTCACGATCCAGCTCGTAGCTGGTCAGATTTTCTCCAAGTACATGCTTTCATATATATACAACACTTTTATCGAAGAGTCGTTGGAAAGAACGTGAAATTCGAAGGAATTAGATTAATTAATAATTAGCAAGCCCTAAGCGCCTAATTAAGTTTGAAAATGTGGCCTCATAGAGAGCGAGGAGGCAGCTTGCGCGCAGCGCGCCTTATGGTAAATATGGAGCTGTTTGCAGGAAAATGAAAATTGCAACAACAAACGTACTGTGTATAACGTGCAAAAATATAACATGATATTCAAAGTATAGCAGCTACTGTAACATTCGGCGGATTTAATAAATTTCTATTTAGATCCCACACGTCTAATTGCCTTTACAATTATACCAGCTTCGAGCAAAATACAAATTTGCATCAAAGTTCACCATCTAATTGTTGTTGGTCTTCGACGATGAACGTCTTCCATCTTAATTAACGCAGTCGTGTATTTTTAACTGCGTCGTACAAATTATTCCAAATATCATCCGTTCGAGTTCGATGTGAAATCTGTCGCTGACTATTGGGTTGGCTTGGCTCACGGGCCGACGCTGCAAACTAAACACACAGAATAAAATTACCCTCTATAAGACCGTAATAAAACCTGTCTGGACCTACGGAATCCAACTATGGGGAACAGCAAGTAATTCCAACATTGAAATACTTCAACGCTTCCAATCGAAAACGCTAAGATCCATTATAAATGCACCCTGGTATGTCACCAACGAACTATCAAGTCTGTAAGTATGAAACCGGAATTTGCCTATAGATGGCCCTAGCTGATAATGTAGTTATCACTAAACTGCGTCATTGATGCCAAAAGTCTTTGTTGACATCTCGCAAACATTTTCGACTTAGAACAATACAAGTTTCATACAACAGCATAGTGTGTAATAGCGTTGAACATGTCAAATTTTGTGCCTGGAAACTACGATTTGCGGATAGCATTGATTTTCTGTTACCATTTGAAGAAAACTGCCGCAGAATCGCATCGAATGCTCGTCGAAGCTTACGGTGAGCATGCTCTTGGTAAATCACGGTGCTTTGAGTGGTTTAAAAAATTCAGAAGTGGCAATTTTGACGCGAGGAACGAAGAACGTGGAAGACCACCGAAAAAGACCACCGAGCTGTTAAAACTTGGCGAAACCGTTAATACCGAGCGCTACCGACGACAAATGATCGATTTGAATCAAGCTTTGCGTGAAAAACGACCAGAATATCAAAAAAGGCAGCACAAAGTAATTTTGCTTCGTGATAATGCACCATCGCATACAGCAAAACCGGTCAAGGAAACGATCGAAGCGTTCAGTTGGGAAATACTTTCGCACGCGGCTTACTCACCAGACTTGGCTCCGTCCGATTACTATTTATTTGCATCGATGGGACACGCACTTTCCGACCAGCACTTCGCTCCTTACGAAAATGTACGAAAATGGCTCGATGACTGGTTTGCCTCGAAAGAGCGACAGTTTTTTCTGGCGTGGCATCCACCAATTGCCAGACAGGTGGGAAAAATGTATAGCTAGCGATGGGCAATACTTCGAACAAAATATTTTTAATCATTTTCATACAATAAACGTGTATTTTCTATACAAAAATTCCGGTTTCATATTTACATACCTGGTAATACATCTCGACCTCAAAATACCAACGGTCAAAGAGGAGATAGCAAAATATAGCGGCAGATATAGGAAAAGAGTCGAGAAACATCGAAACCCCCTAATTACTGGACTACTTGATACGTCGGACCAGATCCGCAGGCTGAAGAAACACTACCCGCTAGACCTAAACGCTAGACTTAATCAGATATTTATATTAAGTAATATTTACTTATTGTTGGAATACAACGATATTAATCGCACACAGATGAGGTGATTGATCGTACGGATTCTTTCCTTCGTTGTCCGGCGCTGTCCCCACTAGTGCGCGTTCGTGAGATGTACCACGCCGGCTAGCACGTGCATGCTCTTTCGAGAATTCGACGGAAGAAGCGTAAGGATATGGATGGAACATTCTCGATGGGCACGTCGAGAAGCTACTAGAAGGAGCACTGGCAGATACCCACGCAGGTCACACTCATTACTGCATAGAGAGTGGGGTTCTAAACCTTTTCAAGGGCCATGGGTCACTAAGCAAGTCAGTCTGTGAATAACTAGCCAACTGTCTACATTTCACAACACTTACTTATATTCACTGTAATAATTGTTTAATAAATATCACATTATATTATTTCAACGCAAACATTGTGTCTTCCACAGATTATTAATCTTAATTCCAAGATTAAATTCTAACACTTATCTACAACACTTACTTATAAATTATACTTATCTATAATAAGTGTTAACTTATTATAAATAATTAGCCATGTCACTACGTCAGAAAAAATTACTGAGAATTCTCAATGCGAGAATTGATTGTAAATTTTAATAAATAAAAAAAAAAGAACTGTTGAGTTGACAACTAAGCGATTGCGGATTTTGTCATTAGCTGGTATTGACAAAATCCGCAATCGCTTAGTTGTCAACAAGGAGTAAATTCAGGCAGAAGATTACTGCACCGAGCGATAGGCCTTTCGGTTGGCGAAAAATGCAACTTTGGCAAATATATTTGTAGAATTTCAGCGGATCGCAGAGGTTGGGTTGGTTTTTGTGGAGGAAAGCTGGATGATCATTCATCGTTAAAGCTCGAACGCGAGTGAAAATAGGGCCACGGATCGATGTTTCGAACTTGGCTCAAGAACTCTTCATCATCCTTACGTGCAGTCGTGAATCACCTGTGACGATTAATGCTCGGTCAACTATCGAATTGTTGCATACAAAATGCCTTACCTGGCAGATAAAGACAGCTGTCGTAGCAATTTTGGACAGATTTTTGTCAAATATTTCCCGCGGCAGAAACAATTCGATATTCGATGATAAAGAAATGGTAGGAGAGAAAAGTAGAAAGAATTGCACGACGATATGGCGAGGAAGACGTTGTACTGTTTCACGGGTCGATCAACGAAAAATTGAAAATCGGAGAGCACAGAGGGAAAATATGGCGAGTTCATATTCGTTGATTTTTTATTTCCATGTCAGCTGCCTAACGTGTAAAATACACGTTTAGCTCGGAAGTATGTCTTTCTCTGGTGTATGGAATTTTGTAAAAGATTAAAAATACGATAATTTATTCTAAATGGAAGCAGAATAAGAGAAGAATTTACGTAGAAAAGAGGAGAAAATTACAATAAGTAGAACGCGATATAATAACCGACGTTCTTGAAGTACTTAACAAGATCCAAAAATGCATATTTTATCCTACAATTGATTAAGAAGCGTTGAATCTTAAACTGCTTCGATTAATTCTCTTTCTCTAACCGTTTTGTCCCCCCTCCCTTTCTTCTTTACGTTTGCAACTCTTCAAATATCTTCCCCTTTTGCGATACTTTATCGATAAAAAAACGTGGAATACACAAAAAAGGGTAGTAAAAATAACATAACACTAGAACCAAATATCTTGCTAATATTTGTTCCAACACGAAACTCATTTGGGGGCCACGCAAACCCGAAGGGAACAGCCAAGTTAAAAAAAGCTAAACTCTTTCGCTAGCTGTGGCCACTTGCACGTCGAATTCCTCGTCTGCAACGACTTCTCTAAAAATTCCAAACATCCTCGACCAAACACCCAACCAACCAACGTTAAAAAGAAAAATCCTCGTCCCTCGCCTACCCTCGGCAATTCCCAAAATCTCTGATCCCCGAGAACTGGCGAAAAAACAAAGAGCAACCGCCCTCTCAAAAAAACAAAAAAAAAAAGAACAAAAACAAAAACCAAAAAAAAAAAAAAAAAACAGAGAAGCGTCGGATTTATCGCGAGTTCGGTCACGTCGAAATTATAATCCATCCGCGACGCTTCAACCAGATTTACGACAGCCAGGCAATCCCCCATCGACGGTGGCCACCCCCGGCAAACCAGCCAACCAACCAACCAACCAACCACGCTTTCATCAGCCGCGCTTTTTAGAATTCATTTTCGGCTTTAAGCTTCATTTCTCGACCGGGGAGAATTAAGCTGGGCGCGGTGGAGGGTCGGTGTAGCTTGGTCCGGGGGACAAACGGCAGATTGGTAGGCGTTACCCTGGCTGTTGCCACACTTAAGGGGTTCACACTGTGTAACGAACCACCGTCGCCCTCCCACAGCCACCCCCTCGTGAACCATCCCGCGTTTCCCAACTCTCTACGTGCACTGGGATGCATGTACATACGTCGAAATATGTCGCGATGGGGTAGGCAACAACGACCACGTGACCACGACGACGACGACGACGACGACGACGACGACGACGACGACGATGGGGATGAAACGGTGGTGATGGTGTTGGTGTTGGTGGTGGTGGTGTGTTGGTGGTGGTGGTGGAGGTGGTTGGTCGGGCGGGCGGTTATTTCGTGGTAACAATTCCCTGGCTTTTTTGTAATTTACGACAATACGAACGCGACCGGCAGAATTACGATCCGCCCTGGCGCGACGCGGCTGCGCGACCTCGAATCGTTCGTTTAATCCGCGGCTGGCAAGGAATATTCACGGCGGAGGCAGCCGATTTCCCGCCGTTAGACGCGTTTTAGGCTGGTCCGTACTTGGCACAGCTTCTGAAAATCATCCTGCGGGATACACTGATACTCCGAGGATGAAGATGCTGGGAGGAAGAATTTTAGGGAAGTTAAGAGCAAGAGGGATGAAGGGCAAATTTTAAACGAAGGGGTGTAGGACAAATTTTAAACAAACAAGGGCAAAGTTTGCAGATGTTGCGGATTTTATAGAAGTTAAAAGTAAGAGGGCAAATTTTGTAAATGTCAAAAACTATGGTAAATCTCGCGAAAATTAGTGGCAAGAGGCGTAGAAGAAATTTTGAGGATAATCAAAAATTGTTGAGCGAGGGTAGGAAAACGGGGGTTTTCTTAGGAAAACCTTAGGGTCATAGACAAAGGACGTACGATCAGTTTTTTTTTTTTTTTTAATGGTCCAGTAAACGCTGAAACCCAGACAGATAAGAAAGAATTGTAAAAATGCAAGAAACAAGTAGCGTAAGGGGCAGATCTTGTAAATCGTGTAGAATCAGAGGTAAGAAATGGAAGATAAATTTTATGGATATTAGAAAATAGTTAAATAAGAGTAGACAAAGTTTTGTAAATATCGAGAATGCAAGTGGGGAGAATTTTGCAGAGAATCTTTACGAATAAACAATGTACGAAGAATTGTTTAAGAAAGAAATTTAGAAAGAAAAACTGGGCAAAAATTTTGCAAATGCGTGTTGAAGAATTTACGCCATCTGACAACATAAATTATTAGAAATATTTCAGTTCTTCTTCTCTGAGGTAGGTCCATTGTGCTAAGACGTAACGTTAATATTAATTGTTGAGTAATTAATAAATTAAATAATGTTCATCTTCAGAGCGTTCAGGTGTTAGGAAAAATATATTACACACTGGTAAATGTTTAAATGAGAAATTTGTCTTTGAAATATGTTCACTGAACCATTTCCAAGGATGTGCTAAACCGGATGATCCTGGGTCGTTAAATAGGTAAAAAGAATTTTCAAAACAGTAAGTACACGATCGATCAATTTATGCAAACTTACGAACGCGAAACTCAATAACAGAGTCGAAAGTCAACAACAGGAGGAGACTATGAAGACTTTGCAAGCTGGACTTTAATTGCTATGGAAATAAAATATACATTTTAGAACGCCTTATCGCGTGAAATATTTGCGTAGAGGGGAAGTCGTTGATTATAATATCGGCAAATTATCAATACTTATTTTATGTCGCAATTTGATAACGTTAGGTGGTTATCTGAGCGGATCGCGGCCTCGGTGGTCAGGCCATTATCTTTGCTCTTGATTATTTATGAAATGAGCTCAAGGCGCACACGAGGCTCGCTCGCGCGGAAACTTACACCGTCCACGAAATTTCGTGGCACGTCGAAGTCCACAGGTCGGGAATTATTTAGTAGCTGCCAGGTCCCTTATCAGGCAATAACACACGGCGGGCTAATTATCCCTTACCCAACTCGTTGATCCTTGCCGATATGTGCGGCAAAAATATCCACCGCTCGTTAGAAATCGCCAGAGCCATCAGGGATTTCAGAATCAAGATGATTCTCCTATGTCGAGTACATAACAATTCATAGAAACGTCTCTTTGTTTTCGAGTATTAGGTTAAGTCCAAGGAGACTCGAGTTAGGTTTGAAAACGGAGGAAAATCCCTAGAATTTTGTTAGATATGGTAAAACACACGTGACACGGGTCTGCGTTGGACCTGGATTAGTTTAGGGAATTAATAAAAATCCCCTATAAACCTATTTCTCTCTTTTCTGCCGAATGTAGGTTTATACGAAACATCTGTGAGCTACATTTAGATTAATCGTAAGTTGGATTTCGCTTAAGTTTCAAAATTGATTAAAATTCCCATGCTTCTTCTTTTTTAAATATGACACTACGGTATACGGCGAATATCTGTAGATCAGGTTTAGGTTAGGTTAGGAAATCGACGAAAGTCCCTATATTCTTTTTATATTTTGTAAACATAAAAATCCACGGCAGAACAGTGTGGAAGGTGGACTCGAGGATCGATGCAACTTACGATTATTAATACGCTACGGATTTACAAAAATCTTCCACGTGATATTTAGAGATAAATCCAGATCCATCTTCGAGAAGGACATGGTACAACATGGTGCAAGCGTGATTGTTACAGAAAATGAACACGTAGTTCTTAGCGACTGACTTTGGGAAACCTGGGGCTTGAAATTCTGAAAGAATTCGCTGCAGTGGCTCATGAGTAAACAAAACCCATCACCAGGTTTACTTAGAGCCGTCGAACGAGTAGTTACCTAGGAGCACAATTGGGTCAGGCTCGCGTTAAGCACGAAAACGGATATAAATTTCAATTGTTTCAAAATATAGCAATTTGCGTTTGCAACAGATCTACGTTCGATTTGGATTAAACGAAAATTTTTGAAATACGTAGGAAACGAAAGATACAGAAACAAAACTTCGGTTGGGCTTGGATGTCGGTAAAATATGATTTCGTTTCTAAAAACTAGGACGAGATCGGTGGTAGCGATGTTTGTCCGTGCAACAAGAAGACAGGGAAGCGAAAGAAAACAGGAGACATTCAAATTTTTCGCGAAAGCTAAGTGGCTCGTTAATTTATCGATCAATGATCACGCGATGCGGTTGAAATTCGTGACGTGATTTATAGGCAGAACGAACGACTCGGGCGCAGGAAGTTTTCAGACAAATCACGCTGCCCGAACATTCACGACACATTTGCATATGCTTATTTTGTCAATAAACCGTCCTCTTTCGTTCGCCGGTGAATAAAAAAAACCTTCGGTCCTGCAAAGGATCTTGTTCAAACAGGGATAACGCAACGTTAACTCAGAGAATAAAAATACTTGGACCGGTCAAATTTATCCAATGAACAATTATTACCATAAAGTAGACATACGAGCAGAATTGTAGATTCGAAAGATAATTTTGCTTAATTCTTTGCGCTCGTAATAACAGCTGACGTACCGACCGTCTTTTTCACTACGAATTTTATGAATTTTTTTTTTTTTTAAATTACTATGAATTTTGTATCGCAAAATTTCTTCTCTTTTTTTCAGGGAAATTTAATAATACGTTCGACGAAACATCTAAAGAAATAACTTCAACTTTATTCAACGATATTCTCGGCGACAAGTTCTGTGGAATCTCTTCGTTGTAAAAAGATATCTTCGACGATTTCACTGTTATTGATTGACGAACGATTAATTTAATTAAATTAATTAATGTTCACAATCTCAACGAGACTACCACGCGATTTACAGGACAGATCATCGAGTAATTGTAAATTCGAAAGATGTATTTTTGAACATACGACAGACTGATCTGTAGGTGAGGGAAATTAATATTAATCATCTTTGAAATGTAGCAAAGGGATTGCACACGTTTGAACTATTGTTTGACTATTAAAAGAGTTCGAGGTTAGACGTTAAAAGAACGACTTCGTGGTCGAAATTGAACACCAGCTTGAACGATTGCTTTGGTATTTATTATTTTACTGAAATAGGCACACGAACGTTCCACCACACGGTGAACGTTTGCACAGGGTGGTGAAAAAATCGTGCACGTGAAACGTTTGGGCCTTTGTTAGAAAACGTTATCCGTCAGAAAGTATTTAGGATAGAACAACTGCTGGCTATTCTAGCGTAATTGATACTCAAGTTTGTTGAGCTAGCCTTCGAGAAATTGAAATTCAACCATATCGACGCTGGCCCCATTCCAGATATAACAGATTATTTAGCATTCAAAAATTCAACTAACAGATCGTATTTTATTGGAAAATGTCCGTGCGCGATGTAACTTGCGTGTAAATTAAGACAACATCCTTGAGATTCGATTCTTTACTGTTCCAACGATAAATGTAACGTAGCTAGTTTCTATAAAATATTTAGAGATTTTCGATCATTTGCTGCTTTCTTTTCTTTTCCTCAGTTCTTGAGTCATGTTTGACACAACTGTTGAGTCGAGAACAAGAATTCTGCCAAATATCGATCGCGCTAAAAGTCGACATGCGACACTTGTTAGTTTTCCGAGTTTTCCAGATACACAACCAGCTAGCAGCAGTTGCTAAGAAGACCGAAAACCCAGGGAAAACTCCAGCGTCAGGCAGAATATCCGTTCGAGTGCCAGAGGTCTTTGAAAAAACAGGATGGAAAAATGGTGAAGAGCGCGACAGCGCTTGCCTCGATCGATTGCGAAGAGAAACAAGCGGCACAATAGCGCTCGTCATATTTGTTATTTCTTGTACATCTATATTATTATATACGCGTACTGTTAGTTTATAAATATTTCAAGTTTTGTTCAAGAAAAATTATTGAGAAGATAACAATGAAATAGAAAATACCGTGGGTCGTCCGTAGCGTTCGAATGCACTGGGACCTTTCGACACAAAAAATGCACTGCTTGCGACTCAGACGGTTAATCGTTGCTACGTCTGATCCGGAACAAGAGCTACCTATGTCTGAATTATTTTCTGACGTACAAAAATGTTACTCTTATTTCATTTAGCAGTATCAGTTGAAAGCACTAAGCTTCAACCCACCGTGCACAGTTCTGGGGAAGCTCCATTCTAAGTTCTCGTGAAAGGTCTAAAAGTGTGCAAGTCTAAAGTTCTTGCGAACGCTCCATTCTAAGGATAACGCGAGCGTACGCTGATTGAGCTGGTCTATATGGAACGCAGACAAGAAATCACGAAAGAATGATCAGCTGAGATTTCTATATTCCAAGAGCTGAGCCCAGATCCCAATAAGCGGAGGCTTGCAGCTGACAACCTGAGAGAAGCTTGCATAGAGAATTCACGCGTGTCACCATGCTGTCCTACTTTAATCGCACTAAAGGAATCTTCAAGGTGAGAAAAAAAGAGGATTGCGCGGATAGCGAGCGAAATGAGGGATCGTTAAACTACCTAGACGGATACAAGTGGAAAAGGTGGATGCTTCTACCGAAAACCTGGCACCGCAAATTCCATCCATGCGACAAGGACGTCTAAACTCGGTGTCACCAGGTGACACCCATCCCCGTAACCTCGATAAATATCCCAGAACTGTCACTCCAAGCCACTGTGCAAAGTTACCGCGCTCATTATCGATTGCACGATGAGAAGCGGAGCAAGCGAATGACTGCTTACAAATTCATCCAAGCAAGGATGATGCAGCGATTGCCATCATCGCAACGATGCCCACGTGTTTTTTTGCACACCGCGTATACCAGGTCGAGAGGACGCACCTGAATAATGTGCTGGGACAGCAGGGGTTGACGTTTGTCGTGGCGGTGCCTAGCGTGCTGTCGTTCCACCTACCAGCCTAACGTACAACTCCCCATCCTCCCCCTTTGCCAACCTGCCAACCATACCAAAGCCTCGTTTCCCGACTTCCAGCAACGTTCGCTTCGTCCTGCTCACCAAGACTCATAATTGTCCCCGTCCGAGCTGGCATATCGCGGAAGCAAACGGGGGACACGAAAGTGGTTATGCGCATTCCTATCCACCGTGCAGGATCAACGGAGGCGGGAGGGCGAGCACGAGGGTCATCGGTAGCGATGGCCTCAACACGGATGCCACTCTGATCAAGAGCTGTTTCGATTTAGTTTGCTAGTTGTCGGTATAGCCATGGATGGACCTTTCTAGTTTGACAAGGAACGCCGCGGCAATACTTGTTCTCGGTACCAACGATGATGGTTCTCCTAACTCTCGCTTTGTAACCGCAATGTGTCTCGTATTTGCTAGGAAACTATGCGAAAGACGGGATAGAACATCTCTTTGCTGGAGCGTTGGCGAGACGGTGAGTTTGGGATACAGCGAGATATGGAATGGACAGTGAGAGACCGTGCAAGCAGCATTAGCAACTTTAGTTCCTTTGGCAGCGTTAGCAACATCGACGTGGTCGATGGTCGTGCAAGTTTTAAGAAGATTCTATAAGCTCGTAGCGTCATGTGTCGTCGGTTTGGTGAGAACTATCGTTGGAGATGGAACAGCTGGATCAAGAAATGCTCCTTCTGTGCTATCAGTTGTACGGTGATATTGCTGGCTTCCTGTTAGGGACGCAGTTTGCTACGAAAACGGCCATGTTTCCAAGTGTCGAAGATAGAACTAGATACTCCTTTGGTACCATCGGATGTCTCTTTTTGCTTCGAAGAGAATTCTCAAATTTTTAGATGCAACGTGTCCCACGTTCGATGAAGAGAAACGATCTTTGGGGATATCGTAGATGGATCGATGATCCTGTCTAATGTCACTGTGATTGTACAAGATTAAAGATGTACGTTTAATTATACTGTATCGTAACACAGTACTCCTCTGACATTTCTTCGACATTTCGGAGAATCCGATCGATCGTTCATCGATGAAAAAAAGTCTCATTTGCCGAATATGAAAATCTTCTTCAAGACATCGCGATATATCGAGAGACACCTAGAGACAATTTTACTCAGAAGATCGCGATCCAATGGATTCGAATACCCATCGCTAGTAATGAGGGGATAAGGTCGATGGTCCCCTAACGGTTGAATACTTGAATATTGATTAAGCATGCACATCGCGATTACTGGAAGCAGGTAAAAGCAGCGGTCTGCGTGTCTCTGGATATTTATAACGAATGCCTCTGTCTGTCTCTCTTCGACTTTCTGCAAGGCAGAAAAACTTCGACTTCAAGATGTGCAAAACGAATTTCATCGGCGATCGACTTTCGAAGATTAACTTTCTACTCATTGTTCTGTCGCGGTTTGGCCCACTTCCACGCAGCTCCTGTATTTCTATCTCAAACAGGGAATTTAATATCCTTTGTTACGTTTCTAGACCTCGCATAGCTGACGCACTCTCCATTAGCCGCAACTCTGATCGAGAAACTTGAGAAGACCTGGCCTTCCCCTACTTGCCTACTTGTAACTGAGAATTGGTACTCGGGATTCGTAGTTTGGCCTAATCTGCAACCGTTAAACGCTACAACAGTAGGAGACTGGGTGTAGTCTCGAGGACTAATCCAGAGACTGAAATAAGTTACCATAATTGTTGCGCCTTGTTGGTGTCCTTCGCATTCCTCTTTTTTATCAGGAGACTTCTCGACAGGCTTAACGAATTAATTTAACATATTCGTCAAGCATAGTACTGACGCATACGTTGCATCACTCGAATTAATGTCTTCGGTACAGCACGGTGGGATTCTTGTCTTTTTGCTTGTTAACGAAGAAACATTAGACAAATTTAACACGTCGTAATAGTATAAAAATAGCCAGCTTGAACTTATTGACCTATCCGATCTGGAACCGTTAATACCAATTATCGACTCGGTAATACGTTATGCTGATAAAAAATTCGCGATCCGAGGTTCCAGCATCACGTGACCGACTTCCGTGGCCGTTGGCCATAATCATCCGCCTCTCGACGGTGAAAAAAGCGCGGTAAAACAGAACGGAAGAGCAAAAGCCCTCGAGTTTTGAATATTCAGTAGGTACATCCTGGTCGGTTTCCACCTGACCCTCTTTTCACGGCGAAAATCGTCACGTTCTGGCTCGTCTTCGACGCTCTTCCGTCTCTAAGCCTTTGACGAGCCGGTGACGGTGTTACTTATAATTAGTCGATGGTCGCCGAGCGGAAACAAAGATGTTGAGAATGATCAGCCTGACGTAAGGTCGGAATCGATCCGATATGTCGGCAAAACAGACCCAAGGTCCGCGATAATCACGCGACTCGTCGGTAAAAGCAGGGATCGATCGGTAACCGAATCTTCGAGGGTAAGTTATAAGGTCGGTAAGAAGATAAAAGGTAGATTTCTACATTTCTTCGCAGCTGGCAAATGGACATTTTTTCAATGGAATTCTCATCGTTTTCTAAATCGAAGTAACAGTCGATTGATACAAGTTGGAAATCTCTATTTATAAAATAACAAAGAAGCAAAAAAAAACTAAATTATCATCGTTATTAATTGCTAGAAAATAAAGAACGACTTACCAGGATAGTTGCAGTCGTGTTCATCGCTTCCGTCGTCGCAATCTTGGACGAAGTTGCATCGCTGCGAGTCCAAGATACACCTAGACACGTCGCAGGCGAATTCTCCGGGGCTGCAACCTGTAATATCGATCGATTTCTTACTTCTTACGAACGTACGAACTGTGGATTCTTTTTGCGCGCAAAAGGACAACGAAAATTATCAAGATAAGGAACATTTGATACTTGTCGAGGTACAGTTAGTCTATGTAAAAGTACTGCCGTTATGAGTAAGCGTCTACGTAATCGGGAGACAACATCTGTACCTGGATGGGGACAACCATCTTCATCATCACCATCGTCACAATCTTTCACGCCGTCACATTGCTGTACAGAGCAGATAGAACGACTTCCATCTCTACAACGAATTGTGTCGTCGGCGCGACATTTGCTAGGTATCGAATCAACTCTGTTTATATCTTCGTCGTCTTCTTTCGGTACGAGTCCCAAAATTTCGTTATGATCGGTTCTTGCGAAATCCCTGATGCTCGGCTCTGTCGTTGATCGTTTCGATGATTGTGAAGTGAATATAAATTATGAACATGAAGAGAGAAAAAAATATATACGTATGTGAAAATGAGTAAATAATTAAAAATAAAAATCTTTCTAATAAAAAAAAAGGGGGGGGGAAGCTACAAACGAGCGAAAGAATTAATTGAACGAGCAAACGAACGAATGCATCTGACATGGAACGATTTCACGAATAGTAAAGAGCGATCTATGCCACAAGTCGAACATGATACTTATATTTTAGTGTATTTACAGCTACTGTGTTGACAATTACGATTGCTACTTACGCGTTGTAGCTTCGGAGCAGCCCTCTTCGTCAGAACTATCCTTACAGTCGGCGATTCCATCGCATCGCCGCTCCAATGGAACGCATGTACCGTCTCTACACGTTAGCTCAGCTGACTGATCGCATTCCAGCTCTTCAAACCCTACTTTGGTTAGATGCGTATTTCGTGTGTTTGTGTGTAGGCGTGTTTGCAATCATCAGGTGGACAAGAGAATGCAACAAAAAAAGGTAGAAGAAGGAAAAAGTGAAACGGAGCTCTAATACAAAAGATTCTACTTATAATATAAAAGTACAACTAGCATGCCACAATAACAGCATGCCACGTAAGTGTGAAAATTGAATGGATCGATTCTTCCAGGCAAAGATCTCGCTAGAACGTTCCTGCTATCTCGACATTTTTTTCTACTATGGTCATCGACCTGGGTGGTCTTCGAAGAAGAATCGATCATTCTACGCGTCAGCGTGTAGCGAAACCAAGTTACCTTGGAATATTCTGAAGGTAAATCCATCCGGACGCACTTGGACGTTGCCCAACGAGTGGATCTGCAGCTGTTTCTCGATGATGTACTGCATCTCCGTCTCATCAGCTAACGTCGAGCCGATGTCTAGAGTAACTTGCGACGTAAAGCTGTCAGAAGTTGGCCTGAACATCGAACAGGAATTATTATCGTACCTCGGATACCTATTGGCTGAGTCACTTTGACTCAGCTTCTTGGGCTACCTGTCTATTTCAGAAAAACATCTCTAGCGTCTTTAACGCTAGAACTACCACACCAACCAAACTGACTGGTTTTACAATTTCATTTTAAAATTCCTACTTCGTGTTATATTTTTTCTGCAATGATGTAATGACTTTCGCAACGATAACTGAAAGAATAGTATAACGAATTTTATTTTGTTTTTTATGTATTCAATAGCAGTGAAAATGACTGGCACTTGTCAAAGTGTACAGGAGTCCTGCAATCTGTTTATCGAACCCCAATTAACCAGTTTCCTCGTTTTCTACAACTTGCCACGCGTTTTTCAAATTTTTACAGCGTATCATTCGATACGAGGATGTTAGTTATCAGGAAAATTCCGGATCGATCGCTGAATCGCTAGATACTAATGCTGGAAATACCACAGCAGTGAAAATGACTGGTTTTACGATTCTATTTTAAAATTCCTACTTCGCGTTATATTTTTTGCCGCAATGATGTAATGACTTTCGCAACGATAACTAAAAGAATAATACAACGAATTTTATTTTGTTTTTCATGTATTCAAACTAAAAATAATTTTGTGTCTACTTATTACCAATAGCAGTGAAAATGACCGGCACTTGTCAAAGTGTACAGGAGTCCTGTAATCTGTTTATCGAACCCCAATTAACCAGTTTCCTCGTTTTCTACAACTTGCCACGCGTTTTTCAAATTTTTACAGCGTATCATTCGATACGAGGATGTCAGTTATCAGGAAAATTCCGAATCGATCGCTGGATCGCTAGATGCTAACGTTGGAATACCACAGCAGTGAAAATGACTGGTTTTACAATTCTAATTTAAAATTCCTACTTCGTGTTATATTTTTTACCGCAATGGCGTAATGACCTTCGCAACGATAACTAAAAGAATAATACAACAAATTGTATTTTGTTTTTCATGTATTCAAACTGAAAATAATTTTGTGTCTACTTATTACCAATAGCAGTGAAAATGACCGGCACTTGTCAAAGTGTACAGGAGTCCTGTAATCTGTTTATCGAACCCCAATTAACCAGTTTCCTCGTTTTCTATACTTGC
This sequence comes from Bombus flavifrons, assembly GCF_040668555.2. Taxonomy (NCBI): domain Eukaryota; kingdom Metazoa; phylum Arthropoda; class Insecta; order Hymenoptera; family Apidae; genus Bombus; species Bombus flavifrons. The sequence continues at coordinate 5,977,072 of NC_138457.1, read as the reverse complement.
CACGCGTTTTTCAAATTTTCACCGCATATCATTCGCTGGATCGATCGCTGGATCGCTAGATGCTAACGCTAGAAATACCACAGCAGTGAAAATGACTGGTTCTACGATTTTATAAATGTGTCAACCCTCGTTCAGAGATCCCAGATGGATTAATAATAGCAAAAATGTACATAACATGGAATTGCTTCTGTAAGAAGGTAATAAATCAATAAATATACAAATATTCTACTATTACGTATTTTTCAAAGACCAGTCATTTTCACTGGTTTTGGTAGAAATAGCTTCGTGTCAACTATCGGTAGTTCTAGTGTTAAAAACACACGGAAATCAGTTGCTACGTATTCCCGATGATATCACTCGTCACAATGTGATTGCTTTTTAAGCCATTGTGGAACAATTCAACAACCTGTCACATTTCATTTATCCTTCATAGAATTTATCCTGAAACTTCAATCTCGCTTTGAATTTACCGAACTTCTCATTTAATTTTCCATTTAATTTGAAGTTATAGGACATACTCTTTATCAGATTTCATCGTACGTTGCAACTTTCATACCGCGTAACAATCGTTCGAATCCAGTCTACGTACGATTACAAGCTAAAACCATTTTTCTTTACAGTAAACGACGATAATACGCACGCGTTGCTACCGATAAGAACGTAAAGAACGTTGAAAACTAAGGAAATCTGTTTCTCGTAGTACAAAAGGATAGAAATAAATGGCACACCGAGTGACATTACACTCACGATATTTTAACAACGTTGACATGGTGATTTTCGTTGGGAATGTCACGGTTCAGCAACTCCTCAAGCGGCTGCGTCAGGTTGCCACTGAGTTCCTTGTACTCTCTGCTGCTTCTGTCCGCGTACTCCCTCCTATACGGTTCTCCAACGGTCAAGGTTATTCTGTAGAACCCTGAAAAAGTCACATTGAAATTAGCAACAAGTGCAAGAAACTTCGGCTACCGAATCAATAAACCATAAAAAGCTGTTTGCCTACTTCTTTCTCTTCTGGAACCGTAACTAATTTTCGTATCAAACTCGGTGGCGCTGCCTTCGACTTCTCCAGATCCGGCTAGGTCTTCGTCGTCGGTGTTGCCAAAATTGGCTGGCTCCCTTCGACCCTCGGCCGCGTTCCCAACCTCGTTATTCTGTCAACAACAACGACGACGATCAGAACCACTATCGAACCAAAGATTTACGTATTTACTTCAACGTCGTAAGTTCTTGGATATCAACCTCGTCATCTTCGTCGTATTCCTCCGCGCTATCTCGGGTTATCCTTTCCAAATTCGAGCCTTGTGGCTCTTTGTCCTCGTCCGACTGAACTGGAGGAGCGTTGTTCAGCTCGTTGTCCGCGTTGTCGTCTTCGGGTTCTGTAAAACGTTAGACAGTACAATTTCTGTAATACTCGATAGAGCAGAATGTTTGGCGCAGTTGGAGGATCTGCATTTCTGCCAATTAGCCAACCCTTGCAGCTAACGACGATGTTTAAACGTGTTTATTATGGGAAAAAGAACGATACATTACCTGGAGTTTCGGTAGTGGTAGTTGTCGTTTCGGATGGGCCAAAAAAATCCCACAGCCCTCTCTTTATCCTATGAAACAAGGAGTCTTGTTGGCGCGATTCTATCAGCGGAGCCTCGCCGATGGACTGCTTGCCATCCTGGTCGAACACCAGATCGTCGTTCTGCAAACCAAAGAATCCATACGTAATCCAATTTTCTCAAACTCCGACAATCGCGTTTCAGGCGTCTTTGGAAACGCTTCCAGTGACTTTTCTATAGAAGCAACGCTAGGTAAATAGAACACCAGGCAGCGCATGGGCTTTGTACTCTAAGCTAGTTGTATACTCCACGGTCTACTTCTTAGGGAATCTCAGAAGATCATAAAAAATCCTTCCAACGAGGCTGTCGAATGAACAAATTCACGTTACGCTAGAACTCCATTTGCACAGCAAGGAAACTTTGCCCAGTGCTCAATTACATCGATGACACTTGTGCGAACGTGAACGCCTGTTACGTTACAAAGTTTGTAAAGTTTGTAAGTTTGAAAAATTGCATTTAATATTAAGCTACACACACGCTATTGACCAATTAATTGCGTTTGACGAGTATACACGTCGTCGTTTGTATTTAATCAGGCACTCCGTGACCTAACCAGATTTCTACAACTAAATTCCGCAGTTAACTGGTTGATAAAGCGAATGCTGAACGAAAAGATCTGTTTGCTACGAGACGACGTGGCGGATCTCGATGTTGCAAAGATTCAAGAACTGTACGCTATTGTGTACATCTAATATACATGCGGTTGGCTGGTTGAAAGGGAAGAAGCGTTACAAACGAGGAAACCGCAGCAGCCAATGTACATAACGAGTGAGATTCGTCGAGTGTGCTCGAGTATCGCGCAGTGAACTCACGTGCGACTCATAAAGAACCAATTCTCACCTAAACACGCGATATAAATTCAGGATCAGCCGCCCATTCCACCGGCCGTGATTCGCTGGCCAGGGTTCGACGTCGCGGGTCAACGACGTCTCCTCTCTGTTCGATGAACAACACGCGCACGTATACACAGAAAGGAAGAAGAGAAAGAGAGCGACAGAGAGTCCAAGCAGCAAGCATCGCTTGGCCGAGATAAAGTATCGTTACGCGAGAAAACGACTGACGAAGCTTATGCAACCGGTGTACCCCTGTCGATATTATGCTACGACGCGAATAACAAACCAGACGTTTGCTCGCCGATCTATACGTGACGAGTCGAGCGTTTGCTCCGACGAATACAGGATTCCCCTCTATCGAGTAGTTATGGAACATCCGTCGCGTTTTTCACCATCTAGTTTTCAGCGATCCTCCGCTCCCTTTCCCGGAGATCCACGAAATCCAAGAAACTTGAGATGGAAAATTACGACGAATCAGGACCACTCTTGGACGTATAGGATAGGAACTTGGGGATTTTGTTCACAACCAATTGCGGAATGAAAGGCTACAATTGCTTGGATAATGTTAGTTTACCTTTTGGCTGTGTCTTATGCAACCAGAACAGGTACAGTCTTTTCAATTTTCTTCATAAGCAATTGCAAAATGAGAAAAGGCTACAATTGTTTGAATGATATTAATGTACCTTTTGCCTGTGCCTTATGCAACCAGAACAGGCTCAATCTTATCAATTTTCTTCATAACTAGTTGCAAACTGGAAGGATAAAATTGCTTGGATGATGTTAGTTTACCTTTTGGTTGTATCTTACGCAACCAGAACAGGTACAGTCTTTTCAATTTTCTTCATAATTAAATAGTTACTAAATGGAAGACTACAATTGTTTGGATGATGTTAGTGTACCTTTTTGCTGTGTCTTATAAAACCAGAACAGGCTCAGTCTTTTCAATTTTCTTCATAATTAAATAGTTGCAAAATGGGAGGCTAAAATTGCTTGGATGATGTTAGTTCACCCTTTGGTTGTATCTTATGAAACCAGAACAGATAGTCTTCTCAATTTTTTTCAGAACTAGTTGCAAAATGGAAGGATAAAATTGCTTGGTTGATGTTAGTGCATCTTTTGGCTGTGTCCTATGAAACCAGAACAGGTACAGTCTTTTCAATTTTCTTCATAACTAAATAGTTGCTAAATGGAAAGCTACAATTGTTTGGACGATGTTAGTTTACCTTTTGGCTGTGTCTTATGAAACCAGAACAGGCCCAGTCTTTTCAATTTTCTTCATAACTAGTTGTAGAATGAAAGAGGCTATAATTGTTTGAATGATATTAATGTACCTTTTAGCTGTGCCTTATGCAATCAGAACAGGCTCAGTCTTATCAATTTTCTTCATAACTAGTTGCAAAGTGGAAGGTTAAAATTGCTTGGATGATGTTAGTTCACATTTTTGCTGTGCCTTATGGAAACAAAACAGGCTCAGTCTTTTCAATTTTCTTCATAAGTAATTGCAAAATGAGAAAAGGCTACAATTGTTTGAATGATATGAATGTACCTTTTGGCTGTGCTTTATGGAACCAGAACAGGTACAGTCTTTTCAATTTTCTTCATAACTAAATACTTGCTAAATGGAAGGCTACAATTGTTTGGATGATGTTAGTGTACCTTTTTGCTGTGTTTTATGAAACCAGAACAGGTACAGTCTTTTCAATTTACTTCATAAGTAATTGCAAAATGGAAGGATCAAATTGCTTGGATGATGTTAGTGTACCTTCTGGCTGTGCCTTATGGAACAGTTTAGGAATTTTGTTCACAGGTAATTGCAAAACTAAAATTGATATATAATTAACATATATAATAATATATCACATATAACAACATGTACAATAATTAAAAAATGGCTAAAGGCTAAAATTATTTCAATGACATTAATGTACGTTTTAGCTCTGCATTACAATCTTTTCTTTTTTTCTTTGTTAATTAACAAAATTTAAAGAAATTAAATGAACACGACGAAATGTTATAAAATGGTCAAGTCAAGATAAGTTAGACGAAACAATTCATTCGCAATTTCTTTTTCAATCAAATTACGTTACTAGATTCTGTTTTTTGATGGTTACGAGGAAAAATTCTAAGGATTTTATTCCTCTTCAATCCAGTTCCCATTAATTTTAATAATTAATTCTTCTCCCATCTAGTTCCTAGATTCTATGAAGTTTAAAGAAACTGAATATTTATAACGCTATTATAAACTATAGTACTCTTTCTAAATCATGAAAAATACTTTCTGCCTTTCCGATTCGCGTAATTACTTTTTATGCTGCGTACCATGGCGCTACGATACATGTACATTATTTATTTCCTGTCTACTCGTTAATTAAACTCACCGTATCATTATGACGCGAAAATACGTTTTTTCGTGGCGGCGGAATCAGTGGCAAATGGCACGATCCAACAGAAGCCGACCATCTGGCGGATCTTGCTAATCGCGACTAATACCTCAGAGTGTCGCGTTTCGTTGCGAACGCAGCTATGAGATGCGCCTGGTCACGTGACCGGAAGCGTCCATATAACTTCCTGTCTGTACGCTGCTAAATTCGTTTCGAATTTCTTTTAACCTGCACGGTATAATCGTATCGCTAAAATATTAAAATAATAACTAAAATCGTTTAATAACTTGCAATTATTCGCTTTGTAAAATGGTAAACAATTATTAATAATTTGAAAGAAATCGCACGGAGTTAGAAGTCTAAGGACTCGACTTCCGCGTGCACACGTTGCGCGTGTGAGTGGGGGTCGACGTAACGTTGCGTAACTGGAAACAGAGAGCTCATGGAGGATAATGACACGAGCCGACGCTCGTTAATCCTCCAGCTAAAATTAGTTGCGACGTATTCTTTGCTTGCAACCGATATGCGTGAATGTACGATGATAACGAAACTTGAACATAAGCAAACACATTCCGACGCTACGTAAACGACGCGAATCATTCATTTCCAACTCTAACACCTTTTGCATTCTAATTCTGATACAGTCTATTTCGAATACTCCGATATAATTTATTTCTCTTTTAATAATTTCAATAAATATGGACAATTTTGGAAATATAATATCGATGTTAATATTTGGCTTGCGATAAGAATCTCTTACCGTCTCTCCGGCCGTCAGCACCAAGTCGTCGTGCTATGTTTGCAGAATCTAGAAACCAAATCTGCGTCTATAGACGTAGACGGCTGTATCTCTGATCAACCTCGATCGACCGATTCTTAGATCGCTTTTCTTTTCTCTACGTTCTTGCTTCTTCCTATTTTTTTTCTTTTATATACACAGCAAACGTAATATCTGAGAATCGCAGTTTTCTTCGCGATGTAAAGTACAAATTTCGCAGGCAAAATGTTAAAGAAATTTTTCTTGAACCGTCGTACGGCAAGACGAGCGTCCGTTTCGATCCGCGATAACGCGCCACGCAGCCTGCAACCCGACCAACACGGCCGCTGGACCTGGTTGCTGTATCTCGTTGCAAATCCACTCAGTGACCCCTATCAATGGCGAAACTTCTGCACGAGGGGAGCTGAAAGGCCTACTTCTGGCAGCTGCAGGAACAGCAGGAAGAGGCCGTGTAACTTCTCCACCAGCTCGTTCACGGAATTCTCCGTTTCGCTCGAAAAACTCCGAATAAACTAGCGCGTTCCGACGTTTCTCCGTTTAACCCTCAAGGTGTCGCGGGATCTCGTCGTTTTCGTTTATTTCGGATGATTTGCTGGCTCGTCGAGCCACACGCGGGTCGATCTCATCTCCGCTCAAGGTCTAACCTTGATCCATCTTGTCGCAAACATAAACACACGTTGTATATTCATATTTTTATGAACGTAATTAAAAAACAAAAGGAACAATCCGTTCGCAAGTATCAACTAACAGCCAAACGTGCGAACGACGAGTACCTGGATCGAGACTTGGAAATTGTACGTTTCAAGCACGAGATTGCCCTTCTTCTTATCTAAACGCGAGTGCGATAATAATTGTATCGTTGAAAATGAAAACGGTGAATGCGAATGGAAGAAGAAACGACGAATTCTGAGATCGAAGATTACCAGTCTCCGATTCGCCGCAAGATCGATCGTAGATATTAAAAAAGAGAAATAAAAAGAAGGTGGACGTGTATGAAGCAAGGGGCGAAAAATGGGAAAAAAGTAAGTCAGATCGATTAAAGCTCGTTTCCATGAGCGAAGAGGACAAAGAATTAGAAAGAAGCGAGAGAGGGTGGCATAGGTTAGAGACAAAACTTTGTTATTCCGGGCAAGTTTTACACGGGATTCCCCGGCTAAGTCCACTCTATGATCCTTTCACGACAACTACGTGCTCATACTTCGACAAAACACCGGGCCCCTCGCGCTGTCCGAAATCCTTAAAATGCATGGGAAATACGTGTCGGCGCAGCTTAAGTGGCCAACGGGAAATTCGTCCTCGGAACTTCGACTATGGGGACGAAGTTGCGGCAAACATCGAGCCTCTTGGTCTACTGTCGACCCCCTCGCTCAATTTTCTTCCGCTCACACTCCCTTGTCGTTTGATTAGGTGACACGAACCACGTACAAACCCGACTGGTATAGGCTTTGTAACGATCAATCGTTTGACTTTTTTATAAACTCTGCTCTCGCTTCTTCGCATGTTCGCACGTTGCTGACGATTTATCGGAAAATAAACTTCACCCTAATCGCCGCACTTTTTTACAAAATATGTCAAATCGAATGAAATGAGAAAGGTCGACTCACGCGTATCCCGTTGCTGCGCGTCTAAAATATCAGAAACTTCGGTTCGCGTCACTCGTCGATAATATACGAAAAGTCGTGGTATTTATTTTATCGAGTGAATTTCTAACGTGAAAATTACGCTCCAAGCTAGCCGATATCAAACGTTATCGCTAGATTATGGATATTTGTGCACTTATGGGGGATTTAAGGACGCAAAAATGTACAGAGCGCGTGTGGTGATAACAAAATGTAAATAAAATATAAATAGAACGTAATTGAGCAGACAAATAAGATACCTGAAATAGAACAGGTGCGACGAACTTATATTGGGTTGGCAACTAAGTGGTTACGTATTTTGTCAATTCCACCTAATGACAAAATCCGCAACCACTTAGTTGCCAACCCAATATGTAACTTCCATTCTTTTAACCCATTTGCATGCAAGCGCGGATTATTACGCGCACTGCGACTGCTTTTTATTTCAGTTGCTAAGTATTCTTCAGATGTGAGAGATCACGTTCGGCCCGTTTGTCAGCATCTCGCTTATATCAGTTTATTGTATTGACCATTTTAAACAATTCCACGAGAAATAATATGATTCAATTTCTTGTTTTTTTTTTTTTAATAAATAATTTCTTCTTTTTTCCTCTGTTATAAAGAACGTAAGATGCGATGTTCGCGAAGTAACATTGTCTACCAATCGTTTTGAACAGTAAATTTTCGATAAACTCCATGAAGAATTCGCATATCATTCCATGTCATGGTCATAGGGACCAGTCCTCTTAAGCAGGGCCATGATTAATGGGTTAATGATATTCGGCAATATGAGGATTTGAAATTCTACAAACTACTGTAGGTGTTAGAAATTAATCTTAAAGTTAAGATAAATAATCTGTGGAAGGCACGGTGTTTATGTTCGTTGGAGAGATCACCACTTCTAAGAAAACTCTATATCTGGCCTTTTTACTTTTCTCAAGCACTGAGAAGCCATCGACAGCGTGTGGACAAAAGACTGCGACGAAGACAGACCATAAACAGTAGACAGGCGACGTTGACTTTCGGGGTTTCCAGTTATTGGGTAACACAGCTAGCGCGCGGATCTGCACCAGCTCAAATTGTATTCTTACTTATAATTACACTTCTATTTAAATATATTTTCTACCTTACAATTTATCCACGAGTTTTCTCTGTTTACACATCGAATAACCTCAACAATGTTGAAATAATATTAGGTGATATTTATTAGACAGAATTACAGAACCAAATGTATTTAAAATATAAGTGGAGTGATATGGTATAATTGACAAAGTGTGCAGGTAAAGAATTTATGGATTGTCGACAGTTGGCCAGTAACTCTCAGACTGACTGTACGTAGTGACACCCATGGTGACCACTAGTGACCACTAGTGACCACTAGCTGTTGTTGAATATAATGAAGGAAAGTGTGGTATAGATTATTTCGACCAAATGGTTTCTCATGCCACCAAAATTAGAAAAGGAATCAAATGGTACGGAAAGCTTGGCATTCGATCCTTTCTGGCAATTTCTGTTGAAAACGCTTAGACGGTTTACAAAATTGCAACGAGAAAAAATATAAATATTAGAATATTTAGACAATTATTAGTTGGAAAATTATCAGGGTTGTCTGAAAATACAAAAAATCCTTGTCTTCGACGGAGTCAGCGTAATATCGCCGTTCGGAAAAATGATTGCGGAAGAAGCACCAGACGCGCATGCAAACTATCTTACGCGAATAAAAGACGTCGAATGGACCGAACAAAGGCACAAAAGAATTTAAAGAAAACAACAACTTATTGTCCAAATTGTCCCGACCAACCTCAGCTATGTACAGAATGCTGTAAAGTTTTACATTCTAAGTCATTTTTTTAATAAACCATTTTCGTATTTTTATTTTATAACAATTCAACTATTATTACAATCAATTATTAATTAACAATTTATTATTATGGAATATCTTTTCAAATACCTACGACGATCCTCCGCAAGTAGACAGATAAGCGACACCCGAATAAGGGTGTCGTGGCAGTTGTAACGCCAATACACATCGGAGACCAGGCCACACACCGCGGACAGGATGGCACCCAGATGTCTGCACATCCTTGGCGCGTACCCTCGATAGTCTTAAGTACTCACCAGGGGTCTTGGAATTTTCATAGTTAAGGTCCTTCGGACTAAGCGAGTGTTTCTTGTCTTAGATTCCCTTTTACGTTTATTGTCTACCACTTGTTAGCATAGAAAGTTGGTTTTCTTCGCATCTGGTATGTTCCGTTAGCAACTTCCTCGCGAGGGCGGCTAAAACCCTTCCTGGTCCACCAACCGTCTTATTATCCAATCGGAGACGGTGTCTACTACCCTCGCTTCCTTAACCAAAATTGTCATCAACAAATCCGATAGTCCGGTGTCCTTAGACACACCCACCCCTAGCCTTCCTCAGACACAGTATCGTCGGTAAAACTCACTTATTCTGTATCCTCGGAATAGTCAACATATCTTTACCGGTCTCTACCCTTATAACAGTCGCGTACTTAACGTATCATTGTAACTAAGTCTTACATAACGTGGTTGGAGTGAATTGTGATTTATGTTAATTCAGTGTGTATTACATTGTGCTTGCTGAATTCATAATAAAGTTTAATTAAAACAAAGTTAATAGTTGTGTTACGACTCAGCTATTTTATTTCATCAAGCAACCCTTAAAATTTACGTGACACAGTCAACGTGTTAAAAGATTTTGAACCCCACTCTCTATACAGTAGTGAGTATGACCTGTGTAAGTGTCCTGTTCAAATGACTGTGTAGGTGTCTGTATGAGACTGTGTCTATGTGTGTAATATCGTTGTATTGCAACAGTAGGTATACTAATCGAATCATATTCTAAATCTTCATGCACGATTCAATTTGTTCATTTATCTGTAGCAGATAATTCACCCAAGAGGTCTATCGTATCAAACTTCGATTCGATTATCGTATAACGATACGAATGATCAACGGATGCAAAGTGATCGAGAGCGAAACGGGAGTGTTCAAATATTTACACGAAAGTGTCCATTACAGTCGAAGAGCGATTCTGAGAATGCACCAAGGGGAGATTCGACTGTACCGTGGCATGTGTCACGTAAAATCACAAGTCACAACTCGGATGATATAAAAACAAGAAGGTTGAGTCGAAACACAACTATCAACTTTCTTTTTATTACACTTTATTATGCACTTAATAGTCACAATTGAGTGTACACTGAATTGACGCGTATACATTTTTTACTTTACTCTAACAACTTTCTACAAATTAGGCGACTGATCTAAGGGTGGAAACCCGGTAAAGAGATGTTAACTGTCCGAAAGATGAAAAATCAGTAAAGTTTAGTGACGATGTTGTGGCGGAGGAAAGCTAATGATGGGTGGGTCTAAGGACACGAACAGAGCTGATTTCTTAAGGACAGGTTTTCATTGGGAGAGCGAGGGAAATAGACTTCGCTGTCAATTGGCAAATTTTCTAGGTTGGTGGGTGAAGAAGGTGCTAACCGCTTTTGAGAGAAAGTTGCTAACGGAAGATATCGAACGCGAGAAAAACTAATTTTCCCGTATCTTCCCGTAGTAGACAAAGATGTAAAGAATACTCGAAATAAAAGATGCTTGTTTGGTCCGAAGGACCTTAACCATGAAAATGCCAAAATTTATGGTGGGTCCTTAAGAATATTGAGGTTCCTGATGTGGATTGAGATGTGGTTGATATTACACACGCGTCGATGGTGTGTTGGCAACTAAGTGATTGCGGATTTTGTCCATATCAGCTGATGACAAGATCAACAATTACTTAGTTGCCATATGAATCGTGCGAGGACTTTTGACATTTCCACTGACTCAGGCCTCTTAACAGTACATATAGGTAGAAAAATCTTTTCACCAGACATTAATAATAGGAAGCTTTGTTCTCTAGAAAATCGTGTCTCTGTAAGGATTACAATATATCACAATTAAATCCGTTTCAAATCTATCGTAGACATGTTTCGAGCTCTATTGTCCAATAACAATGTGAATGTGACAATTTCAACAGCTTCGTTACAAAGAAACCTCGAGGACAAAACGAGAAGATAAAAGATAACGAAGCCTTTTCTCCTAACACAAAACGTTCAACCACTGTCGTGTTACATAATGGATCCATCGATGACCTGGATCCATTGATGATCTGGACCCCTGAAAGTGGATGACACCGCTAATAAACGTCGTATATTTCATTTTTCCTTGCCACAGTGTCGCGCTTCTCGCAAACTGTCTTTTGATATTCTCACAACGATACGCGAATTATTAATTTTAATCTTTTATTCCTGTCAACTGAGAGTCAACAACTTATTGAAGAACAACGAATGTGAGAAGATCAATTTTTTCGTATTTTCGTATTTTAACGTTGCTCTCGTTGTAACGATCAGAAAGGATTTCTCGTGTTGCAAGACGTTTAACACAGGATCGTGCGCATTAGCATGGCTCTTCTCATATTTCATACGATATTTCTCTTCTCATATATGTTAGAAAGACATAATTGAGCCGAGGATGATCGAAAAATGATTCGACTCTCATCAGCCAGTCGCGTATGAACCGCCAACTCAGCCATGGTTGGAGCCACTAAATTCGGTGCTCGTAAACGTTTGACAAAACTGTAAGATTCCAAGGTGAAACGTTGGTGAGACGCGGAGGGAAATAAGGTGGATCAACGAGCCTCGAGAAAGAGAGGAGGAGAACAAGTAAACGAGGTCGTTAAACCTGGTGCAAAAATGAGTCCGACCGATGACTCACACAGTTGGAGAACTGGTCCTGAAAAAAATAAGCAAGCGCGTCTGCATATCGTTAAGCCGGTCCCGTGCAGTTTGCACACACGTGTTGATTGCATAATGCGAGCGAGAACCTCGCCTCGAGCTTGACCAGACTCGCAGAATCGCCTTCGCGAAACCAAACTCTCGTCTTCGCGTGAAAATAGATGGCAAAGTATCGATTCTCTGCCTCCGCTGCTTCTTCTCGTCTTATATAGATGCCACGAGAGATAATTGGCGTTAAAGGAGCGATTAGGCGAGACAATCTTAGCTATTTTTACCAGGATGCAAGGATCAGAGGACGACACACGTGTGTTCCGTAGAAGTTTGGTTATTAAAGGTGCGTCGTAATTAATTATCTCGCGAATTCAGTAGCTTCTCCGCGTGTTTCAAACGACGGAGTACTCTTTCAAGTAGAATCATTTTGGCTGTTTGCTAAACGAAAGCTGAATTGGATTAGATTTAGACCCTCTGGATCCTGAATAACTCGACGAAAGATACGAATAATTGAATACTGAACTATTCTTATGCCTAAGGATCCTGGATCTTAAGTTTCTGGACCGTAGATCGTGGAATTCAGAATCCTTCCACTGGAAAATTTTCCAATCCTAATCCCTGGGATCCTTAGATCCTGGATTTTCGCAGTCCAATTGATTGGACCCTAAAATTCGTGGATCTCACATCTTTCAGTCTCTTTGTCTTGGACTCTGAACTCTTGAATCCTGCACAGTCGAATCTCTAAATTTTGTTGAAACTTCAAGTTTTGGATGCTGAACACTTGCAGTCCAAATTTTCAATTTCGAATCTTGAACTCTTGAATTGTAGTCTCTTTGGTCTCGAGCTATTGACTCCTCATCCCTGAGCCCTAATACACTTCGTATCCTAAATTTTAAAACCTTACATCTCTCAATCCTAAATCGTTGCACCTTGCACTCTAAATTCTTCGACTGCAAAATTTTCCTCAAATCCAAGATCCTAAGGTCCCAGACTTCAGAGCTTGAGAAACGTGCATTCCAAATACGCGTCGTCCTACCTCTTGACTCGTGATCGATCATCGCACCACCTACTCACGCTCATGACTAGCTGTCTAAACACTCGAGCAACTGGCGCCAGACTGGAATCCTCGGTGATGATCAGGATCAATCTGTTCCTTCGCAGCGAGGCTGCTTCAAAGGTCAAGATCCGGCACGTATGGAGGCCGAGAGCGAGAAATCCCCCAATTTGAGAGACTTCCAGGGGCTTCGACTTAACGAAAATATACGCGCTGGCGAGCTAGATGGCGTTATGGGTGGAGAACAGCATCTCCGAGGGAAGAATCTGGCGAGACTGGCCGATCGTCTTTTGTCTTAAGCCGCTCTATATTAATGTGAAGAACATGCCATGTCGAACCATGCTACGATAGCTGGACGACTAGACGTGGAAAAGAGGGCTGTCAGCGCCCGGAATACTAAACAGTGGCGAACTATGTGCTGCATAGGTGGCGCTAGTCTCGCGCGACCGAGCCTTTGCATTTTAACTGCCTCTCTACTCCAGCAAATCCTTCGGGCAAGGCTTTGCCAAGTATAGCAACTTTCGACAGTTCCCCTGTACGCACGTTTGTTGCGAAAGAGCCGGAATTATGAGCTCGTGAAGACCTGTGGAGTCAGGTGTTCAAGTTACAAACGTCTGCCAAAGTACATTCACTGGGTTCTTCTTGATCTGTCGGGTGAGAGTGATCGGAAAACGGTACAAGTAGAATAGTACTTCATAAACGATATTTAGAAACTTATCACACCTCGTATCACTCACGAGGCGTGGTATAAATTGGAACTGTAAGAAAACGCGAAGCTTCCAAAGTTCCGGACTATATCATGGAACTTAGGAAGAACAAGCTACTCGAGAGTGTCATAAATTAAGCTTCTCTAGGTACCGCGCGTGGATTATATTACGGATTATTTATACGATATTTTCTCAGCGTAGGAAACCAGCGTTTTGTAATTTTACATCCTTGCAAGCTAAATCGCCAGAATTTAGACGTCGTAGATAGATCAAATTATCGAATGGAGGATTTTGCGTCCAGTTTGGGCGCAGGTATAATCGAAACGTGCAGCAAAGAAACACAACGACTAAACAGAACTTCGATTATAGATATAACCAAGATAATCAATGTATAGTTAAGATAAACGTTTGCAGCTTCGTTATAAATTTCTTCAAACGCTATCGGGATAGCGGATACTCTCTCGTTCCTTTTCGTCTGCTCGTTCCTTTTCTCTTGAAGGAAGATTCTATTATCGAAAGAGCAACGTCCATAACCGGCACCAAATCTCAAGCTTTCGCTCACGGCTGGGCCAAAGTGTCACGTGTTGATTCCCAGGCCGTAAAACGGACGAAACGACGCGATGAGATCCAGAAGAAGCAGGATCATCTCATATGAACTTTCATATCTCAGCCCTTGTGCGCGAGGAGGGCAAATACTATGGGCAATCCTGTGAAAATGGTGAAATTGCGGAAATCACGAGGCTTCGACTTCCCGACAGAAACGTTCCGGCCCTCGGGCTGCGATCTGCCACTCACGCGTCGAAACGGCTGAAACTGAACGTCCTGTGCCGGTAGAGAAAAAAATCGAAAAAATGCCTGTCAATGTGAAATTTCAACCGGACTTACTTCTTTCAATGAGTCAGTCCATTTTCAACAAGATAACCAGCAGTTGCAGACTGAACGTTGGATTAATTTTAGCAAGAAGCCGATGCGATTCTCGCCAAAGTTTGGCCCAAGCTGCTCTGTCAGCAACTTTTCTATCAATTATTCTCAGCGCCGTACGAAAATAGCTAAGATGTTTCGATATTTCTAAAAATGAACGGTCGACGGTTTTCAACGAGAAGCGTTCGATTAATAATCTTCGATCGTAGAACTGCTCGAGTGAATGAGTTAAAATGCTGAATGCTATGAATCGTGTCACGAGGTTTAGTTCAATCCTTTCAAAGACTCAAGATAATAGTTCAATTATGTGACTAGGAAAATACACCCAGCTTTTCTACTTACCTGAGACCTACGAGCCTTCTTTTCGCGAAACTCATAAATTTCCTACGATGCGACATTTAATTAGACTTTTACGTACAGTACACGGCACAAGCCTATCGTTTACATCTCTTTCCTGTCGCTTTTATATTCCATTCTCGGCTGGCATTGGCATCGTTGCTTCTGAAAATGTCGTGCTGATCGATCAAATTATTCCTATGAACGCGTCTATCGTTTCGAATCACAGGAATAGCAAGCTACTGAGAAAAGTAATTGAAGCTTTAAAGCGGCAGTTTTGACATTGTCGCGTGACTGCTCGATAATCTACCACTCGAGAACACGTTCATCTTCATCATCGGCTAAAGATGTTGCGAGGAAGTTGGCCTGCCACTGGCCTGACACCAAACAGAAGTCGATTCAGCGATCGACCAGGCTCTCTTAAAGAGCTACGTAGGTTTGTTTTTACAGCAAACAAGGGGGATCGTGTGCACGTCGTCTAAACAGGTCGCTTAACCACGGCTGCTTCACCCTTCAGCCATCCTCTAGACTCAGCCACGACCCTTTTACCCATTTTCACCCCTCTAGGTGAAACCTGAGGCGGTTCGACAAATTACGAGACTCACTTAGCGCCTCGTGTTGCCTGTCACCGCACTCTGAATCCAAATTCCTCGTCTTTTACAGCCTCTTTTTTCTAGTCCCTGTCGACTCTTAGCAGACAATTAGGATAGCAAGCTCGTTAACATATTCGTCGTCGGTGGTATTTCGACTGATTCGTCGTTCACACCAAGATCATTCTGTGTTGGTGCGTACATTGAAATTTGAAATTTAAATTATTCTTTTTTTCTTATTGAAAGAAGAAGACGCGTGGAGTATCACACGATACGACACGTGGTGTATTTTGTAATCAATTTTTATAGTTGTCTGTTGTTTCTTTCTCAACATATCGTGTGTTTGTTGGAAGATTCCAAGCGAAATGTAAAAATAAGAATAATGCGAAAATAAATTTTGTGATAGAACTGTCGTATCACACGATACGACACGTGGTGTGTTTTGTAAGCAATTGTTAAAGTTGTCTGCTATTTCTAACTTTCTCAATATATCGTGTTCGTTGGAAGATTCCAAGCGAAATGTAAAAGTAAGAATAATGCAAAAATAAATTTTGTAATAGAACTTTATCATTTTGTATTTAATAGAAATCCATAATAAAATTGCTCATTATTCACAGAGCTGCTGCACATCTTCGATTTTCATGATTCTTTTATTATACTGTCAGCTGTGTGATTCTGAACAATTTTTCCCGTACGCGTAACCGACGTTCGATTACTCGCCCTTTGTTTCTGAGATATTAAAAAAAACTGTCGGTATCGTTACATTTACAGATTTCTACCTACAGTTGCACGTCCAATTCTTATCTTTTCTTTGTAATACGTATAGCTTTGAAAATCATTTTAATGATCGCCGTGAGGTGACTGATAACGAAATATTAATGTGCAACACTGTCACACGCAATTACAGGCAAAATTCACCTTTTTACTACCTTTTTTTTTTTTTTTTTTTTTTGCTACTAAATTAAAAAAAAGTTGGTTTCTACAGCATATTAAAATATCATTGAAGCGCAACATGACGCCAGCTTCCTGAATAATTAGCATAAAATGTCCTACTAAATTCAAGAAACAACATGTCGAGATTGAAAGATACTGCGAACTCTGCATAATCCAACAGCCAGCAGCGTATTACGCGATTATGGTTATTATACACGGGTCGTGCGATGTCGAACTGCAAACGTGACGTAAATGGAAATTTTTGTGTCAGTGCCTTGAAATCGCAATACTGTCAGTTATTGGAGCAAGAAGTTGAAGAATCGAACGGTTTTGCCGGCAGAAAGCGACAACGATGAGTAAACGAATTCAGTGGAATGGCTCATTAATTCTCGACAAGAGTGGAGGAATCACCTACGTGACACGCATGTTCACGTTCTTCACACTTTTCCCGTCTGTCAGCCGAGGAGACTCGTTCCTCGAGTTCATTGAGTCGTTCAGCCGACCGATCATCAATCTTCTTCGGACCTGCTGCTCAAAAACCATCAAATTCAACGGACAATTTTCTCTCGCCGCCAATATGTCACGCGTTGTTATCTCGTATTCAAATTACAATAAAAAACACAATTTATCTTTTTCCTATTTTCTCTCGTGCAACCCGGAGACCTTCGTGACTGCGCAGCAAGACAAAGTTTAGAAACTTCCGAATCGAATAGATTCGTCGCACCTAAGTAATCGAAAGAGCTTTGAATAATACGTAGAATCGAAACGAGGCTGGGAGATACGTTTCTTGTTATTTTCTTGGAGCCTCGCAGACCTCCGTGACTCCTTCGGAAAGTAGAACTTTGGAAACTTGCAGCTAGGTAATCGAGAGTTGTTCCGAATAATAGCTGGAATCCAAATGACAAGCGAAAATACCATTTTTTGCCATTTTCTTAAAACCTACCGTCTTCTCCAACCGAAAGAGGGGAATCTTGTCCACTGGAGGCTGGATAAATGTAAAAATCATCTCCACGTCAGCCAGTTCTCCCCGTTGAACCCTCTGAAAACATTGGTTCAAGTATCAAAGGGGGTCGGAAGAACCTGTATCGGCCATCGAGAAGGAAAACACGGAAGTTAAACGCCGGGGGATGATCCTGCTGCGATTTACATGAAACGTTTCGTTGTTAGAGTGGCCGAATCCGCCGCTGCAATTTATGATTCGCTCTTTTTCCTCTTTTGGGTGGAACACGCGTGATAAATAACAGAAGGGCGGCTATACGGGCTGATTTGGCGGACAGAGAAGGAAGAAGGTGTATTTGTTCGGCGAAGGCAAACAATTGGTCGACAGACCCATTTCCGTCGGATCGAAAATAGTCGAGAGCGGAAGCTTCCGCCACGCTGAGAAACACGACGATCCATCTTTCGATCGTCCGAACCGAGACACGACATGGCACAGGACGCAGACGAGAGACCACGGGACGAAAAGAAATCTACGAAAGGATGAAGATTGTAGAGAAAAATTCGTAGAAACGTCTTCGCATCCGGTGGCTGCTGAATAAATTTCCCGTTGCTCCGGCAGACAGACAGCCTATTCGTTGACCAAATTAGGGCAATGCCGGGCCGCGAATGGACGACTGTCCATATTTGGCGAACAACCGAAACCGTGCCAAATATTCGCATTCGAGGACACGTCGTTATCAAAACCAGAAAAAATTAGTTTCCCCTTTGAAACATCGTTAATAAGCTGACCAACGGCCCGTGAACCACATTCTTGCCGCAAGTTGAATTCCATTTGCCGGAAATCCCTCGGTTCCGCCACTCTTTTCATACGAAATCGCGCTTTTATTCCCTCAAAAGCTGAGGCAAATGAAAAAAAAGAAAGGCGAAACAGGAAGAAAAGAAAGAAATAAAGGCAAAGGGAACGAGAAACGAGGCTGAAGTTTCGCCGAAACCCGATGGCAACGCTCAGAGACAACGCTCGCCAGTTCTCCGCATCGTAACACGCGCAATTACATCAGAAATATAATTATAATCGATTGCGCAACCGGCCATTCTTGTGTCAAATGCCAGTACACGCACTGAATCGTTGATTTCGACCTCTGATGACTTTGGTAACTGAATTTTCTCGTTGACTCGACGTATCATTTGCCAAGCTTCCACCGTCCTGTAAATTTCACCAGGTCAACACGTGTCTATCGTTTCGATTGGCCAAACTGATCTTCGATCGGTATAGCGTACGAAGATTAAATCGAGTACAATCGTGGAAATCGCGAGAGGTGTCATTTGTAATCGGATTTACTCCGCTTCTAAATGGTTATACTGTAACACGAGACAGCCAGAGGCTATATCAATCAACTGTATAAACAGGAGAAAAAAAGAGATGTGAGTTTGTTATGTGACAATATTTGTTAACAAGCACAAGTAGAATGATAAAAAAACATAACGATGTTACAAATGTTTTTTTAAGATTTGTCTAGAACTCACGACTATTTCTAATCTGCACACAAATAAATTTATAGATGTGAAACAATTATTCTGTTAAGAAGTTACACGCTAATCATATGGTCAGGTAATGGAATATCTGTTGACAAGCACAAATAGCATGATAGAAAGACGTGATGATTATGCAAATGCTTTTTAAGATTTGTCTAGAATTCACGACTATTTCTAATCTGCACACAAATAAATTTATAGATGTGAAACAATTATTCTCTTAGGAAGTTACACGCTAATCATATGGTCAGGTAATGGAATATCTGTTGACAAGCACAAATAGCATGATAGAAAGACGTGATGATTATGCAAATGCTTTTTAAGATTTGTCTAGAATTCACGACTATTTCTAATCAGCACACAAATAAATTTATAGATGTGAAACAATTATTCTGTTAAGAAGTTACACGCTAATCATATGGTCAAGTAATGGAATTAAAAAATTAACAAACAGTGGAGTTGGCTTCCAAGAAACTCTTATATTATTCGGTATCTGTTATTATATTTCTTAGAAAAGTTGCTAAAGGTTAATTATTATCATATTTGGCTTACGTTTACTCGGAAATTATGTTAAAAAAGGAACAGATTGCATTGGTACATGTGTCTCAAAAGCCACTGACAAAACGTTCAATTAAAATGTCAGCGATTTAGATCTTGTGAGTTAGATTGATTTTCCTCAAGTTAGATCTGTAATATAGTCGGTTCGAGTCTATTGTAGTATAATTTTTCTCGACCTTGATTTTAATTTCGATTAACGCGTTGTCTTGACACGGTGGTCATCGATAAACCACGTCACTAAATTTTTCAGTATAATAAAAGATTACCAACGATGTAAATAATTTAGAACAATTTTGGTTTCAATAGTAATAAAGAAAAATTACGCAAATACAATTTAATATTTCGCAAAAATTAAACGTTACTTACGATAATGTATTTTCATCTGCTACGATTTCCAGGACAAAGTGCAAAAAAAAGTTTGGATAGCAGTCAACGTGTTAAGGCCAATAACGACTATTAAACTGTCTTCCACGGTCAATTAACTTCAATCACATTAAAAAAAAAAAAAGAAATATTAAAAGTTCAGCCGAAGCAATGAAAGGATCAAGTTAAAGTGTCAGTGATATGTTAGACCCGTTAAATTGTAAATTACTTCTACTATGTTAAGATAGAAATACGTATTTATCGCAGGCATTTTTTATTGCAGTTACTATGAATGGAAGTCATTAAATTCCACTTTATCATCACGGCTCGCCAAGCGCTAAGGAAAAGATATTAGAACCTCGTTCAAAGGTTAAGCTGCATTGTCACAACGTTCAGTAACGCTCGTAAATTAGGTTGCAGATTATTTTTATCCTGTACGGAATAGAAGTATTTATTACAATGATAAATGTACACATCGAACTCTACTTCAACGATTTCGATGATTTTTTGATATTTGGTAGGAGAGATCTATGGACAATTTTTTCCTATATATCTCCTATACATCTGTGACGCAGCGTGTGCGTTCGTATTGGTTGTCGGCCGCCGGTCGCTTATCTTTTGTTTATAAACGCGTGTCGGACGAGCTTAAAGGCCCTGTGCACAACGTGCATGCGCGAGAGTGTAAGAAAGGTCTGTTATAACTTAGAAGCGAATATCAACAATGTATCAGGTCTGTAAGTATGAAACCGGAATTTACATATAGATGGCCCTAGCTGATAATGTAGTTATCACTAAACTGCGTCATTGATGCCAAAAGTCTTTGTTGACATCTCGCAAACATTTTCGACTGAGAACGATACAAGTTTCATACAACAGCATAGTGTGTAATAGCGTTGAACATGTCAAATTTTGTGCCTGGAAACTACGATTTGCGGACAGCATTGATTTTCTGTTACCATTTGAAGAAAACTGCCGCAGAATCGCATCGAATGCTCGTCGAAGCTTACGGTGAGCATGCTCTTGGTAAATCACAGTGCTTTGAGTGGTTTAAAAAATTCAGAAGTGGCAATTTTGACGCGAGGAACGAAGAACGTGGAAGACCACCGAAAAAGACCACCGAGCTGTTAAAACTTGGCGAAACCGTTAATACCGAACGCTACCGACGACAAATGATCGATTTGAATCAAGCTTTGCGTGAAAAACGACCAGAATATCAAAAAAGGCGACACAAAGTAATTTTGCTTCGTGATAATGCACCATCGCATACAGCAAAACCGGTCAAGGAAACGATCGAAGCGTTCAGTTGGGAAATACTTTCGCACGCGGCTTAATCACCAGATTTGGCTCCGTCCGATTACTATTTATTTGCATCGATGGGACACGCACTTTCCGACCAGCACTTCACTTATTACGAAAATGTACGAAAATGGCTCGATGACTGGTTTGCCTCAAAAGAGCGACAGTTTTTTTGGCGTGGCATCCACCAATTGCCAGACAGGTGGGAAAAATGTATAGCTAGCGATGGGCAATACTTCGAATAAAATATTTTTAATCATTTTCATACAATAAACGTGTATTTTCTATACAAAAATTCCGGTTTCATATTTACATACCTGGTACTGTAATGTATCGTATTAAGGTTAGCCTTTTCAAATCCAGCCGCCGCCACGTCACATTTCTTATAGTCACGTTGTGCACAGGACCTTTAAGCTCGACCGCCTCTCGTATATAAACAAAAGATAAGCGGCCACCGGCCGCCAACCAATAATACTGACGCTTACGTAACTATAAACGCACGACTATATAATCAGAATTCACTGTAAAACGATACCGACAGTTTTTTGCGAATATCTTGCAAACTAAGGCCTACCGCCAGTTATAAGAATACCAGCATATAGAAAAACGTTGTTCAGAATCATGGCCCGACGATATATAAAAAATCATTGCAATCGGAGAGGTTCATCTGTACATTTAGTAAGAAAATTATTTTATGTAAAAAATACAAAAAAAAGATTATTTAATAATTTGTATTAGAAATACGAAAAGACTATAAATATACGGAAAGTCTTTAATCGTGTTAAAATTAATATAAAATATAATATATATTTCAGTATAAAGAATTACAAGAAAATTATGAACTTAAGAATACTTAGACTTTACACGTGTCTGTCAGAACAATCGCGACCTCGGCAGGAATAGTCAAGATAAAAATTACTCTTACATAATTAACAAGATACTTATCGAAGTCTCCGCTTCGTTATACGATCAGTTCGTTCGACTTAAACGTCGAGGAGGCAGAATAAAAATTCTTCTTTGCAGAAATTCACAGGTACAATTTCAATCGACTCGTAATATACAAAATGTATAAATTCTACTCCGCCGACATCTTCACAAACCAAGCGTCGTTTCTCTTGTACAAGACACGTTAGCACCTCTCTCACAGCAGTGTGAAAGCCAAGTTAGACTATTGAGACAGTTGTTCGCTTGTTTAGCTCTAGCGACTTATTTTGTTTCGCGTTAGGACAGAGGAGCAGCAAGGGTGGTGAAATCGAATCGATCCTCTATCGGGTAATCTCGGTTCCGAAACGGTTTCGTAATCGCGAAGCTTCGAAGAAATCGTCATCACCCGATTTCGCCTGTAGAATGTCCATCGAGAAGCCGTGACGTAAACCGTACTTCAGGTTCGTTTAGGTTAGGACGGTAGCGCGGAAAACAATTTTAGGATCGGGTTTCTCAACTATTCAGGGACCACAGGAGGCAGTATGTGTATTCGATCGCCCCAAACGATGACCTGATTGTGTCACGAACCGCGAGAATATATGCGCGTATTTGTGCGTGCAGAGAATTTAATCTGCTGGAAGAATAAACTGACAGAAATTAAGTTATCTCGGTGGAGGAAGATCGGAGAAGCAACTGGTCGAGTTGTCGAAAAGAAACGATTGACATTCAATATATACGGTATCTCGAGTCTGTGTCGTGTATTTCTGGATAATGACTCACAGGCGTTTCTCCGCCACGTGCTTTCTCTGTCATTGAGTCACGAATAAGAGCCGGGAGGACGGGCATTCTCGTCAGGTCTCATGTACACAGTGTGCCAAAAGTCGGGTCACGCCTCTGTGAGATAATCGACTTCCGTGAATTTTCCATCGACGTCGTAATTTTGATAATATTTGATCGGTGTAACTATATACTTATATAATTTACAGATGCTAATTAGGACGATCTTGTACTCTATTTCTTGTCAAGACACAGATCAAAAACATTTTTGGAGGCTCGGTCGAAGCTAAAACAAAATAGATTTGATAAAAAAAAAAAAAGAAGAAAGTTAGATGAAAAATTTATTGATATTAATCGCGTTATGGCGTCGAAGAATTCCGATGCAGACATAGTTGTTGATTTTATAGGGAAGTCAATTGGTTATTAAAACTATCAGTAGGTCATCTAGATTTTAACTAGGGTTATGGTTCTCTAGTCTCCGATTGACTCAAATTATGGTCATTGGAAGGTTACGATTGGTCAAAGCCGCGTATGGTACAAACCTTTGATAAAAAAATTCCAGCTTTTTCAAGGAAATGGTAAAAAATAGTAAAATTTTTGTTATGTTATGGTAAGCCTGAAATCTCCAAACTAAACAAATGAGTGAATATCGCACAGACATGGAACAGGCAAGCACTTCCTTGTCAAAATAAAAATTCTCCTCGACACTTTCTTTTATAATCTTCAAATGGGAACCAAGGCAGCCAACTATGCGATATCAAAGTTTCAAACAGATACAATTTCTCAGTGGAAATCTCGGAAGTGAAAATATATCATCGAATCGTCTAAAAACTATAGAAAAACGGTTGAACGAGGTTTGTTCTCGAAAGGAAGATTATTTTCGACACAAATTTCTACTTATAACCTCCAAATGTCAGACATCCGTGCAGTAGCAGGTCGTGAAACGTTAAATCTCGAAATTAATTCAGGATTTCCATACAATTTTTACAATCGATACCAACATTGGCAAACGCATTCAACTCTTAGAAGAGAAACTCTTGTCAGCGAAAGCTTTTCCCTCGTCGTCGTCGTCAAACGGAAACCAAGTGAACGCCTCTGTACGATAGCAGTAGATCACGAAGTGCTTAATTTCTAAATTAAGACGAGTGTGCGACAGAATAACCGAATGAACATCGGTAGAATATTCAACAGTTATGGCAGAATAATTAAGCAGGCTTGTCAGACTTTCGAAACCGAAAATTCTTCGCGTCGCATAATTGCTTTTCTCCGAATGGCAACCGAGATATTCCATTAGCCGCGTGGCACTTCGAGAGGTTATGAACCCTCTAAATGAATCTAAATTAACATGCATTTAATACGATTCCATCAAATTTTCAACTGGATATCAGCTGGACGTGCAACAATCGCAGAACAACGATGGACCAAATCTTCAAATAAAAAATTCTTCCAGGTTGTCGAATCGACTTTGTCGACGCGAGAAATCAGCCTGCGAAGATAAACAGTCGGAGGAGCTGTACCGAAGCTGAAATTGAACAGAGTGTAGCACGATGCAAGGGACTCGTGAATTGAACGAGAGAAACGTGGCGCGTCGTCGAGCCGGATGTCGAGGTATAGAGGCGAGGATTTGTCGCTCGGATGTTAGACAATGGACTATTAGGGCAGTTTCGCGATGTAAGCTGCTCTGCAGCCTCTCCGGTAGCGCGAGGGAACCGCGGCCGGACCTAGCAGGGAGAAGAGGGTTGTCGAGAGTGCTTGGCGGTACACCCACGCCCCTTCACTGCACGCTCCTTCCTTTTTCATACCTATTTGCACCGTGGTTCCCGGTCTTGTGGCCGCTTTGTGCGCGGCAAAGTCCGTCCAATTCCTCTTTGTGCCACGATGCGTCTCTGCCTCGTCCTGCATTTTTCTTCTGTGCGCGAGTTTCCGCGGAATCGATGTCCTGGTTGTGTACGCCAGGAGTTCGACTGTTCTTCTGGGAAAGCAGGATGGTGAAAAAAAAAATGGCAAATTTCTAGGCCTTCGGGCGTCGAAAATTCCAAAGAGGCATCGTTCTCTGTAAGTGCAATCGTTTATGGCAAATGCGATGTAGGAGGAAATTGATGCGAAAGGCGAATTGGAACTTTCTCGTATCAAACGAGCTGGTAACCTCGAAACGAATGCACAAAATGGAAAAATTCAAAGGCCATTTTGTAAATGGAAGTCGATATTTACGTATAGTACGTAACAACATGTTGCTCAAATTGTTGATTGATATTGATATTGTAAGTTACTTCTAAGGGAAGATGCAGTGTATTTTAATATGTTTCCCCTAAATTCCCTATAAATTCCTCTCAAATTCCCTATAAATGATTGTGCTTTTATATCTTAGGACTTACAGAACGATGGCTTCGAATTTTACGTGCCTGGAGAGATATTTTTGGTACTTTTTTGATCAACCTTCTTTCATGCTGCTTCCGATCTCTTTGTAATGGATTTTTCTCGGTATTTTTCGAACGAAACTTTAACTAAACGTGGCCTATGTGTTCGTATCATCGTTGCAAACTCTTGTATATTGCCCAGTTGTTTAAACGAAGCGACGAATAATAGCAAAATAATTTACCTCGATTTGAGACGTTATCTTTCTTGTTGTTTGTCGTGGATTATTTTCAGTAATATCTCTTAAGTCATTACTGTTAATGGACAATGTCATTCGTTTTCTAATGAAGAATTGTCATCCTTGGATTTCATGGACGTATTTACATATAATTAACATATAATTACAAGAATTTTCCATTATCGAAATGTGAGATCTGTGTTATTGTTAGGACACCTTTTTTGAAAATGTTGTGCACTCGATAGAGCACTCTGATTATTGGTGACAACTGATAACATGATTTCAATAATATTCGTGATAAATCTCGTTAGCATTTCTTACAATTTAATAGTAAAAATTCTTCGGTAATGTGATTAATTAAAATTGACAATATGACGAGCCTTACTGACATAAAATATTTAGAACACTATAAATTATTCCTTGGAATCAGAGTACGGAAATACTTAGAATTCTGTACAATGTTTCCTTGAAATCGAAAAAATTAACAATTTACATTGTTTTTCAGAAATAGATTAGCAAAAATATTTAGAATTCTGCGAATTATTCGGAATTACATTTCCCAAAATACCTACTGTTCCGTTGGTAATAAAATAGCCCCAAAATAAAATGAAACTGGATGCATAATTCTGTAAAGCCGAGTCTCCGAAATATCTAGAACTCGATAGATCAAAAAATATTTAAAATTTTGCAGATTATTCTCCAAATCCAAATTCGCCAGACAACTGCGTCAAACTGCAGCAATCGCATCGAAAATAACAAGACACGCTACATACTTTTCTAATTTCTACATATACCATTAAAATTCTATATACCGCATTAAAAAATATACCAAGAATACAACATTCTTCTAAACTAAATCCCTGCAACATTTAAACTCCGTCAGATAATAAGATAACATATTATCAAACGTCGAAATGACCAGTGCCTGTGAAACAATCTATCACAAATTCTCATTGCTACATACAACACAACTATTCTACTTCCTCACAACTATTCAAATCTTCTTCAACCAACTATCTCATAGTCAAACCATCAAAATTATTATAGTTAATCGAAACACCAATATTCCTATGAAACAACCTATCACAAATTCTCATTGCTACATGCAACACAACTATTCAACTTCCTCACAACTATTCAAATCTTCTTCAACCAACTACGTTATCCTACATCAACCAAGAGTCAAACAACAAAAATTATTATAGTTAATCGAAACACCAATATTCCTATGAAACAACCTATCACAAATCTTAATTACTACACGCAACACATGTTCCTCGCAACTATTCGAATCTTCTTCAACCAACTATCTCATAGAGTCAAACCATCAAAATTATTATAGTTAATAGGAATACCAATATTCCTATGAAACAGCCTATCACAAATTCTCATTGCTACATGCAACACAACTATTCAACTTCCTCACAACTATTCAAATCTTCTTCAACCAACTATCTCATAGAGTCAAACCATCAAAATTATTATAGTTAATCGGAACACCAATATTCCTATGAAACAACCTATCACAAATCCTAATTACTACACGCAACACATGTTCCTCGCAACTATTCGAATCTTCTTCAACCAACTATCTCATAGAGTGAAACCATCAAAATTATTACAGTTAATCGGAACACCAATATTCCTATGAAACAACTTATCACAAATCCTAATTACTACCTGCAATACATCTTCCTCACGACCAGTCTGTTCCCCTTCCCTAGAATCTATCTTATCCAACAACCAGCAAAGAGTCAGACGACTAAAATGATAGTAATTAAAGCGGCCGTCTGCTACATGATTCCAGCCATCAAAATGATTTACGACAGCACCCTACATCGTACATATGGAGTAACGAGATCGCGGCGAGGTCGTGAGCATGTCGAGGGGCACGCACGCTGCGAAAGAAACGGGACAAAGAAGCGGCGCGCGTAAAAGCGATTTACGATCGTGCCCAGCCGTCGCTGGAAAAAGCTGTCTGCTGCTTTCGACCAAGTTAACCGGCTGCAAACTCACGCGTCCCGGCATGCACCAGCCGAGAAGAGGCTTCTGGTTCGGTCGTCGCGGAAACGGCGCCCCAACCGAACCGACAATTCGCGTTAATTGTGATGCGTCGCGACGCGTTTACTCCCACGCGACCATACTCTCTCGCTTCTTCGCTCGTTTCCCTACTCTCCACGCCCCGACACACTTTCGCGCGAGTCCTCTCAGCCCTCTGACTCATCGCTGAATCGTTCGCGCCGCACTGGGACCCGGTCTGACCAGATCGCGCGAGTTCCCACCATTTTGTCCACCTTGGGCTGCTCTTGACTTAGTTACTATACGCGAGAAACTGGTTTGAAGATTCAGAACTGCAATTGCAAATTTTCTCTTTCTTAAGTAGATAGATACATTTATTTAATATGTACGACAGAACTGCGTTTATTGGAATGAAAGTGTGACGTGGATACCAGACGATTAGCTGAACTCTGACTGCTTCAATTTGCTCATCCGAACGTGAGAGATCTCGTTATGTGTAGGGAAAATAATAGAAAGTTTCAAAGAAATAATAGAAAGTAAAGAAAATTTGTCAGCTCCTATTATGCGAATTACACAATTGTATAGACAGTTTATTGCCCGAGGAACTCGTACAAACAGACTTGTACTGTATGTGACGAATTGACCCTGTTGTTCTTGTCCGACCTGTGCGAGCCGAAATGAGAATTGCATTATACAAATATCATACGAAAATTTGTTTGATCTCAGTATTCTACATATATTTCTTTCTACTTTTTTCTATGTCCCATGCATTTTAAGGATAAAATATGTCAAAATTTGGAAGAAGAAAGATATCCGAAGGTATACAAATGAGCAAGAGAACAGGTAAGTTAAAGAAACAAAGTACAAAAGGAAAAATTTACACCTTCGTGAGATATAGGCACATAAGTGTCGTATGATATCTGATTTTTCATTTTGAAACCTATTACTAATACTCGACCGTTTCGTGGCTGAACTGTGCCAAGCTACGGATCAAAATAACTAGAATTAATCTAGTTCTTTTCATTTCGTTCAAAGGAAACGGTGAAATGCTTTTAGAGAGAAAACGATGATACGATAGTTTTACAATTTAATTTTGTGAAACTTTAATAGAATAACCTTTGCCATTTAATAGATTTTCGATATTAAAATATTTTTGCAAATAAATAGTACAAGACACACAAAATCTAATCTGTTTTTAATACTCAATTCCACGATACAAATTTTTTATTAAAGAATAGTTAATCGGACTTAGCAGAGTTTGAATATTAGCAGAATTATTTAATACGAACCGACATCAGAAATTCAATAACAGTCGAGGAAATACGTATTTGGCATCTAAAGTTTCTCATATCTCGGTCGTGATGATCTGCTTATTTGAGGATTGGCCGCTTTTTAATTTGTCACGTCGTTCCATTTCTAATTCCAAAGTTCTAATCATTTTCACAAAAACGAAAATTGCTTCGCTCGATTAGGAGGCGATTCGATTAAACAAATATCCGACAATGATATTCTCGAAACATTATTACGCAGATAATATAGCACACCTTATGCTAAAATTGAGTTCGTACGTAAACCGATATTTCGGATTGATATTCCCATTTCTGTTAATATCCCGCTTAAAGCTAATAATTCAAACTAACAGAACGTCGACGCTAATACGATGCCTAAATATTTCAAGAAGATAACGCAAGCTTGATATGTTATAATTTTCACTAACACTAGACATCGTCGTGTCAGGGCAATTCGTCTAAAGAAAACAATATAAAGTTAACGTACAAGTTATTTTCGCTAAACAAAAATTTGAAGATCTTCACGAAATTCCTACGCTATGATAAATATATTTTCTACGAGATAATAAACAAGTGATTTAAATCGTTATTTGCATAAACATTGGACACAACGTTTCCAGAGATGATTCGACCAAATAAGACTTCCAAGAATACAATGGACTTCCGAGACGACTAAAATTGAGCACGAGAGTGCACGTGGCATGTGTTGCGGTTTCGATTAGGCCACAACCAAGACAAACGACAGAATTAAGCGTAACGAACCGTGTCAGACACACGATTGCCTTTCGTTCTTGACTTTGAGGACCGTGGCCCGCTACGACTGTGATCAAGAGCCACGCTAGAAAGCAAACTCGACCGATTTCTAACCACTGTGAATTTGGCCGCAAATTCTCGCAGAAATTCCTACGTCCAGGAGAAATTCAATTCGCTGGTGCCTTCTGTTGCCAGCGCAAACTGCCATAATTTGTTATCCTCGTCTCGATCAGTGGAATATTTTATTATCAACGTATGATGTCACGAACGTCTGACGTAAGACGCGAAACAGTGCTCGTAAACCGTGCCATCAGCAACGTTAAATAACAACCTTCCAGATCGAGACCCTTTCCTTAGCACGTTATTAACTCACCACGTTTACTCGAGTTTACACACGCATCGACTCGAAACGCTATTAACACGTTTCACAGATCTGTCCATTTCGCTTAGCGACAGATTTGTCGCTTTCATATGCGTACGCGCATTTTTCTCCTTTTCTTCGAGTTCGAGATATGATATTCGAGAGTGGAACTTGGAAAATGACAAGTTAATCGATGTGTCTGCGTATTAACTTTTCCCTTTGTTTCGACGTTTAGTACCTGACAGAAAGTTTAACGCATTGTAATATGGAGATACGCGAGTCCTTGAGGACTGTGCGGCTTTTGAATGCGAAAAATATATTAAAACTGCAAGCACGTCAGCGATTACTGATACGCCAACTAATAACGCAGTAATTCCCATTCAAGGGAAACGTGAATTTCAGTCGTCAGTGCGTGAAATAGATTTATAATGATACCATTAAAATTGGAAAATTGCCAAGTCACAAAGGAGTATTTGTCATCGGTGGGTCGAGATCATACGCCTGTGATTCGAAAATTTACTTTAGAAATATGCATCAACTGAAAAAGCTTCCAACGATGACTCGATTCGAGTGAAATTTGGAACAGCGAATAAGCATTTTTTTTTTCTTCTAAAAATATCTTTTTTTTTTATAAATTGGATAAAAATACCATAATAGTAGATTAATCGCGTTTTTCACCTTCAGACTCTATGTTTTTGAAAATGAAGCCTTAAACGGAAAAATTGCATCCAGGAATTCGAAAACAGCGCAAGTGGGTCGATCAATATATCGAGCAAATAAATTATTCATCTTATTTAATTGATCTTGTTCAATTTTCTTATATACATCAATTATACATATATTTTCATTATGTATGTAATATTTCTAATATCATAATATCATTATGTATCTAAGTATTATTATAAATCTGTTTCATGCATTGAAAATTGAAATTAGCGTATCCCTTGAATGGGAATTACTGCTTTATTAGTTCCCGTATTAGTAATCGTCGACGTGCTTACAGTTATAATATCTTTTTCGCATTCAGAAACCGCACAGTTGTCAAGGACTCGCGATGTTTCTCAGATCACTGTCGTTGAGAAACACATGAGAGATGAAATTCTTGCATTCTTTTAAATAAATGTGATTAGATAGATCTGAGTAAGCTAAAAACAGTTATGTTAGTAACACATACAGCGTGGAAAAATTGTATTATTTTAAAACCCATTCTGCTTCAATTTTATCCTGCATTTTTTATTTATTTTCACATTTATTGTTCAATAACCTATTAATTACTCATATCCAGTGGACAATTAACCGAGTTAAAGCATACTTCGGAAATTTTCAAGCTTGAATATCTCGAAAACCAAGCTTTCGACGAACAAATATTATTCCACATCTCTTTCCTATTTTTCCACCAGAAATCACTTCCCACTCGCTTCGCATATTACTCGATCTATGTATTGTACTCACGATATACATTGATCGTCTGAACGCTATAATCGTTCATATTGTACATTAAATATTGGGTTGGTGATTAAGTAATTGCGGATTTTGCCATTAGGTGGTAACGATAAAATCCGCAATCACTTAGTTGCCAACCCAATATTATATACAATTAACTGTATACCGTATACATTAAATATTGCCAACCCAGTATTATATACAATTAAATGTATACCGTATACATTAAATATTGTCAACCCAGTATTATACAGAATTAATTGTACACCGTATACATTAAATATTGCCAACCCCATATTATATATAATTAACTGTATACTGTATACATTAAATATCGCCAACCCCATATTATATATAATTAACTGTATACTGTATACATTAAATATTGCCAACCCCATATTATATATAATTAACTGTATACAGTATACATTAAATATTGCCAACCCAATATTATATATAATTAACTGTATACTGTATACATTAAATATTGCCAACCCCATATTATATATAATTAACTGTATACAGTATACATTAAATATTGCCAACCCAATATTACATAGAATTAATTGTATACCGTATACATTAAATATTGGGTTGACCCCAATATATACAGTTAATTGTACACCGTATACATTAAATATTGCCAACCTAACATTATATACAATTAATTGTACACCGTATACATTAAATATTGCCA
Organism: Bombus flavifrons; assembly: GCF_040668555.2. Classification (NCBI taxonomy): domain Eukaryota; kingdom Metazoa; phylum Arthropoda; class Insecta; order Hymenoptera; family Apidae; genus Bombus; species Bombus flavifrons. Next base: position 5,944,981 of record NC_138457.1, on the reverse strand, counting down.
ACCTAACATTATATACAATTAATTGTACACCGTATACATTAAATATTGCCAATCCAATATTATATACAATTAATTGTATACCGTATACACTAAATATTGCCAACCCAATATTATATACAATTAATTGTATACAGTATACATTAAATATTGCCAACCCAATATTACATAGAATTAATTGTATACCGTATACATTAAATATTGGGTTGACCCCAATATATACAATTAATTGTACACCGTATACATTAAATATTGCCAACCTAACATTATATACAATTAATTGTACACCGTATACATTAAATATTGCCAACCCAATATTATATAGAATTAATTGTACACCGTATACATTAAATATTGCCAACCCAATATTATATAGAATTAATTGTACACCGTATACATTAAATATTGCCAACCCAATATTATACACAATTAACTATATACAGTATACATTAAATATTGCCAACCCAATATTATATACAATTAATTGTATACCGTATACACTAAATATTGGGCTGGCAATTTTGTCATTACCACCTAATGACAAAATCCGCAATCACTTAGTTACCACCTCAATATATACAATTAATTGTATACCGTATACAATACGTATCCATGGTCCCTTTACGCGTACGCTAACCGTTGAGAAGCGAGAAAAGTTGGCGATGTATCTGGTATATATGTTCGCCCTTTAATAGAGGCCTGCTAGAGAGAAAAAATAAAATAAAATAGTAGTTACGTATTAACCAGCGATCTACCCCACGAATTTACCAGGCGATTTCTTCCGGAAACCCAATCCTTTTTGCCTGCATAACCGATTAATACCATCCCCCGTAGTCAGCCGGTATAATTTGAAGAGCATCGGCGTCCGAGAGAGGGAAAGGTTCGTGTTCCATTAATTTCTACAGGAATTCCTTGACACGGTGGATTTGCCAGCGCGTACATTTTCCCCGTAATCAATCGCTGATGAGCTCCGTAATGACGATCGACGTGTGCAGGACGCAAGTGTTGGATGGAAAATGTTTGGATAATTGCCGCTTAATTGGAAACACGATAACCTTGGGATATTAGGTTCGTTTGCGGGATGTTCGGCCGGCAACCGGGGAATCACGAGATCTCTGGAGTAAATTACGCGTGCCAGGCCGTTCGTTTCCGCCAGCCACTTTCTATTTTTACAGTATTACACGTGCTATTACGTAAATCGAATCGTACGCAGGCTTCTCGCGCCTCGAGTCGATTAAAATTCGAGAAACAGACACAACTCATGCGACACGTCCAAAGACACGTTCAATCGGATCGGCGTGTAATGCCAGGGTCACGCGTGGTCGTTTCCTTTCAACGTTATCGAGCATCCGTTCTCTTTTCAGCCGCTGCGTGTCATTTTCATTCGCAGAAATTCGATGGTAAATGATTTCAGCGACGGAAAAAGAGAAAACTGCCTCTTCACTGACTATACAATGCAAATTCTATTCGAGTGGAGGTTGAAATGAGACTTACGCGTCGATAAAAAGTCTAAGCGACTTCAGAGTCTCTGCAGTGGATGAAGAAGAGATTGTATTCAACGTATGTATTAAACGCTTTTGCATTCTCTTCTACTGCAAGTGAAAATTATCAAGTTCGATCCGTAGTTTCTGAAAAGAGTCAGCGCCTAACACGCCAAGTCAAGAATCATTCCTGATCCTTCTGGAAAATTGATTCTTCCCTCTTTCTCATATCCTATAACCCGCCAACAATGTTTTCCAATTCAACCTGCTTCTCAAAATTCTTGTGTTTTGCATTTTGATTTAAAATTGAAACCAATCACCTTGTACTATGAACGAGTGCTGACCTTTTCAGATTCTGGCCTCCAAGACACTCCCCACGACCAGTCGGCATATACTTCAGTCCCTAAAATAAAGTTCTCCGGTCTAACGTACAATTCCAAAGATAAAGCGTCCATAGATGAAAATGGAACGATCTTTGAACTTTACAAGTTCTAAGAGGTAGGCCTAGAAGAGGTAGATTCTTGAGCCTCCTTAGTCTTCTTCCTGTAGCCTTTCTATACAATTGACAAGATAGAAGGATTCGTAACTTATAATGAAACGAATCGTCTATAGATGAACGATTCTTGCAGAACATTGACCACCAAACGAGTTACCGCGTAACATCTCTGCTGTGGATGTAAGTTGGTGCAGCTATGTAGCTGGATAGGTGCAAGTAAACAGATAGCAGTCTGTGCTTTGAAACACAGAACATTCGATTCATCCGAGTGTAAACGACAAGTTCGCGAGCACAGAGCTCTCCTTCTCGTCCAACTAATCTCCGCCAGCGCGCAGACCGTTTCCTTCCTGCGATTCGCAAGAGTGTAACCCACTTTTTTGCACGTTCGATCATCAGGCAGACTTATCTACGTCCGTGTTAGACAAGATACCAGCAACGAAATAAAAAGAATCTGTTGTTTCCTCCGCAAGGCGGGAAACACCGTGCGAAGAATAGGAGGAAAGGGACGAAGAAGAGAGATAGCGAGGTTTTGTCCGAGCGACAGCCGTAAATGGCCAGATTATGCATCGACGGATGATGAAACGAACCTTCAGACGCTTTCTCTACGCCAAGCAAATCGACATCGAGAAGCAAGAAACGATTACACAACGCAAAGATCAGATTTCCTGTAAGCGGACTATCTGATAGCAACATGCTTCTTTTTTCTCTGTAAGCGACTTTTAAGTGCCGCGTCCGTTAAAGAATATGATGGGTGTGTAATTACAACCATAATTGAAATTTCAAGTGTAAATACCCAATGAATTATGGGAAAAATAACGTTTAACTTGGACGTGCTTTTGTTTCTCCATGGGTACCAAACATCGTTGAAATTTGCTGCTGCAAATTCTATCAATTATTCTATCGATCGTGAAAAATCTATGTTCTAAATTTTGGAAACTTCAGATGGTATAAGTATTTTTGGATAATGGAACATGTTTTTCGTTTCGTATAGTTATAATCATAATTGACATTTCAGATGCAGATATGCAACCAGTTACGAGAGACACACACGGTGTACCTCCTTTCGTTCGTGCAAAGAGGTTTGCTCGCGTGTAGGGGTATTTTCGCTGATTTTTAATCGCCAATAACTAACAAACAAAGCCGCAAATGCAATTTCTTTATTCTTGATTTTCGTCTTATTTTGGCTTCGAGAATCACCTCTTAAATTTCCTGACACCTGTAGCCGAATATCCCGTATATTTGGATAATGAAACGCTTCATTTGTGTGCGTCTGTACTATGCTAGCCAATTTTTGTCCAGATGATAGGCCGCTGCTCTAAAGAGACAGCCCCAATTTCGGCTTTGAGTAGAACAAGAAACACGAAACCGATCGATCAAAAGTCGACCAAAATCGAATTGTCAAACGAGTTCACGGTTGATTCCACGATATTCGTAGCAATAAATTTTCGTATATTTCGATATGAAATCGATGTCTACCTCTAACAAATACAATTCAAATACCGAAGTTGCTTCCGTATTGTCCACAAACCCTTCAATTTGTATTGACGAAAATTCAGCCGTGCAGTAATAATCGGCAAGTATCGAATTTTCAAGGTAAAATTACAGATATTGCAGGCCGTTTATAAATGGAGACATTATCTCGGCAGAGGCGGCGATAACAGACCACTTTTGCTGAATTACACCAGCCCATCGAATATTAATATCCTGTCGGCTGAGATGAAACCGGTTAATCATTATTCTCTTGCCGAGCTCGCGGTAAGTTTACTTAATTTAAAGCGTTTGCTTAATTCGTACAATCTTCGGCGATAAGAATGTACTTATCCCCGTTCGGTTGCTCCAACTATCGTGAATCGTGACCTGTCCTGATCCTATCTCTTGAAATAAAAAATGAAAGAACAAAAGTCCCCGATTAATGCAAATTCTCGGAAACGTTTTTATAAAGTCCAAGTCTCGCGGGTACCGGCGAACAAATTCGCCAAGATTCCAACACTGTTGTGCGTTAATACAAACGTGACGTCATCGCTCGATTATATATAGGTGGATCGAGTAAGTTCGATCGCGTTTCTTTAGGTCGGTACCAAAGGTCACTGCTTTTGCATCGGTCTTATCTAACCAATGGCGTGTCGCATGTGGAATATCGTATACTCAAACGGGACTGTAATTACGCGTGTTTTCTTTTTTCGAGACTTTTTTAATAAAATTCTGACAGTATATACAGGGTGGTTGGTAACTGGTGGTACAAGCGGAAAGGGGGTGAGATTGTACGCGAAAAAAGAAGTCGAAAATATAGAATAAAATTTTTTTCTTTTTTTAATTTTTCCATCGGGACAACGATCTACAGTGAGATCCGTTATAACGTACCGCACGCGTACCGAGCGAAAATTCAAAGTCGATTTTCTCGAAAACAAAACCTCGAACGAAAAATTTTTATTCTATATTTTCGACTTCTTTTTTCGCCTAGAATCACCCCCTTTCCGCTTGTACCACCAGTTACCAACCATCCTGTATATAATAAAAGAATATATTAAAAATTAATTAATTATTTGTTGAATTTTTCCACTCTGAATTTCCAAAAAACAAACCAAAGAAATCCGAAACGAAAGATTTAGAAACAGCATGCGATACAACACGATAAGAAATTGTTGCACGACCTTTGAATGGAAAAATGACTTATGGACAGCTGTATGTTGGAATGAAACGTGCCTTATTCAAAAAATACAACGCTGCCAAACCTGATTCAACGTAAATGAATAGCGGCCGACATAGCAATTAGAGTATCTGGCGAAAATTTTCAAGCTGAAAAAATCTGATTAAACACCGATGCGTTGCGCTTTTCACTGTGCATACGGTGTTTCTCGTTTCAGGAATTACGTAAATTGAATGTGTCGCGGCCGGTGTCTCTCTTTTCGACTTTTTTCCACGGCGTTTCTCTTCGTCAAAAGACAAGATCCGGTCGGCCAGGCCTCGAAAAAGGGGTCACACGCCTCGACAAAACATGTTTTCTTGCGAGAGAAGAGACGATAAGCGAGCCAGGCGTTCGTCGAAATCGTCTCGCGGCTCTTTTTTCGCGGAATATCGGCAAACCGAATTAATTCTCTTCGTTCTCTTGTTCTCGCTTATGTTTGATCTGCCTCGGGCACTTCGCGGCGAATTCGCGCTGCCCCGTCTACCGCCGTTTGCTAATTAATTGTACCGGTCGATTCAAACGAAGCTTTAGAAATTATAGACGCTCGTAATCGTCGAAATAGCAAACGCGATTACGCTCAGTATTTTCCTTCTTCCTTCGTTTTCCAATCCCTCGATTATTTTCCTCTTCTTTTTATGTAGTTACACGTTAAAGTTGCATCTTCTTGATAAAGAATTTAACTAAATTTACGAATATCTTAATTACATGCAACAGTAGGTAGTAAGTATACTTCCATATGTATCGCTATCGTGCAGAAGTATTTGGACACCAGGTACAATCTAATCGAGACATTGGTATCTCTGCGAATTTTCAACATCGCGATAGAAGAACCTTTCTCTCCCACTAATTCTTTGCTTTCTCTCATAACTGCGATATTACATGGTCCGCTAAATTGAAACTAAAGCCAGGAATACAGTTGCATCGATCAAGTTCCCTATTAATCTGTAACAAATAGCTGTCCCGTCAGATCTATAAAAACTTCCCCAACGTAGATGCAAACACACGTTCCAATTATCCTGAGACCTCAACGTTGAATAGATAGCCGCTCAAACCAGGCGTAGCGATACAAGTAATTTCCATCCATCTTCGATTATTCCTCTTTTATCTGCTTCACGCTAATTCATTATTTTTATCGATACCTATTAATTGACAGTGGTACATTGTTGCCTGAGATAAGATCACAGACAGCAATTAGTATATACAATGATTAATGAATAGCAATTGTGCCGCATGTGTATCGTTAAACTGTTAAAATTATTCCATTCGTTTCTAACTTTGTACCAGTCTCGATTTTCTTCTTTTTTTTTTTTACAAATCACGATTCTTATAAAATTCCATCGCGAACTGCGACCGAACTGTGAACCGTATCGGCCAGCCTCTCCTCGCACGGCCACTAACGGCGTAGTCTGAGAATCGTAGGGGCGTGTCAAACTGCAGCGCACCTTGGCCAGGTTAAGTGATGCAATTTTGGCAAGCCTCCCCTGGTTTATTCTGCTCTTCCTCAATGAAACCGCTCGGAGATTCGCCCAATAAAAGCAACGACGAGGACAGCCGCTGATACAGAGAAAGGAACGGCCGAGTGGGACAACGTAGTGGAAGAAAGCGATGGAATTGGGGCACGAGGTGCGTGAGGAGCCGGGCCGCTCCGTCTCTCTGCTATTTCCAGCAATTTCGTCACCGAAAAACTGCCGTTGTTCGGCAGCACGTACGTACAGAGAGACGGTTTCTATAAATACGCACTTACGGTGGTCTCCTGTGAAATATGCAAAACCAACTGACCGCTACAGTTCAAGGAGTGAACTCAGCGCGGCCAATTTAATTTATTAATGGGATATTTCGTAGTGCTTTCTTTTTTTCCGCATCCTCGTCGCATGGCTGACAGAGAACGTGGCGCGCGTGTCTATGCAACAGATAACGAGCTGCAACAGTTATCGTTGGCAAATAGAATAATTGATCGCTGGTTGTCGAGCCGTAACGCGATAATCCAGTCGTTGTCGGGCTATTTCGCGCTTCATTGCCATCGTATGACTGGGAATCAGAGTGGCGTGAGTGAGTTCGCTATTCTTTTCGTACAACAACGCTGTATGTAGATCTCGCGCTCGATGTAGATCCGGTGAATTGCGAAAATGTATCGCGTCGGAGGGTAGAGTGATAATTTGATCGATTAATTGTGGAATATCATTTTTGGAAGCTGCACAGTAGGTGAACGAATCTTCTCGACTTATTCCACTGTGATTTTAGACGTCGCGTACGTGTAACACTGGGATAAAGTACAGTTGAAAATTGATATATTATGAACGTTTGTGCTGACGATCTTCTACCATTTATTTATTAGGTTGTCCCAAAAGTTTCTTTCTAAAAGTTTCTTCTATTTGCAAGAAAATGGATCATACATTAATTGAATAAAATAATACAAAAGAAGAAATGATGTGCATCTATGATTTCTTTATAAAACGAGAGTATACTTTGTGACAGTGTAATATTAATTGCTCTAATCAAATAGAGACTCATTTTGTAAAATTATAGCGTATCTTTATGCTTCTCATTTTAGAAACCTTCCTTTTTTCAGCCACTACACCATAGCAGGCGAGTAGATATCAGCTAACGGCTGAATAATTACATGCAAAATCAAAACTGAGGTTTTCTTACAATTTTCTGATCTAATTACAGCACATCGCCACATTCTAAACCAGCGTGAAACTTATGCAAACTAAATTTTCTTCCTCAATTTCACCGTAATCCAAAGCGAAAGAATCAGATCCAATGTAAAAAAGAAAACTACTGCGCTGTAAAATTAATCTCGTAAAATCGTATTCAGCGAAGACAGCAATTAAAGATCGCAAAAGACGCGAACGGAACGTCGTTGCTCCTCGTTATCCTAGCCTTAACCGAATATAAAAATCAGCCACGCCCGTGCACGTAAAATTTGCCAGCAAAACGGATCTCGACACAGTTACCAGCGCATAGACAGAGCCAAAGAATCGGAAGCTTATTCGTAGCTATGTTCTCAAGCTGCGAGCGAAACGGTTCGAACGACAGGAATCTGTCCTCGAGAAATACCAGGTCGACGATTCGCCATTCTTCGCCGACAGGGAAACGACGAGCAAAGGGGGAAAAGATGGCTGAACTGAAGAGGGTAGTTGGAGAAGGAAGGAGAACGAGCGAGGGAGAACGAGAGAAGAAACAAAAAAAGAGAGAGAAAGAAAGAAGAAAAAGAAGAAGGGGGACGAAATTACGAAGCGGAGGCAGGAAACAAAGAGGAAGAAATTTGATTCATCCCGCTCGACCTGGTCGCACAAAAGACCAGACACACACGGATATAAACAGCCTGTAGCCGGCACAGACGACGGTAATCGTCGTTAACACCTGCAATTAACTTCAACATGGCCGGAATGTGGGACACGCGACCCAAATACTCTGGTTACCGGGGCGAGAAGAAGAAAAAACCAGCAATTTCTTTCCCTACAACCCCGATCATTTTCGTCCCCCACCACCGCCTATTTCTCTACAAAAGAAAGCCCCGCTGAGACGAGTGGAAAAACGTATGCGCAACATTTGTCGCTCTTTCAGGTGATCCTATTCACCGGGGATTTTAATTGTCGTTTTTTCGGACACTTGGGAACGCGAAGGATTTTTATGGAATTCGGGATGAGATCGGTCCGGGGTGAGAAAGCGTTGCGCAGTTGGAGGATCGTGGGTGTCGCATCTAGCGGATGTTTCGAGAATAGGAATTTAGTGCAGAGGTTCAGGGAACTGGGTCTTCCTGGTTCAAAATATCGGATTCTACCAGTTGAAGATAGACGAAGGAAGCGAAAGCACGCGACAATTGGAAGAAAATTCTTCCGCAGGATCGAGACACGTTCCCCTAGGTTTTCAAGAACTCGTTGAAACCTCTGTCGTTCGTCTGGAAGCCGGCAGACAGAATGTAGAAGAAATCTTGGTACGTAGGAAGCTTTCCTAGGTCGTAAGGAATTCCTTCGAGTGCAGGATTTTAGGACCTTCTTAAAGATATTTAGAGAGTCTGAACTTTGACTGCGACGCTTCATCCATTTCATCGAACTGACCACTTTTTGCTGGCTGAAAGACCTAATTATTCGCAAGCTGGGTGATCAGGCAGAATCGCGTTTCTGCGAAAGCAAAGCAGCTCGATGCTGGACGAACGAAATACGAAGAAACAAAGACGAAGAAACCTGCAGACATTGAAAAGTTCGCCAGATTTTAAAGAATTTGTCCAAGTCTACGAGGTTCTGGAATATTCGGCAACCTCGACTCGAATTTTTCATCGATATTCCGTCAAATTAGTTGCTTTTTACCGAGCTTAGACGATATTCCTGACCATTTGAAGACTCGCGCGGTTCCATAGATCAGCCAGAATGCCGTTTCCACGGAACCAAACTTGGTCGACACGGGTTAACCGGCATAGCATGCGGCGTGTCGCGGTTTTTCCTCGATTTCATCGCGCGTTAATGAGCGCACGCACGTTTCAATGGGCGTCGTGTCGGCCGTGTCAAGTATCGGTGGAACGCTGGCGTGACGTTTCTGAAAGAAAAAAAGGGCGACGAGCCATGGCAGACGCGGTGAATAAGTTTCAAACGGCTGTGTCTTGCCACATAATGACGTCTGCTCGCGACTTTAGCCGAATCGTTCGAGCAAACGACGCGTGAGATTCGAGGAACGAGGGACTCGTTTCTTCGTCGAACCACTGTCGCGACGCTTGATTCTAGGGGCTCGTGATGGCATCCGACTTGTGTCGTTTAACGTTTAACATCCAACTCTGGCGACAGCCGGTATACAACAAACCTCGCAACACGTTCGAATCTGATTTCATAGGTCAAACCACAGCTACGTGCATCCGGCATTTAAGTTAAAAGTTAATCAAAACTTAAGTCGAATCCTAACCTAAATTTACCAACCGAGTACAAGATTTGTATCGAAATTAACGTCGACTGAATCTTGTTCGGCTGATAAAACCATTCTACAATAGGCTACATAACCTCAAATTTGATCCAATAACAATTCCATTCCGAATCTAGTGGAGATCTATTACATTTGACAGTTCGAAAAAAAAAAGACAAGAAGGTTATCAAATTCTAACCTAAATTTGCCGATCAAACGAAAATAACTTTGGCCAATTTGTTGAGAATTTATCGTGACCAAATTTTGTCTGATATCAGTTTTGGAGGAGGATTCTCGGTATAAGTTGTTCGTGGAAAGGTTATGCATCTCTTTTTTGAAACGCTCTGTAGAGTCTGAGCTAAAGATAGACACGGCAGAGGGAATAGCGGGAACATGGAGTGCTCACGCCTTGTAATTCCTGTCTCCTATTTGGTCGACAATTTCTCTGGCCACCGAGATTCGATCAATCCCACGCCACTCGTTAATCGGCTGTCATTAAATCCTAAGTAATATCGACTAAACTATTCCGGTATCGATCGAATATTAACCCAGATATGCTCACTATCCTTGCAAAAGGATGACCATGAGGTAATTTTATCGTATTTTCCGATTTTTCCAATATTCCCTCGAATGAACGTATATTTGAAAGACCAACTACGGACGATACAAAAATTCAATTAATGCATCCACCTTAGTCTTACAACGAAAAAAAAAGTATTATCCTGAAAAATACATTTAAAAAATCGAACGAATCTGAGTTAATTTTGAACTTTGTTCTCATGAAGGAAGGATGACCGAATTAATGTTGTAAATAAGAGGACATCGATTAAGGAAGGAAAAAAGAAACGATAATTAAATCGGAATAAATATGTTGCCATTTGCTAGTCCAGGACAGGCAACTAAAAAAGAAATTGTAATGTTATAGCGTTATAGAGCACACGTGACTAATAGACTTGTTTTCTTTTTCTACTAAAGAGAATTGAGAAAAGATAGTATCGTGATTCATCCGGGAAACCGGTTTTCAGGTATGGTAAATAACGATGATCGTCGTGAAAAGGTAATATTAGAAAATGATGTCGATTTCCTGGGAGGATGAACGAGGCCAGGCAAAATGTGTGAACAGCTTGTCAAACAATTACGCAATTATATACCGGTGATGTAAAATTGATTTCTGATTATTGGTCGGGAGATAAGTGGATGGAAACATTTACACATCTGGGAACCGTTTCCTTCATCTACTCGTCGTCAAATTATCGAATGCTTTGACAGTTTGTCGATTACCCACAGAGTATCTTCATTTTCCTGACCTCTGAAAAAACGAATACTACAAGTAAAATTAAAGAAAATATCTGCAAGTTCTCGATAATTGTTCGCAGATAAGAAACGAACAAATTAACTCAACTGTTACCCAAGAGCAATTCAACTAATCTCGACAAGTTACTCGAGGGAACTCAACAAGTTACTCAACGCAAATAAAATCCAATACCAACACAATATACATTAAGAGAAGTTCAACATTGACTGAAAAATAAGACAGGTTAAACTTAATAGTCGTTTAACAAGAATTCAGACATCACTTAACATCGGCGTAAGTATAATTTAAACTTGGTGAAGACTCAATGGTGACTCAAATATTATTTAACACTGACTCGTGATTGACTTAACGTTAATAGTTAAGTCCAATTTCTATATTCACAATTGACTCAAACTTCGCTTAACATCGAACCAAGAGTAACTCAAGTAAAACTCAACAGGGACTCGACAATAACTCGAGCATCATCTAACATTGATTCGAGATTGAACTTAACATTAAATAACCATCTCTAAAATAATTCCAGTATTCGCGATTATGAGCACAGTTTTAAATTCAATGCCACTTTCGCAAATCCAAAGTTTCAATTTCCTCAGACTTAACACTGACTTAAAGTTGACAGAAACATTCCAAACTTGGCACTCAAGTTCTCAATGGATAACGACACAATTACGTTCAGTTAACGCTATCACTTCCATCTCTTTTTCTTTTATATTTTCCTATATTTTACAACTTGTCGGTATAAACCAATCAAGAAAATTGTTATATTTGCGGAAGATAGCACGAGAATGGAATCTCAATGGATCTGAATTATTTCGAGTTAATTGCCTCGTTGCTTTTAAAACGAACTCGATGATTTTTCCTCCTTTGAATCTAGGACCTTTCCTTCAGCAATTGTCGATTCCTGTAAACATCTAATTCCATGTGGTGGCTGTTGCTCTATTCTTGTACTGTTTCTACGATGCATAGGACATCAAAGCATCGTGCAACGTATTATTCGACTCACATCTCGGTACATTTGTCGTTCTATGGAGTATTTTTAAAAGTGATTGACACGAGAGACACACCGCCCTTATTGTTATTTTATAAATAAGTATTTTATAACACAGTGATAACGTTGACTTTCTGTCAAGTAGCCAGCACATGCTTTTACATCTTGGATTAACTTGTCTCGTCTTTACTGTTATATATTTTCTCAAATCTAATTTATTGTTCGAGCGAAGACCTAAATACCATACTAATGATAGAACTCGATGATGAGTCGAAGCCATCGCTGGGAAAGCTTGAAATATGCACGACGCGCTAAGTGTTTCAGCAAGAAATCAACCTTGCAGTCATCCAATTAGATTCGTCTGACAGCCGCCGGTTTGCTTATGGATTAACGGCGATACATCCGAGCAACAGTTTTGCAATGTACAGTTTTGCATACTCAAATACGTTTACGATACGTATTCTAACCTGGTTGTGTAACGTTAACCTTGTACTTTGCGACATTTAAGAATGCAAATGTTGCTTAGACAGAAAAATCACAATTTATAAACGCAGTGACAGCTACGGTTATTGAGAAGTAAATAAATATAAATCAAATTAGTGGATGAGATAAATTTAGAAACAGCGTTATTTAACGATAGGAAAAATTCATAGGAGAAGCTCGTTCGTATTAACGGATAACGTTGAAAATTATGTCATCGGTAAAGATCGCATGCAACTGTTTATACGTTATTTAATTTATGAATCTATTTCCGGATCTGACGCGAATACGACGATTCCTGTGAAAACGTATTCAGTGATTCATCGTGGCAAACATCGGTGCACTCGCGCAAGAAATTTTAAGCAGCAAACCAGCCAATGGATCAATGGTGATCTACTACAATATATACAAATTCGTAATGGGATATAAACATCGACTTGAGTACTGATTACTCGAGCATTAAGTAATGACTTAAGGGGGTATCCTTAAAAATTATATCAGATTTCTAAGCCTATTTCATGGGCTGCAGTTTTCAATCTGCGTGAAAGATCCAGCTCGTAATTCTTGACCGAAAGAAAAAACCAAAAAATTATTATATATTTAATAGTAATATATTTAATATAATAATAATATATTTAATAATTATTATATATATAGAGGCAATTGTTATATATTTTTCTTCTCGATGAACTGAAAAGGAAGGCAGAAAATAGTGTGAAATTGAAATTTTTGGCGGGTTTAAAGAAAAAATGTGTTTTATAAAGAGAAAAAATAAGCTTTAAGGTGCTGTAACAATTATTTAAATAAACTTTCTCACGAACTTTTTTAGTTCATCGAGAAGAAAAATAAACAATAATTTAATCCTTTTATGGTTTTTTCTTTCAGTCAGGAATTACGAGCTGGATCTGTCACGCCGATTGAAAACTGCAGTCCATGAAATAGGATTAGAAATCTGTTATAATTTATTTTACTTTAAAAAAAATGTTTTTGTATTCGTTAAGTATATATAAAGGCATATCTCAAAATTCAATAACTTCGTTTCTTTCTTTCCCTTCTAAAAAAAATCACAAAAAGACGCTGTTTTAGAACATTCTAATTCAGGACACCCCCTTAAGTGTCAGATTAGTATAGTAAGTTTATCAGTCGATCGTGTGTCTCAATTGGTACTAAGTGTTTAGTGCTTCGTGTTAAGTAACAAATTTTCATGAAAATTGAGTGAAAGTGTAAAACCTGCGGCAAACGTAAATCCGGTAATCACCTAACTTAATCCAAACCCAGTAATATTAAAATGGACTTATATCTAACGAAAAGTTAGTTCATTTGAACTCAATAGTGACTTTAAGTACCTCAAGTACCTATTACCTCAACAGTGAGGTACACCATTTTGAAGTTATCTGAAACCTCTTTTAAACGCACTAATTGAGTACTAACTCAAATCTAACGCGAATGTAGTAGTTGAGTACGTACTTGATTTTTCGACCAACGAATCTAACCCAATCTAATAATTGAGTATTTGACTAAACCTGAATGTTAAACCAAACTTAATAATTTAACTCATTTGCAGAGTGAAATTAACATCTACTGCCTCAATTATGATAGTACATTACATCTACAGACTTAAACTGAACCACCCTAAATTTATTAATCCATCGCTCAATTTCAAAGGATATTTAAGTTGACCTTAAGTTAAGTCTACGTTAGATTTTTAAGTCAACTGGATGCCATCGCAAATCTGGTAAATCAGTACTCAATTTTTTTGAAATTAATACCAACTATTCTAGAACTTAACATTTAGCCGATCCAACTTCCACTCAATATCCTTTCTCCTAACGTTTACGTTGTAAATTTTCTTTTGCTCTCCAAAAGCAAAAAGGATTTGATTCAATTTCGATCGGCTGGAAAAGAGAACCGATCCCACGAGGATTGAATAATAACGAAGGCTACCTGCAACGAGCGCAATGAGAGGGTAAAGTCGATCGAATCTCGCTAATTATCAGGAATTTGATAATTACTAGCCGTGACTGGTAATCGGTAGCGGTTTCGCCAGAATCGCGACTTTTCCATTTCCCGATCCAATGGATTCTTACACGCGAGCATGAATGAAGAATACCGAGTGAAATCCTTTAACCATCGTTATCAGTCGATAAAAATATTTACACGATGAGATAAATGGAGTGTGAACTAGTTTGCAAATAATTACATCTAAATCGGCCGATTACGTCACCGTAAAAAGTGAAAATGGAAGCGACGACGCGACGTGCGTCGAAGATGAATGAAAATGCATATGCATCGTCACGCGTCAAGTGCTCAATGAACGTCGTAACACTTATTGTTGAGTGATAAAACCACTACCAAGTTTCTAGCTCGTCTATGCAAACTATATTCGACGATGAACTCAATGATAAAATTGACAGCACGTCTTTAACCCTTTTGCGACTACCAATTGCTATACACAATGTCGACGGCTCGTTGCACAAATATCCTATGTCCATTTTCAGCGTTCTGGAGAAAAACAATATTTTAATAATTTAATATTAACCCTTTGCACTGCGAATTTTATTTCAATTTCGTTAGCAGCAGCTCCCAACGCTTTTAAGTGTTTTATTTGAAATTTACTTGAACTAAAAAATAAGACAATTTAAATAAATAGAGCAAGAACGAAATTCATCTAAATACCACTTTTATTCACACTATTGTTGCATTCTGTAATTTTTAAATGTATCATTTATCTTGAAACAATTTCCAGGATGCAATCCTGGTTTTCTTCACAAAAAGAAGGTTGGACTGAAGGAATGTCCAATGGGACTCGACAAAGGAGCTCCTGAGATAAAAACTAAAAAATAAGACAATTTAAATAAATAGAAGAAGAAAGAAATTCACCTAAATACCACTTTTATTCACACTATTGTTGCATTCTGTAATTTTTAAATGTATCATTTATCTTGAAACAATTTCCAGGATGCAATCCTGGTTTTCTTCACAAAAAGAAGGTTGGACTGAAGGAATGTCCAGTGGGACTCGACAAAGGAGCTCCTGAGATAAAAACCAAAAAATAAGACAATTTAAATAAATAGAGGAACAAAGAAATTCACCTAAATACCGCTTTTATTCACACTATTGTTGCATTCTGTAATTTTTAAATGTATCATTTATCTTGAAACAATTTCCAGGATGCAATCCTGGTTTTCTTCACAAAAAGAAGGTTGGACTGAAGGAATGTCCAGTGGGACTCGACAAAGGAGCTCCTGAAATAAAAACTAAAACATAAGACAATTTAAATAAATAGAAGAAGAAAGAAATTCACCTAAATACCACTTTTATTCACACTATTGTTGCATTTTGTAATTTTTAAATGTATCATTTATCTTGAAACAATTTCCAGGATGCAGTCCTGGTTTTCTTCACAAAAGAAGGTGGGACTGAAGGAATGTCGAGCGGGACTTGACAAAAGAGCTGCTGAGATAAAAACTGATGTCGAATCACGCTCGACATAGAAGTGAATATTAAGATATTTTATAATGAAATAAATACTATTGCAATTCTGTTTATCTTTATCAATGGTGTTACAAAATTAATTAGAGATTGCGTATTGGTCGTTTTTAGAGGCATACGTGAAACGACAAAGGTAGATCGTATGATAAGAGAAAACGTTATTTTTCCTAAACGCATGAAACACATGTGGTCATTTCAACAGCTTACAGATATAGCGAAGAACTATTTGCCGGATATAAAATTTCCAATTGCACGGAAAGTGCACGTACAATATTTGTGCAATCAAGCCATCGATACGTGTATTTATATTTCGACCTTAATTTGATAATAGACATTGTGTGGTATGACAAACACTTTGCTTACTCCCACGAGCCAAGTGTTATCTAATAATTGATTTCACATATTTATTTCAACTTGAGATCTAGCAATTCATAATTATCACAGATACTTCACTCGATGTAACGATACAAAGCAGAAATTGATATAGTTACGATGATTTAGTTGTGGTAAAAAAGACTGCAATAAAAGTTGCAATAAAATTGATTTAGTTATAATAAGTCTTAACCTTGAAGGGAAGTAACGCTTATTTTAATGAACTTTCTATTTGCAGTAGCCTAAACGTAGATTCTCGCTCTATTATATCAATTTACTCAATGATTAATGTAAATGCTGTAAATAACTTTCTATTCCACAGGCAAAGGAGTTAGCGTCTTAAAGAAAAGTGACACTGAACTGGAAATAGCTTCTGTCGCAAGAAAGGTCAGTTAAATATTTTCTGAGCTGAAGATTTTCTTTCATCAATGGCTTATAGATCATCTGATTAATAGAAGAACTAGCGTTTTTTTTTTTTTTTTTTTAGTCATTTTAAAAATATCTACACGCTTCTACAGTAACTCAGAAAAGCATTTCAACACCTGTAGCAACATTTTTAAATACGTATGTTATAGGAACAAGTTTTCTATCGTAAGTGTTCGTATTTGCTATACAGAGTGGTCGGTAATTCATTCATTATACAAATGAGGTCAGAAATTTTTTTTTTTTTTTTTTTTTAGACACACGAGTTTGTAAATTTGCGAAGTACACGTACATTTGCCTAATTACCGGCTAGACAGCGGTAGATGATGATCGACAGAACGCTATTCTACGTGTGAAAATAAGTCGAAGAACGTGGAATTACATTTTCTTAACTAATTTTTAGCTAAGCTCCATTTTGCCAAAAAACGAGGTCTCAAACGACGAAATTTTATTCTTCATTTTCAACTTATTTAAACCTGTCGATTGCCTATTCTCATCCAGCCGAGAATCGGTCAAATTCACGTACACCTGAAAAAACTGTTCAAACTCGATTGCTTCAAAGCTGAAGCCTCCAATTCTTCACTTTCCTGCTATTATATAATATAATAATACATAATAATAATACATAATAAATAATACACGCTTTCGAGTTCTGTCGAGTTCTGTCGAGTTACGAAGAATTCAATTGCGATTATCACGTAACAGAGGTGAACGTTCAACGATCAATTCGGCATGAACCCTCGCTTTGACATTCTACTGTCCCATTTGAAACGATCAATGACTTAGTTTAACGAGCAGATATGCAAATTATTCGTAGCGCAGCAAATAAGTAGACTCGATAGCTGGACTGAATATTTTTGCAGAAAATACCCGACTCGGATAATACGAGAGCAAACGTTCAACTACTAGAAACCTCATTTTTTTTACCAAACTATCGTAAAATGATAGCACTGATACAGGCGCAGATTAATATCAAGCGATCTGGTTCGAAGGTTAGTCTTATCTTAATCGTTCTGCTTCGAGCTTGAAAAAAATCTATTCTTCTATTGATCATGATCTTTGCGTTCCGAGAAAACAGAATCTATTTTTCAACGAGATTAGGAAAAAGATTGTTCGAAAGCGCGGCTAAAGCGCGACGTGAAATAAAACGTAAGTTTAATGAATGAAAAGTGACGAGAAATTTGCGATGTTTGGATTTGCAATGTCTTTGCGAGAAAATCGAAATAAATTCGAAGCATTTTTTTCTTTATTTGCACCGCGTGAAAGAATCGAACCAGACTAGCAACGTGGCTCTTGCATGGTTCATCGAGCCTCAAAGGTCTGATTTATGGTGGCTGATAAGCCAGAAATTTATTGATACCGCGATTTTTCCCCCCAAAAACGAGCAAAATTTCCACGTGCGTCGCCTCTAGGAATTCCTTCCACACTGACGTTCTTTCGAAACGTATCGTTTAGAATCGTTTGTTCGATAGAGAATCAAGCAGATAATCGAAAATATCGATTCGAAGAACACAAAGATTTAGCATCCTTCCTTATCTTATGAGTTTCCAACGTTACTCATGTGAGAATCATTTTTTGTTTTTTTTTTTAATAAACCACGAAAAGATGGTTAACAATTCAGAAACTGAAGAAGCTAGATATACTTTTTAGCATTTCGCGAGGTGACTTTCTCAGATTTGATCTCACAAACACATCACGCGAACATTCTGATTATCCGATTGCAATGGCGAAGTTTCCATATTTCTATTACAAATGTAATTTATACGCGCTTTTTTCTTCTCCTACGCGGTTCATATAGTCGGCGATAAGAGCAAGATTTGACGCACAGTTGTTCAAACATCGAAGACACGAAATTTCATATGCACCGATCTAACGGTATGTAAAAATAATTAGGTTAGAATGCAGTATGGGAAGAAAAAGTTATGGTTAACTTCAGATAGACTGTAGAAAACTCTATAAACTGCAGCAAAATAGATAAAGGGAATTTTTGCTTTGACGAACGTCCGTGGCACAAACTGACGAGGAGATTACGCCACAAACGTGCTTACACACAGTATCGTAAGTAAAAGAATATCACTAAAATGCGAAACTCTACACTCTACGACAACAGAGCTCGTACAGCTCGTAGAAGCATGGCGGAAATAGAACAACAAGAATGTGTGATAAGCTTGGCTGATAAGTGACACAATAACGCCTACATTGTCGCGATCTTTTTCGAATTGTATTTATCGTGCAAGACAAATAATAAAATAATATAAAGTTGTCGCCAACATCAAACATGATCTACATGATCTACAAGTATATAGGGTGAATCAATAACAAGTACTATCTGACGTAACTCATTATCTATTGGTTTTATCGAGAAGCGTATTAATTGAATTACGTTGCATCTCGGGGGATGCAATTTTATTCTTCTGTATCTTATATTTTCCGAGATATCCAGCTGACCACGAGCCTCTTTATAACGTTACTTTACAATGTATATCTTTTGTAACGTTGGTCCATACAGTTGGACTATTCTCGGCCAAAACGTATCAAGCCAATTATATTGGAGAACCGTTTTTTTTTTTTTTTTTTTTTTTCAAATTTTAAATACAACGTTTACGCTGCCCGAAAAGTTTCCTTCGTTTTATAAGGAAATGATATAACAACATTTTTGGTTTTATATTGTTTTATCGAATTATGTATGATCTATTTGGTGCCAATAGAACCAAGGAGACAAAAAATGTTGCGCATCTAGTGTTCCCTTATAAAACGAAAGAAACTTTTGGGACGACCTAATGTCTCAAGAATCTCGATATCTCAGAAAATATAAGATGGAAAAAAATAAAACTGCATCCATTCGACGAATCCCTTGAAATTCAACGTAATTTCTTTCAAACGTTTTGAGAAGAAACCAATATCAGGTAACGAGTTATTCCAGATACTTCCTCTTAACGATTCACCCTGTATAGCAACAACAATGATAATAGGGATTTTTATGCATCTAGGGGAAAGTTAAAGACGTAGAAATGCATAGAGAACAGATGATATGCTAAAATATATAAAATATCCAAATATAATATTTATAGATAATATTTCATATAAATTTAGGTATCTCTATATAATGTAACAATATGTAAAGTATATAATACTTGAAGCAATAATATCCAAGTAATTAAATCAATATACTAAATAAATCAAAGTACGAAACCCATTTATGT
Organism: Bombus flavifrons; assembly: GCF_040668555.2. Lineage (NCBI taxonomy): Eukaryota > Metazoa > Arthropoda > Insecta > Hymenoptera > Apidae > Bombus > Bombus flavifrons. The sequence goes on along the minus strand of NC_138457.1, from coordinate 5,925,152 downwards.
CCAATTCCTTTTCTCTTATTTACGAAAATACGAATTTGTATAAATATTGATAGTCTAACGATTGAACACGTGAGACATTCGAGTTTCTTTATTCTGCCATAAATTCTATACACTGGAATTTTTCTCGAAGAAAAGGTATTCGATTATTTGTTATTAAACGAATTAAACGTGTTATTAAAAGTGTTATTAAACGAATCGTAGGACCCTTTGGCCACGATACAAAATTATTTTGATTTTGAATAAATACAAAAAAAAAATTCATTATATCATCCTTCTAGTTGTCGCTGCAAAAATCATCGTTACATTATTGCGGGAAAGAATGTAACACGAGGTAGGAATTTTCAAATGAAATTGTAAAACTAGTCATTTTGACTGGTGTAAGAGTTCTAGTGTTGAAAGGTATTCTAACGCGAGCCACGCTCTCGAAGAACAAACCACTCTACGATCCTAATCAGTCGCCATTCACGAACCTGGTACCTCGAGCACGCCTGATCAGGCGCTAGTGTGAACACGTTTGCCAACATCCAAGCGACTAGTAACCATTTCTCACGAATTTTCAAAAACGACTGCAATCGTTCAATTTTCATAGTAACATTTTGCTTATAACAGATAGTATACAGAGTGTGCGAAGATTTAGCAACCAGATTTTGTCAGTATATATTCTATGGATATAGTCAGAAGCAAAAAACATTTTATATACAGAGAGAGTCTTTTTAAACCTTAGAAAAAAGAACATGACGTGCAAACAGAATAACATCATACTTTGGCCTCCAATATCGCTTTGAATTTTACGCCATTGGACTCCTACGTGCGGACAGTGGATAATTTTAGAAAAGGAAGTACATGCACCGTTCACAAGCTAAAATAGTCAACTGTAATTTTTTGGAATTTTTAAAATTTGCTTGTCTTACGTAATTTCATTGATTTTCTCTATCTCTTGTTTCGTGAAATTAACGGATTTAGCAGACATTAGGAATTTTACTACGAGGAAAACATTTGTATTAAAGAAACCACGATTAATATTAACGAGGAGATTATACTTCGTAATATCATTTTATAATCTTTTAACACTAACCTTACCCGAGCCGGTCAAATGAGCGATTTCAAAATTTAATTTAAAATTGTACTCGTCATTTCCTTTTGTTCGTCTAACTTTATGTAAATTCTTACATCAACAAAAATTGAGAAATTGATTAGTCAGATAATATAAGAATTTATGATCATGATAATTTATGATAATATAAGAATGATCATAATAATAAAAATAGGACAAAATGGATCATATATAATTCAATAAAGTAATATAAAACAAACAATGTTGCGCATCTATTATTTCCCACTAAAACGAAAGAAAGTTTTCGGACAAAGTAATATAGAACGCATAATGACTACAACTAACGACGGATAATTTTGTCGGTGCGAATTCTTTCGCTCGATCGTGCGTGTGGCCCTCACGTTCAATTCCTTCGACGCGGTGTTCCTTCGCTTTTCTCATCTGCAGTACGGTCGTTTCGTAATTAACGACGATACCGGTGGACTCGTTATTTTTAATTCCCGCGGCTGCGTTCTAATTAAGATAAATCGAATCGAGTCGTGCGGTGTTGCGGCTCGTTTTCCCGCCTCGAGTGCGTTTCCGGGGCCTTTTTTGCGCCGAGGTTGCCACCACTGTCCCGACATATTCCAATCAAATGGAGCGTAACACGTGCACACGCAGGGCTATATTCATTTGATTACCTTTTTAACACTAGAAATACCGGTTTTCTTATTTCTATTAAATGTCTAGCCCGTTAAGAAGCAAACAGTGAAATAATGTACAAGAGTTGCATGAATGCAACGTAATGTTATGGAACGCATGTAAAGTAATTTACATATTGTTACGTGAAGATCAAGATTATTAGAATAACGGGTACAGTGGATAGAAAAAAGTCCTTACGTATCGTTGCATTTATTACAACATTTGCGTATTAATTATGGAAACCTCTGATAATCATAGAATAGGAATCCCTCTCGATAAATGTACGGTCGTTATCCCCACCACTTATCCTCGATGCCGCAAAGCTCATCGGCGCGCCACATTTGAATAGCGTAACATAAATCAATGTAAAGTATCGCTGAGACAATGTACGTAGATACTAATTAAAAAATGGAACTTCTTTTATCTTTTACTTTTCTAAATTGAAACTTTCACCGACGTATTTTTCAGATGTTTTTTTATTAAAATTAGACCAGACACGACATAATTTGAATTATGTTTAATTATTGATACGTATTTAATTATCATTTATTAAACAAGCAAATCTGTTCCAAATTATATCGTGTTTAGCGTGCTTCGAATCGGAAGAACATAAAACAAACATGTTAGTAAAATTATCGATCGACTGACAAAAAGAGAATTACAAATGGATCGTTCTCTAAACGATGGCCCTTGATAGGTGAAAATAAAGAAAGCTGAGATTCGAGCGACGATAATCCAAACAATTACACGACGGTTATAAAAGTTTCTTCGATCGACAAGCAGCATCTGGTCCAACTTTTTAACGCCAGCATGACGTAAGATATTCTAAAAATGCGAAAATCCCGCAGAGACTGCCCCCGCGAAACTGTGCATCCCCAACTATAAACTGAGGCCGATCATAAATCCCACGAGCCGCGATTCGTTTCAAAGAGAATATTCTTTTTTATCTCCTGTTTTTCTGGACTTGCACGATTCTACAGAGTCCAGTTATTGATCTCGCTCATAGCGAAACTGGATCACCATGAAACCACAGCTGTTTCAATGTAAACGCGTAAAGAAATATTTCACAGATATAGATATTCAATGGATCTTCGAATCCAGCTGCGTGCGTGAATCACACGGCTGAAAAGAATCATCGAGAGTGATTCGCGGAGGTTAATAATGGCTCGTGTCTCATATATTTAGAAATTATCTTTTCCATCTTTTTTCTGATATATTCAGAAATTATACTAGATACTAGAATAGTAAGAAATACTTTCATACTAGCAAATTCCACGAATGGTTGGACCTATAACGTGTTAAGTTGAGCGATAAGTTCGTTCAAATCTTCCGAAAAGAGCACGTCAAGTATCAGATTGTCCCAAAAGTGTCTTTTGTTTTATAAGGAAATAATAGATGCACGAGATATCTTTGTTTTAATGCGAACGAAACGTATCTTACGAGAGCTAGAAGACGACTGAAGATAAAGACGACAACGTTTGACAGATTAAGTTCCATGTTTGTATGAACATTGCCAGATAAAGCAGCTACGTGTAGATAGCGAAAGACACTTTTGGGACAACCTAATGTTATTACCTTCATGTAAAATCTACCTGTTAGAAGCTTATCTCGCTTCCTTACAAATATATGTCTTCGCGGAAACATTCAAATACGTGCGAATAATTTTCTTCGAGTTTCTTACTCGACCCGATATCGCCTGAAAATTCCAAGAATTTCGCTTCTTTTCCTTACGAGCCTCTCAATTTCTCCGATATTTTAATGTACCATCTTATTAGTGTCGTATTACTTTAATGACAATATTAGTTTACGCACGACATCTTTTGTTTCATACTATTTCACTCAATTACGTATGATCCATCTGGTTCCAATGGAACAAACTTAGAAGGAAATTAATTCGATAGAATAATATAAAACAACAAATTTTCTGCGTCCATTATTTCCTTATAAAACGAAAGAAGCTTTTGGGACAAAGATTTACCTAATATTTATATTACCATCTACTAGACCCACTTTAAGAACAAACTTTATATGAAATATACGAAATAAAGTACGAGACAATATATTGTAGAGCGATGGTAAATGTCACGCTATAAATATACACCGTTCCTTTCATCAAACGTAGAAAGGATGGTGACCCACAGTGTCTGGCAGGATTTTAGGTCCGAGCATTTTCACGCTGCATTATTCAAGGTCCTATGAATTCGATATACCTGCCGATCCAAGTCACGGAGCTTAGCCCTTTCGAGATGGCCGTGACAAAACGCGCGCGTGCTAAGGAAGAAAATTCCCGGCAACAATAAGCCGCGGATCGTAGCGGTGAATCGGAAAGTAGCCGGCCCCCGACTGCACCTGATCTCTAATTTAAGATGTATCCACGATCGTGCACCCTGCCATCCTGCCAAAAACATAAAACCAAAGCCCTTTCACGTCGATGAAACTTCTGAAAAAAAATCCCGTGCAATTTAGCGCACGTTACGGATAAATAGAAATCTGAGGAATCTTGCGATTAAATTGCCGTCAGATTTCAAACAGATTCGAATAGCTCGAGCTTGGAACAATTTTATCTTTCTTTTACGATGACACGTAGAGATATTACGTAGAGATATTACGGGGTTAGAGCGAAGAAAAACTCCCCCCACAACCTACTACGTACTTGTATAATTACGGATAATAAATGGAAATCTAACGACAGATTAGAATTAGTATCAGGATATTAGAGCAGAAATAGGAAAAAATGTAAAACAGGATAGCAATACAGGTTTAGAAGAGAAATGTGGGATAATATGTGGCGGAATTCCGATAGGTGAGAACTGGAAATAATTGTTGTGTAGGTGATCAATAGACTGTGGATTTCTATGCAATTGCTGGATATTTGAAAGTGGCAAAATACACAGAATGTACAGAGATGTATAAAATATTCAAAGTATAGTACTAATTACGACGTTCAAGTAGGTAAAGGAAATTTCTGCTTAGGTTCCATTTTGTCTGTAATTAGACAAATTTCAGTTTCCATAAATATCGGCCTGATAGTTAAAATGCAGTTATGCGACCAGTGTATAGGCAAGTACGAAGCTTCGATTGAAGTTTCCAACTGTCGCGTATATTTCAGTGTAAACGTAAAAGTAAAAGAACTGATAAACAAAGAATATAGAAATTTCCATCGCAGTCTACGTAATTAAACGTCCCAATTAACTTTCCCATGGCTTCCTGCCATCGGACAATTTCCTTCAAATCCTTAAAATTTCCACACGATGTTGAAAACAAAATCCAATAATTTCAATCGATCGCGGTCTTATAAATGAAATTTTAATCAGCCAAAAATGATAATTCCAACGATAATCGCGAGAAAGCAATGGAAATCAGAGAAGAACGGTATCGAAGCGCAAGGATAGATCGATATCAAAGAATTTCTAGCGTCGAATATATAAAGAGAGACAGTTTCACCGCGTTGTCAGGTTCGTTATGGAAAGGTGATGCAACGTTTCTTCGACGTCTTTGATAAAACGTCTTCGATAGGGAAACACAGATGTGTGATTCGATCGACGTTCGTCGGATTGGTCTTATTAAAGAATGAATTACTGGCCTCGTTAATGGGAAGACGATGCACGTGCCCAAACCAGGGCAACTGCTAATTACTTCTCGTTCGAGTACGTCTATTATCAGGTTGCTTTTATTAAACGTATCCTGGTCCTGAATACTGTGCGACCAATGTCCCAACTGTCTCGATATCTTCGGAGAGTAGGTGAATCCATCTTCTACATTTAAATACGATCTTATAAATTCAACGTGTTTTTTCATTTTAATTATTGTTCAAGAGCTTGCTGGACGATATTCAACGCATTCTAATAGATTTCTGTATTTAAATTGCTGACTATTTGTAGTGGTTTGTTTGGAAAATTCGTAGTGTTTTTACCGCCTCGTTTATTTTATTTTCGTCCATATACATCGTATATGCATTAGGTGATATTTTTGACGAGAACAATTTATTACGTACTCTTGCTATTATTGTTTTTGATTCGACAGACGGTGGTGTAAAGAACGTTATAAACACATTTCTAGAATAAAAGACAGAGAGTATGCCGAGGAAAAGCCAAAAAATTAACAACATATTTTGGTCGTTGTAAGACCAGCCGGCACTCTATTTAACATGTTTTAAAAAATTGCATGAAAAAGGAAATAATTATGTTAGGTTTATAATATTGAATTGTTACGTTTTTTACTACTGTATGTCTGCTTATAATGTTGAGATAAAATAATATAAACCTATTTTGTGAAACACATGTGTGACCCATCGCGATGCACGCCGGCCCATGGGACAGACACGCGTGACTCGCCGATGGTGCACGCCGCCTCACGGGACAGACACGCGTGACCCGCCGATGGTGCACGCCGCCTCACGGGACAGACACGCGTGACCCGCCGGTGGCCCACGCCGGCGTCAACGTGTTAAAAGAGAGAAACAATATGTTTTCCCAATAAGAGGAAAAGAAAAATAGATAAAAAAACTCATCAGAAGGTTGCCTTGTCTTATCCATATTCCGATCTTCGCAAAACATTCGTTTCTTGTTACTTCGAAAAGCTGCGAAAATTGGGACGAATCGCGCGACTCACAGTTCGAGCCGGCTAAATTCCATCTTTATATTCGTGGTTGGAAATTACGAAGTAGCTGGATTACATAACATTATTTGCTATCTAACGGCCAGCAAGATCTTATTGGTTTGCATTCAGTATCGCGTGCAAGTCTCTTTGAAGCGAGACAAATTACGTCAACGACGCCAAACTTCCTAATTTGCTCACTCTGTTAAGATCTGACACTTATAGAATGGGTAATAATGGACCCACTTCCGAGGAGGGCACTTCTAAGGAAAAGGTCTCGCCAGAATGAAGTCTGCTTTCAGAGACACGTTGGCAACGTTGCTTCGGGGTCGCAGAAATAATACGGGAACCGTGTGACAAGTGGTTAAACAAAGGGGCAACGTGTAAGATACGTGGTATACGTGCGATTCAACGTCTCGGAGCGATTCCGTGCTAGGAATAGTTAACTTCGGTGTACAGGACTACTGTACTGTTCCCTCGGACTTCTTTTCATACACTCAGACAGACACACAGTCTATCTGTGAGTTGCTTGTTTGCCGATTTCCGCCGATGATCTGACTTCTCACGCAGCTAGGAGAAAAGCCAATTCCGAGAATTAGTAGTAGATTAGGTCTGGGCTAAATTTGAATTAGATTTAAGCCGAGTCCTGCCACACTAAGAGGAGTGGCAACTTGAACTTTGCCAGGCTAGATCTGTTCTATTTATACATTACATCTAAATTGAATTCGATAGGCTTAAGCTGAATTAAACATAGCTGCCATTAGGTACAACAACTTGAATTTTCCTAAATCGACTAATCTCAGCCAGGATCTATCTTCTCGTTAAGAGCAACGATTAGAGCTCCTTCGACACGACTATGGAGAAAGAAGCAGTTGGTGGCGAATCGATATAAACTTTTACAGCTTCAGCCATTGGTATTTTTACGAGCTTCTAATCCAGTGGCTGCTTTCGATATGTTTCGACTGTTTCGATAGAATCGTTCTGTACGACAGTTTATCAACTGATAACGTCGATAAATCGTCACGTCACAAGTAGCACGTTGTACATCACATTTTTGCGATCCTACAATTTATGTGTCACGGTATGGCTCGGAGTTAATAACAACTTTGGCAAAGAATGCGCGCGTTTTTGAACGAAGCTGTAGACTGCGGATCTGACGCGTCCGAGATTATACAGAAGAGGGTCGAATGGACCAATTGCAATACGCATCTGACCAGGTCCACTCTTCCTTTTCGTTCGAGCCCTTGCCAGACACGGGCGCACGCGATGTTGGAAACCAGTTTCACCCGCCCACACGTTCCAGAACGCGAGTATTCCGACGTCTCTCCCCTTTCTTCCCGGCGTGACATCGAATCTTAATACTCGACCGGACACGCGTTCTGAGACCTCTTTGTCCCCACCGTTCTTTACGACTCACGCAGGAGAAAACAAGAACAATCCAACCACCTCGCCACGAACCATTGCGATTTGTCCGCCGCTACGCGAGCTTAATCCATTTCTACACTATAGTTACCTGTTCTCTATCCTCTATTCTTTCGTCATTGTGCAATTGCAGATTTTTTCGTTCGTCTATTTTATTACCTTTCGATATATTTTATAAATTTATTCCGGAATTGCGCAATAGAATTTTTTAACTCCGTGCATTCTACGTGTTACTTCTCTGTGCCTCTTCTGGATCTTTTTCGACACTATGCAGAGAGAATTGATCTTCAAATTGTTCAGGTCTGTGCATTTGGCATGTTACTTTTCCACACGTTTCATAGATTTTTCTCCGACTTGTATAGTAGCAATTTATGTGCATTTTTGTAGATCGTCGTTTTGCAAATGAGAGCCACAAGGGAGCAACGAGTGATACTTTTCGAATTTTGTATAGAGCAGCGATTCTAAGATTTGGTGCTGTGTATATAGCAGGTACTCGTCATGTAGTTTTTTCAAAACGTTGTGTACTTGATCAACGTAACTTCCGCAATTTCTGTGATTCACTGGGCTGTCCCGCTGATTAACTGCTATCGATGTTGCATTTTCCGAAGAATTAATTCTCAGAACGAAGCTATCGGTTTCTTCGAAGTCAATCTATAGATTACAAAATTATCCAAGTGAGACAGAAAATGCCAGTGCTAAATTTATCGCAACAGTATTTTTTAACAACTTTATATTTCTTTTGCAAATTTACGTTTCATACAATTTTTGTCCAAACTTAGGCTCGTACAAGAAAATCGCGCGTATATTCCGATTGCTCGTCACAACGCGATATACTTTCGATATTTTTATCGTAAACTTTCTTAACGCTGATTTCCTCTTCCTTAACATCTTCGATGGTGCATGATGGAAGAACATTTCACGAGCAAATTAAAAATTAACGAAACCACATTTCACGTACGTCGAGCTAACATAAGATGAAGAGTACGAAAGGCTGGAGACAGTCCTGGTTTGCGAATTTCTGTAGCTCACAATCGAAGCGAAACCAGCAATTGCCCGGGAAATCCTTGGCGAGATCGACTCGTTCCATAAATTCCGACGGGCTGGACCGGGTCGCAAATCCACGAGAAATTCGAAAAACGAGCTGAAGCAACCAATGCGGAAACGGATCGATACGGTGGGCCGGTGAAAGGGACGCGCAAACACGTTATTTACCAGTGCATGCGTACCAGATGCACCAAAGCCTCGGGGATCCTACCTGTCCGGGCGTCGAAGTTACTTCATTCGGGGCTGGTAGCCACACCACACAGCCTACTTTCGATCTTTCTCTTTCCATCTATCGATCTTCTATTCTTACTACAAGCAAAATCCAAATGGTACGATCGTCTTTCACATATTTACAAACTGCTGGGAAACACTTGTCACTCTACTTATGGGTGAGACGTTTTTCAAATAACTGACGAACTTTCCGGAAGATTCAAATCTACCTGTGGATCGATGACGAGTTCTAAACGAAATTTTACGCTTCATACTTCATAGTTTCTATTGTTTCACCGAATGAGTGAATTCAGATATCGACAAGTATCCCAGAAACTTTACAAAATCTTTGCCAGCCAAAAGATCAATGACCCGATCCACGTAAAGGTACGTTTACACGACGATAATTTCTCTCTCGATTCAGTTTCTACAAGAGCATTTTATACACTGTGTTATACTGCATCAGAATTTTATCAATCCGTATCGATAGCTACTGCTACTCGAAGCTTTAATTTAGAAGCTCGCTATAACGCACGGGCTACTACCAGTCAAACTCACGTACACCATGGATGTAATATATATATATATATTTGACGGGGAAAGCTAACAAACCGGCGATTATGAGAAGGTTGATAGCCCGACTAGGATTACGCGAAAAATCGATTAAGCAGCCGATGGGTCGAGACTCGTTTCGGGGCTGTTCCACCAGACGAGAACACTTGCGACACCATAACTTTTCCATCAGATATAAAATCGAGTCGTTCGATTGCGAAACGAACCTTGAAATGAAAGCAATCGCGTCATACGAATGGGGAACAATCCTCGTCTCTTGTATCCGTTCGTTCAGATAAAAAAGACTGTTAGGTGAATAACAATCGTGGGAGTGCCTCTTCTTCAAGTGGTATCCCACTAACTATTCATTTCATTGTACAGTGCTGGACTTTGGCTGAGTCTGCAGTTTGCCTATGAAACGATAATTGATGGATAAACTGGCTGAGTTTGCTTCGAGACATGAGAAATTCATCCTAGTAATTTTCATCGAGATGAAGTCATCTCAATAATTCGCTATTGTTTCCAGAAAACCATAGACGTCATGACTTGCCGGAGTCATAAAGCAACTGTGCATCGAACCATAATTTCCACCTAAAAACGTACAAGTGGGTCATCGGTGTCTGTGTGGACGTAGCCGATCGATCAAAGTAATCTGAACGATCTTTCCGATCTTCTAGGAAAGCCGATGATCCAGATGAAGACACCTGGTTAATACGATGCTGCACCAGTGATTTCAGTGAGCTCATAGAGCTATTGAAAGAGAAACCTAGACTTTGATGCAAATGATAGACCAAGCTGTAAAATTAAGAAAAGTAGGTCAAAGACTGGATCTAGCCAAATGCGTGATACGACATTATGCATCGTTCTAAATACTATTCTACTAATTTCTGATTTATCGCGCCTGAATCATATCCTATTGTACGTTGCTCTGTTAGAAACAGAGCCAATTGATCCCTGAGCAGCGTTGCTTGAATAAAAAATCATTCGTACATTGATAATGCTAGCGAGAGTCAAGACCAGCACTAAGAGACGGATCTGTGACTCAAACTTGTCGACAGAAAAATTCACGCTCAAGTGGGAAAAGCTGGCGTTTTAATTGTTTCGTCGCCAGCTGATCGAATTAATTAAAGGCAACGCAATTCACGTCCTCTTTATTGACTCGAGTGAACGTTTAGGTTGCTGTTCGAGTGGTACTTGTCTACGTTTATACAGGCTGAGCTTTCAGATGACTAGAACACTGACAGGCCGTTTCTTCGAGTCTTAAAACAGACTATTGGCAGGCAATCTTCTCGATATTAATGATGCTTCCAACAGAGTGATCTAACAATAAATCAGATCCATTGACACGAGAAAAGATTAAAGGCTTGCTTGCTTCTTAGAATAAAATCTAACCTACAACTAGGCTGAATCACGCGCTATTTTACGAAGATTCGCAACTTTTCCACGATCAAAGGACTGACCAATTCCGATAGATATTTCTAATGAAAAGAAGCTGCCACGTAAGAACATTAACCAGAAGTTTGCAATCGCTTTCTTGAACTGTCACCAAGTGTTATCTCTTGATTAAGACTAAACCAGTTTCCCCTACCTCAAACTGCATACCAATTCTAATCTAATAGAATGTACTCAAATATTTTTATGTTTTACTTTATCACCCACAAACTGCAAGAATAAATCAAGAACCATGTAAATCTAATGAAAAAACATCGTGCAAGGGATCTATCTTTCATGGAAGCATAACTAAATTTGTCGAGTTACAAGACACATTGTCTAGCTTAATCCAATCATCTCACTGACTCAAGCAATCTATTACTAAAATTGCAAGAATTGTCCAAGAATTTTCCGATTTAAATCTAACGAAATAACATTGTGCAAGGAATATATCTGTCATGGAGCCATAACCAAATTTGTCGAGTTACAAGGCCATTGTGTCTAGCTTAATCCAATCATCTCACTGACTCAAGCAATCTATTACTAAAATTGCAAGAATTGTCCAAGAATTTTCCGATTTAAATCTAACGAAATAACATTGTGCAAGGAATATATCTGTCATGGAGCCATAACCAAATTTGTCGAGTTACAAGGCCATTGTGTCTAGCTTAATCCAATCACCTCACTGACTCAAGCAATTTGTTACTAAAATTGCAAGAATTGTCCAAGAATTTTTCTATTCAAATCTAACGAAATAACATTATGCAAGGAATATACCTGTCATGGAGCCATAACCAAATTTGTCGAGTTACAAGGCCATTGTGTCTAGCTTAATCCAATCACCTCACTCACTCAAGCAATTTGTTACTAAAATTGCAAGAATTGTCCAAGAATTTTTCTATTCAAATCTAACGAAATAACATTATATAAGCAATATATCTGTCATGGAGCCATAACCAAATTTGTCGAGTTACAAGGCCATTGTGTTTAGCTTAATCCGATCATCTCACTGACTCAAATAATTTATTACTCAAATTGTAAGTATAAAGCAAGTGCGATTTAAATCTAATGCGGTAACATTGTGCAAGGAATCTATTTTCGTAATTGGAAATCTTTAAAGAGGTGTCATTTCTTTTGGAACCACGTGTAAATGCGGTCAGTGAAATCGGCTGTGTGAATCGACTCGCGTGAAGTAGTCGGTCCCTTCTGGCGATAAGGCATTCGAGCTTGCACTCGTCGCGAGGCACTTGAGAGCGCCGGTGCTCAGGGACAAGCGGTACTTGCACGCTCCTTCGAGAACTCGAAACGAGGCTGGCAATGAGAAATCGATCCCCCAGTCGTCGTACCTAAAAATCCTGCTCCCTCCCACCACTCTACCGGCTTTAATGCGATTTCTGTGACACTGTAAATAACTAAATCGCCGGCAAGACCTTGTACCCTGGCCAACAAGCGTCCCGGACACTAAATTCTTTAAATCTTGGATTTGCTCGAGTGTCGCCAACCTTTTGCGTCTCTTCTCAAGTCTTCTAGCTACGTCTTTGCACTTTATACAGTTTAAAGCCTTTTTTCTTTTTTTTTTTTAAAGAAGAATCGAATCCTCGTGGATGTCCTAATATTAGACTCCAAGTATTGGAGTTGAGATTTCCAAACTTAAATAAAGATCCTGTCAAGATCGCAGACTTCGCGATCGATCGAAGCTTTCCGGATGCTTCGAACCGGACTTCGTAACTTACGACGTGTTTAAGAAGAATCGAAACGTTATACATTGTCCAATTTTAGACTTCCCGGAGCACGAGGAATCTTCTGAAATTGGTAACAAGTCTTGCCAGTGTCCTAGATTTTGGAAATTAGAAAATAGAAGAAGAGCGCAGCGCTGCGAGTTAATCCATCTTATCCAGGAATAAACGTTCATTGTATTGGAATGTATGAGAGGCCTATGTATTCCAGGAATTCTTTCATGCTGGATTTTATAATTTCAAATTGTCGAGCTATATGATTGCTATATTTAAGTCCGCGACAGCTGCAAAAAACTGAAGGAAATAGAGTTTGCACGATAACTAACAATTTATCATACACCATTAAGCAATGGTGGTTTCCTTCAGACTATCTTTCCTTTTTTTTTTTTTTTTTTTTTTACAGCTTCATAGCAATTTGCACAAGGTCAAATCCATTATTAGGCTGTTCTTCGGTAGACTTAACCAACTATTCTGATAAAAACCCGAGCGCCGATTCGCATCATGCACAATACCGATTCGAGGAAATTAACAATTAGATAATAAGCTTTTTCCGTTCTTATCACCACTTTTTTTCACTTATCTCTTATCAAGCTAATATTTTACACGCTACTTAAAATAGTCTCGAGCATCCAAAGTTATTAATCCATCCGTCAGAAAAATTCAACCGTGACTTCATTGTGCTAACAATGAGCTATATGTGCTAACGTGACGTTAGATTAGAACTAGCGAGGTGATAAAAATTCCGACGAATTCCCTCGTTGCAAATCGAAATGTGAATTTTATTCGTCCAGCCGAAAGTGAAACAAACTCTGTGCAGCCCGATACCCTCGAATAAAATACTATTTGCGATAATACGATAAAAAAAGAAACATGTAAAATCCCCTGAGTAAACTGTATCAAGGTATTTTACTTTTGAATCTAATCACCGTCGTAAAAAACCGTCGACGTCATCGAAAAACGTTGCTAACAGCTAACAGACTATAGCGCAGATTGCTTCCATCGTGGATTCGATGGGAAAAAAGCTGGAAATCCTTTTCACGTCGCTTGTCACCGGTTGTATCTCTTTCTCTGCTGGCTGGACACGTCCAGCTGGCCATTTCCAGGCCGGGGAAAAAGCTCCAAAGATTTGTACCTTATGAAAAATATGGTAATGCACGCGGCCTCGCTCGATACGACTCTTCTCTGCGGCACGAGGAACGAAAGAAGCATTTCTTCGAGATTTTTCAGGCTTCCACGGACCCGATGGGACGCGTAATTTGAAAAGTTAGCCAAGCTCCGTACAAATGCCGGCCGATTTTACTTTTGGTTCCCATGATTTGTGCGGTTTCTTTCCGTACGGAATAAGAAGAATCGCCTTAATTGAGATGCTCGGTCTTTTATCAAATCTTCCATCCAATGGGTCGTGGATTCAGCCTGCAGAAGAACAACCGTACAACCGATTTTCTAGCTGAATCTTTGATTCTTTCTAATGAATATCCGAGGGAAACTAAACTGATCGATAAGGACATTCTTATTTATAAGACTTTAAATGGTTTCCAATGTCGCGTTTCAAAGAAGATTGGCATCGATCGACGATTAAAATTAGTCCACTGGCGAATTTTACCCGTTAGATTCGACAACTCGGTGCGGTTTTTAATAGTTTGGAAAACAATCGAATTTTCCAGAAACTCGACCGATCGCTTCCCTTTTCCGTTAGTTCTCGGATTGAAATCTTTATGGACAAGATAGAAGAAACAGACGCCGTATATAGATTCGTTTTACTTATTGAAAATTATGATAAATATTCCAGCGTACACTGACGTGCAAGAGTTTCCAGACAGACAAATTCCCCGCTTTGTATCCCAAAAGTCCTGGAAGAATTTTAATTAATTATTAGGTGTAAGGATAGACGAGTGAAAAAAGAAAAAAAATACAATATCAGTTACAATTTTTTTTAACATAATAACGCTATTTGTAATAATATTTCTGGAATACAAAGTGAAAACTCTATCCGGCCAGAAACCTGCATATTACATGTTCCAATGTATATTTTCCACACCACTGTACATTATACATTTTTGTATATTATATGCATTCTCCATGTATTTTCGCGTATCGAAATCGGCGCAGATTCGCCGCTAAGTCCTAAGAGTTTCTGAATCGTATGAAACGATAAGATCATTTTTGTCTACCTTTGAATATATACAATTAATGCATGTAAGTTCTGCACTGGTCGTACGAGTCAAAGGTTAATTTATTGATGCAACACTATCATCGATAGTAGTGGTCACTACGTATCAAAGTATGTGGATAAATGATCATTAATCAAAATAGGAAGAAGCGTGCGATTCTCGAGTTTTAGATTGGCCTACACAAGTTGAAGAGAGGAAGTCTGTTCTCGAGACAATCGAATCACCGATGAACCGTAACCATACCGGTGTCCCCGGAATAGACCATTTTAATTCAATATCCGTTTACTTCACAGTCGACTTCGTCTCACGTTACAACTATCCCAATAAGAGAAAAACGGTATCTCCAAGTGGAAAAGGATCGTTCAACATACAAATTCAATTTGAGAATTAATTATTCATCTGGATAGTTTCACGTTTGTTTTACGCAACAAATCTCTCATGAAGATTAACATATCCGTAACTACGAAAAGATCTGTTTGTTGCTGAAACGAAGGAAACTAGATGATAGAGATTTATTTCAAACAAAGATCAGTTTCCATTCTTCAGCGTGGTAATTGATCGAATGCCTTTTCCCAAGGCAACTTCGATTAAAAATTCACCAGTGAATCCTTTAATAAACATTTGTTTCCTAACTGATGAAATCTCTTCTCCTCTTCTTGAGAATAGAATATTTCCTATGGCACTTGGTTAATTCTTTAGAACGACGAGAGAGTGAAGAAGAGTAGGAGAAATGATATAAAAATAATAATTAGTAATAATTTATAAATATTGTCATTTCAATTTCGTGTATCATATTTAGAAAATATAATATCTGACATTGAACTTCATTTCGTATGGTGAGATACTATTTCAAGGAAAACGAGCAAAATCATGGAATTTGTTAGAAAAATACCCCCATTTTTATGGAATGTAACAATAAATATTTATTACGTTGTTTTCTCTTTCCTATTGTATCTTTGCTATGCATTTTTATAAATTTTACATTTCTTATATATCTTCGCACGTGTCTTTTTGAATATAAAATTTACACTCTTATGTATCTGAAAATTTCAGCCATCCTTTCTATCTTCTCAATCTTGCGTCGTATTACTTTTTACAACTTTCACTCTGATTCCTTTCAACGTTTCACGCTACAATCCTGATAATTCTAATAATAAACCGTATGTTTGTCTAAACATTATCGGCTTCTATTGCGACGAATACTTCTTCTGAATTCGGCCTTCTTCTTATGAAAGAAATCAACTGACACAGATAACTGAAACAGCAATGACTAATAGACGTCAGGTGATAAAGAGCAAATGAAAAGAGGAACTGTCTTATCAAAATTTCCACACTCGATGATCGCGCTTGGTACAACTATGCGGTACCAGCCTATCATTTATTGACATTCTAAGCAGACTCCAGCATCCTTCAACAGGCTAAACCGATCATTCTCCTAACAAAGATTTATATTGTATTGGCAACTAATTAATTGCGGATTTTGTCATTAAGAGGTATTGACAAAATCCGCAATCACTTAGTTGCCAGCCCATATATAACTAAGATGCAGAATCCTCTTTAAAAACTCTGAAACACGAGACATTGAAAAATATAGAACATTTAACGAAAGAGATCTCATTGTGCTAGGTTCATGCCTTAAAGATCGTTGCTCCGATTCCGCCTATAAATACCGCTCTATAAATGCATTTGCACGGTTCGAAGATTTACGGAAATTTCTCTGCGACCAAGCCAAAAACTATTCTTCTGAACGTACCAAGTATGCGTACTTTGGCGACAGATTCGCCACACTGTTCGCTGTTTCCAGTCAAACTGGCCGGTTTGCGGCAAACGCGTTAGTGGACGCGATGCTGGATACCGTAAATAGATAACGTAATCATGCGTTCAGTTATCGCACGATAATTCAATAGGACGATCACTGTTCGTATTAGCCGACCAAAGACGAGCCTTGGCTACATTCGCGATGATCATTTTGACCTGACTGTTTCCATATCTCAGATTTGTCCAACTTTCTCAACAGCTGAATAAATCGATCTGTATTTCTTAATGTTAAGGTTTTCGTCAAAAACCTGCACTGTGAAAGTGTACGTGTCTTTGAACGCACGTTTCGTTGACTTTTAGCGAGAAAAGAAGCGTTGGAAGCTTCTAACCTTCTCATATTAACAGTCTTATTAAGGAATTTTCTTCTTTTACGAAATAAAGAATTAACAAACTAACGTGATTTGTCTGCGAGCTTTAGTTCCAACTTTTGAATATCAACGTTCTTATTCTTGTCGTAGCCACAAGATAAAGAGAATTTCTTTTTAGAAACGAAGAAAACGTTTGCGTTAAATACCTCGCTATGTGTACGTATGCTCGCGTTGAAATTCGTGTTTCAAATTTTACCATCGTAATCGTAATAGCCAGATGGCGTTACAGAGTTGATGGAATTTCAAAATGTTCCGCGTAACGCGTATAATATAGCGCAAAAGCTTTCGTAAAGATAGTGAGCGGAACATAATGAAATTACGACGGCAAGAGTAAATCGAATCAATCGAGGAGAAAATGACCGAAACGATAGTGGAACGGAGTAACGTGTATATAGGCGATCCGATGTTGCTAGATATTTTTTACTTCCACGTGGCATAGAATGGTAGTTTAGATTTCAGTGCGTTTTATTTTAGAATAGCGGCGAACAAGAATAGCTTAGGGAGTCTGAAAAGTAGATCAACCAGATATCACGATTATCGACAAGGTTTCAAGGTTCTTACCATCTCTCGGCCTGCATTTATCAGATTATCAAGTATTTTGCAAACATCCTTAAAAATTGGATTTAGCACTAAAGAGGCCAAACGCTATAACATAACGTAAATCTTGTTATTCTCAAAAAAAAACCTTAACGTCGACACTCTGGTTACGATTGCAGATAACTGGAAACATCTCCTCTTACATCGATCGAATTACACAAACCAAACACACGTTCGCTATCAACTAAGAAAATGAAAAATAAATGCCGCTGTACTAATCAATGATTTTCGTAAGAATCAAATTTGGCGAAGTAGGAGAGAAAATGATAAAACTCTGTCTGCCAAAACAAAGTAACATAAACTTTATTTCGACCTTGCTGCCCTCTCTCAAGTCCTTCTCTATTCAATTGTATCTCTTTCGACGTTAAAATGTACCTCGAGTTCCGACAAAATATACAAAAATTATTATCGATTCGTCGTTTCAACTTTGTGCTACAATTGCAACAACATAGAAATGTAACAATTCAATTTGATGTTCTATCTATATGATAAATATATAATAAACACAATTTGATATTCGATTACGAGTGTCACAATAGTGAAACCAAGAATTATGTACCAAACGATGCCACAAGTGCAAATAAATATTGTTATACTGTAATTACAACACCATAAAATATCTTACATGATATTCCATTACATCGTACTATGTTGCTGTACGTTACATTAGATTATTATTACAGCACTGCTAGACGTAATTTATAAATCCAGATCGACCAAGTGAAGAAAACGTACAGCAAGAAAACCAATCCGTTAGACCAAAGAATAATTTGCAATTTGTAATTCTTGATATACAAATTTATATTATATTATTATCATTAATACTTAACGAATAGCATAAAACTTTACTAACGACAATGCCTGCAAAACTATTGACCATAATGATTCAAAAGCGAATTTTTTCTACATCGGCTTTCCACTTTTTCTGAAGAAACGTATTAAGCGTTCAACTAGGAGGAAAAGCGTAGCAATGCAAAAATCCATCGACAGCGGATGACATTTCGACGGATTGGCAGTTTGCAAAGCTGACGCGAGCTCTGTCCGCGCCTCCAAACTTCTCGATGTGATCGGAATACGATCGAGTCCCGCGAATTATTCGTATCGCGCGAGCCTTTACGAATAATAATCGAGGAGAAGCCAAAGCAGAGACACGGATCGATGTACTTGTTGATCACGTCGCCATCGTTTCTCTTTCCACGTCTGTTTTTCGTTTAACTACCTCGCGTGTCCGTACTATGCGCAACTATGTAAGTGCATTAGTGCAAGAATTATATTTAAATATATACTTCGGCTATAGAATTTGTAGTATTCTGCGTGACTATATTATCTAATAACAAGTTACTTTTTACATTCTTTTTACATTCTAATCGTTACTGAATCGTATTCTTGCAATTAGAATACGGTGACACAAGCATATTCGAGTTTTTACACACATGTAACTGTAGTAATTCAATAGAATCAAAAGATTTCTTTCCTGTTAAATATTACAACCACTACTCTGTATCGAATATTTCATACATCTCTGTGTGTCATACACTTCGTTTAGCAACCTTGCATCTCCGTACTATGCGACTATGTAGACACGTTAGCGCAAGAATTATATTTAACCAGGTTAAACGACCGGTTTCAAAATTTTATTGAAAATTGTATATTCATCGTTATTTCTTTTGTTCGTCTAACTGTATCAATCTCTCAATTTTTGTTGATATAAGAATTTACATAAAGTTAGAGGAACAAAAGGAATAGCGACGAACGTACAATTTGAAATTAAATTTTGAAACCGGTCGTTTAACCGGACCTGGCAAGCTTAATGTTAAACGTATACTTTGTCCGTACAATTTCTATATTCTGCGTGACTACTCTGTACAATAAGTTACGACTTTTTACATTGAGACCATTGCCGCATCGTATTCTTGCAATTAGAATACGGCGACGTAAGCATATTCAGGTTTTTGCAGACATTCAATTAATAATTCAATAGAATCCAGGGATCTGTTTTCTGTTAAATGTTATAACGGCTGTTTTGCATTGAATATTTCGTACACTTTTCTACGTCGTACACCTTCTGCATAATTTTATACTTTTAAATACCCTGGTAAACATCCACAGTCTATTTGTAACGTACACGCTGTGTAACTACACCGTAAAGCAAAAAAAAAACGCTCAATGTGTAGTCAACGATGTTCTGTTACCCTATCATTCAACTAAGCTGTTTGACTATCAGATATGTACATAATCTACATAACCTTATTGCTTCGCTGTACCAAATCACTAACACTATTTGACCACATTGCACAATTATGCTGAAACGAGATTACGCAAGATACTCGCGTATTCTGACTCTGATTTACGACAATCCGCGAGCTCCGCATTTTCCAATAATTACGCTGCCGATCAAATTTATTGAAACAAATCAAAGATAAAAAATGCGGCGCCACTGGCATATGATGCGCGTTTCATATTAATCTTAGAAACGCGATTACGACATAACGACCTTAATCATTCCACTATGTAAGCTTTATCGAATATTAATAAATTTTTTATGTAATTTATTCCAGGTCTCATAACGCACGACCAGCATACATTGTTCATCGCAAATCTCACTCGATGACTCGAGAGTACCACTTACAGCCAATGTCCAAGGCTGACCATGTAAACAAAGCGTACAAGAGCGTCCAAAGGAGCGAAACTTGGAAATTCGGCAACGAAGCCGAGCACTGTCGAAACCGATGTTACCCCTGGCCAACGTGTAAATTCTATTTTGGCCAACAACCAAAGTGAGTCTGTCAAACGTACCTATGAATCCTCCGATATAAAAAAAAAAACGAACAATTTTCTTGCAAAAGAATGGATGATATAACAATTCCAAATAATTATCAAAGTCCTATTAAGTCAGGATTGCCAATCGAATATCAAACAGAAGATCGTATATCAGGTATTGTTCAGCAACGTACAGGCTATCAAGGCGATAGATAAGGCCGGTTCTCAACGATAAATATGCGAAGATGCTTATCGTTTCCACGTAACACCGGTACATGCCTCGAATAATCACGGTGAGTGAACTTTAGGAGGCGGTTACGAGACTTGCCAAAAAATTCAATCGCCTGGTGCCAATTGGCCAGCGATTCCTCGTTCTTTCATGTTCCTGAATGTTGGGCTAGTGGATGGTCAGTACCAGGGAGGATATTTTTCACGTTGTTTCCGCAGGTTTCACAGAAATTCCTCTATCACTCTGTGAAGTTCTCGGCCTAGATATCTCATAGTTATTGAGCATCTTGAAAGAAACTCGAGGTATCTATAATATTCTGAGAAATTAGAACAAGTGGCTTATAAACTTCTTAACATATCTTCTACAACTTACAACTTGCGACCAGATCGATCGGTTAGTTCAAACTGGAAATTTCTATGATTCTTTAGGATCTTGAAAGGAACTTGCGGTGTATCTACGATATACTCGGAAAATTAGGATGAACGACTTATAAATCCTTTGAGGGATTCTCTAGAACTCGACCTAGCTAGCTAGTTCTGCCATTCGCTCAAACTTCATTCTAAATCCACAGACGTTCGATTCGGTCTGAAAAGTCACTGGTCCCAGTCATCGTATCGCTTAGTAGTGCTCGATACGATTAATCGTAAAGGAAATTAAAGATCAACTGTACTTGCCTCGGATGCGTGCACGAGGGCGGCGTTGGCGACGAGCAGCAGCAAGAGGCAGCTCCTCAGCGAGCTAGAATCCCTCATGATGGGATGTGGACCTGTTAGCCCCGTGGTTGAGCAGCGTGTCCACCGATGTTCTTCTCTATCTACACTGGGTTCGTCGAGGGAACCTCTCGTCAACGCATGACGAGGAAGAAATCGCGCGACCGGTCCCCTTCTTCCAAGGACACTTCGATCTGGACCTTCACGGAGCCGACTGTGAGGACCACACTGCGAGGACCGGCTACTACGGGCAAACTTGGACGTACAAACTGGTCTGAAGCGACAACGCGGGACACGCAAGACCGTACAACAGCGTACCGGTGTTCGGTAGCGTCTGAAAGGCCGAGCGCGCCGGCAAGATAAAACTTTTTCAAAAGCCCGGTGCTTTTCCCTCACCCCGCCGACTCACCGACAGATTCAGCTGCGTTCCCTTGCGCTCCGCCGTTCTGTCTCTCACCCGCTGACTTCCTCTTTCTCTGCTCTCTCCGTCCACGGGGCTTCCCTCTCCTCTTTGGCCATCCACCTCTTCCTCCTCGCTCGCAACCACCAATTCGCGCCGTAGCTCTGTCCTTTGCTAGTCGTCTGCCTTCCACTAGCGCGATATTCCCCCACCATTGGACCACAGCTTCCCCTCCTCTGCTGTTGTCTCCGGCGCGTCTTTCTCCGTCGTGCTCCCCACTCCACGCCGTCTTTCTCTGGCTACCCCCACTCCGCGATATTTTGCGAGGGTCTAACGTCTTTGTCGCTCGCCGAAGGTAGCGGTGCATCTTTTTCTCACAGCGGATTCTTTCTCTACACGGAGAGGAGTAAGTTGTTCCTGCCACGGACACGATCGTTCCGTACTTACGCACGAGGCGACTAGGATCCAAAAGTGGACGTACGCGATTTTTTAACAGTAGAACTATCGATCGAGATCACTGGCTTTACGATTTCATTTGAAATCTTCTCGTGTTACATTTTTTTCCGCGACGATGTAATGATCTTTTTATTTATTCAAAATCAAAATAATTTTGCATCGTGGCTGCTTGTAACAATAGCAGCCGCAATGACCGGTAGTCGTCAAAGTGTAAAATGGTCCTACGATCTGTTTACCGAACCCGAATTAACCAGTTCCCTCGGTGTGTACATCTTGTCACGCGTTTTTTAAATTTTCACCGGGTATCGTTCGATACGGCGGCGTCGATTATCAGGAAAACTGTGGATCGATCATGACGCTAACGCTGGAATTATCACAGCGGTCGAGATGACTGGTTTTACAATTTTATAAACGTACTAACCTTCGTTTAGAGATCATAATCTTGGATGGATTAATAATATCAAAAATATACCGTTTAACGTGGAATTCCTTTTGTAGAAAAGTAACAAGTCAATAAATATGCAAATATTCTATTATTACGTATTTTTTAAAGACCAGTCGATCAGTTTTGCTAGAAACTTAGCTTCGTTTTAACTGTCGATAGTTGTACTGTTAATGAGTCCAGGATCAAATTGCAGATCATAAGCGCGCCGATACCTGCAGAACTACGTCCGTTATGTTAATCGTCGATGACTCGGTTATGTCAGATAATTAATTTTGGCAACGATCGGAGAAAGTGACGCGAGAAGTCAGATCGTCGTTGCTCTTTGGTCTTGAACAATTGTTAAGCGATGGCGGAGAAAGTTGCTGGTGTCGTGCAGCGCAGTTAATTAATTGGCAAGTTATTGCTACCATAGCAGGATATCGCTCCATTTGTTACGTTTCTTGTGGAATAAACGATGCAGGTTCCTTTAGAAAACTATCGTAGAATATTCTTACGTAAACCTGCACCAGGATCACGAACAAGAGAACAACGTATCAAACCTTTGGAAACATCCTACGAGAGAGATCCGTGCCATTTGCGGACCAAAAACTAATAAAATCACTCGTCTCCTTCTTCCTTTTTCAAGAGGATATTTTTAACGCAAAAATAATCGATTTTAAAGTATTTCGTCGTTTTACGGTTCACCGATCCGTTCAGTTTTTTCTCTAATCCCGCAAGCCAGTCGAGGCTGTCCGCTTGAAAATTCACGAGACAGCGAATCGAACGGCCATCAGCAGCGACGAGTCATACCGGTAGGAAAAAGAAGATATAAAAAAAAAGGAGAAAAAAAAAGGAGAGGAGAACCGCGTGCTTTCGCCGACGCGTATTCCCTCCTTGTCTCGCTTGACACGACCTCTTCGTCCAACTGGAGGATCTGTTGCGCTCAGCAACAGATGCGAGGGTGATCTTTTTTAAACGGGTCAACCTCGCCTCGCGCGTATCCGCCCGCGTTTTCACCAACGAGATGCATCCTGGACCAGCATAGACGGTGTAATTATAACAGCCTGTCTGTTAATCATAGCAAAGGAAAAAAGAAAAAGAGTGAAAGAACAGTCGCGCTAATTCGTGTCGAACCGCGAGCAACAGATTATTCGCGAGGATCGAACTGCCCGTGTATTTACCCTCCAAGATCGTTATGTGATATATAGATACTGTTTTACCTGCGATCGAAATTAGACCACGTTTTTGGAATATATTTTGCATCGTTTCAAGAAACAAGCGTGTCACAGGTCGCTCGATAGAATTTTGTTTGTATTGTACCTTTGACCAGTTAGCTGTTTTCGACGAGAATACACATCATGCGTAAAAGATAGCTAGAATTTGATGTTTAAATTGCAATGTAGTAATTGCGGTTAATTGCAGTAATGAAATTAGAAGATAGAAACAGTGATTTTTATGTTAAAGGAACTGTAGATACCCTGTGTCTGACGATTATACTCGTCGTCGGTTACTTTTTTCGGCACGTTATAGGCACACGCTTCTCAAAACTTTCTTATATTAACAAAAATTGAGAAATTGATTAATCGGGTGATACAAGAATTTACATAAAGTTGGAAAAACAAATATCGATGAATATAGAATTTTAAAATAAATTTCGAAACCGATCATTTGACCCGGTCTCTGATAGGCTCAGTGTTAAGACAATCTGGTAAATGTACCTAATTAATAGAGAATCTACGAGAAAGCTCGTGTCAATGAAGAAACATCTTTTTTAGCCAGTCTGTTAATAAGAATCTGTGTCACGATATACGAGTTACGAATGCAATAAAAAAAACCGAAGATTCGCACACATTTCCAATGACTAAATAATAAATAAACCTCTGGTAGACGGGCAAACACATAGATGTAAGTCATATTTTGATCAACGATCAATACGTATGCTAATTTCAACATTGCTGTCTGTTGCTTACGATCTCACTTCTGGGAAAACTCTACATCTTCTTTTGTCTCTATTATTGGGTTGGCAACTAAGTGGTTGCGAGTTTTGTCAATACTACCTAATGACAAAACCCGCAACCACTTAGTTGCCAACACAATGTAATTGTTGAGAATTTTGGATCTTAATAGCCGAAATAATGGTATAGGAACGCTAAATTTACACTTGGAATTAATATTAGAATAATTATATACTTATTTGATGAGCGATTTCTAAGATATCCATCGATACTCACTTGCACGCGTCTCAGCACTTTCTTCCATACCCGACTGTTAACCGACTGAACAGTTTACATTCGTTTGTTTTCGAGACGCTTCGACACACATACTTCCACACACTGATATTCACACACAAGTATTCTACTATGCATCTAACCTAGTCTAACACATAAAATTATGCATATCTCGATAGTAATACCGCGGGAAGATCGCCGACATACAGACAATGTGAACGATAAAGCGCGAATGCTGACAAGCCGAAAGAATCGGAAAACTTGAATAAGCCTAACGGCCATCGATATATTTTGGCAGCGCAGTCGTTGATCGTCAGTTGGCCATCGGAGAGTCAAGGATGAACAGTCGTTAATCGAGAGTTGTCATATCACACTATTGCATTTAGTTCGAGTTAAATAATCATCGTTTTCTCTTTAATCCACTGTAATAAATCCATCTATCAATAAATTGTCACATAGGATAGAGACTAATGGAAATTCTAATTTCTAACATTTCTGAATAAAGAATTTCTATAATATTGGGTTGGTCAACCTAATACATTCATACACGCGTTTGCTCTCTCTATTCCGAGATATAAAAGCTCAACACTAATGTTACAAGCCAATTTCATTTCTTCGCCGATCTTCTAGCAAAGATTCTAATAAAATCGAACACCTGATCTTACATAGTGTTTTAAGACGTTCGTCGCCACGTCACCCATATCTATGTGACGGGTGTACTTCCGTGGGGGGCCCGTCACCAAAGTATGGGTGACGCTCTTCTTGTTCGAGTTAATTAAATATAGGATATACAATATAAAAATATTAAAAACACGTTATACCATACTTTTTATTAATTTATATTCTGGATAATATATTACATTATTCTATATCGCATGGTATTTGTTAAAACACTCCAAACACATTTAGGCTCATCTTGGGCACCTCGAACAATAGTTGTAGACTTCGTCGTCGCTACTCTCCCCACTTTCAAATATATTTTCACGCTGTTTACTGAACATTTTGAGGATGAAAAAATCACAAGTATGCTTCTCGACTAAATGAAAGATCTGAGATATCTGCCATGAGATTCCTCGGAATACTTTAGCTGGAAAGCTTATCGCTTTCTCCATTTCAGAACTAAATAATCTTTTCATTACAATGAATCGAAGGCGATAAACAATGAATTTCCGCTTGTCGCTCTATTTACGTTCTGCGTACCGGCGGTCGAATTTCGGCCCCGCAGAAAACTTAACCGAATCACACTGGGCGACGAACGTGTTTTAAAGCGCCTTAAAGCTCGTAGCCAAATCTGCCTTAGACGCGGCGGATCGTTCAAAGCGTGCAAGTCCGAGTGGAACTCAAGCAGCAATAGATATGCCATTAGCAATTATTTGTTTAGTCTGCGCGTTAAAATAAGCAACGTACATGTTATCGTGAAATATAATAGTAGAACTGCGTTCTATATTTTCCGCTCTCCATACTTCTCATTGTATATGTGGATACATAAACAATGATAAATTTGAAGAATTTCCGCGCTACGAATTATGGCCAAAATTCTCGCAGCTTGTGCGAAATAAGAGAGGCAAGTACATCCGAAAGTCTTCTTAGCATCGACATGTTCGTGAAAATCAGTGACACTTGTGAAATGGGTGAAATGAGCGACGTAGCTGATATCGAACATGCAAATTTCACCATCAACAATTAAAACCATCGACGAAGAGTAATACAAAAATAAATTTTTCTATTTTTTCGACAAAATATATGCGCCAGGAATTCTGCATATTATATCAAAAAGAAAAGAAAAAAGAGGAGGATAAAGAATCATTTAGATTTCTGTAAAATCCTAAGCGAGGAAATTATTCGAAACTACTGTTACATTGTGAAAAGGGAAAACGCCGACCTCTGCTACAAGTAAAACCACAAAGATTAGTCAAAGGACATTGTCCTAATTATATTCCACCAACCGAAAAGAAAGAGGCTCCCAGCCGACTCTGCGTTGTCTGTGGCGATACAAAAGAGACGGTACAGAAGAACGCAGACATAAAGAAACAAGATGTTATTGGGAAAACTATAGCGTCGGGCTATGTGCTGCCCCGTGCTTTATATTATATCGTACAGAACATATTACCGGCTATTAATTGTTTACGCTAATAAAGAATCCTATTTTCCGTGTCCATCAGCACGACTATTGTTCCTTCGCACCCTACACCCCGATTTTCACTTTACGATGTTCGAAACGTAGGACATTAATCAGCAGTAATAGATATCATAATTCTAACGAAGAAAACAAATCTAACGAAGAAACAGACCTGATCACTTTTGTCGCGTTAGGACGAAAAAAACACGAGCGTTAAAAGGTAGAATATTATACTTGTCTCCAATTTACACCTTTTTGCCCGTACGATTAACTTTCCCTTTACCCGATTAGCCGATAAATGAAAATAAATAAAATTGAAATTAAATTAATAAATTCTAAATGAAATTTGAAATCAAATTTAGAAACCGGTGGTTTGATTTCGCTGCGCCCTGTGTACCTTCGCGTCTTTCAATTTCCCATAAATGCATCGAAATCCTCAGTTTCTAGCGTTGGATTTGGCTCGTATATAGGTTGGCGAATTATTCCAAAAAACGTGATGCATGTCAATTAGAGGAGTACCGAGTGACAAGGGGAGGAAAGTGAAGTACTCTTGGTGACGAAAACGCATACGCGTGGACAAGATCGGAGGAAGATATTCGCCACGAATATAAAGCAAGTTAGCCGGTACGAAGGGAAAAATGTTGAAATAAATTTCCTGAATACAAAGAAAGCTCGGCGATTTATAGTCTGACAGCTGAATTCTTCGATCGCGTGTACCCTTCGGTAGTTTTTAGACGCCGGCTCCACTCCTTTTATTTGATCGGAAGACCAGCTATTTCCAGTCTTTTAGATACAAGCCTCTACCCGACTTTCTTTTTCTCCCTCTTCTTTTTAAACAGCCATGCCTGTAATGAATTACCACCACGTCATGTCCATATTAAGTTACGTTCACTTAACAAACTTACGATAAATTACGTTTACGTTATACGACTATGATAAGTGTCAGGCTTACAACTTGTACTTACATCTGTGAGAGAATAAGTGCGGTAACTTTAACAGTGAGTTAATTTACACCCACTATTATTTGTTCTTCGTTCTGGTTTTCCTCATCCTCTTACTGAATCACACTTTAGATAAGTCACTATTAAATCATACTTCAGATAAGTAACTATTAGATCATACTTGATTCAATTGAGATTGAAACACATACAAGTTATTCGATCATTAGAAATAATTCTTGAGTGTTTAGTAAGTATTTCTTAGAAATTATGAAATTATGAAATGTCCATTGACATTCCCTTTCAATTAAGTATGAATCCTGAAATGCACCAACAACCGTTGGATTTTTGCTATTTTTCCGATGTACAAAATAAATAGACTTGTACAATACAATGTATAAGTGTAGATAATATACAATAATAGACTGAGTGAAACGTACTAGCAGTTGGCAATAAGATCTAGGCCGGAATGTGTGACTGTCGGAGTATTAAATGATTGCATGGAAGAATTTGTTATCCGAAGGAACGGAATAACGTAGAATGTAGAACGAAGCAGTTTGGAATATATTTTGTGAAACAGTAGCGAGGAGATACAAAAATCAGATTAAAGAGTTAAGTAAATTAATGGGATCTACGAACTTGTCATTTCGATCATCTTTGTAAATCAGTGGCGGCAAATTGAGAATTATGAGAATTTTGCTGCCGATAAAACAGTTGAAAGACCATGTAAAGAGGCGCCCTCCTTATTTAAAATACCACTTAAAATTTGTTTCGAAAAAGTATTTTCTGTGATTCTATGGTTGTGTCACCACAAAATCATAAAGATACAAAGATATCGTGCTAGAAAAGCGATTTAGGAATAGAAAGAGAACGTTGCATAAAGATCCCTTCTGTCCTTGCTTAGTAACGCATACACATTCGTAAATATGTAGTGTAACACCGATTAACGAGCGACATCAACATGCATGCGTTATTAGACAAGAATAGAAGAAAGTTCTATGCAGCGTTCTCTTTCTATTCTCGTATCATTTCTTCACCTCGCTCCTACGCCATATCTTTATATCGCGATAAAGTAACATATGACTGGCGCACTCTATCGTCATATCGCTACATCTGCTACAGACGAATTACTGTAATAACGATCGTTCAAAAATACAAAGGTTCTGTTGTATCACCTACAATTTGGAATTATTACTGAAATTAGATCGATTCCTAGCTATGTGTGTAATTACATTCCCATAAAAACATAATAGCGATTGCAGCCAATTAGCTCATATTACGTATTTTGTAATTTCAAATGCTATTCTTGTATATGAGTGGAACATTTTTCTATTTCGCAACGCTAATTTACTAAATCTGTAATCATAAAATAGAAACTTCTTAAAATAAACCGCGATGAGTGCTTTATTACATTTTCAATTATATTTAATTTGGTCTTGACAAAAAAAAAAAAGAAAGAAATGCAAAATTCGCGAAAGCACACACCACAGCAAGGTGTTCATTATTCACGCAACGCTAATAAACACTAATCTGTGCACTCATATTTCAACATACGCAACCCTAATACCGAGATGTCCAAGTGCAGCCACGTTCGAAGCTGCTGATGCACGACCACCTCTGTGCAACTGTCTTAGCTGCTTCAGGTGATCCAGGAACGGGGATAGGCTTCCACAATTCCAGTGGAAGATTTTGGGCATTTTATAGACGCAACGCTACATACAAGAACGCGATCATTCGTCAACGCAACGCTACATACAAGAACGCGATCATTCGTCAACGCAACGCTACATACAAGAACACGATCATTCTTCAACGCAACGCTAATCGAAAAAATTATGAAAGCAATCCCGATGAAATACATCGCAACGCTAATTCTTAAAGCGGATTTAATGTAAGTTACTATTACTAGATTGAATAAAAGCTACTTCAATTATAATCGATAATCAGAAACGGTGGTACTAAGAAACTAATCCAAAATCAACATCGCTTTAATTTAACTTTAAGTAAAACAAACCGCGAGAAACTCTAATTTTACGCTTTAATAAGTTCTAGCAATTCACGATCGAAAATACTGAAAACAATCGCGACATTTTATAATTCGTAACACTAAAGCAAACGCGATAATTTTTTCATCGCAACGCTAGTCGAAACCGAAGCCGGTACTTTCTCGCGAATCTCTAATTAAAAACGTGAAATCTGCACTCGCAACTCTAGTTCAAACCGTAATTAATCATTCGCAACGCTAATGCAAATACCGCGACTAGCCCAAATGACGATGGGCCGACATATACGTCGACAACAAACAAATTACAACTAATACTACTACAAATACTAAAGACGAGCACAGTGACAAAATAGTAACAAGAATGACTTCCCATGCTCTGTATCTGGATGACCCAGAGGATGGGCAGCCATTAGTAGTTGCCCTCTTGAGTGGCAGTTTGCCGGGCCTCTTCGGCTCATAGCCTCTTCTTCCTTCGGGCGCGATGCCCGCTGAAACTTACATCTAGACTCGAGACTTTCTAAATCGCAAACCAAAAAATAACTTATAAAGGTGAAATAAAAATATAAATCGCGGAAGCTGGCCCAAATGCATATGGATGAACAACGATCACAGCGATCGCTGTCCGTTCGCATGTACGTGCTCGAGCAATACATAAACGCTCGTTTCGAAACCTACTCGCGACCACGATCGCGAAATTCGAAAAATCGATCAACTATGCCAGAGACGTGGCATTATGCCCCGTGCCAGGCTTCACCATCCATTTTTCAAATTACCTTTCCTGAAATAGATTGGACACGCGGGAATGAGCCTACCCGACCAAAGAGAGACCACACCAACGCACTCACTCCACGATTCTCACACATAACACTCGGGCGCAAGAACCTACACTAGAGAGGACGTCCCGGGACACCTCCGACACCCGAGTTTGACACACAACTTGCACACTCTAATGTACGTACCATTTTGCTGAAATCGACTGACGAAAGTTAGCGACCATTACTAACAACACACTAAAAGTAAGTCCTAATTGTAATTCGTATAAATATTCGTAATTCAAAGAAACGATAGGTGGTACGAAATTTGGTACCAGTTATTATCATTATCATCTTTAAATTTATAATGAACGGAATAATAGCTAAAACGACGCAATTCCACAGCCTAACCACACACACAATGTGGAAAGTACGTCGTTCACGATACACTAACGCATCGTCAGTCGCTTAGAAATTGTTATAAATTTGTCAATGGTCATCGTACCCGTTGCCTTTCTCTCACCCAAGTAGCACCTGGGCACGTGAGTGAGGTCCTGGCAACGAATACGGAAGGGGTTAAACCTGAAAATCCTAACTAAAAATGATATTTATGCATCTATTTTGTATTTAACGGGCTAATCGTTCTTCATTTTGCAATTTCAAATTTTATTTCAAATTATTACACTGTATACTCTACTTTATTAATTTAATGAACTACCAGAATTCTAATATTGAATGTGTTCATAAAAAGCAATACAACATAATTATTCGCTCAAATAATCGACTCTAAACTCTAACAAATTATTGAAACTTTGATATTGAAAGAAAGAATAAACGGAATAAGAAATTTATTTAATAATTGAATCAAGATAAGATACTAATGCCAACAACCTCAGGCGATCCCTTCGTCGAAGCACAATTTGAAAAGTATGAAAGCAGTACAGAAAACTTGTTGCTTCGATTCCGAGATCTGCCTGTCGCGAAATTTCTTCTTGCGCATAAAATTCAAGACATTTTTGTACGGAAGGACTAAGCTTCGATATCTTTCTATTTTGTAAATTAATACTCAAATACAAATATAAAAGCCAAATAATTAATAAAAATAATTTCCATTTTTAATGCAACGAAGTCGGAGGATACCCGACTTCTCCACGAAATATTCAGTTGTCATTCCGACACTTATCTCATTTATTCAAATATTCACATCTCATTTATATACGTATATTTGTATGGTTATTTGGCTTCTGCAAATATACATTTTTAGTATATTCTGATTTTAGAAGTAATTATAGCGAACCATTATATTAATACTATTAATATAAAAACAAATAATATAATAGAAAAACGCGATGTGCAAGAAGACCTATCCTCAACTAATAAATAACACACAGAAAAAGGAAATGTTACTACTCACGAGTATAATAAATACCCGCGGTCACTGTGCTCGCAAAAAATTCTACGTAATACAACCAATCACCCGTGCCGATTCGGACCTTTCGCCCTACGACATGATTGAGTGACCGGAGGAACAAAAATACATGCGACTCACCACAGATGCGAAGAACCTGTCATCGATGCTGATCGTGATAGTCCAGAAAGTCATTATCAATGACGTCATCAAACAGGAACCATCGAAACCCATGGCACAAGTGCAGGTTACAAACAATCTGTAATAAAATATTCAATATCAGAATTTGTTTTTACGTTGCTTGTCGATATAAAATAAAGATAAAAATTGGTATTCTAATAATTGAAAAGTTCCACTTCATCCGGTAATAATTGAAGCAAAACGTATGCACAAATATTTAATTACATAATTGGAATATAATATTCAAAGCTTTCATACACTTAATAAGTTATTTGTACATTGCTGTATAGCAATTGTGTAGCAAAGATTAGTATTGATCCAATAACAAACGAAAATAAACATGTACATACGTCTGCCCTTTGTTATAATAACTCAATCATTACCAAATCTGCATAAGAAGTCGAGCAATTGATTATTAATCATCTGCATCGTTTTTGTATCGATTTAAATTATCGATTATGAATCTCCCATAGCCTCAGTGCTGTAAACCGCTAGTCTTTCGTCAGCGAATAATCTATACAAAGGAAAACCAACAATTTCAAATAAATGTACAAAAAACCAATAACTTATAATATTTGAACAAATTATAGCAAAATAAATCAATAATAGAATTCAAATTACGGTTCAGAGGCCCGTAATATAAAGTATCCATGGCTCTAATCGTCACATATACAATCAACGATAAAAGTACAAAGAAATTTCGGAAAGCTACTTAATTTTACTAAAAATGACGATTGATAAGTGAATAAATAAAAACGTACTATTTTGATGATGCTGATAGAAGCGTAAAGATGATGATAAAATCGAAATGAAGGTACTAATAATGACGATATGACGCGACGTACACTGTCTCCACGAATTTCAATACTAATCCTAAATTACCAATCGTGGAGACTCTAATATAGCCTCCGCCAATAGGAGCGCTCGGTTTGAGTTTGCAATATTTTCTGCCAATAGGAACGGACTTCCTTCTATATGAGCGCGCGATAATTCAATCTAATCAAATGGTCAAATTAATTAAATTGTTAAATAAACAACATATTTAAGATAATGTTCATTGCCAATTGCGAATAAAATTATGCTCTTAACGGAAAATTTTCGTGTATTATACCTATCTATTATTAAATAAAATATGGTATAGTAAAGTAGGCTACAGTAAAAGTAACACTACGATATATTATTTAAATATTCATACTGTTATTAATATATATATATATTATTAATAAGTAATTAAAACTTACAATAATTAAAAGAAAAAAGTGAGAAAGATTACTCTACCGTGTTTTATGAATGTATTTATTTAATAGAATAGTTATTATTATTAAAAATTCTTAATAATTAATCATTTAGAATAGTCGTTAAGAATTAAGTGCAAAATTATGATAAAAAAAGGAAATATACATATATAATACTAGAGAAGAAATAAGAGTGTTTAAGCCCGTAGTTCTAGTTGTTTCACAGTACAGGTGTTGTATCTTGCGGCTAAGTGCTGAAGGCGTCAAACGCTAGCATATACAAGAATCTATAAAATTAGAGATCTGCCCTGTTTGGTTGTACGCTGACATATACAAGAATCTATGTATTTAAATTTAAAGTTAGAGCATTGACTAAGAAAACGATAGCTGGTATATTCGGCTGTGGTTCCTTTATGTTAGAGTACTATTCCGAGAACAACCAGAACTGCTCATAAGCGTAAGCATTTTCATTTTCTCTCTGGTAATACATGTTCAGTTTATTTTCTGCAGCTAAAATATTTTGTTACTGATAAGTGTTAAAGTTATTTCCTACAACAAAATTTTTTTATTACTGACACTCGTTAAGGACATTTCCTGCATAATAATGATAATAACATAGTTCCAAATGCTTCCGTAATGTTTTTATGGCAAATGTTATACTTCATAACGCGTGTACATTGATTCCAAGCATAATTTCACGAAAGAATGGTTTGAATTGAAATTTCCAATATCATGTATTAATTTATATGTTTCAAATACTTAGTATTGGTATAAGCAGATAAGTGAAAGCACGAAAATGGATGAAGTTGCAAAGCTCGAACATCTGTCTTTGGTTTCAAAAATATGCACGGAATTGGAAAATCACTTAGGACTAAATGACAAAGATTTGGGTATGGGATATAATTTTATTTATATTAATAAAAACACAGATTTTGTTACTCTAATACAAATATATCCTATGTTCTCTTAATTCTCATAAAGTCTCTCATTGTTTACATTTTGTTGTTGACTAGATTATATATAAACTATATTTAATTATTAATTATATTACATTATTATAATTATAAATTATATTCTCTTTCCTACAGCTGAATTCATAATCCATTTGGCAGAGAAAAATGATACATTTGATAAATTTAAAAAAGTTCTCATTGAAAATGGTGCTGAATTTTCTGTAAGTAATTTATGAAGCTTATCCTTTTATCCCTTTGTTCCTTTATCTACCTGCATTGTAACGTTCAATTATTCATTTAGGAATCTTTTATGGCCAATTTGCTAAGAATAATACAACATATGAAGCCAACTAAATTGGAGGAGAAATCATTGAAACCTCCGACAAAGCAAGATGAACTAGCTCAAAAATTCCCTGCCCTAGCACTGCCAAACGAGGAACCAAAAATTGTGGATGAAAAAGAACTCAAAGACGATGATATAGTCAGCAGTGCTATGGCAAGTTTGGAGGAACTAGCACCATCAAAAAAGTCTAACAAAGAAGATAGCAAGAAAGAGAACCAATCAATCGATAATATAGATAAGAAGAACAAACACACAAGAAGAAGTAGATCAAGAGATAGAAGAAGACACAGATCACGTTCATCAGGTCGCAGAGACAGAAGGCATAGGTCTAGATCTCGTTCAAGGTCACGAGATCGTTCAAGATCCAGAGATAGAAGACGTCACAGGTCCAGAGATCGTAAAAGATCTAGGTCACGAGACAGAAAATTTCATAGGGACAAATATTCCAATAAACTTGATCGATCTAGATCGCGATCTGTAGAGGAACTTTCCATGGATCCAGAAGTAGGCAAGATCTATTCAGGCAAAGTAGCTAATATCGTACCTTTTGGTTGTTTTGTTCAATTGGAGGGTTTGAAACGAAGGTGGGAAGGGCTTGTTCATATCTCACAATTAAGAAGAGAAGGAAGAGTCGCCAGTGCTAGCGATGTAGTATCTAGGGGTCAGAAGGTGCTCGTGAAAGTGCTCAATATTGGTGGACAAAAGGTATACAAACTTATAAAATGAAGTAAATATATTTTTAAATAGATTTAGGGCTTTACTAATTGAGTTTTAATAGGTTTCTTTAAGTATGAAGGATGTTGATCAGGAAACCGGCAGGGATCTGAATCCTGTTGTGGCTATTACCAAAACTGAAGAAGATGAGAAACATTTGAGAAATCCAGATAGGCCTACTTCCTTGTTAGAACTCCAGGGTAATTGGGACGAGGACGAAACTTATTCTAGAAAACGTGTGCAGAGATTGTCTTCTCCAGAAAAGTGGGAAATTAAACAAATGCTTGCTGCATCTTGTATCGATAGGTATTTCTAAAATTAATTAAATAATTAAATTTCTTGATGTAGTAACTTCATTGTTTGAACTTTACCTTTTTCTATAGGAGTGAATTGCCAGAATTCGATACCGAAACAGGAATCCTCCCACGAGAAGACGATGAAGAAGAAGACGTTGAAATAGAGTTAGTGGAAGAAGAGCCACCATTTTTACATGGCCATGGAAGAGCTCTTGGAGACTTAAGTCCTGTCCGTATAGTAAAAAATCCTGATGGTTCTTTAGCGCAAGCTGCAATGATGCAGAGTGCTTTAGCAAAGGAAAGGAGGGAACAAAAAATGTTGCAAAGAGAACAGGAAATGGATTCTGTTCCAACAGGTCTGAACAAAAATTGGATTGACCCTCTACCAGAAGGTAATCTATTTATTTCTACGTACACTTAAAAACTTTTTAATATAAAATACTTTAACAATACAGTTTTTATAAATTGTATAGCTGAAAGTAGAACACTAGCTGCGAACATGCGTGGAATCGGCCTTCAAACACAAGATTTGCCCGAGTGGAAGAAACACGTGATAGGAGGAAAAAAGTCTTCGTTTGGAAAGAAAACAAATTTAACTCTTCTTGAACAGCGTCAGAGCTTGCCAATATATAAACTCAGGGATGATTTAGTTAAAGCTGTGACGGATAATCAAATTTTAATCGTAATTGGAGAAACAGGGTCAGGAAAGACCACGCAAATTACACAGTATTTAGCAGAAGCAGGATTCACAGCCCGTGGAAAGATCGGCTGTACTCAACCTAGAAGAGTGGCTGCCATGTCAGTTGCCAAAAGAGTAGCGGAAGAATTCGGTTGTCGTTTAGGACAAGAAGTTGGCTACACGATTCGTTTTGAAGACTGTACTGGTCCAGAAACCAACATAAAGTAAGTAATACGTTCTTCAGTTGCATAGATACAAATATTCAATATTAATGTTCAATTTTGTAGGTATATGACTGATGGTATGTTGCTAAGAGAATGTCTCATGGATTTGGATTTGAAGACATACTCTGTAATTATGTTGGATGAGGCACATGAACGTACCATTCACACGGACGTTCTTTTTGGATTGCTGAAACAAGCTGTAGGGAGAAGGCCAGATTTAAAGCTAATCGTTACAAGTGCAACTTTGGATGCTGTCAAATTTTCACAATACTTTTTCGAAGCACCGATCTTCACTATTCCTGGTAGAACATTCGAAGTTGAAGTAAGTGATTCAAATCTATGTCTAAAAGTTTTTATAACTGAAAGTATTAATTGAAATTATTTTAAACAGGTCATGTACACCAAAGAACCAGAAACAGACTATCTGGATGCCGCATTGATAACAGTAATGCAGATACATTTGAGAGAACCTCCAGGAGACATACTTCTATTCCTAACTGGTCAAGAAGAAATCGACACAGCTTGTGAAATTTTATACGAACGTATGAAATCTTTAGGTCCTGATGTTCCAGAGTTAATCATTTTGCCCGTGTATTCGGCGCTTCCTTCGGAGATGCAGACGAGAATATTTGAACCAGCTCCACCTGGTTCCAGAAAAGTGGTAATAGCCACCAATATAGCGGAAACTAGTTTAACTATCGATGGAATTTATTACGTAGTTGATCCAGGATTTGTGAAACAGAAGGTCTATAATTCTAAAACTGGAATGGATAGTCTTATAGTAACACCAATAAGTCAAGCAGCTGCGAAACAAAGAGCAGGGAGGGCTGGCAGAACTGGTCCGGGAAAATGTTATAGACTTTATACCGAAAGGGCTTATAGGTATTTGGCTTAAATTTTACAAATACTTTGAAATACTCTATATTTGAAAATATACAACAAATAAACTATTTAATTATAATTCTTTCTAGGGACGAAATGCTTCCGACGCCGGTTCCAGAAATCCAACGTACTAATTTAGCAACCACGGTATTGCAATTAAAGACTATGGGCATCAATGATCTATTACACTTTGATTTTATGGATGCTCCACCTGTCGAATCGCTGATTATGGCTTTGGAATCTCTACACAGCTTAAGTGCATTAGATAACGAAGGTTTGTTAACCAGATTAGGAAGAAGGATGGCAGAGTTTCCTCTGGAACCTAATTTATCTAAAATGCTTATTATGAGCGTACATCTTCAATGCTCTGATGAGATATTGACCATCGTCAGCATGTTATCTGTTCAGAACGTCTTCTACAGGTAAGAAATGATATCAGACGAGAATCGCGAACGAATGTTTAATTTTTGTAATTTTTCTAGACCGAAAGATAAACAAGCCTTAGCAGATCAAAAGAAAGCAAAATTCAACCAACCGGAGGGCGATCATTTAACTCTGTTGGCAGTTTATAACTCCTGGAGAAATAATAAATTTAGTAATGCATGGTGTTATGAAAATTTTGTGCAAATTAGAACTTTAAAACGCGCTCAGGATGTTCGGAAACAACTATTAGGTATAATGGACAGGTAATTATCAGTTTATTTGTAAATACAATTTTTTAATATCTAATAAGATAAACTAATTATTTATTTGGTTTATCAGACACAAATTGGACGTAGTATCTGCGGGTAAAAACACTGTAAGAATTCAGAAAGCTGTTTGTTCTGGTTTCTTCAGAAACGCCGCAAAGAAAGATCCTCAAGAAGGATATAGAACCTTGGTAGATAGCCAAGTTGTCTACATTCATCCAAGTAGCGCGTTATTTAACAGACAACCGGAATGGGTAAGTCAATGAAGGTTAGAAACGTAATTATAAAAGATACATATGACCAATTTTTTCTTTCATTTTCTATAGGTAATTTATCATGAATTGGTCCAAACTACGAAAGAATACATGAGGGAAGTGACAACTATAGACCCAAAATGGTTAGTAGAGTTTGCGCCAGCATTTTTCAAATTTAGCGATCCGACCAAACTTAGCAAGTTTAAGAAGAATCAAAGATTGGAACCACTTTATAATAAGTACGAAGAACCGAACGCTTGGCGAATATCAAGGGTTCGAAGAAGACGTAATTAAAATGTTTATTATACAATCTGTAAATAGCATTTTGTACA
The DNA here is from genome assembly GCF_040668555.2 of Bombus flavifrons. NCBI lineage: Eukaryota > Metazoa > Arthropoda > Insecta > Hymenoptera > Apidae > Bombus > Bombus flavifrons. The sequence continues at coordinate 5,886,262 of NC_138457.1, read as the reverse complement.
GTCATTATTTAAAAACTAACCAATAAATAGCTCGGATATACTAGTTGTTTTCTTCACTTCACTTCTTTGCGTATGATACAAAATTAAATATTAGTTACACAAAATGTTGCTTTCCATTTAGACAATTATAAAATATGTTCGACGTTGAAATTATAATAGTACTTCTCCATGCTTATATGTATTTATAATTTCTTAAGTAAACTAAATTACGCAGAATAATTCGTGGGCAATTATCTCGTCCATTGCAAATTTATAGCCTTTTAAATATTTACACTCATAATGCAAGAACAGGGCCCACTGTTTTACTTTATAGTATAACTCCTGGGTTAGATCTCGAAAAATATTTAAGACGGAATTTGTTTGTACTAGTTTTAACAAGTACAATACAAGTAACTTAGTTTTCAGAGTCTAATATCGACTATATTAATATAGTTCATCTATATATGTAAGTTATATTAATAGTAAAGTAAAATGTGTTATACACTTTGGCATGATTACTTTTTACAATTTGTTTTCAAAGCTAAAACGATACGGCGTATCAGTCTCAGAGAACAGGAAAGTATTTAATTATCATATCTCTTGTCAGTCTTTTCCTCTGAATTAGATATTAAATTTATTAAATAAATACATTCTCCACAAACATTTAATAATAAAATGATGTAGGAGTAATTGTTCTTTTTCGTGTATAAAGTTTCTTCTTTTTCTTAATTATTCTTAATGCGTCATCCTTGTATAAGAGTACTTTTAAGAAATCTTTAATTCACTTTGTAAAGCTTGTACAACAGCTGTGAAATATGTATCATCTTAAGATCGAAAATTATGTTTCTCTTTCATTTTTCTTTTTTGGACTTGATTGGTATTGGACTATACTTTTTGTCGAAGGAACATCTTGTACATGGCAGGCTATTGAGTATGTTGTTTCTTTTTGACTAATTCCACCAATTGTCTATACCTTGCTTGACATTCATCCTTTGGAACGCAATATCGATTATATTAAACATACGTTTGAAAAATGCGTTGTAATATATCTATATACGATACCTTGCTCTTTCCTTCAACACATTTTGCGATTTTCTCCCATCTATCTATTGATGTGCCTTTAGGATATTTTATAAGAGCCGCTTCTAGAGCTCTTTGTTGTTCTTGACTCCATTCGCTAACGCTTTCTACATTCTCGGCACGAGTCTTTATCTTTTTTGAACGTTCTTCTATAACAGTCTCCTCTGTAGACGAACCGGGTTTTAATCCTTCGTCTTTTATCTAGCAAGTACCAAAAAATTATTCATCAAGAAATTAGAATTAGAATCTATAAAAAACAGATTAGAAAATAACCTTTTTCGCCATATGTGTAACTTCGGTAACTGTACGGTTCATCGCGTCTGCAATTTTATCCCACCTCTCTGATGTACCACTGGGATACTTCTTCACGAGTTTTATTAATTCTAGTATGTCATCGTCAGTCCATAATCCCCCAGAAATAGCAGGTTTCTGATAAACGTGATTCGTTTGATCTTTCTTAAACACCTCTTTAACGCCATTACCGCTTCTTTCTTGCGGAGTGAAACCAGTTCTGCGTCTCCTCGTACGAGATGTGAATTCTGGTTCTGGTTGTTCGTTTTCTTGCATTCTGAAACAGGTCGTATAAATAAATTCTAAGCATACCTAATGGAAGGAAAATGTTTGATGGCAAATAATACATTTCATTTGAATATCATAGCTTTACTCACAATGCTTCTTCTTCTTTTTGCTTTTTCCTACGTTTTCTTTCTTCCAGTATAGTATTCATTACACGCACGATATCAGGTATGGACAACGTAAAAGCTATTATCCATCTTGGAAATTGAAACGGGAGAGTGTTCCAAATAGTCGGTGTAGGAATTTTCTCCAAAATGTCTGCCAAATCCGGCACATCCATCTTCCCTTTCTTATTCCTTTTTTGCATTTTCTGAAGTTTACTGCCCAAAACTTGTTCCTGCAACATACATTATGATAAATAGGCAAAGCAATTTAACTTCCATTAGTTTTGAGTAGTTTTTCTTACATACATATGTATATCTTTTCTCGAAATATGCGGCCCACGCAACTACATATTGTCCGATGGTAATCAGTAAAAATAAAATTATTCCTAATTCTACAAGTCCCATTTTCCGCACATGGCGGTAATAATACACGGCTGATCGCCAGTTTGGCAATCCATTAACTAGAACATTATCGTATCGCTGACGTTTCGCAGGATCTTTCAGAATATCATAAACAGCAACTAACTGGAAATGAGAGGAGGGTGGTGAAAAAATACTAAATTTATTTCCCTTCAGACACCTAAAATTCTAATCAGACATCATTTTTTATATAAAGTATCTAAGTACAAATCAGGTATCATAAAAATATAATCATTTATGGCAAATGTGATGGGAAAGTTGTAAAAACTGTAGATGAAGTTGACATTGCCTCAAAAGGTGAATTGAATTTTTCTAACTTTAGGTGATCACAATTTTGAAATTAATGCATGAAGTACAAAAATTCAAATAGTATTTTGTAGAAGAAAGTCAATATTTATATAGTATGAGAAAACATATTGCTTAAATTGCTAATTAATTGTAGTAAAATACAACTATTTAAGATAACGTATTATGATCAAAATATTCCATAAAATATGGTTCTAATTATATTATAACTTCTAAAATAAGTTGGAATATATTTATTGTATATCAAAACATACTGTTAACTTCATCTATATTTTCTAACTTTCACACCATATTTGCCATAAATGATTGTATTTTTATGATACTTATAGGACTTATAGGATGATGAATTAGAATTTTAGGTGCCCGAAGGAGTATAAATTAGGCATTTTTTGTCCTTTATCATTCGAAATGTTTATTTCAGAATTAGGACAATCTGTTACTTACTTTCCTAAACTGTTGTTCTGCATCTTCTGCAGGATTTTTATCCGGATGCAACTGCAGTGACAATCGTCTGAAAGCTTTTTTAATTTCCGAAGCATTTGCGGCCTGAAAAATTAATTCATCAACTATTTGTTTTTCATTTAGAAAATTAATTATGTAAATAAGGACAATAAAAAACGAGATAAACCTGCGGGACACCAAGCACTTCGTAGAAATTTTGATTGACCTCCTCGACAACATCGAATACTTCCAATTCGTCATTGTCCCAAGCATTTGTGACACCATATACATCGAAAAAGTATAAAATTCGAAAGATCAGTAATAATGACACTCTCATTTTTTTTTATTCGCTAAGTATGTACATTCATATCCGTTGAAAAGTTCCTCCTTTTTGATTCTAGCGCGTTAGTCACTGAAACACTATGCTATAATCATTATTTTACTCGAATTAAATCGATCTTCCGCTAACCAAAGTATGAAATATGTTAAAATGCTAAGTGCCACATCGCAAATTCAAGTGAGGTTAGATTATGGAAACGTAGGCCGTGTGTATTAAACGCGTCGACGACTGACGATATATAGGAAAAAATAGAATTTGAACTTGTGTTAGTGTATCTGTTGCACTTAACCAAAGGGTTATTTTCAATTCGCGATTTTATGATCGTCAATCTACTTTATCAACCGAGGTTACCTATAAAAGATTTTTAGTTTTTTAAATCATTTCTGATTCTGTATCCAAAATTTCACATTGAAACAAAATTCTAGAACCTTTTGAAACATCATCTTCAATTTTACAACTCAAAATGTCTATTAATACGCAAATTCATTCATCTAAAAATGTGCTATATAACATGTGAGAGAATAATTAAAGATTAAATTCAACAAACTGATTGTATGAAAAGGATTATTTTAGGTAATTTTGTTCCATGTATTAATGCAAGTAATCCGTTTAACCTTGATTACCTGGAACAATATGTGCAACAAAGTTGCTTAAGATAAGCAAGATTACGGTTTATAAGTTACCTATATAATACATGTATATAGAAATGTCCATGCTGATATAAAAGATGAAGTCAAATTTATCGAACTGGTTGTATGAAAAGGATTAGTTTAGACAAATTTCTTCTGCATATTAAACCATATAATTTATTTAATCTTGCGTACCTAGAACAATATGTACAACAAATTTGCTTAAGATAAGCAAGATTACGATTTGTAAGAGACTGTATTGCCGATAGGAATACTAACGTTAGCGCTATAATATACAGATGACTCCACCAATTTCGGTGATTCGAGGCGCGGCGCACAGTGTGCTTTTGCATTCGCATGCATCACCATCCAGGCTATTCGATCGAAAAATGTGTCTTCCGCTATATTTAAGTGCGACTGCACGCACTGTTTTTACAAGCTTTCGCCTATAGGAGGTAGAAGGTTTGACCGTGAAGTCGCGTGAGCTTAATTTGCAACGATAACTTGGAAAATTCCATGGAACCGTGAATCAACTGAACGGAAACCGCACCGAGTTAATTCCCTGGCCGCAGATGGTCATCGTGGCTCACTCTTCCGATTTCCATTGATTGTATTTATAGTGTCCTCCAGTTTATTTTTGCATGCGGCTCCTTTGAGAAAAAGATGCGCCTATCCGCTGGCTGACAGCGTTTCTCGCGTCGTAAGTCCCTTTAACCATAGGATTTTTAACATTTAGGAGAAGTCGTAGTTGTACAGAGAGAAAAAAGAAATCGAAAGAAAAAGAGAGAGAGAGAAAGAGAGGGAGAAAGAGAGAGAGAGAGAGAGAGAGAGAAAAAAGACGATTGACGACTACAGTAAGGTCTTATTTGCATGTATTCGGACTGACGTTATGTGTGGGTGTGCAAGTCTATTTAATATATATTGTTGAACGTACGAACTCGATTGCCAGACTCTTTATTTCGTTTCTGTTCTAGATTCGTGATCCTGTGTCTCATTCGTTGTTGTCGTCTTCGTCGTCGTCGTCGTCGTCGTCACTGACTTAACGACGAACGCGATTTTTTTATGGGGGAATCATTTGACGCGTTATAGCACAATAAAAGTGATCCGAACAAATACATTATTAGATCCCACTATGGAGATGTTATTCTTAGCGTGAAAACGTTGTAACGTTAGAACGACGGAAGACCGTTTTTACCTGTGCTAGATTCTTTTTACAATTCTATTTTGAACCTTCACATGTCGCCGGGTATTGTTAACCTATAATTCGTTGAAAAAGTACGAAGTTTCTCCTTTTGCAGCCTTTAATTTCAAAATTTTCTAATTTTTGAATATCGATATTCAGTAATTTTTCCTTTTGAGTCGTTTAAAATATTCAGAGTGATAACCGTTCCATTATCTATTCGTCGTCATTGTCTACGTATAAAGCATTTTTGTTGCATAATGAGTAATTATTAGCAGTCTGTAACACCACTAAATTATTCTTTGCAACAGTTAAGGCATTATCAGAATGAGTTGTCATTACGAATGAATACCCTTGCAATGTTTGAACGTTAATGCTTCATTTATGTCTGGTTGCATTGCAAACATCATTCTTCCATCTGTACAGTATATTCAATTGGTCATAATGCGTCTATTAATCATGCTTTAAATCATGCTCACATATTTCTAGCTCTAGCATATTGTCCCTTTGTCCTTTAGTGTGGTGGTTTGTCTTCTTGTACGGTGAAGGACGTGGATCTGCCTAGCAAAAGTCTGCCTGATATTCAAGCAAAATACACATATTAAAGCATTGAATACTGAAATGGAGTCTGCTATAGCTGGACGTAGGCGGACAACCGCACGACATTCAGCAGAGGATCAGGCTCTCGATCAGATAGCCAAGGAGGTATGGCTTGATTATTTTATAATAATGTAACAGAGTGGAGTTTATGAAAAAGATGATATTAAGAACTTTATAATTGTTATATTATTTCAAAACTGTATTCGTTGCCTTAACAGGAAATAAAATAAGATATTATTGTTGCTATAAGTGTGCTTGACCTTCGGTACTTAAATGTGTGCATGTTTGTAGTAGGTGGGGTTTATATCTTCTTTGATAAGTTTATCTGTAAACAAGAATGTGTAGAGACAATTACTAAATAAGTGAGATATTATATATAGTATATGTCACAAGTATTATTCTAATTAATATTTTATCTTTTAATTGTGACTAAATTAAAGTAAGTATTTGTTGATCTAAATTGATATCAGGATCTCGCATGTTATTTTTAATATCATGTGTCTAATACAGTGTTTCTATATCATGTGTTAATGTGTTAATAATAAATTGAATGTGAAACTATGTTTTTGGTAACAGGATGGATTTTCCATACATACTTTCAGGCAGAAGCTAGATTAGCTGCTCGAAGACAGGCAAGAGCGGAAGCTAGAGAAATACGAATGCGGGAGTTAGAAAGACAACAGAAAGAGGCAGAGGAAAATGCAGATAGGGTGTACGACATGTGTTCAGGTATCTATCCAAAAAAATTAATTCTACATAGAATGTTAGAAACGAAATAAAACACATTATTTTCGCAATTTTTCAGCTGATGTGAATAGAACAATGAGAGTAACACCTGATTCTGTGAGGTCGTCGCGTCTCCTCACGAATTCTAACAATTTCCAATCCAGTCGAAGATCTTCTGAAGATTCACTGGAAGATGCTGGCCTAAGCAGAGACCTCAGGGTACTAACATTTTTATCTTGCAATTCATATTAGGATAAAAAAACACCATGTGTTCGTTTATTTAAATATGTACAAGCCTTCCTCCGAATTTTTCCTTTGTAGTTAGAATTGAAAGAATTTGAAGAAAAATTTAGAAAGGCGATGATAGCCAATGCTCAGTTAGACAATGAAAAATCTTCGTATGCTTACCAAGTCGATCTATTGAAAGACAAATTGGAGGAACTAGAGGAGACGGTTGCACAACTTCGTAGGGAACTTAGAGAAAAGAATCGCGAGTCTGAACAGTTAAAAAGACTCAGTCAAACATTGAAAGACGAGTTAGATGTATGCCATGCACAATTAATAGAAAGAGATGCGCTTATACAAGTAAGTAAGCGATAATCTCAAATAAATATGTCGTACTTTTCATTTTAATTCTGTAATTAAAAACTAAAATTATTTTAGGAAAACGGTTTAGTTATTGTCGACGATGAAGGAAGTGAGAACGAAGATAATGAAATTGAGAACGGTCCACGTCCAAGACGAAGAGTACTAGTCAGTACAGAAGCAGCAGAATTATTGCAAAACGCTGGAAAGGGTTCACTAGGTATGCACAATTATAAAAGATGAAGAATATTTTTGAAATAAAAAGATATATGAGAGAATGTTTTATCATAAATCATAGATGTCCGGCTGAGAAAATTTGCTTCTGAAAAAAAAGAATTGCAAGATGAGATACGACATCTTAGATTGGAACTAGAGGAGACAAGAAATCGTATTAGGTCCGAAAGATCGCCTGGTTCAGTATTAGGTTTGTATACCTACTATAAAATACACCGCACTTATACTATAGCATATTATAAAATTTCCTTTTATATTGTTTAGTGTACCTATAATTATATTTCATAATTGTTTCTTCTAGGTTGCTTATCAGACTCCGAAGATGTGCAACGTGAAGCAAACAAGCTTTTGGCCGATTATAAGTTCAAGCTTCAAAAAGCTGAACAAGATATGTCTACTTTGCAAGCTACTGTAGCCAGGCTAGAAAGTCAAGTAATACGTTATAAGTCAGCAGCAGAGGCATCTGAAAAAGCGGAGGATGAACTGAAAGTAGAAAAGAGAAAGTTACAAAGAGAAGTAAGCGAAAACTCTCTGCGAATTTTAATCCTTTGTAATTTAATTTGAACATTCTCGCCAGATAAATCGGAAAAAATCTGTTTCTTATAGGTCAGAGAGACTCAAGGCCGTGTAGAAGAACTGGAAACGGCAAATTCTCATTTACAGAGGCGATTGGATAAACTTAAAAACGCAAAATCCGCTCTGTTGAAGGAACTTTGACGGGACGACTTCTTGGGGTCTGTACAATGAGTCTGCCATTTTTCGATTCACTGGGAACCGTGCGCCGATGTTGCCTCACACAACATGAGATACTACTTAACGCATTGAAATATAATTTATGCGAACGGAACACGTACATATAGTAATCGTTACGCGGATTTTACCATGATTTTAATTGATTTTTAATTGTACAATACTGCATACAAGTATGGCATTCCAAAATGGCCACCGCTGTGCAATGGTCTATTGGGATGCCATATTTGGATTAATTATACGCTAAACTGCTGTGAAAAGAAGTCGCTGTTTTATATTCAACACGTTCTTTTCTTTCATTAATTTTTTTTTTTTTTTTTTTTTTGACACTAACAATTATTCTGCATTTCTTAGTAAAAGAAAGAAAAAAAGAAAAAAACGAAGAAAAAAGAAGTAACAGCCTTTTCAATGCATTTCAAACACCGAATACTTTTTCGTTAATTTTGCGAACAGTTATGGAGTCGATTCGTAATATGTATATTATTTTGAGGAAAAATATTCTGACTCGTGTATTATAAATGGAATTAAATATTTTCCATGCCTTTATTTTTTGAGGCACAATCTTTCATGTTACTTTAGTTTTTGCTCATTGGAGCTACTGCGATGGAAACTTGAAGATAACCGTATAATAGTTATTCAGAATAATTTATGATATACGGGTCAATTAAAACATTGCGTACGTCAATGAGTGTAATTTTTGTGTTACATCGAATAATTTATAAACGATATTTCTACAGATACAAAATATTTATAACTTCTACGAGAACCGTGTTAATAGTTAAAGCTAGAATTTCGAATGGAAGCAACCAATCTACAATATTCATTTTCTACTATCGATCGTCTACTGTGAAATCTTGATAAACGTTTTTAATTTTTTATATCGTATTGTCGTATCTAAAAAATCGATATTAGATTGTATGCCAAATAGAATGATAAAGATAACTGGAACATCTGAAATTGATGGAAGAAAAAATATTTCTGCTGATTGTGGTGTTAAAGTTGTTAATGATAGCATTTTTAATCGATTGAATTGTCTCCAGAACTGAACTTTTTATTCCTCTGACTGATGCGAAGCAAAAGAAAGTAGATGTATGATAGTGTGGTCTTTGTACATTCGAAATAAATTAAACTATGTTGTTGAAGCTATATAATATTCTTGGTATATAAATTTATTATATATATTTTATGTGATATAAAAGAGAAGTACTAAAAATGTCATTTACGTCCTTATCAATTAGAGATATATCTGAAAAAAGTAATCCAGCAAATCAAAAAAATAATGAAATAACAAATCTTATTTGTGTCATATTTAGCTAATACAAGTTATTTTCGAATTTATGGCGAATCATGAAATATTTAATTACATTCAATCGTCATTTCTAAGTGTAAATATGTATAAATTGTTTAGTTTTCTTTTTAATTTGTTTTTTAGCATTTAAATTATCTAAACGGTAAAAATAAAAATTTTCAGTTTTAGATACAAAATTACAAAAAAAAAAGATACAGCTTTTTTATTGTGATTCGAAGCTCGATTGCACCATTCTCCATAAAAAAATTACTTTATTATGATACTGTATACGAGAGTTCAAATATTTCCTACAACTCAAAGAAGTATTACCTAACAAATCATGTCGTGTTACTTACATATAGTCAATACATAATTAACTTGTATATTGTATGTTGATTAAAATTAAGAAACGGCTTTTGCTTTGTTTCTAATTCCCAATGCAGGGCTTTGTGGATTGGTTATAGGCTTGGTTGATTTTACAATATTTATAGGTTTATATACTGGCATTGGTCTAGCTTTCACCTCTGCCATTTTGCGCAGCTCTGCTCTTTCCATTTTTTCTTTCAATAATTTATTCTTTTCTTCCTGCATTTTCTTTGCTTCAAATTCCTGCTCCCTCTTCTTGATCTTGTCATCAAATTCGTTCCTTTTTTGAACTCTTTTCATTGTATTTAATTCAACTTTATTAACCTTGTTCTGGACATTGTTTAATTTTTTATTTTTGGTATCTATTAAGCTTGTGCTGGTTCTATTTACTGTCACCTTCTTTCTAGTGCTTATGTCCATTAATGTATTGTTCATAATATTAGGCTGCTTATTTTCTTGGTTACTGTAGCTTTTTATTTGTCTGGTTCCAAGTTCCTTAGAGACACTTACCTTGTCCTTGCTTCGTATATTATCTTTAGATAAACCATGAATCACAACAGGTTTAAAGCTTGGAACAGGATTGGCATGGAATACTCTAGCCTTTTTATCCTGTTCCTCTAACTGCTTAATAAATTCTTCTTTCTTCTTAGCAAGGAATTTGTTTCTTTCTTCAAAACTAAATGGACATGTAGCTACCGTTCTCCTTTTTGAACTCTGCTCTTTAACTGTATTTGTTGGCTTTAGAAATTTAGGTGCGGGTCTCGCATGAAACTCTGTCTTTACTTTATTTACTCCCTGAGTGTGAAAATTTTTCAGTTTTTCTTCCTTTCTTATCTGAAATTCCTTGTTGCAAGTGTTAGAATTGAATTTTGTGTCCTTTGTGTTATCTGCAACAACTTCTACACAAGGATTTTCCTTCTTAGAGGAAATACTTGAGCTACTGGTGGAAGGAGTGATGGGAACAATCTTTTTGTGTTCCTTGGCATTTGTATTCTGTTGCAAATTTAGGGATGGTCCTGCTGTATGACGTATTCTCTTAGACTGAGTCAAATGAAACTCTTCCGTAACTGTAGTTGGTTTTTTAGGCACTTTTTTCAACACTGACCGACCCTTTAAGATATTAATTGGTACAGGATTTGCTTTGATTTGATGCTTCTTCATTTCTTCAAACTCCAACTCTTCTCTTTCTTGCTGACTCAAGATATTACCTCTTCTCCTTCTCTGTTTGCATCTTAATGCAGGAGAAACTGGATAAGTGAGCTTCAGCGGTGATCGTTTCAATTTCATCAATGGACCAGGCTTCATATCCTTGTTACTGAGAGTACGGAATCTCTGCGGTGTTACATTTTGAAACTTAGAAATCGCCTCTGCTAAACTTACAAACTGATTTGAACGTTTTCGGTTCTTTATCATCTTTGTTATACCATATTGACAAGTAAGTACCTTTGGTTGTGATTTACCCAATGAGTGTCGTTTTTTATTAAATAAATTGGATTCTCTTTTTGAAAGTGATACAATTTTATAAGATAATCTTTTCTCTGAAAGATTATCTTTTGCTGAAGTATCAACTTTTGATTTTATTACTAATTTATCTTTATTTTTTGCAAATGCAGTTTGTAAAGCATTTTTCTTTTCCATATCATTTGCCTGAACGTCTTTCAATGAAGACTTACCAAGAACTGTGTTCTTTGCCTGTAACATGCGCTGCTTAATCCTTTCAGGTACAGCCTTTTTAATTTTATGATTTGCCATTGATACTTTAAATTCAGCGGTCAGATCTGTTATTGATATATTCCATGTCTGATGAATTTTGCTGGACCTTTCATCTAACTTTAAGTCTTTCATAGCTCTGTCTAATTGATGATCTTCCTTAACTTTCTCTACAGAATGCATTTTATTTTCATGAGGTATAAAATATGCTATACTACAATGAGCAGGAGTTTCTGGTTCTAAACTGTCATCAAACTTTGTTTCATTGACAGATTGCTCAGTTTTGCTTTCTTGCATATATGAGAAAGATGGAGTGGAATCAATAGTAGATTTCAAAAGTATTTGAGGATCGTGCACCTCGTGTTCTTTTTCGAAATAACTATCACAACAAACCTGAGGACTACATGTAAAATCTGCCCACTGTGGAGCACAACAGTTCTCCATCATATCAAAAAAATTTGAATTCATGGATTAAATTTTCAAATAAGTATTACAACAAACTACCGTAAGGTGGATATTATTCAAACACAATCTACAAAAAAAGCGCGAAGATAATAAAAAAAACTTAGAAACGTTATTCTATTTGTATATGTTAAAGTTTATATGTACCTTTGGAATAAGTAGCAAGCACTTAAGCTGCAATTTTTACACGATTTCGTGTAATTAAACGTTTATCTGGTCCAGTAGTTCTTTCACAATTCTTTAAATAACTAATTCTATAAAAAAAACTTCTTTCCAGGATATTTACTTTTCAAACACCGAAAATCCTGGTAACTGGTCAACGTAGACGTTGACGAATTTAAGTTTGAAATTTTTTGACCTTCCATCTAATTGGCTGGAAATAATGTACATAATATAAAAGTTAAAGATCTCTATTATTCCTATAGGAATTTTGTTCGTTATTGTACGTCAAGGTTGGCAATATTAGTATATAGTGACTTAACACTCCGTGACTGTTACATGAAAAGGTGCCACAAAACATGACAACTGCGCATCTTACTGCGCAGAATAATTTTTCCGCGGAAAAACAAAAAAAGGTAAGACATGGGTAAAACAGTTCGAAAGGAAAGAAAGATTTGAAGTAGCATTTTGAATCGTTTTTATCTTCCTATATTTTATTTTGTTCACTCTTAACTAGATAGGATATTTGATGAACTTATTACTCGAGTTAAGATTTTCGTGAGTCACTATAAATTATAAAGAATTAAGTAATTACGTAGGACGTATAAAGTTGGCGCGCGGAAGCGCCCCTAACATCCACATACGGAATTAACCAGACATGTCGTCGGACGTATTTGCTGGATTAATGTTCGCCTGCAAAGATGTAAATAAACTGTTGGTTAGCTGACCAGTTTCGTGCGATGAATCGTACGAGGACCGCAATATGTGCGTAGCTGTATGTACACGACCGTTTATCCGGCAATCCAAAGGTAGGGGCCCAAGAATGGCGCCCGCGCGTGTGCAATGATCGACTTTACTGTAGCAGACGGAACATATTGCTTCGTCGACGTTTATTTCTGTTTTGATGTGCGCAAATTCTTTACTGGGCACGCACTGGTTCATCAACTAATTCTGCTCCAACATTTCTATCAAAATTATATCTGTCCCATGAAATTTCCATTTTGGGAGATCCTCCACAATCTCTTGTCACTATCTATTCTCCTGTCTATTTACTCAAACGTGGACTTCCGATTTGTGATGCAAACGTCAATGTGACAATTGTTGAATGATACACTATAATATGGTATCACTATCAAGTCGATTCGATAAGTTAAAGTGGAGAGTGACATTTGAGTGAAACTTAATGTGTCCAGTAAGAATTCATAAAAATTCTTTATGAAAACTCAATCTCGCGATAATGCGAGAAGAGAACTATATTTCACGTCCGATCATTGATAAGGACCATCGAATAGGAAATTTCCAGTAATGTATATTCTTTTTCGATTATCTTGAATCAGAAGTTATTATTAAACTTTCTTGTGATACTGCCATCTTATTCTTACATCTTCTTTGCTAATGACTATTTAACCAGCTTCGAATTTTTGCAGATGAACGTTCCACTATATGGACTTCTTGGAGTTGCGGCTGCTCTACTCATATATATTATTGGAATTGGAATGATCCTGAAGCTGTTTATTTGTCTGCTAGCCTTAATTTTAGGGTATGATTCACTTGCTTTTAAGATCTTGATATTGAAAACATTGATATTTCTATCCATTTAATTTTGTTGTAGAATAATCACATGTATATATAGAACATATGGTGCAAACCTTGACAATGCAGTTAAGTCTGAAAGGGAAGACTTAAACAAGAAGACTGAAAAGTTACGGCAGGTGAATACGCATTAAACAATACGATTGGATTGATTACCATGGTGCTTAAAGACACATTTCTTTTTGTTTCAGTATATTTTAGATCTATCCACACAGAAGATGACCTTTACTTTAGATAGAAGAATCACTGGGAGCCGTATTATTGACGAATCCCTGCAAGTACATAGTCGATTTAAGAACTTTTATTGCCTTTGTGTACCCCAACATGAAATATGTTATATAGTATATAATAATATATAATATGTATAATAAGAGTAACATACGATTTGCGACTTCCCCCTATATAGGAAATACTAGATTTCGTTATCAGAGATTATGTGGAACCATGGTACAGCATTATTACAGACGACGAGGAGTTTATATATTCTGTTCGGGACACTGCTCAGAAAATAGCAATCAACATTGCAAATCGGTACATAAAGCATACAATTCGATAAATCTTTTTTGCTTCATTCCCTTTTAAGAAAATCATCTTTTCATTAGGGTGAAAGGTGTAGATTGGGTACCATACTTAACCACGCGCCTCGTGGATGATGCAGCTTCCCATGTTAGGCTCTATCGACAGGCAAGAGCGAGGATAAAACAGCTTCGAGCCAAGAAACTGCAGAAAGGTAGTGCCAGTTCAAGCACTTCCAGTGGCACACCTAAGAAAACACCCACGCATAGACGAAATAAAAGTGAAACGGACGTCTCTTGGTATTCCCAGTCTAAATTCTACATTCCCAATTTATCTTCCCTCACGGAACCAATCGAAAGTAACGAGGAGAAAGAAGAGGAATCGCTGGAAAAGATATTTTTTGACCTGGAGGTGCAAATGGAGAACGATTTAATCTGCAGGGACCTGGTGTGCACTAATAGCACTCAGGAACTTGAATTTTTGGGAGAGATATCTGAAATTCTATTATATCTTGTATTACCAAAAGGAGACTTCGATTGTTTGACTGTAAGATTTATTTTAAGGGAGTTATTAGTGAATGTGATTATTAAACCATTGTTGGATCTATTCTCCGATCCTGATTATATTAATCAGGCGTGTATATGGCTGGTAAGTATATTATAAGATTGTTTTAAACAGCAGGGAACAAATTATGCTTATAATTTTGTATTTTCAGTGCGCTAAAGAAGGTGGCTTACCTAGCGATGTGTTTTTAACGGTGATCAGAGTGACGGATAGCTTAGATGAATTAACGGCGACGAAAAATATAGTTTGTAAAGAAATAGCTCATCTTCGTTCTAAGGATTCTGGAGGAGAGGATGATCTGTCGGTGAAACAACAATTGAATAGTTTACTCTATGTAAAGAAGATTTTGGAAACCAGGATTATCGGGATGCAGGAGGGACTAGAGTCAGAGACCGACTTAATTGGTACTCAGCCCGATTGGAACAGGCTACTGATGCCTGGACAGAAATTAGTGAATTTACCCCTAGATGAGCTATTGAAGAATAATATCGCGTTGAGTTACTTCATCGACTACATGACCTCCATAAATGCAGAATCGTACCTGTTCTTTTATCTAAATATCTATGGCTGGAGGGTATCGGCAGAGCAACAGATATCCAACATAGAATTGCAGAAGTTGCACGCGGCTCAAGCAACTCCTAGTCTCATAGGTACCAAGCGTAAAAATACAGATCTGGAAAATTTAAAGGAAGCAGCTATCAAAATCTACCAGCAGTACCTCAGCGACAAGGCATCTCCAAAGTTACAACTGGACGATGCCTTGGTAAAGACTTTGTTAACCAGAATAAAAACTGAGTCTGTGAAAGAAATATGGTTCGACGATCTTAGAGCTTGTTGCTACGAAAAATTACAAAACGAGGATCGATTTCTGCCGGGTTTTAAAAGATCCAAGGCTTACGTAAAACTTCTCGCGGAATTGGATCTTTTGAAAGATCCAACATCTGAAGAAGATACAAAATCTTTGGACAGTATCAGTTTGTCGAGTACGAATAATGAACTGGAGACTTTGGATGAGATGTCTGAAATATACAAAACCGAGGATACTAAACCAGCTGAATTAAAAGATAGTAAATCGAAATCTAACTCTTCGACGAGTTTGGCCAGTATCGTGGAGCCAAATGAGGACAAACCGGTTGAATCAGATTCTTCGATCAACATTAGAACCATGAAGAGTATGAGGAAGGCGATTAGTATTGATACGGACCATATTAGCGAGGGTAAAGATGTCTCTTTCTATCTGGAATCGAATTCAGAACAATTTGTCAAATTAGATGAGAACACTTATGATCAGAATGCCATTAAGAAGTTGCAACAGGGAAAATTCGAAATTACGGCCAAGATTATCGAGACTGGAATAGTTAATGATCGTGGAAAAACTTATGGTATCTACGCAGTAGCCGTGACCAAGAATTACGATTCAGGTTATCAAGAGAAGTGGCACATTTATAGGAGATACTCTGATTTTTACAATCTTCATCAAAAGATTAAAGAAAAGTACTACGATTTGGCGAAAATTCCTTTTCCAGCGAAGAAGGCTTTTCATAATATGGAAAGAACCGTTTTGGAAAGAAGAATGTTGATGTTGAACGCCTGGTTGCATCAATTAACGAAACCAGCTGTCGTCGAAGGACATATGGGTCTACAGAATTTGTTACTGAACTTTTTGGAGCAGGGGGATTACGATAAAGGTGTTACCGGTGGACAGATATCTAAAACGGTAATTATAATTATTATACAGGGTGTTTTAGTCAACTGGAACAAGCGGTGTCTTTAAATCAATTGAAAATAGAAAAAAATATAAGAATTTTGTATTAAATGATAATAGTAATTAAATACATGATATATTATTTAAAGTGTTCTGTTTGTCTGGTACACTCTGTATATACGAGTAAGATTGTAAGAGGATTATACAAGGTATTTAATCCTCGATTTAATACAGATAGATACTCTGATGAATCCATTGAAAACGTCAATGAAAACAGTAACTCAGGCAGTGAAAACTATGCCGGATAATATGCTAAATACGGTAGATGGAGTTATGGACAATATAAGTAAATTTTTTGGCAATCCAAAGAAACCCAATGCCTTCTATGAGAACACCAAAGTTAGTGCTAGTCTGGATGTGGAGGTGCTTATTTGCTTTTTAGATCACATGGTATTTAAATATGTAGCACATTTTAATTTCATTTTATTTTAGACCAACGACAACATTCCCTTACGAATAATGCTACTATTGATGGATGAAATCTTCGACTTAAAAGTGAGAAACCAATGGCTCAGACGACGAATAATAACGTTACTTAGGCAGATCATTCGCACTATGTTTGGCGACATAGTAAATCGAAGAATAGTCGAGTACGTTTCCGTATTAACGAGTCCAGCCAGGGTAGCTGGTTACTTAAAATTATTTAAGTAAGTAACCCTATATTTTGTCGGAATTTGTTGGAATTAACTAATTAACGTTATTTACTAATTATTCGACTGTACAGGAACAGTTTCTGGCCAAACGGAATTAAAGCTGAAAGGAAACCACCCAGGGATGCAGAAACGAAGAACAGGACAAGGGTAGCAGCCAAGGTTGCACTTCTATCCTGTCTTTCGGATGAATTGAAACATATCATTGGTAGTGAAACAACCAGGAGAGGCCTTCTGAGAGTGTTTGAGTTATTTCAGCGACCTGTGCTCAACAGAAGACTTCTGTACGCACTTCTAGAAGGAATTGTAGAGACTCTGTTCCCTCAGAACAACTTGGTGGACATTTTCCGAAAACTCTACTCGGTTTCACCAAGGTTACAACAAAGAAACTTTCAGAAAACATAAGATCTGATAATTCTATTCAGCGTATTTTGGAGTTAGGAACGCCTATGAATCTCTTCATCGAATACTATCTGCACCAAAGACTTTGAACAGAATAGTGAAATGGAGGATGACTGTTTACCAGCTCTTGAGTTGATTTCTCAAAAATGAATGAGAGGAGAAATCATATTGTCGAGTAAATATTTTATAGAGGGAGTTAGGGGAACCAATACTCATGCCTATAAATTTTATCTATAGATGAATTGTAAAATACAAAGGACGAATTTCCTTAATCGATGCTCAACTGGAAGATTATCTAAAAACTCGTTAGGGGAAAAGTGATTATGTACATTATTATCTCGAGCAGCCAATTTCATTGCAATAAACAAGAGAAGGAAAGATGGAAGTAGTCATTTTTCAAACTGGGAACAATTTGAAAGTTCTGTAGAGAAAAAGAATTTCTAAATCATACTCTCAATTTCTATTAATATGTATATTCGAATAAAATAAGCGCAGTAATCCAGTGGCCAAATAAGTCTAATAAACTATTTACACGAATTAATTCGAGCACTTTAATCGAGTTTTGCTGGTAGGTTACGGAACGTTTCACAAATCTCTCGAATATCTCGTAGAGACACGCGTATTTAAGAAGATTATGCATTCCAATTTGCATTTTAGCAATGTACTTCATAAAAGAACACTTTTTACACGTGTACTAGAGAAGACCAATTTTTTCATGATGGTGTTATTCTTTAATGTACAAACCGTCGCGAAAATACAATACTTAATTCGCCGAAAGATCTTCAATGTATCGTGCCATTTCAAACCTACACGTAGCAAAGACAAAAACAAGTAAAACCAAGTTTCTATTTATTCGAATCTCTTTGAAGAATTTCTTCGGACAGCTATAAGTTTGTAAAATCTTAATTTAATTCCCCTGTCGTTAACGAATGTAATTATTCTTAACGATAGTGTAAAATTGTTGTAAATGTCGTACAATTGTATATATACATGAACGTTATTTCTATCGTGTTGAAGCGCCATATCTGTCATCGTTTACTTATTATTAAAGGAATTGTTTATAAATCGAAACTATTTATTCTCTTCTCACATTCCTACCTTTTCTCTCTGTAGAAAAATTATGGGGGTTCATATCTACTACATTCTCAGAAAGATTCAGTAAGCCTCAATCTTTTTTCCACCTAAAAATAAAAATATATTTTTTCTCTAAAACATATATAATTTTTCAAATTAGATTAAAACAAAATTAATATTTTTCCAAGAACAAGGGTAAACATGAAAAAGAATTGCAAGAATAGAGTGAGATTTGTCGTATGATAACTCTTACGCAAAGTCGAAAGTTTCCAAGTTTTCATAACCAAATATGGATTATTAATTCTGCCAGCTATGCTGGAAGATCGAAGAGATTAACTGGGCTCGTATTTCAAAAGCCGCGACAAAGAAACTAGTTAATTACTACGAATCAATTAACCGTAGCCATTAGTAATAGGGGGGAGGGGCACTCGCGACAAGAAGAGAGAAAAGAGTGAGCAAAAACAAAGAAACTTTATTATCGAAGGCCTGCTGCTGCGAGACTAGGGGAAGTATATTAGGAAAAAAAGAGGGGGCCGGGTACAAGAGCATCGTCTCATCGTTCACATCGTTGTTCGCCTCATACGGGGACATTTTGCCCGAGCGGAAAGAGGGGGTCTCTCTGAGGGCTTTCAGCTTCCGAAGAAGGGGTGGGGGCCGGACCAGACCGGACCATTTTAGTCCTTACAAATTTCTCTTCATTCATCAGCCTCTTCATCATCAACTTCCTTCCTTGAATTTCTCTTAATAGTTCTCCTAATGACGATCGTCTTAAACGTCTAAAAATAAAGTTGGATTAACCTCTAACTAATACTTCTACTACTACTACTAATACACTTTACCATTTGCACAATTTTGAGAATTTTCAATTGTCAAGGACGTTCCTTCTACTTTTGATGCAGATTACTCTAGTAGAGGGTTGGAGGAACCTCTTATCCCCTTAAGAACGCCATCCTCCCCAACCTCCCGAACCCGGAACCTCCAATCCAATCCAGATCATGGGTTCAGCCACCAGGCCGCTGAAAACGAACCTCCTCTATCCATTGTGGCGAAAAGAATTGGCGGTGGTGCGTCTAGCGCATTTTCAGAAGGGGTTCCAGAGCAGCGGTCGGCCCCCGGGCTCTCTCCGCGCGAAAGAAGAGGGGAAACGCATCGTCAGAGGCGTACACAGCCGGGCAACGACTACCGAACGACGTACTAACGAAAGAAAATCGATATGCATGATTCACGCACGCGAGAGAGGACGCCTCGAAGGGGGCCGGGGGACAGGGGTACGCAGGGGTGGGTATACACACGGTGAAAGGCTGTAGGAGAGGCAACGGAGGGGAAGGGAGAACGGAGAGCCACTCTTCTCCCTTCGTGCTCCCTTTTGCCGCGAACCAAGGGGACGGAGAGAGCTGTATCAGGCTGTATGTGCGATCAACACACGTAATTCTATACAAGCACACGAGGAGGGGTATTCTTACAATGCTACCCCCTCGGTCACTCGATCAGTCGTGTCCAGAGTCCCATGCTCGTTGTGAACCTTCGTGGCTCTCCTCGTCGACATTCTCGCGTGTCTTCCTCGTTTTCCATGTTTATTTCCATTTGTCAATTTTACGCCCGTTGCTTCTCCTTTCGATCATTTCCAGGATCTATAGCAGTTCCACACGTCACGGGGGTTTTAGTGATGGTTTTCGTCGAATGCGTCGGCGTCGACACGTACAAGCTACAGTGCGCGATCGCCGGTGATCCCGCGTTCGTCATTCGATTTTGAGGACTGATATCAATATTCGGAGGACTGTATATACCTCCTCAGTGCATGTGCTGGTGTTTACAGTGGTGACTGGCTATGATAGAGGACCGATGAGTTGTCTTCCACTTCTCTTCTACGGCGTTTGAGAGTAAGAGCATCCTGTAGGATATGATCAACTTTAATGACAGGTAAAAGAATTTCAGAGTTGTTAAAATTTGTGGATTGTTATATGAACTATGCTATGGAGATTTTCTGACCGTATCATTGATCCGTTTGGTCAATGATAATGAAAAAGTGACTTTTTGACAATTCCTTTGTATTTCTTTTCATGAAAACCTCTTACCTTTTTTTTAATGTAAACAAAATTTCCAAATTTTAGAACTGTTTAAAAATGAAATTGTATTAGGTAGGATTGCAATTACATACTTCTTCCAAATGAATCTCTCCTTCTTTCATTCAACTTTAATTTATGTTACGAAAAGTGTTTAATTCTTTTTACGTCAAGTATTCTGTCACATATTTCTATAGGAGGGTATACTATAATCTGAGCATGCAACTGTACCGTTTTTTCGCGTTGAGGGTGGCTCGGGGATTTCGATGCGAGGCTAGCAACGTGAGGCATCGAGACGCATCTAAAATTCTATTATCGTCACGTTCCTGTAAAACCGTTGATCGTCAACTCTATCCTATTGATTCCAATTATTTATCGATTAATTATTTTTAACTCTACCTGTTGCTATATCCATAGGAATCCTTCCATTCTTACTTTAAAAAAAAGTGGTCCTTTTCAGTCAAAGCTACCATTCCAAATACCTTCCTTTTTTAGTACACAAAACGGTTTTCGCAAGTGCAGCTTAAAATATTAGTTTAGAGAAAGCACGAAACTTCCAAGATTTTGTCCATAAATTTCTTAAAAGTTGGATTCATACGAAAACAGATAGCTCCGATAGACCAGACAATTTGGGGATCTTGATCGTTTGGTTAATTCCAAAAAATCGGGCCGATCGTTCTGGAAGCTGCGCTCATCCGCCTCACGGCGTCGATTTTTCTCGCTTAATTCACGCCACCGATACCAGGTCGACGTGTAACGCAAGAGAATAAAACGAGAAAACGATGCCAGGCTGCGGTCAGTTGGGTCTGGTTCCGAAACAAGATACGCCTGGGACTTAAAATAAACAAACAGTAATATGCCACGAACCGAATAGAAAAGCTAGTCGATCTACTATCGATCTCTAAAAGAGCAAATGAAATTGTACGACGTGCTCACTTGTCGCGAAGGAAGTTAGATTACGGCTATATTATGTTAATAATTCCGAAGAATAGTGATTAGAAGACGGAATGGTATGAAAGAAATTTTTGGAACGCAATTCGATCGAGGGTGAGATAGGAACTTGGATCGATATCTCGGTTGGAACGCGATGGTAGAGCTACTATTTACGGGGGAGACCATCTGTATGGGGTGGCTGTTGGTCCACCGTCAAAGAATCCTCCTCGTGAACCCGATTCGCTCTTCTTTTCTAAAACAGAACGTATTCTTTCAGAAATATATATATATATATATATATATATATATATATATATATATATATATATATACATTATCCTTTGTCATCTATCCCAGCAAAAACTTTGGATTTTTATAGTCATAAACTTTTCAAAACATGATCAATCTTTTAACGAAAATATATTCTCTTCTAATATCTAATATTATATATTGAGAATCCACGTAAAATCGATCGTTTTATCAAAATAAAGTCTAATTTCATGAAAGTGGTGAAATAGACGCAACAAACATTCTAGAATGTGTCCAATTCGATACTAATCTAGCGACCTCCCCTTCTGAATGATGTACGAGAGAAATTATAGCATCTAGCAAGGGTAGAATCACTAAGTCAGCGCTAGGGGATGCATTTGTGTCCAATGGGAGGGTAGAAGTTCGTAGACAGTCGTAGAAACACCTGCGTGCACGGGGAAATAGCTTCGTCGAGCATCTGCTCGCGGTCTATTGGCCTATTTCCAGCTGCGTTTCACCCCTAGAGGCTGACTAATTCGAAATTGTCGAAAACCATGTTCCCTAATGTCGTTGGGTAACCATCTTGTCCTGGAAAATTCTTGGGAATCATCAAAAACCGCCCTGAGCATCTGTCGTGTTATGAACCAATAGTAAAAACATATAATTACCTTTATAAAACCTAGTACGTTGTATTATAGTGTTTAAAACTCATAAATTCTTCAATTGTCCATTCATTGAACTTCTTTTAACATTTTGAATATATCGAGAAGAACTTGTCCGATCAGAATTCCTAAGTGGAGAGATGAAGAAACTGTCTGGAGCCCGGAATATGCGACTTTCGCGACTAAGGCGTATCAGTATCGTTTAAAGGGACTGCAAACATGATACGCAGCCGGATTAACTTACTCTATATGTCCAAAGAGAAACGCAGACCACTGGTTTATCCTAGTTCCTCGCAGAGCGAAGGTCGTCGTACTTCGGGGAGCGCTCATGGCGGCGTTACTTTGAAAAAACGCTGGAAAACCAGATCGAGTTTCTGCAATTCCGTGTCACGAATATTATATGTTGTTAATAGAACGACTAAAAAGCGTAATTTCTTTGGGAAAGCCCTCGCTCTCCTTCCGAGTTATTCCGAAGATATGAGATTAGGAAGATATCTTTCTTCTCATTGATGCATCATAAAGTGAAAGAATTCCCACTTAGGTTTGAAAGAATCTTCAGTATGCTCCCATTTCTTCATCGTGGCACACTAATTCCAATTTTGACATACTAATCTTCGATAGAATATATATGCTAAATTGAAGAACTTCCTTGTACCGAAGATTTAGTTGAATAGACGTTATAATTCAGCGTAGTCGGTTGAAGAGAGTCATCTTCTTGGACGACAGGCAGTAAGGAGCTCGCTGACAGGAAGAGAGACGCGAGTACAGGTTGGAAACGGAGAAACAGGGACGGCAAAGCGTGCATAGGTGGTCGCAATTTGCACCTAGAAGCACAGAGAGCACCGATATCTAGTATCCCGTCGTATTATTACGCTCGAGGGCGTTCGTAAGGGGGAACCGAGGTCCAGGGATGGTCGGCCGGCTAGGTGTAGGCTTACTTTGGACTCTGGTGTGGGATTACCGTACTTATATTCAAGTCTAATATTAAGTTACCATTTTGCTTTACGGCAAGTGAACAGGCTGCCTGCATATAGGAAGCCATCCGAGCGCTCTTGGGACAGTCTGGGTTAGGTCTGGGCCCACCTACGACACGTAAAGCGTCGCTTCTTCCCGGCCCATCATCCTTCGTGGTTTCGTTCCGAAAAAAGTGTCACCAAACTTCGACTTGCATCATTTTTTCTGTTTTCAACTAGGAAACTGCTTCTCTCAAAGGGCAGGAATTTTGACTGAAGCTAAAAGAGCAGAAGCTGAAAGAAATACGTTGTGAAGTGGAATTGTGGATCGATGGTATTTAATGATTTGGATAAAAGTGATTTTTACTTGGTTAAATTATTGTATGCATGGAGGCTGGATGGCTGGAACTGGAGCAGGAACGCGTTTATGTGAATCTTTTCCCTGGGAAGTGATCTTTTCTTTGCTACGAATTAGTCTTCCATTGTCAGAAGGGGGTACGAAGTTTTCATAAATTTTGATATTTGGAGGAAGTGCGCGACTCCGAGGATCTTCAGATAGTATTTTCCATATTTCAATTTGAATCTTAATATTCAGTTCAATTTTATACTAAAGAAAAATTTCTGGAGCTGCAATAAGAAGAATGGGCTGTAGCAATCGAGTTTTAAATGACAGCGCTGAAAATCGGCAGAGAAGAGGATCTGAAGACAATAAGAAGACAGAGGTACTGACTTCTGTGCGTGCTGGGGTTTATGATAAACCTCCTAGCACCATTTGAAATCAGTACTACTCTTCTTAGCAATCTTCACCATCGACCACTAGGGATCTACTGGAGTAGGAAGGATACGTGTTTTCGGCAGCAAGATTGGTATTAAAAATATCATCAGTCGACTTCTTATGTATCCTCTTTCGTTTTCTTTTTTCTCTTCTCTTTGATACAATGTGTATATATATATATATATAATTATATATATAGTTACACGAGGTGAACACGTGTTACAAGTTTGTGCAACAACCGGTTCAATTTATACGGCTTCGTGCTTATCCTCTACGTTCTTTATAAAGACTCTCGGTTTTCTATAATTACAACATACGCATTACTTATATATATATATATGTATTGCGAAATATATGTAACATACATACATATATACTAAGTACATATATATGTACACGTAATACGTTTAGGCGAATAATTAATTACGTACAAGTCGCACCGTTCATTATACTTTCTCTTCCAACAGCTGCAGTAGTTCTAATTCCATACGGTCCTACATCGAACCGAATTCGACGTTTTATTCTTTTTCAGTATCATCTTTTTAATTTTAGAGGAAAATACAATTCCTCTTCGTGCCGTTTATACTATTGGTGGACATTACGAAAAACGTATATTTATAACGGAAGACTAAGGTATCAGAAATTCGGCACAATTACACACAGAATGTAATTAGAACTGTAGAAGGTTAATCTTCGTTAATTTTCTTAAAAGTCTTCTTTTCTTCAAATTCTTACTGCAGCAAAAAGAAGTCAAAAGGAATGAACGGATCTAGTATTTAGCGAGGCAGTATGGAACATCGTATAATAAATAACTTGAGGCCTCTGAGGCCGCGATGATGGCATGATTAAAAGAATACGCGTCTATATATACAGTATCTCGAGTACAATTGTCCCAAGAAGTTAGAAAAATCGCGGTACGCCGTCGATTGCACCCAAGAGCATCTATGACATTTCAAGGACACTTAGGTACTCTTTCGTTCTGCTTCCCACGCGAACCAAACAATAATAATAGTAATAATAATAATATTATAATAATATTAATACAGAGTTCATTGGTTGCTCCCACTGTTTCTTCTACGGATATTAACAGCGATTTCACGTTAATTTATGGGTTAATTAAACAGGTAATGGAACCACACTGGATGTCACAATGAAGAAAACAGAAGCAACAGCAACAACGCAACGATGATGGTGAAGACTTTTGGTTAACTGTCCGGCAGTTAGGTCGAGTCCTTGCTTCTGCTGGTTGCCTGCAGCCTTGTCCAGGTTTCCCCAAGAGCCTTTGCAAAGTGATCATCCACTAAAAAAGTTTTTTTAAATTTTTATAAATTCCTTGTTTAACTCTTCCTGCCTTTTATAAAATAAGACAATGAATTCGTTGCGAAAGAAATTCTTTTTTTTAAATAACGTACCACTGAGGCCTGCTTCTTTGTCAGTAGTGGTGGCGTTAAAAACTGCAGCGTACTCTTCTAGGCCTAAAGATCGCTTGAAATGCTCGTCTATTGCAGGGTCACTCACACCACCCACAGTTCTGACCCCGGTTCTTTGGCCTCCTGCTGCCGCCGACGGCGTCAGTGATGGGGTGGGCGTCACTGCCGTGTCCTCGATAGTTGTTCCTGGTAAACAGTACATATTTACTATTTCATCCAACATAAAATATGACATGGAACATACCCCAAAAATGTTTGACGTAGCGAAGGAACTTTTAATATCACAGATAATTAATACTGACGGTTATTAAAAGCAATTCTACTAAGCTTATTAATGACAAATAACAAAATGAAATTAAAATGTTCAGTTTGGAATTGTCACCCCATTTTGACTCTCAAATCTAGCCAAACTAATTCTCAATCCATGCTAACTCAATTTTATTTTAAAAAATTCAAAACTTTAGCTGGTTTTTTTTCTTTCAGAGTACTTCTCAGAGGAATTCCAGCTTGTAGCTAACGTGAATCGTCTATTCCTCTATTCAAGCCAAGCATCTGCGCGACGTGCATCACGCCACATTGTCAAAGCACGCAGTCACCCCATGCGTCAGACAATAGCCTGTTCTTGGTTGCCCCCCGCGAGGCCAAGAACAACGGCAGCCAGCCACTCGCCTAACGAATTCGCGTAGAACACCAGGAACTCGCAAGCAGAAGCTTACCAGGTTGCGGTGTGGTAGGAACAATCACGCTGGGCCTGCTGTGATGATGATGATGATGGACCCTGGCTGCGGACATGTCCAGAGCTTCACTTTGGATAGGATCCCTCCTACGCTCCTTGCGCCACGCGCTACTCGGCTTCCGGTGGAGATTCGTCGTCTTCGGCCTCTCTTCTGCACAATAGATACAAATCTTCAGATATTTTGAATTCTGTGCTTTTAACATATTATTCAGATTGAGAATTCTATTTTTCTAAATGAAACTTTTTATAAGTTTATAAATTTTTAGGCTTGCTAGTTTGTGAAATAGTTGTTATTTTTATGTTGTAACTATTCTGGTTGGTTGTTCGAGGTTCTTTAAAAAGGGATTTACTTTTACTCTAAAAGGGAGGTTTTTAAATGGACATAAAAGTATAGAGGACTCTTGGAGATTAGAAACAACGGTAATTGTCAGGATGTTAAAGGAGTTTCTTTATATTTTAGAGGAGTCTCTGTAAATAAATGCAATAACGAGGTTGTTTAATATTTTAAATAATCTTCATTTCCTCTTCCTATAGATAAAATTTATAGACATATAGTCTAAACTATACTGATTCCTAAACTGCATGTAGCTATGCAACCAAACATCTATCCCCGACTTTTTCTTGCACGTACAACTATAAATCATGATTGATAGC
This sequence comes from Bombus flavifrons, assembly GCF_040668555.2. Taxonomy (NCBI): domain Eukaryota; kingdom Metazoa; phylum Arthropoda; class Insecta; order Hymenoptera; family Apidae; genus Bombus; species Bombus flavifrons. The sequence continues at coordinate 5,859,308 of NC_138457.1, read as the reverse complement.
TCGGAGAAGCAGCGAATGGTCCGGGTTTCAAGCCATCCTTCATTCATCCTGCAATTCCTACACTATATTCATTCTTATAATTCTCGAAACGATCTTACGATCATTAAAAAATGAAGAGATCAAGTAAATCTGTCTTTGAGCCTCCGGCATCGCACATAATTTATTTATAAAACATCACAGATCACCTATTTCCGTTTCCTGTGATATCTAAAATCGGAAATCGATCTAACAACCCCTCGAACGATCGAGAAACACAAGGAGGAGTGCGAAGAGAATAAAAGAGAGAGGTGGAAGAGGAGAGCGCGAAGGGTGAGCAGAGAAACGAGACTGGTTCCCAGGATGGGGCAGGAAGTGCCTAATAGCCGTGAGAGGATCGTCAGGAAGACGGTCAAACTGGTTTAAAGGCAAAGGATGAGCTAGCGGCCAGGGAAAAGATGAATGGACCGAACGCGTGGATCGAAGCCGAGATCGTTCCGTTCAATTAACTATCTGGCTGCTGGCTTCTGCCATACTTTCGTCGAATTGAACAGAAGAGACCAGTTTACAAGTTTAATTTACGGAAGAAACCAGAGGCCAGAGTTCTGAAATGTTAATGGAAGCTAGTTAATTTCAAATAAAAAGTTGAATTCATTACAGATGCATATAAAATACAATTTATCAGAGATAGATCACTTTCGAATTCATCTAATTACACTCTTTCACTTCTTTTTTTACACTTGACGTTGAGTACCATGGGAGAGTACCACTTCTCTGAAGCCTCAGATCCTTTTAACAGCGTGTATTCACATACGTATAAAAATTATTTAGCGAACCTAAATGAAGAGGTTCAGGGAAAGGACATCCCATAAACGATCCAGAACGTTTCCTCACGTACCTCCGGGTTTGTATACCGTTTGAAAGTTCTCCGTAGTGAGCCACGGCTGCCAGAAACACCTTCTCCTCGGCGAGATCTCCATGCTTCGAAAAATCTTCAGGTGTCATGAACCCAACTTGCAACCACCATGAATACCAACAAGATTAATCATAAATCAATGGATTCCTCCTCTCTTATTCTCTCATAAACGGTCCATAGAGCTTGAAGAAGCGCAGAATATCGTGAACCACCGACTGGTTCCCATCAAGTTATAAAAATTGCACAGATTTCAAGCCACTTTTTACAATCTTCTCCTTGTTCTTTTTTCTTTTTTTACGAAATCGGTTTCAGAGTATAGAATACGTGGAATATCCTTTCCATGGGAGGATCTTCTTCTCACCGAAGAAAGTGGCTTCCATGATGTCCTGGTAGCCTCGAGGAGAACTCGAAGAAAGCGGCGTGACGCGATCTATCGACGAATTCGACTGGTCGTCGGCCAGAAATCAGGACCATTGGCTCTTATAAGTATGACCCAGGCTGGAGGATCACCCGATTGTTAAAACTAGCACGTTAAAGGATATGGAACGACTGGGGACATTGGATACGAGTTTTCTGGAAAGATAGACAGAGTCAGAGATACGTGGATTCGTGAATGCCCCTCTTAACACGACTGTCTTAAGATTCATTCATTCATCCGCCTCGTCCCGTCGTCTGCCCCCTCCACAGCTGGTAAAGCTTGCCTTTTACACATGCACACGGTCTGCACGCTTGGATCTAGCGATGGCTCCGTTTTATCAATCATTCTTGAACAAGTTTCTTCTGATGTAGTATATATATGTAGATATAGATACAGATATAGATATATAGATTAGTATCTTTTGAAACTTTCTAGAGCTTATAGAATCCCGATATTAGTGTTGTTCTAATATTAGTCCTAAGGTAAGATTATCTTCGGAAACTTCGAAGAGGGGTTTTTGAAAACCCTATTAAAAAAGTAGTTAATTTTTATGTTAAATATAGCGTGGAAATTAATACAGATATTTTACCATATAGAAGAATGGACGGTTTAACACTTCCTGATTTGAGTATTATCCAATGCTTGTTTTAGGATTAATTTGAAGGTGTGTGATTGAAAGCCATCGCTATTTGGCTACAACAGTGTGAGTGTTAAGGGATACAGGCACCTCTTACCAACTAACTCGCTTCTTTCCTCTTTCTTCTTCCTCTTTCCCCTTTTTTTCCGTAGCAGGTAAGCGATCGATGCACATGTGCGTCCAGTACACGTGTACACTACGTCTAACGCCGTCACGTTGGCGAAAAAATTTCTCCTGATAAAGATCCTTGGATTCCTTCCATTAGTTCTGTAAAGTACTCGAATTCGAATACTGTCAGTCGTCTCGAAGGTACCTTCGATGCCCTTCTTTAATTCACTTTTGGACAATAATACATACGTATCTGCACTTTCAACACATTTTTAAAATAATAATTACATGCTCTGTGAATATCAACATTGTTACCATAAAAGAAATCTATAATTTCAATAATGGTATAGGCGACCTTGAATATTATTACAATATAATATATTCTGTTGTAATTGTATCTATCTATGCTTCAAGAATTAGTATTCGAAGATGGTAAAATGACACGAATCTAATTATTTTCAAATATATTTCACGCATTCGAATCAGTGAATTCGAATCTAGAGAATAAATTAAAAAATTAGTGAGAATAGGTCAACAACCTTGAAGCCTATCGATTTGGGCAAGCTATGGAACTCTGTATTATTGTTAGTCGTGTGATACCTAAGCAAGATCAAGGTGGCAAGTTATCCTCGAGGAATCGTGAGGCATTGAGGAGGAATGCTAGGCATTTTAATAGCAACGCAACCAGGTAATCGCGTATGGTTATCAGACGTCCGTACACCAGCGAATCGCGGTTTCGTGGGTGTGAATTCGTCGAATACTTCAATACATTTCGAACACGCTTGCTATATTTCTTCCTCGTGCTTCAAAAATCTGAATTTAATTGAAATATATATATATCTATTTGATATTCTTGCTAGACGAGCACAATTCACATTTTATGGAATGTGCTGAATTAAAAAGAAACCTGCTAACTACACGTAGTGAAAATTAATATCTAAATATCGATCGAAACGGTGCTCTCCATTTTCTAGTAAAAAATAAAATTGAGATAATACTTATTTTAAAAAAAATTATCTCTCTTTGTAGAATTCTCAAAAACCCAAAAACTATCAGAATCTCTATTCTCTACATTGGTATATTGCTTGAGCTTCTTTGTATTCAAAATAAAAAGATTCGGATCCACAGTTCATTTAAAAATTGACAAGTATGATAGTAAATCTATCTAAATGTACAAAGATAAGATCACCGAGAAATCAAGTTGCTCGAATTTACCCTCTGATATCATTGAAATCATTGACCACGCCGATAAGTAGCAGAACCGACCGGGCAAACGTATTTTTGGTCATCGAGAAAGTCACAGAATGCGCCATCATCCGCAGGCAGATGCAACTACGTCTGGTATTCGGAACAGGTTCGAGGCACGGCATTCCATCACAACAAACCACACACAGGAGGAACCAGTCACACTCTCGAGAACCGGGGCTCGTTATGCTTCGCTGTCCGTTTCGATAGAGAGAGAGAGAGGAGAGAGAGAGAGAAAGAGAGAGAGAGAGACGAGAGGAGCAACTCGATGATTTATGAAAATCATCGCCGCGAACGCGTCGTCATGCTCCCGATTGCCCTCGAAAGTGGAACCTTTTCTCTAATGCGTCACACTTTGCAGCTACACCTTTTTCTGACCATACACATTCTTCACTGTGTCATTTAAATCAATTCTCCTTGATTTACACCCTCAATTTAAAAAGAAGCCATGGAAGGTAGATATTCTTAAATAATACGAATTTGTGGACCTTATAAAATTTGATACGAACAATTCTTTTTAACATTGTAAAAGTAAGAAATTAATTTCTAGATTTATAACTAAGAAATTAGATATTATTTTCTCTTCGAAACTCCTCTTGCATTTTAAAGAAAATATTACCGGGTTTCTTAAATGGAAGAGAAACGAGGAGGACAAACGATGATTTATGTTTTATCAAATACCAATGAATCAGTTTTCGATAAGAAACCTAGTTCCTCTCCTACATTCCCTCCATAGCTTCAGGACTCGAAACAACTAAAATCTCAACATGATTCAAAAGTGATATAATAAAATCCATCGTGCCTTCGTTCATTAAAATACCAGAATGAAGCTCGTAACATAATAGAATGATTCAACTATTCCAACGCGAGAAGACTATTGTTTACGGTCGATTACACACTAGACTATTGCGAAAATGACACACTTTAGCTAGCAAACGTTTCATGATACTGTGAGAAGCGGCTTTAAGAATACAGAATAATCAGACTGACTCCTTTCAACAAGAAGATTAATCGAAACGTGTTCCGAGAGTAGAATGAAATTGTTTTGATGTTTGTTTAATGTTTGTTAATGTTTGTGTTTCGTTTGTTTAATTGTTTGAAATGAAACGTCACAGGAGACTCGTTCGAGGCTCTTGCCAAGGAGTCCGTCGGAGGAGTCGCGAACGCGACGAATCTAAAATAAACGCCGCACAATGTTATCTAATTCGACGCGAAATTGGCATTTCGCAGGAATGCGGGCTCGTACTGGCCTCCTCTCTTCTTACATAGATCCTCAACAACCCTACCGAACAAATTCCATCAATTCGTTCGACGGACCGTGATTTATCTCGCCGCGGTTAGTCATGGAAACGAGACCTTTTAATCGCCTTCGTGGACTCGGAAATTTCCTGGAGGAAGTGTGAATGCTTCTGGGTAAAAACTTTGGAGCATAACATGGTAAACTGGATATCTGAAAATGATCTGGTTTTAGGTTTCATGGAAATTGGGTTGATGGGTTAATTACGTTTTCTTCACTTTCTTCTATTACCGTAAGATTATAATGCGCAAAAGTTGGAAACTTTTTGTACGTACTAGTATGTAAAATTAACGCGAATTTTACGTGTACAGAGTACTGCAGAAAGCATAATCAACAACATCACGTAATCTAAATTCCACGGTCGTAGCCAACACATTCCATTGCCCATAATTTTAGTTTTACTTCCAGTTTTCATTTTGTAACGTAACGTAAGTATACGCTTTATTACGAAAACAATTTGACACTCGTTAAAATATTATATTTTATCCTGTAATATCCTGTACCTTGAAACAGTACAATTAGAATAGCCTTAGCCCTCTATCATAATGCAATCATACTTTGAAATAACTGGTGACGGTGACAACTGATTGTTGTACCAGTGATCTATATCGAGCTAAATAACAATTTGCTATGGAATATCCAGTTCAGTTTCCGATCCACTATAAGCTTGATCAATCAACAATCACGAACAATCACCAGCAATCCATTGAAAGCTTAAGTCACGAGGCAAACTGACCTTGCACCATGGTAGCCGCCCTGGAGAGGACGTCCAAGGCGCTCTCGACGGCGGACATCTCTTCTCTCGTACTTCTTCTTCGAGAACTTGAACAAAGGTATCCTTGATCCACCAATTTCACCCTTTCTAGTTTTTATTTCTAAAAGAACTTCACTTGTCCGCGGGATTGAACTTCAGATAGGAAGTGTTTCTCGAGGTAGAGATGCAGCAGGTGTTCGACACACGGGTTGAAATTCCCGCGATAGAACGCTGACGACCACGGCACCGTCACGAGGATCTCTGCTCTCTGGGGACAGAAGTCGAAGTTAACTGTTTGGGGGCCTTCCTCGCGGCCGAAGCCAGTACAAATAAAGTAAAACGGGGATTAAAAAACGTGACATTGTCTGTGGAATGCGGACCCCTCACCAGAGGTCTGCCGCCCGCGTCCTCCGCCTCTTCGCGTGCAGCCCACCCGACGCCGCTTCGCGAGTCCCCACGCGTATCCACTCGATCCCAGATCCCACTCCACCCACCGTTAACATACCGACTAGTAATGGCTTCGAATTACTCTCCAATTATTAGATTAGAACAAAAGTTCTTACCACTTTTATATACATATATAGACTATATATATATATATATATTTGATTTGAAATGTATTCAATAACGTATATTATAGTGGATAAGTATTTGGAGACTTGCAAATTATTGCAAATATATAAAATAGTTCAAATAAAGCTCTTCGATCTAATTTTCTGATCTTTTATCTCAGGAAACTACATACAATTAGTAGACATTGGTAACATTAATAGTTGGTACTACGTAGTGTAAATAAAAAAGCAATAATCGAAGCTTGATGACATATATCTGTTCAATATTGATATCTTAGAATGATCGGAATATATATTTCCAACCATATTCTAAAAGTTTCTATGGACTTTATGAGGTATAAGCTATTTATTAGAGATAAATATAGAAGTTGATCAATGGTCGGTATATTACTTGTTTCAGTTTCAATTTAGCAGAACATTTGGTCGCAATTAAGGCAAGAAGTAAAGAATTAATAATAGAGAGACATTCGTCTATTATAATGTTGAAAATATAATAAAAATACCAATATTTTGATTGAATTGCAACAAATGTCCAAATACTTATGCAAGGTAATATATGTACCATGTGTGACATGTCGTGACATCGAAAATTATATCACCGCTGAAAGAAAGAAAATCCTTTAGGATCTTGTATTTTTTTACATACAAAGCTTTATTTAAGGAAATAAACGCTAAGAAGATATTAAGAGTTACTTGATCGGTGATATTTGTGTGTATGTTTGTACAATGATAACTCCGAATTATGTAGGCATACTCAAAGCTATTACTAGTAACAGTGTTCCTCTTCTTACTCTCGTATCGCGCCTCCTGCTCTCTTTCCAAACTTCCATGCAACCGGCGTCGCAATTTCATTTCTAACAACATAAACAATGCCTTTCAAATAGTACTTTGAACCTATTATTGTGTCTCTCATCGACTCCTTTCTGTTTCCGTGGAAAAAATAAGAATTATCTAAGGTGAATGCATACTTTTCGTACTCAATAGTAATAACAAAAGTGAAATTTTGTTTTTCTAGTGTAATAAGTATACTTAGAAGGATGAGTATTAAAGTCCAATTGGAGTAAAAGGGAGCCAATAATCTGGTAATTTGGATCAAATACTTTTACTCCCACTCCGATATTCTTGCAAGCTTTTCCTGGATTCTTCCTGAAACGTATCTTGTCAATAATATCTTTTTTTAAATACTAATCTCTCGTTGGAATGTAGAGTTACTGATAAATTTAAAAGCTGATAAACATTCAATCGAAGATTACAAGTCAGAGAAGTAAATAATCGTCCCTCGCTAAATGAAATTCATCGAAAGCGATGAATCAACGAAACGCCGGGCACGCGAATTCCAGTCTCATGTAACAACATACACGCAAACGCGCGGGCATAATTAAAAAAGTTCAAATCTGTAACAAACATTTTTCGTAGAAAGCCTGATAAAAGAATAATTCCTGAAAATCACTCTGTATCGTTGCTGCAGTTCATGAATTTTTATGTCTCAATCTCATTCTTGTTTTAACAAGACTTAATATTCTAAGAAAAGTTGTTGCACAGGATTTAAACAAAAGGCTGTGCCATATCAATACAACAATAATATACCTCTGTATCCTCTGCAAGCATGAGAAATTAAAAAAAGAAAGAAATTGGGCCAAAAAGGACAAAGACCAAAGTTAATAGAAAGTAGACAACCGGTAATGATTTTAGTAATTTTCTTACCAACTTTATACATTCTAAGAAAATCTTTAATGTAAAATAAAAATGAGAAAGCATGCATATCAGTGCCGCAATAATATACTTCTGTATATTTTTTCAAACTTGAGAAGTTAGAAAAAATTGTAATTGTGCCGAAAATTGGACTAGAAGAACAAAAAGCAGGATTAATAGAAAGTAGACGGTAAATCGGTAACGATTTTTATAATTTTTTTACCGACTGAGCATAATGAAACGTACCCCTCGTCTCTCCGCCCGTCTTGAGGCAAGAATCGATAGAGGAATGCGACGTAGCGTGAAGAAAAAAAAAGGAACGAGCCACGCATTCCTCAAGGTAAATCGAACTTAAGGTGGTTCTTCCCCCATTTCCATGATTCACTCACCGATGTTTCTGCATTGACAGGTTGACGAACAGAGGATCAAACATCCGGCACGACGTCCGCTGGCACGTCGAGCCAACGCACAGTACGTATTTTCATTGAAAACGATGGAAAATCTAATGGTATGCGGTCGAACACACAAGGAACACAGGCTCTTTGACACACGAGAGCGAGCCTCGATTCCCCACTACTTAAACATTACGCTGGAATGTCTGGTATTCGTCCGTCGAGGCGCTATCTAGCGGGAAGATTGCCAGAGGCACAAACGCGCGCCACGCCGACCGTATAAATACAGTTCAAACTCCCTCTTTTCCCTCCAACAATTATGCCTACAATTTCATATAATTCTTTCTTAGCAAACAAAATTTTTGAAGGGCTAATTCTTCTTAGATTTCTTTTAAAGTTGAGCTTAAGTTTCAATTAGCCTGTAAACCAAGGATTATTAAGGAACAACAGTACTATAGATGATTTTTTTAAATATATATAGGGGACGTAGAATAGAATACCTGTCTCTCTTTCAGTTTTCAGGCAATTCAAATGTTTTATTCAACACATTTAGCGCTAAAAACAAATTCAGAGGCGTAACCTCTTGTATACTCTTCTAATATTTGCATAAAATCTGTATACACAAGTCATGTGCGTATTAAGACATATTTTGCAATGAGATTTTGACATACATTAATGTCAAATGTCAACATAATGATAAAAAAATTAAAATAAAGCGATTGCAATTAACAGATATGGATATTAGATTATAAATTCTTCCAATGCTTTTTATGTGGTAAAATTGAATTCTTTAAATATTGTATTACAAGAACTAGAACCTTGTTAAAGAGAAAAATTCGCATATTTAAGGTATCACATCATTTCCAACATCCTCATCGTCATCGCTTATGCTATCCAACGCGTAACAAAGCTGTAATTAAAAATTTAATAAAAAGTTCACAGAATTGAACAATTCAACATAAAATTTTTGGGATATATGTACCTCGTCTAAATCGGGCCTCTTAAGTATTTGCTCCAGTCCTGATAATTTTTCTAAATAATTCGGTATATTACACGCATCCAAAACAAAAGATAAACCCCGATTTTTATATTCCGCGATAATGGGCACAGAGCAAGCTGTGCAGGATGTAAATCTATGAGTAATCGTTAACTGAGTATCGTAATTCCACAGGGAACCTCGTATCGTATGCGGTATACATCCCAACAAGCCTACCAATTCTGTATCGCTTGGGCTAATATTATCTCTGCTGTTACCCACCAACGCTTCTGCCTCGATTCTGTTAGATACAAAACAATAAACTATTAATTATAGGCAATTGTAATATATTTAACTTTTATTTGTATTAAAGTTTGTATTATTCTTTTTTACCCTTGAGAGTGCTGCAACAAAGCTACCAATAACTCGACTGCTAATCCTGCAGCAATTTGTGATAAACCCGGCCTGCTAACTGTGCATTGCTGATCCAATGTTCTGTCAGTTTGTGACTATAGAATAAAATAACTTTTATAAAAGGAATAAAAATCGTAATAATTTTATGATAGACTTACATTTCCAGGCTGTGTTACATCATTACAAAAATAGCAACCAAGGTCCATACCGCGGGGATTCCTAGCATCCAAGTCTGGTGAAACTGGACTAGTGAAATTTCGAGTACCGTGCCTCTGTACTGTATAAGAATCAAAACCCAAGGCTGCATTGATGGCAATCTTGTTCTTAGCAGCGCAGAGAACCGTAGGTAGCCACCTGGCCTCTCGAGAATCCAATAGAAGAAAGACAACGTCGCTCTTCTCGACAAGTTCTTCCAATTTTTCCAGGGACTGCTTCGTAGAATCCAGCATACTTTTACCAACAACATGCCCGGGCATTGGAATGTGTAAAACTACACCTTCTGCATTCTATGTTATTAGTAAAATTAATTTAACAAAGCATCGATGAAATTAAAGATTTTTATGTACTCACTATGCTCGGTCGGATGTTCAATAGAGCGTCCTTAGCTGCATATGCTTTATACTTATGCTTCACAGCATCCTGGTGACTGTACAAACTTTGTCGCACTGTGTTGCTATGAGATACGTTGGAGCTATCGACGAAAGTTATGTTATTAACTCCCCAACCTAGGAGAACTCTTGCTACGGAACAACCTAAGGTTCCAGCGCCTAATAAAAGACACTTAAGATTACAGATCTTTTCTAAATCTAAGTCAGGAGCAAGACGCCATTTCATTAGCTTCAAGTTCAGATTGATAGCTCTGTCTGACAATCTGATAGAAGATAAAAATGTCACTGAAATATTTGATATGCGTACTTATCGTTAGTATTTAATTTTTTTTTAAATAATTACTTGGTTGGATCCATTGTATCAGATAAATTAATTATGGTGGGACCCAATTTATCGTTTGAGTTGCTTTCCCAACCCACCAGATGACTCATAAATAAAGCATCTCTTATGTCTTTATAATTTTCATATTCTTTGGTCTTAAGTTTAAAAACAATACTTTTCTGTGCTTTATTCCCTCGTATGGATATAAATTTAATGTTTTTTGAAAAATAATATATAGGACAATGCCAACATAAAAGGCATAAAAGATTACGTAAAGGCCAACCTGGATTGGAAGTCATACATGGGTCATAAAATGCAAAATATATTTCACTATATTCCTAGAAAAATAGGTAAATATACATATATAAAAACAATTGTATAGTATTTTTATATAAAATAAATCTTTTAATATACTTGTGATTGCTTTTCCCTTGCATTAATTGTTTCTACTCCTGTTGCCAAGTCAATAATACTCAGTTTACCTTCTTTTGATATTGAAACTGTAAAATAACTTTTTGTCCTGCTATCTAATTGTAAGAAATGTTGAGACAAATCTTCTACTTGTGCGGCTGTGAATTCTTCATTAATTGATTGTGGAGATTCTTGATAATACATTTCAGGCAATTTCAATGGAGTGGGATGTGCAACCCAATAATAAAATTTATATTTTTTTAAATCTGAATAAGCCAAGACTAAAAACAATGACAATTTCCATGGGTTTTGCAATACTGTTCCATCTTGAATATTATTTATAATATCCTTTCCCATGGAATTGATGAATTGTTCAGGATTAATTTGACGAAATGCTTCAAAAGTATTTGTATTAATCATATGTCCAAAGCAGAGAACCGATGAATTATTATTTAATGTCTCCAAGTCTCTAAAAATTACCTATATGGAATTAACTCTGACAGATATTTGAAATACAATGGTCGAAATAATAAATTATGTCACAGACATAAACTTACTCATTGAACGATGTGAAATCCAACACCAATGGATTGGTGTTGTCTTCGTTTAACGATTGGAGACTGTAATTTCCCCATAGATTGACACTTTTCTCATCAAGTTTGAATTTGTCAATCTTCAATTCCACAAATTTTGCCCAGAAGGTGCTGTCCGTACAAGACCTCAATTTTGTAAATTTTACAAATTTCGCCATTCTTGAACTTCTGAAAATGATTGAACCATTCGATAAAAATACGTCATCAAGATGATAACAATAACAAGACTCACAAATATATATTACAAGTTCCAAAGCACGACCACTGGGTCTGCTTATCTCAAAAACTCGCACGGTATTATTTACTCTATTATCGATAATGAATTGAACTAGTAGTACAGGGCGAAAAAATTCATAGAATCGAAGGAAAAGCAATTAATCATCGCATCAGGTCGCGATTTTACGAATTTTCTACACGCATGCGCGTGTTTCGTGCAAACTAATAAATTGCACTCTTTTCAAAAATCAAGTAGTAGAAAATTTTCTTTAACTTTCTCTCTGGAGATTACCTGTAATACAAAATAATATTTTTTCTTATAATTATTATTATTATAGTAATAACTTATTATGACTTGCTAATTCCTAATATTCAACTGGTAAAAGAAGATATTATTTATTTTCAGAAAAGCCATAAAAGTTAAAAATTGAACTGTGAAATAAAAATTAGCTTGGACCGTTTCAATATTTTTAAAATTTTAATATTTTATATCCTATTTGTATGTATCACACATATTTGTGATTACTAATTGCACATATAGATTGTTAATTAATTATAGATTATCATACAAATTGTTATCAGTTTTCTAATCATAAGAATATAAAGATGTGAGCAAGCGATAAGGAAAGTGATATAAGAATGAAAAGAGAACGCTGCACAGAGGCCTCTTGTGTCCTCATCTAATAACGTACGCACATTCATATAGTAAATAATTAAGTATAACACTAATCAACGAGCGACGCCTCCATACAGCGTTCTCTTTCTACTCCCATATCGAATCCACTTACACGGTAACATATGACTCGCGTACTCTATCTTTACATCTCTATACATCTAGTACACAGAAATGTCATTGATACGGTACTGTCGGATCGTCACTAATTATAAATATAGCTCCAATTTACCCTACACTTTCTAAATTGACATTATCGCAGAGTAATTACGTTAACTTGTTAATTAACGAAATAATTAATTTGTGTGAAAGTAACAGAGATTATTATCATTTTTAGAATACAAAAATACCACTGATACGGTACTGTCGGTGACGTCAAAAAGACAGTATGGCCGGACAGCATCGGCTGTCTGCATTGTAACGTACAGAAACGCTTTCTGGGGGTTCGACGGGATATTTTAAAGGAAATATGTCAGATTATTTAAGATCCGCTCTGGGATACTTGAACGGAGCCACAAATACCAATGAATACGTCGGACAAATACTGGAAATCAACAATGTGAAATTACGTGTGACCAGACTACTCGCCGAGGGTGAGTCTGTCAACCCTTCTAGCACTCTACTGTCACATAATTCCACATCCTAATTAAAACATTTCCATATTATAACCGTTTTTAATTATAGAATAAAAATACTTGTTTTTCGATGCAATTTAAACTATATAAAACAATAGCTGACACTGTGCCAACACTGTATATTATTCTCCTCTTGACATGTGTCAAATGTGTTTTGACATTCAGCTATGCAATGCTAGTGAACCAGTTTGCTATATCTAGAATGTTTTTAAAAACAGCCAATTAACTAAGATATATGCATTCAAATACCTATATATTATTGGCAGGTGTTGCTATATACTTTACTTGAATATATAATTCATTATCTAAATTTAATATAGTTTGTTATAATGAAGACATAAATGAATTAAAATTGAGACAAGGAATTATATACAATTGCTTTTCCATGGTAAAGAATTGCTGATTCATTTAGAAATATCGATATTTAAAAAACATCACTACTGAGATAAAAGTTTGATGTGTAAACTTTATCACACATTTCTCTAATACTTCAGACTATATTTCTTTCTAAATTATTTATTCTGGTCAATATTGAAATACTTGTATCAACAGGTGGTTGGGCTTTGGTATTTGCAGTTGAAGACATAAATACTGGGAAAGAGTATGCACTTAAGGTAAATCACTCATCCATTTACATTATTCTAAAGTAGCTACAGAAGGTTATACTGATCTGCACTTATTCTTCCAGAGGCTTATAGCAGTTGATGAAGATGCTAACAGAAGTATTATGCAGGAGATAGAGATTTTGAAAAGACTATCTGGCCACCCAAATATAATTCAGTATCTCTATGCTCAGCGTTTCGAACGCGAGGATCGTCAAGGATACGAGTATTTATTAGTAACGGAATTATGTCCTGGAGGTACAGTCGCAGATACGCTCAGAAATTTATCGACGAATTCTCTGACTCTCGCTCAGATCTGTAAAATAGCCTACCAGGCTACAAGGGCTGTGCACCATATGCACAGTCAGCAACCTGAACCACTAGTACACAGGGACATAAAATTAGAAAATTTTCTAATCGGGAGCGATGGTCTGATCAAGCTCTGCGATTTTGGTAGCACTTCCAATCAGCAAATCTTGCCAAATCCATCTTGGAATGCTCAAAAACGCGCCACCTTGGAGGATCAGATGGCGAAATATACTACACCCATGTATCGAGCTCCAGAGATGATGGATACATGGAACAATGAGCCTATTGGTCCTCCAGTTGATTGTTGGGCGCTTGGATGTATAATATACTCTCTAATAACACTAAGGCATCCATTTCCTGAAGGTATTCAATTCATATCATGTTAATAGTAGAGTCGATTCTTATTTAATTTCATTTCATTCGCAGGTAATAAGCTCGCAATAGTTAATGGCAAGTACACTTCACTTCCGCCTAATCCTCGTTTAGCCTGTTTACACGACATAGTAAAAGGATGTCTCGATGTGTCTCCGATACGAAGGCTGACTACATCAATGATTTTGGAGCGGTTAGCAGCGATAGCCGAGTCAAACAACTTTGATCCTAGAGAACCCCCGAAAGTGGAAGTTTCAGTGAAGACTCCACCGCCTCCCAGACCTACTCAACCACCTAGCACACCCACTCCGCCACCGAGACCATCTCCTCCGGTAAACGTACTACCTCCAAAGTCTACTCCAGCGACTCAAACTGCAGTCGCCAAGATCCCCGTAGCTCAACCGACAGGCCTATTTAGCTCATTGAAAGGCGGTGCTGGCAGCATTTTGCGAAACTTGAAGGATACTTCGAGCAAAGTGATGTACTCTATGCAACAGAGCATGGCCAGAACTGAATTAGATGCCAGTTACTTAACGTCGCGTATATTAATCATGCCCTATCCAGCAGATGGAATAGAGTCTGCCTATAGAGCTAACCATGTGGAAGATGTAAGAGCATTTTTACAAGCTCGACATCCTCCGCCAGCTCGTATACAATTGTATAATTTATCTCGAGGTCGACCAAACGTGTCTAGACTTCCTGGTAGACATATCGACTGTTCTTTCGCCTATGCTTCCTCGGATTCTAATGCCCCGCTGTTGTCAGCCCTCTATCAGATATGTCAGGATATTTATCGATACCTGAATGCCGATTTTAATCATATCGTAGTGTTGTATTGCAGTGTGAGTATACTTTGGAGCCTCTTAGATTAATTAGAAGCCATAATATTTTTTAATGTTGCTTCCTTCTTTTAGGATGGATATAGAGCCAGCGCCACGATCGCGTGTACTTTACTAATATACGCTAGAGCATTCTCTACACCTGAAGAAGCCATAGCGATGTTCATAACAAGGCGACAGCCTCCCCAGCTGCAACCCTCGGAATTACGCTGTATTAACTATATGAGTTTGCTGAGTACCGGTGTACAGCCTCATACAAAGCCTCTAGCCCTTTGTTCCTTAATAATTAAGCCTGTTCCACTATTTACTAGGGCAAAAGATGGTTGTAGACCTTATGTTGATATTTATAGCAACGGAGCTTTAGTATTTTCCACTAAGCGACCAGAATACGAGGACATAAAACTGTTTGGAATGATGAAGGGAAAGGTTCAGTTGGCACTTGGCAATGCTACCGTTAGAGGAGATGTTACCTTAGTCATATTCCACGCCAGACAACAGCTGGGTCGTATGATAGGAATTAAAATTGCCTCTGTTCATTTTCATACTGGTTACATACCGCTTAGTGAATCTGCTTTAACGTTCAAGAAGAAGGATCTCGATGATGCGCCTGAAATAGGCGGAAATTTCAGTGTTATTTTGAATATCATGATGGCTGAGGAGAATCCAAAGATGGCAAGAGTTCCAGCTCCTTGGGAAGCGGAAATATCCTCGAAATTGGAACCAGATCCATTATTCGGATCTACTTTGGAAATGGAAGAAACTTTAGAGAGCTTTAGAATGTCTAAACCAGAAGAGGTAAGTTATAGAAATATTTCTATTAAAAATAATTAAAGTTTAGAGATTTTATGATATTTCGATGTAAAAATGTTAGATTCAGAGAGAAGTAACAACTCCGCAACCAGTCGAAGCACAAAGCAACGTTAATGTACAACAAGAAGTACCTCAACAGTCAGTAGAGGACATAGAAGAGCAAATAAAAGAAGAAATCAAGTTACAAGAAGCAGATTTATTGAACCTAGGAATGCCAGACACCAGTACCTTGAATAATACTGCGCATGCTACAGTGAATCCGGGATTAGATATTTTTTCTAACTCGTCAAATTTAACTAGTCAAAAAGAAAGTGATCTCTTAGGAGGCTTCGGTGATTTTATTCAACAAGAAACGAAAAACACCGTGCCCACTATTACCGATCCTGTCCAAAACGATCTACTCTTTGGACACGATCAGCCTACTATTAAGAATGACAATGCTAATAATAATTTGAACAATTTGTTCTTCAATCATAGACAGCCTACTACTAAGCAAAACCTTAACGATTTATTTGATCCACTCGGTGGAAACACTGCGAATCTTTTAGGAAGTATGCAAGGTTCTAAACCAAATAACACGAAGCCTCTATCCGAGGAAAACTTTCCAAGAAATTCGAGCGTTCCGAACTTCGCAGCTCAAAACAAGGATCCCTTCGCGAGTCTTGCTAGCTCCCTGGGAGCTGGATTAACGTCTAGTTGGAATGGAACGCCGAGGAACTCTAATACTCCACAATCCGCTAGCCCCGCTCCAGCTAGCACACCGATACACTCTAGCCCCAATACGCACAGGAACGCAACTAACGAGACCAATACCGCTGCTGCTGCTGCTGCTGATACCGGTGCAACAGGCAATAAAACAAGCAAACCGAGTGGAGATGCCTTCGAGGATCTATTGGGCAGTCAAGGCTACAATTTCTTCAGTTCGAGGAAAGCAGAGAAAGACAGCCCAAAGACAATAAATCAAATGAGAAAAGTAGAAGCTGCTAAGAATATGGATCCAGATAGATTGAAGATTGCCGAATGGACAGAAGGAAAGAAGGGTAATTTAAGAGCCCTTCTTTGCTCGTTGCATACGGTTCTCTGGCCAGAAGCTGACAGATGGCAACGGTGCGAGATGCATCAGTTAGTTTCTGCTGCGGATGTAAAGAAAGCTTATAGGAAAGCTTGTTTGGCTGTGCATCCGGATAAGGTATTATTCAAAATCTGAAACTATCGAGTAAAATGTTAATATAAATATGAACAACGATATCGTTTCTAATCCTTTTTCGTACTATTCTTTATAGCAAGCAGGAACGGCTAACGAGAACATTGCAAAGTTAATTTTCATGGAACTGAACAATGCTTGGAGTACATTCGAGAACGATGCGTCGCAACAAAACCTATTTAGTTAATTATTCCGGTCTGACTGTTATATACTTGTTATGTCCACGAGTTAAGGTAGTTCCTAGCGGAAAGAGAGACCCGAGAATATTATTAATTATTATTAATTATTATTAATTGTAAGATATTGACTATATTATTATTATTGGTAAGACATGACTCTCCGTGTTACATTCCGACTAATGTTATCTCAGCTGTAGCGGAAGAAGAAAAAAGAAGAAGCAATTAAGGGATTATAGCGAATGCAAATTTTTGAAAAAGCTACATCTGAATGGCTACCTATGTACATGCATCTTCTTATCATATGAAAAAAGCCTTGTAAGATCACTTAAAAAAAGGGGAACTGTATTAGACGTAACTGCGGCATAACGTGTATATGTATATAAGGCAAAATGTAAATTAAGGAAGATTCCAAATATATAAAGATATTTTCCGGCCGACTACAGTCTCTTCCATATTCCACCGTCCATCCACTGTCTATTTAACCAAGACTTTTTAAACATCTAACAAATTCCAAATAATTTTAAATACCATTTTTTGTAACTTTTTATACAATAAAAAAGGGGATTATTTATTTAAAAAGCGACTATTTTATTTACATTAATAATAAAAAAACAACACCACAATTTTAATATCTATTAGAGGGAAGTTGAGAAATTGAAACAGTAGAGCCCAATCTTAATGTTCGATGTCTCATGGTCTACAGAGAGACGCACATGAGAGATACATATATAAGTACGTGTGGTATAACACGTATTTGTGCGAGAGAATGGTATGTGTACTATAGGGGTGAAATTTAAAGGGAGGGGCTGCTCGAAAATGGCTGTTATGCACGGGGTAGGACGTCTAGAAGAGGGCAAGTGACGGTTCATCCCTGTCTTCCACACTGACCAATTGACATTATTTTACGACAATTGATACGGTTACCTAATCGATAGCTATTATGTGGCGGCTAAGAAGCAATCTTCGTACTGCTCTTCACCCACCCCCGGATCTGCGACATATGATTCGCTTCGGGAAAAGGTAAACTGTCACAGCTCTTTTTCCTCTGTACACGTTCAAATTTTCTAAATTCAATCGTTAAATTTATCCGATTTTATGCACTGTTTCGTCGTGCGTGAAAAGTTCCATGATTTTTTTTATTAAAGTGTGAACCTTGGAAACTGGAGTGCGCAAATGTCTAAAAAACGTTTCAGAGAGAAAGTATGAAATAAAAAAATACCTTTTACGGAAGCAAGGCAACGTTTTGTGTCAGAATCAGATTAATCATGATATTATTCGTGCAAACACGCTAGAAATACGAGATATTTGTATGTAGCATTGTCAACAATGTGAGACTAATTTGTGACACGTCCATGAACCATAACTGACTCATGTAATTATATACAAGGAATATCAATGACGAATAATTCGTTAATTCCGATTTCAACGATTACAGATTGGAACCTTACATGAATGATGTAAGTCAGAAGAGCTAAACAAAGAATAATAAAGTGGAGAGAAAGACAGAAAAGCGAAGAAGATGTTCGGCTTCGCTTGGAGATTTCTATTCCTCTTTTTGCTGGGTACTTGTTTCTGTCTCTGCTCTACGGATCCTGCCAGATCTGTGAGAGCCATTAAGGGACGGTTTCGAACATCTTACGCTGCATGGCGTATCGTGTTGTGTCTGACACAACCACAGGGTTCACTGAAAACAGATGTACAAAAAGCATGGGAGAAGGCAAGGCTGGAGTCATCTCACGCAGACATGAACGTGTCTTTCATAGAGGCACCAGTCAAGACAGATTCGCTGTCTTATCCTCTGTCACTGTTAAGCAAATTCTGTAATGAAATCAAAGCTGGGAAAACTGTATTGAGTCTCATCATTGGAGGAGGATCTGCAGCCAAATTTCTCGTCACTGCTGCAGCTTCCTTGAATATTCCAGCCTTGTGGCTACCATTTACACACGAGGATTTCCTTAGACAGGTCTGTAGTCATGGATAAACTGCTTTCCTAAAAAATAGCTTTTATGTAGTTAACAAAAGATTCGAATTTACAGGGAAATATTGGTCAATACGAAAGTCGTATAGGTTCTAGTACAAGGGAAGTGGGAGCAGCTGCTGCTGCCTTGATGCATAGAGCAAATTGGCATGCATTCACTCTCCTTATAGACACTACCTTGCTGCCAATGACTCATCTTTTACACGCGAACCAAACGACCTTAACACCTAGAACTATTATACATCTTCCAACGAATGACAAGACCTTAAGGATGAGACTCAAAAGAGTTGCCGAAGAGGGTGGCAGTGGAGGAGTCATAGTGATGGGTTGTGACTTGAACAGTGCACGAAGAATCCTAGCTGTGGCTGGTAAATATGAAATGCTTGCAGGAAGATTTCTGTGGCTCTGGTTGGATCTGAAAGCAGAACTGAGACCCAATGAACCAAATATAATCAGTTCTACTATTATACACAGCTCAAGATCGTCGATAGCAACGAATGAAAATTCTTCACCCGTAGAGAGTATAAACCGAAACGCGAATCTCGTAGCGGAAAGCCAGTTATCGTTAAACTCTTTGCCCAGTTTAGCGAACGATATACATCGATTACAAGAATATAGGTGGCAGAGCGAGAGGTCTGTGAACAAACAAGAAGATAGAAGCTTTAATTTTGACGACGACGAGGATATCAGAATAATGGACAAAGAATTGAATTCCAAGGATTTTATGCCAGTCGGTATGCTAGCGTTGAGACCCTCTGGTATAAAATTGATGGGTAGTGACACTATATTATCCAGAATGATCAGGGAGACCTCTCAGGCGCTGGACGAAACATTCTTAGAAGTGAAACCCAGACTGAATCGTTTGGGAGAAGCTCAGCTCGAAGAGAACTTCGTACCAGAATGCTTTCCAAAAAGTAGCGCCAAATTTTTGATGAGCAAAATGAGGCATAATGTTTCCAAGACCTTGACTCAGAAGTTAAGAAATTCCGTGAGTCAACTTTCCAGGGACAAGGCTAAGTTCCAGTTGCTGAACTTACAAGCCATAAGATTTCCAGGAAATAAGACTCAATTGAGGTGTGTGTTTAATTAAACGTTTTTTTAAAATAATTGAGTCTATCTTTACAATTCTAAATCTAAATTGATCCAATTATTCAAAACACTATGTTCGAGATAATGTATTCCAATGTTTTTCCACACAGATGGACGAAAGTCGGTACGGTGAAAGGTGGAAAGGAGGTTCATCTAGACACGATAATTTGGCCAGGAGGTGGAATCGTGCCAGCGTACCTGGAGCAAGGAGGCGAAAAAATTGGCATGCCAATGTATCGCATAGTAACAGCACTGGCACCACCGTTTACGATGGTTACGAATCTACAGGAAGGTCTTTGCTTAAGAGGACTGTTTTGTCGTCAAGAAAATACCTTGATGTGTTGTTACGGTCTAAGCATGGACTTGATGTCCCTGGTGTCTCGTGAACTAGGATTCCGATACGACTTGTATCTGGTAAAAGATGGCCTGTTCGGCAAGAGAAACGGCAGTACATGGAACGGAATCATGGGAGAGCTAGTCTCTGGTAGAGCTCAATTAGCCTTCGCACCACTCAGCGTGTCTGCTCGTAGAGCAGAAGTAGTCGACTTCACGACACCGTATTTCTTCAGTGGGGTCAGCTTCCTCACTGCGCCAAAGCTCAAGTCAGAAATCTCGCTATTTGCTTTCCTATTTCCATTCAGCACAGAGCTGTGGATCGCTGTTTTTACGTCATTGAATTTTACTGCCATAGCAGTGGCACTGTACGAATGGTTCAGTCCATTCGGCCTGAACCCATGGGGTAGACAACGAAGCAAGAACTTCTCGATAGCTTCTGCTTTGTGGGTAATGTGGGGTCTTCTTTGTGGACACTTGGTCGCCTTCAAGGCACCAAAGTCTTGGCCTAACAAGTTTCTAATCAACATTTGGGGCGGTTTCTCCGTTATCTTCGTGGCTTCCTATACGGCCAATATAGCTGCCCTTATCGCGGGTCTCTTTTTCCACCCTGCAGTGAGCAATTATCACGATAAAAGTGTAAGCAAAGTTTTGATCAGGATATTATATCTTATTTCTGAATAAACTAGCTAATGATTGTGTTATGTGTTGCAGTTACTGTTGCAAAGAGTTGGAGCACCAAGAGCATCCGCAGCCGAATACTATGTACAGAAAGCAAACACACAATTGTGGTCTCACATGGCCAGATATTCTTTGTCGAACATCGCCGAGGGCGTGGAGAGATTAAGAAATGGTACTTTAGATATTCTCATAGCTGATACTCCTATTTTAGATTACTATCGGGCGATAGACGATGGTTGTCGATTACAAAAGATCGGAGACACCATAAATGAAGACACATATGCCGTTGCCCTTACCAAGGGCCATCCTTTGAAAGAAAGTATATCTAAAGTTATAGCTAATTACACGAGCACTGGACTACTGGATATCCTGCAAGAAAAATGGTAAACTACTTTCACAAGAATACTGTCATTTAATTAAAAATTGCAAGTGAATACGATCGAATAACTGGAATAAAAAATAATCACAACAGGTATGGTGGTTTACCTTGTATTCGAGGAAGAGAAGGAATGGATACTGGCCTTGACCATGAACAAGGGGGACAACCCAGACCTCTGGGTGTAGCTTCTGTTGCCGGCGTATTCTGTCTTCTAGGAATGGGCGTTGTACTTGGTACAATTATTTTAGCTGGAGAACACTTGTTTTACAAATATACGTTGCCCAGATTGAGACATAGACCGGAGGACTCTATATGGCGCAGCCGTAACGTGATGTTCTTCTCACAGAAATTGTATAGATTCATCAATTGCGTGGAGCTGGTGTCGCCACACCACGCTGCCAGAGAACTGGTTCACACGGTACGACAGGGACAGATCGCCTCCCTGTTTCAAAAAAGTGTCAAGCGAGTAAGTGACTTTTTGCTTCCGTAGACTGTAACTTTTTTCATATATCTACAAGGTAGCCATGTTCCAGAAGGAACACGAACAACGTCGAAGGCGCAAAAGTAAAGCTCAGTTCTTCGAGATGATCCAGGAGATCCGGAGGTGAGAGCTGAAGAATCCATTAATCTTACCTGACTACTCCAATTCGTAAATCTAATCAGTAAATTGTTTCAATTTTGCAGAGTCCAACAAGAGGAAAAGATAGAAACTGTATCGGAAGAGCAAGAGAAAGAGGAAGAGGAAAAAACTGTAAAAGGAAGAGAAAGAAGCAAAAGTAAAAGCCCTTTGATGCCCCGAAGTCCAAAGAGATCAGAGAAAAGCAGAAGTTCGACCAATTTATCAAGCTCCAGGCTAGGATTGTCTCCGATCAGCTTGGAGGCCCCAATGAAGCCCAGAGAATTCACTCTGAGCAGCACTAACCTCAGAGCAAGAAGCCCTTTGGAAACAGTAGGTCGTCGCTTGAGCCACGGAGATGGAGGATCACCACCACCGCGTCTAGGCTCTAATTTCGGTGGCAGTGCAACGCTAAGACCCCTAGCGCCAACGAAAAGCGATTCCACCGGAAGTACGACACCAACGATCAAGGGTGAATCCACTGGGGGAGGTGCTCCTACACCCAGATACGCGAGAAGTCCTGCAAAACGAGGGCAATCGTTCCCAGTGTTTGCCACGTTGAGGCCACCACACTCGTCCAGCCATCAAATGTCCAAGAGCCCATTATTATCCCCTAATAATGAGCTAACTTCCGCTATCGGACGGAAACTATCTCGTGAATGGGGTTCGGGAACTCTAGATATCAGCAGGTCCTCCGAAACGGTCGCTGGCGGCTGCTCTTATACGCTAAACCAGGAGATGACGTTATCCTTAGAGCGGCCGTCCCATGAGAAGATGCAGAACGATCCCCTACCCATCAAGAAGCCTATAAGAAGAGCCAGAAGCCATGAGAACAGAGACACCGGCAAGCTGATGGCCGATCTACCGTCACCAAGACTCACCGCTCAACCGGTGGTAGGAGGCCGATCGGTAAGCGAACGAACGAAAAAGCAGTTAGAGTCCGAATTGAAAGCGATTTTAAGTGCCAGAGCCCACCACCGCGACCTTCATCCTCCTTGATAGACGACAGGCTATCTCACCTAATTTTAATAAAGAGACAGAGAGTTCTTGCAGAAGTGAGCCATAAAAGCTTCGAGGATCGTTGCCTCTGAGGGGCTTTGGTTGATTTAAGCAATATCAGATTTATAGGTCAATTTGTAGAAGAAAAAAAAATCCGACAAACAGTAAAACAAAAAGATATATATATAAAGGAAAAAGTATATATATATAGACACAGTGTCTCCGGAGGTAATTAAAGTGTAACACAAGAAAGAGATTCTCTCACGAAGAAAGAGTGAAATCTCTTTATCTGTTCATGTTGTTACGTACATTGATAATACTGATAGAGTATGTTGATAAAAAAAAATGGAAAAAAAGTGCTATAAAACTTTAGTAGATTGTCTTAACGAGTAGCGACTTAAATGAGTAACTAAAGTATTTTCTTGTTGGCATTTTAACTCTACAGAGGCTGTCGGTCTGGGCGAGTCTCTCTTAAAATTATAATATGATTATTAGATATCGTACACTGCCGTATTTCTCAAATTCCTTTTAATCATTCGTAGATGACTCATCGACATCTTTCAGTTTGCCATCTGAAACAAATTGGTGATGGAGATTCGAACGGCCGCATAAGACAATGGCATATATTAAAGTAGGAAGAATCGACAATGAATAGAAATAAGTGAAAGCTGAGAATCGCTGGTCTACGGAATTTTGCTGACTCACATACTGCCATAAACCTTCTAGTATTTCTCTCATGGGAGGAGAGAAAAGGAGAGACTCGCCCGTAGAACTCTCAGCGTAGAATGACCATTTACTAAAAGAAAAAAATACATAATCTTATTAAAAATTATCTCATTCAAAATAAAAGAATGAATAATAAAATATATTGAAAGGCGGACGAAATTTTAATCGGACGAGTCACTTTTTTACCGAAAGCTGGTATACCATTATATGGAATGAAATTCTATCAGCAAATATTTAACGACGATAATTGTATGCACACATTAATCATTCTATTTGTAATTTCATTCACTGATAGTGGAAGAAATCGTGTGTTTACTGTGCAATAACCTTCCACCAATTATTAGACTGATAGGTGAAGAAAAATTTATCCAGGAATTGCACACACGCATCCACGGATCATTGGAATTGAACACGCACATATATACACTCTCTATCTCAAAATGTTCTTTTCCTCTTCCTTTATACTTTCTTTTTCCTTTTTTTTCGTCAAACTGAAAATGAAGGACACGCACATATATACACTCTCTATCTCAAATTGTTCTTTTCCTCTTCCTTTATACTTTTTTTTCCTCTTTTTCGTCAAACTGAAAATGAACTATCATCGTTCCAACTTGATCCCAACTACCCAAACTTAGACTGTTAGAATGAATGTGTGGGACTAAATTAATTGAAAATAATTGATGAGCGAGGCCTTAGGAGTAGTCGATCCGCCCAATTCTTTACTTACGGATATAGCGTTTAATCGTATTATCGAGCAATTCGCTATATAATTATAAATTATACATAGAGGATAGCGATTTAGTTTCATAGTTTTCTCGTTAGGCACTGTATCCGACACTCGTAACTGAAATTCTTGAAAGTCTAACGAGATAGAGACTCTCACAAATGCATGTTAGTTATCATCCCTGAAATTCAAAAATACATTTCACTAAATTCAGACTATGCTTCAGAGACTCTATAAGACAACATAAGTTGTTCGCAGGCTGACTACATACAACTACTGAATCCTCAATCTGATGTATAACAAGTGTAACTTCTACCAATGAAAGTGTCCCAACTTACAAGTAACTACATTTGTTTTACCATTTACACTGTCAGCACCTACATGTTTACACCTGTCATTTTTTAGCTAACAGACTTTCGAGAATATTTCATACATGATGATGAGGAAACAAAGACAAATATCATTGTGTTACAAACAATAAAGATAATTTCCATAAATTTCTTTCAATTGAATAACAAAGAAAAACGACTGGCTTGCTTGCAATAGCAGATTCAGGAAGTAATCAAAATACAAAGATATAGGGGGCCAGTTTAGAGTCACCCAAGCCTAACTAAATCAAAGATAGACTTATTAAATTAATTAATAGCTGTAACATTCTTTAATAAGTGGGTTCTGCCGGTAATTTAGTTCAGTAGTGATCATATATATTCTTTTCTCCAATTTATTCCAAAATGCATAAAAAAAGAGAAAAAAGAAACCTGTCTTTTGAAAGTCTTTGTACATATGTGTCTTCTACTCTAGATACCTGAAGAGGCATTATTGCACTGAATTAAAGGTCGAGCCCCCTACTTCATTGTGCGCCAACAAGAACCTGTATAATGTGAGCATTTTATGGAAAGATCAGAGCAAAATTCATCTGTACTTCTATCTTTATTATTCAATTGCAAATCAAATATTCTGAAAATTATTACATACGATAATCAAAAAAATTGAATCGGCCTATTTAATGTAGAATTTAGAGAATTCCCCTTAGTTAATTAAAACTTCTGGATCTTTTAGTGCTCTTTTCTTTCCATTCTCCAAATTAATATCATGAAGTGTTCTCATTGTTCTCATCAATAATGCCCATAAAAATAACAGATTTAAAATTCAAACTTTTGAAAATTTGAACTTTAAAAGAAAAGGAACATTTATTGCTTGATAATAAATCTAATATAAATTTGTATGATTCAGTTATTAGAGATAACTAGTAATTAAAGTATTAATAACATTCTAATAGCCTTAACACGTTATTTCTGCGTCTAATGGCAATAAGATTATTCTATACTGTAAAACACTGCCATAATTTCAACTATTGTTATATTGATTTTAAGATCCTGCCAAATAATATTATCGCATTAAATATAATGCATTCTTCAGGGCTCTCTTAAAAACAATTAAAATTTCTCAATGAAAAACAGACATTAACTATATATCGCAAATAAGTCAAGAAAAAGAGTATCTCCTCTTCAAATTCACAAGATATTTGGATTTGTCACTTAATTATGAGAACATTTCCAATATAAAGTACAGAATATACTAACAAATTAACAAATAGGAAGTATCAAATACTGAGGACTTGTTCATTGAATTCTATGCATAGAATAATGTCTCAATTCACAGAACAAGGTTCCTACTATCTTTGAAATTTATTTTTTCAACAATTACAATGGAACTTTGTACATTGTGGAGATTTAATAGTAAACTTCTCAACTGCATAGAATGCAATGCTAAAAAAATTCTTGAGGCTCAATATAGGTACTTCTGTACTACTCTTTCGTTTTGCTAATACGAGTAAAAACTGATAAGATCTAATTCATAAATACTTATCAAGAACTAACCATTACTTTAAAAGGGTCTTTAATTTGGTAGATCAATTGCTACTTACGTTACATTAAAGTTGCATAAATTATAACTTAAGCGCAATGCAACTTTAAGGAAACGAAATAAGTATTGTAAAATCATAAAGTAAAGGATTACACGAAGTAGTCGTATAATAAATCACAGAGATTCTGTTACGGCGGTGACTTGTTGGCGTACGGTATTAGGTTAGGTTCCTCGTAACCTACCTCGTCTCTCTTGTTACGCCTACTATTATACTGTTATTGTTGAAAACTCCATATTAATAAGAAATAAATATATTGTCTCAAAATAAACGTGGTCTCTCATTTTCCCAATTTCAAACTCCTAAAAACTTCAACCTATAACCTCTTCATTTCTCAATCCTTACATAATAAACTCATAAATATGTAATGTAAACCTAATGATTGTCATTTTTTATACGTGAATCCCTCCAACATTTTCAGTTTACCATCAATTTACTGAAACAATGTAGAATACAAATGCATACACATAACCAAACAAATATTTAAAACATATTAAACGGATTCCTGGATAACAAAATGCGAGCCAGAAAAATTACCGGACGTATTGGTTCAAAGGTGCGCGAACGGTCTCAAAGGTAAAAACCTCGGTGAGTAGCTGCTAACGTGCTTGATCATCAAAGCGAAATAAATGCAAGTCATTCACGTCATCTACGATCACGAGTGTTGTTTCACGGTCGAACTTTCGCTTGTGTTTGTCTCGTACATAGCCCCGTGTGGTAACCATATACTTAGACACTGTCTCTTATTACCTTATTATCTCGGTACGACCGAGCTGCTTGCGGTATAGTGACATGTAAATATAAACGTATTCGCTGTTGTCTTCCGAACGATTAATTCTTTGCGTTTCGTTTTTTCACGCTTTACCGCCCAAATTTTTCACAGACATACATGTAAAATATCGACGTACGTATTACGAGCATGGGTGGAATGTACATTTTTCATTCAGAAGCCGATCTCGAGTAACGAGTTACTCTTATCAGTCCTTAAGTAACGCGTTAGAATAGACGTTAAGATATCGATGCTCATCTTGGAGAAAGAAAAATTTGTCAACTCACAGGATTCTTTGAAAGCACGTGCAAATAATAATTTCACGTCTGACGTGAGCCAACATCAACATCATATTCGTTAGTACTTATTGTTCATATCTGCGCCATCGAGCACGATCAATTAATTGGCAACTTAGCCCTTTAAATTATGTTCGCTCTATTGCATCTCCTCTTCCCTTCTTAATTTATTTTACTTTGGGAAATTTATCAAGATTGCAAATTTTTATTCGTAATTCATTTGCATTTCTCTGTTTTGCCGGCGATTCTTCGGTCATTTCTGTAAGTATTTCTTGTGTTCTTGAAATATGGTTTATACGTGGTGCTTAATTGTGTAAGATTTGTCTATTATTGGTGAACTTAATTCTTTCATAGGTTATTTTAATGGATGAAGAAGATTGTTGCATGAAAAAAGAAGCTCCTAGCAGCTTCCATTCCAAAAATCTTGGATCTAGTTCTTCGTTCATGACCGAGGGTGAAGGACTAGATTCTACGGAGAAACATGGAGATCTTGGTGACATGACCTTTTACATGGCAAATTATATTAAAGATGCTATGAAGATGATGTTCATTATGCGCAGTCATCATATGCTGACTGATGTTATATTGGAAGTAGGGTCAGAGTTATTCTATGCACACAAAGTAATATTAGCTGCTGCTAGTCCATATTTTAAGGTAATTTACCTTAAAGACATACAAAAAATATACACTGGACAAAGACAAAAATTGTATTGACTTGTTTTCAATATTCTAGGCAATGTTTACGGGAGGTTTGAAAGAATCTGAAATGTCTAGGGTAAAACTTCAAGGTGTCAGCCCAACAACGATGGCACGTTTAATATATTTCATGTATACTGGTCAAATAAGAGTCACAGAGATTACAGTGTGCTCTCTTTTATCAGCAGCCACCATGTTTCAGGTATGTAAAAGATAAGTACATTTTTCTAATAAAAAAAAAAGATGTCACAGTATCTAATATACTTTCTTTACATCTATGATGCAGGTTAGTAATGTCATAGATGCGTGTTGTGTATTCTTGGAAAGACAATTAGATCCCACAAATGCTATTGGAATTGCTAATTTTGCTGAACAACATGGTTGTCAAAATTTATGTCAGAAAGCAAATCAATTTATTGTTCAACATTTTAGTCAGATATGTCAGGAAGAAGAGTTCCTACAGTTATCGGCAATGCAATTGATAGCACTAGTGAGAAAGGATGAGCTGAATGTGCAGGAAGAGAGAGAAGTGTACAATGCAGTGTTAAAATGGGTCAAGTACAATGAAGAAGCCAGAGGACCCAAAATGGAGCACATATTACATGCAGTGAGGTGTCAGTATCTCACCCCTAATTTCCTTAGAGAACAAATGAAAAACTGTGATGTTTTGAAGAAAGTACCTGCATGCAGAGAGTACCTTGCACAGATCTTCAAAGATTTGACTCTTCATAAAAAGCCAGTGGTAAAAGAGAGAACACCCAACACTCGCAGAGTGATATACATAGCTGGTGGTTTCTTGAAACATTCTTTAGATTTGCTAGAAGGGTATAACGTAGATGAAAAAACTTGGACTCAACATGCTAAACTAATAGTCCCAAGATCTGGTTTGGGTGGAGCATTCCTAAAGGGTATGTTTTATGCTGTTGGTGGGAGGAATAATTCACCAGATAGCAGGTAAGTTTCTTGGAAGAGAAGATAGTAAGAAATTAGATATAATATTTTTAAGAATGTATATGAATTTGCAGATATGATAGTGATTGGGTTGATAGATACAATCCAATCACGGATCAATGGAGAGCTTGCAGCCCAATGTCTGTACCAAGGAACAGAGTAGGAGTGGCTGTTATGGATGGACTATTATATGCTGTTGGAGGTAGTGCAGGTGCAGAATATCACAATAGCGTTGAATGTTATGATCCAGATCACGATACTTGGACTAACGTGAAGCCAATGCACATCAAGAGATTAGGAGTTGGAGTAGCTGTAGTTAATAGGTGAAACTCTCAAATTATTTAAGGTTTAAGAGTTTCTTATTAAACTACGTTATCTATGTGAATTCTGTTTATAACAGATTACTTTATGCCATTGGTGGATTTGATGGAACAAATCGACTGAACTCTGTAGAGTGTTACCATCCTGAAAACGATGAGTGGACAATGGTTTCACCCATGAAATGTAGTCGATCAGGAGCTGGAGTAGCCAACCTTGGACAATACATATATGTGGTGGGAGGATATGATGGAACAAAGCAATTAAACTCTGTCGAAAGATATGATACAGAAAGAGATATATGGGATCAAGTCAGTAGTGTCACTATTGCTCGTAGTGCACTCAGTGTTACAGTACTAGATGGAAAATTGTATGCAATGGGTGAGAGCCAAAAAATATTTTTACAGAATAGATTTTATTTAGATTTGTAACTTTATCAATGAATGTTTTCTTATTCAATATTTACAGGAGGATATGATGGTGAACACTTTTTAAATATAGTTGAAATTTACGACCCTATGAAAGACATATGGGAGCAGGGAGTACCAATGACTTCAGGAAGATCGGGTCATGCGAGTGCGGTATCGTACCACCAGTGTCCCATCCATTGTGATCATCTGGATCATAATATATCTCTAGAGAAACCACCATCGTGATATATGTAATTATCAGGTGTTAATTTAAATATTGGTATATAAACGAAATTCTTAATCTAGGGAAACAAATACAAAAAGCAAGGCAGAAATAATGGAAATAGTTGCCCAAACGGTGAACGAGTGACAGACTGATAATTATGTATTTTTGAGTTGTAATGTAAGTTCTGTTCTGAAAATTGAACTGCATTAACATTCTATAATTTTATTCTTGATAGAACCTCCCGATAGATTCAATGATTTATTTTTATTAAATATAGCATACAACATATATATGTATATGTTTTAAAATCATACGGACCTTATCTATCCATATATATATATATATTGTTTTTAAAATCAAATTTGTATAAAAAAACTTTCTTATTTTTGAATCGCTGTACATTTGTAATATATTATTAAACTAATATACTGACACACATGCACACGCGTGCACGCGGATCTGTATGTACATGTAAAATATCCACAACTAATTCGCGCATTTTTGATCCTATCAATTAAATGTATATCCTGCCTAATTATTATATGTTAAGAAATGTTGAAAGACTTGATTAAGAAAGATGAAAAATATATATGCTTGAAATATTATCAGTGTTCTTTTTTAATAAACATTCTTCAGAAGTTCAACAATATTTATAATTATCTAGTAATAAAAAAAATGTGCACTAATTAAAATATAATTAAAACTATTTCTTTAGTTCAGAGATATTTTGATCTATATCGTTTATAATGATTCACTACCAGTCCAAAAATGTAATTCAATCGTGGGAGTGTGGGAGTCAAAAACTGGTTCTGTTGTTAAGATGGATCACACTAATCGATATTTTCGAAAGCTGAGGAGCACGGATACTCCTACCATTAAAATCTACTTTTATACCATATAAAGCGACAATTATTACATTCCAAAGATAATCAACAATTTTTTAACAATTTTATGTAAATAATATCTCTATACATCTAAACTATTCAGTTCCTACTTGTTAGTTATGGTAGGTCTACGGTGAGGTTATAAACATAATGATCGTCTAAGCATATTTATCGGAATGATAAATAATACGAAAGAACATGAAAACAATAAGTTTTTTCACGATAATTTCCACCGACCGTAATACAGCAAAAATTCGGCGGACTACGTGAAATTCAAATAAGTACAACGATGAAATCTGTGTATAAATTGTTTTTTCTGTGCCTTATCTTCATCGTATTGATAATACTGCTTAATTTAACAAATTTCTCTAACAAAATCTACGATGCATCCACCAAAGAAGCTGTCGTTTCTACTACTGCTAAAAAGCTTCAACCACCATTAATAACAGGAGAAGTAACAATCTGTGTGGTAGTCTGTGGAGACAGAGTGGATGAAGCGCTAACTATGCTCAAATCTGCCCTAGTCTTTACATGTAGATCCTTACAGTTCATTATTCTGGCAGAAACCAGCCTAATTCCTGCCTTTAATGAGAAGTTAGCAGAATGGAAGCTTTTATCAAACAAAACATTTGATTTCGTTGTCAAGCCTATTACATTCCCCGAAGGCAGTGATGCAGCTATGTGGAAGAAGCTGTTCAAACCTTGTGCAGCTCAAAGATTATTTCTCCCGGTAATTCCATAAAAATCTAATTAACTAACAAAAAAATATTATACGTATTAATATCTAAATGTATGGTTTACTTATTACAGTCAGTGCTAAATGATATAGATGCTGTCCTCTACGTGGATACAGACACGTTATTCTTAGCTCCACCGGAAAAAGTCTGGGATGAGTTCAAGAAGATGAATTCTAGCCAACTAGCAGCTCTGAGTCCAGAACATGAAGATCCTAACACAGGATGGTACAACAGATTTGCCAAACATCCCTATTATGGAAAGCTCGGTGTGAATTCTGGAGTGATGTTAATGAATCTGACAAGAATGAGAGAATTCAGATGGATAGAGTATGTGATACCCATTCACAAGGAATATAAATTGAAGATAACATGGGGAGATCAAGATATAATAAACATTATATTCCATTACCATCCTGAGAAACTGTATGTCTACTCTTGCAGATATAATTATAGGCCTGACCATTGTATGTACATGCCTGTCTGCACAAAAGCAGAGAAAGAAGGTGCTCTGGTCCTACATGGTTCTAGAGGCACTTTTCATTCTCAAAAGCAACCTCCTTTCAGAGCGATTTACAGAGCCATGCAAGAGTACCAATTGAATACAGATCCCTACGATTATTTATTGGTGCCAATGAGAAACTATTTAGCTTTGGAGCATAAGTCAAACTGTGGTAAAGTGTGGGAAGTGTTTATTACTCAGCCCGAGTCACACTTAGGGCAACAATAATATTTAAGCGTTTCTTCTATATACAAAGAATAATTAATATAATACTTCCTCTTCGTCCTGCTACTGAAACAAATTTGGAACTTGTACACAATATTTAATATACAGTATAGTATAAACAATTCTATTCATGCACAGACTGATTATGTTCTATAGTGCATTCTGATTTTATTCGTTAACAAATGCGCTGTGATTGTTACTGTCTAACGTAAAAAAAGGAAAAGAGCTATGTTATTATAATTATTAGCTAAGATCATTTCGACAATACTCTTTGAATATAGCTTTGGATCAAATTTTTAAAATTACTTTGTATACTTAAAACTCGACGTAAATTACTTTTACAAAAACAACCGTCGTTAAACGAGATGTATATCGTTCAGAAACTTTTTACAAAAATTTTATACAATTGCATTGAAACCAATGCAGAAGCGTTTTGTATACTTGACTATAATTATTTTGTTATTCCGTAATATACGTTTTTGTGATACTTCTCTTATACGGAATAAAAGGAATCATTCAAACTTAACAGAGTGCCATTCTACCATCGAATGAAGTCACCATAACACGCTTTAGCAGGTTGACTCTCTGAAGAGAGGGGGTCATAACGCTGAAAGGGTTCGGGATAAGGGAACTGCAGTGCGGAGGTACGCTTCTACGAGTTACGACCGTTCGCATGAAATCGCGTTTTCTTCGATTCTCTGCTGCAAAACTCTTCAATCTCAATTAAACATTCGTTTAACTTACTTGGAAGATCCCGGCGAAAGACTATCCATAAACAAGAAACTAAAACGAAAAGGAGGAGGAGAATGGTACTTGTAATTCACGATGAAGCACGACGATCGCGCAGTCAGTAAATCAGTGTCTTGATAACGATTACACTTGCATTGATAAAATAAAAGCAGATCATAAACCAGTAAAAAGTCAACCGTGAGACGGTACACGTCAGACATGAAGAACTTTTGTGTTTCTTTTCCACGTTGATTTCCATTTATGTCCGCACGGTAACGTCATTTTCTACTCCGTCCACAACTAAGGTAAGAGATCTTATAGCTGTTTGAAGAGGAATGTTCATTTTTAATCTTTCATGCATGAAACATGGGATACAAAATACAATTGGGTAGGCTGATTCTTATATAAGTGACTAATCGAGCAAATAACACTTGAGTGAAGTTAATAATTGTGTGAACAGTAACACAAGTCAACGATCCGTTAAAGCAGTATCATCTTCCAGTGGTTCTCTTGTCTCATAGATCAGGGTCACCATCGCGTTACCACATTCTTATAGTATTCTTAATTTTGCTATCTAAAAGTTATAATCTAAAGTTGTTTTGAAATCAAAAAGTTAGGAGAGTTGTTTTTTTTAAATTAATCTTTTCATACCGATTAGCGAAGTTCTTATTGACATTTGCATTGCGTTGAACGATCACGTCATCGAGTTATGAAATTTTTCATCGCCTGAGCATTTGTTAAAACAAACAACATTTGTTTTCTCGTTATCGTTGACATTAGGCACACCTGAATAATCCTATTGAATCGCTTTTAGAAATTTCTTTTTCTTTCTAAATGATTGTTGTCTTTTAATTCGTTTATTCATTACATTTTTATCCATCTTTTTACACTTTATCCATTTCTGCCATACATATACGTATTCTTCATCGTAAAATGTTGTTCATGAAAAATATCAATAGTCAGAAAAAACCACTTAACGATGTTAATGTAATAGATTAAAAAAGAATTAT
Source organism: Bombus flavifrons (assembly GCF_040668555.2). Classification (NCBI taxonomy): domain Eukaryota; kingdom Metazoa; phylum Arthropoda; class Insecta; order Hymenoptera; family Apidae; genus Bombus; species Bombus flavifrons. Next base: position 5,824,939 of record NC_138457.1, on the reverse strand, counting down.
CCGGAGGAGGGGTAAAGGAGTATAAGTCATGCATACTGCATGTATGCATACAGCAGTAGACAAAAGAAAAAGAATCTTTTTGGAAAAACTGAACGCGTTAACCTCGCCCCTTAGATACCTATTATATTCCTACACGCGTGTGCTTTACATTCTTCCAGAAATTTATCGAAGTACAGTGAAGACAAATAAAAATATTATCTCGGCAATGGTTTGATTTGGGGATTACGTAATAAATATAGAAACTTTGGGGTTTAATATCTCGACTTCGATATCGCTAGGCTTCCGTAAAATGTAATTACTTGTACGTTGTATTCTTCTTAACACGTAGCTAAAATTTGAAGAAATTCTTGAGAAATTCATTTTCTCGGAGAAATACTTTAAAGTGCAATATTAGATCAGGTATTAGATTTCGGACGTGAAAGTTGATAATATGTTAGTCTATTTCGTTCCATTGGACTTAAAAAATACGCGTTATACTCGGTTTAGAAACATTTTTCTTTTTTTTGAAAATTATAGTTATTTATGTGGCCAACCGGTATTTGTAACAATTAAGACGTTTTACAACAATAATTTGGTTTACGCAAAGACTACAAACATGGGACAATAATGTAGAATATGTTATCGTATTTGCACTGTTTTATACAAAATTTTACTTATATTCTTTTGTCGGTACTGCCAGAGAATTATAAAATATTTAACGTAAATTGGATAAAAAGCTATAAAAGTAAGAAACGGAAACACTAACAAATTTTCATTGTACTTTATACAAAGATTTTAATTAAATTTCATTAATAAAGGTATGATGTAAAAATGTTGTCGTAAAAGAAAATAAAAACAAAATTCGTTGTTCACTTAAGAGACATTACATTCCACTTAAATCAAAGCTCTGAAGAAAAGACTCGAACAAAACAGAAATGTTCCTGTTCCACAGAAGTAAGCATGTCGTTGTTCAAAGCGCGTGCCGCCCCCAGGTCCCCTACGTCGGAGAAGGTTCTGAACGGTGGATCTCGTTACCATAATCATCATAATCAACCAAATGGTAACGAGAACGATCAGGAAGGGTCTGAAGGGACTCATAATCAACAACAAAATGGTAACCAAGAGCAAAGGCGATCTTCTAAAGTACATAAGCCTCCTCTAGTCTTCTACTGTCAACTGGCTCATGGAAGTCCAACAGGATTGATATCAGGATTCAATAACGTACGAGAACTTTACCAAAAAATAGCGGATTGCTATGATATACCAATGGAAGAAGTGAGTCTCCTGTTATTTGGTTCTTTATACTGATTGTATGATAGAAATAATTTATCTGGTACTTTAGGTAATAGTAGGTGGGTTGTAAAAGAAACTTGTGTTTTGTTGCTTTTGTGTATTAATTAATAATCCATTTTTATAAGAATTTTCTACGCGGAATTATTCAAGAATTATTTCTTGCAATTTATGACAGTAATTCCGATGGATAAATAAAAATCTTCAAATATTTATTTGAAAATTTTCTTCGTCATTTGTTGCTATTGTAGTAGAAAAATAGCTCCAAAAATTCTTCCTGTGATTTATTTATTCAGTCATGGTGCACAAATAACACCGCTCTCCGTAGGGTGAATATCCCGGATACAGGAAACATCGGTTCCGGGCTGTGGCCTCTGGCCGACCTGGCGGATACCAGGGCTAAGTGTAGCTTTCCGTGTAATAACAGATTGTAAAAGGCCAGTAGCAGCATTTATTAGCCAAGCTGGCCAAGCTGCATATGTAGTGGGTCATTCAAATCGGGGACAGTATTAAACTGACTTCTATAACACCGTTTAAGAACCCTGGTGAAAGTTAACTTGCAGTTAATCGCATTTAAGACATAATTCGCGAAACATCTAACAATATGCAAATGATGAAAGGAATTAACCATATAGATATTAATGCAGTTAGTTTTAGATTTCCATTAAAAATGATAACTATCTTTATTTTTATTCAAACTAAAATAATTTAACTTCTTTCAATTATTTTTTACCATTATTTTGTTCTTGTTTTACTTTTTGCTACATATAATGTAAAGTACTGGCATATGAAAGGAGAAACGAATGTAGTGGGGACGAAGTTGCTTTGATGATCTGGAATAATAATAATATACCTTTGATACATCTTCCGCATCTACCATAAAATATATAAAAATTATTATACATCTTTTATTATTTCAGATCCTCTTTTGTACGCTGAATACTCACAAAATAAAAATGAGCGAGTTGTTGGGAGGCCAGATAGGAGTAGGTGACTTTATATTTGCACATAGAAAAGGTAAAATTATAAATTTTGAATCATCGACTGTTTTATCATTGCCGAGAACAAAAATTAAATTTTTTAAATATTACTTTTTGTCTAACCCCACTTCAACTATTACTAATTTCACTTTTTTTAGGGAGACGTAAAGAGATAGAATTGGTGAAAACGAATGATTCCCTCGGATTAACCATAACCGACAACGGTACAGGGTACGCCTTCATAAAGCGCATCAAAGAAGACTCGATAATCGATAGGATAAAAGTGATCGAGATTGGAGATCACTTGGAAAAAATCAACTCCACCAGTCTAGTTGGCAAACGTCATTTCGAAGTGGCAAAGGTGCTGAAAGAGATCCCTAAGGGAGACACATTCACGCTAAGACTTGTGGAACCATTGAAAAATGGTTTTGCCAACATTGGTCCACGAGGTGATACGAAGAAAGGAAAGAAATCCGGTTATGGAACTGGAAAGGAAACCCTCAGGTTCAAAGCTGATGGAAGTGCACAGATTATAGAAAAGGTAATTAATTATAAATAAAAAAAGAATAAATTATAACATAGATACTTACAAAATATTCATTTGTTCTTTGGTTGTTGATTAATAGGTGGATGATGCTGCCACTATAGCCATAGAGAAGATCAACGTGATCTTAGAGAGCTTCATGGGCATCTATGACACAGAATTAGGTATATAGAACCATTCAATAACGTATTACAAATTTACAAGTGTATTACAAAGCGTGATATATTTATAAATTTTTTATTATTACAATATGTTTTAGAAATATTGTTTTTCTAAGTAATGTTTGTTGGATTTTCTTCTTTAAATAGCTACACAAATTTGGGAGCTTGCAGAGGACAAGCGCAACAGTAGTGAATTTGCAGAAGCAATCGATAATTCAGACTTAGAGGCTTTCGGATTTACGGATGACTTCGTCATTGAGTTATGGGGCGCTGTGACTGATGCCAGAGCTGGAAGACATCGATGATGTCGACGATTATGCCAATTAATAGAACCAAACAAAGAAAGAGCCAAGAGGAACCCTTTTCTATTATTAGCAGCTTAAAATTTGTGCCGTAAAAATGTGGCATGCAGATAACAATTGAATTGTAAATTAATTGTAGTAGTTAATGCTTAAAATTTGTACAATTTATATTATAAATTTATACATATTTAAAATTATACAAAATAAAATAATAAATAAACTTGAAAAAATTATATATATCTTTTATTATAAAAATAAAACAATAGGATAAATAAAGAAATCCAAAGATTTGAACAAACACCGAATCATTTGGCAGTTTATTTGTATCATTTGCCAACTATAATGCTAAATAATACAGAGATAAGACAAATAAAACAGGAAGAAATAAGTAGTAGATAAGTAAGAGATAAATTATTACAAAATCATTTTGACTGATGTGTGATATATGGTAATTCATTCCTTCAGAAATACAGAATGCTTTATCTCGTCCAAATTGTGATCTTTGCATATTTTTGTTATTTGAATCCGAGCCAATAAAAATCAACCAATAACAATCAGAGAAACATGTTATCATGTTATCTATGAAGTTAGTGTCAACTACTAGTGCACTGCTGATTTAACGTTCTGCAAGATTTAACCTACGTTGAGAGTAAATTTTTATTTGGAAAATGATTTTTGCCATAAGTAGGGTCGGCTGTATATTTTTTCGTGCTAACACGAGATCTAAAAATAATTACAAATATCTGAAATTGTCAAGAGTATGTAATATTAATATAAAAATATACCGACTAACCTATACAACCTGTACATTTCTTATTAGATGATTTATATTTTTAATTGTAATATTAATTGTACTTATTGTGAAATAAATTCTGTTATAAACTTTGTGATATATTTGAATGCTAAGCAACTTTTACTCTTTTAATTTCTATATATACAAAACTGCATCATTTATTCATAAAAAAGTTCATATATTTGTTATATTTATTATACTCTTCTTTTTTAAGTTAAATAAAAATGAAATAACATTTCTCTTTGCCAGATATGCACAGTAAATTTTTCCACAAAGGCTAACATTCCTCAGTTGGAGGAAGAGGTACCAAAGTTAAGATCACCGGTAGGAGATGGAAAGGTATTCAAAAGTGTAGACGAAGCTATATCGGACATTCCAGATGGGGCTAAGCTTCTGGTTGGTGGATTTGGACTTTGTGGAATTCCTGAAAACTTAATTGCAGCAGTGTTGAAACAAGGTACCAAAGATTTAACTGTTGTTTCAAATAATGCAGGAGTTGAAGACTTTGGATTAGGTATACTTTTAAAAGAATGTAGGATTAAGAGAATGATCGCTTCCTATGTTGGTGAAAACCCTGAATTTGAGAAACAGTACCTCAGTGGTAAATTGGAAGTTGAATTAACTCCACAGGTAAATATTAGTAATAAAACAATTTTCAATTAAATTACAACACAAAAAATTACACAATAATACTTCCAATATATAGGGTACACTGGCAGAACGTATTCGAGCAGGAGGAGCTGGTATTCCAGCCTTCTACACTCCCACAGCATATGGAACGATAATTCAAGAAGGTAGCGTTATTGTGAAATATGATGAAAATGGGAATGCAGAAATATCTGGAGAGCCAAGGGATGTAGCACAGTTCAATGGAAAAAACTATGTCTTGGAAACTGCTATCACAGGAGACTTTGCTCTTATAAAGGCTTGGAAAGCAGACAAAGCTGGAAATTTAGTTTTTCGAAAAACAGCCAGGAATTTCAACCCAGTGATGTGTAAAGCAGCTAAAATTGCTATTGCGGAAGTAGAAGAAATTGTAGAAACTGGTCAATTGGACCCCGATCACGTTCATTTACCTGGAATTTTTGTGGACAGGATTGTCAAAGGCCCATCATACGAGAAACGCGTAGAAGTGCGTTCATATTCTTGTCAATATAAATATTTCAATAATTTGAAAAATTACTAAAACTTTTTGTCTCTATTAGAAACGATATACGAAGCAAAATATAAAACCCAAAAAAGTAACACCAGCAGGTAAAGCAAGAGATAGAATTATCAGACGAGCTGCGCTCGAATTCAAAGACGGCATGTATGGTGAGGAATTTAAAAAATTACAAATATTTTCAATTAAAACACTTAAATAAATTTAAAAAATTTCTTTTTGGAAAACCTTTACTAAATACACTTTTTATAGCTAATCTGGGAATTGGTATACCTATGCTGGCTTGCAATTACATTCCCAAAAATGTAAAAGTAACATTGCAATCTGAGAATGGTATTCTTGGCATGGGTCCATTCCCAGACGAATCAGAACTTGATCCAGACTTAATAAATGCTGGGAAAGAAACAGTTACAGTCGTTCCAGGAGCCTCTTTCTTCAGTAGCGACGAAAGCTTCGCAATGATTCGAGGGTACTTATAGAAAAGATTGAATATTAAATAGTTTTTTGGTAAAAGATAGTACATTTGAATTTTTTCAGGGGTCACGTTAATTTGACGATGCTCGGTGGGATGCAGGTATCAGAGAATGGAGATCTGGCTAACTGGATGATTCCAGGAACTGTAGTGAAAGGAATGGGAGGTGCAATGGATTTGGTTTCTGCGGAGAGCACAAAAGTGGTGGTTACTATGGAACATAAAGCTAGAGATGGAAGTCCAAAGATTTTGAAAAATTGCACCTTGCCTGTCACAGGTAATTTTTACATTTTAATTCTTCGTAAGATAGAAATAGTTACTCATCTTTTAATTCCAGGTCAACAATGTGTAGACTTAATAATCACGGATATGGCTGTATTTGAAGTAGTCCATGGAGAAGGATTGAAATTGATTGAAATTGCACCAAACATTGATGTCAGTGATATTATTAGCTCTACAGGTTGTGAATTTTCGGTGGCTGATGATCTTAAAGAAATGGGACAAGTGGATTTGGAAAATTGTCAGTAAATACACGTTCCTACACATTTTTAATTATAAAAAATGAATATGAAAAAAGTTTGCTTCGTCTAAATTCCGCAAAAACGAAAATAATACTTAAAATTCTTATTTTCTAATTGTAAAACTACAAAGTCATACCTTTATCTCTAAGAACTGTAAAATTTAGTTATAAATGTAATATAAGTGCACTGTTCCATGCAATATAGTAGTTAGTTTTCAATACAGGTAATGTAATTTTGTAATATATATTCTAAGGCTAAGGAAATAATAAATTCCAAAAAGAGAACAAGCTCGGCTTTTATATTTCTATCGGTCTAAGACCTACAATTAAAGAAATTACTCTCTAAATTTGGCTTTCACTTTTGCTGGAAGTGGTAATAAATACAGAACACTGTTTAATATACTCAGTCCAACAGCAAAAGCCAGAGAAATTAATAAATTTAAGTCAACATTCAATACTTCTGAAATATTTTCGCCTTCACGGGTGAAGCGTTCTATTAAATACGATCTTCCATCTGGATATCTGCACAGCTCTGGTATCCCAGGACACGTGAAGCTTTCATTATAATGCAAATTTAAAAATGTAGGCACATCAATGGCTAATTGATTTAGAGCCAATGATGCGTACCTAGCAGGTAATGCAGTGGAGACTGCAGCAAGCCAATAAGGCAGGCCTTTCAGACTTCTGATGGCTCCAGATGCAATTACCAGAGACACCAGTGTCATGTATAACACCATTATTGCACCTGTAATGGGTCTACCAACCACCATGAACACTGCAACAGTTATTTGTTCTGCTGCCACATAACTGGCCCATAAAACACCACAGGCATAAGCCCAGGTAGACAAATCTAGCTCTAAAATAGGTGTCAGGATACCAATGGTGATCATGGTAGACACAAAACTTAATGGCAAGCTCAGTAATGCATATGCGGTCAAGAACATAGCTCCACCATATAGACCTTCTCTTTTTTCTTGATAGTATCTAGCCCTATATCCTGGAACTTATTAATTAATAGACGTTACATAATAATAGTATATCTATTAGGTTGCCTGAGAAGAGATTGGTCTACATGCACTTACAGAGGAGAGCTGTGCATGCTATTCCAGCAACATAGAACAGAGTTACTACATTGAAGACAAGACCACTTGTTTGTAGAAATATTCTGGATTGCACAGGAGTCGAATGCGAATACAAAATACTCATTAAAGCTATTGAGAATGGTAACAATAATAGTCTGGCAGCAAAGTGTCCTAAGCCAGATTTATTGAAGGCAAATGTCGTTGCCAGACTTCTTCTAAAACGTAAAAGCTATAGTAGTATTAGTATATTATTTTGGGAGATAGCATGCATTTGTAAAAATACATACAAATAAAGGGCAAACAAAGTGGAGAAACATCCTGGTTTAATTCCACGCCCTAAACCTTTATGCATTATTCCTAAAGATGTATCTTTAATATTAGGTGGCACTTGGGGCGCCTCTTTCATGTAAATAACACCCTCGGCTTTGAACTTTTCAACCAGAACGGATATCTGCTGGTTAGATTCTAAGAAACGATCTCTTGAGCGACGATCGACAGTTGATAAACACACTAAAGTCACCATTATCACTAATTAATTAAACAATTATTTAATTATTTTATTCCTGTAGATACATACTTACAGTAATACATCAAAGGATTTTCGAGTTCAGGACATGGGAAACCGATATAAGTGAAATAGTCCAACATACTTCTAGTTGGCCCCGAATAGACAACTGCTCCCAAACATAAGAGAGTCACGCGACTCACGAAAGGTAGCACATCCGATCTAGGAGTTTCCATCGTTAGAACAACGATGGATCCTCTTCTGGTTGCGTAAGACCAGAGCATAGACACAATTAAATACGTGTTTAAGGGATCAGTATCCCATGTGGGCTCGTCCAGAAGTAACAACGTAGGATCTTTGGCCAATTGTACGCCCAACATTAATCTTCTGTATTCTGGCTTAGTCAGATCATTTACCGATCTATTTGCAACTTGAGACAAAGCCAGATCAGCTAAAGTTTGTCGAACTCTGGCTTCCCTGTTGTTTAAATTGGCAAGCCATGTGGCATAGGTCAGTGTCTGTCGAACTGTTAGACTAGGTAATAGATGACATCTGTGTGCAACATATCCACCATGTCGTCTAAACAATTCTGGAGTTAATAAATTGTTATTTAGGCTGACTCTACCCCTAGTTTCTCCCTCCGCCCTTCCAGCTAAAAGACAAGAAATTTCCGGATGCTTTCTAAGACCTAATTAATTATATTTGCACTTAAATCATTATCTTACCGATGACATCGAGCAAAGCTCTCTTTCCAGATCCCTTGGAGCCCAAAATCGCTAACACCTCGCCACCGTGAACTCGGGCGGACACATCTCTCAATACAGCAGTAGGTTCCGACTTACTCAAACAACTTCCTTCAATGACCACAGCAGTGGAATGAAACACATTGGAGATATCAAGAGTACAATCCGATGGGATCATCCTGGATCTTTCTGAATTATTTCATAACGACCTTTTGGAGAAGACAAACTTTGTTTCTACTCGACTCGATGGTATACTACAAATCTCGAAGATGAAGTTTTGTTAGAACGGAGAAACAATGGTTCTTCCAGTAAAATAGTATTTGGTCACGGAGATTGCACTCCAGGAAAGCACGTAGAATGAACAAAACGATGTATAAACTGGCACTGCGGCTAGAGAAGTGAACATCGCATGTAAAACGTAACCATCGGCAGGGATACCTGGCTGGGAGTTGGCTTCACGAGGTGAATGTCTCCTTTGAGACGAGTTTGGTGGGAGGAAGGTAGCATCAGTGGTAGCTCAAGGGTGTACTTGCTAATTTCAATCCCCAGTTCCCTTCCCAGTCTCCAGAATTACACACAAAAGAAAGATCTTCTCTCAAATAACTTTATCTGTAACTACTAATCTTTAACAAGCATTTACAACTTTATACATGGAATTTTATCCTAATCGAAAGTAGATTTAAACACCTTTTCAATTATAGTAAATCATCCCTAAATGCTTTGTAGATACTGATAATAATGGAACGTAATTGGAAATAAAAAAAGAGGCAGAAATAATATTCAACCAGCTTCATACTGATGTAATTAGAAGTCAGGGGTCAGATTTTTGGTAGGTACGCCATTGCGAACTTGAAAGACCAACAAGGAAGGAAGGGAATACAGAGAGGGGGTTTCGTTGGAGGCTCGGAAGGCAAGTCTGTCAGAAGGCAGCGTTTAGAAAAGGCTTCTCGGCGTTGGACATACCGATGCCATTGCGGTATCGCGATCACGGATCGGGTGATGCGTTCGCGGGCTCCGTCGTGCGATTCCTGAGCTGACGAACATAGTGTTTGTCTTTAAAATTCCCGTTCAAAGTTATCAGGAGGAACCAGACGAAAAAGAGGAGACCAGGAGCAATCGGCGGAATGGAGAAGCAGCATCACCTTGACTCAACCAGGCTCGCTTGAAAGCTCATCCTGAATACCGGTGGTGAGTCATTGTCATGAAGAATCTCCGGGAACGTATCAGGTTTCGTGGCACGCGCAATTCCTGACGTTCACGTGCCTCCTTCTCGCACATGAACATTATTTTTGCAGAAAAAATCATCAAACAATTACCTATTGTTTGTTTGTTGTCCCTCCGCGTAAAAATAATGATAGAGAGAACCATGATTCATGGGTAGTTGCAACATTTTTTACTCAAGTACCCCAAGATGCTATTACGACAGAGGAGAAGTCATATATGATCGAATTCTTGTTAGACACGGAAAAAAGGGAAAATATAAACGGTTGGCACAATCCCGTGACCAGTCATGGTTCAACGACTGGGAACCTGATTTTGCATAATAAGAAAGGTTTACCTGGTACCGGTGAAAGCCGCAGATTAGGAACTATTTTTCTTAAAGAAAATTATTTTTTATCTATCCGTGAATTTTTTTTAAAATCAGTCGCTTATGAAACACTGGGTGGCTCTGCCTAGCGAAGAAAAGGAACTCAAGAAGCGTGGTTAATATTCCGTGGCCATACTTTCTTTCTAATGATTTTCATTTCACTGTCGATGCTTTCACTAGCTTGATAATGCTGTCATAATGATTTGAAGAATGACATGATAAATTATCTTAAATATTAACTGTTAATTACCCTATTTACGTCCTTGTGAATGCATTTTTTAATTGTCATAATTTTTAAAGGCTGAAAACAAAGTTGAGAGTATAGATAGAATAAAGTTTGAGCTGAATCAGCTACGGTTTTTCGCGATGGCTTTATGGGGATGAAAGATACTTAGAACTGCTTGGTGACGACGCTACTATCGGGAGATTTCAATGAGCGCACAAGACATGTACTTCTGCACTTTTCCACGTGCCATGGACGGCACTCTGGCTAATTTGCAATGTTAATTAAGCCTCTCTCACAGCAGACAGGCGTACCCCCATAGAATATTGAAAAACGCGGCAGCACTGACCTCGGTGTACGCCTCCATAAAGCGTTCCTTACTCCATCGCGTGGCTCAATGGCGGAACGAATACAAATAATCGAATTCTTCGGAAGTAAACATAAGATATTAAAAAAGACTGGTGTAGAATTTTTATTAGTCTTTTTGTTCACGAAAGTATATAATGAAAATAAAAAATGGCAAATGAATTGTTAAACCACCTCCTTTTGACACCTTCTTTCATTCAGGGAATCAAATAAAATGCTAAAATAATTCTTAAATAAAATTACTAAAAGAATTCTTCTTGAATCAATTAGAAAATTTTTGAACCGTATTCTTTAAATATTCTCATATGAAATATTTTATGCAATAAAAAAGCGTACTTAGCCACCAGAATCTAATTTCAGTTCCAAAGCATGCTGGTACTTTTATCGTTTCTGATGGCATTAGTGTCAAGGTTCGTTCCCTGATCGATGCACTAATTCATCTGATAATTCGGTGGACTTTCTACAGTTTGTTGCACGTGGTATCCAGGCCACATTTTATTAAGACACACTCTCTGTCACGTGTATACGAGATCGAGAGGCACGATCGTAGAAATCAGTGCGTGGGACAATCTCACAGCCAGCGGAAGAGATTTCGAAACCAGAGTATCGTTTCCCTAAACTATCCAAGTCGGCCAGGCTACTGGAAAACGTTCATAGACTGCAAAAAAGAGTGTGCATATCAGTTACGTGTGTCATTGGATAATGTAAAGATCTAATAACATCTTCATTGAAAATAGATTGAAATATAAGAAATTGTTCTTATGAGAAATTAGACATTAAAGAAGAATACCATTATAATCGAAAACAAATTAAACTATAGTAATTGGGAAAGAAGAAATCACACTTATTAGATATCAAGTAACGAGGAAGTAATTAATCCTTCGTCATAAAGTGTTCCTTCTCTCGAGTTTCACCATAGTAAGAACCGCTTGTTAGCCTAGTCTCCCATAATCCTCTAAATCTATGGGAACACAAACAGTGACAAGGACTGAAACTGGCAATACACTCATTTAAAAAAAAGAAAAGGGAATAATGGAGAAGGAGCAACAGAGAAGAATGTTATCAGCTCATCAAGTTACATACACGCTCATGATAGATAATCCATTTAACGTGGTCGCTCTGCTGGCACACAACTATCGCTTTTCATCACGAAAGCCTAATGCCCAGTGGATTGAAAAGTGAATTTGCATGTAGTTCAGTGGTTGACGGTGAAAATCACTGAGCCGTCGAACATGTATTAATTAAGTATCACCTTCCACACGGGACTAGGATTATACTCTACTGAGCCTGAGATATGTCGACGCTTTTCACTAAGTGTAACCAGAAACTTTTGTACCTAGAGGAAACAGGAATAAAAAAGAAAATATATGGCGGCCAGTTTGATACAACTGTTGCAGAAACGGGATATGCAAATGAACAGTTAACTCGAATACAAGATAGTTATCTGGCTCTAAAAAAAAGCTTGTACGCGACGTTACGTAAATCGTAGGGTAACATTACGGTCGATGATCGCAACTTACTGGTTCATTATACATTAGCCAAGGAGAAATCTATACGAATATGAATTCGTCGGGGAATTTCTAGTTGTGTCCTGGGAATGATTAAACAAGTGACAGGTGGCAAATGGCTTTCCATACGGGTACACGTATCCGTTTTTAAACGATGAAACTGGAATATTCAAAGAATTATCATCGCATAATCCTACTTTACAAAAATTTAATCGGTGGTGTCAAATAAACCGTGATGCAAAATAAACCGAAGAATTTAGAAATTCAATTTGATTTATGGAAATCCTAGTTTGATTCCTTCGGAGGGTTCTATAGGTAGATGATGAAGCAGAGCAGCTGGTCGGCTATGGAGAGCGATGATTAGCAGTGGAAATAACGTAGAATCTTGGCTACCTTCGGCCATACCGTTACTCGATGACGAGTAAAAATCTCAGCTGATGTCGAAGACACGGGGAGAACAGTTTCGTAGGTAAAGAAGATCCATTACCCAATAATAATCATCTACTTGCTAGCCTTTAATTTAACGATCATCAACAATTTTCATGTAATGTGAAAATCTATCAAGAAACTGTTCATCTGTAAATACCTGCAAAGAAAGAAAGAGAACAAACTGATCAGACTGGCTAGGTCATAGAAAAATAACAGAGAAACGTCTTTTGTTTGAGGAAGCTGCTCAAAAGATGCTCGGTTTCGTTCAAACACACGGCAAGTGAGTCAACATCTAACGGGAAACCAATTGGCAGTCGAAAAAAATGTCATGATGGCATCTGACGTGGACCAATGCCGTTTGCATGGACCACCCGATATAAAAGAACGTTACCTCAGACTGCTATTTTATTGCACCTATTAATCCTTATTACCCGATCTTCCAAATGATTTGTTAGGCTCTGTTGATTCATTAAAGTATTTAGAATAATGTCATCATTAAACTGCGGATTTTTATGCAAATTTATATCTTCATAGATACAATCAAAAACGTAGGAGCTATACAGACATGTGATTTACCTATTAAATATCATAAAAAGTAGTAAACTTTGGATATTTTGTTTCTGCATTGCGCCATGTGCATTCTATGCATTTTTGTATCTTTAAATTTCTTATAATTGCATATATTTGCATAAATGCATTATAATTGCATACAAGTTGCATTCTGAGTTATAATTCACAGTATTTAAAATCTTTATAAACGAGTAATTTGAAAAATTTGTGAGAATGGATTATTATAAGAAATAAGAATATATGATATAAAGTAGTAAGTGTAGGCTCTAGCTACCACTTTAATAAATTTGATCAAATAATGGAATAAACTATTATTTCACTAATCTCATTTCAATATTTATAGCATAGGGAATATCATCTTATCAATTTTTAACGAAAATCAATGATATACAATGCTATTTGAAAAATATTTCAATTCAAAATTCCGACACAGGATACAATTTTACTAAAAATTTCAATAACAATTCTGTGTTAACGAGTAACCAATGAAATTTATAATAAATAAAAAAATGTTTAATATGAAATTTTTATCCCTGATATAATTGTTTAACTTCGAGGATACTACACATGTTTTCACATTCATCACGAGGTACACCGTTAAGAGGAATGTTGGGGGAGCTTCTCTTCGCCACGTGTGCCGACGCAATGAGCATAATTACGCGAATATACAAGAGTAAATGGCACTCTGGCGTATACTCACTGCAAATGTGAAGCGATGTATCTTCGTGAAATCGGCACTAGTCGTCCCATAAATATTCTACGAGCTCGCTTTACGATATCCAGCGATGTTCTGAGGTCAGAACGGCACGTGTTCCACTATGCCTGAAAGAAAATTTAATGAGAGAGGGAATTAAACTATGCATTATTGAATTTGATATTCATAACGTTAATCATCTCGATTAAAAAGGAAGCGATCGGATAAATTGAAAACGTTTTATTAATTTGGTAACGGTTTGATGGTAAGAACTTGTAGCGATGTCTAAAATGGCAAAAAGTAAGACGATTAACGGTCAGATGCGCGCAACTGCTCCAGGAGTCACTCCACCATGTAATGATTTTGCGTTATCTAGCATCTAATAAATATTATAGCATTTAGATAATGCGACCGAGTAACATCTTTATGAATTATCATTGGTTTCATAAATATCTCTTGCCTGCGTGGAATTCTACTTGTTACAAAAAAATTAAACAAAACTTGAATGAAAACTTTCGAGTAATCAAGCATAATAAATGAAGTACCTTGAAACTTATCCACAAGCTAATAGGAACTTATAATAGTTATTGTTATTAAATATGTTTTAATATTGATAAGATAACTAAAATGAGAAATTCAGTTTTGATAAAAAAATATTCAAATAAAGGGGAAATAATATTGATGAATAACCAGTTATAATAAACATGAATGTGATCGATGGTGTTCTTGTCATGCGTTTTGGTACGAATTCCAGTTCCTTTCCTTTCAGTGTAGTACCGAAGGCCAAGAGGTGAACAATTTCGAGCCTTCAGTGGCGAGCAATTTCAAAGGCGCGCCGATTATTCGCACGGTGTGCACGCATGCTTATGGAATGCCATAGTGCTCTCAACTCCGTTCAAATGCATTTATCACCATTCATGTGGAACAATTTATATGTTATATTTCCTGCATTAAATTCCCTGCTATTTGCTAAAATACTCCAGTTCACATTTTCATTAAAATATTGTTTTAGTAATTTACCTATGTCTTTCTAAATAAGATAGGGAAGATAAATAGATAAAAAGTAAAACAATGCGAAGTTCTTAATTACAATAGTTCAAACTATCTCGAATTTACTGTAATTGCGAAAAATGTCAAGTTCTTTTGACTAGACCAGAGAATAATTAACATTGACCGAGCAAGGTATACAAAACTAACCAAAATCGTTCACGCATTTCCGAGAAGTTCTATCGAAGCTGCGAACATGATGCAATCCATCATGCGTTTCATCTAGTCTCGCTTGAACTGTTCAGATACCACAAAGCATGGGTTCGGAAGCGTGGGAGCTGGAACGGAGGTACTCAGTGCCTGGGGCATTGGACACCAGAGGCCTGGAGCCTCCAGCTAGCGAGGATCTTCACGCCTGGTCTATCTACAGGTGATTATTTCTCCAACTTCACTTTGAATCTTCAATCTTAAAAAAAGAAAAGAAAAAAAGTATCACAATCAGTATATCATTCTTCTAGGCAAAACTTGAACTCCGATTTCACCGATTCAGCACTTGGATCAGCTGAAAAGTCTCCTCTTCCCTATGGGAACTTCCAATTGAGAGATTCCACAGTGCAGAGTATTCTCAGACACCCTAGATACGGTCCAAAAAGTCCTCTGGCTAGCAATTCGTACACATATCTAAAGTTTGGTCTACCAAGGGTTCTGCCTCCTAGTTCCAGGAACAGAGATGGATCTAGCGGTTACGATTCCAGCGAAGAAGGCCGTAGGGTGTCTCACGCGGGAACTTCCGCACACGGGACCTCCGCTATGAGATCTGCCAGGAGCGACCCCGATTTTAGACACGTTCACATTGTTCCCAGGGAACATGCACACTCTCAATTGACGGTTTCAAGGGAGAATCCTAGGTTAAGGAGTGTCAGTGAAGCGAATCTTCTTCATGGAGGTGTTCGAATGAATAGGAGGCACAGTATTGCGCCTATAGATCCAGGGTATGGTGTCCACGAGTCCAGAGGTGAATAGTGCTTTTTCTCATCTACCATATCTTATCTTCAGCTTCCGTTATAACTAAACAGAAAAATTAATTTTCAGGACATGGAATCTTGGGTCCAGAGAGTTATACATTACCTCTGAGGCCTGTACCATGTCTTCAACATCCTCATCTTCAGTTACGAGGAGTAGAGGCTTCAGGATCCGATGGTTTGCCTCTTTTACGAGGAATCACTTTGGAGGTAGGAGCTACTGAGGTGTTGGCCATTATGGCTACTACGGAGAAAGAAGGAAAACAAATCGTGGAAACTGTCGCCGGAAGGAAGAGAATTAAGAGAGGAGATATTTTGCTCAATGGAAGATCCGTGTCCTATAGAACCTTAAGGTATAATTCATATTTGTTCGAAAATTATCTTAAACCGAAAATTGTACATTAGTAAAATTATAAATTGCAGGTCTCGAGTTGCTTATTTGTCCACGGAAAATAGTCTAAGCCCAGGTCTAACTGCTCAGCAGACGCTAAGCTTTTATATGCTTCTTAGAGGAGGTCCAAATACTTCCAAACTGGAAGCCGAAGCCATCCTCCAGGAACTCGGTTTAGAAGCGACCAAACATTGTCTCGTGAACTCGTTGACGACCTCCGAAGCAAAAAGACTGGCCCTGGCGTGTCGTTTGTTACAAGACTCGCATATTCTTGCGTTGGACAGGCCAACGCATGGTTTGGATATTTTCGATGCCTTCTTCATGGTAGAATACTTGAGACAGTGGGCTGGAAGAGGACAAAGATTAGTAGTATTAACTTTGCACCCGCCTACTTATGAGATACTGACAATGGTCTCGAGGGTTGCGCTTACTTCCGGCGGAAGAATCATGTACTCCGGTCCCAGGAGGGATATGTTGCCATATTTCGCCCTTGCAGAGTTCCCGTGTCCTCCATTTAAGAATCCTTCTGACTACTATCGTACGTGATTTTTATACTAACATTCGATGATCTATGTATACAAAATTATTTTGAAATTTATAGCAATTTTCTATTCCAGTTGATTTAGTTACACTGGATGATCTGTCTGCGGAAGCCATGTTGGAATCCTCTCAAAGGATAGACCACCTGGCCGAGCTTGCAAGGACTAGACTGCCAGGATTAAGTGATCCTGGACCACCTGGAGCACTTCCTCCTTCCATTTCCAGTCCAAATGTATTTTCACAGATTTATGCGTTGCTTCTGAGGACTCTAATCTACAGTCAACCATGGACACTGACTAGATTACTCAGGAAAATCGTCATCTCTGCCTCTTTGAGTATTTTACTTGGTGCAATATTCTGGGATGTATCTGGCGACTCAAATTTATATCTCAGAGACCGAGTTGGGTTTCACTATGCCAGCTTGGGAATTTTCTTCTGGCCATTAACCTTAATAGCCATCTGTGAAGTAGCTGACTGCAGGTCGAACGTGGAAAGAGATATCAAGGATGGTTTATATGGAAGATTTGTGTATATTTTAATGGAGGTAAATGTTCAAAAACAGTAGTATACGATCGTTCAGTTTATTAAATGGATTTCTTTCAGCTCCTCTGTGGAGTAGTGTCCTGGTGCGTAGTCTACCTGATCTACTTAGCACCAGGCTACGCCATGTCCGGACTTCACCTGGTCCCGGATGAGAATCTGACTTCCTTATGGAATTATCTCGGAATCGGTTTACTGTATTTAATACTGCAACATTTAATCTGTATATTATTTGCTCACACTTGCAAGTGGACGTACTTGGCTTCCTTGTTTGCTGGGATTGTGATTGGAGAGATGACATTAGCTGGAGGAGTGACCTTGCATTTGGAGAACTTGCCAAGCTGGTATCAAAAGATCAGTCCAATGCAGTGGTCTCTGTCCCTATTGTTACCTCCGCTTCATCAAACAGAAGTTATGAATAAATTGACCAGTTGTAAGCCAAAACAAATTCAGAGGCAGGATATCATAGTTCAAGCTGCCTGTGAACCGCCCGATGGTGCTCTGGCATTATACGAGATTGCACTGCATAAATTCAATGTAAGAGGAGAACTGTGGCTGGGAATAGGAATAACTATCGTCAGTGTTTTAGTTATATTAGTATTCCTGTGCATTCGATATACTACTCCCAAGAGACTTAGGAGTGCACCAAACAAGCCATAAAGTGCAACTACTCAATGACTGAATAAATATCATCATTCTTACATAAATGTATTTTATTAATATTAACAAATAGCAGAGTATTCTTTTAACGTTACGCTGCTATCAGTACAATAATAGATATCAGTAAGGAATATAATTATTCACTTCATCATCAAATACATATATTTTATACTATGTCATGCTCACAGGCTTTGATCTTTGTCTATATTATTGCGACTTTTTAAAACAATAGGCTTTAGAAACTCGCAAAATAGACTTGAGCCACGAAATTCGAAAGCCTAATAAACCGATACATCTTGCAGTCTCTCCTCCAAATGCTTTAAAATAATCTGTATGTACTTCGTAACGCTATAATCAAATCAACCGAGAAAATCTTCATAAAATAAAAAAGAAAAAATTAATTAAAACTCTAGCCTGATTTGATTAATTCCTATTGTTTGAATTTCCATTTTCCTTCCTTTTCAAATTTTAAATATCTACGCTGAAAATAATGGACTAATATGGAGAATGAGCTCAGTCGGTTGTTACATGGAAACTTGATCACAAGCTCCATCTACAACTTTGAGAATATCGGCCAAGTTCGATCGATAAGTATAATTTTTATTTTATTAAAAATTATTTTCAAAACTCACGGCTATCACTAATTTATCATCCAAATTATATCCAGATAATTGTAGAATAATTTACTAACAGGAATATTTCAGAAATCGACAAACAATACCTTTCGGGTCAAATTATCTAAAAGTAATTCTTCAAATTTATCATCAATAAACATTTAGACAGCCAAAGTCGATATTCCATCCCGGACGAATATATCTACCAGCTAATAGCGTAATGTATATTCCAAACCCGGTTCCGGAAGAAAATAGTCAGCATCTACTAATTAGTTAAACCGAACTAAATTTATCGAACCGCTCATGTAATAGACTTATCTTTCCTCATTGATTATTTTCCATTCAGCTTAAACTCTTATCGCGATGATTCTTATTCTCTCTTCTTATCGAAGTCAATAAAGATATCTCAGATATCACAAGTGTTTGACTCTGCAATTGACTTCGCTAGCGGAGGAGACGGATGACGTTTATCTTCGAACACCAGATACGCGTTATATTGTACTTTCTATGTATCGTATGTATATAATACGAAAATTTAATATTTCCCAACAATTCTCCAATTTGATCAATCCCACGCATTTTATAGATCACATAAAATTTCTATCTAATGAGTTAATTAATCTACAATATTCCAGTTATCATATAGATCTGTATGTAACAATTAAAATACACTTTTTTACTTCTTATAATAATGTCGATATATCCCGAGCACCCTGCGCGAGTTTCGAGGGTCGCCGGTTCGTTCACCGAATTAGTACAAATTGGCAGCAGGGCAATCGTCGTAAATGCCGACTTCCGTCGATGAAAGTAATTAACTAGTGGTTATAAGTCGGGTGAGCAGAATTCCAGGAAAAAGCGTGGGCTCGTTAGGAGAAGATCGCAGGAGAGCAGAATCACGTTCTTGTTTCGCGAACGTTAAACTTCAGCGTGGCGTCGTTACACCTCAAAATCAATGAACCACTCACTGTCTAGCGTTCTATGTGCGTACATCGGACCTTGATTCATTGAGACTACGGTCATACTATGTGCATTCATTTTTCCTACTCTTGTAGCAATGAGTTACTCACAGTCATTCATAACGATTGCCCAAAATAATCGTAGGATGTCCGAAAAACAATTTTAGTTTAATAAATTGTTTAATTATTGAAAATTATAAGTAAAATTGTAATTCCAAATATGAACGGTATCTCGTAAGAGCGCTCAAATATTTTTTATTCCTCGATGATTCTAAAAAACAACATAACTTTTATAAATTACATAACATGTACAAAATATAGCACATAAATTTTGCACTAACTTCGAATACAAACCATAGATTTAAAAAAAGCCTTCGGATATTTTCTTCTCTCCGATTGCTTTAAAAAGAAGAAACATTTTATTTGAATAAATTGTATATTTGGTGCAAAAATGAGGATTAAATTGCTATCGCATATGTAATGGACGATTCCATATACGAACCATCGTTCCAATTCCTGGCAAGGTCTCTCTACCGGCAGGAAGAACAAAAACAGCGCGGGATAATAACTAGAACCCGTGGGCCCGCGTGGGCGCGAATGTATAAAGCTCTTTTCGCTTTCTCCCTCCTGATCCCGTTCGCCTCTTCATTGATTATTTTACTTCGCCACCTACCAACGTATGCCGGCGCATTCTATATTAGCACGTTACTTGTATACAACAAGCTACCATACGCGGACAAGTATTCTTGAATCCTCTAGCGAAAGCCGCTAATTAAACTTCCTCCCTTATTATCTTCGTAAAGAATTACATACATTGTTTTGACACATATAGAATAAAAAAAAGATATTTTCTAATGACAAAGATAATGTTGATGTTAACGTTGTATTCCGTACTTTATAATTAATTGATTATCTTCTTAATTTCAACAATTTCTTCGCTTATTATCTTCCTAAAGAATGACATACTTCGTTTTAACTAGCATAGAATATAAAGGAAGATATTTTTTAATATAAAAGAGAATGGTGATATTATTAACTAATGTCGTATATTATATTTTTATAGCTACATAATTGATTAATCCTCTTCATAATTTCAAAAATATTCTTTGTCATAATACTAAACTATTGAAAATATTAAAATTTTCTACGAAATTTCTATAAAATGTCTTTAGTTAAAAGTATCAATAGCATCATAGATGCCTATAATGGGTAACTATAAAATTTAAGATTCAGATATAAAGATATAAAATTTAAAGATTAATAAAATTAAATTAAATTAAATGAAAAATTCCAAAATATTAAATAGTAACTCTGAATTGTTATGGCCCTCGATGGCTCAATAATACTTTAATATTATTTTAGACAGATATTATTTTAACTGAAACTGATGGATGATTTTTATTCCTTGGACGAGTCGATAATTGCGTAACCGCTCGGTCGATATTCGAAGATCTGTGTGATCGTATTTCGATATATTGATGCATTTGAACCATACTTATGAAATTCTAAAATTCATTCATTTTCGATATTTTCCATTAATTTGTTGTTGTAAGATTGGCACTTTGTTTAAACATATACATATCCTATTTTTTGGTACATTTTGCAATATGCATTTCGTTTAGAAAGTATATAAACATTAAAAAAGACGCGGAAGATTTTTGGATCTTATTGTTATCGATCGAGTGATGGGAATAGAAGCAATAAATGTCCTTAAATAAGGTATTTGAGTTGACTGATATAGCACTCCCTCTGCTATTTAAGCAATTTTTGAAAATTTAATGCAATAAAGCTTTTCTGAATGCAATTTTAAGATTCAGAGATCTCACTTAGCTGTCAATAAATTAAGTTATTTTGTTATTGAATAAAAATGTGATCTTTCGAATTTTACACTTTTCTATAACCCCTGACTAACCAAATGTCTTATATTAGGTCGAATACATACCTTATAATTAAACTACGGATTTTTATACGGTTACGCGAAATTTGTAAATGAAAAATGCATAGAATGCACGTAATATATGAAAATATATGAAATATCAAAAATATAGTACACATTCCATATAATATTTAGTAGTTAAAGCAAAAATATGAATTTGCGAGAACTTCTCGGTTGATTTAATTATTGGATAAAATAACGTATTACAATAGCTTTAAATATCGGATAAAAAAGTAGAGTTTAAAATGTTACGCTATTTTTAAAATTCGTATGCAGAGACAATGGGAAATTCTAGATCACTCTTACCAAACTCCTAAGGGTTGAACTCGAGATGAAACCTGAATCAGTCCTTCGTACACCCATAGAATAAATAGAATTGCTCTACCAGTTTCAAATCGTTCACCACTTAAGCACATTCCACAGAACTTCCGAGAATTCACGCCTCCTTTTACTTTTTCCAAGTATTTCAATCGCAAATTGCATATCGATAACGAACAAAATGATAGACGATTGATTTACGGTAACTAGCGCGCTGTATAGGTTAAAAAACATTTTGAAAAATTGCAAAGAAAAAGAAGGCCTTGATCTGAAGTACTTTTGATACTAATAACTTGCTAAGAATGAAAGGCTATGACATAAACGATAATCACTTCAAACATCACTTTGACGGTCAAATTACGAAATTATATTCACTACTGCGATTTCAACGACGAATTTACCAACTTTTTCGCAAAAAATCGGGACTAACTCGAGGACCATTTCTTCTTCAAGAAACAGGGAACAGAGAGACGGAAATGACTACTACAAAAAGTAATGCCTTTTCCCTAACATTCAATTTTAGTTGAATCTATTCACTTTTAACATAACTAATACATAAGCATGGAAATTTTAATTTAATGCATTAAAAATACTAGAAAAAATAAAATTGTAGTTGTGAAATCGATTAATTGCATCGGAAACGGAAAGTAAGTGAAAATGGGGGAAAAAATCTCTCAGCGCCCCCTTCGTTTAGATTTACGATAGTAAATAATTAACAATTAATAAAATATATCCATAAGTGAAGAAATATTCTTAAACTATCAAAAAATTAATCTACGACTATTATTGTCCTTAAAAGCAATTAACGAAAAAAGGGAAAAAACGCGGGAGAACAATGTTGATAAAGATGGCCTGATTAGCGCCACCTCTGATTGTATAATTGCATTCTGTTTGACATATCAGTCAATCAATACATATGACATATAATCTATATTATGTGTTTTTTCTCTTATAAAACCTTGCTGCCAAATCTTAAGAAAAATTGACGGATAAAAGGCTATGTCTAAGAATCAAGATGAATTATGCGAAAATGAATTACAAAAGAATTCGGCAAGTATAATTTATTTTTGGTGTTGATTGATCTATATGTGAAAAATACATACAGTGACTACAAAAAGTGTTTACGGTTGCTATAATATATAAACCTAACTCAATCCTAATCCAAATATAACCTATACCAAAATAAAAAGTATTAAAAATATTTTTACGAATATTTCGAGAACTAAAGTAAAGCGAATGTTATATGTGAGATGTACCCTAACCGATATAATTGTTTCCCTTTTTTTAGTAATCAATATAATCAACGAAGTATTTGTACATTATTCTATTTATTGTAGCATTTACATGGTGATTAATTATGTCTAAGTATATTAAATTTGTACTCTTCTATGACTACAGAAATTTCATATTATGACAATGAAATGTAAAACCTTTTGTAATCATTGTACGTACCTATATACATGCATTGATACGTTTATGGTACCTTTTGTTAACTGTATGTCGTTTATTCGATCCGTAGGCATAAAGAGGGGGGAACGAAGATCCCGCAAGCAGTTTTACAGGCTAGTGAACATGCCAGAACCTCGAATCTTGTGTGGCTGGAGGAATGTGGGCACACCAGTTTCGAGAGTCATTCAAAGAATTGGTCTCCCGTCTACCAATTTCCCTTAGAATGGAAAGCGCGGGAAACCATCTACGTCTCTAACCTATAAATATGCATTGATGATCCATGAAACGTGATCGTTGGCACAATACCATCGATCAATGTTTGCATAACTAATTACAGCAAACATTAAATAAGTTGGACTTGGAGATATTATCGTTATTACTATTATAAAATGCCGACCTCAGATGTTTATATATGTTTAAGCCTTCTTTTCTTTTTTGCTTAGTTACTGAGACAGGATGCGATTATTCATAGTGGAGGCCTGGTTCGTTTACACTGCTATTCCTCTTGTATATTTTGAAAAATCCTCGCAAAGAGTCGGATGGCTATTTTCGTGCGCCCGAGGTTCCATTTTGATTACACTCCATCCACCATTTTGTTCACTTTATTTTGGAGCTTATATTGAAAATTTTGTTTTAGACTTATGATCGAAAAAATCTTCACTGCTATTTTTTTACGTCAGAAAGTTTCTAAGGATTCCAGGTTCTACCGTAATTATTATACAATTCATCTCTAATTTTCCTATTTTATCATGGTGGTTACATAAAAAAATTTTTGTAGACTTATTTGATTGAAAATTGAATCAGTACCTGTCCCAGCTGCAGCAAGGGAACATTTTCCAACGTCGAAGCGACGAAGAAAGCAGCCGGATGCAGGAGAGGCGAGGGACGTCATTATCTTATCTCAAACCATTTCCTGTCAACCTAGGGCCGCTTTTCGTGGTAATCACACGCACACGCCCACGCGGTGGAGTGTACAAGCTTATTTGTGTTCACATATACATATCAGCCAGTGCATGCACTAATGCCCGGCCAAGTGCCAGGGAGTATTGCTTCCGGTGCGTACACTTGCGTCCACCTCGGTGTTGGTGCGTTTGTGCACGTGTATACGCGTTCGACGTTACATCTGGTGAGGCACTGTGAACCCGATAATCGGTTTCCTCCTCCGGTAGCCTGCAGGAACCAGACGCAAATAAACGCCGCGTTATACGACTCACGCCGTGTGGTGGATTCTTAGAAACGGATGTTTCCTTTGAATCTGGCTCTGTAGATCCGAGATATGGTCTCGACAATCGATATACCTTGCTAAGTGGAAACGTTAACCTCTTAGCAGCGGTTTCCTTTGAACAAAATGGTCTAGAAATTCAGAGAAATGGGGACGATATCATTTCACCGAATGACACGTATTTGGCTCCGAAATTCTTAGCGGAAAGATAGGAAAGAATATTAATGGGGATCTAGGTAGTCGTGAGAAAAGAGCATCGTGACAGAGTCAACGAGGCGTACTATAGAATCGTGATTGAGTAATGCGCTGCGACTTCCGACTGCATCACGAAATACGTAATGCCACTGCCATTAAGTATGCACACCTGTTAAGGTCATCAACAGGTATCACTTACGTCATCTTAGCGTACACATTACTGGTGTGACTGCCATAGTGATACCGCATGCACCTTCCCTATTCTCTTTCCCGCCGGCCATCGGTCGATAATCGCTTTAATGAGGATTCGTTCAGCGATGCACCAGCTCAAAAAGTCCAGATTCATACCGATCAATAGCTTGTTCCCCGATTCAGCTATAAGTTTCTTGAAGGGATACAGCAGAAGTGTTAAAGTACTTATGTTATGGTTACGGAACAAAAGCTTAGATGTTATATGAGGGCAAAAATTTATGGTCGAGGTATAAAGTACTTATGTTGTGGTCATGAAACGAAATCTTAGATTTTGTACAAGGGCAAGTTTATGAGAGGTATAAAGTACTTATGTTGAGACCATGGAACAATTAGGTTTTATAGGAAGATAGAAATTTATAGCTTTAGGCTTAAGGACAGTTTAAAAATATAAATAATTTCGTTTCTCATTACAGTATATGTACATCCGAAATTTTTCTTTATACGAGATGTGAAAACATTAAATAAATTTATAGGGATAATACCTATATATATCTAACAAAGTTCCGTAGTTAACTAGTACCGTCACTTGGTGAATTAATTTATAACTTTCCTATATTTGTTGCAATGAGATAAGGATATAATAATATCAGGACGGATTTAACATAGTAAACCTTCGTACCCTTTGTCTATTCCAATTTCTGGCTAAATATAGGGTACGACCCACGTCTCGCGATTACCATAGCAGACTATTTAATGCAATCTGTATACCTATGTTCTAATATTAGATACTGAGTCTAATAAAGGTGTTCCTATAATAATTATTTTGTGAAATCTATAAGCACAAGTTAATTCCAACGATAGTATTTATTTTTCGACTACTACTACGATAGACTTTTAATGCGATCCACAGAGCCATATTCTAATATCAAATATTCTAGTTATATAATAAAAAAAGATACTCTTTATCTTCAGAAAGGTCGACTACGTCATTCTAGTAAGATTCATTAGCATCTCGCGTGACGCTTTGAAGCTTGATCGAATATTAATCCATTATACTTGTCGTACACATAGCATAGTCGAAGAGGATTTGTATTCCGCACACGGATATTGAAAAATGTAAATGTAACGAGGAATCGATATACGAGGATCTATGGTAGGTTCTTACGTAAATCTACAGCCGCCATTGATCGAAATGAGCGTGGAGTAGCAAGGACGCCGTAGTACGCTCACCTTATCACGCTCCCACGCAATCGAATCGAAATTCGTCTCGTGGCTCGTCGAAGGCCACCGACACCAACCAGAGAGGCCCTTTTCGTCCTCTGTCTCCCTTTCTCTTTATCTCTATTTCTGCCTACTCATTCTTTCTCCAGGCGACGATTCTCTAGGGGTCGCGATAAAATGGCCCTGCGCCGTCCGCGTGATCGAACGTGAAAATCTTCAACGACAGCAGCCCAAATGAATGGAATGCCAACCCACGCCCGAGAGCCGCCTGATAGGCTGCCCGATCCGAGGTGAGGCTTCACGTACAGTATGACAGAGCTCAGGGGCGTAATCTTTTCAGGAGCACTGTTATCAAAGAAATCGGCTTGAACATCTTGCTTGTGCTTATATACTAGTATAATGTAATAAACTGATTGGAAAATAGCGGATTTCTAAATGTAAGCTCTAAAAATCCATTAGGAATTATATTGTATTTTATTTTTAGCTTTTCCTCAAAGAAATTTTACATTTTCAGTTACTCTACTTTTGTATTATTCTGCATAATTCAAGGTTGAAGAACTGGAGATTCCCGAAAATGGTGGATAGAAAGCTATATGGGAATTTTACTTATCTTCAGAAATCCTAAGAAGATTGAAAATTTTTAAATTCTATATCAATTCTAAGACATGGATGAAGTTATAACAAATTATTCATTCAATGCTCTGAAGCCTGCAAAAATCCAATTAGAAAGGAGCCGTACTTTATCTTTACCTAAAATTTTTCATTCATGTTTCGAGTTCCAAACTCGACCTACTTTTCTATTTTCCAGATCTCAAGATCTTTAGCAAGACTTATCTAATTAGTATTCTTATCTTTTAGATAATATCGAAGATATAAAACAATTCATAAAGGTATCCAGTGAATTAGGAAAAAAAATAAGATTCGTCAAATTCTACAGGGTGACGAGTCATATCACGCCGGTCCTGGCCGCAACACGTGCACGCGAGTGTGCGTGCACGTCGATACGAGGTAGCTTGGGTAGACGGTGCCGTGTTCTCCTGTGGATCGTAATAATATGCGCCCACGCACGCGTGAGAGAGTGAGCGTATACGAAGCGTTCCCCGTCGTCTCCTCACCTCTGGCTTACTGTGCGCCTCGGTCAGTACCGACCCCCGACCCATCTACCCACGCCTTGTTAATGAAAACATCTTTTGTCAATGAACTGACGTCAGTCCGGATCGGGATTGGTCCGATAGCAGACACCACGTGACCTGGCACCAATCAATGTGAAGACCAGCTTCCCCTACAATCGAGGATCCGAGCGCCATTTGCCCATTCTGGACGGAAGAACGCTCGAGGTAAGGTGTGGCCTGCAGCAGGCTGGCTAGAAGGCCACGGGTGAGAGACAGAGACAATCTATGGTGTGCTCGGAACGTTAGAGAAGAACAGAGAGTTGGAAGAAAGCGAGAAGAAGATAGAAGGCCAAGACACACGAGAATCGTAGCTCAAGCTCTCTGCTGCTCTCTCCGTGACTCGGTCGAGAGTCGACAGAGAAGGAGAGACATAAAAGAAGAAAAAAAAGAACAGGAAGTCGGTCCGGCAACCCAGGGAAGACGCGTCGAGCGATGTTGGAGGGATTTGTGAGGTGAGGGCGACGGTCTCGAGTCGCGCAGCGCCGAGATACGCGACCGATCTCCCGAACTAAGTACCTCGTTCACTCAGACTGATTTGAATCGACCGTTCACGGCAGCTCCAGTGTACAGCGCAGCATCCCTGTGTGTTGGTCAAGTCAAGAAGAAAAAGAAGCTGGATCTGAGAACGTGTTGTAGTTATGATTCTGTCGAGTTCACAGTAAAGAAAAGGGCAACGAAGAAGAAGAACGAAAGAGAGGATTTAGCGCGAGGAGAGGAACACACGTACATACACGCACTCGTCGTTTGTTCCATTGTGGAAAAAGAGAGAATAATGCCAACACATTCTTCACAAGACGTGATGATGTCGGTTGGACTGTTGGTGTGGTGTTGAGATAAACAAGCTAGAGGAAGTGTGTACTGGGAGAGCGCGTGGGATCATGCATTTGTCGGATGGGCTGAAACATTCCTCGGTTGTGGCGTTAATTGGACCTGTCGTCTTTATTTACAAAAGGATCAATAATCGAGACGAGCTGCTGGCGGTAGCAGTGGCGGAGAAGGAGGAGGAGGAGGAGTAGAAAACACGGCATCGAGGTGCCGCAGGAAGTGATGGAAACACGTGAGAAAACGTGGGATTACGACACAGATACGCGTGTATGAGGCTGGGGGAGGACGTCGAGCGTCTGGATGCCTCCAGAGAACGCGTTCTACTATACAACTCCAAGTGCCATTTCGTATTTGATAAATAATTAAGAATAGATGTACAGGACGCGTGCACGTAGGATGCGCGCGCGCGCTGAATGTACATGCACACTTGTTTCACACTGTCCACAGTTACCGATAAACATGTAGTGACAAAATTGTTGTTCCATGGGTTATGAGTCTAGGCAGATGTCACATGTATACATTGACCATTTCACAGAAACCAATGGTACAGCGTTACTTGAAAGTGCCATACCAAGAAGGAGATTTCTTTCAACATTGTCAAGTCTCAGGTGTTTGTTTCTTTTTAAAATCCAATGGAAAACATGAGGAGATTATGTCTGTAAGGAGGGCAAGCATGCTTTAAGGAGAAAAAGGTTGAAGGCCAAAGAAGCACCAGGAATTCAGATTAAGCTTACAACATGCCAGGTGGAAATATTATGGAAGAAGATCTGGTGGATCCTGAATGGCTATTCAGGCATCTTAGGTCACCGGATGGTCCAAACAAACTTCTCATCTTAGATTGTAGGGCACATTCTGATTTCTCTGAAGCTCATATTAGAGGCTCTGTACCCTTAGCTATACCTAGCATCATGTTAAGACGGCTAGCAGCTGGTAAAGTTGATTTGCTGTCAACAATAAGGTGCTTAGATCTAAGAAACAGAGTGGAGGTGTTCTTGTGTGGTGATGAGAATAGTAGAGGGACATTTATACTGATTGGTGACTCTACAGACCCTGCAGGACATCAGGGTGAAACAATTCAAGTTTTAAGTCGGAGACTTAGAAGTAGTGGAGGATATGTTGCTATTTTAATGGGTAAGAACAGTATATTCATAAATACATATATTTGTATGATTGCTCATATTTCCATATAGTTAGAACAAATATGTGCTACAAGAAAAAAAGAGAATATGCCTTAACTACTGTATTTTAAAAAATAGGAAGAAAATAAAAAAGAAGAAGAAATAAGTATAGCTAAAGGCTATATTATAAAATATTCCAAGTTTCTACAAGTAGTTATGTCTGCCATTAGAGAAATTTAAAAATTCATACTTAAAAGCATCTGTGAATGAAATATTTATTTGTACAAAAAATATTGATGTCCATCTAATTACATCTTGTAGTTGTGCCAAATTTCTTTTGTTATTCAATAAAAAGCATTTTTGTTTCATTCATTTACTACTCAATATTTTTTATTTCTATTATATTTTCTTTCATATTTTTGTATAGCTATGGCTTTAAATTATTTATACTCATACAAATCCTTTATTTCATTTTCTGTTACAGATGGTTTTGGAGCATTCAGAGATAGATACCCTGAATGGTGTGAGGGTAGTCAAGCCAGTGGTGAAGGTCCCCCAGGTCAGGATTCTAATGACGGTGAATTAATGGGTCTCAGGTCCCTTCGAATTTCCACACCACCTACGAGATCATATTCAGATTCTGATAGCGATAGCACGTGTGATTCTGTTGGTTAGTAAGCCATACAAACTCTTTTACTACATAAAATACAAAGTAAGAAATGTTAAAGTTGTTTCATGTTTTTTTAGGACCTGAGGAGGATAAAGATTTTCCAGTTGAAATTCTACCCCATTTGTACCTTGGAAACGCAGCGAATAGCGAAGACAGGGAAGCCTTGGCGCGTCATAGAATACAGTACATTCTAAACGTAACCCCAGATTTGCCAAATGTATTTGAAAGCGCTGGTTCGATAAAATACATGCAAATACCCATAAGCGATCACTGGAGCCAGAATCTAGCTAGTTTCTTTCCACAAGCAATTCAATTCATTGGTGAATACAACCTGCAAAATCAAAGGAAAAATAAGTTCTAATTACATGTAAATTTGAGATATAATCATTTCTCCATCTTTCAGAGGAGGCTCGAAGTTCAGACAAAGGAGTGCTGGTTCACTGTCTGGCCGGAGTGTCTCGGTCCGTCACTATCACTGTAGCCTACCTTATGCACAAGTGCAGTCTCAGCTTAAACGATGCCTTCAACCTGGTGCGCAGCCGAAAATCTAATGTGGCTCCGAATTTCCATTTTATGGAGCAATTGCACAGTTTTGAGAAAGAACTAAGGGATAGAGGTGACAGAAGTAGCAGGGGGAATGATCAAAGGTGTATCGGAGCGTGCCGGCCTGGAGGACCATGTAATTGTCCAGCTCCCAGCTTCCTTAGTCCCATAGATCTGGGCCTTAGCCCGGATTCTGGAATAGAATTCGACAGGTGGGCATCAAGTACACCGGCAGAATGAGACGGGCCAGGGGGGACCCAATACAAATTTTAGGTCCCTCCTAGTACGCCGCCATAGTAACAAGAGAAGCCCTAATTGAAGGGTGCGGGAATGAAAATTTACATTTCTGCTAAGAGAAAAATAATATCTTAAGGCGAGAAATGCAATGATCGTAGTAGATTGCAATTTCAAATATACTTTAAATATACAAATATACAATTAAAAATTTGGAATCACTAGATATTTTTAAAAAAGCAGAGATTTTCATTTAAAAAATTTACGATTTTAAATTAGCTTAAAAACTGTTTAATTACTAGTTAAATTTATTATTAATAACTGTGCAGTATTAATTCTGAATTAACAGAAGAAATAGCGAAAGATTCACAATTAGTACAACAAGCGGGTGATTTTAAACTTTTGTGGTAGAGTTTTGCCACAAAAGTTTTGTGTACTAGGTCGTGCACAGTGAAAGAAATACGATGAACTCAAACAAAATTGTTAAAACGGCTAAACCTTTCTAGTATTTTTCTATCCAGTAACAGAAATTGTTTCTGTTGAGGCTTTGCAAGCCACGGTTCAGTACTATCGCTTCAGGAAAGAAAGTTAAAGAATAATGGACACAATATAGTTTCTCTTTCAGAGGATGATTTTTAATTTGACGAAACTACGATTGTAAATCTTTATCTAAGCGTAAGTGTTGTTATAATTTAGGGGGAAAAATAGATAGGACGGCTACAAAAGGGTTCTATGACTCTTTCGTTTCTAAGTTGTCGTGATATAGTATTAAACACTGAAAGTATTTTGTAAATTCAACTCTGTACTTTCTTACAAATAATTAATGTAATTGTAATATCAAGATGATCGGCTAAAAATTCAAGATTCTTTTTTTAATAGCGTCTGAATTCGTTCGACTCTCGATCCATTTCTAGGATACAATTTTATACATATGAGATATCTATATTTTTAATACTTGTTCCCAAAACCCTTCAATTAATGAGGCTGTGTTTGATTTTATCGCGGGTGATGCTTATTCAAAGCGAAATGAAATGAAATATAAATCGTAAAACAGGCAATCATAAGTAGTTGAATTTAAAAAATAATTACAACTGTGCTTGATAAAAAGATCACACTATGTTTAAGTTCAGAGGTACAAAAAGAATTGAAAAACTCTCGCGTACTCGGCAATTTAGATTATTATAATAAAAAAAGAGAAGGTATATACATAAAAAGATTATGATTCGATACTACTCGAACGTAATTTTTGACATAATTTTTCAAATCCACAAAAGTGACTTATCTTGAGAAGGGTACATATTTCCCGGTGCAATTCTGACTTTTAAAGATTTGCAACCTTGTGTGCACGTTCTCTATCTCTGTCTGTCTTTATCTCTTTCAAGTAATTAGTCTTGGTTAATAATCGATTAAGAAGTACATCTTTATGGATCGGTGCATTTCTATAGGGCATTCCGAAACTTCTATTTCCGAGATAAAAAATCAGGGTCGTCGTAAATACATATAAGAAGAAAAAAGAGTTATGGAACGAAAAAGAATTGACAAAAAATTGATTTTATCATGAGTTAATCAATCGAAGAAAAAATGAGACAAATCGTACACGTATTATACCTCAGAAATCTGATAAAGAAATTTGTTTATAAAAATATACGACAGTCGTGATCCTTATCGTCGATACGAGATGGAAAAAAGGAAGAGACACTGATTAATTATAGATACACATATACGACGATGTATAGCAATTTGAAATACTAAAAAATTCTTAATTGTACGATCCAATACTGTTTCTATTGTCTTACAGATCTCAGATTATATATTTCAAATTATTTTTGTAAGAAAAAAAGCAAAGAACGAAAAAAGATTACGGAAATCGCATATTCACATTCCCACGAGCCACAAATTACCTGATGATACTGTAAAAAAGAAACAAAGGATAAAAAAACTATCTTTCGTGTATTGTATGTATTGTTCATCGAGCATAATTGAAGTTAATGAGTGTACACAGTGAATGTTATTATTTTTCATTGTAATTAACTACAAAGTTGTAATCGGCTCTCGGCTCACTCACGAGGGTGATGAATTGATATACAACTAGGGAAAACAAAAAAAAAGTATATATATATATATTTGACGTTAATGTAATAACAATATTCTACTATTACACTGTTGTCTGTTGTATGTTTGTCGGGCGTAACGCTCGAACGATTTAATCAAATATTATGTATATTACATAAATTATTATTTTATATTCATCGTTGTACATATATTTTAATTGATTAATTTTCATTTCAAAATACACAGCTTATTCTTACCTGAACTGAAATGAAAGCAACTGATCTTTATAAAAGGGAAAAAAGAAGAAGGAAGAAAGTGGGACGTGTTTTCTTTTTTGGGTGAACGAAGATTGTTTCTCAAATATGGCAAAATGTACTTTTATTAGCAATGAGATAATTATAATGTTTAAATCATCAGATTGCAAAAAATATAAGAAACCTATTTAACGCAATATTGGTGAGAAATGTTTTGTTAATTACAACACTTAACTGTTTTCAAGTCTTGGGTTCCGCGTGTAATTGTTTTTTTTTTTCAATTTCTTTTTCATATATATTTTATGTTTTAAATAATTAAACTGATTATCTGTTTCGAACAATTTGCCAGCTTGTTTGTTGGAACTCGAATTTCTGACATAGTTTGAAGTATATTTAACGCAACTTCCGATTGTCGTACTGCTTTTATTAAATTATTTTGATCTTCTGAATTTGATGTTGTACTTAAAAGCGTTCCCATTGCAACAAGAGTTCTGAACACTGCTTCAGGCTCGTTTAAACGTGGTAACACAGAGAACATCGCATTTAAACATTGTGTTTTACCGAGAGTATCATTATATTTATTCAGAGCCACAGTTAAATTCAATATATAAGTTGAAATTGCCACCTGAAAATACCCAAACGAATTAACTTCATCAACTAATCGTACAATATAAATTTTGTATACCAATATATAAATCTTTACTCTTCTATACTATTCATACCTGATTATTTTTGTTTGTAAGTGATTCCAACTCTGATAGAAGTTTCAATATCTCATCTTTAGAATTAAGACATAGTTTTTCACCTCTTTCGTGACTGAACATATTCGCCAGCAAACGGAAAGTAAGCATTTGGTTGGAAGGAAGCGCGTTAGATTCGATATGCTTCTTTACAATCTGTAGAAGCTCCTCTGTACATAGTACATCATTCACTTCTCTACAGAGTACTGCGAGCCTGGTAATGTCGAGCACAGGAAACAATACATCATCTGGCCAATTCAAGAGTGTCTTCAAAGTATTCAATGTATCAGTTTTCAATTGTTCAGGAGCTTGGTCACCAGCAAGTTTCACCAAGGACTCCAATTTGTCACTTGACACCTTGAGAGGATCACTTTGTTTGCCATTTAATTCTTTTAGTTTCTCTATGAAAGAGTATCAAATTAATTAATTTATTTCATTATAAAAATGTATAAGATAAAAGTAATAGAAAGTACCTAAAATTTGAGAAAGATTAGCCTGTTCCAGTTTCAAGTATTTTGTATGAGGAATATAAGACGGTGCGGTTGTGTCTGAGGAGTTTGGTGTGTCTGGTCTTGTAGATTCTTGTGATGTTGTATTTGCTGTTGATTGAGGAATGTATCTACTGCCTCCTGTGAAAGGATCAGCATATTGAGCATCAGTTTTCATAACTGGTGCGGATTGAGAATTTTTTATTATAAAATTTGCAACCTATAAATGAAAATAAATTGCCATAAAAATTATTTCTTATCGAAAAAACAAGCATCTATCTCAAGCTTTATACCTGATCTAGAAATAATTGACTAAGACTGTTATCGTGAAGGAACTTCTGCGCAACATGCCAAGGATCCTGATCATTGTTATAGGGCAATTTTAATGGAGGAACACCATCTTGTATGTCCACAGAGAACACATAATCGTACTCTATGCCATTATAAAGCTGTTTTCCAGACGTAGCTACACTACCACCTGAGGCGCCCATGACGTTACCGATCTTTATCCATCTTTGTTCACTTTGTGACCAGCTATATGCTCTTACAGCATCTCCATCATTTACTATTTTGGTTTGACCATCTCTTTGACCAGGTTGTAGCAAGGTTTTTGCATCTGGTAAACTGTTAACATATAAATTAAGATTTTAGCTTATTATTTATAATTTGATTCATTTCTCAGCTACTTCACTTACTCCTTAACTTTGATCCCACCTAGCTCTTGTTGAGCATTAAGCTTAACACTGGCTACTTGCTGCTCAAATTCTTGCAATGCCTCTGGGTCTGCATATTCTTCAGGATTACATGTAAATATCCTAACAACTCCATCAGAACTTCCAGTAACTATATCACCATTAGGAAGTGAAGCCAAACACCACACAGATTGGGTGGGTAAAGTAATGGTTTGACTTAGTTCAGTATTATGCCATATCCTAAGCGTCCGATCTTCGCTACAAGTAAATATACTTGTACCATTTTCTAAGGCTAAAATGCTATAGATATAATTCTCATGTCCACAATAAGTTCCTAAACAAGTTCCAAGAGACACGTTCCAATGACGTACAGTGGCATCATTGGCACAAGATAAAACTTCATTGCTACTTATTGCAGAAATATCACGAACACAATCTGTATGTCCGGTTAATTTGTGCTGTACTGAACCATCACTTGCCCATATTATAACAAGCTTATCTGCTGATCCAGTTACAATAGATCCACTTGACAAATCTGCTACACACCATACAGCAGCTGTATGACCTAGCAAGTTTAATTGTGGCTTACTTAAGTCACTCAGGCTCCACAATTTTGCACTCATGTCCCAGGAACTTGACAAGAATGTTCCTTCTTTTGTACCAGTTGTTAATTTACAAACAGTATCCTGGTGACTTTTTATAATGTTTATGGGCTCTGTTTGATGTGAAACATAGATACGTATGGTTTTATCATGACTACCAGTGATAATAAAACCTATGGGGTTTTGCTCTGAAGGATTTATAACGCACACAGAAGTGACAAAGTTGGAATGTCCTTTCAAAGTTGCAGTGTGTTCATAATTTTTATTATTCCTGCAAAATGTTTATACAATATACATTCGTATAAGAAGTACGATTTACATAGAATAAGTAAAAAAGAACTTTTTTGCAATGACAAACTCTTTTATGATGGCTTGAACTTTATTGTTCTAAATCCAGCTCATATTTTCATAGCGTATTTATTTAAGTCACATATGTTAATATACAAATTTATTACAAAGTAAAGAGGATCTTATAAAACAAGTTTTTATCTCATTACTTATTTATGTAGAAAATTTTGTTTGGGGTCATGAAAGAGTCTGGTGTGGTAAAATACTTAAACAGGTTAAATACCCGCATGATTTCCAAATACGTGCAGTCTCATCCCTCGAAGTAGAAACTATAGTTCCGTCAGCGAAAGTCGCTATAGCTCTCACGTCGGATGTGTGTCCGAAGAGAGAAGTTTTCAGCTTGTAACACGGTTTGGCCATAGCACTTTGATAGTCGTGCAGGGCACGCAGCAAAGACATTACTTATGCGAACTCTACAGTTGGGATAATCTCGCCGATTCTCGATGCGAATAAAATGTGGATAAATTCGCACGGTTTTGACATTTAAAACGCATTCGAGCATGCGTGACAATGATCACTGTGCTTGTATGGTATTATATATACGTGCATTTTTTCCACATAAACTACTTTCTTTATACGTAAACAAAATTTTTTCTTGCTTTTTTGCTAACGTCATTAGTCTAGTATCTTCATTTGAAATTATTCAAGGCAACTTCACGAAGCATCGTTGAATCGAGAATGACTCTGTAGTATTGTATACAACATTTTATGACGTATGACTTAAATTAATTGGTTATTCTCATGAATTCTTGATCGAGATTGTAATTCGTTAAAATTAATATCTCTTTATCATTTTGTACGCAAGACTTCTATCTGTTACGTATCCGCCTTGATACGCCACAAATATGATTCAGAATTCATTTTGATATTTCTGGCGGGGATTTTAAATATTATAAAATTTTGACGTTTTAGGTTATATCAGTAATATATTTAACATTGCGTGTCATACGCTATATATGCATAATATAATAATGTATATCTAAATTTAATTTAGGTAAAAGAAAATATTTGATGATGTATTTTAAGTATTATGATTCTAATGTGTAAGGTTATGTCAGTATAATTTATATTTAATACTATTCATCGTACACTATGTATAATACATAGTAATATATACTAATACATATTTTAAGCAAAAGAAAATATCTTTATCATTAGTAAATTGAGTAATGCCAGATAATACTAAATAATAAATTCAATCCATATGTTTCAAAATATAAGACATATCATTTCCGCAAAGTGGATAACTTCCGTTTGGTTACGTGTTGTAAATGGAGCCGCTTGTTTAAGATAATAGAACCGGTCTCGTGGCACAAGGATATTGTGTATAATTTATAATGAGATTTATAAACAAATTTCTTTGTTTTGTTACAATATTCGGAGTAACGAATGCTGGGGGACCTACATTGGTTTTACTCGATAATTTAGCCATAAAAGAAACACATTCCATATTTTTCAAGACTCTACAGGGTATGTAAACATTTAGCTATCAAATTCAATGAAATGTCATTCATTGACAATTACCTTAAGCTTCCTTATTTTTTTTTCGAATTATGACAACATTAAACGTATCTAATTATACTATATGATATTTAATTACACAGATATGGTATACCTTGCAAAATATTTGAGGTTAGGTTGTTAGTAATTTAAAAAATTTTTGTAGATAGTGGATATACGTTAACATTTAAATTAGCAGATGATGCTAATCTACAGCTTTCCAAGTATGGAGAATATTTGTATCAGCATTTAATAATATTTGCCCCTTCTGTGGAAGAGTTTGGAGGAATATTAAGTGTCGAAGCAATAACGGACTTCATTGATGGTGGTGGTAATGTCTTGGTTGCTGGTTCATCTCAGTCTGGAGATGCCCTTCATGAATTAGCTTCAGAATGTGGTTTTGAAATTGATGAAGAAGGTTCTGCGGTCATTGATCATTTAAATTATGATGTTTCTGATAATGGCTACCATACAAAAATAGTAGCAGACTCTGTCAATTTAATAGATGCTTCTGCAATTGTTGGAAGTAAAAATGTACCACCTTTACTCTACCAAGGAACTGGATTGATTGCAGATATAGAAAATCCTTTAATTCTACGTTTATTAACAGCATCTAGTTCAGCATACTCTTACAATCCGCAGACTCCCATAAAGGAGTATCCACATGCAGTAGGCAAAAATACATTGTTGATTGCTGCTCTACAAGCAAGAAATAATGCCAGAGTAGTATTCTCTGGTTCATTGTACTTTTTTAGTGATGAAGCTTTCTCCAGTTCTATTCAGAAAGTTCAAGGTAAAAAGAATAAGTTAAATATTATAATTCTTCCTTGTGATCATGTACTAAACATTAAAAATGGTGTACAGGTGGCCAAAAATACGAGAAATCTGGAAATGAAGCCGTAGCAACGATGATCGCTCGCTGGGTGTTCAAGGAGAATGGTGTGATCCGTGTCTCTACTGTTCATCACCATAGAGTTGGAGAATCTGCACCTCCAGCAGCTTATACTATCATGGATGATGTAGTTTATTCCATCGAAATTCAGAAACTAGCAAGAGACAAATGGATCCCTTATGAAACAAATGATTTACAATTAGAATTCGTTAGAATAGATCCTTTCGTTCGTATGACCATGAAACCCGTAGGCAATGGTCGATATGAAGCGAGATTTAAAATCCCTGACGTTTACGGAGTTTATCAGTTCAAAGTAGATTATACCCGCATTGGTTTGACGCATCTGTACAGTACCACTCAAGTATCTGTTCGTCCCCTGCAACACACTCAATATGAACGCTTCATACCCAGTGCATTCCCTTATTATATAAGTGCGTTTTCAATGATGGGCGGTGTATTCTTATTTTCTCTGGTGTTCTTACATTATAAAGAAGACACAAAACCGAAGGCTGAATAAATTTAACGTTAATGAAACGTACGAGACCTATCATTAAAGTGCATTTATGTTCCATATTTAAGTTTGTGACAATAGATTTATATTTATTTAATGAAACATTTGAAACTGAGATGAAGGGCAAGATAGAAGATATATATATTAATTATTCACATGATGGCTACATCTGAAGTTTTTTAAGAGGATGGTTTTTATATCTACTGTAATAAATGAGAGAAAAAAAATCTAATCAAATCTTTTTTCTTTCAGTTATATTTATGACTGCAAAAATACAACATATTCGTTATATATACAGAGAAATATTTGGAAATAGAGTTCTCATTGGTTAATAAATCTCAATTCAAGATGTTCAGACGCAAGTTGCATAAAAATTATTTTTTCAATTCTATATAAACAAATATGTTCAATTTTCATTAGTACAATTAATGGTTCTTCCGTTAACATTTTTAATGATCTAGAAAATTTCAATTACATAAATTTCGAGTTCGCGAGTAAGTTAAAAAATTAGGCTATGGATGTTAATGTATTTAACGTATACAAATACAATTTCATGTATACAAATTTATATGTGTATGGTCTTTATCTTCTAAACAGTATAACGAGTAGTTTACTATAAATATTTAATATATATTTGGTATTTAAATTACCTATAATCGCTTAAACATTTATACATTCTACTAATAATATACGTAACATTGTTCCCCCTCCTACATAGTTCGCAATTTGATCAGAATTTTACATTGATGAAAAAAAGTTGCGTTTCGTTATAAATAATCGCAAGTTTCAAAGTTCTTAACGTGATGTCGAAATTGTACATTCGGCACGATGGTGTTCACGATCGATGAAACTTCTTGGATATGATCTGTATCGTTAACGGGAGATCTCGTGGCTTTCGTAATAAAAGAAATAGTATTTTGATGTAAAAAATGTTACTTTTGCTCGAGCAGAGCTACATCTCGCCGATCGTACGATCCATAATCGCTATTACATCGTGAGTTTCGAAAATTTGAACGAAACTTCGACGAATATAACCTATACGGAATATACTTATGCCTGCTTTTGTATATAAGTTGGTCTTTGCTAAGGAACTTTACAATCCTTCAAAATGTTGGAAGGACTCGTTGCCTGGGTGTTAAATAATTATCTCGGGAAATATGTGGAAAATTTAAATACCGATCAATTGAGTATCGCCTTACTCTCTGGTAAGGTTATGTTTTCCTTCTTAATTGTATTCATGTAATATAAGAATTGATTTTTATTGAAATACCTCGCTGATACTACTTCCCTTATATTATTTAAAAATTTAGAATTAGTTGTACATTATATCACTGCTTGTTAGATAGGATTATTTAGTTTCAAACCAAATCTCCTTAAGCGTACATTGAAATTTAATAGTATTCACTCAATGAAGTTTAATAGTAAAATGAAAATATCTTATTTTAGGTGAAGTTGAATTAGAGAATTTGCCATTAAAGAAAGAGGCCTTGCGTCATATTGGATTACCAGTGGAAATAAAGGCAGGATTTATTGGTAAAGTAAGATTACAAGTACCTGTTCGTCAAATAAGAACAGCTTCATGGGTCATAGTGATAGAGCAACTTTATTTGGTAGCTGGGCCAATCAGTTTGGATGAGGTATATGATCTGTGATTTCCCTGCAGTGTATATTTCCAATTCTATATGTTTATAGATAATTGTATTTATAGTTTGATAGTGAAACAGAAGAACAGGCAATTTTAGAATATAAGTTGAGTCGACTAGATTCATTAGAAGCAAGATGGAGAACAGACACAGAACGAGATCCTGGTTATTATGCCACCAGTTACAGTTCCTGGGTAAATTATGGCACCTCCTTGATCACAAATATTATTGAAAATTTACAGCTCAATATTAAGGATGTTCACATAAGATATGAAGATGGTGTGACATTGTCAGATGGTGAAAAAAGTTTTCTTATTTAATAAGATAAATAAAGTAATGGTAAATATATTACTGGAAAATAATTTTGATTAATAGGTACTGGTGTTACACTTGGTGTAACTATAGGAGCTCTAACTGCACAAAGTTGTGATGCTAGTTGGATACCTGGTTCTACGTCCTGGAATCTCACAGATGCTTCTTTCAAGCTCATGGAACTTGACAGGCTTTCTATTTATTGGAATCACATGAAAAAAGATGAATTTCTTGGGTCTCTTAATCTCGGTGATTTAGCTGTATATATTGTTTTTTATATACCTAGTTCAATTAATTAAAATAAATTAGCCAATAATTTTGAAATTAATTTCGTTCTCAGATTGCCATGAGCGAGTCAAACAATATAATAAAGAACCACATCTTATTACCTGTTAATGCAAGAGCTCATATCAAGAGAGATAGATCTGAACGACCGTTGAGATCCACGAATAAACCTAGAATGGTTGTTGATCTTTTATTAGATGATGTCCCATTATGTCTCACAGATGTAAGTTTAGGACTATATATCTGCTTTCACTATTTAAAGTCCTTATATTGCAAGTGACTTTCTGTTAGGTACAATATGATCAAATAGTTAAATGTATAAGAGAATTGAAAGATATAGAACGTCGTAAGCAACAGAGATGTTGCCGTCCATTGCTTAGTGTGTCTGCTGCTCCAAGGGAGTGGTGGAAGTATGCAGCAAGGTGTCACCTCGGAAAAGACGCTCTGAAACCTAAACCATCATGGAAAGATATCCTTCAAAGAGGCAATGAGAACATTTTATATGTAGAGAGTTACGTTAAATTGCTAGGTATTTAACAAAAATTATGGGAACCTACCATTTCATTGCTTCTTGATACTCATCAGTGTCACTTTATAGGAACACCAACTAGTATCTTACCTCCAGATATCAAACAGTTAAAGGAAAAGATAGAACAGGAACGAAGTTTCGATGAATTGAGGGTACTGAGAGAAGTAGCAATGTATAGAGTTAAACCTCCAAAACTACCTCAAAATTCTGATATAAATGTACCACAACCTAGAGGAATGTTGGAGCAGTGGTTTCCACAGTGGTGGGGCTGGTATTCAAAGAGTTCAAACACGAACACTCAAAGTACATCCTCTACATTTGATGGAGAGCTTTTGGATGTTTTGGCAGACACTATAGATGATGACACCTTGTTACGTCGAGATACAGTGTTTGGACAGTTCAATTTTGCTTTATCTAAAGGTGCTTTTTCCCTTTGTACGATGAAGAATGATGGCAAGAATACGAAAGCGGTTATAGAGCTACAGTTCGAACGAGTAAACTTGAGTTACGATTCGAGACCCAGATATGGATCTCACAAATTCTTTATCAGTTTGGGAGCCTTGTATCTTCACGATTATCTCACAGAGAATTCCACATTCCCGATTTTGGTGCAGCCTCAAATAATTCCCACAATAACCTCTAGAGTACGTGGTTCTTCAGAAAAGTTAACCAATCAATTACCTCAACAACTCTTTGAAATGACTTACGAAAAAAGACCATTGCACTTAAATGCTGATCATTTGCTGCAAGTGAATTCAAAGTCATTAGATGTAGTTTATAACCCTACAGTGATACACTGGCTTATAGACTTCATGTGCAAACCACATAGATCATCGACCAATCAAAGGTTTCAAGCAATGAAGCGACGAACTCGAAGACAGCTCATCAAGAACTGGGAACAGATTTTAGATGGAGATTTGGTATATCGCTCATCTTGGGATTTGCAGTTCAATATATCGGCACCACAGATTCTACTAGTTGAGAATTTTACCGATTCCAATGCTGCGGTGGTTGTTGTAGATTTCGGAAAGCTCCACTTATCGAATAACGTACAAAATAACGAAGTAATCATTAAATCGAACTCTCCTGAACTAAATAGCGACGATGAAGATGAAAGATTCGAGACACCTTGTTCGACACCGCCTGGAAGTCAAGAAAATGGTTCCATACAAGACTTCCCGACCATTTCTGAGACAGCATTGCATCAGAAGCTGTACGACCACTATACTATCGATCTGGTGGATTTGCAGATTCTCGTAGGGAAAGTGAAGGACAATTGGAAACACATACGAACCAGGGGGATGTCTAGCTTGCACGTTCTGGAACGTTTCAACATATCCTTGCAAATTGAACGAAGAGTGTTTGCTTCCTCTGATCCGAATTTGCCATCCGTGACTGTGTCTGGGAACCTGCCAAGACTAGTGGTTCATGTTAATGAACAGAAGGTGGAGGCAATTAGACTGATGTATAATTTATTATCTAGCTTCTCGAAATCCACAGGAATTTCTCAGGCTGATGTAATCAGTATAGAACCAGAGAGTCCTAAGAAAGAAGAGAGCCTAGACAAATCTTTAAGCCACGCAGTTATGGTTCAATTCATTATTGATCAGATGACTTTTGAGTTGCAATCTAGAGGCCGTAGTGTTGCAGAACTTCAGGTCTCTGGAGTCCGAGCCGGTTTTAGCAAAAGGTCTGCAGATATCAATGTTTCCCTATCTGTCCATGGTTTGCTTCTCGTTGATGCTCTTCAGGAATTTGGTCCTGATTTTGAATTATTAGTAGCCAGTCACAAACACGTAGGGATGGACAGTATTTCTGGGAGCTTAAGAGATTCGGAACCAACATCTCCTGTTTCTCCAGTCTCTCCTGGTTCTCCCGATCCCAATATGCCAAGGAGATTGACTTCTCCAGTTGCTTTGACCAATGCTTTGTCAAATCTAGCAAGCAAAGCGAAGAATCCGCAATCACCCAGGAATAATTCTTTAATCGAATTGGAGAAAATGGATTCTGAAGCTTTAATAGTAGTTGAATTAACTTTAGTATATGATACATTAGAGATTTTGAGAGTAGCCAATATTCAGTTCAACAACTTGGATATTATTGCTAATCAGGAGACCATTGTAGAACTAATGGGATTTTTTAAAAGGATATTCCCTTCTCAAAGGAAGATAAAACCAGGATACATTGAGAGACAAGAATCCCTCTCAAGCCAAACTATGGAGCCAAAAGTTTCCACCAGGACAGAAGTAACCTTTGATTTCCATAGACTGAATGTGCTTCTCTTAAGGGCAGTGATACAGGATAATCACTTGGTTGGTCAAAAAATCGCCACAGCTACGATGTGTGACGCTCGCATACAAGCTACTTTGGCAGTAAACGCTTCGATCTCTGGTTCACTTGGAGGTTTACAAATCTTGGATCAAACACCAACCGGTAAAACGCACCAAAGAATCGTCAGTGTTGGAAGAGACCCAATAGCTGATCCATCTCAACATCCATTAGAACATTTTCCTGGTCTGCCTAATCAGCCAGAAGCTTTACGGTTTTCCGCCAATCGATGTACCAAACCTTGTGCACAACAGCAAGATGGAATGGAAACCTTAATAGATCTAACAATTCGTATTGGTAGTGTTTGGTATACCCACGCTCCTCATTTATTGTCAGAGTTACGTTCTTGTGCTGACGAGTTTAAACAGTATTTGAGTAAGCTTGCACGGCAGATCAGCGCAGCTGCCACAGACATGGCCATAGGCTTAGTAAACGCAGAGGACTGGTCCATTCCACCTCGTAGACGTTTACCAAGTTTGTCTGTGGATTTGGAAAATTCAGGAAGTTTGTCTTTGAAATTAGATATCCTGTTGGATAGTCCTGTTTTGGTAATTCCGCGTTCGTCTCACAGTAGACAAGTTTTTGTTGCACATCTTGGCACTATGTCCTTGCAACACGAACCTCATCAAGGTTCCATGGCGAAGCACAAATTAACTCTAGAAGTTAGGGAAATGAATTTGTACTCTTTGGAGATATCTGCCAATGTGGGACAAGTTCATAGTAATCTCCCTCTAAGAGCCGAAGAAATATACTGTTGCAAAGAATCAGGCAAG
The DNA here is from genome assembly GCF_040668555.2 of Bombus flavifrons. NCBI lineage: Eukaryota > Metazoa > Arthropoda > Insecta > Hymenoptera > Apidae > Bombus > Bombus flavifrons. The sequence goes on along the minus strand of NC_138457.1, from coordinate 5,780,274 downwards.
CCAATTTTGCATGATACTGTATTAAAAGTCGTGGTTGAAAAGGAGAATGCGTTAGCACAAAGCCCAAGTTTCTTTCTCGACAATGAATTTTTCAGTAGTCCTATTGTCCAAGTCCATGGAGTTGTAATGACACCACTGAAAGTCTCCCTATCTCGAGAACAATATGAACAGTTATTAGACACTACTAATAGACTTTTCTCCATGCCAGTATCTGTACCCGTTGTTCAGAAGTCTCAAGCAATGAGCAAAGCACCAAATTATTCTGATAAACTTGATCTCTCTATCAAAGTTTTATTCGAACTGCCTACTCTAGGTATAGAACTCAAACAGGGACTTTTGGAACAGCCATTAGTTGAATTGTCCATGAGGGATTTTGTGGCCAAATATGAGAAATTGCAAAAAAATGAATCCACTATTCAAGTTGCTCTACGATCCCTTTTGATGGAGGACCTTCTTTGTCCTATTGGCTCCAGGCATAGATACATGATGCAATCGTCAGCTCCGACTCGTGCCAAACTTTTAGCTGGTGTCTCTAAGTCTTGTCCTGATTTTGCCTTTGTACAACAAATTAGAAGCGAATTTGGGCGAGGAAGTTTACCCGACAGATTAGAAACTGATACCTTATATGGGACAATTCCTGCTCACTGGCGCAGAAAACCAGTTTCTTTGGCAAACACGCCAAATACTCCACCTCCGTCTCCTGGTGCATCAACCAGTGAAGAGAATCTGGTACTAATGAGCATTACCATAACAGAACCAGACTGTGATCTGCCAACGAAAAATCAATTTCATCAGAAACTTGTCACGGTGGATTTTAATTGTTTGGATTTGGTCATTAATGTCGAATCCTGGATGGTGGTATTTGATTTCTTTGGATTTGCCGGTCCCTCAGGAAGCAGTCCTAAAGTTACAATGCATCAAACGTCCACTGGCACAGATCAATTGGACAAGGCGGATAATCTACCTCTACGATCAGAAACTGAGATAGAAGTTAGATCTTTAACGCTGGTTTTGATACAATCTGAGAGGGAAATTGCTAAAGCCAATGTATCTAATGCAAACATGCACATTTTGAAAGCAAATGGGAAGACGAAGGTGTCAGGATCCTTGGGATCGATGTCTTTGCTAGACCTAACACCGCATGGAAGATTTTATAGAGAGAGGTTCCTCTCATCTGGGCGGAAAGCTCTGAATTTTCAGTATTCCAGCTATATTGATTCTGAAAAACGACCTTATGATGCCCAATTAAAACTAGAGATGTCTGCTGTCCATTATGTACACACTCAAAGATTCGTGGCAGAACTTCAAGCGTTCATTGGCCATTTTTCTCAACTTTGGACCATTATGGCTAATCTGAGAGCTGGTGTTGGCGCTATAATCGATACTAACAGGAGAAGCATAAGATTATCTTTAGAATTAGAAGCAGGTGCACCAGTAATCCTATTGCCAGTTAGTTCTAGATCAGATGAAATGTTATTGTTGGATCTGGGAGAGCTCACCGCACATAATCGATTCGAAACTTCAGAAGTGATAGATAAATGCATGCTGGACATAATGTTCCTTGAACTTGTTAATATGGACGTCTATGCAGCTAAACGGATTAAGTGTGATGATGATCAGGATGGCAATATGGATAATCTGCTTGTTGGTGGTTTTTATATCAAGAAACTTGGATCATCCTTGCTCACTGAAATGTGCCATTTGAAATTACGTATCGAAAGAAACTTGGACACCTATATTAGTAGAGAAATCCCAGATTTGAGCATTCATGGAACGCTATCCACAATGGATTGTGCTTTGGACCCTGCTCAGTATATGTTGATTCGAGGTTTACTTTCTTACAATATCGGCGAAAATTTGGATGACTTGCGACAATTCATGCAAGATCTGAACGAAACTGTTGAGTATTCCATAGTTAGCATGGATAACAAGGGGAAAATCTGGAAAAAATCGTGCATAACGCTGGAATTGGTAAATGTTACTGTTAAGCTGCATCCAAATCATAATATTGCAGCATTAGCTTGTATTAATTTTATAAAATCCAGATTAACATTAGATTCATTGAGTGATGGATCACAGGATATTGATTTAGTATCCCAGGAAATACTAATTATGGACATGAGGTTTCAGGATGAACCTGCTAACAAACAATCTAATGTTTTCACAAGTATTTTACAGCCTCTGAGAAATTCAAATAATGAAAATCGTGTCCAAGCTGAGGTGCATCATAGAAGGCGTAAAGCAAACGCGGCCACGACTATTTTGGTCCACAGCATGCGCTTAACTGCTATACTAGACTGGTGGGAGGCTGTAAGAGATTTCCTGATTTTGAATTCTGTAGAACCAGGACCCATTGGAACTGCTCAAATAATTACCGAAAACAACCAAGAAAACGACAGTAATGCTTTGTCTGCAATACCATTCGAATTAAAGATTAATATCACTGATTCAGAATTAGTTATTGTAGAGGATACATCGATTCGCGATACGAACGCCGTTATTCTGAAAAACACAGCTGTTCTTTCTTATAGATCTGCCCCTCAAGAAGGTGAAAAACCTCTTTCTTGTAACCTGTCCCATTGCGAACTCTTTTCCTGTGTCTTAGGGCTAGAAGAAGAGACTGCATTATCTATAATAGATCCAGTTGGAGCCAGTTTGGATTTGACAGTAGATAAATGTCTTGAAATACAATTGCAACCTCTGTGCGTAAGATTAAGTTACCATGATGTGACTATGTTCTCTAGAATGCTCAGTTCTCTACCAAAACAGACTCTAGTAGCTAAACAACGCTCCAGTGAAGCATTGACACCCACCGAGAGGCAAGTACAAAAATTGACAGCCCTGGGATTTACAGATGCTGACTGTAGAGCTGCTTTGGATCTCTGTAATGGGCAATTGGATGAAGCAGCTTTGTGGTTAACGCAACATGCAGTACCTAATTCAGACACCAGTACAAACAACGAGTCCGTTTTTCGCACTTTTGAAATTCAAATATCATGTGCAAGAATATGTATTATAGATGACTGTAGAGACGCTGACGTACCATTACTGGAGATTTCCTTACAAGATCTTAATTTGAGACAAGAATGCGTGGGACCTGGTATAGTATCTACTACTTTCAGCATTGATTATTATAATAGAGTTCTCAGTGGCTGGGAGCCCTTCATCGAACCATGGTGTGCTACCGTTCAATGGGAGCAGATGTTAACTAATTCTTTCAATGCAAAGAGGCTGCAGATGTCTGTTAACTCTCAAGATTCTGTTGATGTTAACATAACTTCAACGCTAATAGAGTTGATAGAGTTGGTTAAGAACAACTGGATGCAGGATTTCTACTCTACTTCCAGTAAGGAAGTTAATATGACTAAGGCAAGCAATGGGCAAGGATATCGACGTCGAATGCCTTTCATTCCTTTTGCATTAAGGAATGAAACTGGTTGTAAATTGTGGTTCAAAACGATTATTGCTACTGCGGACGATACCAAGAATGTGGGACAGAATTTTAAGGCCCAAAATGACTTTCAGAAGGATGATACATGGCTTGAAGTTCTTCCAGGTGACACTGTTCCATTTACTTTTGAAGGAAGAGGTAAATTGAGACATCATGCCACGCATACTGTCAGGAGACATCAGATTACAGTGTTGGTAGATGGGTGGAGACCTGTAGATCCTGTCACTGTCGATCGTGTTGGGGTATATTTTCGTCATGCTAGTGCAAATGTTACTGATATACAGATAGATACAACACTGGTATGTAAAATTCATTTTTATTTCATCGCTTAAGATTATTTATTTTGACTGGAGCTCATTTATACCTTCCTATATTTAAATGATTACTTTTAGTTTCAGATACTAACGCCGAAAGCTAGAATAGTATTTACTGTCGAATTAGAAGGATCAGCTAGAAAATTAGTAACTGTTAGATCAGCTTTACAAATATCCAATAAATTAAAACACACAGTAGAAATCAAGATGGAAAAAACCTTGAATCAATACGGATGTAAGTTGCTTATATGAAATGAAGTTAATTATTGAATTCCAATTTTCATATCCTTTTCTTTTAGACCAGCTTTTAACTTCATCTACTAGTGACAGAATTCTTCAAGTACCTGCCCAATCCACAATATCAATTCCCCTAACGCACACCGGGGTACAAATGTGCTTAAAACCTATCAACTTGAACAGTTTGTTTCAATACTGTACAGAAACAATAGATTGGACCATAGTTAAGAAACCATTAGAAGTTATAGAAAATCGTATCACTTGTAGAGCTAATCACAACAATATATTTAGGTACGTCCCGAATTATACACGGAAATGAATGATTCAATATACGTTTTTAAATTAATCTGTTTTGTAGAATGAGCGTAGCAGTGATGAGGGATAATTATCCATTGGATATGAGTCAAATGCTACCAGCACACACTATAACAGTGATGGCTCCTCTCACATTAACCAATCTATTGCCTCACGAATTGTTATATGAGATTAGTACAGAAAATGGTAGAATTCTACCCGGTGACAGTGCGGATTTACATACTGTAAATGTCGAAGAGCAACTAGAAATTACAGTACAGTTAGATGGATACTCTGGATCAGGCACGGTAAATAAACCTTCTTTATTAATTTTTCAATGTCTTATTGATATTTAAGATCTACTTCATATAGATGTTGTTGCCACCAAATACCAACTCTTTCACTGCTCGTCTACGGCTGACAGATTCTTGTGGAAGAATATTATATCTCCACGCAGCTGTTAACATAGAGAAAGGCTCTGCTATACATATTAACATTACTGCACCATATTGGATTATAAATAAAACTGGTCTACCACTGGTGTTCAGACAAGAAGGAGTTGGAATAGAGGCAGCCGGACAATTTGAAGAAAACGAAAAAGCCAGGATGGTAGCTCCTTTGTTATTTTCTTTTAGTGATGAAGAAGCTAGTAGAACTCTGTCAGTGAGAATCGGTACTTCAGTGCATCCCCAGGGAATTCCACAGTGGTCTCAACATTTTCATTTGCAACCCGGAATACAAGTCCGTAAATATTAAATAAATGTCATCAAATATAAAAAATATTCAAATTGATTTTTATATCTTCAGGTACATCGTCTTAGAATATCTCTTCGTGATGGCAGGCCTGACATAGTATATCTAATTAGTGTCGCTACTAGGATAGCTAGAGGGAAATACAGAGCTACAACTGTAGTCACATTATCTCCTAGATATCAGCTGCATAATAAATCAAGTTCTACCCTAGAATTAGCCCAGAAATGTTTCACCACAACAATTGTAAGTAATAACAAGAAATTTATTGTGATATACAATAGTTTTCCATCGTTTCTCACTTTCAGAGTCATCCAGATGCTCAATCCACATATATTAAAATCATGTCCAATTGCCATATGGCATTTCATTGGCCACGTCTTGACAAAGATTTACTCCTATGTGTTCGTAATGTGGATGTTAGAAATTGCATGTGGTCAGGTGGTATTAGACTGGATGACAATTACTCATTGACAATTAACATCAGAGATTCAACAGGAAAGATGTATTTTCTTCGAGTAGACGTGGTGTTGCAAGAGAGTACATACTTTATAGTGTTTACTGATGCAGATACTATGCCACCACCTATAAGAGTGGACAATTTTTCAGAGGTGCCGTTGGTAGTGAATCAGGTGATTAACCAAGACATTCTGTACCAAACACGCTTCAAGCACCGTTGTCATAAGTTATACCACTTAACTGAATTAATTAGAAATTATTTTCAAGAGTATTTTTGTAGGTTACCGTGCACGACAACTTGCAATGGACAGTCAGACCACACTCCTCTGTCCCATATGCATTGGACGAATCCATACAGGCTGCTGCTTTAGTTCTCACTGCACCTGGAGGTGTGACAGCTACATACGATTTGAATGTACTTGGAGAGGGCAGGGTTTTAACTTATGAGAACTTCATTTACATTGCCTTCACGGGTAATTCGCCTTTTTCTGTATGATATTAAATCATTCTTCTTTTATGGATCTCATTATTTCTTGAAAACAGGTACTTTTAAAAATGATTGTGATCTCGGGACTGGAGAGGGTGGTCTAGACCCCCTAGATGTTGAAACACAAAGACTAGTCTTAGAAGCTGGTCCTGGTGGATGGGTTGCTTTGCGGAGAAAGCAATACGGTGCTAGATCTCAGTTATGGAGAATGACCGGAGATGGTCAATTGCAACACGAAGGTACCCTAAAAGAAACGTTTTTGTTAATCTTATACCTTAAAATGATTTTTTATGAATAGGATCTAGTCCACCCAGAGATAAACATTCAAGGGCTCCAGAAACAGTGTTAGTGTTGGATATAGCAGGCACTGCACCTCAACCATTCACCTATTGTGCTCTTGCCTTAAGGAAACCTGATCCCCGAAGAAGATCCACGCAAACTTGGAGATTCACCGATGATGGACGATTATGTTGTGCACATAAGAATATGTGTGTACAGTCGAAAGATGGATTCATGGGATTACACGAAGGTTTGAAATATTATGGTTATTGAATTATTGTATTATTCCTTGTATTATTCCTTAGTCAGGGGTGTTTTTATTAATTGTTTTGTCATTCTTATGTAAATGTTTTATATTCAGAATAGAATGTACAGTTAGAATTGTAAAAACTTTGGAAAAATTGTAGAATTGTAAAACAGTAAAAGTATTTTGTTTTTGCAATCCATTTTATACATAAATTTTGTTCTATTCATTACCATACGTTCTTCTATTTTATTTGCTATAGATTTCACTTGCTTATTGAATCGCTATTATTATGCCACGTAAATTGAGATATCATTTGATTAAAAGGATGTTTCATCCATTATGTTTACCACTAAAACTAAAGTGGAATATTACTAAGTACCTCGGTTTAAGCAAAGTGGCTGTAAATGTATAGTTACAAATCAACGTTTGTTTCTCTTACATTCAATTAATTTGGAATTTCCAGCTGTTTTCCCCGTTCATTCTCTGAATTATATTATTTTCGTGAATCTTAAACTCATAATGATAATGTTGCAGGCGGCAGTGTCGCCCGTTGGCAAATGTGTACGTATAGATTCGGAGCATACATTAAAGTCAGAATTATAACTATCTTAAGCGTTCAAACTGTCGCTTGTTTTTTTATTTCATTAACGCTATGTTCATCAATAACAAAATGCATGAAATAATATTTCAACTTCAAATTCTTTATACAGCTACCCGATCCGCGCAGAAATGTTCATTACATGCAGTTTCTATATGTCTTTTTAGGGAGTGAAGCAGTATTAGGCCCTCAAATACACTCCAATCCTCCCCCAATTGAACAGCGTGTTGGTCGACAGAAGCTAAGGCCAGGATCTGGCTTTTTATCTGTTACGGTAACTACTGATGGCCCAACAAGAGTGCTCCAAGTGTTAGATATCAAAGAAAGGGTATGAATACTGAAACAAGTATCTTAATGATACCAATACTCACTTTCTCACTTTCTTTTGCAGAAGAAAACGTTCGCTTTATTGGAAGAACGTGATTGGTCGCATATTGCAATCAGCCACCGACCAACACAGATAAATAGTGACGCAGAGAAGGTCAATTCCAAAGAATTGGAATTGAAAGTCAACTTAACAGCTGGCTTAGGACTATCAATTGTTTCTCGAAGACCAGTTGAGGAGCTATTGTTTGCTCGTTTGGCTGGTATCTCTTTGGAACTGGTTCAAACTCCTATCAATACTACTCTAGACTTGAGCATGGAAGATATACAGATTGATAATCAGTTGTTTGAAGCACAATGTACTTCTGTTCTTTATGTAACACGATCCACCCGAGTTGAGAGTGAGCACAGACCAGCTATACACATAGTTGCGGAGAAACTGAAGTCGAAGAATCAGAATGCAGAAATATACAAGCACGTGGTAGTGAGCATCAAGCCACTTTGCATACATTTGGAAGAGAAATTGATATTGAAGTTGGTTGCTTTTGTCGGGGCGGGAAGATCGGAATTAGAGGTACCTATGGACGAAAACGATTTCAAGGCTCAGAGGTTCATTTCTGAAGTATCTGCTGCACATGCTAAACGATACTATTTTGGAGCTTTAAAGATCGTTCCCAGTCAGGTTGGTTTTATTAATCGAAATTTCTAATGAAGCGAAAAGTATTTCACATGATATGCTTTTTCAGATAAAATTAAGTGTACTCACTACAACAAAACTGCCACGTCAGCTTCAGATTATAAAAAGACAGTTAGGCTTAACATTAATTAAGTTTGAAGATGCCACTATTGAGTTGGAGCCATTTATTAAGAAGCATCCTTTTGAGAGCACTCAATTCTTAGTACATTCCATTATAAAACATTACAAAGATGTACGATTGTAAATATTCTTTATTTGTTAATTTACTTTCATTTCCCTATTACAATAAATTTTATTTCAGGAATTAAAATGGCAAGCTGCAGTAATATTAGGATCCGTGGACTTTTTAGGCAACCCTCTAGGCTTTGTAAACGACGTCACAGAAGGAGTTTCCGGTTTAATCTACGAAGGAAGCGTGAAAACTTTAGTGAAAAATGTTACACACGGTATATCAAACTCCGCTGCCAAAGTAACAGAGTCTCTTTCCGATGGATTAGGAAGAGTCATAATGGATGAAAGACACGAGGAAGCTAGACAGAGAATTCGAGCTAATACAGCAGGCAGTAGTGATCATTTGGTAGCCGGATTAAAGGGTTTCGGTTTTGGACTACTTGGAGGGGTAACTAGCATCTTCAAACAAACCTATGATGGAGCAACAAACGAAGGATTTCCCGTACGTTTTTTAAAATTCATTACAAATGATTGCAACAAGTTAATTAAATGGTAACAAATGATTTCAGGGCTTTTTCGCTGGGTTTGGTAAAGGAGTTGTTGGAACTATCACGAAACCTGTTGTAGGAGTTCTAGATCTTGCCACAGAAACTGCCACTGCTGTAAGAGAAACCAGTAGAAGGTAAGTATACTTTAAATTATATTTAATAATTATTAATAATACTTATAATTTCGTGTGATATATTTAGTGCTCATCGTACAATACCAAAACGTGATAGACCTCCTCGAGTGGCTAGCGGTTCCGCTGGTCTGTTACCACCTTATAATCGTCAACAAGCAGAGGGCCAAGAATTTCTGTACATAATAAATGAACATAATTATTCAGAATTATTCGTGGCGTACGAGTGTTTACGTAGTGGAACGGAGAATCTAAGAGTTCTCGTTTCTAACGAAAGAGTCCGTGTGATTTCCGGTGGTACCAAAGGGGTTGTAACCGAAGTCAGCCTAGCAGATTTATTATATTGCCAACCGATGCATAAACTAGAAAGCAACGGTGTCACTTTATATTATATTGAATTAATATCTAGATCTGATTCGACGATAGCCGTTAATATAGACGGCCCAGAACTCCTAAGGAGACCTAAAGTTCGATGTGATAACGAGGAAGTGGCTAAAAGGGTCAGTATAATAAATTTCATGATTAGTATTAATACATTTATATTATTTCAAATTTGTTACAGGTATCGCAGCAAATTAATTACGCTAAAGGAATGCACGAGGAACGTAGCTTGACTCTTTCCTCGTCGGATAATATGTTAGACGATGTACAGTACTACAAATAGTTGCGAACGGCCATACGCGAATATTTCTTACTTTGTGTTCGAACATAAGTTTGGAATCACACGTTTACAAGAATATAGAGGTTTTCATAGGAAAATTAATAATTTTTAATCAACTCGAAAACTGTTTCTCAACTCGAAAAGTATTAATTCCGAAATGGTAAAAAATTAGCTAATAATTGAATATTAATAAAATAGACAAGTGATCCAAACTTCTTGTTAGTAATCTATATTTCGTACGCTAGTCAATTCCCGGTTTTCTTGTGTATTTCTTGTTTCGTTTCTTCTTCTTCTTCTTCTTGTCTCGTTCTCTTTTTCCAATGGTGCACATAATGATGTCTTATTACGCTTAAAACTAATTTGATTGTAAGACTGATGCAAAGTACCGTTTTTTGCAATGCAGCATTCACGAGATTTAAATGTAAGATCAGTTCAGACAATATTCTTTGAAGGAAGACATTTGATTATCGCACAGACAGTACATACACACATTTACACATACATACACATTTTATATACTAACGTACAAGTAGGAGATCAGCAGGAAGTCTTAAGAAAGATGCAAAATTTTTTTTTAATAGAATGTGTAAATATATATACATAAATATATATTGGGTTGGCAACTAAGTGATTGCGGATTTTGTCAATACTTCCTAATGACAAAACCCGCAATCACTTAGTTGACAACCCAAATATATATGTATATATATATATATATATATATATATATATATATATATATATATATATATGTGTGTGTGTATATATATATATATATATATACACATACATAATATGCGTGTAAGATATAGTTAAGGTATCTATTTGGGGCAAATCTACTTATTACTGAATAAAAGAAGGGAAAGTTAATGACAACCAAAGTTTTTACGATAGTATAGGATATTTATTTTCTACATTAATGAGTTTGATATCTTGCAGACTATTTTCTGTTTGTGACTATAGACTACATATTTTTTATGTAGCTTGTTGTAAAAATGTAACATGATAATATCACTAACCAAGTATTAATATTCTTCTCCTAATATTATGAGTGTAAAATATAAGGTAAAAGAGAAGGTAGTTTAAAAACAAAACTTGTACAGACATTGTAAAATTCAAAATCATCAGCTCTATACAGATTTGATTTTTATAAGGCTGATGTTTTGTACAGTTCGAGTATGTGTATATATATAAATGTATAATTAAACGAATAAGAATTGACGTATTAGCAATGTATAAATTAATTATATACAACGATTGTCTAGATTTGTTATACCTTGAGATTTTCACGTTGTCAATGATATTTAATAAAGAACTCCTATTTTGTTCGATAATCGCTGTTTTTTGTTGTCAGTAAACTGTGGGTTTTTATGCAAATTCATATTTCTGATTGTATGATTAAAAACATAGAATCTAGATATAAAATTGTTCTAACTACCAGGTGTTATAGAAAGCACTATACTTTAGATATTTTATATATTTTGTCATATTATAATGCATATTATACTGCATTCTATAGAATTTTGCACTTTCAAATTTCCTATAGATGCATAAAAATCTGCGGTCTAGATATATAATAATTTATAAAAATATCTGAGAGCCTTGGAATATTTTTCTACTCATTTTTCAAATATAAGCAACATTAACATTCTTTAAAATACAGAAATGATAATAACAAATTCTTTGCTATCTTTTGATAACGTTATCAATGATAAATTTCATAAACATGGCGCCTTTCGTGAACACTTGAAATGTCAAACTGTTTCTGAGAATTTATCGGACGGATACGTTTTATTAACATTACAAAAGTCGTTGATCGAAAGAAAATATTGTTTTAGCCGTATTCCAAGAATTATCTAACTCTGATATCGTGAACAACGAAAAACAACGGAATTTTTTGATCAGACAGGAGAACCATAACCTATAAACGATGGATGAAACGTATTTCGATGAAGGACCCGCGGGAAATTTTGAAACAGCTACGCTAGAAATCAAAGAACTCGATGTCAATGAGTTGAATAGTCAAAACACTGTTCCTGTTGGTTGGTATTTTACATATTGGGAGTCACAATGTTTTTCTATTTGATATCTTAATGAGATTAACGTGTTAAAAACATTTTTTGTAATTGTCAAAAGGAGCTGATACTGCAAAGAAGAACAGAGAGAATGAGACATATACTTCAAGTGAAGTTCCATCATCGAAGGACTTGTCTAATATTCCTTTCAAACATATAGATATTCACTCTTTTTTCTCTGACAGAAACGAAGTTGTTGACAGAGCGCTAAAAGATTGCCAAGAGAGTTTAATAAATGAAGAGGAAAACGATATTATTGGAAGCTGGCTGTTGACAGAGTAGGAGACTTAATGTATATACATCTTGTTTTATTATCATATAATATGATGATTAATATTAGGGCATATTTGTAGAATAAGTCTGTGGGATATTGAGAAAGAAAGATTAGTAATACTTTCAAAAAAAGCTATTTATTCGATAAAGTATGACTTCATCTCCTTAAAGATATTAGAGTACAACCGGATACCTTTGTTGCAAATTGATACGCTCGTCTCGGGCGAATTAGTTTATCCTCCTTCGTCTTTAGCGCCGTAAGTATCATCGTGAAGTTTTCACAATAAAAATTACCATCTAATTATAGGTGAAAAATGAATCACAGTTAGTTTGTATTGTTTACAAATTTATGAACGATTTTTAGACGATTAAGTGGATTGGCAGAGGGTGTATCGTCAATATTTCATTACGCAGGCCGTCAAGAGTGGTCTACTCTTGTCTCTTGTACAGATTTTGCACAGTTTGAACCTAGGTACACTGAGCTATTACGTAGAACAGAGACAATTATTTAAAAAAAAAAATGTTTTGTTCCATTTTTATTGATTTCTGTTAATAGTATTATCGTTCTCGTATGTGTTAAATACATGTAGGCACCTTCAAATAATTTCATTTTAAGTGAAATGCAAATTATATAATAGAACTGTTTATTTTGTTTAGTTAATATTCACATTTATGCTTGCAGACTGTTGCTTTGGTAAATAATGTAATACTTATGTTTTATTGTTTAGTTTCAAGTATATATATATTTATTTTTAAATATTGCTATATGTATAATAGTAATTCTAATAGTAGTTCATTTATAATTACTGTATAAAATTAAAATTGACTTTCCAGAAAAAGGCACATGTCTGGGATAAGACTGATGTGGAACAAAGGCAATCCAGTACCATTAACTAAGAAATGGAATCCATTTGCAAAGGATATACCATGGCTTACTTATGCTAGTCATCCGTTATTTTGGTACAAAGGTAAATTTACTTTATTTGTGCAATTATATCAATTACTTATTTGTAAAACTTTGATGCTATTTGTAGGATCAGAAGTAGAGAAAGCAAGGTTTAATGTTGAAGGTTTACAGTCATTGATTAAAGATTTCTTGCCATCAGACTGCATTATAAGAAATGGTCTTATTATCATAGAAAACTACTTTGGTGTAGGTGCCTTAGTACATAACAGAAATGGATTAGGTTTCTATAAAATTCGTGGCAAAGTCAGTTTTTAATCTAGTTTATAAGAAATTGAAATTTGTGTTTGATTTCTCTAAAATTCACATTCCAATTTCCAAAGCTCAAAGCTCCTATTTATAAATTTTATGATATTTATAATGAAATACTAAAATTAGCGATACAATTGTATTTTATCCACATAACAGAACTCTCAAATAGATCTCTATTTACTTTTCAAAGATTCTATTGTGAAATACTATTAAGCATATCGTATATAATTCTACAGCGTATAATACAAACATTTTCACTCAGTACCTGGCAGATAAAATGCTAAAACTAGATATTAAACATCGCGTTTAAAAAACTGTAAAACTATGTTTTATAATTCCGTATTGTAAAGACAAGGCGCTTAACCTTTCTATAATATATATAAAGATAATAATAAATAAAGATAGTTCTTCCTTAACCTGTAACAGAAAAACTTCTTTTATTATCCTTTACCATTTAATAAATTTTTTTAATTGTTTATTTAATGTAAAAATTTATATGTAAAAAATAATTTTTGAAAGACAACAGTGATCTCATTTTACATCAAATATTATCCACAGAAAAAATATTGAGATATGAAATATTTTATTTTGAAAACATATTACTAGTTGGTTATGTTCAAATGTATTAGGTACATAACACCACCTGTTGACCTAATTCATTATATCGTTCAGTTTTAATACAGTTACATAAACGAAAGGTTATACAAAATTAATAAAATTGCAAAATTACAAGAAAATAGCAATATTTATGAAATAACAAAATCTACATAGTATCAGGTCTCATAGCGCACTCGATCGTTTTTTATCAGTAAGTAATATAAATAAATGTAAGTACATATTTTAAACAATTTTTTCTACAGCTTTTATAATAACACATACCTTGTTATTTTTATTTGTAGATCCTTTAGACACAAATATGATTTATAAGATGCAGAATTCATGATTGGAATGATCTAATGCAATCAACCATTTACGAGTTCAACGAGAGTCAATTAATGTTATTAGATCATAGCTATTTCAGAGGAAAAAGCTCTATGATAGAAATGCAGTATTACAGATCAGTGTCAAAACTATAAGATGTATCTCTACCGTCTTAAACTGTGGCCTGTGTTTCTAATTGGATTCGGAATTGGCTCTCTCCTTGCCTTGATTTTATTTGCTGCTCAAGATTTATTTAACAATATTTCCATTTGTCAGAAATCATCATTAAATTTGTACTCTACAAACAGAAATGATTTTAAATGGTTCATGTCTGATACATGGATCAAGCAAGAGACTGTTATACAGAGTTGGAAAGATTCAACAAACATGACATATAGTAAATGGTTGAATAATAGAAAACTGAGGTCAAAAAATATTGATATGGATACTTATCTTTATGGACCTGAAAGTAGGGTAGAATTAGAAGCAGAGTGGTTGAAGTCAAATATTCACATCACTTGTATTGTATTTGTAAAAAAAGTTAAATTGGCTAGATCTATCCAGGATACTTGGGGAAAACATTGTAACAAGATATATTTCTTTGGTCAAGTGAAAGATCCTAAAATGCCTATTATAAATTTTGATATAAAATTAGTATCTTCATGGCAACTTTTATGTGAAGCCTTCAAGTATGTGTGGAAGAGCAGTGAAACTTTAGAATGGCTTATCTTTGTAAAAGATGACACATTAGTGGTTCTTGAAAATTTGCGGTACATGCTTGGCCCATTAAATCACACTCAGAATCATTATTTGGGTCATGCAGTTACTCTCTGGGGTCAACCTTATAATGTAGCTGATGCTGGATATGTAATTAGTGTGGGAGTGCTTAGGAAGCTAATTAAAATGTTTGATAACTCAGAAAAATGTGTAATCAGTGGCAAATATTGGAAACAGGAAGATTATTATCTCGGTAAATTTTTTATCACTCCTGATATTCCTTATCTACAAAACTATAATTAAACTGCAATTTTTAATTCTTTTCAGCCAAACATTTGGCTTCTATGGGAATTTATCCTTCTGATACAAGGGACCAGTATTTAAGGGGAACCTTTCATGGATACTCTTTGCAATCTTTATTATGGGGTGTTGTTAAGACTGGTGTTTATTGGACTCGTGCATTATACCCAGTAAAAAATGAATGCTGCTCATTTATGTCTGTTACTTTTAATGTAGGAGAATCAGAAAAAATGCACACATTGAATTATTTATTATATCATTTTCATGTCTTAAAGAGGAAAGCTGTTTTTGGAAGTAGAAAAGCAGCAATATCCATATCTGACAAGGATGTATGATTATTATTTTATTATGAATGTATTATGATAAGGAAGAACTTAGAATTAACTGAATACTTCTATTTTCAGGTCTGGAGAGTTGCGTTGGAAGAAGAGTTTAATATTACAAATTTAAATAACATTTCTAGCGAGGTGTACTATGAGATATGGCATGCAAAATATTCTGAACCAGGACAATTAATTAGTAAAAATTATCAGGCTAATGATTAAGATAAATTTAAATAAATCATCCATATATGATTTTTATATGTTTTATACTGACTGAAGATTTTTTAAAGATATTTTATATCAAGTAATATCATATTTTAATAATTTTAAAATACAACAATGTTATCTATGTTAGATAGTTTAATAATTGTTGAAATTGTTTGAAACTGATTGTGAATAAACATTGAATTTTTATAGAATGACGTTGTTAAAAACTTGAAATGGTTATCAAGTTTTACAGTTTATTAATGAGTTATATTGATATGACAAATGTGGGAATGACGGAGTAGCGTTGTTTGATAACTGTTTCCCTTGTTACGCCATTGTTGCCTTATCTGACTAATTAAGAACTCATTAACGCTTGTAATGACCTCGGTAATCAAATCACAACTCCACTTTTAAATATATGTTAAGAATACTGGAACAATGCATCCTCATGCTTTTCTATGTGAATGATCTATCTCTGGTTAGTGAAGATGGATATGCAAGGTGTTCTAAAGAATTATTTTTAGCTGTAAATGAACTATTAGAGTACCTGATAATATACATATATATACATTTTAATGCTTATTTTCATTTGATAATTATCATGTAAATCATTTAATTTTGTAATAATAAATGTGTAATTTTTCAGAAGCAAAGTTTTGTTAATTCACGAATCCCAGGCATGAATCCTCGACACGATATAAATCCCACTAATGACATATTATTTCGTCGAATTAATTTATCAAGTAAGATTTCAGTTATCGGTTATCCGCTTCCTCCTGGAGGTGGCTATATAAAAGAAGAAATGTATTAATTCGTATATTTGGTAAGAGAAGACTTGCAAATAGCGCTTCACGTAAGCATTTCTTTTTAACAAGCATGTTATAAAAGTAGATACTTCAATATGGTGCTGTGGAAAGCATTTCTTAACATTGCTATAATTACTACGATCTGTAATCAACTAATTATCGGTGATAATCTATCGGAATTTTCTGCTATAACAGAGTAAGTGATTCTTTACTTTTTCTCAGGGTTTTTAAGACTAAATCTAATTGATATTTAAATTCTTCAGCGCTACTATCTCACTGAATGACTCTCTAAAACATGTCTATGAGAGTGTAAAGAGCACAAAGAGTAAAAGGAAATTGCCTATATTTCCAGGAGGTTGCAGTAAGAAACCAGATCCACCCATACATGGTGAAATAATTTGCTCTATAGACAGGTGATTTTTTATTGTTTAATGGATGATATCTTGAAGTGTTACATCTGAATATTTACCAATTTTTATTTATAGTGGATGTATTGCAACTTGTAAACGTGATTACGAATTTCCAAACGGAGTAACAAGATTAGCTATAACATGTATGAACGAGGAATGGCATATTTATGGCACAGATTGGGACTCTATTCCTCACTGTGAACGTGAGTTTTATTCGAAGATGATCAATTTCTTTGGTGTAAAAAGTATAATATGCGCAAGATAAATGTATTTTTATATTTTCAGCAATTTGTATACCAGAGTGTTTGAACAACGGAATATGTGTCGCACCCCATCAATGCAATTGTCCCGAGGACTTCACTGGACCACAGTGTCAATTTGAGAACAAACCGTGTCTAAATTTCCCTGCTCCAATACTTAATGCACATAAGAAGTGCAACTCACAGTATGATCTTAAGAATGTTGAACTATATTGTACTTAAAATATCCATATTAAATATTTAATTGTCCCAATATTTGTTTTATTAGATCATGTACCATATCCTGTATGAAGAATTTTACGTTTCCGGATGGCACCTCAGTCACTAATCTTATGTGCAAGAATGGAAATTGGAAGCCCACCAGGGAAGACTGGGTCTCCATACCTGACTGTGAACGTATGTTTTTAATCCTCAATTTGTAATTTAAATATTAAATTTATTATCACATATATAAAGATTGTTTATTATAGCTGTGTGTGATCCACCTTGTCAGAATGGTGGCAATTGTCTCCCATCCAATTTTTGCCAATGTCCTCAAGCATTCAAAGGACCCCAGTGTCAATATTGTAAGTATAATAATTTGTTTATTTTAATAAAGTAACATTATTTAATCTAAGTAATTGATTGATTATAATTCTGATATAGCTGCTGATAATTGCAATGGGGAGAAAATGGGTTTTAATGGAGGCTTTTCCTGCACAAGTGTTGATGATACTTATTCATGTATCATAAGATGTCCTGATGGGATAGAATTTGAGTTCCCTTCAGCTTCTGCATATATTTGCAACTATGAAACAGGTGTCTTTTCACCTCAACCAATTCCCCAATGTAACTATGGCGATAATATGAACATAATTTCTTTGGGGACAACATATAATTCTTATGTTAAGGAGACTAATCATACTTGGACCTACCAGGATACTTTCAAATCCCATACAAACCAGTTACCATTGTTGCAAGGAAATTATGGGCTCACACAACATTATAGCAATCATGAATCCAATATGGTCACGAATACGGTAATAATTTAAGATCAGCGGTTTAAAATTGAATATGAAACATTTGTATTACTGAATTATACTTTGATTAATGTTAGATGATGTTTAATCCACCGGAGAATAACCTGTTGTTTATTGAAGAGAAGAAACCAGTTCCAAAAACCTGCTTCACATGGGGTGGAGTGCACTACAAAACCTTTGATGACAATGTTTTCAGCTTCGATAGTGGATGTTCTCATATCTTAGTACAGGAAGCACAGAACAGACTGTTCACTGTAACTGTGGACAACAGTCCAACTTGCAAAAATCAGGACTGTTTCAGGATTATCAGAATTTTCATCCAGGACAAAGAATACATTTTGTTGCGAAATGAAGACGGTGTTCCAGAATTTAGAACTCGAAAGCACCAGCTTCCAATTCCAGCACAACTCTCTGCATTGAGAGCTGAAATGTCTGCACATTTCATTGTGATAACTTTGGACTCTTTGGGAATTCAGTTGAAATGGGATGGTGCTCTGATGTTACAAGTTGAAGCTCTAGAAAATATGTGGAATAAAACGACCGGACTATGCGGTAACATGAATGGCGATAAAAGTGACGATTTAATAAGTAAGAATGGAGAACATACTAAAAGTGTTGCATCATTTGCTACTTCTTGGCGGACAGAAAATATTGGAGGTATCATTTTCTTACTCTACAGTCAAAGATAAATTTTTTTAGTTATTAATATCTAGAGTTCATTTAATTCTTTCAGAAATGTGCGACGAATATCCAAACACTAAGCACTCCTGTGAATCTGATTCATTAATTACCAAAGAAGCCATTGAATTTTGTACAAAACTATTTTCTGATCGCCGATTCAAAGCTTGTGCTAGCACACTTAACATTCCTGAGCTGCAGACAGCCTGTGTATGGGATTACTGCTCTTGTTTAGACCGTGACAGAAAAAAATGTGCCTGTGATACGATGAATGTATACGTTAGGCAATGTGCTCATAAAAAGGTTGTGTCTCTATCTGGTTGGAGGAATGATGACATTTGTCGTAAGTTAGAATCTTCTTAATTTAATGTATAAGCTGTTGACGAAAAAAGTATTTTCTATCATTTCATGATATTATAGCCATGATATGTAGCAGTGGACGAATATACCTGCCATGTGGTCCAAAAGTAGAATCATCTTGCTGGACAGTAGAGGAAAAGAAACCAAATACAAAGGATTGCGAAGAGGGTTGTTTTTGTCCAGAAGGAACAGTAGCTTACGAAGGAAGGTGTATTCAATCTGATGAATGCCCTTGCAAACTGCGTGGAAAATTGTTTCAGCCTGGGAAGAGTGTACAAAAGGATTGCAATACCTGTACATGCTTTTCTGGAAAATGGATATGTACTCAAGCAAAATGCAGTGCTAGGTGTGCTGTCATAGGAGATCCCCATTATATTACTTTTGATGGAAGACATTATGACTTTATGGGAAAATGCAAGTATTATCTGATGAAGGGTGATGATTACAGTATCGAAGCTGAAAATGTTCCCTGTTCTGGTGCAATATCGGAGGTCTGTTTATAAAACTATTAATTTCTAATATTTTCTAACATATTTCATTATCAAAAGATTGTAATTTTATTTGTAGAATATGGGACACATTCCTTCTGAAGCTCCTTCCTGTACGAAGACTATCACAATCAATTACAAAGACATTAGTATGAAGCTAAAGCAACATAGGGAAGTATTGATTAATGGCGATGATCTAACAGTATTTCCTAGACTTATTCATGGAATTAGAATACGCATTGCAAGCAGTATATTTTTAATCGTTCAATTGCCAAATGGTTTGGAGATATGGTGGGACGGAATTTCTCGTGTATATATTAATGCTCCTCCTGAATTCCATGGTTAATTAATTTTCATTATTCTTTAAATTTATTTAAATAGAACGTCATATCAAATTTTCCATTTTCTACATTGATTATTAGGCAATACAAGGGGACTTTGTGGCACATTTTCTGAGAACCAGAAGGACGATTTCATTACACCAGAGGGTGACATTGAAAACACAGCAATTGCCTTTGCCAATAAATGGAAATGTGATGAATTTTGTCCCAATGTCGCAGACAAAGAATTGGATCATCCCTGTGATCTTGATCCACAAAAACGAGCCACTGCAAAGCAATATTGTTCTTATTTATTCAGTGATATCTTTGCTGGTAGAGTATCGAGATTTAGTCTAACAAATTTTCCAGTTCGGTTATTTATGATCCTCTTTTTTAGGTTGCCACTGGCACGTAGACCCGGATACATTTTACAGAGACTGTTTGTTTGATATGTGCTCTTGTAAAGTTGAACTTGAATCCT
This sequence comes from Bombus flavifrons, assembly GCF_040668555.2. Classification (NCBI taxonomy): domain Eukaryota; kingdom Metazoa; phylum Arthropoda; class Insecta; order Hymenoptera; family Apidae; genus Bombus; species Bombus flavifrons. Next base: position 5,759,772 of record NC_138457.1, on the reverse strand, counting down.
GTCTCTGTCCTATGTTGGCTGCATATGCCAAAGATTGTGCAGCTGCTGGAATAAAGCTTTTATGGCATCAGAACATAGAGGAATGTAAAATTCATTGTCCAGGAAATCAAGTTTATCAAATTTGTGGAGATAGTTGCACCAGGCATGCCATAATTCAAAATTAATCAAATACCAATAAATGTAAGATATCTGTAATGTTATCTTCAATATTTCCAGATCTTGTGGAGACATATCTTCTTATCAGGATTGCAAACAAGAATGTGTAGAGGGATGTAACTGTCCAGAGGGAGAAACATTGGATATCCATGGGGAATGCATTCCAATTGGACAGTGTCCATGCATTTACGGTGGCTTGGAGTTTAGTCCAGGGCACAAAGAAGTCAGACCTGGAAATAAAGCGCTCGAACTTTGTACCTGTGCAGGTATTGACTTTTATAAATCTAAAAAATATTTGATTTTAATATTAAATTGAATTTTATAAATAGTTTTATGAATTATTTTAAACAGGTGGAATTTGGAGCTGTCAGGAAGCCACACCAGATGAAATTACAGAATATCCAGCAACCAAGGACCTATTGGCCTCATGTGTGGCAAGCAATAATCAGGAAGTTACAGACTGTGTACCAGCAGAGCCTAGGACCTGTCATAATATGCACAAACCAGTCCAGAAACCGTCAATCTGCAAATCCGGCTGCATTTGCAAACCTGGTTATGTTTTGGATGAGCCAGATGGCAGATGCATCAAAGAGGAATCTTGTTCATGTCATCATGGAAGTCAGAGCTACGAAGAAGGATCTATTATACAAAACGACTGCAATACATGCAAGTGTATCAATGGAACATGGAAATGCACTGATAGGACATGTGCAGGTAATATTATAAACGTTTTTTTACCCTATGAAACATTCAATTTTATCTAATTATCGAAACTTCTGTTCTATTAGGAGTTTGTTCTGCTTGGGGAGACTCTCATTATAAGACATTTGATGGGAGGCTTTACGATTTCGAAGGAATATGCGATTACGTGTTTGTGAAAGGTTCTTTGAGCCAGGAAGACTGTTTCGACGTGTCTATTCAGAATGTCCCCTGTGGAACAACCGGGACATCCTGCTCTAAATCGATCACTCTTACCATTGGAAGTGGTCAAAACTCAGAAAGAATTGTTTTAACTAGAGGAAAGGAACTTCCAGCGGATAATTTTAAAAGGATCTCCATGAGAGAAGCTGGACTATTTGTATTTATTGATGTACCAGATATGGGGTTAACTGTACAATGGGATAAAGGTATCACTATATGATCACTATTTTTCCATTGGTTATACTTGTTTTAGAATTTTTCTTAAAACTTTGATGATATTTACAGGCACCAGAGTGTATGTAAGATTAGAGCCTAGTTGGAAGGGGCGCACAAAAGGACTCTGTGGTGATTACAATGATAATAGCAAGGATGATTTCAAAACTCCTTCAGGTGGAATCTCAGAAGTGTCTGCTAATCTATTTGGAGATTCCTGGAAGAAGAACGAGTTCTGTCCCGAGCCGAAAGATGTCTTGGATCCTTGTGTGCAACATCCAGAAAGGAACTTATGGGCTGTACAAAAGTGTGGAATATTAAAATCATCAGTTTTTCATCCTTGTCATTCCGAAGTTGAGGTCGAAAGTTATATGCGCAACTGCATTTATGATACTTGTAGTTGTGATACAGGTGAGTGTTATATTAAGTTATAAAAATAAGAGAAGTTTTTATCTATATCTGTATTTTTCATATTCTAGGAGGAGACTGCGAATGTCTATGCACTGCCTTGGCAGCATACGCTCAAGAATGTAATGCAAAAGGAGTTCCCATAAAATGGCGCAGTCAAGAACTCTGTCCCATACAATGTGATGAAAAATGTAGCTCGTATTCTCCTTGCGTTACAACGTGTCCTCGTGAAACCTGCGATAATCTTATCACTCTAAAGGATAAAGCTCATTTATGTTCTCAAGACACCTGCGTTGAAGGATGTTCGGTCAAATCTTGTCCTCAGAATCAAGTGTATAGCAATGATAGTTACACGGAATGCGTTCCCAAAGAAACTTGTAAAACACCTTGTACTGAAATTAATGGGGTATGTTGAGGAAATGATTAAGATATCTTTTGTCACTAATGATAATTCATATTGTAGGTAATTTATTATGAGGGTGACAGTGTAAAGAATGAAAATTGTCAGATGTGTTACTGTAGTCGTGGAAAAGTGTTATGCAAAGGAGAACCTTGTACAACTATCACTGCGCCGAGTACTATACCGCTAGAAGAACCACAGAAATGTGTGGATGGCTGGACTGTTTGGATAAATCAGGATCCAGCAATTAAAGGGAAGAAATTTAAAGATATTGAACCCTTACCTTCAACTTTAGAATTGGTAATACTTTATTATATTGTTTAATCACTTATTTATTTTATTTCATCTCTCTTACATTACTATATAATTTTTGAAAGGCGAACAAAGGATCTGCTATATGTAACAAGAACCAAATGGTTGATATAAAGTGTAGATCAGTAAATGATTACTTAACACCAAAAGAAACTGGTTTGGACGTTGAGTGCAGTTTAGAACATGGTCTTTATTGCCAATCTCAACCTGGTCTTCCTTGTATCGACTTTGAAATCAGTGTTTTATGCCAGTGTTCAGCAACTACCGCTGGAGGACCAGGTCTGTATCAGGGAAACATCAAGATTATTATTTTTGTCTAATGGTAAAGTCAATTCATATTGCAGAAATACCAAGTACAACCAAAAAACCTACATACAAAGAGTGCAATATGGAACATCCATACGAATCTCATCCCACAAATTGTCATCTATTTTATCAATGCACCCCTGGACTCAATGGCAATGAATTTGTGGAGAAATCGTGCGGAGAAAACATGTTTTACAATCCTCAGATACAAGTCTGTGACTGGCCAGCTAATGTTATATCAGTAAGACCAGAGTGTTCGATGAAACAGACAATGCCAAATACGACTGAATGGACAACTGATAGCACGACCAAATATAAGAGCACCACATCGACTACCTTACAGAAAAACATAACAACCAGTATGATATATTTTCTAATAGTTTTTAAATATTTTATTAATATTTTTGGTACCATAAAAGCAGCAGAAGTATGTAAAAAACAGATTCTTTTGCAGAAGCATGTAAAGAGGGCGAGACATGGAGCGACTGTGCTATTAACTGTAACAAGGTTTGTGATTACTATAAATACACCTTAATAAAGGAAGGGAAATGTGATGGTATTTCTGATTGTGTGCCAGGTATAGTACTTTTATTACACTTTAAATAAAAAAAGAATTTTTTGAGATTAATATTGAATTATTTAAAAAATTAGGGTGCATACCATTGAATAAACCACAGTGTTCATCAAATGAGTTCTGGAGAGATGCATTGACATGTGTAGATGAGAGTGACTGTATCTGCAAATCCCACAATGGGCACCCAGTCATTTCTGGTGCGATTCTAAAGGAATCAGAATGTGAAATCTGTCAGTGTATAAATAATTATTACACTTGTGATAAATCATTATGCGTTAGTGTAACGAATAAGGTAACCACTGAAAAACCAATTACCCAACCACTCACAGAAGCAACTACTCTTCCAACCACACCTTTGTGAGTAGACTTATTAATTTTAAAAAGCTATAATTCATTGATAATAAGAATACTAATAATCTTTATGTATTCAAGAACTGAGGCTTTCACGATCATAATGCCAAGTACTGTTAGTCCACCAGCTTACTGTGTTAGCAACAATTTTATTCCTTTGGTTCAGTATTTGAACGATCAGGTTTCTTTTAATGCTAGTAGCATCAAAAGTTTCGAGTTCCAACCAGAAAATGCACTACTGAATGGAAATACTAAATTTTGGGAGCCTGAATATACCACTACTGATCAATGGTAAGTGCATAATTACACCTTATCCATTGAAATGATTAATCTTATTATTTGATTATTTTTAGGTTGGATATAAAGTTCCAGAACCCGGAACCTATCTATGGAATCATCATTCAAGGAAGTACAATGGAAAATAAATTTGTAACTAGCTACAAAGTACTATTTTCGGAAAATGGTCACTCGTTTTCTTATGTTATGGATGATAGAAAGGAACCACAAGTATTCAGAGGACCTGTGGATCAATTTAAGTCTGTTGAACAAAAGTTTTACAAGCCTATTGAAGCCAAAATAGTTCGTATCAATCCATTATCCTGGCACAATGGTATAGCCATGAAAGTAGAATTGCTTGGTTGCCAAGAAATGATAAGCACCATTATACCTGTGACAGGAAGTGTTCCAATAACAACTACAATGATCACAGAGAAGATCATAATACCAGGTAATTGGATTTAAGTAAAAACAAGATATATAAAATTATAAGATCATATTATTTTCTATATTTCTTTTCCAGTATGTGATGATGCAATGGGGCTAGATAATGGTTTAATCTTTCCTGAACAAGTCTCAGTATCCTCTTCTTCTACTGATTTATTACCGAATTTAAAGTTATCTTCCCCGAGCATCTGGCATCCGAAACTAGACAATCCATACCAATTTGTAAAGATTGACTTCTTGGAGCCTCGTAATTTAACAGGCATCGCTACTAAGGGTAGCGAGGACACCTGGACAACGGTTTATAAAGTGTTTTACAGCAGTGATGATTATCAGTGGAACCCAATCATGGATGAGAATGGCTTGGAAAGAGAATTCTTAGGTAATTTTGACTCCGACACTGTTAAGAAGAATTACTTTGATAAACCATTGAATGCAAGATATCTGAAGGTGCAACCAATTAAATGGCACAAACAGATAGGTCTCAAACTTGAAGTCCTTGGCTGCTTCTTGCCCTATAGTAAGTAGCTCTTGTATAAATTGGGACATTAATAATTCTGCTTCTGTGTTCTTTATTACGTTTAATTTGTATAGCTACAATTAAAACAACCACTGAAGAGTTAGAATTAACACCAACAACGGTACAAACGTTAGAAAAATGCAATGTGTGCAAAGGAGTACCATTTGAAGATCAAGTTAATTGTAGATGCACAGAATCACTCTGGTGGAATGGAGATACTTGTGTTGCCCAGCAAGAATGTCCTTGTGTAGTTGGACATATAACGTATGCAACGCGTCTTTTTCATACACAGTCTCTTTTCTCGAATTTTAAGGTTAACGTTTTTTAGATACAATGTGGGCGTAATTTATATGGGTGAAAATTGTCAAGAATGCACATGCACCTTGGGTGGTACCTCTTTCTGTCAGCCAATGAAGTGTAAACCTTGCCAAGAGCCAGAAATGAGACCAGTGGTTAACGAACTCTGCAATTGCATTTGCAAACCTTGTCCAAGTGGGACACGTCACTGCCCAACTAGTGACGTTTGTATCGATGAGAATTCATGGTGTAATGGGATTCAGGATTGTCCAGATGATGAAAAGAATTGTTCACAGACTACAACAAAACATGAAGAAATTACTACAGTGAAAATAGAAAGTACGACAGTTACTCCAACTTCAGGTATTGAAAAATTGATTTAAGACAGCTACATTTATGAAACTTTTATTGAGGAAAATTTGATCTATATAACATTTTATAATGTTGAAGTTACTCCAATCATGTGTCAAGAGCCTATCTGCCCACTGGGATACAAGATAGTTTTAAAAACGCCTACAAAATGGCAACACTATCTCAGATCTCATATGGGAAAGGGAGTAAAATCTTCAAACATGAATTCATTGAGAACGAAAGGACTAAGGTATTATTATAAAATTTTAAATACGTTGGTTTAGTAATGATTAACGCAAACTCTTCTTTTAGGAAGTCTTTCAGGAAGTCTATGAATCATGATTCGAAACACACAGATAATGAAAACATTAAAAGTGAAACAGAATGTGCACAGTTTACTTGTGTGCCTATAATACTACCAATTTTTAATCAGGCTGTACCTCAGACCTGTCCAAAGGTGTCTTGTCCACCAGGTTACACAGTTGTTTATGAAAAGATGAGCATGTATAAGCTTGAGAAGTGTCCTAAATATACTTGTAAGCCTCCACCACCAATAGAAGCTGTTTGCAATGTGACAGGAAGAACGTTCAGCACTTTTGACAAGCTGGAATACAAATATGATATCTGCAATCACATTCTAGCAAGAGATATGTTTGCCAATAAATGGTACATTACATGTAAGTCTTTTATGTGTCAAAATTATAATATAATTTCATTAGAATTAATAAATGAAATTATTTATTAGGAAAGTATCTTAATTATACTTTTTATAGTGGAAAAACAATGTGATTCGCACACTGGCCAGTGTATCAAGATCTTAGCTGTGATTCTGGATGCAGATGTAGTTCTTCTGTACCCCGCCGATATGCATGTGGACATTAACGATTACAGTTTCACACAAAAGCAGATAGCTAGAATCAGTAATAATTTTCCTTCCTTCAAGATAGCAAGCATAGGGGATATTACATATTTACTATCCAACAACTACGGGTTTTGGGTGATATGGGATCGAAATTCGAATGTGAAAATAGGAATTTCCACAAAATGGGCTCGACAAGTGGATGGTTTGTGCGGATACTTCGATGGATACTCCATGAACGATAAAGAATTGCCTGATGGAAGTCAAGCTCGAAGCACTGTAGAATTTGGAAACAGTTGGGCCATGGAGGGAGTACCAGAATGTGATCCACAGGTTCGACAGTGTTAATTAACATCAGTAATATACTTATTCTAAATTTGTTTAATTTTCTAGGTCTGTCCACACGACTTGCAAGCAGAGAGCTGGGAAATCTGTAATATAGTGAAGGATACCTCCTTGGCAGAATGTTCAAAGATTGTGGATTTGGAAAAATTTGTATCTAGTTGTATGGAGAGCACATGTAACTGCCTGCGCAGTAATTTCACATACAACGACTGTCGTTGCCGTTTGTTAACTAGTTTTATCACTGAATGTCAAGCTAGTGATCTAACTATAGATCTATCTATCTGGAGAAGCACTCACAATTGTCCAACCTCTTGCACCCCGCCTTTTGTTCACAAAGACTGCTTTAGGTACTTTAAAATTAATGAATGAAATGGTCCGACATATTGCTATGAGTAATTTCATTGCAGAAACAAATGTGAGATCAGTTGCGAGAACTTGCAGCAGATAGACCCTTGTCCAGTAATGCAGGGAGTATGTTTCTCTGGTTGCTTTTGCCCAGAGGGTACAGTACGCAATGGAGATGAATGTGTACCTCCTACACATTGCAAGGATTGCATTTGTGAATGGTTAGGGAACTCCAAATTCATCACCTTCGATAGAAAAAACGTGAAATTCGATGGAAATTGTACATATATTCTCTCCAGAGATATTATTGAAAACACAAAGGGAAATGAAGAACACACTTATCAGGTTCTGGTGTCAAATAGAATTTGCGATACTGGAATATGTACCGAGGCGATTATAGTTCTTTACCAGGATCATGTAATTAAAATTAAGGAGGGTGTGCCTACCCAGGAATTCGAAGTGGAATTGAATGGTTCGAAAGTGTACGGATTCCCCTTCAATACACCTTGGTTGACTCTAGAACAAACACCTTCGGAGAAGCTGCTGTTACTGATTCCTTCTATTCAACTAGAGATCATCAGCTACCAGCCGAACTTTGCATTTAGCTTGACTGTTCCTTCTCACATCTTTGGAGGTACTATAGAAGGTCTCTGTGGTAACTGCAATGCAGAGGCAGAAGATGATTTGAAGCAACAAGATGGCCAAGTATGATCATTTTCTTAATACAATAAGCAGGGAAACAAAGAAAAGATAGAAAAGTAAAAAAACTGATGATCTCAATTTATTGGTAAATAGGTCGCGGACAATATGCAAGATTTTGGTACAAGCTGGTTGGTCACAGAATCTCCAAGTGGTGTCAACATAGACACAAATGCGTGTATTTCCATTAATCAAAGCAAGTGCGTTCTATCACCAACAGATCAGGCTACATGCAGGAAATTATTAGATACAATGGACTTTGACATATGTCATAATCTTGTTGATCCAATGCCATATTTGATGGCCTGTCAAGATAGTATGTGTTCTGGAGGAAGCTATTGTGATAGTTTTGAAGCATATTCAAGGAAATGTCAGCAGATGGGAGTGTGCCTAATCTGGAGAAGTAGTGAAATGTGTCCTCACTTCTGTCCTCCACGTAAGTTTCTTTTTTTTATCTATATTAAATTTCATCACTTAAATACTATCTTGTTTTTAGACTTGGTATATCAACCTTGTGGTTTTACTTGTAAGGAGACTTGCGATACAATCAACGAAATCAATAGCACCGCGTGTTCGAAGAATTATGAAGAAGGTTGTTTTTGTCCTCCAAACTTCGTTTTTCATAATGATACTTGTATTCCAAAGGAAAAATGTTTATTATGCGATGAAGAAGGACACGTTGAAGGTGACATATGGTTCCCAGATGTTTGCACAAGGTGCACTTGCAATAGAAAGAGCATTAATTGCGAGAAAACCGAGTGTCCAGCAATAGACACTATCTGTGAAGAGAACATGGTACCTGTAGTCGTTAATGGGACAGAGGAATCTTGTTGTACTAAATATGTTTGTATTCCAAAAACAATAACCACCGTGGCACCCTTCTGCATTGAAGAACCTCAAATTCCAGAGTGTGGTTATGGGCAAAATGTAAAGGTATCTGTAGAATCAAATGGATGCAAGAAGTACATCTGCGAATGTGTGCCACCATCAGAATGTCCTATCCTTAACGAAGTCGCACTAGAAGTTGAAGAGCTGGAACCTGGATTCGTGCAGGTGACAAACACTTCTGGTTGCTGTCCGAGATCTATGACTATCTGCGATTCTAAGACTTGTCCTGCAGCACCATCTTGTCCAGAATATCATGAGCTGAAATCTGATGTAAAGTGGGACGTTTGCTGTGCCACTTACAAGTGTGTTCCACCAAAAGATTTATGTTTGTATAATGTTAAATCAGAGAGTAAGATAGAAATGTCGGAACACATAGTGGCGAAGAAGCTTGGTGAAAAGTGGATGGATGGAAAATGCACTTCCTGCATCTGTGAATTTTCTGAAACGGGTCCCACACCGAAGTGCTTTACTACAGAGTGTCTCAAAGCAGTGGACCATCCAGATATATCTGACTTTGTCGTAGAAGAAGTTCTTGTAGAGGATAAATGCTGTCCTAATTTCGAGAGAACAGCTTGCAAGGATGGAGATGAGATATACAATACTGGTGATGTTTGGCAACCAAATCCTGAAGACAGTTGCACTTTAATAAAGTGTATCAAGGATGAAAATGGGATACAAAAACAAGTGAGGGTGCAAGAATGTATCACAACCTGTGATCCTGGCTTTGAGTACCAGCCCACGGATAATAGGAGCACCACTTGCTGTGGACAATGCATTCCAGTAGCTTGTATAGCTAACAATAAAACGATAAACGTGGGCGAAGAATGGCTATCTCCCGATTTCTGTACCAAGTACGTTTGCCAGTCCAACAATGGAAGTATCTACATAGAATCTCTCACACAGAAGTGCCCAGAGATGGATGCTCGGGAAGAAGCTGAATTTGAGATAGAAAAGCAGTACATCGCAGGCCAGTGTTGTCCACAGTTTATTAAAACTGGCTGCCGTTATAATGGTACCATGTATAAACCGGGAGAGAAGTGGAAATTATTGGATGATAAATGTGCTACAGAATTCTGTGTATTGAATGATGTTGTGACAAAGTACAAAGACATAGAAGTTTGCAATAAAAATTGTACTCTTGGCTGGGTATATGAAATGAATGAGGCTGAATGTTGTGGAAAATGTAGGCAGGCTTATTGCGTGGTTGGGGATACGTTATATGAGCCAGGTGCAACCTGGTTTTCTACTGATAATTGTACTTCATTTACTTGTATGAATCAAGGAGAACAACTAGTCATCAGCAGCAGTTCTGTAGTCTGTCCTGATATAACTGGTTGTCCAGTGACCTCAATTTACACACAGGATTGTTGCAAAATGTGCAATTTGTCATTGTATAATCAAAAGGTTGATTCTTGTGCTGCTGAAGTCTTAGAGCTACAGAATACTATTGGTATGTTTAACATTAAGCATCGAGGACATGGCATTTGCAAGAATTTAGAGCCCATTGATGGAGTCACAGAATGTCGTGGTAAATGTGAATCCACCACCTATTTCGACACAGGCAAGTCTTAACAAATACAGTATATAATTTATACCAGAACTACTGTATAATTATATTATTTTTTTAATTGCAGAGAATTGGAATCAAGTAGCCAATTGCAAATGTTGTCAACCAACAGAGTATAAACCTCTAGTTGTTGAACTGACTTGTGAAAACTACAGAACATTCAAGAAGCAAGTGGCTGTGCCAGTTTCTTGCACCTGCTCAGCCTGTACATCTGGTAGGAGTGGTTACAAAGGAAGAAAAGGCGGAGTAAAGAGCTAAAGATCTAGGAATACTAATAATTATAATTACATTGATGTATAAATGTAAGCTTTAAAATACACTCAAGAATACAAAAATATTATTCGTTGACTTTATTGATGGGTCCATATATGTATGTGTATACATATATATATATATTTCATTTTAACAATTTGTATATCGGCATTCTCATTACTACAATTCCGGAGTCATACTAAATACAATAAAACCTAATGCAGTCTTCTCCGACAAGACTTATGAGCATGAATTTTTCTACTTGTTTGTACTTTAAAATTCGGATGATGAAGGATATATATCAATCTATTAGAGTAACAAAGAAATTATTTAATAATATATTTTGGAGTAAAAACATAATTTCCCAAATACCAAACTCAGCCGATAATATATAAAAATTAAAAATCACAGCTTCTTCGTCTTTACTGATCATTGAAATCATCATAAACCGAACAGAGACAAACCAAATTTACTCAGTGCCAATCTTAGCGTACAATTCTCCTAACTCTGACTCATCGATTCGACACAAATACAAAAATAGTACTTATGAAAAAAGTTTTAGACTAGTTTTCAAAAAACCTGAGCCATCGAATTATAGTCATCTTACAAAACGGTACAAACTAAGAAACAAATTAGAATCTTAGTTCGTGAGTAACATCAAGGCAAGAAAAGTATAAAAATTAAGAAGCTACGTTACACTCCCGTTTTTAATATTGAACGGTATTAGTTCGCAAACGTAATCGAACTTACGAACATTAAAATATCTCTCAGTAACAAAACATTGTTAATCCTCTCTTACGTACATATACATATGTGTGTATATAATATACATATGACTTTAACATTTTATCTCTTCTTCAACGAATCATCATTCTTAACAACAATATATTTCGACATAATATATCTCTAAGTGCATAGTTTATATAGATATTACCGATTCAAAAAACAGGATAGCAGCTATAAATGTTTTCCCCCCTAAACATTGCAGAAAGAGAAGAAACATTTTTACTATATCATTTTTATCTTGACTGGAGGCGGTAGTATACTCGAAAAAATACAAACAGTCGCAAATCTACTAATATATGTAACATAGAATGTGATTTACTGTTTTATATACACGACTTCTAGATTATTATGATTTTATGAAATTGACGATCGGTAATATTTGACATGTTCAATATAGTAAATTTTTTCTCCTCATTGTTTTACAAGTTTTACATGCAAAAAAAGACTGTTATCCAATTTTTATATACATTTTTAATTTCTTATTTTTTATTGTTAACGTAATTGATAACAAAATGTTTTAAAAATTATTTAAAAATAATGAAAAGTGATTTATGTCATGACGGATAACAATAGTAATAATAATAAATCTTCCTACTCTAATATGAATAGAAGCAAACACAATAATCGTCTACCTTTATCGTCTTGAAAATTTATATTTATGATGATATCGTTCCCTAACTTTCTTTTTCGTTGGGAAGAATAGCGCAAGACAATAATCATATTTTTTTTTAATCATTAACCGGAATAATTGATAATTAATAACAAAGTAGAAATGGATACGAAGAATCCGACGAGAGCAACCTGTCTCTCACACCATACTTAACAATAACTTTTGGTTTAAATCAAGTGTACATGTTGCTCTAGAAAGATCGCAATACTGTATCAGATGGAAATGAGTTGTTTCTACCATACTGAAACACGAGGACCATGAATTTTAAGTATTTAACCTTAGAGATCATTTTTTTTTTTTTAGATTACGTTAATTACAGTTAATCAGTACAAAATTAGGCCAGAGAGTTCTTCTAAGCTACAATTGAAATTCAATTTTTTCCTCATGTTTCGAAAGTTTTTAGAAACAACTAGAGACCAAACTTGATCTTTTGGCACTACTGTTATTGCCAGTCAACATAATTCAATGATTTCATTAACCTGTTAACTGGAAAAGACAAAATTATCAATATTTTCAATTTAATAATTTAATTGTGATACATTATAATTATATACATTTTCAAGAGATAAATCAAATTAATTCACCTTCTAGTAATTCTTAATGTTATCTTTTAAAAATATATCTACATTTGTAAGAAACAAAACAGATTATTTGTTGAAAACAATTTTCCACAATGAAAGTGCCAGTTAGCAGATTAATAGTAACGAGAAGGTGACATAATCTTACTCTCGGCGCACTCTGAGTCTATGTAACCGACTCGTTTAATCCAGCTTCACGATCCCCGCCTCCGTGTGTGTGTATGAATGTGTCGACGAAGGTACAGACAGACAGTTTAGGCTGTTCCTCGCGTACGTACGTACGCTACCTGAAAGGAGGAAGGACTACTTTTTGCTACGCTTACAGACCACACAGCAGAGCTGTGATACCTATTTTGCTACCTTCCATATGTTCAATTGGACCTGATCGGCCATCATGGTCCCCAAGTTCGGGAACGCGTGTCCGAATGGCTTCTCCCAACGTCTGGACGCTCTCTTGGATGGCATTGTTGTTCTTGTTGTTCATTTTCTTTTTTTCGAAACAGACGTAACTTTTTCAAAACTCGCCACAAGATGCGAGCTGTTGGCCCATTATTCAGGGGCCGTGAGTAAGTCCTAGGCTAATTCTCGTTTACCCTTCGGTTCTGTGTAGAACTTGGACTCATTTCCGTTGCTCATGTTCATCGCCTGTTCGTGAAAGTGCCTGCTTAGCAAGTATACCACCGCTTCGTATGTTGCCATTATAATCGCCGTATTTGGAATTTGTCTAATTAGGTGAGTACCGAGACCACGGTACAGACCGTGTAACCCTTCCTCAGCGTGTACAGTCTTCAACGTTTGCCAGAAAGCCTGGTACTTGGTACCTTCCTCTCTAAGTCTTGTCCTTGCTACTTCTGGAACAGTTCAAATTGTTTTAATTACTATATCTTAGTTTAACCACATCAGAGTTATTTGCTTAAATTGAAATGATCGTTTCTTTGATTTTAGGAACTCGTTGTCAGGAGAAATGGAAGTTAATTGATACTAAAACTGTTCTATTAAAAGAATTAAAATAAATTTATTCCTTCTCCAAGCAACTAGTCCTCTTTTTGAGATTCTGATACATTAAGCGCAGTTACACGTGTGGTGGAGACGTGTTGTACTAGTGCGCAGGATGTTTGCAAGAACTAGAGAGGCTTTTGCGAGTGAGGAAGTTCGCACAAACTGGGTGCTTTGCTCTTGAACCACAGCCAACTCACTGAGCAATGCCTTAAAAATAGAGCATAATTGAAGGAGGAAGCAGAAGCTTGCATTTCGTGATGGCAGAATTATACAATACAGCCGATCTTACCATGGGGGTAAGCGATGGTGGAGGCGATCGTTTTTGAGAACGAGCCCGCCGCCATGAACTCTAAGAAATCGCGCAATGTTTTGCGATTGTTTGCGCTGCTGGGCTTGTACGTCGCTAAAGAGGCCTTCACGGCCTCGTAGATCACAAAATGTATCACAGTCTCGCTTATTCCTACGTAGGAGGCTATAATGCCTTTGTAGAATCCCAGGATACCCTGAAAATACAATATATAGTCTTAACTCGAGTTTCATCAACCATTAAGACTTATCATACTCCTAGTTTCCTATGGAAGGAATGTGAGATTGTCTGATGTTGTTAATTGTTAGTCTTGGGTAATTTAAAACACCCAGCCTGCCAACAATGAGAGCTGTAACTAAATAGCCAAAGAATAATTCCTTATTTTTAAACTGGTAAATATGTCATACGAGAATCTTCTTTTCAAATATGTATATTCTTGACACGCTACGGTCAATTTGTTGGCAAAATGAGTGCGCTGCTTCGCTATATGCGTAAGAAGCTCAAGAAAATCAGAGTATCATGAATTTAAAATTAAATATTCGATAAAAACATGATACATGTACTTATACATTCAACCAGTTTGTTAAACTTGTCAAAGGATTAAGGAACATACTATGTTCTCAATAAAGAAATTATCTGAAGAGTGCGTACCAGAGATATTTGCACTCAAAGATAAGGCAGACGTTAAATTTCGAGGATGAATAATAACTTGATACAATTTATGATCGAGCTATCAAAATTAACCTTCTTTAGGAGCCACCATTCACGCTGTATTACTTTTTGATTGCTACTTTTCTGTCTCTGATTCGCAAGCACGCGATAGTGGAATTTTCCGTGAATTAAAATTATTGACTGGATTTATATTAGAAAAGAAATCGTAAAAGTATAATATTTCAATAATTTAATTAATATCTACATCGTAAGTGCTTCAGAAAATGTTGACCTTTTTGTTTGAATATGAAATTCTCTGATTTTCAGGAACAATATAGTATAGGCGAAAATGGAACTCGCTAACAGATATGATAATACAAATAGACGTAGAGAAGCTAGAATGGAAAGACGTGGGTTATGAACGGAGGATTCTATCGTAGAAAACTGTCTACCTAATCAACCTTATCGCTGCATGTACACGCGTGTTGTGCGATCACAGCGAGAGAAAAGCGAAAGTATATAATTGCTTGATAATATTGCACCATAGAAATTGCTTGAATTCCCCCCCCCCCCCTATAATTTCTAACAAACCGTTCATTTCTTCTCGCGATTATTATTTATGAGAATTTTCTTGTTTCGTCCAATCTTTTAATGATAAGTAGCCAAAGTGCTGAATTCTATTAAAATTTATAGTTTTTTACGCTTTTGTGTATGCTTCATACATAATTTATTCGCTTATCAAAATATATCTATCCTATTCATAAACTCAGCTTTATAGTTCTACTAGTTCTTTTTTACGTAACAACAGTTCCAGTCTCTTTTTATTGAACGAAAAAAAACAAAACTAACATAACTTAGACGCCGGCTACAAAAAGCCCGACAGCATGACGCAGTATGAACTAATAGATTACTTGCCATAAAGAAAAACGTTGTTTTCTCATCTAGAAGATATTTTCGGCGCATTTTAACTATTCGTAGTACGTAGGGACAATTTTAGAATTGGCTCTGCTGCAATTGCGATGCAAATGCGACGTCTGCGAGACGTAATCAAACCATACGAAAATGACACCACGATTTGACATGCTAAATAAATTTTGTTTACATTATAGTAAGTGTTCGAAGAGCTCCTACTTAAATT
Organism: Bombus flavifrons; assembly: GCF_040668555.2. NCBI lineage: Eukaryota > Metazoa > Arthropoda > Insecta > Hymenoptera > Apidae > Bombus > Bombus flavifrons. The sequence continues at coordinate 5,744,159 of NC_138457.1, read as the reverse complement.
ATGGCTCTAGATAACGATACGCGATTTTATCATTCTGTAATGAATTATGCTGAAAATCTTGAAGATCCAGATATATTTGGCACTCGGATCCTATGCATCTATGATCGTAAAAATATCGTTGGCTACCGAATCAGGTTGTACACTGTATGTCGTGACAGTTGCAACATTATGTTATGTTGACTTTCGATCGACAACAGGTTTAAGGTCTCGCATTTCCTAAGCCTCAGAACCAGTTTTAATTTAAAGAAAACAAATGAAATTGTTGTACAGCATTCACCACATACTCTCTGTTCTTTCGAAGTACAATCTCAGCCTCAAGAGCATACTATCAAACTCTTTCATCCTTGCTCTCCCAGTCCCAAGAGGGATCTACAACCTTAAATATACCCTGCTTCCTAAAATCAGAATACAGTTAATATAGTTCCCCTGTCCGATGTCAGGAACATGTTGTTTAGATCTCGTTACCCCTATAGTATTACAGAGGCTATCTAATCAGTGAATTGATGATTCAGGATGCAACAGTGTCGACCACAGACCGTGTACCAGTGTGTTTGACTGTGGGTGGTGGGGAAACTTTCCGATGATACGCTACTGATCATATGCAATGGTATAATAGATTAAAAAAAGTCTTCCAAGATGTTCCAATATGACATGTCTCATGGAACGAGGAGTGTCCTCAGAAGAGAATTTTCGTACCGATTGGCGATATATCCTTTGCACACACCCCATAGCGGTGATTTTGTTTGTTCGATGGTCCAGCTGCAGCCTGGTCTTCACGAACCAAATAGGATTTGTCAACGTGCATGCCACGAAACCTGAAAAATGAATGCACGTGTCTTTAATCCGATCAGTACGTGTGGGGCGAACTGCGACTGTCTGAGCCCTCTTCAAGAGCTAATTTACTGGCTCCCTAAAGTCTGTTTCTCGAAGATGGTCTTTGGAGAAGCGATGCTTAGACCGCCAACGCAACGTGCCAGCTAAGAAAACATACTAAAAAAACAAAAAAAAATATCCAAGAATATCCTCCTGAAAAAAACAATTCAATATTTACATCCAAAGTTGCAGGAATTTATCTCTTTTCAAATTGATCTAGTCTCGTGCTACGATATTCCAAACAAAAGAACTGGAGAAGAATAGAGTAGTAAGATGCAAAACTGCCACGCTGTATTTCCTGATAATGGTCTAATTTTAGACCGTAGACCTTTAAAGAGCCGATTAACAGATAATAAATTCGTTTAAAACAAACGCTGTGGAACGACTATGACCACAGATAACTCGATAATGTCTATGGTAATTCAATAGCAGTTGCGCCATCCATCTAACAAGCAACGAATACATTCGAGCCAAGAAACGAATGACGGGTTGAATTCTTTTTCGTGAATCCAAATCTAGTCTGTCGCTGGCAGAAATTCCCCGATCGATCCACTGATTCCTGTAAACATGCCAACTTCTAAAATTATCGTACTTACGACAACAATCGATCTTTTCAATGGACAATGAAATGCGATGAAGTCAGAAACGAATTTATACGTTAGATGTTCACCCCATCCACGTTTACGAGAATCGAGGACGTCGAGTTGAACAAATGAATCGATAGTTATTTCACGTGTTCCTAATCACTCTGAAATCAGTGGCGAAGTTCAGAACTGTCCTAGTTTTTACACGGAAATGCCTGCAATTAGAAAAGGCGACAAATTGCCCAGCGTGATCTTGTACGAAGCTCTACCGGAAAATCGAAGAAATATTCTGGATCTGGTTGCTAATAAGAAAGCCATCATCTTTGGAGTCCCTGGGGCTTTCGTTCCAGGATGTTCTAGGGTCCATCTCAGAGGATTTATCGAAAAGTAACGTCTTCGGCATAACTGTTAACTCTCTTGTAATTATTATCGTGATTTTTGACTGTTGCAAAAAGAATTTCAGAACACGAGCGATAATTTCACTTAATTTTGTAATATACAGAAACTTGTTTGCTAATTCAGATCGACAAACCTGAAATTCTTTGGCTTTGAAGAGATAATCTGCGTGTCTGTGAATGATCCATTCGTGATGTCTGCTTGGGGAAATGCCAAAGGAGCAAATGATAAGGTACTGACGTCAATGAATGATAATGACTTTCTAAGATTTGTAGGGTTATTGGCTCCGAAGCTGTAACATAATTTTCTGTATGAAAGTAATAAGATCGACTTTCACTTAAGTATAGTATAAGATAGAAGATTCGTTGAAATTTAGGTTAGGATGCTGGCAGATCCCACGGGATCATATACTAAAGCCATAGGAATGGACGTGGATATCCCGGAATTGGGAGGCACCAGGAGTAGAAGATACTCCATGGCCACCGTGAATGGCATTGTAAAAGAATTATTCATAGACGCACCCGATGTGAAACTTATGTGCTTACAAACAGATGGTGTTCCTACATATTGTACTTAGCATAGGTGTAGCAGCATAAGAATAAAAGTAGTGTTTACAGTTACTCGCATATTATACAAGAATATGGATCATTTATCGCAGCATAAAAATACGTAAACATCTTCTTCCTAATGCTAACATTTAATTGTACAATAGAGTTTTAATAAAAAAAAAGGTTGACCTCCTCGTTTCATAACCAGTTAGCTGTGTTTGACAAGTATACTCGTCATCGCTTACTCTTTGCGACACATTTTAAGTACACACTTTTGAAAGAGGTCGCAACAGCTAATTGGTTATATTCGATGCGATCTTCTTCTTCATATTCTTTAATAATATCTGCTATGATTAATGCTAATAATGGTACAATTTCACGAAAACTTTTATCCTTTTTTCTGTAATATGTTAAATCTCATGGTGTACTACATATAAACATGTCGGCGTCAATTATCCCTGGTATTAATTATACAAAATAAATCTATTCCGCAAGTTCGAAAACTTAATTTCCAAGAATTGCTGGATCGCAGAATGTAAACAAATATTCTAATATTAGCGAGGACCTGGAAATCAGACAATTTTTTGCTAAAAAATCTATTGTACAATTACATGCTATTGTTAGGAAGAAATTATTTATGTATTCTTTACCTATAACAAATAATCCATATCTTTGTACAATGAGCAATACAATATTACCACTTCCTTTTGTACGAAGCATACAAATACGGAGATACTGCTGTGTCCGAGTATGAGTAAACTGACAAATTTCAATTTCCAAAATCATCGGACTTAAAGATTGAAAAATTCCAATTTTTAGACTTACAAAGCTCAAAGTCCAGAAATTTTGTGTTTATTAATAACCCTATTCCCAATAATTTTCTTTGCAAAATTTCCTTGAACTTCTTGTCTTAAATTCATCGAATATACGTAATATCTTAGAACGAAGTTACACAGGTATATAATCAAGGTCAACGTAGATGAGAATCGTCACAGATAACCTAAAATAAGCTGTAAACAAGTATCGCTTAGCGCACGCAGTACGCAGTGCTCGGCATTCCAGTGGAGTCCGGCAATTGATGACTTCCCGCGTGTATACTTTTGCACGTTGTCACAAGTGCAACGTGATTCCATCGTAAACACGCTTCGTCAATTTTCATCCGACAGCGTTGCGAATCAGAACACGCGAGATTATACGCGATTAACGTGGCGTGTTATTCGCCATACACTTCCGTAAATTATTGCGAATTATAAATTTATCTTATCGTAATGGCACGTTCACGCTGATTTAAAAAAAGAAGCAAATTCTTACTGAGCAACAGTTTGTCCTCATCTTTGACGTGTTTCATAAATACAGTAGTAACGTAAAATACATTTACGATAATATTTCTTGTTTATTGATCCTTCATTTTCCGTACATATACGGTGTCAAGACGTTCGAGATAGTTTTAAGGCTGTTTCTATGCGTAATGCCATGTTACAGCTATTTGACATTCTTTCGTGTACTAATAAGCAGATACTTGAGCTCAACAGAATCTGAGAAATACTATTTGACCTATCTCACTGTCGAGGGAAACACTAGAACCGCCGCATATCGATTTGAAGCGCGAGATTCCTAGGTGACACACTTTGAGTTACTTTGGATGCTGGACTTAAAGATGCACTCTAACAGTTATAGTAGTTTTGGTGAACTTTTGTACTTGAAAGATTAATATTAATATTAACTGCAGGATTTAAAAATCATCAAACCGTGGGAACCAGATATACAGTGGTTCAGAAAAATATTTTATGTACATATAATGTATATATTTTGAAATGTCATTAGCACTATAACGAGACAAGACTATGATTAATATTGGAAAAATTAGAAACGGAACTGGAAATGTATATAGAAGTTATTTATTTAGAAAATATTTATTTAAAGCATATACTTCGCAAGAACTATCAAAGTATGTTAACAGTCAATTATTTACTACATTAATAAGACGCATATATAATAATATCATATAGTGAAACCATTTTCATTACTATTCATACGTTTAAGACTACTATTCATGCTTTATACTAATTTTTCATTTATTTTTCATGCGATAAAGGCCTTATACATTTTCCGATTGGTTTCAAATTTTGCTATTATAATTAGGATAGTAGTGTCTCGTTACAGTGCTAATAAAGTTTTAAAAAGTTCTGTACACAGCATAGTATTATTTATATTGTAGGTTCACAGCTTGTTATAAACGAGGTTATCACTATGCACGTATCCACTATATATATCGTACATATATATATAAACATTTACACATATCAACACATATACATATACATATACGCAGTACAATGCACATAGTATATACATAAAAAAGTTCTGTAGTAAATGTTCGAATACTTTCGTGAGCCACTGTATCTACACCTCATTATCACTACATGTATTTCAGTATTCCAAATATTCCAGTGTCCACTATTTCAAATATTTTAAATATCCCTACGTTTCCAATATTGAAATATCTCGATCTTCGTTATTCTAATATTCTAACACGCCAAGATCTCCGATACATTAATTCTCGCATATTCCAATCCAAGTGTCACAGTAGGTTAATAGCATTTCAAGATTCGAAGGACGCGTGCAAAATGCTTACGTAATCCGGACGCGTCGCGTCGCAAGCGATGCACCGGTGGTAAACAGTGCGTTGGCCGGGATGATTGCCTGCGTGGGTCATTACAAACTGGGTCAATAGAACGGAATATCTGCTTGCAAACTCAAGACACGGCCAATAAACAATCCCAGTCTTTAGTGACCAATTTATAAATAGGGAAAATTTCTTTTCCATGTAAACATTCAAAATATGCTACCTAGTAACTTCACCAGCTTAGAACTAGATCATATACTTGACAAAACACCCGAACTTGCAATTATAGGCGCTCGATGATTTCCATAATCGCTCCTATTTGAACAATATCTTTCTCAATTTCGTTACACATTTTAGCTGCAAGTATACGATCGCATTTGTTATGCGCCAGTGATGTAAATAGAAATTTGCATAACGTGTATGCAAAGCATTATCGGTCGCGTGAGACAAATAATCACAGTCAAACCAATCTCGAGAAACATCATACAAAGCGGAAACTAAAAATCAGAAGAGGCGTAGCGGCTTGATAAAAAGTTTGAAGAGAACAATGCTGTCGCCAGTCAGGTAAAAGTGGTGTTTCATTGAAGAGATCTATTTTTAACATTAAACAGCCATGTAATTTCAATGACCGCTCTACCTGTCGGCTATATACGACTTAAACCGACAATCCATAAACCATGCTTTTTTTCTAAGCATTCATTACCAAGTATCTGTGATCTTCATTATCAGATGTAGTCGAATTTTGGCTAAAATTATGTAGAAAAATGACAAACACGATATATTTCGTTTGATTTTCCAAGAAAAGACATAAATGAAATTTAAGAAGAATAAGATAAATATGAAATATTGAAACAGATATGAAATATTAAAAATATACTTAACTCTGTGTTTGATTATATTGACTAAAATATTCAGGTCAATTTTGTTATCCAGTCACTAATAAATTTTCTTTATCAAGAATCTTTCAGTCGTGAAATCACAAGATAGTCACGAGGCATCGCGTTCCGAAAATGATCTAGAGGGAAAATAACGGAGACTTCAGGAACATCAAATTAAGCCTTCGCAAATTTCTTGTCACATGCAACCATGATGCAAGGACGCATGAGAGCCATAAGTACTACAACAGCGAGTGTTTCAAAGCCATTTGGATGCAATTGTACGCAGATGAAGTAAATCGTGAAGAAGGAGCAAGACTGACAGATCGTAAGCCTAACAGAAACAGAGAATCCAGCGAAGAAGATTCGAAGTAGTAGAGGAAGATACAGAATATTTGTTATTTCGAGAAAAATGTGCAATGGAAAACTAAGATCTAAGATTCTAAAAATTATATTGGATACGATTTTTAGACTTCTTTAAGCAACTAAATTCCATTTGTCTGAAGAATCAAGACATCAAAGAAATGAAACGAATGCAAAGGATTAAAAAAATAGAGCGTCAGTTTCGAATTATGAAATCTTAAGTTGTGTAGTCACTTCGAATGGGCAAAAACTGGGTCACTGGTACGGGGCAGCTGATGAAAAATCAGCTGTTAGGCGACTACGTGATCAGCCGCACGTTTTCGACCAAGCGGAAAGGAAGACCCTTCGAGAAGGAGTTTACGTGCCATCAGACGCATAAACTAAATTACATACCGTAATCGGGCTCCTTTTCTTGTCTGACCAATTTTATTAATTACTGGCTCTACTGTGGATTGTTGGATACAACGAGTGTTACACACAGCACCCCTGCAGAGAAATTAGTATCCAAAAGAATAATCTGGCACTTGTAGTTCTGTTCTTTCCGGATAAGAGTTATCTGCCAATTAAGCAAGCCAAGCAGATTCTTCAATTAATTGCAATTACTCATCACAATTTCTGAGAACTAAAATAAACATCGCTTAATTAATGATATTATCAATGTCAAACAACAATTTTCATTCAGATAATTGACTTTATATTATGCAAACGTTTATAGAACAAATTGATGATAAGAATTCCTGTGGAAGTATTTCGAGAGATTCCACGAGGACACAAATTCACAAGGATTTTGTTCTTTGTTATACGATAACTAAATAAGATAGACGATGTGAATTATCAAGCACACAGAATCGAATGTAATGTCATGTTATCGCGTTAGAAGAGATCAGAAACAGCAATGATTGGAACCAGTTATTTACGGCAGTCCATTCAACTAGATAACAGCGAGTGACGCGCGACATGACCCCACTGAGCTCCTTATCGGTAGACGCCTTGATTGTTCTGAGAGAAAAGAAACAGACTACGCGATCCTAACGCATTGTGCCTGGTCGGCCGATGCCTCAGCTAGATCTTCATATATACATACATACATCTATTTCTGTGCTCAGCTATTCGTCTTCGTTCTATTCAAAGATGCAATTTTACGTTTCAATCATTATACTTGCTCTTTTCATTTTCCACTACGTAAATCGTCAAAGATTTCTTTGATTCGATGGAAAACGATCAACGTCGATGGTACTGTCAATTTTCTAATTTGTATAGCACTGTGCTTTAAAAAAGTCGCCCATTAAGACTGATTTGAATGGAAAGAAATTTCATCCGAAAATACATTGAAACGATAAAATAGTCCTTAATAATCCCGTCTGTGCAGGCATTTTAGTAACATACCTATTTGTGATCTATCAAATTATCATTCATATAATCATCTGTAATGCACAACACATTCGAGCTTTCAAGTAACGCTTCTCAATCATTCCTCCTCCGCTTAAGACATACATTACATCACAGCAGTAGCTAAAATCAATCACATCGGAATCAAGCTGCAGCAGAGCCGATGAAAATACGAGTCTGATCGATAAGAACGGAAGTAGAACGATAAACTTACCGGCACAGAATGCGGAGAACACGTGCACAACAGCGGTGTCCGGGGGGAAGATCGCGTTAAACGCGACTTTGCTTTTCGAGTAGGCGCAGAAGTAGATCGCCCTGGATGGTGCGACTCCTACGAGGTTGGGGCCCAATCCTTTGAACAGGGCACGAGTACCTTCGTTCTTTACGATATACTTGATGCATTGGTATACACCGGGCACGGAGTGACTATGGGGAGAACCTCCTGGAGAAGAGGACGCGCCAAAGTGAGAGAGAGCAACCAAAGCGTGCCTGGAATCAGTATGGTGAATTTCGATTAAATATTAAACATACAAATATTAAACATACAAAGTTCCATTCATTTTTATTCCGTTCTGCCATCGCAGCTTTTTTAACGATATTTTCATATTTTTCTCGCTTCACAAATTAATCTAACGCGTACAAAGTTAAACCACACTATCGACCATAAAGTACTATAGGACATCGTTGTATTTATTAAAAATACCCTATCAAGTTTTATTATATCTAGTATTTTATATTATATGACACGCATTATACAAATGATGTAAAAAATTAGACTAGACGATAATACAATAAATATAAATTGAAAGCAATGAAAAGTATTCAATTATCAAGAGCTGATATTTAATACTTATGGCTAGACTACGGAAGATTAAAAAATCTACAAAATACTTATGTCATATAAAAATATCCGAAGTATTTAAAGTAGAGCACTTATTTATTTGTTGTAATATTTAATAAACAAAACAAGCATCTGGATTCTATTTCTTTAGGTATATTTATAAAAATATGAAATTGCATGAATATCTGCAATCTACTTATGGGCAATAGTGTGAATCAATTAATTCTATAAAAAATTGAAAATTAATGTAAAAGTATTGGAAGCTTGAATTCTTGAGAAGAACACACTTGTCAGGATTTCTAGAATCAACAACGCGACGCATATACTTGGTCGAGGCTTTATTTTTAACCAGGCATGCCGCGAATGTAGGAATTAGTTGAACATCGGCACTGGACCATCTCGGACGTGTTCGGAACACGTTCGAACATCACGTAAATTTAGTTTGCATGCCCCATCTTCTCTAATGTCACAATCATTGTACAATTCAAAATGTCCCGACGAAGTAAACAGGGTTTCAAACGCAATTAGCTAATGTATAACATAGACAGGCATGAGACGAGAAGAAATATGATCCGCTGAAATAACGATAAGCAGGTTTGTTGCTTCGTGAAGAAATCGGTGCTCCGAGTATCAATTCATGCTCTTCATTTTGAAAACAAATTCGAATTTCGATATTAATCTAAATTTGATCTACATTTTTAAATAATCTAAAAGAACAACAGTCATAAATTGTTTTCGTTATAAATCTAATTAATTATACAGAGGTATTAATGAAGTTACCTTGTATACCCTCCAGTGCACAGTCTTCTCCTCTGTTCCGGTTTCGGGAAACTTTTGCACGTTACATGACCAGAAGTGAGTTCCTTGTTCACCGGGGGTGGATAGAAGCCGGATGAGGAAGATTGTAAACGCGTTTTAACCACTTCTAAAGGGCAGGTAACTATCGCACCGGTCGTCCCAGCCACTCTGTGAAATAAAAAATCCAATTAATAAGAAATTAATGAAGAGATCAACAGGAAAGTGATACGAAAGGTTGATAAATTGAAATAAAGGATAAAATTGTATAAGTAAAAAACTATCTTTTCTCAGACATTTCGTCTAATATATGTATGTAACACTACGATGTTAATACGTATCTATATATGATGACAAATTATTTGTAGCACTACTCGATGAAATTATATCACTAAAATATCAATATGTTTGTAAATTGATAATTCATATACTTATTACGCATCAAACGAAACATATATACTACACCTGTACAAAATTGTCAATCAAGCGTAATAAAATGAAAGTAATTAAAAATATTTAAAACAGATTAAAAAGTATAGTTGGCATAGTGTAAATGAGAAAAAAATTTGTAACGCTAATCGTTTGGTAGAAAACTTTCTACTAAGTATGATTAACTTATGGTAACAAGACGTGTTCTACAATTATCAACGTACACTATCATTAGGATGTAAATATATTCTTAAATTTGTAATGCATATGTCACACAACAAACGAGACGTATCGCTTTTAAATAAAAAAATTCTTGAATAATCGAATTCAGTTTCGATAAAGTCTAATGAATTCATATACAAAGGCTCAGTGACTTTTAATTAGACAAAACATTTTGAAATCTTATTAACATTCTAACCAGACACGACTATCGTGACTATATTGGTAAAATTGATAACGGATCTGAAAATATATATAGAAGCTATAAAATATTTACTTGAAACATATACTTCACAAAGATTTCCAAAATATTTGTAAAGACAATTACTCGCTATATCAATAGGCCACAATATATAGTGAGAACATCTTCAGCACTATTTGCTTAGGTCTGCTTATTCATGCTGTTTACTACCTTTCTAATATGCGTACATCTGTAATAAATGTTTTGAGGCTTTTATATATATTTACGGATTAGTTTCAAATTTTGTTATTGAAATCATGACAGTCGTGACTCATTACAGTGCTAACGAAACTTTAAAAAGATTCGTATAATGCACATAGTATATTCATAAAAAAAATTCTGTGGAAAGTGCTCAAATATTTTCGTAAAAATATTACTGCAAATGGTAGAACGTCTAAGAAACGGTTTGAGAAAGCCATACGTAGATTCGTCGTAAAAACATGTACCCCTCATTGAGAAGCCGGTTATAATGCGTATTATACTAAGCGCGATATTATTTCGATCCAGATAGGAATTTCGATGATATACATCGCAGCGAGACTCAACATAGTCGTGAAAAATTATCTGACACAGGCCGAAAATAACATCGTAGCTTCTAAATTTGAGCGATCAATTACGCATAAGCAAGACATACACGAGCTAGTCTGAGAATGACGTAACAACCGCGAGCCGGCGAACAATGTCGCAGCATTCAACATTACGGAATTCTCCTGAGTCACGTTTCTGTAGAAATTTCTAGGAATGCGCTTGTCCAGAAGCGCACAATATTTTTGTAAATTATAGCTACTGCGCAAAACGCATGTACATCTATTTTGTTAATAAATAGTTTTCGTCGAAATAGCCGGCGTCAATCTACGACGTAAGTTCCTTATCTTAATTTGTTATTTTGTTATATATAAGTTCCTAATTCTAATCTAAATTCAATGAATGTCGAAATGATATAAAGGAAAAAGACATGAGAAACCCACCCTCCGGCGACGAGATGTATCGCGGTATCGCGATCCAACATTCTTCCACTTAATCCTGACACTCTGAGAACATTAACTTCGAGAAAAGACAGAACAAAAAATACACTGTCAAGTTCACATGCGAGAAACGCAGAGAAATTGCGTACAATTGCAATGTATTATTCTTTCGATAGTTAACTTGGCTCTTCTCTCGACAATCAAATTAAAAAAGCGCGAACGAAAAACACCACCAATACGTTCAACAGCCCGGCAACAACTGATTGCATTGATCGCAACCGTATGGCGCATCGTTTACCATAGCCTATCACGAAACTAGAGAGGTCGTGACTATCGAATGCTTCGCGATCGAGGTGATATCGAGATTCATATGGCGGGAACTTTGTAATTTGAAAAGAAGAATGTTCAAATTTGTATCCCTTTAGGTAATTAAAATTCTAATAAGGGATCATTCTATAAATCTGAAGGTATCATTAAAGCACATAATTCAGAACAAATATGATGGGTAAGTTGTAAAAGACGTAGATAAAGTTAATGGTGTCTTGAAAGACGAATTGGAACTTTCTGACTTCAAAAGATTATAACTTCGAAATAAATGCATGAAATACAAAAATTCGAATGCTATTTTGTAAAAAAAAGTCGGTACTTATATAGTACGTAGAAACACATTGCTCAAATTATTAATTAATAACAAAACGCGATAAATTAAAGTGTGGTATTACGAGCAAATATTCTAATAACTACTATAACTTACTTCCAAAACCAAATGAAATGTATTAAATGTACTTCGAGACGCTGTCAACCTCACCTACATTTTTTACAACCTTCCCATCACATTTACTATAAATGATTGTATTTTTATATCTTATGATTTAGAATGATGTCTTACTAGAATTTTATATCTCTGAAGTAATACAAATTTAGCCGTTCTCCTTTGAATCATTATTTATGAGAATTTCCGCCCTAATGACCTCGATGACCTTCATTACAATTATCAAAAGTTTTCACAGGAAGGGAAAATAAAAAATTAGAAAGATTTAAATAAAATGCACACATATTTTTATGTCATAAAAGCAATGTATGGTATGAAAAGTATTAAATAAATATAATACTAAATCTTTCATTGAGTTAAGACTAAGTACATTAAAAAAGTAAAAAAGGTCCAAGAATTAGAGAAAAATACCTCTTAGAATACCTCTTCTGTATCTTCCTTTTCTCTTTCAATTGCTATGTGCATGGCTCTTAAAAATCGACTTAGAGTACACTTTTTTGTTTTCAAATGAAAAGCATGAGCTAAAAATGGTATTTTTCTTAAAACTCGTCCACTTAAGTTCACGCTCTCTTGACTGAGCTCCATTAATTTAAGACTGTTCTTTGTCTGAAATGTTTCCTCATAGCCCATCTTTTTTAAACATGATAAATCATAAATTTCTTCTGGTTCCATTAGTTTTGTCTGAAAAAAATGAAAATAGTACATTTGACAAAATAGGAAAACATATATATTTATTTACCCTCATTAATTCTTTAAGACAGGAAGTATAAATTTTGTATATAGCTTGATGCGAAGGAGGTCCAATATATTGCTTCATATCTGTTCTATCGACGAATGCTATGTCAATGGCTTCTGATAAATTGCTAGTTGTTAAAATTAAAATATTTGGATATCGTTTTATTTGGTCTAGTTGCGTTAATAAAGCATTCACTACTCTTATGGAATCAACGGGTTCCGATCCGTTATTACAAGATCTCCGGGTATGCGCCAGGGATTCTATCTCATCAATCAAGATACAAACTAATGCTTGCGGATTTTCTACAAGACTTTTTATTTCATTGAATAATTTCATAACCAATTTGCCACTCTGCAAATAGTAATATTTTTAATTTTATTATTTACTAATTAAAAAGATTTCCTTAATAAGTTATTGTAATATTACCTCTGAAAACCATTTTGAAAATAAACTATGGCTATTTATCTCAACAAATTCGCCATGTGTAAATCTATTACCTAAACGAATAGCAGCCTTCTGAGCAAGGGCTTTACATAAACTAGTTTTTCCTGTACCTGGTGGCCCATGTAATAGTACCACTTTGTTCCAACTTATGATGTTAGTATTAATATTATGATCTGCAAATATCATTGCTGTTTCCACAAAGTGAAGTAGCTAAAAAAGGAACATAACATTTTCAGGTGTTATGAAAAATTGAGCTAATTATAAGATATTCAACTAACGTTATCCTTTATATTGGAATCAAAATAAAGGTTCTCCCATAAATAATGAAATTCTTGTGATGGTAATATCCAATGGGATGAGGCTGGAAGATTTTCTCCATCATTTTCCATTATCTCTGTAGCTGCAGACTCTGTGGTTAACCTATATGTATGAAACTTTAGTGTAGCTCCTTGCACTTTCATGTGAGTTCTCTGTAACTATAAAGTTCGTATTACTAACGTTCTTTGTGTGTGCAATTAAATTTACTTTCAAATTTTTACCTCTCCATGACTGCAAGTGCATATTATAGAATCAATATGAGTCTGCAAAGTGGAGTTTGTCAGGTCTTTTCCATACATAATGATATCTAAAGCAACATCCTCTAATGCATTTATTTCAGCATATACTAAATTCTCTATTTTTTCTATAGAAAGTGTGCTGAAAGTCAAATATTATTATTTATAATGGATTTAACATTCAAAATATAGCGCACAAAGTTGATAAAAGAATTATATTCCAATTGAAACATAAATTATCGTAATCGTAAAAAATCGTTAATTGTAAAAAAAGAACTACGAAGGTGATACCTGTCGATATTTTGACAGATTTCCACGTGCAAAACATCGGCTCCTTCCATTTTATTTTAGCTTTTTACTTTTCGACACTTTCCGACACTTTAGGAATTGATTAAAAATCTTTTTAATACAGAGCTAAGATCTTAAGAAAAATACCAAACTGCATACTCCAAAACAATCAAAAATTCAAAATGTAATTCGGAATTGATTACGCAGGTGTTTCCAACCAATTGTCAAATATATAGTGATAGAAGAAAAAAGAGAGGAACGGAACAGAAGGAAATTTAAATCTGATTTTCAGCGAACGAATTTAACGTAAAGGCAAGGAAGAGAGAAAGAGTTTGAAAGAGAGTGCTATGAAGGAGGATGTCGTCGTTTTGATGTTACTAACTCCTTTATTAATATTATTAATATTGTTAATACTATTCCCTACCTAATATTTATTCCTTTATTGATATTAAATATAACATATTATTACTCCCTGCGCGCGCTTCTCGGAGTTTCGTAACAGCGCCGTAATGCGGAATCCTCCACCACTAAAAGTCCGATCAGTTGTCAGTCTGGTGTCTTGCGTATTAGACTGTAAAGTGATATACTATATTTTCAATAAGTGCGATTCCTTTCCTCAATAGTAAAATTTACTTTTTTCATAGAGAATGAAGGCAATAAGGTGCCCTACTGATGAACTTAGCATTACAAATTGTGCTATAATCAATCCAGATGATTTCCCAGATGATGTCAGGTAAAGATATCATCCTATGATTAATTCATTGATTTTGTAGCTATAAGAACCAGTATAGATGATATGGTTTTTTGATCGATCCTACTAATTCGGTAAAATCGAATTAGTCAAAAAACCGTATCGTCTGATGTGACTGTTATAAGTACCAAATCAATGAATCGGCCCAATTACCGAGTTGGTAACGACCGAAAGCAGTGTTCACACGGTTCTGTACCTTCACCAAAAATCTAACTCTCACGCATATGCTTACTTCCTATTTTTGTTTGTTTATTTTGTTATCTGCAGTCTGACAAAATGGACGTGAATATTTTTTCATTATGAATTTTTCATGGTTTTTCAATATGTCACAAAAAAAGGATCAATGAAAGATATATCCTATTGAAAATGATATATATCAATTGGGTTCCTATCAAATTTTCATGTCTCAATTAAGAAGGGATGAAATAAAATTTTTTAATTATTTTTGTACATGAATATTTGCTTTTGATCATCTGTTAAAAAGCATGGAAAAGATTTAACAAAACAGAACACAACTATGAGACTAAGCATTAGTTTCGAAGAAAAAATGATTGCATGGTTAAGACTAATTTTTAAATTGTTATCATTATATATAATCAAGCAGTCAGATCTAAATCCGTAATTGAATGATTGGATTCAATGATTGGACTTACAATTAAAACAAAGGTGATGTGTTATGTTGATGCAAGTTCTGATCTCTATAATTTATTCATTCATAAAATTCATTTGTTAATTCTCTAGAGGAGTATGGTAAAAAGTGTCTACATATTCATATATTTTCTTATTTTTGTAATATATGTAATGTATGAATATAATGAATATATGTAATGATAGCAAAAGACTTTTAAAAAATTAAATATAACGATTTTCTTTTTCATCTCTAAGAAAATTTATTTGCTTATCTATTAATTTTATCAAAATCTTCTTTTAACAAATTGTATATTTCTCACCATAATGCTTCTTTTAAATTTTTATCTTTATATGAATCTAATCTTTTATCCCATATAGCGGGCCTTTGTTCCACCAACGATATCATAAACTCCGCATTTATTTTCGCCATTTTCAACAATTCATACGCACTCTCCTCTATGACTCTTCTATAAGTACGATAAAGAAAATGTATCGGCCGATTCGGTTTTATTGCCGAATCACTTCATACATCGACAAAACCAAATGTCGAATGCGACCGAATCGGTGATTTCATCGTATACACGGATATGAAACATACGTAAGTACATGCTCCTAGACAAAAAAGCAATTGAGCCAACAAATGATTGATTCATTATAGTTTGAACAAGCTTTTGTAACAGTATAGTAGTAACTGTAGTAACAGCTATTACATATTATACTGAACCATTAATTCATTTGTTCGGGAGTTGAACATGCGGCGAAAATACAGAAATGTGTGAACGCTGCTTTCGGCTTATATATATAAGCCGAAATATATAATATATATATATTATAATATATATATATTATAATAATTATATTATTTAAAACCTTATAATATAAGGTTTTAAATAATAAAATCGACAAATAAGGCAATAAAAGAATAATAAAATTTATAATTTTAGTTTATTTGACAGATTATATGAAGTTCAACATAATTGTATCTTTTAGGCACATTGAAGTTACCACTGCACCAAATCATCACTTTGTATTTACTATAAAACGACATCATGAGGTACCCAGAGGAACTGTTGGATTTAGTTTACTTCAGAGGAAATGGGCCACTCTTTCCCTTAATCAGGAAATTGAAGTTCGACCATATCATTTTAATCCTACCTCCAGTACAGAATGTTTATGCACTATTGTATTAGAAGCAGACTTTTTGCAAAAAAAATCGTATGTGCATTATATGGAAAATGCAAAGAAAATAGCATATATAATAAAATTTGTAATGATATTTCAGGACTACTTTGGAACCATACAATACTGATGAAATGGCTAAAGATTTTCTGTTACAATTTTCGGGGCAGGCATTCACCGTGGGTCAACAACTGGTGTTTCAGTTCAAGGATAAAAGAATGCTTGGCCTCGTAGTTAAAAGTTTGGAAGCTGCTGATATATCTGCTATAAGTTCTGGACAAAATACAGTATCTAAAAAAACTCAAATGGGACGTTGTTTGGGCGACACTGTTATACAGTTTGAAAAGGCAGAAAATTCAAATGTAAACCTTATTGGCAAAGCAAAGGGGAATGTTATTCGCCAATCAATTATCAATCCAGATTGGGACTTTCAAAAAATGGGAATTGGTGGACTGGATAATGAATTCAGTGCTATTTTTCGAAGAGCATTCGCGTCACGAGTTTTTCCGCCAGAAATTGTTACTCAACTGGGTTGTAAGCACGTAAAAGGGATTTTACTTTATGGTCCACCAGGTACAGGTAAAACGTTAATGGCAAGGCAGATAGGAACTATGTTAAATGCTAGAGAACCCAAAATCGTTAATGGCCCTCAGATTTTGGATAAATATGTTGGAGAAAGTGAAGCTAATGTTAGACGATTATTTGCTGATGCTGAAGAAGAGGAGAAGAGGGTATGAAAATATTTTCAACCTTCATTACGTGTTTTACAAATATAAATTATAAATATAAATTACATTGTTTAACAAATTTTAACTTTTTTCCGATTTTGCAACCTTTAGTAGGTAATTCTTGTAGACTTTTGTGTACTAGATATAAATCTGCAAACCATGTTTTTCTAGAATCCAGTTTTTAAAAAAATCAATTATGAAAAAATTGCACATTTTCAACTTTGGAGATGTTTCATGCCTTTTACAGTAACAGCTATCGAATTGCGGTTGAGACGAAAAAATTCCTTAGGCTCACTTAAATAAAATAATGTGTATTATTATTGCATTATAAACATTTAAGTGTGTTCAAATAATGATCAAAGCAAAAAAGACCCCTAAAACATCACTTCTTGCTTACATTTCCCGATTTATTTAAAAAACTAAAAGTCTAGGGGAAAGTCTAATATGGGCATATTATAGAGCAGAAATTTTTGCTAAAGAAAGGATCAAGAAAAACTAGAAAACTTTGTTTGATTCCAATATGAAAGCGAAACACGCAGTGGCGACAGTGGTTACTGATAAATAAATTTTCATGTTTAGCTTGGACCAAATAGTGGATTACATATAATTATTTTTGATGAAATTGATGCTATTTGTAAATCTCGAGGGAGTGTTGCTGGAAATACAGGAGTTCATGATACTGTCGTAAATCAGTTGCTCGCAAAAATAGATGGTGTGGAGCAATTAAATAATATTCTTGTTATTGGTATGACTAACAGACGAGATATGATTGATGAAGCTTTACTACGACCTGGTAGATTAGAGGTATTCTTCTTAATAATATTAAATATTCTTTAAAGATAATGTTTGGAAAACCATTACCATTACTTAAATAAATAAAATTTGCATACATGCAGGTACAAATGGAAATCAGCTTGCCTGATGAACATGGAAGATTCCAAATACTTAATATTCACACATCTAGAATGAAAGATTATAAGAAGATATCACCAGATGTTGATTTAAGAGAACTAGCCACATTAACTAAAAATTTCAGTGGTGCAGAATTAGAAGGTCTAGTTAGAGCTGCACAAAGTACTGCTATGAATAGATTAATTAAAGCTTCTAGTAAGGTAGAAGTAGATCCTGCTGCAATGGAGAAACTTATGGTTTCCAGAACTGATTTTCTTCATGCTTTGGAACATGATGTTAAACCTGTAAGTAATTTAAAAGAAATTCGAGTGTGATTAACAAAGAACTACAATGATTTGCTTTAATGACTTTACTTTATGTTACAGGCATTTGGCACAAGTGCAGAAAAATTAGATCATCTTCTTATACGTGGTATTATTAACTGGGGCAAACCAGTGGCAGAGATTTTGTCTGATGGCAATTTATATATTCAAGAGGCACGTTCTGCCGAAGGTTCTGGTCTTGTGTCAGTTTTGTTAGAAGGACCTCCAAATAGTGGAAAAACAGCACTTGCTGCACAAATAGCTAAAAATTCCGATTTTCCGTTTGTCAAAGTATGTACACCAGAAGATATGGTTGGTTTTACAGAATCTGCAAAATGTCTTTTAATTCGAAAGGTAAATATGAACTGAATATTTTCTAATTATAATATAATAAATAATATAAAATATATATTTTTTTGTGTTTAGATATTCGATGATGCTTATCGTTCACAACTCAGTTGTATCCTAGTTGATAATATTGAGCGTTTATTAGATTATGGTTCTATTGGTCCACGATATTCTAACTTGACTTTACAAGCGCTGTTAGTTTTACTGAAGAAACAGCCACCGCGTGGTCGTAAATTATTAGTACTTTGTACTACAAGCCGCAGGTAAAATACTTAACGTTAATGTAACAATACTCCAAAATAATAGTTACATATATTTTTATTAATATAATTACCATATCTTCTCTAGACAAGTTTTAGAGGACATGGAAATGTTATCAGCATTTAGTACAACTCTTCATGTACCTAATTTATCAACTCCTGACCATCTCTTAAGCGTTTTAGAAGAAATGGATCTATTTAATAAAAAAGAAATTGTACATTTACATGCCAAACTTCAAGGAAAACGGTATGTCTATTCAGAACAATTTAACAATATTAATTTTTATTTAAATGTGTGAATATCGCAAGCACGATTTGTATATTTTCTTTCAGAGTATTTATTGGTATAAAGAAATTGCTATGCTTAATAGACATGGCACGTCAAGTGGAACCAAAATATAGAGTTCCAAAATTCTTATCAAAATTAGAAGAAGAAGGTGGATTGGAGTAATAAGTATCTAAAGCTGTAATTATTTGTGTAGAAATGAATTAGATGTGATTTACGGAATAATATATAATATGTATGTAACAAAGAAATTTGCATTTATATACATACGAAATCTATATTACTTGAAAAAATCGAGTATAATTACGTGAGGTATATATGTATATGTCTTAGAAATACTTACGTAAAGCATTTTAATTGTTTATAAATATGCATGTACCTTCTACTATACTTTTAGTAGAAATTGTATTTTCTATTATTTTTTTAAACGATTCTGCCAAACATACAGTATTCATAATTTTAGAATTATATAATTTTTATGTACCTCTTTGATAATAATTTGTTTTAAAGCAATTTCATTAATTTAAAAAAATGTAAAATATAAAATGTAAAAAGACAAAGATATAATAGTTAAAAGAATGAAATTTTTTGTTAGATGGTAATAATACTAAATGTTCACAATACATTATTATATAAATTTTTAATTATTGATCTTTTGTGTGAACTTCGAAAGTTTATGCTACACTAGTTATATATGAAACTATATGTCATATCAATGTAGAGATGAAATTTACACATATCTTTACAAACGATAAACAAAAATGCTTCCCTTAGTTTTAATGTTATCATATTCTACCATAAAATGAGTTTATTCCATATTAGTGCTACGTTTTTTAAACAATTTTTATAATAAGAAGTGTAATTGTTTATTAGCAACGTTTATTACATGTATTATAAACATATATTTTTATGCCTCCATTTATAGGTAATGTATGTATATCCATACAATAATCTAATGTGTACTTATCACTACATCACAGTTTGCTGTAGTTCTAGTTGTAAATGCATATGTTTTAGTATTGATATTTAGTAGCACCTACAGATTAATGCCCCTTTAAGGTGAATAAAACCATTCCAAGAAATATTTATATGCAAATATTTACTTTGCTTGCAATTGATAAAAAATATATGAAAGATAGATGGATATGTATTTCCTATGAATTAAAGATAGATGAAAATTAGTTTTATTTTAGAGAAATTAGTAAATGTGAAATTACCCTGCATATGATACATAAATCATTTATTTTGTGTAAATTATTTAAATAATTCATTTTATGGCAATTTATCCATATAGTAAAAATGTATTATTGATAATTTCATCTGATTATAATAATTTCAATAATTTGATATACGTACATATAATTAAACTGTCTACAAGAAAATCTGTATATTAAAATCAAATGTATTATTATGCCTGATAAATATCTAATATGAATCATATTTGTGTTAACATATTGCAATAATAATATATATAAATTTATGATATATGTAATATATGTAAAAGTTAAATAAAATCTAGTAGAGTACAGTGATGAAACATGTTATTAATGTTATCTTAATGTTGTCTTTTACAATTTACATAATTTAATCACGTATACATACAAAATAAAACATAATAATAATGTTGCTCACTTCACATTATTCTTATTTTATTTCCACAGTTTTTATATAAATATGGTTATATTACAATTAAAAGTTACAAAGTAATTAAGTTAATATATATAATCGTGTGCAATAATTTTTAAGTTTTGTACTAATTGAATCTTAAATATGTATACATATGTAAAGTACATATCAGTGATGTTACCTGTAATAATTTTTCCTGCGGGCTTTTAGAAGTTCTGTGACAGGCTCGTTATGAGGCTACTGAGGAAATAAAAATTAAAATATATAATGATGGCATCTCTCACCATCAAATATTTTAAATTTGGAGATAAAAATAAATTAAACTAAACTAAACTAAATTCAAAGTTTAATGTATTAATAAAAAGAATATTAATAAAACGTTAATATTAATAAAAAAATGTTCAATGTATTATGCCATATTGCACGATCATATTCTTTAGAAAATTTATATTATATGAATTCTTAATTTTTGAAGAATTAATTGCATAAAGAATATTCGCATGTCTTTCCAAATGTGTATTTTTCTAAATGAAAGAATTTCATTTTTATTGGGTTGGCAACTAAGTGATTGCGTATTTTAAATAAAAAGGGAAATTCAAAATTTTTGCTTAAAAATATAACTTTATTCAATTAGGTATTGTCCGTCTTTTCCGATGACCTTTTGCCATCTTTCAGGCAGTGTCATAATTCCATGTTCATAAAACTTCTGATTTTTGTCAGCAAAAAACTGAATTAAATGTGATTTTACATCATCAGCGTCATTAAAAATTTTACCATTTAAGGAGTTCTGCATGGAACGAAATAAATGGTAATCTGAAGGCGCAAGATCAGGGCTATATGGTGGATGTGACAACACATTCCAACCTAGTTCCAATAATTTTTGGTGGATGACCCAAGATGTGTGCTGGAAAACAACACCCTTATCTGCCAATTCTGGCCGCTTTTCTTCAAGTGCATCGCTCAGTTTGGCGAGTTGTGAAACGTACACGTTTGAATTAATCATTTGGTTTCTTGATAAAAGTTCAAAGTACAGAATTCCTTTATAATCCCACCAAACTAACAGCATAATTTTTTTTTGGCGAATTTCAGCTTTTGGTGTCGTCTGGGCTCTATAAACTATCCACCTTTCGTCGCCAATAATTAGTTGTTTCAAAAATGAATTAATTTCGTTGCGTTTCAGAAGCGAATCGCAGATGCTAATGCGTTGCTACAAATGAATTTCGTCAAGCTGATGAGGGACCCATAAATCCATTTTCTTGACATAGCCAAGCTGTTTTATTCTTTTTTGAATGCATGTATGCGATACATTGAGCTTCTCTGCAATCTCACGCGTTGTACTATAATGATCTGAATCGATAATGACCATGATATGGGTCTCGTCAACTTCAACTGGACGACCAGACCGTTGAGCATTTTTCACTGAAAAATCACCAGAACGAAATTTGGCAAACCAATTTTGACACTGCCTTTCTTTCAAGGCTTCATTCCCATATAGGGCACATAACTTCTTGTGTGCTTGCGATGCGTTTTTGCCTTTTCGGAAATAATACAATAAAATATGTCTGGAATGCGTGTCTTGTTCTTTCATTTTTAAATTGGGATAAAAACGAAACTAAATAACTAATCGATACAATTTTTTATTAAATTAAAGGTGGAAGACCAAAGAATAACTTATGTATTATTCTAAAAAGTTAAGCACTTTTTGTTTATTCTACGACTATAATTCTTTTTGCTTCAAAAATTCAAGTGAAAATAAGCCAAAATGATTTTTAGAATCAAACTGTTTTACTATTGGTTCTTCTTGCGCGCGAAATAATCCTGCGCACTGAAATGCGTACTGGAAATGTAACGGTTGACCGTGGTTGAGTCGTTGCTCGTTGCACGATACGTATCATTCATTATTAAAACTTACTGGTAATTTAATTTACTTTCCATTTTAATTTAAAAAATTTGATATATTCCAATAATGTTCCTCTATGTACATATTATATGATATAGTATATATTTCATAATTTTCTCTATGTATTTGAACAGAGTATAGGTGTAAAGGGAATTATTAATTTATTTATATGTAATTTATAAATTCATTCATTGATTGTGTAAAGTTTAACGAAATGAACGAAAATAAAGATAAATGAAAAGTAACAATTTGATATTATAAACTTTGTACTTCTCATTTACATAGCTGTACTATTAATGATGGATAATAAACAATATTATTATAATCAATTATATTGATGAATATATGTATATATGTTATAAGTACGTTAATAAAAATATGTATTTCTCAGGTAATTAAAGCCATCATGAACTGGTTCTGCTGTTTCAACAAATAAGGACGAATAGCATTGCATATTACAAAAGTAATTTTATTTTATCTATTTTATTCAATATATTTTTGGATACATAATGAGTATACATGAATTTAAGATTTGAAATATTCTATTTACAATACAAATAAAGTCTTTTATTAATGGAGAAATATGTATATATATATATATTTTCGAATACTTTTTCAAAATTCTGTCAATCTGTAAACTAAAACGTTTAGAATTAAGAAAAGAATTCAACAAGTATTGTAGTTATAGTATACTTGGTTCAAAGCCAACTAACGTTAACTAAAATAACATTACAAAAGATATTCAAACGCTCAGAGATCAGCAATGTTTACATTGAATATTCAAGATGAACATTTTGTTCAATAAATTCAGTAGATTGAAAAAATAAGATACACGATAATTCACTCCATATTTCTTCATAACATTGATGAAAAAACTAGAACAAAAATAGAACTAGATAAAAAATCAGAACAGTAATTTGAGACAGATATATATTAAAGTTTTTACAAATATATCTAAAATTATTTATAAATTAAAGAACAGACTTCAGACGTACTTTTTCACAATTTATATTAATTTATCATAGATACTAAACGTAATAAATTACTTGTTAATTTAATAAAGATATGGTTCATCAAACCATTCATTAATCATAAATATTTTGTAGAATTATTTTTTCCTAATTTATGCTAATTTTTTTTATAAATATTAAAAACAGAAAATTAGATTTTCGTATTTATAAATTAATAATTCTGAATGTGTTGGAATGATTGAAAGGGGGAGGGTTAATTGTTATCTATATAAAACAGATCAAATATTTATATGCAATAAATTTATGAGAAAGGTTTCTTTATTAATTAGAATATATATTTTTTAATTTCTTTTTACATTATAATCGAAGTTACTATTATTAGTCATAAAATTATGAATTATAAATCAACAGACGTTAATAAAATCTAATAAATACATAATTATATATTTACAGAGCTGTCCATGGAATTCTTACAAACTATATTAACACATTTATAATTGATAATTTGTGGGAAAGATCAACTACTGGGAGAGAAAGAAATCAAGTAAGACATTGGGTTGTTGCATGTGAAATGGCTAATATTTTACAAAAATAATATTGTTTTGTGATGGCCAAGATGTATTCAATCTATTACATCATACTCTAATTAATTCTACTTTTAATAAATCAAAAGTTTTATTAACTATTCATTTGCAATACCTAACTATTTGTTAACTATTGTTATGTCATTATTGCATTTATAACTGTTTCTTGAATTGTATTTTATATATTTATATATTTTATGTTTTTATACAGTTATATATTATATAATTGATATAATATTGTATAATTGTTATATAATTAGGTATTTGTATGCGACCGATTGTTGTCGCGAAGATTGCATAGATTAATATTTAATAAGTGGAAGCTGGCACCTAAAAGTTTTTATATGAATCTGATATGATCATGAATTCTAATGAATATTGACTACCAAGAGATTAACCATTCATTAAAACCGTGTGGCTTTTCAGCGTGTTATGCAAGTACTTATAATATAATAATACAACAAAACTAGCAAAACATTTGAAAAGAAAGAGGAAAATTAAACAAAAAGAAACTAAAAAAGGAAGGAAGCGGTAAAAAGAAAATAAAACGAAAAAAGACCTAACCGTGGAAAAAAAATAAAAGTGAACACTTCGAACGCGTTGGGAGAATTGTTATCTGCAAGTCTTGAATCGTGTTAGCGCGAAAAATCAAACATGTGCAAGACGCTTGCAGATAAAAACATTTGACTTATCCCGCCACCCACGTGTATCTGTTTACAGCTAGTGACTTCACACATTGGACGAATGGATACAAGCTAATATGGCGTCAAATTAACGTGTAAAATACGCTAAAAATTCTTGGTTTTATATACGTATAACTTTTGAACCAATTGATTTTTAAACTCAAAACTTATATTTTTGGATTCTATTTGTCGAATATTATCGGAATATATAAAAAAAGTCAATAATTTTTGGTTTCTCAAAGTAAATTTCAACCGACAACTCAATGTAGTGGCTACAAAAAGTATTTGAACATACCCTTATTTTTCAATAAAATATTTTTTTATCATATTTTACATTTCATTCTGATAGTATCAAATTTTTGTAGACGTAAATATACTATTAAATGATACAAAATTTAATATACCTGGATCTAATTAATATGTAAATGCAAAAATAAATACTTTTAGAGGTGTAGAAATGCTTTTTGTAGCTATTATAATTCAGATAAGTATGGTGGAGGAATGTAAGGATATAATATGGATTCTGAACACCATAAAGTTCACATTGATGTAGGGTACAAAAGATCATAGTATATTATTTGATATTTTGAGATTTATTTAATATGGTAAACATGGAACATAAATAAGACATTTAAAAAACTGAACTTGAAAAATTATATGGAAATTTAAATTTTTATATAATATACAATTGTGGTTTCAGCTGGAGAGATATAAGGTAGAAAGAATTAGTAAAGCTCAAGGTTCGAGCATAGTCAAATGGATGAAATATCCGATGAGGAATCTTTCCGTAATGACAAATCTATGGAACATAGAAAATCTGATGTAAGAATAAGGATTTAAATCTATTTTGTTGTTTGTGAACGTCAAAGCACTAATTCCATTGATTATAGCCACATGAAGGAGTTTCTTCAAAAGATGTGACACAAAGCAGTGTCAGTATGAGCGAAGGAGAAGCAGATGGGGATTTAGAAGGTCTTGCAGGAAGGGTGGTTCAATTAGAAGAGTTGTTGCAAGGGAAAGAAGCCATAGTCGAAGCTTTAAATGCGGAAATTGATCACTTGAGAGCAGAGGCTTCATCTCCAAACTCTTCTCAAAGCCAGAGTAGTAGTATACACAGTAGAGATGTCATGTCTTTGTATCATATAAAAGTATGTAAAATCTGTTCCTTTTTTTTTGTTGACATAGTATATATAGATAGTCATGTGTTATTTTCAATCAAATAGCTACAAGAGTTTGAAAAAGCAGTGAATCAAAGAGATAAGCTAATAGAAGATCTAATGTGGTCTCTGCAGCATGCTCTGTCCGTAAGAGATAATCTTGCTAGTCAATTGAACTCCTTAAATGCTATGCAGATACCTTGTAAAGATAGTGATAAGAATAAGTGCTTGGAAGAAAAGGTAAGAAAATTATATTTTTTATGACCACAAAATAAAGAGATTTTTATTAGAAAATTAATGGTTTCTAGATTGATACTTTAGAAAAGACTGTAAGCGATCAAAGGTCAATAATACAAAAATTAAATAGCCAGGTGACCCAAAATCAAGAATATGTACAGACACTGGAAATGGAGAAAGAAACTCGAACAGCTGAGATTAACGATTATAAGTTGCAAATTAATAATTTGAATGAACAAATCCGTCTAAATGCTGCTGACAAAAATTTAAACATCGCCGAGACTTTAGAGCAACAGAAACAGTATGAAGTGCGTGTAGATAAGATAAAACAAGATATGCAACATATATTAAAAAAATTTACAACTGAGATGAATATAAATACTGCACGTCATCAACAGGAATTAAAAGAGCAAGCTGCAAAGTATGAGAAAGAGGTAATGAATATCCAAAAAGAATATGAAGAACATCTAAAGCAATTGAAAGAAGAAAATAAGACTATGGCTGATCGCTTGAACAAGGAACTACCAGATCTGGAGACTCGACATGCCAAAGAACTCTCCATATTTCAAACGCAGTTGGCTCACTATAAGAAAACTGTGGAAACTTTGAAACTCGAGTTAATGAATCGTTCTGAATCCCAACAAACTGCCCAAGCTGAATTGAACGAACATAAATTAAAGTTTAATGAGTTTAGAGTGCAGGCAGAAAAAGTTACACGCATTCAAAATCTAGATCATCAAAAGGAAAAAGAGATGCTACACGAACAGATTAAGTTGCATAAACTTCAATTGGAGGAAGTCACTTCAAAGTACATAGCAGCGACTGCGGTTCTGGAATCGAAGGAAAGCATTGAACGTTCCTTGGAACAAGCCTTAACAAATGCTGCTGTGTTGAAAGAAGAGAATGAAAGTCTAAAATTTAAACTCGATGATCTGTCGTCGAGATACTCGACAGCGCAATCGTTGATAGAAAATAGTCAGTCTCATGAAAGAACTTTAAGCAACAAAATTTATGATTTAGAGAAATCATTATCCAGACTTAGTGGTATAAACGTGAGTACTCTAAGCGAATTGAACGAAACTACGTATCAGACTTTTGACGAAGTGGCGATTCAATATCAGTTGACAAAACAAAAGCTTGAGGAAAAAGCAGAATTCGAGAAACTTTTAATTTGTAAGATTGAGGGTCTTGAAGAGGATGTTCGTAAGTCAAAAGAAGAGTTGGAACAAGCAAATCTTACAAAGAAATCATATGAGAAACAGCTTAAGGATATGAAGAATGTGTGCGACAAATACAAATCTGAGCTGAGTTCCTTGAAGAAGAACAGTTTGGATGGCCAGAGTACCCTGCCATTAGCAGAAGAAAGCAAATCATCTAGTCAGAGTATGAAAGATACCATCAGTGATCTGCTGCATAAAACTGAAGAGGATCAACAGGAAATCAAGAAGCTTAAGATGATCCTTGAGGTGAAAGAGACAGAACTTGCAGAATCCATTAAAAAAATGTATGATCTGGCAGACATGTTGAAGAAATCTGAGGAAGAGCGTGAACAGTTGAAGACTGGACTAGCCACAGCATGGGCACAGTGTGCAGAGGTAGAGGAAAAATTGAATCAAACATTAGCTTTAAGCGATAGTAAACTTGATGTTTCATTGTCATCATCCAGTTACAACAGTGCCTTAATGAAACAATTTAAGCTGGATAGGATTGTTAATAATTCTGTAGATACAACATATGATAAAAGCATCGATATAAATAGAACTCTTGATGAGAAAACCGAAGATCCTAATATTAGTAACAGAACAGCATCGCTACAAGAAAAATTAATGCTTGTACTGGAAGAAAATAAACGGTTGCTGAAAGAAGTAGAACGTTTAATGGGTCAACAGGCAGACTATGAAGAAATAAAAAACAAAATGGATCATTACATTAATCTTTCAGAAAACCTCACTATAGAAAAGGAACATAAGAATGAAGAAAATAAAGCTTTGAAGAAGAAGTTAGAGAATATGCATTCACTGCAAGATTCTGTAAATCAATTAACTTTAGAGAAGGAGACTTTACGTAAAGAAATTGAAGCACTGATTCATGTTCATGACGAGCAGATAAATGCTATAAAAACCGAAACTACATCTGAAATTAGAAAAGTACAATCATTAATGTTGAGCACAAAAGCAGGCACAACAGAGTTAAACGATCTCAAAACCGAACTGGAAATGCGACACGCGAAGGAAATGGAAGAACTGCGTATGTATTTCGAACAAAAATGTTTGCTGATGGAAAAACAATATTCCGAGGAAATATTTAGTCAGCAGTCAAAAAAGATGTCAGACAATGATAGTGAAATTGCTGACATAACTGAAGGCTTATATTTCGGAGGTGCTGGCGATTGTTTGAACGTTTCGAATATCTCTGAGCATAGTTCAAGACTTGGTTCTCCAATAAAGGATGAGCAATCTAAGCATACCAGCCAAAATTTTAATAGTTATAAGTCTGAATTAGAGTATGAAATAAATATCAAAACTTTGCAACAAGAATTGCAAAACAGAATAATAGAGTTGCAGGAAGCGAAATTGCAATATGAGAAATCTTTAGAAGAACAGAAAAATATGTATGAAAGACAACTATACAATAACAAGGACAAAGAAAGACGCGAGTTATTGAAAAATATGGCAAATCAGGTAAGCAAGATAACTTGATTGTTTTATGAACTTCTTATTTGTGTATTTAATGCATTTCCTTTATCTTACTTTTTGTGTTAAATGTTGAATATCTTTTTGTGCATTATAATCGCTTCTTCTTCAAGAATATGTGTTACATGCTAATAAAAATTGATTTCTTTCATTCACTTTGCTATGTACATTAGATTGCACTTTTTAAATTTGGTATGTCTTACTTTAATCTTTCAATAGTATGTTTTTTATGTTATTCTTTTCTATAATTCTATTTATTTTCAATGAAACGCATGATTCTTTAATTTATTTAAATGAAGCCTGCATTTTTTTAATAATTTTGTTCTTGTCAAAAAACCATTGCTTCGTTCTGAAAGCATTTTTAGAATAGTTTCCAATTAATAAAGGTCACAGATTATAAATTGTAAAGCAAAGTCGTTAGCTCGAACTGAGTACAATTATAATGTATTATTTCTCTCGTAACTAACATGCTATTGTGTGACCACATATGTATGCATGCAGCATTGTCAAACAGAATGGGATGCGGGTGCGTTGGAAAACGGTGAATTAACGCAACTACGAGCGGCCTACAACCATCAATTGGAAGAACAGATCGCACTAGCTAAGTTGGATATTGTCAATGCGCTCCAAGAACAAATTCAGGTAGCTTTAGATTTAGCCACACCAATTTATATGCTAATATCCTGCAAAAAATTGATTCGAAAATATCCAAGACAAATTTAGTTTCCTATCGATATATTCACTTTTAATTTATCACTTTCATGTCATTGTAATTTAATCAATAGGCACTTTTAACGGTTGAGTCGGATGTAGAAGATAATTGGCCAGCAGAATTGTTGGAATTACGAGACAAACTGACTGGTAATGCAAAGAAGGAGATGCAACTACTTAAAGAAACCCATACTGAGGAAATGCAACGTTTAAAAGAAGAGCATTCTCGAACTGTAGCTAGAATGATCGATCGTCATCAGGAAGAACTTAATAAAATTAAGTCAGAATGTGTTCAGAATTATGGTGAAAAAGGAGATCTTGATAAAGGCTTAGTAACAGATAATCAAATTCTTGAAGAAAGGTATTTAAATTTCGAGAAAATTAAAAATCGTTATTATCTTTTATTTATAAAAATTTTGTGTTAAACAGGAATACCTTAAGTAAAACGTGTGTAACTCTTAAAACGTTGATCGAAGAACTGATAAAGTATTTTAGTATTTGTGAAGAGGAAGTTAATAATACTTTTATTACCAAAGTTGTTAAGAGTCAATTATCCGATAGCGTCACTAATGAAAAAGCCATGCAAATTGATAAAACTGATGGATTGAAATTCAACGAATCAAGAGAGAACCAAGAGACTAGCTTATTGAACTCTTCCAAAATGAAGATACAAAGGATCCACTTTGCTCCAAAAACTACCGAGATAGTTTCTATAATAAATAGCAATGCCGAAACTTTACCAACTATTCTGGAAGAAGATGAGTGCATAACAGAAAAATTAAAGCAAGAATTGAACAACTGCGTACGTCGCTTGAAATCTGAAAGCGCTGAAATTCTTAGCACTTCTTTATCCACAAGAGAACGGAGACATAGCTCCCCTTTGAAAGATACTCTTTGGTTAAATAAAATGAATGAAGAACTGAATTTGAAACTTCATCATGCTGAAGCTCTAGTCATCGGCTATCAAGAAGAGATTGGTCACCTGAAAATGACCATTTTAGATCTTCAAAGGAAGCTAATTAATGCAGAGAATAAAAAAGAAACAATCACAGAAGGTTATGGGGAAAATTATGATTTAGGTACTGACATTACTTTGCAAGATTTCTCACAATTGCAAGAAAAAGGTATGAATTCTTTTGAGGCATGAACATTGAACTTTTCAATGGATATCTCCTGAAATTATGTTTTATTTTTCAGTGAGACATGTATTATCAAATGGAGGAGGAGATTGCACAGAATTGTTGCAACTGATAGATGAACAATCTAGACTGACTGAAAAATTGATGGAAGAGGCAAAAAGGGAAAAGGAAGATTTGCAGCAACAGGTAAACTGCAACTTCTTCTTATAAAGGATGCACTGATTGCATGTATTTTCATTATATAGAGTTGGTATGCTACATACAAAACAGTTGTGGTGTATTGCATATTGAAGACGAGTTTTGTATTTGGTAGTCCATTATTTTATCTGTATCTACGAGCTTAGTTGTTCATACATTGCACAAGACATTCTTTTTTTGTTTTTGAACTCATAATGAACAGTCTCATTATCCATGCATCAATATTTAACTTTTAATAGATTCGATTATCATTTGACGAGTATTTCAATCGATAGATGATCTCGTGTTCAGAAATCGATAGAAAAAAATTTACGATAAAAGCGTATGAAATAAAAGAGAAAGAAAAGAAAGAAAAAAGATAAACGACCGGTAAAAATGTATAGCTCCGTGATGCAGCTTTTTAGAAAGATTGATTGGCGTTCTGTTATCTTGCCAGCAGGTGCCTTTAGAACCTACTCCTACCCCATACATTCACAGGGTTTGCCGCCGAAAGGTAAATTATAGAATTACTAATACTATTATAAAAAGCTGTTCCGTAAGTTAACTTTAACCGCAAACCGAGCAATATTTAACAATAAATTGACAAGAACGCTATGGACTCTCTCAATTCTGATGAAATGGTTTATCATAAGAATCTACTAAATTTCATGCCATCATTAAAAATAATAATTTCCTAATGATTAATTAAGGCATGTGTTACATTAAAAGTATGTTTATTGCTATTAATCTCTTGTATGCATGCTATTAATATTGTGAATTAACTCTCCCTTATCCTCCCTGGTTGCATTATTAATTTAATAACAAAGAATACGTTTGAAGAAAGTTGATGAGCATTTTTCATGAGTATTTCAGAACACTTTATTTTTGTTGCTATTTATTTTGCATAAAGGCATTTGTTTTTAAATTGATTAAATGTGTATTGATATGAATAATATTAAAGTTTATAACTCATGTAGCTGCTGAAGTTGTACATTTTATTGACTATTTTTATTCAAGTTTTTTACTTTCTGCTTTTTAAGTGTTCGATTTTATTGGTATTAACTGAAAGAAAATATGTGTAGATTGAGGCAGCAGATAAGCAATTAAAAGCAACTCGCAGATTTCTGGATGAGCAAGCAAGCGAAAGAGAAGCTGAGAGAGATGAAGCAGCGAAACAAGTATATGTTCTGCAGGAACAGCTTAAAGAACGTGAACGAGAAAAGGAACGAGATCAACGCATAACATCCGAGGTGAGTCCTTGGGCATTATATTCATACTGTTTAACAATACAATAATTTGATATAAACAATTTACGATTCTAATTGAAATATTCATTCGCACCCAAAACATCTGCTTTTTTGGATACTTTACATGGTGCGGACTAAATAATACATTTTAATCAAGTTCAGAAATTTCTTAAAATGATTATTTCTATTTGTCTTGGATTGGGATTTTTTAATGATCTTTACTGATCTCATATAAATTGATCAAACTAATAGATAACTTTTGGGATATCATAATTGAGTTCATTTTTTATGGTCAGCTATATTGTCAGCTATATTATTAAGTAATTAGGCAGCTTATAACACGCATTATCACTAACCTATTAACACGAGTTTTCCTGCACTCTGGTTTTGGTTTCTGTTTGTCACACAAAGCAGTCTACACTATCACCCGAAGCAACGTCAGACGTTCCTGTGCTTCAAGCATCTGACATCAGTGCAGTTGTGAGTGGTCATTTATTTATAAGAATTAATACATTTAATAATATTTCAGATCCAGGCCCTACTAAGTACAAAGTATACATTTCATTTTAATAAAAATTAAGATGATATGCATGTAACTTTTATTTTGTCACTTTGACAAATATTTTTTGTGTGCTTTACATATTGGTGATGCTTTCCAGCATTTAGTTTATGGTTGTGGTAATGGAATAAACTTAGCAATTGCGAAGTTTCATTAAAAAGTCGAATGCAATGTAGGTGGAGGTTCTAGAGTCTCAGATGAGAGAGATGTCCTCTCTTATGTCTGACACAGAGGCTAGAAAATCTGAAACCGAGAGTGAACTGAAAGCAGCTATCGACAAGATTTGGGTACTTAGAGAAATCATCACAGACTTGGAACAACAACTACAGATCAAAACCGAGAAGGAAGAATCTCTTCAATTACAAATCAATCAATTAGAAACTGTGATTGCTGCGCAGACTAAGAACCAGCATGAATTGGTCCAAGAACTGGATGCTGTTAAGATGGGTAGTGAAAGCAAGCAACTAAATGAACATATTATTCACCTACAGGTAAATTTTAATGAAATACTTAACTTTGTTAGAACATACATTTTTAATAATACGATTTTGTAGGAGGAATTAAGAAAACACAAGTTAAGTTCTGAACAATTCAACGTGAATTCTGCGGCATTGAAGCAAATGAAAACAGAACTTCGCGATATGCAGAATCATTTAACTAAAAGAATTAGAGAACTGGAATCTGCGCACATGTGTAGTTCCAATTTGAGTTTGAGTCAACCAAGCGAAGATGTCTCTATCAGAGAGCAAATAGATGCCTCGCGGTGCCCTACTCCCGATGATCCTACTGCACCTCCAATGTTACCTCTCGACCAGTTACTTAAACTTAAGGAGAAAATGTTGAAACATGCCAGAGCTGAAGAAGTAGCACTAAAAAGAATCAAAGATTTAGAATTGCAAGTTACTGCTTTCAAAAACCAGAACGAGGAATTACAAGCAGAGCAGGAAATTCTTCAGCAAACCACTTCTGAGCAATTGTTTCAAATAGAAGCAATGCGTGGTAGATTGGAGCAACACAAGCAAAGCGCTCCATTTGCCCAGAGACAGGCTACATCACGCTTAGAACTACAACTTCATGAAGCTAATGCCAAGTTTCAATCTTTAGAACGAACCATTGCTGACAAAGATTTAGAATTAAAGGACATGAAGAATCAATTGGATAGAATTAATCAGTTATTGCAAGAGAAGGAAGCAGAGATTGCAAATGTGGTGCAAGTAGAAAGTGCTACTATTCAGAAGTTGAAAGAGCATGTAGAAATTATTGAAGAGGAGAAAAAGATTCTTCAGGCGAAAGTTGGTGTTCAAGAGCATGCACAGTTAGAATTACCGAGACTAATAGACAGTATGTTAGCAGACAAGAACGAGGAGATAGATCACCTGAAGGAACAATTATCCAAAAAAGAAAAGCAACTTGAGATATATTCTTCACTGAATTTGGACGAAACACAATTAAGAGAGTTGGTACGACAGACAGAGGCAAAGAATAGTGCACGTACATTGAGCGATATTCTATCAATTCACTCGGAATGCGAAGAGACTACGGAAGCCATCAGAGGAGCCAATACGACACAAAACTTACCTAACGTATCTGCTTTCAAAGTTCCTACTTCACCTGTTCCAAAAAGTATAGATAATTCAACTGTACCTTTAATGGACAGCACTAAGATAATTCAGGTTCCTCTTCTAGACCTTGGTTCTCAAAGTCTATCAGCAAATTCCAGTCAACAGTCTAGAATCTTAGACTTGCTGCACAGTGGCCAGGAGTCGAAATTTTCCACGTCGGAAAACGATAATTCTAATGACAGAACTGACCATGCTACACAGTCAACAAAACATTGTACTCAAACGCAAGAATTACCACGAAGAGAACGTGCTGATGAGAGAAGTGACGACAGTAGTAGTAATAGATCTTATGTTCCTTCAATGAAATACACTCAGACGTCCATCAATGAGACATTGAAAGAGGTGGAGAACTTGGAAATTCAATTACAGGCAGTAAGAGAGGAATTAGATATGAAATCAGCAATTTTGACTAAAAGGGAAGATGATTTAATAGCTCTGCAGAAACTTTACGACGAGTTGCAAATGGAATTTAAAAATGTTGTGGAGACACTATCCAGAGATAAGTGTTTCTATCAGAATCAATATGAATTGTCACGAGTATCAGAGAATAAAATAAAAAAAGATCTTCAGGAAATAGAAAATATTTTAAAACTGAGTAATGAAGAAATGCAGGACCACAAAAATAAGATACAAATGAACGAAAAAATTATAATAGAATTGAATTTAGAGAATAATAAATTAAAAAAGGATATCGAAGAGAAGGAACAAGAATTAGGACAGACACGGGAATATACTATTCTCCTCCAGGAACAGGCAAAGGAGTTACAGAAATTCAGAGATGCAATTCTCGAAAAAGATATCACTATCGAAACTATCCAAACCCGCAATATTGAGATCGAAAATGAAAATAAACAGTTGTACGAATTCAAAACAAAGTACCAATCTACCAAACAAGAATTATTAGAATGTCAGAATGAAATTCAAAGACTGACCGAAGGTCTAAACAACAGGGATCAGGTCATTAGAAGATTGGAAGAAATGGCCAGACGCACCAGCTTCTCAGGAACATCCTCACCTTCTAACGAAAAGGATCAAGAAATCCATCATCTGCAGGAATACTTAAAAGAAAAAGATAAAGTGATTAGACAAATGAGTGACGATAGCAAAAGTCTGCACAAGGCTTTGGAAGCTATACAGAATAAGATGAAGGAATCTGGAAATGTTGTGGAATTGAGAAAGAAGTTGAAGGATGAAAGAAAGATAAATGCTGAACTGAGGAATATGGTGGATAATCTAAACAAAGATCTGTCTGATCTAAAGTTACCTGCACGTAAGTATTTCTTTATATAAATTAAAAATATAGTTTTATTACAATAATTATTTATTGTATAAATTTGCAGAACGATTGCAAGATGATATCGACATCGAAGACATGGTGCAAAGAGAGCTAAATTTATCGGCACACTTAGATAGAAAGATTATGAACGCCATAGAAAACGATGACGAGGATAAGAAAAAGACAGAAAGACAAACTCCTTATCAGGACTTCCAAGAAGCAAAATATATAGAACTAAAATTAAAACTGAGTCAAGCTAATAAAATCAATGAAGAATTGAAAAAGCTGAAAGATGATTTGGAGATAGAAACAGAAATGCTCAAGTGCCAGATAACAGAATACGAAGGTCGAATTTTCCAACTAAAGTCAGATTTAACAGAGAAATCAAAAAAAGTAGCGAAACTAGATGAAGAATTATCTTCAGAGAAGAATTTGATGAGAAAATTAAAGATTCAGATTGAAAAGGAGCATAGGGCAATGCAAGTTGGTTGTTCAGAATTAATAGAGACCCTCCAGAGTAAGTTGAAGAATTCTTTGGACAATGAGGTGAAGCTTAAAAATGAATTGTCCTTGCTACGAGATGAGCATAAGAATTTAGAGATTCAACTGAGTTTGATGAAAGACCATGTACAATCCCAGAAAGTCGATGACTTATCAAAATTAACAGATTTAGAAGCTGAGAGGAAGAAATATCTATCATTAATGGAAAGCTTTGAAAAAGAAGGAAGGGAAAACACAGAGCTGAAGGACACTTTGAGGAAATTACAGATGGAGAAGAATCATTTTGAGAAGCAACTAGAAGTGGAAGTGGAGAAAAATGAGAACTTAACAAGTAATCTAGTTTTGATAAAGGGGACTAACGATCACTTGCAAACTGATCTCAGGCGTACCAAAGAAGAACTAAAAGCGAAACAGGAAGAAGGCGAATGGTTACAGAAAAGGATTAAAACCATGACTGACGCGGAGACTAAGAGACAAGAACAAAAGATCAGTGAACATAGTGAGCTCAAGGCTTTGAGGAGAGAAATCAATAATGCTAGAGATGTGATAGTTAGTATAAGAATATATTAATTTATAACGACTAGTTTTTTGTGATTTTTTTTCACGTGATTAATTTTTCGATAGATGGATTTGGAGGCTGACATGAAACAGTCAAAGAGAGAATTAACGGAATCTCTAGAACGGGAGATGAAGCTAGCTGAGACTTTTAAAGAAAGGGAAACTGATCTACTTAAAAAGTTATCGGCCGTCAAAGATGAGGAGAAGAACTCTAGGGATGTGATTGCTGAGTTACAACAAGAAGTAAAAGCATGTACAAGGAGAGAATTGGAGCTCACAAAGGAACTGAAGAGCAGATTTACAAACGAGAATATGCCTACAAAATTCATGCAAAAGATAAATGTAATGAACTTAATATTTTTTAACTTCTAGTAATAAACTCCTAGTTATCTTATGAATTGTTGTATCTTATAACTGATATTATGGTTTATAGGATCTCAGTGAAGTTAATGAAAAATACATGACAGAAAAGACTGTACTTCAAGAGAAGTTGATAAAATCAAGAGAAGAGAAGGAACAATTGAACCAACGAATTAAATTACTCGAAGATCAAATCAAACGAAATAAGGGACCTCAAGTTTCAAATGCTAAAATCCCAGAAATAGAAAAGGTAATTTCTATCTTTTTTTCATATGTTCATTTTGTGCTCAATGATACGATAATATTCTTTTTTACAGTTGCAACATTTTTATGGAAAGTTTCTGCGAGCGGAAAGCAGACGCAAGGCTCTAACATATCAGAAACGATATTTGTTAATTGTAATTGGTAGCTATCAATTGTCTGAAGAAAATACTCTATGTGTACTTGCCCAATTGACCAGAGACCAGCGATCCTACGCTGTGGTAGGCCGTAACAAGAAATCGCCAAAAGTTCGATTTAGGAGTGCGGTGCTTGTTTTGATTAGTATCCATAGAATGAAGTGGTTAATCGTGAGATGGAATATTGGCAGACGAATTGGTGTGAAAACTCTATTATGGAACATAGATCAGTCTTTCCTACCAATTCAAAAAGCCGCCATAAATCATTCACCTCCTGTTCGAGATAAGACTACCGCAAAGTAAGTGAGGAATTATTAGAAAATGAACATTTTAACTATCTGAAATTGGATTTTTAGTGGAGATGGTGGTTTCGACACGTTTGAACAGTATTGCCAACGACTGAAGAATATTCATCAAAGATTGGGTTTAGCAGAGGCTGAGAATCTTCAGATTATTCCAGAATAGTATTACGTTTTGTACCTAAGTTCTGTAAGTATCGTAAACAGTGATTTAACTATCACGTCACTGTTTTCTGAATGCGGTCATTATTGTGTGATCCGCATGGGATTGCTGTTTTCGATTGGCGAAACAATCGAAAACGTTCGAAACTGGGCATTTTTATCGGAAAACATGTTGTTGCAAAAATTGGAGCTTCTTTCAGCTGTATTTTTTCTACAAATTGTATATAGAATTGTAGCATAGAAAATACGATATGTCGAACACGTGTTAAATTTCCACACCAATTATTAGAGGATGATGTATTATGCGTGCTATAATTTTAATATTATCCATACTCGTAATATTTTTAAAAAATTGAACAAGATGACGTCATACTAGTGCTTATATATTGTGTTTTACCAAAGTTACTGATAGAAATATTGCTCTTAAGCGTACTGTTATTATAAGGATACAAACCTGTGCCTTGTACATTGTAATAAGTGTTCTATTATTTATTTGTTGATGATCTGTACGTTTTTATATTGTGAATAAAAAATAGAATACCTTTTTATCAGATCGTGATTCGTTGATAGGAATAGATTAATGAACCATCCGTTTATAGTAGTTTACGATATAAGTATGTATTTTAACAAAAGAAAGTATCTATAATTTCATTTTACATTTCATTGCCTCGTATATCTTTTTTGGATAAATATCATTTTGTACAGCTTTGCGATGCTAGTCTCGACCTGTGGAATTTTTTGGTGAGTAGATAAGTGATTTTAACAGCACTTTAAGTATGATCGTTCTTATACGAGGATTCTGGTCCATTGTAAATTTAACGAGAACTAATTTTACGTTAACGAGGAAATGATACTAATTAACAATGGCAAAGACGGTGAATTACATAGGATTCTATAATTTCCTCAACAACATTGAAAACACTAAACACAATTTCTGCTTGACAAAAGTTATTTACATATGTACAGTGAGATGTGTGATAAAATATATGGCGATCATCTAGCTTTATATGTATATATATGTATATTTAAAGCTACAATCGATTTTGTAAGACGTAATCTAAGAATGTAAGGCTTCCTTTTTCTTATTCGTTCGAAGACATAGTATCTAAACAGTGCAAATTTTACTATCATTTTTTTCATATTTTATACTTTGATATTCCCGTAATAAAGCATCGATTTCTTAACGATAAAAGAAATTCGATGGGCGTACGTTGCAATTCGTTTTCATAAATTTTTAATACTTTCGTCATAAAATATTCAAACGTTATTACTTATTACTTATTCGTATGAAGATTCAAATATACATTGCGTTTCGTCTCGCTTACGGTTTATAAGGAGCTTGTAGAATGTTCGATTTTCAGTTCCTGATTGATTTTCATTTCTTTGATTTCTCGCTAGAACGTCAACACGTTGATTGCCACGCGAATTTTACATATTTTATCCGAAATGTACTACACCATAACATTAGTTTTTACAAAATATTACATCGTATTTGTGCACTTTATTCAGATAATTAGAGTGCAGATTTTTATGCATCTATAGAAAATTTGAAAGTGGAAAATTGCGCAGAATATACATGATATGAAAAAATATATGAAATATCCAAAGTATAATGCAGAGGTAAAGCAATTTTTTACCGAATCTGTATTTTATTTATTGTTGTAATTATATTCATATTTATATTCGTATTTATTATTGTAATTATATTCATATATGAATCTTTTATATGACTTTAAAAATATGAATTTGTGTAAAATTCCGGATTTTACTGATAATATTATCTAAGTTATTTACGTTGTTGAAAATCTTTTCCATGAAATTTATATTATTTTAAGCATTCTAAAATATTTAGTAAAACGTGTGTCATCGATGACCACCGTGGCAATCAATGTGTTAAACAAATTATAGCCTTCGATAAAAAATTTTTATCTGGAAATTTTAGAACCGATCTTTTACTTATCCGCGCTTATGATTGGTACACGCATCCTTGAAGTTAGTTGCATTGAATGGTCCGAAATAATCGTCGTGAAGTTGTCTGATGATCGTCTCAATCGGGCACAATTTTGAATCTCGCCGCGTTTTTTCCACTTCATTGCGCTCGATGTAACTGACACTGTAAAAATTTGCATTTCTACAGAACGGAATTTTTTGGGTGAAATCTTTTCCATTGATCACCACCCGGAAGTAGAAATCACTGGCTACGTGGTTTTCGTTCTTCGGATTTATCCGATAGACCTCGATTACGAAGCGGGAAGCATAATGTGGCATAGTCAACTTGTCAGAAAAGATTCCAAGAGCGGTTGCGAGGTATTCCAGTGTTTTATCATGGCCAGAGTATAAAACTATTTTAGGTTTGGCCTCGGAGATAATTCGTAGCATGTAGGAAACGATATTTCGAAGTAGTCCATAAGCTCTTAGCAATCCATATTTTCTACGGCTACTGCTCTTTGCCACTTGTTTAGACTCCCATTCTGTATAAGTGAACAAACCTGTTACGTGTTCAGTCTTCACACAAACCCTCTGAGTGTTAAAATCTATGCAGGGCAAGGAAGCACCATGGCAGATGTATGTTAACAATGCGTCCTTCAAAGTATTTGGATCTGTCATTTGGGCTTGATCAGGGATCTCGAAGACTGCATTGGAAGCCTGTCGTATAAGCTCAGCCACCGCTGGATGAGATTTCAAATGATCAGACATTTCCTGTAACAAGAAACATTGTGTTAAAAAGAGTTAATGTTAACTTCATGATAGAGGCTAAAATTTAATTACTTTTAGGTGTTGTTTGAAGAATTTTTCAGCAGCGGGACACGCACAGTCTGTGTTACAAAAAGCATAGCTTTGACTTTCTTGCATAGTTATTTTGGCTAGATTTTGGAAACCATCTGTTTCCAGTAGGGCATAGAGTAAAGCAACTGCACTTTGGACTGTTCTTCGATACCTAGTGCTATACACAACAATGTCTTTGCTGGATATAGAACCATTTCCCAGATTCAATTTGTGATAATAAGCATTTCTAAGTACGATTCCAGTTTTTAACAATTGTCCAATGCCAAGTGTAGTCAATTGACCAATTCTGCAATCTTTAGAGTTGCTGGGCAGCATAGGAAAACCATGGAATGGACCTAAGAATTGTGCCCAAGCAGTTCTCGAGTAGCTGGAGACATTTTGCAAGAAGTTCACATAGTTCTGGTATAAACTTTCTAATTCAGGTATGGAATTAAAATCTCCACCGCAATTTACTATGCTTATATTTCTAATGTGCGCCAAAGGACCCCTGTCTCCATGCCGAACAAATACTAAAATCCCTCCCAATGTCAAATTCCCATCCAATTTTCCTAAATATGGAAAAACCACATGATTCTTCCATTAGCTTATTAATTAATGATTACTTAATAATTGTAAAATATTTTGTTTGCTATACCTTCTGTTTCTGCTGTGATATCACTTGGAG
The DNA here is from genome assembly GCF_040668555.2 of Bombus flavifrons. Lineage (NCBI taxonomy): Eukaryota > Metazoa > Arthropoda > Insecta > Hymenoptera > Apidae > Bombus > Bombus flavifrons. The sequence goes on along the minus strand of NC_138457.1, from coordinate 5,702,514 downwards.
GATTACAAAATTGAAATATCTTTTTGGTTCTCATATCGGTTTTCAAATTCCTGGGAAATTCCCTGATGGAGATGTCATTATCTAGAACTCTGGCTTGCATTGAGCTCTTTTCATCTATTCCAATGTACTTGTACATACCTATATAATTCAACAAAACAGTTTTATTTTAAACAATTGCATTATCTTGGAATCCATATACATGAACATTTATATAAACGATAGGATGGCATTCAATCCGCTTGCTATAAAAAGAAGTAACAAGAAAGAGATCAGATGGCAAAGGGTTCTTTAACCGTGTTTACGTATACGGCTCACAATAAGCCAACGAAGCCGATAATGTGAAATCGCGTATGTGCTAGTTAATCGCATTGTTATGTGTGTTTATTTACGAACGCTCACGCTACGATAAAATAATGCATTGATATCAACGTGCTTTTTAAAGAAGCATTATTTATTATATATTTAAAAGAAACAAATACAATAATAAATAAAAATGAAAACTTACAAAAATAAATATCGAATGCATGGAACAATTAGGATATATGCTGAAAACAGAAAGAAAAAAAATAGAAGTCGAGGAAAAACATGTCAGGTTTCTTCAGTTACCAGCAACGAGGAGAAAGATCCACACGCTGAGAATGACATAGCAATAGAACGCTCGATGCTGGTACGAAAGTCGGACCATTTCCGCCAACATCCTGCGGCCGATCCTGGACCCAGCCAGGACGTTCCTGAATCTCACGACCTCGACGTCGAGGACGTAGCTGACGGTAACACCAAATCGAACAACCAGAGTAAATCCGGTTCAACGACACTTCTCCAAGCTGCATCCTCTCTTCTCAACGATCCTGCTGCATAATTCTACCCTGATAGCTTTTGGAGAACTCAAAGGGATGAGAATCCCGTGAACTACGTCGTCAAGCGAATTTCTCACGTCCCTCCTCGATACTGGCTCCAACCAGAATACTTCGGTGGATGCAGATGCTGACCTACTCTCTGACATTATCCTTAAACTAATTTTATTTTACTATTAATTATTTGTTTATTTTCGCGATTTATCGCCGTTGAAGGTGTTGAGCTTTTATATTAAATTAATTATCGTTCCTCGTTTACGATTAGTTAACGGACTGCATGTAGATGTAATATTGACGGTTCTCGTTGAATTTGTTTACGATTATAATATCATTTTACTATTTCACAGGTTTGTACATTTAGTAAGAACTTCCTAACAGATGTGGAAAGTATATCGAGTACCTCCGTACTCACGTTAAATCGCAGCAGGTTAGTATCGAGCGCAGGCGCTTTTCTTTTTCCTCGCAAATCTCTTTACACTTTAATTTTATATACTTTCAGGCTCGTTATCTGCATTGTTTGGACGATTCGATTACGAAAAAAAAAGTTGAAAGAGTCGATGAACGACCCCTTTCCCAGAAGCTCCTTTATCACGAAAATAATTCAAGGAAAATATCTCTTTCGCGCGGAACATTTACCCTTCTTCAATTATTATCACCAAATTTTCATACTTATTTACAAATTTGCGTTTTTACAATGATAATAACAATATCGAATTATCTATCATACGTTAAGCGTGGATCAATGAGTTTCGATGACATTTCATGACAACAATCTTCACTTTTTACATCTGAGTCATTTTACTTCAAGAATTAAAGTTTAAAGAGATCACTCACAACAAAGATCGAGCGAAGCTACAACCTTACTAAAACATTTTTCTGCGACTACGACAGGTAAGCCGCGCTCCTTGCGACAGTAGGTTATCAAAGCGCGCTTGCGCGCAATGTGTGCGGCTCGATTGGCCTGGTCTCTGTTTTAAATCCATTTCGATCCGCGGTCGAGAGAGCTGCAAAGAGGTTTGCTTCAACGATGGGAATGCGCGATATTCAACGGTTCATCAAACTGGACTCAGAAAAATATAAAAATCTATGCTAGAAGAAAGAACAAATAACTAACAATTTCACGTACAGTACTTGGAATCTCCTTTTGTCTCTATACTTTAACTTCTTTTCTTAATTTAATTATTCAATATATTTAATTATATTATTTGTATAAATAGTTGGAGGAGAAAAGACACATAAAAAAAATTTTTGATATGACGGTCAACATTTGAATTTGATATTTAGAAAATTAAATTTTAATTAAATATCATTAATTATTATTAACGTTCATTCTAATTTTATACAAATATATTGCAAGAACAAAATAATTATTTTAGTATATAGTGTTTGCATGAGCATTCGTTAGGTAAATCTTTGTCAAACGCGGATTCTCGGTTAAAAGAGTGAAAATAGGTGAGCTGGGAGCGCAGGCGCTGGTGTATCTATTTCCGATTTCAGGTGTACGTCTGAATCTTGTCTTGCTTATCCTGGAAACATTTTATTGATGCTTTCAAATTAATTTTAATAATCTGTAATGAAATCTCACACAAACGTGAAATATATGATTTAACGAAGACGAGCTTTACTTTCATCTTCCAATACTTTCGATATTTCAATTCTTTTTATTATGTACTTATTTATAGAGTTTATTTTATTATATGTTATAAAAAAGAGCAAAGATGTTAGACGACTTTAAGATCCTTATCAGTACTTATTTCTATCCGATATTTTACAGAGGAAGAAGATTAATGTTTTCACGGAAAAGCTTGGAGATTTGTCAACTAAGAAAACAGGTAATAAGTAATATCAGTTAGTTGAACAACTTGGATACTTGATACTTGATTACTGAATAATTCACCAGTGTATTTCATAGCACTGATCCACTTTTTTGCCATTTCTGGCTATCGAACATCTACCTACAGAGGGTGGGGATGTCTAGGCGGAGGCACTGAATTGATAATCAGTCGGCAGACGGCGTAGACGAAGTTGATTACGGTTCCACGAGGCGAGATACGCGGGTAACTCGAGCTAACTGACATGATATGATAGCTCGAGACATCAACTATGGACAATCTAGCCATCAGCCTTAAGCAGAATATATTTACGGTAGACGTACGCCACACGTGTGCCCAGCTCCTCCTAGAACTACAAAATGACGTCAACATCCGTTTCCTCGTTGTCGTTTAGCACACCATACAAAATGTATGTATCAAGATGTTTCTAAGTTCAAAAGGTTGGGATTGACTATTTTCATTAGCTAAGTTGAAATAGACAGTATTTATTATAGCTTTATCGAGGTCTAGGATAATAGGGCAATAAGTCTCTAAAAAACTGGCGCAGCAGGCACAGGAATATTATAAAAACACAGTAGAGTTATGGAAAGCTTCACTTTCCATTGCTTGTTCTGCTAGTATTTTTGCAATAATGAATTATTGTTGAGGATAGATTGCGAAACAAAAAGATTTCCGATTTCTTAATTGAAATCTGGATTGACGCAAGGACACGGAAACTATAGTTGCATAAGGAATCTCGCGTACTCGGCTGTGGAGACAGAGTCACTGAACTAAATTTTCAAGGATTCATGCATGGTAATCGAACAGTATAATAGAACGAAAATTAAACTCGAAGAAAAACGCGATAAGATCACATACAATAATAAAAAGTGCCAGTAAGATGGCGAAAGATACAAGGTCGTATGCTATGCTAATAAGATGATCCTTGAGCGATCATTTTATTAATCAAATCAAGCCGTCTGTGGTGACACGTTCGTACAAGTAGAGCGCCATTATACACAATTAAATGCAGAGCATTCCGCAATAGAGGCGCGCATAATCACCGATTGCTTTTCGCGCCATCGTTATGGTGGCAATGATCTTGCCAAGGCTACAAGATCAAGCACGACGATCATCACGACGGATAATAATCGACACAGTTACATTACTGTGAAATTAGATTTCTACCATAGACGAGGTATAGAATAGACATGGCATCTTATTACCTTTATATTAGGTCAAAATAAGGCTTTAATCCTTTTTTGATAGCATGCAATACATATAAACAATATTTTATCTATTAAAGACTATTAACTAAATTTTAAAAGAAAAGAGATTTTTTATTGTTAAATAATTAAGTAATTAATCATCCCTCTTCAAATTTTTTATTCTAAACTGATTTTTTGAATAGTATTCTTTAATTAATTATGTTATTTTTCCAGCAATATGTTGATATATGATTATTAAAACTTTCCTTCTCGAAAATATGATTATAAATATATGATAAATATGAACTTTCCAAAATACGATTGTAGTTATTTTATGCTAAAGAGTGCTTCCATATGTAATTACCTTTTCTATGTATTATGTAATCAATCAATTTTATTTGACTAGATTAAATTAAAATTTAACAGAAACATCTATGAAACAGAAAAAACAACTTTTTCACTTTTTTCTATTTGTTAATATATTTGAATTATTGAAGTATATTTATTAATAATAGTATGAACAATCAAATGAAATACTATAATGATACTTTTACTAATACCAGATTCCATTTAATAATAGACAGGTATACTTGCATAACATAAATTTCCCATTAGATCATAATTTTATTCATAATTGCTAATGGATATTTCCTTAAATATGTCTTCTATTCATCAATTTAATCAACTGTCATATTTTGTTAAAGGTTCGTTACTCCTTTTCCTTCTTTTTGCTTCCTGAAAACATAGTGGTGCTTCAAAAGCCAAGAATGTAAGCATCTTTGAATATTATATGCCAATTATGTAGTTATATTTTGTGAAACAACTAGAACTACTAAACACTTTCATTTCTTCTCTAATATTACATATGTACAATTTTTTAATTTGTACATCAATTAATAGCAAAGTAAACAATAATAAAGAATTATTTTCGATTAAAGAAATTCCTTTTTTCATTATAATTTTGCTATCAATTCTCAACAACTATTCTAAGTTACTAATTATTAATAATTTTTAATAATAATAACATTTCTATTAAATAGATATATTCATAAAGCATGGTAGGATAATTTTTCGCATTCTTTTCTTCTATTTGTTGATATGTTTTAATTATTGTATGTTTTAATTACTTATTAATAATATATCGTAGTGTTACTTTTACTATAGCCTACTTTACTATACCATATTTTCTTTAATAATAGATAGGTATAATACACGAAAATTTTCCGTTAAGAGCATAATTTTATTCGCAATTGGCAATGAACATTATCTTAAATATGTTGTTTATTCAACAATTTAATTAATTTGACCATTTGATTAGATTGAATTATCGCGCGCTCATATAGAAGGAAGTCCGTTCCTATTGGCAGAAAATATTGCAAACTCAAACCGAGCGCTCCTATTGGCGGAGGCTATATTAAAGTCTCCACGATTGGTAATTTAGGATTAGTATTGAAATTCGTGGAGACAGTGTGCGTCGCGTCATATCGTCATTATTAGTACCTTCATTTCGACTTTATCATCATTTTTACGCTTCTATCAGCATCATCAAAATAGTATGTTTTTATTTATTCACTTATCAATCGTCATTTTTAGTAAAATTAAGTAGCTTTCCGAAATTTCTTTGTACTTTTATCGTTGATTGTATATGTGACGATTAGAGCCATGGATACTTTATATTACGGGCCTCTGAAGCGTAATTTGAATTCTATTATTGATTTATTTTGCTATAATTTGTTCAAACATTATAAGTTATTGGTTTTTTGTACATTTACTTGAAATTGTTGGTTCTCCTTTGTATAGATTATTCGCTGACGAAAGACTAGCGGTTTACAGCACTGAGGCTATGGGAGATTCATAATCGATAATTTAAATCGATACAAAAACGATGCTGCAGATGATTAATAATCAATTGCTCGACTTCTTATGCAGATAATTGGTAATGATTGAGTTATTATAACAAAGGCAGACGTATGTACATGTTTATTTTCGTTTGTTATTGGATCAATACTAATCTTTGCTACACAATTGCTATACAGCAATGTACAAATAACTTATTAAGTGTATGAAAACTTTGAATGTTATATTCCAATTATGTAATTAAATATTTGTGCATACGTTTTGCTTCAATTATTACCGAATGAAGTGGAACTTTTCAATTATTAGAATACCAATTTTTATCTTTATTTTATATCGACAAACAACGTAAAAACAAATTGTGATATTAAATATTTTATTACAGATTGTTTGTAACCTGCACTTGTGCCATGGGTTTCGATGGTTCCTGTTTGATGACGTCATTGATAATGACTTTCTGGACTATCACGATCAGCATCGATGACAGGTTCTTCGCATCTGTGGTGAGTCGCATGTATTTTTGTTCCTCCGGTCACTCAATCATGTCGTAGGACGAAAGGTCCGAATCGGCACGGGTGATTGGTTGTATTACGTAGAATTTTTTGCGAGCACAGTGACCGCGGGTATTTATTACACTCGTGAGTAGTAACATTTCCTTTTTCTGTGTGTTATTTATTAGTTGAGGATAGGTCTTCTTGCACATCGCGTTTTTGTATTATATTATTTGTTTTTATATTAATAGTATTAATATAATGGTTCGCTATAATTACTTCTAAAATCAGAATATATTAAAAATGTATATTTGCAGAAGCCAAATAACCATACAAATATACGTATATAAATGAGATGTGAATATTTGAATAAATGAGATAAGTGTCGGAATGACAACTGAATATTTCGTGGAGAAGTCGGGTATCCTCCGACTTCGTTGCATTAAAAATGGAAATTATTTTTATTAATTGTTTGGCTTTTATATTTGTATTTGAGTATTAATTTACAAAATAGAAAGATATCGAAGCTTAGTCCTTCCGTACAAAAATGTCTTGAATTTTATGCGCAAGAAGAAATTTCGCGACAGGCAGATTTCGGAATCGAAGCAACAAGTTTTCTGTACTGCTTTCATACTTTTCAAATTGTGCTTCGACGAAGGGATCGCCTGAGGTTGTTGGCATTAGTATCTTATCTTGATTCAATTATTAAATAAATTTCTTATTCCGTTTATTCTTTCTTTCAATATCAAAGTTTCAATAATTTGTTAGAGTTTAGAGTCGATTATTTGAGCGAATAATTATGTTGTATTGCTTTTTATGAACACATTCAATATTAGAATTCTGGTAGTTCATTAAATTAATAAAGTAGAGTATACAGTGATAATAATTTGAAATAAAATTTGAAATTGCAAAATGAAGAACGATTAGCCCGTTAAATACAAAATAGATGCATAAATATCATTTTTAGTTAGGATTTTCAGGTTTAACCCCTTCCGTATTCGTTGCCAGGACCTCACTCACGTGCCCAGGTGCTACTTGGGTGAGAGAAAGGCAACGGGTACGATGACCATTGACAAATTTATAACAATTTCTAAGCGACTGACGATGCGTTAGTGTATCGTGAACGACGTACTTTCCACATTGTGTGTGTGGTTAGGCTGTGGAATTGCGTCGTTTTAGCTATTATTCCGTTCATTATAAATTTAAAGATGATAATGATAATAACTGGTACCAAATTTCGTACCACCTATCGTTTCTTTGAATTACGAATATTTATACGAATTACAATTAGGACTTACTTTTATTGTGTTGTTAGTAATGGTCGCTAACTTTCGTCAGTCGATTTCAGCAAAATGGTACGTACATTAGAGTGTGCAAGTTGTGTGTCAAACTCGGGTGTCGGAGGTGTCCCGGGACGTCCTCTCTAGTGTAGGTTCTTGCGCCCGAGTGTTATGTGTGAGAATCGTGGAGTGAGTGCGTTGGTGTGGTCTCTCTCTGGTCGGGTAGGCTCATTCCCGCGTGTCCAATCTATTTCAGGAAAGGTAATTTGAAAAATGGATGGTGAAGCCTGGCACGGGGCAGAATGCCACGTCTCTGGCATAGTTGATCGATTTTTCGAATTTCGCGATCGTGGTCGCGAGTAGGTTTCGAAACGAGCGTTTATGTATTGCTCGAGCACGTACATGCGAACGGACAGCGATCGCTGTGATCGTTGTTCATCCATATGCATTTGGGCCAGCTTCCGCGATTTATATTTTTATTTCACCTTTATAAGTTATTTTTTGGTTTGCGATTTAGAAAGTCTCGAGTCTAGATGTAAGTTTCAGCGGGCATCGCGCCCGAAGAAAGAAGAGGCTATGAGCCGAAGAGGCCCGGCAAACTGCCACTCAAGAGGGCAACTACTAATGGCTGCCCATCCTCTGGGTCATCCAGATACAGAGCATGGGAAGTCATTCTTGTTACTATTTTGTCACTGTGCTCGTCTTTAGTATTTGTAGTAGTATTAGTTGTAATTTGTTTGTTGCCGACGTATATGTCGGCCCATCGTCATTTGGGCTAGTCGCGGTATTTGCATTAGCGTTGCGAATGATTAATTACGGTTTGAACTAGAGTTGCGAGTGCAGATTTCACGTTTTTAATTAGAGATTCGCGAGAAAGTACCGGCTTCGGTTTCGACTAGCGTTGCGATGAAAAAATTATCGCGTTTGCTTTAGTGTTACGAATTATAAAATGTCGCGATTGTTTTCAGTATTTTCGATCGTGAATTGCTAGAACTTATTAAAGCGTAAAATTAGAGTTTCTCGCGGTTTGTTTTACTTAAAGTTAAATTAAAGCGATGTTGATTTTGGATTAGTTTCTTAGTACCACGGTTTCTGATTATCGATTATAATTGAAGTAGCTTTTATTCAATCTAGTAATAGTAACTTACATTAAATCCGCTTTAAGAATTAGCGTTGCGATGTATTTCATCGGGATTGCTTTCATAATTTTTTCGATTAGCGTTGCGTTGACGAATGATCGCGTTCTTGTATGTAGCGTTGCGTCTATAAAATGCCCAAAATCTTCCACTGGAATTGTGGAAGCCTATCCCTGTTCCTGGATCACCTGAAGCAGCTAAGACAGTTGCACAGAGGTGGTCGTGCATCAGCAGCTTCGAACGTGGCTGCACTTGGACATCTCGGTATTAGCGTTGCGTATGTTGAAATATGAGTGCACAGATTAGTGTTTATTAGCGTTGCGTGAATAATGAACACCTTGCTGTGGCGTGTGTTTTCGCGAATTTTTCATTTGTTTCTATCTTTTTTTTTTTGTCAAGACCAAATTAAATATAATTGCAAACGTAATAAAGCACTCTTCGCGGTTTATTTTGAGAAGATTATATTTTATGATTATGGATTTAGTAAATTAGCGTTGCGAAATAGAAAAATGTTCCACTCACGGTTTGTTCGGTGTTGTATCGAGTGGATCGCCCTTCTGGCTCCTCGATCTTATTTCTTTTCCATCATCCCTTTGGGCGTTTTACAGTGGAAATACTGCAATGTATCGGTTTAATACTGATAAATACTTGTAACTTGGTATTGTATTACTTAAAATGATTTTTAAATGGTTTCATTTTGTAATTTCATGTATATTGCATTTGTAAAAAACTGACAAATGAAATACGAATATGTTTGGATTATACGATACAAAAATTTCTTTACTAAATGAAAAATGCAAAATATAACATTTATAGAATATTAATTCATTTGAAATATATATTAAGATATTATTTTGTTATTTTAGTGTGTAAATAGTAACCGTTCGTTATTAGAGTTACAATTTTCTCGTCTACAGTATTTTCGATTAATTAATCAAACAATAATTTTATAAACGTTTGAATTTGCTGCGCGTAAGTTAAAATTGATTCGCGCTGATCGTTCGTTTTAAAAAGTCTTGCACAGAAAACATTCCATATTCCATATTTCTTTGTTTGCTTTTGGCTGTCGATATTAAATTTATACCATCAATTCAAGATTTAATTGAAATTTTTTGTATCTTCAGGACGAGTCTCTATGTGCAGCCACCTCCACGTGGTGAGACTTAGTGGTAATCATTATTATTTGATATATAACTACTAATTGCACCACAATTGTGAATTATAAAGCAAACAATATAAGTTAATTAGCTGCTATTGCAAACTTCCTTTACATATTATAGATTACTATATATTTACTTTATATTAAGTTTCGTAAATTTACTGCGAAGAGTAAAATCTTGTGAAAAGATTTGGCTCGAGAAAGTGGCAGACAGTTAAGAATTGATGTGATTTGAAAAAGAACGAAGAAAATCATCGTATCTAGAGAAAGTCGTAGCTCGTCCCTATTTTTCGCATATGACAGCCATGGGTGCTGTTGACACCTAGATTTCTAATCGATTTCATAATGCTTTACTTGCACGATCTCGTGCAACACAAAGCTAGTTCTAGCAAAACACGGATTATTACGTCAGATAGTCGGCATTTTTAGTATGTTATCATCCAGATTGCAATCAGCGGACGTGCATTTCTGTCGGAATTAGTGTAACTCAAACGAAGACAAGTAGGAATGAAAGTAAATTACCCTTGCACAATTTGAAGTATGTACTTAGGTAGAGCAAGGACAATTTCGGAACTTCATGGTCACATTTATCGAGTATTTTCAGTCTGAAACAACGTAATAACTAGATTGCGCACATTTATGAACATTCATATTTTTATAAATACGATTAAAGAACTCTAATCTAAATAGAAAATTGTCCTTTCACCTACCAACAATATTATCGAGAATAGTATAGTATAGTATTTTAGGTATCTCATATTTTTATCATTTTTATTATTTTTCTATATCACGCGCATTCGGTGCATTCTTACAGCTTTAAATTTCTTTTCAATTTCTCATAAATACATCAAAATCCGCGATATAGTAATAACGCCTAACACTGTCACTTTTTTTAAGTATTTACAAAGATTACTTTGTCGTAACGTTTCGACGTTTGCATTAAAGAAACATGAGACTATCTATTTCTTTCACCCTCGACCGGTCTGAACGAAAGTTACATTCTTCGTCTCTGTCGTGGAATTTATAAATCATCGGGCAAAGCTCCTCCAATTCTTCAATTTCTTCTCTCTTCCCGATGATCTCTTCCTGGAAGTAGTGCAGCCACCTGAACAGGTAGAGAACGCGTAGAAACATCGATTCTTGTTCTCGATACGATCATCGACACCTGTCAGCCTCGCGGACGCTGTATTATCATCGTCTGACTCTCCTTCATAAATCATTTCCTTTCTCGAAGGTACTCGGCTCTACACGGTGTCTAAAAGTAAATATTCGTGCGTTTTGAACGTAATAATTGGATAAACTGTCGGAAATGACACGTTGAAAAAATATAATGGAAGTTGGTGTTGATTTTGTGGCGCGATTATCGTCATTATGAGGCCCGAAGGTCTTCATATTGTTCCCCATAGAAGCTGTTTATTCTGCTGGAACGATTGTCGGTCGTATTATAGTAATCTCGAGAACGGGGACGTGTCGGATTAACATAGAAAATTCGTAAATTGTGAGAATTAGAGCTTCGCGAAATACGGTTTGATTGTTATTTAAAAGAATGAGATATCACGTATGAAGATGAAAAATATCATAAGTCACGTATTTTGTGTTTCGCAAGCACGCAATTTTAAAATCCCGTACGGTTAGCAAGCAATTTTCTATTAGCGATTTCTCTTTCTTTCTTCGATTTCGGTTTTATATTAATTTGACTTTGGTTATCAACTTATTCTATACTACCAGCTTTCACTTGGTTTTGCTATTAGATTCTAATTTCACTCTCATTCAGTTTTACGTCACCAATTTGATTTTGATTATCAATTTATTTCATATTATCAGCTTTCACTTGGTATTATGTAAATTACTTCGATTGTACTTATCAACTAATTTTAGCTATTTTACCAGCTTTGTTTTCGGTATGAAATTCGATTTTGATTCTCGATCAGTCTTATGTTATCAACTCCTTTGTCTTTCTTTGATTTTCTCTATTAAATGTATATACGTGTAGTATCGTGAACAAACTGCCTAAGAAATATCTGGTGAACTATGAACAATGTTGCGAGAAAGCCTAAGTGCCGACAGGCCAAAAGGGTCGGGAAATTTGAATGGGCCAAGCGGCCCATCAATGTGTCGTCTGTTTTTCGATCGAATAGTTACGCGGAAGAAGGCGTTCGTGGTGGGGGTATGAGAAAAGGCAAAGGGATGCTTAAGGGAGAAAGACGAATTAATCGGCAGTCGTTAACTAAGAGTCGAGTTGTGAGGAGTCGATAGTTAAGTTGGCAAGTTGTTATGAATTGTAAGCTATTAGTTGTTAGTTGTGAATTATCTATCTAGTTATGTTAGTTATAACACATTACTGTATTTAGTTAAATAACCATCGTTTCCTGTTTGATCCATTAATAGATGCATCTATCAATAATCATATCATTTAGGATGGAAATCATTGGAAACTTTAATTTTTAATATTTCTGAATAAATAAATCCTATATACGTATATCCTTTTTACTTTCCTCAACTTTTCCAACTTGGTAGATTTATGATCTACTTCTAAGTCACACGTATGCTTTGTATCTAATAAGGTTTCCAATTCAACTACGTAAGCACATTTAACTTACTGCTTTCTTGTAGCTGACAGGCGTGGCACGAATTAAAAAAAAAAGAAAGAAAATTAGAAAATCAACAAAAATCATCTACCATTCTATTCCCATTCGATCGTATAATAAGCAATCGTTGCACATAGTATGGAGCTTAGTATACAGCTATAAGTAACAACGTGGCCTTTGTACGTCTGCTAAATAGCCGGATAGAGCATTTTCTCCGGTCAGAAGAGTTGGATGGCTTCCTGCTTCGTTCTTCCTTATCTCTAAATCGTAAATTGCTATCCTGGCTAATTATAGAGACAGAAATTCGTATTAGAAGGGCATTAATCTCCCCTCTTACTTTGTAACGTGAAACTCGCATCTCGCCGGCGAAATGATCTTAATGGACGTTAATGAAACTCGTCCAGCATTCGTTTGTTGCGTGTCACATGCTATTCAGGTGTAATTTCTCCGGTCTGAACGTTTCGTTACGTAAATTAGAACGTATTAGTTACTCGATCCTCTCGCGAGCTTCGTTTCGTGCTTCGTTCCACCGATTTATCTTTCAACACTGTCCAAAAATCTCCTACAAAAGATTCAAAATACCGCGATATTATCGCACACATTCTCCTACAATCAGTTTCTTTCCCCACTTTGCATACGTATTGTGTTTGTATTTATGATTTGTCAATTTCTTTTAGTAATTTTCTCGTGGATCTCTGTTGGACGAACAACATTTAAGGATAGAAAATGATTAAAATGAACATTCCTCTTAACAATTTTTTCTTTAATAAAAACTCCATGTGAACTTAACTTAGACTCAACTAAAAGTTCTCAAAGGGATTCGTAGATAGAAAATGGAGCTTTACTGGCTCGATCGAGTCGATTGTCACGTAGGAGACACAAGAAATCACGAAAATGATAGATCGCTGGTGATCTAGTGACATCAATCCGCATCAACACCACAAGATGTCTACACATCCTTGGCGCGTACCCTCAGTAGCCTTAAGGACCCACCATGGGTCTTGGCATTTTCATAGTTAAGGTCCTTCAGACTAAACAAGTATCTTTTATTTTAAGTGCCAAACAAGTGCCAAACAAGTATCTTTTATTTTAAGTACGTGACAATCTCCTCGCGTCGCAGTTCGAACATTTCATAAATACGTTGAAAAAATTGAACTTTGTGTATGGTAACAAATCTTACTATGCAAATCCAACAGAATGACGGTTCAAAGTTATTGAGATATGTATAATTTTATGCGCTAGACTAGGTTAAATGCGTAGTAGTAATGTATGTGAATATCAGTGTGTGGAAGTATGTGTGTGCGCGGCGTCTCGAAAACAAATGAATGTAAACTGTTCAGTCGGTTAACAGTCGGGTATGGAAGGAAGTGCTGAGACGCGTGCAAGTGTGTATCGGTGAATATCTTTGAAATCGCTTATCAACTAAATATATAACTATTCTAATATAAATTCCAAGTGTAAATTTAATGTTCTTATACCATTATTTCGGCTATTAAGATCCAAAATTCTCAACAAAAGTGTTACAACAGAATGATTCAAAGTGTTACAAGAGACCGGAGCGAGCGCTTATTTTGGAGCGTTTTCATACTGAGCTTTTAGTTCCTTTGGAGGGGTTGTCGTCTGGTTATCTCTGAAGCGCCTATTCCGTTACCATTTGGTTATTGTTTCGATGGCTGTGGTATGCAGGATGTCTATTCTATCCTATTACTGTTTCTGAGCGGGTGGTCTTCTTGAGCGTGTGACACAATCGTAGACACAATCATCTGTTTGGTAGACATTTTACAATCAATTTTTATTGAGAATTATAAGTAAATTACTTTGGCGTGGTACTGTAACTTGGATTATAAGAGTTTATATAGTATGTTTGATTCTAGTTGAATCTAATGCTTCAATCTAAAGGGTATTGTCTTTTAGTCTGCGGATCTGATCCGCCGTGTCAAGTAATTGGGTAACTAATGGATTTTGGTGGTTGTTAACTCTTATATTATATCTGTTACTGAATTTCGATATTTCTTCTTTAACTGTGGTTATCTTAAAGTCGCGATGTATTGTTTCGTTATTAACATACCAAGGTGCATCTATTAAGGATCTTAGAGTTTTTGATTGGAATCGTTGGAGAATTTCTATGTTGGAATTATTCGCTGTTTCCCATAGTTGGATCCCATAGGTCCAAACAGTTTTTAATATGGCTTTATATAGCATTATTTTACTCTGCGTGTTTAAGTTGGAGCGTCTGCCAATGAGCCAGTAGAATTTCTTTAGTTTTAATTTCAGTTATTTGGATTTATCTACGATGTGCCATTTCCATGTCATTCTTCTATCCGGAATCGTGCCCAGATATCTGACTGTATCTTGTAGGTCATCTGTAACAATAAAATCAATAACTGTCCGTGTAGAAACGATACATCCGATAACGAGGAAATCTGAGATCGCGATGAAACCTTTTTCTTGTTGATCCGCCCTAGCAAAAGGTTAGTCTGGAATATTCAATTTTTAATAATTGTCGTGAAAAGTAATTATCTCACGTGTGCACTTGGAACGTGCGATTCGTCGTTTCTTCGAAACGTGACTTATTTCTACCACACGATGCACAATAGAGTTTTACGTCATAAATTTCCATTGAGATTATTTCGCGAAACGCGTGATCGAACCAGTCGTAATAGGTAATACGATGGATGTCGTAATTGAACTCGAAAGCAAGACAGATCGTGTCCGTTTTCTGTGCGCTTATCGGTAATTTCTGAAATGTAATGAACGTACGTGATACGTACGACATCTTAGAAACGAAATTTTATTATTAGAAATTTATTTGCGATAGGGACGAGACGATGAACAATCGGAAGTTCGAATTTGCAGTGCAAATCGGCGTGTGGTTTCTCAGCGAGTCAATTGCGAATTGCATGGGAACGTGATACGATAACGTAATATGATAACGTGAAGATTATACGGCGAGGAAAATTGCAAACGAAGACTACTCGGGAAAGTTATGATAGGAAGTTGATTTTTGTTGATCTTTTTTCTGTTCCTTGTTTCATTTAGCGGATATCCGAAAAGGACTGTTTTAAATTTATTTTTCAAGAGACCCGATAATTTCACAGTGTTTTATAAGAAACGACTTATAACAATTTTAGTTATGTCGGTTTGACCTAATTAATATTCGTTTGTATAATCGACGTTCTTAATATTCTCTCGAGGTTTAAAGGCGCGATAAAAACACATCGTTTAGTTTCAAAATCAAACGAAAATTCATATAGTTTCGACGTGCAGCTAGTTGACAACGTGTATATAGGTACTTTCGTTAACTGTTGGAAACCAGCATTTTTGCGTTAACTTTTTTCAGAACCTCTAACTACCTTGTTATATGAGGCGCGTACTGTATAACGAATTTAAAAATTGCTCTTCGACAAACGATAGGAAATGTGATTTATCGCTAAAATGCGGATTTTTATGCAAATTGGTTTCTCACCATCCTAGTTGAACAAATGGAATCTAATTGAAGAAATTTATTTCATTCGCACAAATATTGTAACAAATACTTTACATATATATATAGTACGCAGTAATAGTAGTATGCAGAATCGTATGAAATATTTATTATATATATATTTTACTGTATTATAACAAATAGACAACATATGAACAAATGGAATCTAATTGAAGAAATTTATTTCATTAGCACAAATATTGTAACAAATACTTTACATATATATATAGTACGCAGTAGTAGTAGTATGTAGAATCGTATATATATATATTTATATATATATATTTCGTATATATATTGTATATATAATATATATTTTACTTTATTATATATATAATAAATATTTCATACGATTCTGCATACTATATATATATATATATATATATATATATATATATATATATATATATATATAAAGTATTTGTTATAATATTCGTGCGAATGAAATAAATTTCTTAATAAATATTTTATATTCTATATATATTTTACTTTATTATATATATATATATAAAATAAATATTTCGTACGACTCTGCATACCACGCGCCTTGTTGCGCATTTAGAATTTCCCATAGATGGATGAAAATCCGCAGTGTTGTTGCGTTTTTCACCCCATGGCGTGGTCTTGAAATGTTTCGAACATGATCGGTTGAACCGAATCGTGACGGAGATCGTGATCGCATCCATAGAAAGTCTGCCTACGCTCTCGTGTAAATGCGTGTAAGCTGGGAAGGAAGTATCAAACTAGATAAGCGCAGCAACGTTCATTACTTCCGTCTAGCGTGGATGCTGCGCGTTATATTCGTTCGTCCGCTGTGAGATTCGTGAATTGGTCCCTTTCTAACGCATTCACGCAATCAGCCTGATGAATAGACACGCCTTCCCAGCATTTTTTACCCTGCCACTTCCTCCCTTGTTTCTACGAAGCCAGTCGGCACTTGCAAACAAACGCGCGATAAAAGGAACAGAGTGTAGAGAGGCGAGGACGAAGAAAATCTCTAAACAGAGAAGGACTTCTTCGAACAAAATCTCTAAACAGAGAAGGACTTCTTCGAACAAAAGTATCGTACACTGCGGGCCGATAGATTTTACTATTTTATTTTCTATGTTTTTACGAGGTTGGTGTATACGTCGCTGTTTTGAAGTTTGAATTTGCCGCGCCAATATCGCACATTCAATTCTGTCATATTTGTTAATTTGTTAATTATGTCGATTATCAACGATATCAAAGAGGAAGAAATTTTCGAGAAATCGGTACGTTCGATGTTAGGAAGATTTATAATGAGAATGTGACGCTTCGTTGTCGTGACATTGACGCATAATCAGAATATTCGTGCGATCTTCTTACGTGAACCATAAATGTAGAAAAAGCATCACGAAGGTTTCTGGAAACGTAAGATTATAATTTAGGGAAGGTTAAAGACGTTTCCTGTTCCATTTAAGTAATTCCTTGATACGTAAATTATTTTTAAGAGATTCGTAAACGTAGAAATTATAGCAGCTCCGTTCTAAGACTTTTCGAATTCTAAAATTGATCGTTCGTGCAAGTCTCTAGAATCAAACATACTATAAACTTATAATCCAAGTTACAGTACCACGCCAAAATAATTTACTTATAATTCTCAATGAGAATTGATCGTAAATAGTCTACCAAATAAAAAAAAAAAAAAGAAAAAAATTCGTGCAAGTTTGGAACAATGAAAGAAAATAGTCTTTGAAAAGGTCTGTCGAATGATATAAATATCATTTTGATTAAATGTACGATATTTTCAAGCAGCTACGAGCAATAAAAATTGTATTATACAAAACTGCATTTAACGCACACCGATCTATAATCCTAATAACAACCAGGCATCGATTTCACATAAATACGTCTTAAAATATAAACTGTTACCTATATCTTCCGTTTTATTTGATTTTCTTATCTAAAAAATCTTATGTAATATATATAAAATGTTTTAGTTTTATACGATCAAACTTCACCAGTTTATTTTATGAATAAAAGCAAGAAAGTAATGTATAATTATTTACAAAGAGGTCTTACCGATCTCGACGATAGTTGGATATGTCGTAGAAATTAATATTTGCTACAACTTTTTCCTATACATATAATCCACGCTCGGTCTCAGTTTCCGAGATATTCACGAAAACAATTTGGACATTTTTACTTCGATGTGCGTCGAATGTCGCTTATGTTTTGGTTCGACTTATCGCAAGCACGATTATGTTACATTCGCTGATCACGATGAGTTTGTAATCTCACGTTTCAGTTTGTAAACACACTGACAGAGTGCACGCGCGAGAAACAGAGAGAGAAGACTTTTAGTCATGTATAATAGATTTTATGTCTGGAATAGACAGTTTGACCATCAAGTTCTTTTTAATTTGGGTGGAAATGAAAATTTGAAAGTCAAACTTGGCATAAATCGATTGAAATCAGATCGAAAGTTATTTAATTGTTAGCTAGCTTGATGATCTGTATTGAGTTAGGTTTTAGTTACTACAGTGGGTTCAATCCGGCCAACATTTCCTATGGCGATAAACTTGACTAAAAATCGTCTCTCACCTTCTTCGAACTGATCGCGGCCTGAGCGTGTAGGTAGATACGACACGGAAGAAAGTTGCTGGTTTACTAAATTCTCTGGTAGAGCTCGGCAAAATTGCATTCTTCTTTCTCATCTGCCTGTGTTTAAATATCGAAACGTGAGACGATATATAAACTCATGGCAGCCAGAGCGTGTAACATAAACATGCTCGTGGATAAGTCTAACCCAAAGCTAAGGCTGTATCAAAATAGTCATCAAAATAAAAATGTTAAAAATATTTTCATAAATATGTCTAAGAAACTAAGACCATCCAGTGATTATATGCGCAAAAAAGAGTTGTCTAACATGTCGATATCTACAACATATATAAAAATCATGGAAATCGCTGAGCCATTCTGCAAATAATTGCCAAAAAATGTTAATTATCCATATCTCATCCACTTCACCGTTATCTTTGAATACGTTGTCGAGCACGTGATTCTGAACAACTTTCTCTCATACGTACAATTGCCGCTCGTAGTTTGTTTCCGAAATATTCGCAAAATACTGTCGTTACCACAACAGTGAATTTTGCCTGTAATTCTGCTTGTCCGTGACGACGTATGCGTTAGTATTGGTTACCTTACGGTTAGTATTCGCCTCACGCGGTCGGATAAAGTTACACCTAACTCAAACCTAATTCTCATCTTTTGTTTATGGTTTACATAAGTTTGGATTAGGTGTGATTTTATCGGGTCGCCTCACGACAATCAACACTTACAAGCACGCAAGCACGATACAGGCAGAATTCGCTGTAGTGGTATATATACAGCCGTCCCTCAATTCACGCGGCACTTTTTTTACACGAGTCCCTCTTTTACGCCGTAAATTATAACAATTTACGCGGTAGTTTTCACGCGTGATCTTAATTTACGCGACCAGAAAATATATTTTCCTGGAAGTTTTACATGTAACAAGTGTATACGGTAACTTATTCGAGAATATTGAAACGCGTCAGTGCCGTATGAGATAAGGGTAAAAGTACATTACGTTGTACTGGTCATCATATGTATACGTATTTTTTCTTCTGTATATATATGTATTTATAATTATAATATATATGTAATATCGTTTATCTCGAGATAATTCAGGTGATCGATTCTGAAGTCTGAAAATCGAGTTTATTGTGAAAATACTTAAATGAAATACAGGAGTAAACAACAACTAATAACAGTAATAATTAAATAAACAGCAACTAATTAATAACAGTAAACAATAAATAATAAGTTCTGTGTAATATCTACCTGAAAATCGAGAATCGAGAAAATCGAGAAAAAATGGCTGTCCGTAAAACAAAGAAAGTCGCTCTGTCCGTGAAACAAAAGAAGTCGTGCTGTCCGTAAACCGAGAGAGACCCTATCACACTTGAACTATGGAGTTTACATATATAATTATAATTATAATATATATACAGGGTGGTTGGTAACTGGTGGTACAATCGGAAAGGGGGTGATTCTACGCGAAAAAAGAAGTCGAAAATATAGAATAAAAAAATTTTTTTTTTAATTTTTCACGATTTCACAACGATCTACAGTGAGATCCGTTATAACTTACCACACGCGTACCGAGCGAAAATTCAAGGTCGGTTTTCTCAAAAACAAAGCCTCAAACGAAAAATTTTTATTCTATATTTTCGACTTCTTTTTTCGCGTAGAATCACCCCCTTTCCGCTTGTACCACCAGTTATCAACCACCCTGTATATATATATATATAGTTGTTTTGCGAATACCTAGGAAACTACAGTCAACCGACGATTATATGTAAGGAAAAAGTTGTTGAAAATGTTGGTCTCTACGACATACCGAAAAATTATTGAAATCAATGAGACGGGTGGGGGTACCCATAATCACGAA
The DNA here is from genome assembly GCF_040668555.2 of Bombus flavifrons. NCBI lineage: Eukaryota > Metazoa > Arthropoda > Insecta > Hymenoptera > Apidae > Bombus > Bombus flavifrons. The sequence continues at coordinate 5,682,211 of NC_138457.1, read as the reverse complement.
AGCGTTGTACAAACATAGGACTGCAGACGCTTTATGAAAAAGTTACAACAGAGGACGAATGTAGTTATGGAAGACGGATTGGTCGTGTAGGGGACGTGTTTGGCCCACGAGATCACCGGATCTCATACTGTCAGACTTTTATTTATGGGGAATAGTAAACGGGACAGTATATCGCGCAAAAATTGACTCAAGACGAGAACCGGTCCAAAGAATTTACGATGTATTCAGCGATCTGAAGCAGAATGAGCATGAAATTGGGAACTCGATCTGCCGGGAAGATATCAAGCATAAAATCGAAACGAGGTACTTGCAAATGGAAGCATAAGGAGCTGACCCAAAAACGGTTACTTTTCGTGTTTCTTATGTAACTTCGTCGTTATAAAGCGCCTGTGGACTTACATATAGTTTATATAACATCCCTTTCTTGTTTCTCCTGACAAAGAACAAGCTGGTGAAATTCGATCGTTCGAAAGATTTAAGAGACACTCGGTAGTCAAAGTGTTTTTCTGTTACGGCTTGGCTTAAGGGAAAGTTACGGATACGCCCTTTTCTCTTGACGCGGCTGGATTAGCGAGACGAAAAGCGTAATTGGAAAAACTCGGAACGAAGGAAAGCGAAGCATCGTGGAGGAAACGCGCAAAGTGGGGCGAGTCGCGTCGAGCGGTTTCGAGACCGAACGAAAGTGGACGATCGCGGCACAGTGGCAGCTGGTGCGAGCAGCTTCGAAGCGCGCGACGATCAGTTCGAATTGAGCGTTTCGCGACGAAGCAACGAGAGCAGCGGCCGCGGTTTCATCTTTCTGTTGTGTGTTTGGTGTGTTTTGTTCCCGATTATACGCGACGTCGACGATGACACGCCGGTGCCCGATAACGTGCAGGTGAAACGTTCATACGAGAGGAAACCGTGTTCTACCAGTCACACTTCCGGTCTATCTATCTGGTGAATCCTGAGGATTCGACGCGGCGATTTTCCTAAACGACCAACGACTCACGTGGGGACAACTTTTCGATAAGAAGGTCCTGATCGACGTGCAAAAAGGTTCGGAATATCTTGTTACGATATATCGAAGAAGCACAGAATAGCATTGTTATTTCATATTTAAAGGGAATGTTACATAATTAATATAGAGAGCGTGGTTTTTTATGCAAGTTCCTCCCTTTTTCTTTTTTTTCTCTTTTTTTTAGGATATAATCGAAAATTGTTTTACTTGCCAAGTATTATAGAAAACGCTGTACTTTGGATATTTTATATATTAGGTTGTTCCAAAAGTTTCTTTCGTTTTATAAGGAAATAATAGATGCTCAGCATCTTTTGTTTTATATTATTTTATTGAATTATGTATGATCCATTTAGTTCTATTTTTATTTTTACGATCGTACATAATCTAATAAAATAATATAAAACAAAATGTTGTGCATTTGTTATCTTCTTGTAAAATGAAAGAAACATTTGGGACAATCTGTTATTTTACATGTTCCGAAGCTTCGGACAAATTTCTAAAGTGGACCATAGCTTTCTCAAATATTCTCTATTTCAAATATTAGGCAATATTCTTTATTCCAAATATATATGTATATATATTTATATTATATTTATATATTATGTTATATACAATGTGTAATATATCATAACATATTAAATAACATATATATATTATATTCTATATTGTATATATTATTATTTATAATATATATACCATCTGTGTATATATGCATATTCTATATTTCCCGAATATTCGAAAACTTATTCTAAAGCTCTAAATTTCCTCCATATCCTATATTAATAAATATTAGAAAACTTAATCCAAAACACGGAATAAATTTTTGCAGAAATTCCCAAATATACGAACAAAGCATAGCGTATTTTCCAAATATTCAAAAGTCGTAAAAATTTTCTACAGCGCCGCAAGATCCTTCCAAAGTTTTCCTACCCTTCCAAAAATTTTATTTGAAAATTTAGAATTTCCCCTGATTAAAGATTTCCACGAGGTCCCAGAATTTTCTATCGCTTCTGGAAGCTTCCCAGAATTTTCTATCGCGTCTCGAAGCTTCCCAGCATTTTTTATCGCGTCTCGAAGCTTCCCAGAATTTTCTATCGCATCCCGAAGCTTCCCAGAATTTTCTATCGCATCCCGAAGCTTCCCAGAATTTTCTATCGCATCCCGAAGCTTCCCAGAAATTTCTGTCGCGTCTCGAATCTTCGCAGAATTTTCTATCGCGTCTCGAAGCTTCCCAGCATTTTTTATCGCGTCTCGAAGCTTCCCAGCATTTTCTATCGCATCCCGAAGCTACCCAGAATGTTCTGTCGCGTCTCGCAGCTTCGCAGAATTTTCCATCGCGTCTCGAAGCTTCAAAGAATTTTCTATCGTTCTCCAAACGCCCGGCAGAACGTCGCAAAGTTCTCAGTGAATTTTCCTCCAAACGCACCTTGCCGTTCGTACCAACGTTTTTCTATAGAAGACAGGCGGCTCGCCGCATCTCAAGTATCATCAAGTCGCCATTAGATTTAATGTACTCGATTGTTCTTGTTACGCGGCGAAGGTATGCAGCTGGATGTTGGATTGTGCATCGCGGCGACGGGTCAATCAACCGCGGGTGTTTATACCCCCTTGAGCGACGGTCCCCGTAACAAACTGTTGACCTCGGTACAGAGGGGAACTTGCGAATCATCGAGTCGAGGGGACTCTATTTTTACATCGTTTTTTAAACCTGTGTCGTTGTTCGATTCGCTCCTGACACCATCCGTAAGTCTACACCGATTATTAACAATCAACTCTAGATCCTGTCACCGTTTGATTCTGATGAGCGGCAGAGATCCAAAATAGCAAATATTTTAAATATTTCCTTGGCAGAACGTCATTACAAGTAAAAATGAGTCTCTATTCAAGCCAGGTTTCAATGAATGTGAAGGAAATTTCTCGAAGAATGAAACGATTAGAAAATATTAATCTCTAATCTTCTCGATTACGAATGAAACTAGTATGAACGATTAAAATTTCTTTTTCGCCATCAGCGATCGTTATCGATAACGGAAGCTTAATTTTGGTTATCAGGTAACAAATGACCATAATTTTTCTTGGTTACCAATAACCACTGTCGATATCTCGAATTTTATTTTGGTTACCGATCACCAGTATCAGCGACAAAACTTTTTCTGGCTCTATTCGACTATTGTTGAATCGTTATTAACATTAATCAATTAATTGGTATTCATTGGCAACATAGAAAAGCTTAATTATAAATCTTACGTATTTTGCTAAGCAAAGAAACGATATAAAGATATCTGAAACAAAGAATAGAATAAAAGATAGTGTAGTACAATATCGATACAATTGTATTAATATGAAATGCTAATTATCAGTAATGTTAAGAACGATTACCAATAGTCGAACGTAAGCAAGAAATATTTTCGTCGTCGATAATGGTTGTCGGTAAGCAAAATAAAGTACGGTCTATCGACAAAGGTTACTGATAACCAAAAAGTTCTGCTTATTTATATCGATTATTGGTAACCGAAATTAATTTTGGTCATTTATAACGGTTATTCGTAATCGAAACTTTTTAATTAAACATATTAAGTCGATATTATTATTTAGATATTTATTATAAAGATATTAAGTGTTATGACGAGTATACTCGTCATGCGTAAAAAGTAGTTAAAATTTGCTGTTTAAATTGCCACTTGTGCTATCGTCAATTATCAATTATATCAAGGAAGAAGAAGTTTACTATAAATCGGTACGTTCGATGTTAAGAAGGTTTATAGTGGAAATGTGATGCTTCGTCGTGGTGACATTGACGCGCGGTCAGAATATTCGTGTGATCTTCTTACGTGAACGTAAATTGAGAAAGAATGTCACGAAGGTTTCCAGAAACATAAAATTAGCATTTAGGTAAGGTCAAAGACGTTTCCTGCTCTATTTAAATAATTTCTTGATACATAAATTACTTTTAAGAGATTTATAAACGTAGAAATTGTAGCAGCTCTGTCCTAAGACCTTTGGAAAATTAATGATGCGCGCAAGTCTGGAATAACGAAAGAAAATAGTCTTTGCAAAAATCTGTCGAATGATACGAACATATTACGTGTTTTGTACGAAACATTTTGAAATTTCATTAGCACGGTACAGTGAAATCCATTGTAATGACTATTCCGATTAAGAATTTTTAAATTAAATGTATTAATTAAAACTAGGATTTAAATGTATGCGGAAGTTGCAAGATATTTAGTTCGAGTATATATGTTTAAACATGCAATCTGGCCCACGATATTTTAATAATTATTAACAACACCTATTATATGTTTAAAATGACAATTTATACCATATACAAATTTTTTGCTAACACGTAAGTTTGTAATTTACAAATAAATAAATAAATACCTTACAGCTTTCGCATACATTTCCAGATTAGATTCAAATTTTGTCAATATAATCTTGGCAGTCGCGTTTCGTTAGGCTGCCAATCAGATAACAAAATGTTTTATACGAAACGTACAATACGCGCACGAGAATTTTCTCTGGCCACTGTACAAATACTTTTGCCAGTTGCTGTATCCTGTAAATTGCCGTTTTTCAATAGTTTCGTTTCATTAGCGTTCTTCCATGAATTGTCGTTTTATTTCCAGTTATCAAATAGCAAACAGGCAACAGTTGCTCCGGAGGAAAGTGTATTATGTCGTGAACGTTGATGGCGCGCAATGAAGTACGAACAATTTTATTTTTACCGCCATTCGGAATAGACACGATGATTCTGTGCTCGCCTCTCTGAAACGTAGTTTAACTCTAGGGGTCTTGAATGGAGAATAATTTACTCTTTTATTGCTTCTGCAGAAGAGAAACATAAATTTCAAACGCCTATTGTAAACGAGCAAATATCCGAATCGAGTAAAAAAAAAAAAAAAAAAAAAAATAAAAAAAAAACAAGCTAGAAAAATTTCTGTTGATTCTGTTTTCGAAAAAATTCTGTGTTACTATACTGTGTAGTATGGTAGTTATCGATCCTACTAGTTTACGTTCCGATATCAGTGTTGGGAATTTTATTGGTGAATTTGATCAGTGCAAGGTTAGAACGGTTATCTGGAATCATATTTTCTTCGAAACGGCATAACAATCGAGAAATTGGAAGGGTTTTCACAACACTAGTCGCTTTCACGGCAAAGCACTTGTATGGTTGTAATAATAACGACTATATCGCGGTCGGTTAGGGACGTTGTACAAGCCTCTGGAAACAGGTGCCTGGTTAATGGCGCATAAATTTCATTCGATCGTATAAACCATTGGCGAATGACCAAGATCGGTAGAAAGTCTGAAGCTATTGTTCGAATATTGATATTGGAAGTCACGTGGAACTTGAACCGTAGCTGTACAAGCTTCTGGAACTTGGGAGAGAAACTTGAGAGTTACGGTATGTAATTCTCTTCTGTTTAGGTGTATACGAAGTAATTAATGTATATAATTAGGCGATAGACATTTCGTTTAATTATCATCGAAATGTTAAGATACGTGAACGTACACGTACATATGCTGCGTTACATTTCGATTTATCAAATTTTGTCTATTTTCTGCCCTTTCATTCGCCCCGTTTGTCCATTTTTCGAGATACGTTGAGATATTGGAAAATTGTAAAATTTTAATCGATCAGGAAAAACGTGTTTTCAAGCTTGCAAGCAAAATTATATCGTACAGTATATTGTATCGCGATGATGACTAATTATTGTTAATTAAACGAGGAAGAAATAGAGCCAGGCAAAAATGATAAAACTTTAGTCTCTTTGATTTCGAAATGGCAAATAGAAATTAGTTTTAACGAAGCCCAGCGGTGTTAGTTTCTATATTAGATCACCGTTGTTTATTAATTAATTATATTTTGCTAGTAAAAAAGAAAAAAAAAGACCTCTGAAACGAAGAGCAAAATCGATAGAAAGGTTTACGTTCTTGCGACTTAATTCTATTTAAACCTTCGTTAAAAGGAATGAAATTTGTGGAAAGTGAAGAGAAGGGGAAAAAAGATAAAAGGAAGCGAACGGGTCTGTCCATTGTCACGAAAAACGAGCCTCCTCGCCATTTCCCCTCGATGGAGCGTGCTTTCAAACCGGAAGAGATATCGGAGAGTTTAATTTATCGATCGTAGGGAATCGGCTCGTGATGCTGGGGGAATAAAACGACAGGAGCACGTACGTTCGAAGAAAGAGAGAGGAACTCTTTCTATAGCTTCGTTTCGTTAATTTGAATAAAGATCAGTTCTCGTCTAACAACTATAAGTAAACGTAACACCTGATTACACATCAGCCACGTGTTGCTGACTTTAGTTGACTGCCGTGTTATACTACCACGTGAGGTATACTGCACCAGCAGAGTTAAAAGTATCACTGCAAAAACTGATTTGGAATTTTTAATTAACTCGTTGCCCTTTTTATAATCTTGAAAGTAAAAGTTGACAAAGTCGAATCGAATTTCGGATTGGCTCGTCTTCGTCCTTTCAAAATGTAAATAAGATGCAGTTAATATTTGGCAGAAACGAGATTACGCTTTTTAAAGAAGATCCAAAAGATTATTACGTTCACGTTACAGTAGAACTGTTGTTTTCCTCGTGTCTATACGACCCGGAATGGACGTTGTATCTTAATAGAGATAAAACGTTGATAATGTTTCCAACTATTTGGTTTTAGTATCCAACATAATGTACCTCTGCCTGTTATATTACTATTTATATCTTACATCATATTAGTTTATTCCAAAGGTTCCTCTCGTTTCACAAGAAAATAATGCACAACATTTCTTCTTTTATGTTATTTTATTGAATCATGTATGGTTCATTTTATTCTATTAACATAAAGACCACGACACTTGACTGATTAGATCTCATGTTTGTATACAGATGCGTTGTTGTAAAAGACGTTTGTTGTTTGTAAAAGAAAGACACTTTTGGGACAGCCTGATATTATATATATGTCGAGTTATCATTGGGGTTAGTGTTTAACGAATCTTTATTTAGATTAACCATCGTTATTATACAATATAGATGATTGTTAATGGTACAAATATGACTATTACAGAATTTCACGATTAACCGTGGCGATTAGATACTCGAGGTGTCTGCTAATGACAATAATCTTAGGTTCAACGGGATAACAAATGCGCTTTCTTCCAAAGTCTAAGTCGAACTGAACTTGTCCACAGTCCAAGTGGAATTGAACTTGTCCACAGTCCAAGTGGAACTGAACTTGTCCACAGTCCAAATGGAACAGAACTTGTCCACAGTCCAAGTGGAACTCCCACATGTACTTTTCTCTGTACTCCTCAGGTCAACTCTATTTTGAAGGGGAGCTTCAAAAATACTCCATATTTGCTACAACTACAAGCTACAATTACTCCATACCTCTGTTAGGTAAAAACGTCCATCCCGTGACCGTGGCTACGTTTTGCGACCAGATGTCACTTCGAGCCCAAGCCTACTGTCATAAATCTCGGGCAAACATACTCAGATTAAATCATAAACAGCCACATCTAAGTTTTATTATTTAAGAACAGTTATAATAAAAAGTCTAGACTAAAGTATTGGGGATATTCTCAAAATTCCAAAGGAAAGGTTCCGATGTTTTTTCATCTCCGACATATATATATATATATACATGTATATATAATTTTTGTTTATGAGGGACCTGTCCCAAACAAAGAGACGCGACCAAGAAGGAAGAGAGAAACGTAGTGAAAGGAAGCAGGTAGCAATGGCAGACGCAAAAAAATGTGGCGGAAGATCAACTAGTTTTTTTATTTGCTACAACCTGTCTAAGCGAATTAATCAGAGTATGAGTACGATACGAAGCGTGAAATCGATTACACTCGCACAATCGATACTCTCTTTCCGCTCTTTCATAGAATGCAGCCCACCTTGTTGGGCTGTTACGACCAGCGGCTTCAGTGATTAATCAAACAAGGCTATCATCCAGGCCTCTGGTTCACACTGCACACACAAGCTTATCGTTTCAACGTTGCATAAACCATAGTTGACAACAAAGGATCGAGTCGGATGAGTAACGATCGCGATGGTTCTCGCGCGTCTTTCGCGATCCAGGCTGATTTTAACGTTTTCTTGCGCGGGAATTAAGTAGAAAATCATCAAATTACGACTTGAATTTTGAAATAGCGTCTAAATGATTAAATTATATCCTTCAAGTTCCTTTTCGTAAGCGAAGCGTGAACTCGGTAGAATTTAGTAATCGATGTCGGATTGTATCTTCCACCTGTTCTTACAATTCTCATTAGTCTTTGTTATTACGTTATTATTAGACTGCGGATTTTTATGCAACTTCGTATTTCCGAGGATATTCTTGGAGAATTAGAACCTCGGTAGGAAATTCGGCTTTGTGCAATTCTCCGCACTTTCAAATTGCGCGCTCTGGATAAATGATATCTATGGTATTAGTCTTATTTAATTGAAAACGTTCGAGTAAAATTACAAAATAAAACAATCATTTCAGTACAACTCAATTTTATATTACAACAGCTACGCATACTCTGCGTTCGACGAGTATACTCGTCATATTCATTGTTCTTTGCCACACTTCTCATTTTAGATAAACAGATCGCAACAGCTAACTGGTGAAATCGTATAATAATCAAAAGCAATCAGATTTCGAAGACAATTCTAAGCCAGAGAAGCTTTCCTTCTCTTCTAGAAAATTTGATATTTGTCGCTGGTACAGTGTCTCATCTACGAGAAGTTTTCGCGTATGTTACAACCCGATAGATCGTCTAAAACGCGAGTTAGAAGTGAGATGCGTCGACGCTACTTTAGTTTGCTCCTTAATTAACCAGTTAGCTGTGGCGACCTCTTAGAAAAGCGTGTACCTAAAATGCGTCGCATTGTTCACACGATATACAGTTTTTTCATAATAATAAAAATCTTTTTATTTGTTCGTTTTATTTCGTCTTGGCCTGCGAATATTGAAAACATCTTAAGATTTACGAATATACCTTAGTTCTTACTAAAATCGCAGCTTAAACAGCAAATTGTAGCTCCTTTCTACGCACGACGAGTATACTCGTCGTAACAGAAAATATTGCCATTCCTTCGTGACGAGTATACTCGTCGTAACAGAAAATATTGCCATTTCTTCGTGACGAGTATACTCGTCAAAAACAGTTAACTGATTAATGAGTCAATATACACGGCATCCACTGGTCCTAACATTCGACAAACCTAAATCGATTAAACAAAATTCCATGAACGTTGCACGCGCGCGTCCAGTTTGCATAATCGGATTATGTCACTTGTGTAATAGCGATCAACCCGGATATCCGGTTAACGCATGCTCCGAGAGCCGTGAACAACCAAGAAAGTGGGATTTTGAGGAAAACGTCGATGAATTTTAGTCTGCTCCAGTGCTTTCCATGCAATTTTGCACCTGGAAACACGGAAACTCGCTGCGCTTCGGGGCCAAGCCGATTTTCGCCTTGTTTATCCGCGTGATAGCGATCTATATGTATAGCGACCCGAGCACGCGACTCAAACCGTACACGCGGCACTTCCTTCGTATCGGAATTATGTAACACGTGTCTGCATGGCATTTTATAGGGAATAGAGACATAAATACGACGATGATGACACTTTCCTGAGTGCTTGTTCGTTGCGACTATAATCCTCGTTGGAAAAGACACTTGGGTCTCTGAAATTTATTATACCGGGTGTTTCCTTCTAACGTATGAATTCCTCGACTTTCATACGACGAATTAAAGTTGAAGTATCTGGCAAAGTAATAGTTTCTCGGTGTAAGTAGGTTAATACTTTTTTATAGGAAATATCGAGATGGATCGTTGTATTAAAAAATATGTGAACGCATTTTGAAAGGAATAAAGTTGACCTTGAAATCTTGCCACTCTACTGCAGAAAAAAATAATTTGCACAATACGATGTCCTGCATGACGTCGAAAGAAACAGCTTTCATTTTCTCTGTTTTTCAACGACAAAACGTTTCTTTTTCTAATTTTGATCCTTAATAATGATTAATTATACTCTAATTATACTTAATTGTACTGTAATATTACTCGCGAGGTATTGTACCAGTTTCCAGGTAAACGAAATACTCTGTGCATGCTGGAGTGATTAATTGAGAAAAGAAATTAGGAAGATTGGAGAAAATATGTGGCAGTCAGTGAATAGGAAATTCTGGGACTATATCATTGTAAATCGTCGAGGCAATTAATTATGATTAATTGTGTAAAACGATGAATTATCATCAACTAAGCATCGAATTAATTACGAAAAGAAATTAGAGGATACGACGGACGAAGGAACAATCTCCGGTGTTCTGTTACGATAAACAACGAACGATCTTACGCTTTGCGAATTAATCCCGATTTTGTATATCTTGCAGCTATAAACGTCTGTTAGAGTGCCGTATAAAAGGCACTGTAGCTTGTACGAGTTTTACAAGCTTTACAAGCGTGTGCACACGCCAGCTTCGCACACTGTTGCACGTTCCATGTTTAAGTACACGCTATACATTATATTTGCTCTAAACCGAGTGTCTGGTGAACGTGAAAGAGGAACTGGTAGAGAAAGACCAGTGGCAACGATCAACCTGGTAGGCCGCCTCTAAACACTTGCACAGGGAAGTTGTGTCTAATTAGATCCAATTAACATCTATCCTTTCACAATGGACGATTATCTCTCTTATTGTACAAGCTTCGTTCAACCGCTTTATCGGTTATTTGTCTCGATCTTTCGAGCCTGTAAGACTCGTGTAAACATGATTTATCGTGAGCATAGAAACGCGACAAAGACAGACAATGGGTCGTAAGATCAGTAGAAAATTACCTTTGGAATAATCTGTCGCTAATAGAGGCGAAGAAGCACAATTGTCCGTTTTAACGAGCGTAGAATTCACGCACACGGCCTTGTCCTCATTTTTCCACGATTGACCCATGGATTTTGCAACGCTTTACCGGATAACGTATAAAAAAAGGGCACGCGACTGCATAATTTTGCAGCCTGTGATCAGTGCACACGTATATCCAGCCTGTTCTCGAGGTCGATCTATGCTTTATGATCCGATTTGATCGCCAGTCGTATATCTTTCCTTATCGATACGATGTGGGTCAGAGTTACGTTTAGGATTACGTCTCATTCGCATTAGTTCCGTGTCACAGGATTTAGCCGATCGACAGCCGCGACTGGACTGCGCCTGTGAATTTCACTTGGCGTTGGATCACATCTGGAAAACGAACCGCGTAACTCCAGCGTTGCTGTAAAATTGCGATTAAAACGAGTGTCGGATCTCAGCTAAACTCCGTATGGAATCTGAATGAAGTTCTGTTATAGGTTTAAATTGACTGATAATTAGGGTTGGGTATAGTCTGAGGGGAACTCCAAATAAAGTCTGGCATGGACACGGTATTAGTCTATTATCTGAATTAAATCTAATATTTGGTGTTATTTAGGCTTACAGCTATAGAGTCTGTACGTGCGTGAGTAATGTGACTTAGTATCAGGTCTAACGATGAATTGCCTTACTTAGAATTAGGCCCTTGGGTCTGACCTAAAGTTGGTACTAGGTCTTAGATGAACTTACAATTAATATTAGGTTTTCAGGAATTCCTTTTGTGATCGAAATGATAATTTATCCAATAACCTACAGTTGGAATAATTTTCTATCTGAAGGGATAGAGGTCTCGTTTCTCTGAATAATATTCCCTCTTCGTTCTTAAAAGTCAACGTTTCTTCTACTTTTCTAATTAGTAAAAAGCGGATCGATCGATGAAACATTTATTGGCGATTTTTTTTAGGCAAAGTGGAATAACCGTGGTAGTCGTTAGTCGACTAATGTCATTCGCTTGAGAACACCTCGTTTCGCGATCGCAATCGGCTATAGATCGCAGTTCCATGCTGCTTTGACGTCACGGCGAATCGAGCAACGTGACTGTCGTTGATAATCGAGCAGGGAAACGCTTGTCCGCTAACAGTTTCGCCTGATTAATGGCTCTTCTTCCCTGGTCATCCATCAAACGTATGCTCACAGGTGAATTGTTGCCTGTAACTAAAATTTCAAGGCCTGGCGGACTGACTATTATCAGTTTTGTAGACGATTAGACGTTGGCCATGTATTGCAATAATTATACCTTAATCGTCAAATGCCTCCAATTGGCAAAGTTGAGTAATAGCAACGACCTGTTTAAACGTTGTAATTAAGAGATATTTCATTTAGGTTCTTTAAACAAAATTGCAAAAATATATTTCCATACCACCATGTTCGATTAAAAATTATTGACGTTATTATTGAACGTATTATTGATTACGTTCGACGTGTATACTCGTCATTGCTCGATTTTAAACTACGCGCCCCGCAAGGAATTTTTCAAACTAAATTCCACAAAAATGATATTTTTTTCATGATTAATTTTACGTACATTTTCCTGAGAAGTGTTAAAAAAATGACGGTGTTTCGCGTTCGTGTCTATCGTCACGTTCTACAGATAGCGATTGAGTGTGTGAAGAATGTAAATGGCATAATGAGAACCGTGCGTGTAGCTCTTGATAGTTTGGAATACTTTCCTTGTCTCGTATTACCGTAATAACCGCTATCTTCCTACCAGAAATTTCATTGTACAGGACGATCCATTCGTGTAACTACATAGTTGGTTTTGTGCTCGAGTGTCTCTCTAATTGAAGAAGCACGCGTTTCTTCAATTTCCTGTACACGTTGGATAACGTTTTTACGCTTTTGAATGACTTAGGCTACGCCAAGGTACTCGAAAACTTGTGCACACCTTTTACGAATACATTATGTGATAAGGGAAATATGTTGAAATTTTATTAACAAGGATCGACAGACTCGATCGTGATATTTATGCAAATTCATGATCTTTGTAAAGGCAACCAGAGGAACAGAAAAACAGAACTCGTATCATGCACATTCTGTTCATTCTTCCACCTTGTAATGTTCCATAAATACATAAACATCTACAGTCATCATGGTTCCGATTGAAGTTGAAAACCAATCTGAAAAAATATATATATAGATGACACAATATTTACTATAAGGTTCTATGTTTATCAATTACGGAAATAATGAAGCACACAGGTATTTAACGCTAAAACTACCGATAGTTAACACGAAGCTATTTCTACCAAAACCAGTGAAAATGACTGGTATTTAAAAAATTCGTAATGATAGAATATTTGTATATTTATTGATTTATTACTTTCTTACAGAAGGAATAACACGTTACGTAGTACATTTTTGTTATTATTAATCCATCTGGGATCCCTGAAAGAGGTTTGACGCATTTATAAAATCGTAGAACCAGTCATTTTCACTGCTGTGGTATTTCTAGCGTTAGCATCTAACGATCCAGCGATCGATCCGGAATTTTCCTGATAACTGATATCGTCGTATCGAATGATACGCGGTAAAAATTTGAAAAACGCGTGGCAAGTTGTAGAAAACGAGAAAACTGGTTAATTGGGGTTCGATAAACAGATTGCAGGACTCTTTTACACTTTGACAAATACCAGTCATTTTGCCTGCTATCGGTATAAGTAGCCTGAATACAAAATTATTTTTAGTTTGAATACATAAAAGACAAAATAGAAGTCATTATATTATTCTTTTAGTTATCGTTGCGAAGGTCATTACATCATTGTGGAAAAAATATAACATGAAGTAGGAATTTAAAAATAAAATTAAATTGTAAAACCAGTCAGTTTGATCGGTGTGGTAATTCTAGTGTTAAATAGTCGAATTACCCATTCAAGTATACATTGTATGTTAAATAAGCTTCGGTATTCGGTGGAAGCGTATTTGATACTATAATAATATAATAATGAAGAAGGTTCTGTCAAATTTGTTCTGTAAAAAATGACTACAAGACAACTAGTTACTCATGCTCCGTATTAATTTTCTTTTATTAATAATATGCTCGCAGCAGATACCTTGCGACATCCATATACATTTTCAGATTAGTTTCAAATTCTATCGACATAATCATGTCACTCGTGTCTCCTCGCAATACTAATGAAATTTCAAAATGTTTTACATAATGTTTTATATAATACACGATATGTAAATATGAAAGTTTTTCTTTGGGAAGTTTGAAATACTTTGCTGAGCGCTGTAGATGAATACAGGGAAACCGTTTTATCAGACAAAGTGCGCGATTAGAAACGATAATAATCGCTGGCTGCGAAGTAGGTAAGTTGGATCAAGCGGTTTCTCATGTTTAATTAAAACGAAAGCCATAATCTCAGCCACTTCTCTTCTGCATTTTGGCTGATCTGTATGCGTCTACAATTGTAATATCGTTCTCGGAGCAACGTCTCTGGAAAATTGTAATTGTTTCACTCGATCGAGATAGTTTGGTGTACGTTTTCGACCGTCGATCGGAGCGTTCATGAACCTGAAAGGAGGGGAAAAACGTTATTTGTGCTGTTCAGTACAGATGCAGATAGTGTAACAGGATCGTTAGGGGCAATTAAAATTTCCGATTTTCACTTCTAACGAAGAAAGTGCCTAACGAATTACCCGCGTTAGTTTCTAAAATGTGCTACGATCGAAGTTATATCGCGTTTACCTATCGATCTTATTGAGTCGAGCGGTGATTTCGAGTAGATTTTGCAGTTTTTGGACTGCCAAAGCTTCCCAGGACTTTTAGAGATTCGTAGAATTGTTTCCAACTCTTTGGTGAAATTTTCTGAATTTGTCGAAGGTTTTCGGAAGTCTTCAGAAACTTTCAGACGTTTTCGGAGATTTTCAGAATCCTCCAGAGATTTCTGGAGGATTCCAAAAGTCTTTGGAGACTTCCAAAAGCCTCTCAAGAGTTTTCAGAAATTCTCTGAGACTCTTAGAATCTTCCAGAAACCTTTAGAATTTTCCTTAAACTTGTATAGAACGTCAAAGACGTTTCAGAAAGTGTCAAAGACTTTCAGAATCTTTCAGAGATCATAGAATTTTTCTGGGGCTCTTAGGATCTTCGAGGAACTCGCAAACACTTTTACCGACTTTCTGTAATCTTCTAAAGCCTTTTGGAACGTATCCTAACGTCTCTTCCCTCTTCCAAAAACTCGCAGAGTCTTGAAGAGGCTGTGAAGTACTTTTAAAGCGAATGTACGTGGCTTTCAGTTTCACTGATATTCTCATTCATCGGTCGATGAACTTTTAAATTCTTCAGGAATATCTCGTCACTCAGCTGGTTTACATCGAAAACAAAAATGAAATTCGTAACGGATGCAACATCGTTTCCCGATACTTGCTCCACAAGAACTTTCCATCCTTTTCAGACCGGTCTCTCCCCCCCTACACTGAGCATCAGTTGCAACATCGCGAGAAATCGATGTCTTTGAATCATTTTCGTTTCTAGGAATTGTAAATGCGACCCACAGAGGAAAGAGGAAAGGTGGAAATAGGCTGAAATAGGATTTCTCTTTCGGCACGTGATATATGTTATCGAGGCCTATGGTTAGATGGTTCTCGTGAAAACGTGGTCTGAAATTAGGTAGATCTACTTTTTCGATCGCGTGAAATATTTCAGGGCTTTGGAAGCATCGTTTGAAACTTTTAACACGTTCGCTGCGCATCCAACTTGTTTATTTTCTACTTGTGCTGTACGTTAACAAAACATTTTTATACAGTATCTTCGTTTGTATTGCGAAATATCAATTATTATGAAATACTTTCTCATAATCTCGGGATTTTTAACTTACGTGTCACATTGAAGACGTTAGCACGGATAATCTCGAGCGTACGTGAACGTGTCAATTGGTATGATTGTGCCATTACAACTGGTATCATCGAGACCATAACAATCTGCAGTTGGATTACTTAATTTTCGAATTTTGAACGTAATTTAATTTTATAGCCAACCTTTATCACGGAGAATATATTTATTTTATTTTATTTAATTAATTCCATTTATTTATTTTATTTAATTCTTCTCTCTCGGCTTTGAATTTCGTCCGTCAATTTTATCAACGTTACAACATTACATAATTTCTACTTAATACAACAACACTATTTACCACGGAGAATATAAAATACAAAGTGAAATAAAATACCCTAAATTTAATAATCAAACATAAATTATTACAGCCATCTGTAAACCAATAATACTGATTCATGGCTAATCTCTACTTTTATTTACAAAATACGTTACAATGAATTTCTCTTCTCGTTACTTAAAAAGTAGAAATATAAAAGCAGGGTACGAAGCGGAGAGATATTGAAAAAGAAAAACAGCGTTGTTAAGACAAAATGCAATTGTTTCGTTTAACAGTTGCAGTTGAGACTCCTGCGAATAGGACACAGTTTTTTTGCACAGTTTCGTTTCAAGCGACCGAAGCAACGATAATTATTCCGTTACGCAAAGCTGGTGCCCCGTGAAACTGCGATCTGTCGTTTCCTTATCGGTTTCTTGCAGGATTCATTCAAACGAACTTTCTCCGGTCACGAAGCAACGCAGTAACGAAATTCTGATTCGATAAGCCAATCAATGACGATGATGGTCGTACATCTTTTACCTAATCATCTCTTTATTGTGTTATTGTTGGAATAATAGAGAAAGAGAGAGAAAGAGAGAGAGAGAAAGGAGCAACAAGTGCGAAAACCAAGCTTCTTCTCGCAGTAATTAGTTGGAAACCAGCGCGGAGCGTCCGTGAAGCGTTACTTTGCATTCCTGGCTTGCGATGAGCACGGGATCACGCGTGTGGCAGATTTCCAAACGATCCGCGCGTGCACATGCTGTCCGAAAGCCGCTGAAGGTCTTTGAAAGCTGCCTACATATCTGTGAAGGCCTTTGAACGTTTCCAAGAGCATGTGAAATTTGTTCAAAAGCTTTTTCTGGAATTCCCTCTGAAGGTACCTACGAACATACCTAGGAAGTCACCAAGGAAGATCCCTAGGTTTCTGAAAGTCGCCAGAAGATTAATTAATTACTGGATGCCATTTGAGGTCTGTAGAAAAATATTCGATACCATTTTTGGAAACTCACCGAAACTCAGGAAAGATAGTACAAGTTTCTGCGAAGGTTTCGGAAGGATCGTCAAACTTTTGAAGGCCTCTGAAAACCTGTGAAGGACCCTGAAAGCTACCGAGGCATCTGGAAATCGTTGGAAAAATTCTGAAAATTTCTGAAGGAGTTTGGAAGCTCCCGAGGACTCTGAAAATTTTTGAAGAAGTTCTGGAAACCTCCGAAGGACTGTGAAAGTATCCAAAAGATTTAAAAGCTTATAATGGCCTTTGAAAGCTCCTTTGAAAAATTTCTACTAGCCTTCCAATGTCTCTAAAACATTCTGAAGGCCTCCGAAATATTTTGAAAGCCTCCAAAAAATTCTGGAGGACTCCAAAAAATTTTCAAGGCCTCCAAAAAATTCTGAAGGCCTCGACAAAATTCTGAAGGCCTCGACAAAATTCTGAAGGCCTCGACAAAATTCTGAAGGCCTCGACAAAATTCTGAAGGCCTCGACAAAATTCTGAAGGCCTCGACAAAATTCTGAAAGCCTCGAAAAAATTTTGAAGGTTTCCGAAAGATACCGAAGCTTGCGAACACTTGTTAGAAGTGTCAAACAACTTTCAAATAACGTGCAAGGCGAATGAACGACATTAACATCCAGCTGGAATGAAAACTTGACCACTTAAGGCCTAAGGTCAGCGATCGAGTTGACAATATTGCTCATAGTCGTTTTGAAAGAGCCGGGCTACGCGAACACGCGTGTGCGCTCTTTCGTCATTGGTCGATCGACGAAATCGCGACTACGGACGATTGGGTAATGCTCATCGCACTTACTTTCGTTTCACGTAACGTTCGTCCGTGCGTATACAGTATACGCGCACGAAATTGACCTGAAATCACGTTTTAATGCTTTCGCGGTCAATTAACAAGCGAGTTTACGTCCATCTTCGTAGAAGGATCGGTATAGCGTGACGTAAACGTCAACTTGTGAAACTTGTCCTTATGAGGCTTGTTCTCCGCTCTCGCCACTACTTGTCAATAATCCTACAATCGATGGAAAATTTACGTCAATGCGCTACTAATATCTGAAATATACCTCGCTTTTACTTGTATGTATTTATGATGGCGGAAAGCACGGCGTACATTATTCTCAGAACTCCATTCTCCATTATCCACTTGAAAGTTAATACTGTACTTACGCGATTAATTGACAAGTTATTCATAGCGGTGCTGGTGGCTGCTCGTGAAACTCCAGGAGCCTAATTGCACTTGTCATCCAAGTTACTCGTTGCAGTAACTGAGGATAAATGCTTCGTCAGATATTGAGAATCAGCCTCTGTTATCATGTACGGACCAATCGGTTGTACATACATTAAGAATCATTGAAAGGTAGCTGCATTCTTAATCAAACGGTTAAGTAATTGCAACTTTTACTTACGTTAGTCCGCCAACGTTGGACTGCGAATAATTTCTGAAACCTATGGAAACTGGCTTCATAGGTGCTGAAACTTGCAACAGGCGCCTAGGAAATTACGCACGTAGCACCCAATATGGATACGAATATAGATAGTTGAGATTTAAGAAACAACGAGGGAATGCGGACGACGAATGATGGAAGATAGTTTGCGGCAGGTCAAGGGACAGGGTACGAACGATAACGACGACGTTGAGACATGGATTTCGCAAGGGAACGCGGCAAAAATCCTGCTTTCCACTGGTTGTTTTTTCGCAATGCTCGTCGACATTCGAGTACTTCTACTACTTTTCTCTCTTGTGGTTTTTCTCTTGTTTTCCTCCAGCGTACACTACCTCTCATAAGTATCTTTTTCGAATTGTAGTAACAGTTTGTGAATTTGATTAGACTGTACAAATGAACGATGAACTGATAAAGGCAACGCTTCTCACGTTTTTATCGTTTCATCAGGATGTACACTAATCGTGCATAAATATTTGTATTTACTTAGTGCACTCTAATCGAAACACTGATATTTTTATCACGTACCCGATATTATATTGTAGAAGAATCTTTCTTTGTCGTTAATTCTTTATTTCTTTCTATACTTTATTTCTTATTACTTTCTTATGGATTCGACAGGATTGCACCAAGTATTCAGATACTTAAGTGCGATAGTGTATACCAAGATGTATTCTACACGATGCACACAAGATACAAGATACGCACTACTATTCATAAGTATCTGGATACTTGCTGCAATCCAATCGAAGCATTCATACTTTTGTTGTATATCCAATTTTAAATTATAGAAAAATGTTTCTCATCGTCATTCCTATCAGGGTATACAGTGCCGTGCATAAGTATTCGTACACTCAGTGTACTCCAATCGGAACGTTGATATTTTATCGTGTTTTCAACATTACGATAGAAGAATGTTTCTCTACAATTACTTCTTCACTTCTTGCAACAGAAGCAACGCTCATTATCTTTTTATGGATTCTTCTGGTTGTACGATACCGTGCATGAATGTTTGTACACTTGGTGTAATTCAATCGAGACATTTACATTTTCTATCGTTTTCAACATTACGATAGAAGAATATTTCTCTATCGTTCGTTCTTTTCTTCTTGCCATAGAAACAATGTTTATTGCCTTTTTGTGTGTTCACTATTGTGTAGGTATTGTATGTATTGTGTATTGTTGTATAGTGTACACGATAGTGTATAAGTATTTGCAATTCAATGGAAGCATCGATATTTTGTACTGTATTTTCAACGTTATTATAGAAGGCTGTTCACTATCAGTTCCTTAAATTCTTATCATAGCCGGGCTCAAATGTTTTACTGAAACATGGAATATATTTGCATCGCTTAAGTTACATATGTGTTTTCAATAAATAGCTAACACTTGATCAAATCTATAGAAAGTTCTAGAATGTGACTTGTGACACATATTCCAATCGTTCTAAGATCTGAACACTGACAGATACACTTTAACTTGGTTGTGTCTGTAGAAACAATATTCGTTCATTTTTTATATTATTGCTTTTTATTTATACTAATCAATATCGACTATTGTTTTCAACAATATATAAAACTGTTTATGGTTCGCTGAGATAAGATCAGAAGCGAAACTTAGATCGAAGATCTTTAGTTAAAGTGTATTTTATATGTTTGCAATAATTTGGAAGCGCGATACATACGTTTGCTAATTAATATTGCTGGTTGTAGTAACATGAAGAGTTTGTCTGTCTGTTTAGAATACTCGTCTTAATCTGTCTTATAATTGAAAAATTAAAGAATCTGGAGAGAAACAGGTAGTCAGGTAACAAAATAGTTCTATACGGTATGACAATTACGAACGTCAATTTTATTGTTACATATTGACTTTTGCAAATTGATTTAACCGGGTTATAGTATACTGTTATAGGTAATTATGATAATTAGAAAGGACCAAATCGTTCTCGATAATTAAAGTCTTGGGAAAAATAAGCAAATTGTTCGAATGCTTTTGAACGATAGTGTACATCGACCACGCGTCGTTTATTCATTTTTCCATCATTTTTTTGTTCCCCTCGCGTGAAAATGGAGCCGCGTACTCGTCGAATCCAGCCATGAAAACCGAGAGGCATCGTGCTAAGCGGCTCTTCCAGCGGGCAACCACCGTGTCGACGTGAAAGCATACCGTGGCTTACCATTTTCCATTTTATTATTTATAAGCGTTACTTTCGTTCTCGGCCACGTGCAACTTTGATTCGCCTGATTCTATCTCGTCATCTTTAGACTGATAACGCGTAGTACGTTTTTCCTAGATTGCGGACGTTTGCGCAAATTCAGATTTTTGTTAACACGGCTTATTAGCCTTATATATATATTAAATACAAATGAAAATTAAGCTTAGAAGAAGCAATTTGAAGTGGTCGCTGAAGTGTCTCAGTTTCGATACACTTTCGTTTCATTAGACTGCGGATTTTTATGCAAACTTTTATAAAGTTAATTAAACAAATCGAATCCAAGTAGAAAATTTCATTCATTGAATATTATAATAGGTACTATACTTCCCATATTTTGCATAGGTACCATACTTTGGATATTGTTCATAGGTACCATACTTTGGATACTGTTCATAGGTACCATACTTTGGATGTTGTTCATAGGTACCATACTTTGGATATTTTGCATGGTACTATACTTTGGATATTTTGCATGGTACTATACTTTGGATATTTTGCATAGGACTATACTTTGGGTATTTTATATAGGTACAATATTTTGGATATGTTGTACTGATACTATACTTTGGATATTTAGTATATGTACTATACTTTGGATATTTTGTACTGCTACTATAATTTTGATATTTTATACCGGTACTATAGTTTGGATATTTTGCATAGGACTATAGTTTGGATATTTTACATAGGACTATAGTTTGGATATTTTGCATAGGACTATAGTTTGGATATTTTGCATAGGACTATAGTTTGGATATTTTGCATAGGTACTATACTTTGGATATTTTGTATTGGTACTATAGTTTGGATATTTTGTATAGATACCATGCTTTGGATATTTTGTGTATGTAGTACATTTGGGATATTTTGTATAGATACTGTACTTTGGGTATTTTCTATATTTTTGCATACTATGTACATTCCGTGCATTCTTGCACTCTCCATAAATCGGTATGTAAAAATCTGTTGTACAGTTATGTTACGTATTTTCCGTCTTGAAGTTTTTGTACTTTCGCCTGTTGCATAATTACACCAATATTACTAATGAAAGTTTACGAGCCCCAAGTTAGATGCTACTACAGTATTAATAAATACGCTTATACAATGGCAATAATCTGTGTAAAACGCGAAGGGAATTCCCCAAATAGATTAAAAAATTAACAAGTTACTTAATTATTATATCTGAGAAGAAATTATAAAATTACGAAAGAGAAGTTATGTAATTTACGACTTGCAATTTATCAGTCTAGGAATATTATTTTTTGATCACTTATTACACAAGAAGTCTTGGTAACAAATTCAGAATTATAGTTAATGGACATTATATTTTTATTTCTTCTCTTTTATTTTCACAATAGAATATTCAAGCCACTTGTTAATAGATTGAATTGGCTAAACTAAGAGTTCTGAGATCATCCAGTCTGTAGAAAATGTGGACAAAAAATATACCAACTTCGAACATAATATCATTTTGCAATCTTTTAATGACGACTTCTTTTCTAAACTGGAATTGCTACTCCACTATTGGAATAAATCCAGCGAATCGAGAGTTTTTAATTTTGGAAAGAGAAATTGGCACAGGTCGCTTGGCCATGTCGCAGTGTCACGATTCCATCGTAATTTTCTTATTCCGTCTCTTGCGGTTGACGCGATGATGAGACATTGATCCTCGAACAGGCTAATCGTTGTCCCAGGCAATCCTCGTGTCCTTTTACAATTTAACAAACCACGAATAAAGCCAACTCCCTGTCGATTCACGTGTTGGTTCGCCGTTACACAATCTGTTCGCACAGGTCATGTTTCGAAGTTGCGCGATTCAAAATTTAATCTGATTCACTTTAGAAGCATCCAAGTAGTAGTTGGTTTAATAAATTAAGTTAAGATTGTACGTAATTCGGTTAGATTGTGCATAGGACTCTGCATAGTTAGCAAGTTCAAACAGAATCATAATTAGATGCGCTTAGATCGGTGTAGGTCAGAAATAAAATCACACGGTAGTGGTATCTGTATTATTCTCTGAATTTTAATGCTATTAAATCTTCGTCTGTGTACATTAGGCAAGTTCAGGGATGGCGCAGAGTTTATTTCCCGAATTTTAGCAAGATTAAACGCTTGGAGCATACGTACAAATTTATTTAGTAAGTTTTAAATGCACTTCCCCTGGCGAGCAGCGTAATAACGTTTCACGCAACATTATTTTTAAAAAATCGTAGCTAAAGTAAGTTGTTGTTTTATCTCGTTACAAAAGATGTAGCAGAACGCTGGTATTGTAAAATACCGTGACGTTTCCGAATTTCATAAAATTGGAGGATCTAGATGGAGGAAGAAATGGTAAAGAATAGAAGTGGACAAAAGTATTGATCAAATTCTTGAAATTTCTATTCGCGATTTCGATATTGTGAATTTGTTTTCTAACCAATTTAAAATTAAACCGATTAATGGAACAAATTGCGGATTAAACGATTATACGTTAACGTTTAGACCTTCGTCCTTCGATCGTTTAATATATGAAATTTGTTCTTAATTATGTTTGTCTCGTCAGACTTTAAATATTCGTCGAGATACTTTTAAGCTCTGGATTCAAATACGTCGCGCACTATAATATTTCAGTATAAAATTTCACTAAAGGGCAACGATGGTTACATAGGGACGCGGCACGCTGTAAATTTCGAGCACAAGGCCTGTGATTCGAAACCGACTTGACATTCCCATCACAACCTGGCGTGACTAGCGTCTCAGATGAAATAGCGTTACGAGGGATCATTGCCATTATCCTAGTCATTCTCCAAGCGACCATTCATTACCACGAAATTCCACTGACTCGCTTAGACTCGATAATGTCGGTCGCTTAGTCCTGGAAAAACCACGTTATTATCTTCATACTTCTTCATGCAACTTAAGATTATATAAATGCATGTAGACCGTAATTACTTCGACCGGAAGCTAACGAGTGTTTCACCGAAAGTGCCAAAAAAATTGGTGAAAGTATGCAGGACAATCGCATTTAAACACCGCCATGCGATTTAACTCTTTCGAGATGCTTTTTTCCCGGCAATGACCGGCAATAATGCAATAATTTGTGCTTTGGTATATCGAAAGATTAAAAAGAAATTATTTTTGGTATATATTTTAAGCATATATAGGTGGTTCCATCTTTTACGGTGCGATCATTTATCCTAATTGTTAGTGGCGACAGAGAAAATTACATTGTATACAAACAGCATACATGCTTCATACAAATCTTATCGTTTTCAATTGCTGAATCGGCCCTTCAGTATTGGCCTATTTATTATGAAACATCTTGTACGTGCAAGGTTAAGTTGATAAAAGTTAGGTTATGACACTGTCAGTTCTAAGTATTGCCTACTTATGCGACATCTTGTACATAGAAGGTTAAGTTGATAAAAGTTAGGTTATGACTCTATCGACCCTTATGTATTGCCTACTTCTTATGAAACATCTTGTACATAGAAGATTAAGTTGATAAAGGTTAGGTTATGACACTATCGACCCTTATGTATTGCCTACTTCTTATGAAACATCTTGTACATAGAAGATTAAGTTGATAAAGGTTAGGTTATGACACTATCGACCCTTATGTATTGCCTACTTATTATGAAACATCTTGTACATAGAAGATTAAGTTGATAAAGGTTAGGTTATGACACTATCGACCCTTATGTATTGCCTACTTATTATGAAACACCTTGTACATAGAAGGTTAAGTTGATAAAAGTTAGGTTATGACACTATCGACCCTTATGTATTGCCTACTTATTATGAAACATCTTGTACATAGAAGGTTAAGGTGATAAAAGTTAGGTTATGACACTATCGACCCTTATGTATTGCCTACTTATTATGAAACATCTTGCACATACAAGTTTAAGTTGAGAAAAGTTAAGTTATGATACTATCGACGCGAAGTACGGTCTGAATGGCAGCAATAAAGATAAGGTTATTAATTTAATTAATTTAATTTCGGAAGGATTATGACACACAGTTTTCTGCTTCCTCGTTGTAAAAAATCATCTCCCTTGGAGGTTATCTACTTCAATTGCGTTACGGGCCACAGACTGTTTTGGCCAATTTGTCGCGTTGAAAGTTTGAGAATCCTTTGATACGCTCAACTATTTTATCGCTGTCGACATTGTGACTTAAACCAACGATTATTATTCAATATATTACCACACTGGTTGGTCAATCCACATTCTGGTCAATTGGGCAATCCCGTGCAAGTTTATCGGACTGTTTCACACGTGGGGAAAAGGCCAGAATGGAAAACATGTTATTAAACCTGTTAAAAACGTGGGATTTTTAATAGCGTGCACGTTTGGAGGAGAAGGGATAGTTAAGAACCAAGGTTAATTGATTAAGGTTCTATGATTAAGCCTAGATCAGGTCAGTCCTACGAATTCCCTACGAAATTTTCATGGGAATGACTTTCTAATATTACCTAAGAATCTACAGAGGAGAATTTTATTATGGGAACCTGACCTGAATTTTAATATGAGCTAATCTAAACCAAATTTGGACGGACTTCTTCGGCCTTCGTGTAAGACTAACAAAGAAAAGTCACACAATTGTATTATTCGTAGCTTCTAATGGATTATCCAATTGTCCATTATATCACGGATTTTCATGCATCTGTGAGAAATTTAAAGATACAAAAATACGCACAGTATGCGTACAATCTACACAACTATGAAATACAATACGTACGTATAAAGCTACAAAATATAAATACGTGTAAAATACCTAAAATAGAGTTCTCGTTATGACGCTCAATAGTAAAGAAAACACATCTAATTAAAAAAAAAACACGTTAATTCCAAGTACTAATTCTTTAATCGTGTGGATAAAAACATAAATTTGCATAAAAGACCGCAGTCTAGTTTTTCGTATTTCTTAGCAGACGAATAAAAAGTGGCAGGATTAAAGAAGCATTACGGTAGTTTAAAAGATCATGTAACACTGGAGTAGTTGGATAGACCGGTAGCTCTAGATCAGGGTCTCCTCTTACGTTCTCTGGATCAATGTCCTCGTCATTGTTTCTTCAGGAAGAAGCTCGTTCTTTCTGGATCATCAGCCCCCATACAGGCTACCGTAACCCTATACCGCGCATTCTTCCTTAACATCTCATCTGTCTCATCTGTCTAGTGCCTCCTCCTACCCTTTCTCGCTGGCTCTTGTGCACGTTGGTTCGGTCTCTTTCCCAGGATCTCATCTATATCTATATCTATATAAACGTTATAACGTTTCGTACTCTAATTTTTTTTCAAAGAAGACATACTTTTACTTAACGTTGTATGTTGTTGCTTTCGGCGTCATCTATATCTTCTTTCGAAATCTCTAAAATACGCAATCCTATGACGCAACGGGTGTCACGTAACTGAAGATTGTACTAAAGTTACGTACGAAGAAGATGGTCTCAGGAGCGGCCACATTGAACCACAGAAGATTGGGAGAAACGTTATTTGAGAAAATTTGGAGTAGTTGCGATAAATAGCCTGGAGGCAAATCTAATCTTTTTGATAGATCACGCGAGAACATTAAGCGTAAATTTTGAAGAAAATTTGTCATCATCGTGGAGATTTGAGTGGAAGAGTGAAAATGGGGAAGTGTCACTAGACCGCATAATTACGGAAATCGTGATTTGAATGGAAATAAGATGGCAGATTTCACGGATAAGATTGGAAAGCTACGTGGACGCGGTTATCCGTAGAAACGGAAGGACATTGGCTCCGGACACGGTAGGATTCGAGCGTGAACGACTTTCTAAAACCACTTGCACTCGATTCCAGCTGGTTTTTCCATCGGTGATTCGATGACGCGGTTTCGAAGCGTGGTGTACGCAGATCTCACGATCTGGATGGCCATCTTTCTCCTCTCGTCACGGAGAAAGTAGTCAGTCGACCGGTCATTGGGTAACACGGCTCCTTATTCGATCTGCAACGATTGGATAACAGTCGCGTAACAATCGAGCCAACCTTTTGTTCCAGCTGTCCAATGAAATCGTAACCTGGCCGACGTAATCGCGCTCTAATCAGACTAATTAACAACGATTGCGCAACTTTCACACGGCTAGAAACCAGTCGGTGAAGCTTTGCCATTATTTGGAAAGCAAGCTTCGTGGTGTTACGTCATTTCTTTTTCGAGGTACGGTAGAAACAAGAAGAAAGTCGGAGAAATGAATTTTTCAAGTTTCCATTAAATTTGACTCGGATCAGGTTCAGTCAGACTCGTAGTTTGTGAACTTAAGAAACTCGATAAACCGATCCTCGCGAATAAATAAATTTTCCAAGCTTCGGTCAACCACTTAGCTGTTTCTGACGAGTATACTCGTCGTTAAGAAATTGCGATATTTTGTATTATGACGCGCCTTGTGAGTAATAAAATAAAACAGTCATTTCGTTACGACTTAATTCTATATCATAACAGCCACGCGTACCCTGTGTTCGTCGAGTATACTCGTCATCGCTTACTCCTTGTCACGCATTCCAGGTGCCCTCTTTTCAAAGAGGTGGCAACAGTTGACTGGTTAAACGCGAGCTGAACTCTCATTAGCTTCGAACTGAATTCTTACTTTGATAAAGAGATTTCTTAAGTAAATAAATTTCCCAAGTTTAGGTAAACTTTGAGTTGCACTTTGATTTAATATAATAACGTAAAAATGATAAGTTCGACGTCTCTGCTCTGAACTTTGATAAGCGTGACTTAATACACTGTGGCTCCAGAGTTCGCATTGAAGGAGTTCCAGTTGATTCGGTCGATTTTAGCGTCTTTTAGAATTCGATTAAAAGTTTCGATGAGATTTCTCAGAACATTTTTTCAATAGACTTTCCATTATCGCAAAAACTTTTATTGGAGAGTTTGACCAGCTGACTGCGGAGGTCAACGCCCTGGCAGGAGCCGTGTTTGTGTTTTTCGCTGGGCAGAATCTGACGTAAGGCGAGTTGCGAGTCAACGAGCTTCCCAGAAAACAGTGACGGCCCGTTTCTTCGATCTTGAACCAGACTTACCGCAATCCCGTTCCGAATCCGAAGAATCGACAGCTGACGATCATTTCGCTATGCTAAACGCGTATTGTACCGATCTAGGTCAAGTTTCGTGCGTCATTTTTACGCCCTGTTTTTCAATGACGCTTTGCTCGAATTCGCTTAACCCACTTTTCATTTAGAATTTTTAATATATCCCTGTTTTGTCTTTTTCGGCTATGTTACAAGGAGGATGACGACGATGACGATAATGTGCAGTGAATGTGAATTTCGTGCGGCGGTGGTGGTAGTTTGGTTGGACCAAAGAGAGAAGAACGGATGTGTGCGATTTTCATCGCTAAAATTGAACTCGAGTTTGAGACACGACTGGCTACTTAAGCAGAGACGGATGTCTGCGTTATTGCACTAAGTGTGCTTTTCCATTGCGTCACGAGCACAATAACAATCGTCTATGTAATTTTTTATTCGTCTTGTCAAACATTTTGTTTCTCTTTTTCAATCAGCCTAATCCTTTGCTCGACTGGTTTATTTTCTTAACACTAACCTTGCCAGGTCCGGTCAAATGACCGGCTTCAAAATTTAACTTGAAACTGTACGTTCATCGTTATTTCTTTGGACCATTTAACTTTGTGAAAATTCTCGTATTTTCCGATTAATCAATTTCTCAGTTGTTGTTAGTATGAGAATTTCCATAAAGTTAGACGAACAGAAGAGATAACGATGAACGTACGATTTTAAATTAAATTTTGTAACCGGTCGCTCGACAGGCTCAGGACAGTAAAGTTAAGTTAGAATATACCAAGGAGTAAATTGTAAATAATGCAGAGTAAAATAGGGAAAAATGGAGAAAAATAAGAAGAGAGAAAGAAATGAATATTTTAATATGACACAGTTGAAAACGAGGATAATTTATAAGATATAAATTAATTATTATAAGATATAATTTATTTTTTCGAATGTAGCTTACAAGTTGACAAAGTTTTGTAAGACACCAAAGGTACAGCTGCTATTGAGACTAGCAACGTTTGAATATCTTCAATATCTCGATATTGTGACGAGAGACCTTTCCAAAACTAGGAAGAGCCGATCGTGAAAATCAAATAAAATACAACAACTCATTGGATGTTAAATTTGCTCTGTCCCTGTTAAATAGAAAAACTAATTATACCTTTGCCCTTTTAACCTTCCTTAATTAGAAAAATTAGTAAAAATTAGACGACGACTTTGTATCGATCTCAAACTGTGCTAAAGTACTCTTAATCACACGTTTCTCTGTATTCTTAGCGTTTCTTGCTGCTTCTTTCAGAAATCGCTTACACGAGCGTAGATCATGTTCTCACGTAAAAAAGCATCGATTACAACGAGTACCCGTTTCAATGGAGTTACATTCGCAACCTGTAATTTCGCCATGGCTGATCGGAGATCGTAATAGTACTTAGGCATTCGAAATATTCCTTTAAACGTTGCCTTACGCTCTTTTTTCCACTTATTTCTTCCTAATTTCTTGCCCCGAAATTGCGAAATAGTCTGTCGTTAATATTCGTATTCGTTGGTTGCGCCGCAACAAACAATTCGCTCCACTTTCTATCGTTTTTCCCGGTTTTCTGACAGCACCGCTCTGCAGTTATGGCAATTATGTCATAAATTTCAAACAACGTTGATCGATCGCTATCTCCATGCACGTCTGAGAACCAGTTCCTTCGGAACTACTGTTAACCGCTATGACAATCTTCAATTGTATGTACAACGCGTTCAACTATAATAGAATGGACAGGTTACGAACGTTATTTCTTTGCTGATGGTACTTCTGCCGTTTTATACGGTTTCCACAACACGAAGGTAGAATACTATATTTACAAAGTAAATTCCAGGCATCTTTATTGTTTCTCTGTATTGTGAATAGAATTATCCAATGGTCTCTGCTCTAGTTATATACCATACAAGTGGGGCCATTTTTAAGCAAGTCCACCTGAATATCTGTTTGTGTCGTGATGATGTAAAAAATATTCTATAAGCAGTTCGAACGTCCTGCATCAAGGGACCAACGTCCTGTAAGAATATTTGTGCTTTGCAAGCTTGTTTTTCCTGAAATTCTTCGATACCATTTAAATTACCTATAAGGTATCTTTTCCATTATCACTGAACTGAATGAAAGAGACGTTTAGGTGGCCTTACTTAAATGTGCCACCCTGTATGTAGATAGTTTATATTTATACACAGTGCAGAGTATATACAGTTGGAATAGTGTGGGAGTAATTGTAATAGATGATATGTTATAACTCGTAGCAGTTTTTAAATTAATTGGATATTTAATTAAATTAATTCATAAATTGGTTAAAGTTCATTGGTATCTTCTTGTAAGGGACAAGAAAAACGCATTGACTACTCCATATATAAGCTATATGATGAAATTAAAAGAAACAATGAGAAACAAATAGAAATGAACAAATGCAAATAAACAAGTACAATGAGAAAAAATATACTTACATAGTACAGTGCATATAGGCATAATATAAAATAAATAAATATATAAATAAATATATATATAATATAGAATATAATATATAATATATAAGTAAATATATTTACATGAAATAAATATAAAATAAAGTAGCTTTGTCAATGCCTTGCCTAGATGTGGAACAATCTGACATGCGTGGACGATTTCCTAAACCGGGCATTTCACAAACTGGGTCTGGTGGTCGGCCGTCATCCCGGCTACTTCGTGATAGTTCCGGTTCTCGTTGCCTGCATCTGCTTCACCGGATACCAGAGAATTCATTACGAGATAGATCCAGAGTATCTGTTTTCTCCGACAAATGGACCAAGCAAAATGGAGAGGGCGATCGTCGAGCAATACTTTAAGGTCAATTACAGCCACAAATTTAACCTGGGTCGCATTACCAGGCCAGGTGAGTCAGATTTTACAAGGAAATACCGACGCCGGTCAATTCACGGCTACTTTTTATAAAATACGTCGGCGAAGTTCAAGGAGAAAGTGCATCAACTTCTCTTTTTTCTTGTTTGTATTGTGTGTAATTTCATACTGCGTGAATTAACCTGCTGTGCAGACTATAGTTTGTTGTTGTATAGTCTGAGAACTTTCACGTTTCATCGAGTCATTGTTAATCAACTACATTTCTCTACACATTTTACTTTTTAAATTCTTTTTTCGTCAGTCTCCCTGCCAATTCGTACGAATTTTAATTACTCGCAAACTTATTCGTGTAATACTTGTCGATTTAAATAGGTCGATTCGGCCACGTGATCATCACGTCCAAGGATGGAAACGATAATCTGCTGAGAACAGTAGTGTTCGACGAACTCAGGCAGCTGGACAAGATGATCAGGAACACGAAAGCTACCTACGAAGGGGAGGAGTTCACTTATAGTCAGATTTGTGCCAAATGGTTGGACACTTGCTTCAACAACGACATTCTGGACCTACATCACGTCATAGAGTAAGTGTATTGCTAGAATCGTGGCATTGTTAATTATTCATTTCATTAAGCAACAGATTTTTATGTGTTTTTAACGTGCCAGAAAGATCTACAATGTTCTAAGAAAATGTTGAACGTAAAATTGAAACGGAAAATCATCTACACTAATAACAATTGTTCATACTTTGTACAAGTTTGAGATATTTTTTAAATCAGGAAGATACAATTGCATACTTTGTCATCTTTCGTGAAAAACAATATTTAGAAGAATATTTTTAAGACTGATCCGTGTGTTTGAGGGTCTAAGTAGTCGGTAGCACTTTGCAGGGATGTGGAAAAGAGGGAGCTGAACCTGACGTTCCCTGTGACATTGAACCCCATCACTTGGGACATTCACCTGTTACCAGTCTATTTCGGAGGTAGCGTGATCAACGAGGACCTGATCATCGAGTCTGTACCCTCCATGCAGCTGGCCTACTTTCTCACAGCTGACAATGCTCGCCAGGATGCGATGTAAGTTCGTGTCCAAGCTTCCACGTTACATACGTACTCGCTTGCTACTGTTAAATATATTACAAACATTTTAAAACTGTAGGAGAGAACGTAAGAAATTGGCAAAATCGCGAGCATACGAAATACCCTAATCCTATGACTCACACTGTATATCTAAAATCCTTTGCATCTTGAAAATAGCGGAGCAGCCTGGGAAGAAGCGTTTCTAGAGACGCTGAGGCAAGTGGAGGAGGACAACGTGTTCAAGCACATCGCTACCGCCAGGTTCGCTTCTAGGACCTTGGAACTGGAGCTAGAAGAGAACACCAAGACCATAGTACCTTATTTCTCGAGCACGTTTATCCTAATGGCACTGTTCTCTGTGGTGACGTGCATGATGACCGATTGGGTACGCAGCAAGCCCTGGTTGGGACTTCTTGGAAATGTCTCTGCGGCAATGGCCACTGTGGCGGCGTTTGGTCTCTGCATATACCTGGGTGTCGACTTCATCGGGTTGAATCTGGCTGCACCGTTCCTCATGATCGGTGAGTGGACGCGAATGTGCCTCGCTCTAAGGCAAAGTAGCCACATAATATAAGATCATAAATTTGATAAAATATAGGAGACAGTTATTTTAGATTTGAAGCTCTCGTGATGATCGATGGATGTCATGCTCTTGACTTTTAGGAAGACGATTATATTATGAGTGGCATTCTTGCGTTAACGCTCCGCGAACGTTACAGTTCGCTTCTTCAGGATACACCTGAACATTGAATTTCCGGAGTGAAAGTGTAAGAAGAACGAAATATTAGGTGGTTCCATAAGTTACGCAGTTGCTTTATTTATATTTATTTACTATTTGTTATATTCTATATTATATTAATTTATTTACATACATAGCTCTCGTCTAACGACAGTTTGTTTTCGTATATTGGACAAACAGAAAAATGTATCAGTTGCGTAACGATTGATCGATGATAAAAAATTTCTCTACCATTTATTTGTTAAATTATGTATTCAAATTTCCGATAACGTAATAAGGTCTATGTTATTCCTTTTAGACTCAACTGTTAAAAAATATTGCATTATTTGCCGAATGTCCTGATAATTCAGTACACGAAGCGTTAAAGAAAGAAGCGCGTAACTTTCCTCTGCCAAGATGGAGCAAGATCATAGAATGGTACTTGATTAGTATTCTTTGGATGTAGATACATCGACAGATGAATATATAGAATTCTGACAAAAGAATAACGTTTCGCTCTTTATTGGCGTTCGGTGCACTTTCGTTTGCGATACGAGGTGTCTAATGTAGGTTAAATAGATTCTATGTCATAGCGGTTCGCGTAATACCGAGAAAATTACGATAGCACCTAGAACGCCAAGGATTCAACTCGAGTCCTATAGAATTCTTAATCGTATCAAAAAGGTCCCGACTCATGTTCGTCGTAATTTGAATTTGCCAGATTGTCGGAAGAACTGCAATTCTAATGTTATACGGAGTGAATGATTGATGAGCGACTCATTGTTGTGCGAATTCTCAGAATAATAAGTGCGAATGAAACCACAGCTCAATGTGACTCGCATACTCTTCATGATGACTTAGTATCGATCTCGGAAATGGCAGACGAACTTTGAGCTTTTTGGATACCTTGGATACTTTCGAGTATTTGCGATACTTTTGGGCACATTCGAATACTTCTGACGCTTTTGGATACATTCAAATACTTCTGATGCTTTTGGATACTTTCGAATACTTCTAATGCTTTTGGATACTTTCAAATACTTCTAATGTTTTTGGATACTTTCAATTACTTCTGATCTTTTTGATCACTTATAGTATATTTTTATACATATAATATTATGGATATTTTTGATACTCGCGAATACTTTGGACACTAGCGAATACTTTGGACACTAGCGAATACTTTGGACACTAGCGAATACTTTGGACACTAGCGAATACTTTGGACACTAGCGAATACTTTGGACACTAGCGAATACTTTGGACACTAGCGAATACTTTGGACACTAGCGAATACTTTGGACACTAGCGAATACTTTGGATATTTTTGAATATTCTGGATACATTCGAATGCTGTATTTTCAATATTTTCGAGTACTTCGGTTATTTTTGAATACTTGGATAGTTTACGAGAACGATACTTTGGATATTTTATATATTCTTTTCATATTAAATGGATTCTACGGATTTTGTATGTTTAAATTTCCAATAAGAATTGGCGTTCTGATAATTCGAAAAGAAAGAAGAAAGATTTCCCAATGATTCGGTCGGACGTGTGCAACGATCGTGGTTGCCTGGTGGCTGGTGCATACGAGCGTAACGACGGAAGGGAAAAGTCGCGACGGCGGCTTCCGCTTTTCACGCAAATCACCCGGTGCTTGCCGATTCCAACCTGTTCCCCTGTTTCCCTGATCTGTGGCCAGCCGATCGAATCGAGGAGGGCTGTTAAACAGTGTTTTGCAACAATTTCGTCAATGATCATTGCGTTACGACTCGGTTGCTTTCCCTAGTATACACAATCTTTGATTAATTGTAATTACGCCTGTTGTTGTTGATCCTTTCGATTAATCCGACGTTCTTCTTAAGCTGCTAGATAAATATTTCCCACAGCAATTAGTATAATAATGGAAACACTTGTACAACGGCTAGTATTGTCTAATGGACTGGTGAAAAACGAATGTAGGTTATATAACGAGTACATTTCTATCGACCTCTCAATTTTAACTTTACTTTCGCTCCGCTGTTAAAAAGGAATATTTTAATATAAAGATAGTAAGAATGGAAGGAACTGACCAAGCACAGCTAAGGATGTAATTCCCAAAACAAACGACGTATTTGATTGGAACAGTACGATAAGCGATGGAAATTTACTATGTTCCACTCTTTAAATATATGTGTCGCGTTCAATCTGCCAGTAACTCATTGAAATGCAATGTTAAACGCACTGAGGTGAGCGCGAAACGACAGAAACATGAATTTCCGATAGAAATCCATCGAACGAAAGATGGTTCGATGGAAAAGTTTGGATGGTAACGCGGGAAATGGTGTGGAAATCGGTCGTCCTTGCTTGAAATTGAATAAATGCGTTTATTAGCGGTTATAAATCGTCGTCCAAATGTAGACAGGCTGAATCACGAATAAGCCAGCCATTCTGATTCACTCGACGCATTAACTGCCGCCTTGTTATCACGCTAATGGCACTGTGGTCGTTTTTATACCGACCGAAGGGGTGTTTGCGCCGACAAATCGCTCCCACAATGACTCAGCTGTGTCACATTGTATTTTCTTTTCTTGTTTTTTTCTCTCGTTCATATTAATTTACAACCAAGCAGCCTGACGTAACTTCCAATTAATCGAACTGATCGATCGAATTGTTTGCAGGTATCGGAATCGACGACACCTTCGTCATGTTGGCGGCCTGGAGACGAACCAGTATAATGAAACCGGTGCCTGAAAGAATGGCTGCGACTCTCAGCGAAGCTGCTGTCTCCATCACTATCACTTCGCTCACTGACATGATATCTTTTTTCATTGGCATTCTCTCGCCTTTCCCCTCGGTTCAGATCTTCTGTATTTATTCAGGTCCGTAGCACGCGATTTATCTAAACGCCAATAACTCCAAACTCCAAGGTCGAATGGATGATCCGTTACTTTGTTTGCCTCAGGATTCGCCGTGGTCTTCACCTTTGTCTTCCATCTGACCTTCTTCACGGGTTGCGTAGCCATTAGCGGTTACTGCGAGCAGAAGAACCTGCACAGCGTATTGTGCTGCAAGGTGCAGCCTCTCTCCAAATCCTGTAAGTCTCTGTCGCTCATATTTCTCTTTGTTCGAACGTTAACTTGCTCCGAGCTCTAGCACGACGATAGCCGAAAGAAGGTTTAACACGTTGACTGCCGCGTCACCCGTATTCGGGTGACAGCAAAGTTTCCGGTAGGGCCGCGTCACCCGTATTCGGGTGGCGCTTATTCGACTACTTGCGAAGGATCGTCGTAGGTATTTGAGGAGATATTCTAGAGGAAATAAAACCATTGAATTGTTATGAAAGTAATACGAAAATGGTTTATTAAAAAAATTATTTACTCGCATTACTAAAATATCAGAGAACGCTTGGTACTGCGGCACGCTGGCCTGACGGAGATTTCAGTGAAAACACGCGTGGCAGTCAACGTGTTTTAAAAGGTTAAAGGAGGAAGAAACCAGGGCCGCGTTTATACTTCTGGAAGCTCTAGGTGTGCAACTTGGTTTATAAACGTGGCCAAACAGGCAGCGAGATGCCAGCTTTTTGCGCCTAACGCGTCTCACGGTAAACGTGGCTCTGGAAAAACGCCGTAATTTTGCAAAACTGAATTATAATATAATAGACGAGCGTTGGTAGAAACAAAATGTTTAACGCGAAGTTTACTCATACTCGAATATTAGTTTTAAACTTTCTTCTGCCCACGACCGTGGACTGTCGGATTCTGAGAAGAATGTCTAATCCGAAATTTCTAATTCCGAATAAAAAAAAGAAAAAAAAGAAAGAAGAAAGCGAAACTAGTCGAACGAGATTCAGGACTAACATTGGAAGAAGCTGCGACACTGTGAGAGCGAGAAATGGAGCTGCAAGTGGATACACACGCATTTTCTTGTTACGTAACCGCCGAAGAATCCGCGGTAAAAGTAAGAGTTCGACGATCGTTTGCGACTCATTTCGGTTACTACATCCGATGTAACCATCCTGTTTACTTACACGTACGCGGCAATGGTAACAGGGACCGTTAAATCGCCAAAGAAGACGTTACCCGGAATACTTTCACGGGCAGAGCCTCGTCGAACGTATCATTCGTTGGTTTTATTTGAACTTTCATTTATTTGCCGCTTGCCACGGAACTTTCTATGCTAAGCAGCGGCCGGCCGGACCTCGGGCTCTTGGGGCCATTACACCAACGCTGCTTTATTCTTATTTCCATTCTACGAAAGGCGGCCGCTCTAAAAATCCTCTTGGAACAGACCTTTCTTTAACTAAAATCTTCTCACGAATACCGTTTGATCGTGAAAAGTTGGTACATGATCATTGCGAGAGAAAGGTCGTTGTAAATCGCCGGCGATTTCGATCGTGAAAGCCGGAAGATCCTGACCAACCGTCGTCGAGTCTCTAAAATCATTTAGAAATTGTGGCTCGATGCACCAGCAAGTCCCTTGCTATCCCTTACACCGGTTACGAGTCGACAAATCGCTTTGGCGATAGCTCGTACCTGTAATTGGCAAAATTGGAAATCGATCGTCTTGCGATCCGAATCGAGTTATTTCGTCCGTGTACTCCTTTGGTTCTTGTCAATTCGATGGGAAACCGACGAGACGCCAGATGTCCGGTGGTAGCCGCCGGTTACGCGAGAAATGCGTACCAGGTTACGTTAGAGCGTCGCTAATTCGTTAGATCACCGTTGCGTTATGTAACCTCGTCACTTTCTCCCGAGGCATTGTCAACAGTTATAAACAATACCGTCTTGCATATTTTTGCACGATCTGCGTTTTGCATATTCCAGTTTTTCCCTTTTCTCGCTGCTTTCGATGGTCTGTGAAAAGCGGCAAACTGTATTTGCTCATTTCCGCGATCACTCGTGCACCATCGGCTGGAAAACGCGGTGAAAGTGCCATTTCAAGGTGGTTACACGCACCATCGACGCAAATATAATTTACACGGCGAACCTAGCTTTTATCTTCACGCGTGGCTAGGCCTCAAAGGTTTAAGGTCGTTGGAATTTATCATTAATAATTGGTATCGTGACTCGATCGAGAAGAATTGGTAATCAATCGGTAAGCAAGAAAGGTGGCGGACACGCGTGGTCAACGCATCTTGGAAATCGATTGTCCCGATCAGGAACGCGTGCTTGGCGTATTAATGCGAGTCTTCGTATATCATAATGTTCATTGTCGTTTTGGCGCGTGACATTGTACCGTCGTTCTCCTCTGGCTTTGTTCCCGCTAAACAATGACTGTCCGTACATTCTTTTTCTCACAATGTGCACGGGATTCATAGTAGAAGACAATGCAACAGATTCTCGTGAAAAGAGCGATCGCGTGATACACCACAACCACCCCTTTCCACTCGAATCAGCGAACTAACGACGAACGAATGTTATTTTGTTTTTCAGCTAACAGATCGTGGCTCTATAGAGCACTGTGCAGTGGAGGAGTAGATCCGGACGATCCATACAACCCCATCGATAACCCAGAACACGGCTGCATGAGCTGGTTCAGGGATTATCTGGCTGCCGCGCTGAATTGCAGACCCGTCAAGGTCATCGTCATCCTGATATTCGCCTGTTACCTCGCTGGCGCTCTTTACGGCCTGACGACTCTTCAGGAGGGCTTGGACCGTCGCAAGCTCTCCAAGAACGACTCCTACTCGATCACTTTCTACGACCGGCAGGACTACTACTTCCGGGAATTCCCGTATAGAATACAGGTAGATAGAATACAGGCGATCGTTATCTGAAAAGTAGCAGATTCTGGTGCAGATTCGCGATTTTTGTCATTTTTGAGGCACGCAGTATCGTACTATTTTGACACAGAGGCATGGACTTATTTATTTTCTACTATATCGACAAATACGAATAACGAAAACATACAGGTCCAGCGTGAATGACCTGAATATTGAGATATAATAGATTTGAATAATAAATTTAAATAATAATAAGATAATAAAATATAATCGAGAAACGGTTGTAACGAGAAAAGGTCGAAAATCGTTGGTTTGGCTAGGGGTTTGTTTGGGATTCGTTTTTCAATCGAAGAGATTTTTGAGGGTAGAGAAGGAGAAAGTGTTTGCAGCCAAGAGGTCCAGGAACCGCGACAAACCTCCGAAGATTCATCAACCTGCTAGTAACTCGCTACACGCAATTATGTCACGTGGGCAACTTTCTCTCGGCTTCACTGCGTCGAAGAAAAGTGACTGGCGTTGCGTCACACGGTGCTGTCGCGATTTTTCTGGTTCAATCCAGAGGACGTTCGCTGGAACGTCGGGAGTACCGCATTCTCCGCTCCGGAACCCCGTAATTGCTAGTTTCTGGCGAACTAGGCGTGGCTGGAAGACACTTAATTGCCGTCCGGGCTATAGGAGGACTTTCAAGTTCATAGAAACCGCTCTTCATAATTTTATACCTCATTCCGCGTGTTCGATATCTTTAGATCGCGAGTAAATGGCGAGCAAAAGACGAAGAAAGTTTCCTGGTCTGAAATTAAATAATTCCGCCGATATTCGCCGACGAGTTTCATGAACCAGTTGCTGCGAGGGTCTACAAAGACTTTTGTCATTTTTGTTTCAGGTTGTAGTAAGCGGAAAGTACGACTACAGCGATCCGGTGATTCAATCGCAAATGGAAAATCTGACCAGGTCTCTGGAAGCCAGCAAGTACATCAGCAGCGCTCCCATATACACGGAGAGCTGGCTCAGAAGCTTCCTCAGCTACGCCAACAACAGCGCCACCGACGTGGAAATCAAGGACGAGAAAACTTTCATCAAAGTGTTGAAGGACACTTGGCTGTCCCCGAAAAGTAGCTTCTCTCTGGACGTGAAGTTTGACCAGGCCGAAGAGCACATCATTGCCAGTAGATTTTTGATCCAGGCGGTGAACGTCAGCGGGACGAACCAAGAGAAAGACATGGTGAAGGAACTGCGTCGGATTTGCGCCCAGTCTTCGTTGAACGCCAGCGTGTTCCACCCTTACTTCGTGTTCTTCGACCAGTTCGAGTTGGTTAAGCCCACCAGCATCCAGTGCATGGTCTTCGGCGCCCTCATAATGATGCTCATCAGCTTCATCTTCATTCCCAACGTTCTGTGCTGCCTCTGGGTAGCCTTCTGTATTATCTCGATCGAGTTAGGCGTGGCCGGGTACATGGCTCTTTGGGACGTGAACCTGGACAGCATATCCATGATCAATCTCATCATGTGCATAGGCTTCAGCGTCGACTTCACCGCTCATATCTGTTACGCCTACATGAGCTCGAAGCAAAAGACTGCGGAAGACAGAGTGAAGGAAAGCTTGTACAGTCTCGGTCTTCCGATAGTGCAAGGAGCCACTTCAACGATCCTGGGTCTCATAGCTTTAGTGCTTGCAGGTACCTACATCTTCATGGTGTTCTTCAAGATGGTGTTCCTGGTGATATTCATAGGAGCCATGCACGGCATGTTCCTGCTGCCCGTTCTGCTCTCT
Organism: Bombus flavifrons; assembly: GCF_040668555.2. Lineage (NCBI taxonomy): Eukaryota > Metazoa > Arthropoda > Insecta > Hymenoptera > Apidae > Bombus > Bombus flavifrons. Next base: position 5,642,429 of record NC_138457.1, on the reverse strand, counting down.
CTGTTCGGCCCGTCGTCCTACAAAGACAAGAAAACCGACTCGGACAAGGCTCAACAGCGGAAGGTGTCGGAAAAGGATGTGAATTGCAAACTCCAGCAGCCTTACGTGATCCCACACCCGACTCTCACTTACTATCATTCTTCTGCGCCCGCGAAAAGTCTACAGGACAGTCCCGCCACCAGTCTAGCCGCCTTCGAAGACAGAGATCCTGGTCTGGGCACCAGCGAGGACAGCAACTCTACGGAAAGTGGCTCCTCCCAAAGTAGAAGAAGGGAAGGCCAGCTGGAACCAGAGAACCAAAGGCGGCACGACGTCTGGAGAAGGTCCATAGGCGTTCTCTATGGCACGTCTCAGTTTCAGACCTCTTCACCGCCAGCTGCTCCTCCTCCGGATTATTCTGCCACGACCCCAGAGACTCAGAACGATCAGGAGCGACGAGCAGCCAGGACGGTGTCTTACCTGGGACCCTATCCACCTCACAGGCCGGCCAATCAGCTGCACAGAGATCACAGGAGAAGTAGATCGTACCATAATCTGCATCACTCGTCGAGGTACCTGACTGACCCGCGTTATCCTTAAGAACGAAGAAGCAGAGAACGAGCGTAGCTTGTGCACGGCTTGCAGAGGGAAATCCAATTTTTCTGTCGTGTGACGGTCGTCGAAAATACGGTTCACGTTGTTTGAGAATTTCTCTTGGAACCTGGCAATCAGGCTTGAAAGACTTGCTCGTGGCTGTAGATACAAATCGGTGGCTGGAAGAGCAGCGAATATGGTTCCTTCCCCGGAGCAGTATATTTAACAAGAAGGAAAGAAAGAGAGAAAGAAAGAAATCTTCTCAGGAACGTCTCTGCAAGTCGTGTTCGTCTTAGAAAGGAGACTCGAGTGTAGACTCGTAAGTAAGTAAAGTAAGCAAAGAGACTCGTTTTTCAAGTGTGAGCTCTAGGATACTGTCAGAGGAACTGTATGGTAGAAAAATAGCACCTTCTAAGATCGAATTACGTCAGCCAGTATTTTTAAACATTCTTCAGTCTTCTTTTCCCGTGATTATTTTATTAGAAGAAACGAAAGATAGACTGACCGTGGTCGAGCTTTGAAAATCCGGGCTGACGTTGATCGAAGCAGCGAATTTGATACGTTTTTACCTTGAGCCGAATGCATGATAACGAATTTCTTCTCCGATACTAGTTCGACCACAGTCTTTTATTTAGACTAGTAGCTTCTAGCTGTACCAGCAGGCAACGGTAGTTACCGTGCACGAGTCAGTGGAGGAAACGACGAAAGTGGTCTTCCACGATCTGCAGTTAGAATGTAAGAACGAATCTGCTCAATGGAAATCAAAACCAAAACGCAACAGCAGGGAGAATCAATTTTTCAAGCAAAAAAATTCGAAGAACCGTCGATCGTGCCTTACCATGAAATGTGTTCTCGATAAAGAAGGAAGGAAAAGGAGAAATTGCACGTTTCACGGCCGTGCTACGGCGAAACGAAATCGAACGGAATCGTGGAAATTTTTTAGTTCGATCGAGAAACGAACCGAGGCCGATTCTCCTCCGGTGTTTCTCTTCTTTGTAATGCTATCACGCCGCTGATTTCAAATGTGTGACACGTGCGTGGAGTACGACTGCGAGTCAACTTGTATTGTATTTGCGATTTTCAATGGGAACTCTGCTCTCCTTATTTTAGCAAATTTTTTATAGCGATTCAAGAATACTAATCTTGAAAAATTAATTGTCGATTTTATTAAAAAAAAAAAAAAAAAAAAAAGCTATCATATATTATGTATTATTTAATATAGAAGAAGGTATTACGGAAGAGACATAATTTACGAGCGAAGAAGTTAAAGAAAAGCGAGAGAAAGTTCCGAAAGAGAAATACGTTCGACAACGACGATTTATTCCAAAGGAAATATATTCTTCCGCGATTTTTAATGGATAAAATAAACGATACATGCTGCGTGTTCGGCACAATTCTTTCTGTATAGCACAAACGAGTATGCGTGTTGGTGAATGAGAGAGTGCAGCGAATATTATGCATTGTCACAGACTGGCAGCTGCCATTGAGAAACTTCTTGTAAGCGAAATATATTCTGGTAATGATTTCCTGATGGTTGTTTGCCGGAACCGTGTTCTCGTCCTTCCTTTTCCATGCAAAATACTTCAGGAAGAGGGAGTCCCTTTACAAAGCCTGGGATGCCCAACCAACTTGTTAAAACAAGAATCACCAGATCCTATGAATACGTAAAAAGTTTGCTTTAAATCTTCTCTTACCTTTGAACGAATAAACAACGCTACAGAGAATTTGCAGGAAATTTATCGCGAGCATGGAACAGAACCATCGGAACGACTTATCCTTCGCTTCCTTACCTACGACACAACCTTTCACCGAGAGACTTGCTAGCAGTCGATGTTACCGCGTCAGTAGACGCTTATCCCACGCGAGCATAGATTCTACACAGACAGTCGATACAATGGGTTGCTGCAACCTTTGACCAAAATCACAAATGGCACTTCGAAATGGAAAATTTCGAAGAAAATCTTTATTTTCCCTTTTTCCATTACGGATGCGGTCGCATGATTTTGTATGCAGAGGGAAATTTGTATGTAAAGTGGAAGAATGTGCACGAGGCTAGGAAGATAGCAGGCTGAAGGAAGAATCCCTGTCCCTAGATATTCTTTTATTTGCTCCGGCGAGTCCGGCCATGCATGAAACACCGAGCTTAAAGTCGACTTGTCCCTTTTGGGATATTGCATCCCCGACGTCTCGGATAGCGGGCGATTTTCAAAGGTTTCCATCGGAACAGAGATTACCTCGGGATTCCTGTACGCGCGAAGGAACGCTGCTATCGAGACACAGTGAATCGCCGTCCGAAGGAACAGCGATGTTTACGAGGCCAGAAAATTTCTCCAGACTGCGCGCAGTGCACACGCTCTTGAAACTGTCGCGATATTCGACACGGGACGTCGCACATTTTTCTCAAATTCGAAGCAGTTACTGGATTGAGAATATCGCCGAGCATCCACCTTTTCACGAAAAGGAGAAAGTAGAGAATTTTTGTACCTCTTCAGGCATCTGAAATTCTAATAATCGTTCTAACAAGCATAATTTTATAGGTACTGAGGTGTAGAAGCAGAATCATTTACGACGAACGCAATAGGAAAGTTGTGAAAAATGTAGAAGCAATGACGAAGAAATTGACAGTGTCACGAGATACGTTCGAGACGTTCCATCTTGTTTTAGAAATGAGCTGAGGAAGAAATGGTACAATTAGTAACAGGATTATTTGAGAAAATATTAGCTTGTTCGAAATGTTTCTGTCGTTTTGTAAGGAAATAATAGATTCATGATCGTTTTTGTCATATATTATTTTATTGAATCATGTATGATCCATTTCGTTCTATTGGAATTAATAATATTAATAATATTAATAATATAATGGTATATGATTATCGAATAATAATGTAATTAAATAATATAAAAGAAACAAATATTGCTCATCTGTTATGTCCTTACGAAGCGAAAGAAACTTTTCGGACGACCTGGTATTTGCATTGCGAAACCTTAACTTAATTTGTCGCATTTTATCGTTGTCAATTAGCAATTTGAGCAACATGTTTCCACGTACTATATAAATATCGATTTCCCTCGACAAGATAACCTTTGAATTGTTGCATTTCATGCGTTTGTTTCCAAGTTGCGATGCTTGCAAATCAGAAGGTTTCAATTCTCCGTCTTCAATTTTTTACATCTTGTACAACTTTCCCATTACATTTGCCAAGAATAATCGTACTTTTACGATTCGTCAGGACTTACGGAGCGACGTCTTATTAGAATTCTAGTGGCAAATACAAATTTGCTAGTTTCTCACCATCTATCTTTCTCTATTAATCCTTCTGAAATCGATGTTTACATTTTCGCTGCCGTGTGCCAGTGGAATTGTTCCATACTGTGGAATCGTTTTAAACGTTTTATCCTGTTATCTCGCCAGGATAACAATCCCATCCATCGAACGCAATATTCTCCGATAGAGCAATTTGCTGTCAGAGAAAATAGGGAACGTTGGCAGGAAAACGTCTCATGAAGTGACAACTGTTATTTTTTTGTCAACAATGCATTAACATACTGTTGGAAAGTAAAAGGAGAAGAAATCGAGACGTTGGAAATGCTCTACGATTCATTGGTGGCCAACGTTGTCTCGTTAATCGTCTCGTTCGATTAGTTTTACAATCTATTATTGGCCAGGTCCATTTCGATGACAGACGCAAGAGGTGTTCCGGATTTCAATTAAATCTCGCGTGTCGGTGGTTCTATACGAGGAACGAACGTACACAGCAACTTTTAGCCGCAGTTGACTAATCACAGTTGTGGCAAAAATACATTCAGAGTTGAAAAATCACACGTTGTTGCACAGTTGCAGATATCGATTCGGCCAACTCACTGATTTAATGTCACTGACATTTAATGTTCAGGTTCGTTAGCGATAACAGTTCGTATCAGTTAAGTTAACTTTTGTTTTTCCCAAAGAACCGCATTAACCAGTTAGCTGTTGCGACCTCCTTGAAAAGCGCGTATCTAAAATGTGTCGCGAAAAGTAAGCGACGACGAGTATACTCGTCGAACGCAGACGCATGTCAAAATATAGTTATAATATAGAATCAAGTTGTAACGAAACGACTGTTTTATTTGTTCATTTTATTACTCCGATTTACCGCGATTACTACATTACAATTTAAACAGCAAATTGTAACTACCTTTTACGCATAACGAGTATACTCGTCTTAATACAAAATATTGTCGTTTGTTCATGACGAGTATACTGCAGTTTATTGCAGTTATTAAATTGCAATTTATACAGCAAATTTAAATACTTTTTACTCATGACGAGTATACTCGTTGTCATACAAAATATCGTTGTTTGTTCATGACGAGTATACTGCAATTTATTGCAGTTATTAAATTGCAGTTTAAACAGCAAATTGTAACTACCTTTTACCCATGACGAGTATACTCGTCGTAATACAAAATATTGTCGTTTGTTCATGACGAGTATACTGCAATTTGTTGCAGTTATTAAATTGCAATTTATACAGCAAATTTAAATACTTTTTACGCATGGCGAGTATACTCGTCATGATATAAAATATCGCGTGACGAGTGACGAATATACTGCAATTTATTGCAGCTATTAAATTGCAATTTAAACAGCAAATTGTAACTGTCTTTTACGCATGACGAGTATACTCGTCAAAAATAGCTAACTGGTTAAATGTCACCAGTTACGGAAGATTAAATCGTTTTATGCATTTTGCGCTGTCAGACAGCATCTGGACCTGACTTAGTCGCGCAGATGTCAAGAATTCAGTCTAAATCCGGTCTAGTTGCTTTTATTACGAGAGCAAAGTTAATCGATTCACAGCGTACGATGTGGTAATCAGGTACTGTTAACTATAATTACTATCACTATGTGGCGCAAGTGTCTCAATGTAATTTCGCCTTCCTCTAACCATCGATCGGACAAATTGATTTGCTTCCACCTGCACGACTAACATCCTCGTAATCCATTCCTATTGCAGCCACCTCCTGATATCATTGAACGAACATCATTCTACAGCGTAGCAGCCAACAACATCACGCAAATGTCGACAACGTTTATCGGACATAGGACGTCCAATCAAACCTGTATTCATGAAATATCGTTGGTCTCTGGGTTCGCAACTTCCTATCGCGGCGTACCGTGCACAGTTTTCTCCCCTCCTTTTTTATTTTTTTTTTTTTTATTTCCTTCGAATTCCATGTTCTCGCAGTTCACGTTCTCATAATTTCCAGCTGGATCACGAAGTGCAGTTTGCTACCACCGAAAAGCCCAAAAATAGAGAGAGAGAGAGAGAGAGAGAGAGAGAGAGAGAGAGAGAGAGAGAGAGAGAGAGAGAGAGAGAGAGAGAGAGCTCAGAAAATATTCATCAAATTCCCAGAAAAAGGAGCTCTTACTTCGCTTCCGTCTTGTTTCAAGCTACACCGTGAGGAATATTGAATAAATTAGCATATCGACGAGGAGAGAGCCAGGTACCTTCGTGTTGCACCATATACTCACACATATATTTAACTTACAAACATATTTCAGCATTCATTATACAATAGAAGACTTTTGTATGAATTACATGTGTTGTATGAATTAAACATTTTGAAATCTCATAAACGCTGTAACAACATACGATTGTGGTGATTATATCGAGCAAATTTGAAAGCAATCTGAGAATGTATATAGAAGTTACAGAATTACTGTAAATATATATTATATTTAGTCTAAGCTTAAGCGTACAACTAGTATTAAATATACGTATTAAGTAATAAGTACGAAGTATATTGAACATTCAGATCTATCGATGTAACGAATAATTGACTGTTGGAATACTTTGCTGAGCTCTGCGAACGGTATGCTCGCAATAAACGAGTCGGCCACAAAAGCACGATGAAAGTCAACTCTCCATAAATGAAAATATGTAAAAGAAAAACAATTACGAACATTTCTTTTTAAAATGTTCCTCGTAATTTGTCGAACATATTGGATACGTATCTATATAACGGAAAATTGATAACTTTGCGAAAAAAACAACGGAGTTGCTCCTCGATCTGCCTTCCTGAGCAGCTCAAATATCCACAGCTTTCATGTACATTTGCAAACTTGTTTCAAACGTTACCGATACGATCGTTAATTGTCACGGTGCTAATGAAATTTCAGAATGTATCCAATAACACGCACGTAATGCGTCCTATAGAAGGTGTCTACGAATGTCGCAAGTACTTTGTCAAGCCACGTAGACGAAGACAGAAGCCAGGCCACGTTGAAGAACCTGGCGAAATTCCAGGCTACGCAGGTTCTAGCGGAATTCTTCTCCCCACCTTGCAGACTAACTCGATCAGCCACTCGTTCCTCCATGAATTCCCGTCCATTTGAAGGGAATGCCGGGTTCAAAGGGTTCGATATTGTCGCTAGAGTCGCAGCCATTCTCCGTCGGAGGCTGATCTCCAGGCAGAGCAAATTATCCGGTCGCGGATTCGTCGAACGTGCACGTCGGACAGAGAATTATTAACCACGAGCTCGTCGACGGGTTATGCAACGGCGTGCCTCTCTCCAGGCCGTGAGTTATTGTCGGGAATCCTAAGGCGAGTTCCTAGCCGGGGAGGAACCTGACGAGTATCCTGACAAGCAGCCTGTTGCGTGACCTGACCGATCAATATCTGTACAGGCGCAACACCCGCAACCGCTCTTCCTATCTTCTCGACCTAACGCGTCTCGTTTCATCCCTCAGACCAGCGTGTTCCCCTTTCTTCTCTCTTTCTTCCCTCTTTTCCCTATTCTTGTTGTCGGTTCGTCTTGTTGAACGAGTAGGAACGACAGACATGCTGGCGGGTCTAGCGCATTTGTGAATTAATACCGGGGACGTGGCAGTATTAGGAAATTTGATGTCATCGTGCTTATACTGATTCAGCTCTCTGTGAGTGTGAGTAAGGGAATGGAGGATAAATTGAATGATTTGTAGACTATAGGTTGTTTATGCATTTGTGGGAAATTTAAACATGTGCAAGAAACGAACATGGTATGAGCAAGTATAAGATACACTTTTGAAAAGATAGATTAGTATGGGTCTTAAAATTGAATGATTTGTAGACTATAGGTTGTTTATGCATTTGTGGGAAATTTAAATGTGTACAAGAAAAGAACATGATTTCCTAAACAGAAAGATTAGTATGGGTCATTAAATTGAATGATTTATAGACTATAGATGGTTTATGCATTTGTGGGAAATTTAAACATGTACAAGAAACGAACATGGTATGAGCAAGTATAAGATACACTTTTGAAAAGATAGATTAGTATGGGTCTTAAAATTGAATGATTTGTAGACTATAGGTTGTTTATGCATTTGTGGGAAATTTAAATGTGTACAAGAAACGTACATGACATGCAGAAATATAAAATACATTCCTGAACTGAAAGATTAGTATGGGTCTTTAAATTGAATGATTTGTAGACTATAGGTTGTTTATGCATTTGTGGGAAATTTAAATATGTACAAGTAAGGAACATGATACGCAGAAATATAAAATACGCTAGTTGGCAAGAAGATAGAATACCCTCAAATTTAATTCTTCTCCGGTTTTTACATAATAAATGTGTCCAATTTTGATACTCAAGTTACGAGCACGGAGTAGAAAGTGCTTGAAAAACTAAGACGAAGAGCGCTTTAAGTTGTGTAGAGAAGGTTCTCTATTTTCAGGGAGTTTTCCCCTCTTTGCTGCCTGAAGTACCTTTTGTATTCCTTGCTTTTGGAAAATTGTGTTGGTGCACGAGAAACTTGATTTGAAAAAAAAAAAAAAAAAAAAAAGAAGGAGAATTATATTATAATGAGAATCGCATGCTTCAGTATCGAAGAATTGCTCGAAGGTTGCTTTTGGTGTCTTCATTTCGAAGCAGTTTGTTTGATAACAGTTTTGAAAAATTGTCGAGGTGCTTGGAAAAATGATTGTCCGTAAGCGCAAGGTAGCGACTATCTCCATACGTCTTCTATCCATTTTTCCATTTTTCTATTTCCTTTATTTTCTCCATTCGTGTCAAGCGACGAGTAATGATGCGAAATATTTCGGTTTCACTGGAATAATGTCTCCTTTGTCGCGAACGAGTTTTAATTCCTCTCTCTCTCTCTCTCTCTCTTTTTCTACGAATTAATCTGAAACGAAACGAAGAACTTTAACAAATTTTCTCTCGATGCTGAGATTCAGATTTCCAGCAGTTTTTAAGCCGCAACTTGCAAGTTGGAGCTCATGAAAACGTTGCTCGAATACCTTGATAATTCACGACGTTGAACAACCAAATTTCTTTACAGAAAATTTTATCGGCTTTGTGGTATTTTACCGATGATCAAATATCGAAGAATATTCGAGACGTGTTAATCTTTGGAAAAATGATTCCTCTGTCTATATTTTCAATTTAAGACGAACCTCGAAACGAACTAATCGTTACGTGGCGAAATTAATCGATCAAAGTGGTTATAGCGATGTTTCAATTATCAGTCAACGATATTAATTACGTCATTGGCAACACGCAGCTGTAACTTTTCCAGTGAATAATTTGCAATAATTATCGAGAGCCCACTGGAGCGTTACGATGGCGGTTTAGACGTGTGTGCCTTTGAGAAGTCGGAATGCTGTCTAACAGTTCCTTTTGCTTGGAAAATTGTTTATTATACGAATGATTCGGTGTACTTCATCCGTGGAGGGAAAATAATTACGTGGCTAAAGAGCTTGACCCGCTTTTTCCACGTTGACGTCAAAACTCGTATACAAATCCCGACGACCGCCGAGAATTTCCATCCCTTCTCAACAAAAACATTACGATTCCTCATTCAGCTCTTTTTCCAGCGGAAACTTCTTTGCCCGTTGTCGAAGAAAAAAATTAGGAAGCAGCCGCAGACTGAGAACCAAATCCGAATAAATCTAATTAGATCGGACTTAATCCAGACTGATGGTTGGATGGTAGGAAAGTAGCAGGAAATCCACGACTGATATAATAAGAGACAATCAACTTCTTTTTATCAACCAATCTCGAAAATATATGTCTCGCTTTCAAACGATCTATAACCTTGTTGCTTTCGCTCATCTTCGACCGAATTTTTTCCAATCGAATTTTCCGAAAAATTATATTTTCTTTTCTTTTTGTCTTTCTACGTGTCGCAAGAAAATACGAAAAATATCGGTACCACGATGCGATGATTTCTCCTTTCAATTTTGCGTTAAATATCTTGTTTAAGGCGTCACAGATTCTTCTTTTAATGGTTACGATTACGAGATTCAAATATAAAAGTTGCAGCATAGCTCTCCTATTTATCTATCGATAAATAGTAATACCCTATCGGGTATACTTCGTCAAAATTTCCTCAAAATCGCTGTAGAAATTCTGTTGAAAGTGTATGACGAAGTTGGAAAGTTTGCGATAAGAGTAGAGGAGTCTTGCGAATTCGTTTAATTTTTCAAGTTGAGTGCAGTTTAAATTGGACTTGGATGTGGTATAGAGCGGAGTTGGGTCGGACGAGTTACTCGACGGCACGCCATTATTTTGATCACACGATCGCATTGTTATCGCGGCGACTGTGGCGTACACGGTTCTCGATGTTCGCCGAAGGAGCATGAGGGTGGAAAAGGGTAGAACGGTTGGAAAGGGGACGCCGTTGGCGCCAGGAAGGCGTCGTTTACCATAGCACCGAGGCCTGCTCTCACCAAGACGCAGCATGACTCACGAAAATCCCACGAATTTAAACGCGAGCCTCCGGTTTCCAGCCACGGCTTCCACATCGAATTTAACTAGCTACTTGTTGAGATGAAAGCAGAACCCAATACTCTCGCCAGCCACGTTTATTCGACGCCAGAACCAATTATCTTAATTGAACGACGTATTTCGATTACCTGGAAGAGTTTTTCATAAATTAAACAATTTTGAGTAAATCAGAGAGGACTTACTTCGCTTAATTCTCCCTAATAATATTTCACTTTCTTATTTCTGTAATAACTTTCATTTTAAACGAGACACAGGGTATTTTGGGTATTTTTGTTGAAAGTTCGACTGTTTCGAATCTTTCGGATAAATTAGACAATTGCACTTTGACATGTACTTCGATTTTTTAATAATATTACCGTTTCTTATTTTCATGACAATTTCCATTTTAAGAGAGATACAGAATATTTTGGGTATTTTTGTTGAAACTTTGACCGTTTCGAATCTTTCGGATAAATTAGACAATTACACTTTGACATGTACTTCGATTCTTCAATAATATCACCGTTTCTTATTTCTATGACAATTTTCGTTTTAAACAAGACACGGAGTATTTTGGGTATTTTTGTTGAAAGTTCGATTATTTCGAATCTTTCGGATAAATTAGACAATTACACTTTGACATGTACTTCGATTCTTCAATAATATCACCGTTTCTTATTTCTATGACAATTTTCGTTTTAAACAAGACACGGAGTATTTTGGGTATTTTTGTTGAAAGTTCGACTGTTTCGAATCTTTCGGATAAATTAGACAATTACACTTTGACATGTACTTCGATTCTTCAATAATATCACCGTTTCTTATTTCTATGACAATTTTCGTTTTAAACAAGACACGGAGTATTTTGGGTATTTTTGTTGAAAGTTCGACTGTTTCGAATCTTTCGGATAAATTAGACAATTACACTTTGACATGTGCTTCGATTCTTCAATAATATTTCAATGACATACTTCTACGACAATTTTCACTTTAAACGAGGGTGGCGAAGTATTTTTTAATAAATCAAACAAGCAATTTCCAGCGAATTAAGATTTATACTCACTACGTTGTCTCGAACTTCCTTAGAATCCTTAACAAGATTTCCAGTTTTTTATTTCTCTAACAATCTTCATTCTAAACGAACTAGTTTTTATTCAATCAAACGGACGATATCGATGGAAAAATAATAAATTCCAACGGTAGCTTAAACTTCGATTTCGCGATAAAATTTTTCACTTTCTTATCAGTTGTAATTCCAAACGAGTTATAGTTACAGAATTTTCAAGGATATTTTTGAGGTTCGTCTTGTTATTTCGATCGACGGCATATTAATAAAGTAAGAACGATCGAAGCCCCGAACGGATCACGTTAGTATTCACAGGTCGTTCTACTCCAGCGAAGCGTTTCCTCCAGGATGGCTCACGTGTTTCCCCTGAATCGATTGGACGCGCCGCTCCCTGAGCTTCCATTTTTGCGCCACTTCTCCATCGCGTGTGCCTCGACATTGCCGCTCAACCCGCTAACGACGTCGACCTGCTCTGCAATCCTTCAAATTTTCCAGACATCGTGAAATTATCGATATAATTGCTCAGATTTTTATTACGATATTGCACATACCGACCTCCATTCAGACTCTAACGTTCCAAACAAGTCTCATAATTTCCAAGCGATTTGTCAGCTTTGTCTTACCTACCTTTAAATTTCTCAGCGCTTACACGTAACGCACAAGCGCGTACTTTGTCGTTCACGAGCATTAGCAGTCCTCCTGCTTTCGTAATTATACGTAGAAGATATATTCGTTGAAATCGTTCTAGCGAATTACCGCGATACGTCAAAAGGAATCAACGTAATAATAAATTACAGTAATTCAGTAGCGTTGCAGCGGATGGAAGTGGTACGGTGAATTGTCATAATTACGCGTCTTCTAATCGAAATCCTATTGAAACAAAAAATAAGATGTGTTAGACAAGACATTACAAGATGTTCATTCGAAATCTCAATACGTTTCGTAAAATCATTGTTGTAGGAGATAACGTCGAAATCGATGAAAACGATGACTGAAAGAAAGACATACGTTATATGGGTAAAAAATATCCTGTTATGTAAAATTGCCGGGATTATTGTCGCATAATGTTAGAAGCGAACGTTATAGTCTAACGTCTTAAATGACGTAAGAATTGAAACGATGAAATTTGCTGAACATTTTGCTAATTTCCTAATCATCTTTCGCAGTATCAATACTCCCATCTCAAAGACTTTGAAATATGTTGAAATAAGTTGCTCATTTTCTACAACTTTTTCCTAGGTACATAATAGGCGAACTATTTTAGCTTCCGAGGTATTGGGAGAAAAGGTTGCTTTAAAATTACACATGCGATATTTTTGTACTCTCAAGATATACATGTAATGATGTAAAAGCGTGGGTGGGGCAGAGCCCTTCCCCCTGCACCCTTGCGGTACAGAAAATCCAACCCAACCCAAGTTCTACTTTAATTTATCCAAAAGTAACTTCAGATTCTTTATGGGGTAGGGGAGCGCACTTTTACTTCATAACACACATATACATGTACATGTGTATTAAATATTCACCCTTAATTTAAGGGGAAATTTCAACAAATACGTACAAGGAGATAGCAAGAACCGCGAAATCTCGAATAAGCTGGCTGTATGTGTTCGCATACGACGCTTCAGGTTGATGTTAAAAAAACAGCCCCAAAAGAATTTCAGTGCACGATCCTTTGTTTTCGAGAAATTAATACGTTTCTTTTTATGTCTTACTTTATAAATCTTCTTCATACTACAATAGTATTATGTCTGTTAAGAATATTCACTCTTCTTCTGTGATTTACTTTGACAAGTTTCCCACCATTTTTATTCATTATGACACACTACTGCATGTCCTTACGATTTGTCGAGTGAAATTTGTAGTAGAAGCATGCAAAACGCAAGAAACTGCCGCAAGAAGAACATAATTTCTCGATTCATTTTCCGAGAGCAAAGGTAAAATCCCTTTGGCACTGTTTCGCCATCGATCCACAGCGTCGAACGCACATGTAGCCAACTCGTTCGAGATTTCGCGGTTCCATTGCCATCTCCTTGTTAACATCGCATATTTATAACGATAAACATATTTTTTATCTCGGAGCTTAAAAGAATATAATATATACATATTATATATTATGATAACACATTTCAAGTTAATTACAAATGAAATTAATGGCTGCCTTATTTAGCCCTTTTACTGCTTACTACTCTTTACCTCTACTTTTTATTTCCAGTTTGTTGGTTGTACAGGCCTCGTGGACCGTTTGCTGCCCCTGGAAAATATATTAAAATCCTAATTTGCCTGGTAAAAAGAAGCCCTGGAGGGTGTAATCGGAGTCCTCGAGTGTTCCAGATTTTTCAGGGTCACCGATCCGAGGATCTAGAACGTTCCCATTGTTGGTAATATCGTCAGCGTGGCTTCGAATTGAACGTCGATAGCCGGATATGCAGGTCTGGTAGCTGGCTGTTAACGTCAGCCATTCTTTTGCAACACCGGCCAGAACAGAGGCCGGGGCCTGTTATCTCAGGCTACGTCAATTCCAATAATTGGAGGATCTTGATAACGCGGCTTGCACGTGTAGCCCGAGGCGCTGGCATTTATTAGCCGGGACTTGTCTCGATACAGCCATCCTTTCCTCCGATGTTAATTTCCTACCACCTGGTAGTAGCCTCTGATCCGCTAGATCAGCCTTCAGCATCGTCCAGATTTTCATCCCGGCGAGGATGAAACTCCTACACTGAGAAAACCACTGCGCCGTCTCTCTCTCTCTCTCTCTCTTTTTCCTCACCTCGAAGTCACTGGATTTTCTATTTCTCCTGGATGTTGGGACCATTACTTCTGTGAAAGCAGCTTTTATTGGACCACGCAGGAACGTAGAAATATTCTTTATATCCACCGTATGGAACTCACGTAAAGGGAATAAGGATAAAACAGAAGAACCTTGCTCAAAGTACACCGGGCACACGAATGGAGTGCCTGTCTGCAGATTTAAGATCCTCAGTTCGAAATCCGCTGATCTCGGAATATTCTTCATCCGTCAATTTCTATCCTTCTAAGAGACTAATCGTTGGGTATGTACCAATCATTCGCAATAGCGTTTTATATAATTTGCTTTTGTATAATCGAGACACAGTTGATTGTAAATTATTAGAAAAGCGTAGGATACCGTAGAGCTGATTCTACAAAGAGGATAGACATCTCGCGCTATAATTAACCATAACAGAAGATGGAAGGTCGAAGAATATAGCAGAACGGTTTTTAATTAAAAATAGTGAAAAGGAGGATGGTAGAAAACCTACGGGAAAGTTTCGCACCGGGCCCAGAAGAGTCGGAAGGGAGGAGGCTCGCCTACGGCGGGACATAAATTTCTCGATAATAAATGGCATTATCCTGGCTGCTCTAGCCGATCCAGAGCCCCGATCCTTGACACTGTAAACAATACGCGAGTGTAAAAGTAATAAAACGCGGTAAGGAACGAGCAGCGTGCCGAAGTAGCGCATCGGAGAGATTAGAAAAGAAGATGCTGCTCTGGAAATAAATCGGAAGGATCCTCGAGGGAATCCACGGGAGTAAGATTTTCCAGCGAAACGAAAGATGAACGAGGAATTAATCGCTCTGATGGGGATATCTTCTAAGCCTTTTGGATATCTTTGGCTATGAAACGCGTACATTCGTAAGAATCTACATTTATATATCAGATTATATCCGATTGCTGAAATATTCGTTAAAATATTGCGACAATTAGGTCGTTGGAACATGCATTCGCGATAACTGTGGTAGTACACACATGGCGACAGTGATTATAGCCTCAAGGCTAATTTACACTTTGACACTTGGGACGTGCATCGCGGTTGACTCGTCCATAATGAATACGGAAGATAAAAGATACAGTGTCTGTAGCAGTTTAATGATTAAATTCATTTCATTAGTTTCCAAACTAACTACTAGCGACTGAAACAACGAGTGTCGGAATTTAGTGAATTTTAGTCGTTTGAGAAGTTAGTTTAATAAATTTTGCAGTGTCGTGAACGCCTTGTTACTTGACAAACTTGGGCTTTCCATCGTCGTTTCGCTGCGAATAAATGATCCACTTGATAAATTTATTTCTATCTTTAAAATAATATTTGCTCTGCACGAAATTTTACATTTTCAATCATCTTTGCGAATGATCCGAAACATAAAATTTGAGTTCATCGCTAACTTAGGTAACTCTTTCTTTTTCTTTGTATATTTCATTGTGAACGAATGAGCCGTTGTAGTTCAAAGCATAAAATTTGAGTTTATCGCTAACTTAGGCAACTCTTTCTATTTCTTTGTATTTTTCATTGTGAACGAATGAGCCGTTGTAGTTCAAAACATAAAATTTAAGTTCATCACTGACTTAGGAAGCTATTCCTTTTTTACATATTTTTTTACGAATGAATGATCCGTAATATAGTTGGAAGCATAAAATTGAAGTTCATCGCTAACGTAGAGAACTCTTCTTTCTTTTTACATTTTTCGTTGTGGACGAATGACTCGTGATACATTTCGAAGCATAAAAATTTTAGCTCATCACTGACTTAGGAAGTTATTCCTTTTTTACCTATTTTTTTTACGAACGAATGGTCCGTGATACAGTTGGAAGCATAAAATTGAAGTTCATCGCTAACGTAGAGAGCTCTTCCTTTTTTTACATCTTTCGTTGTGGATGAACGACTCGTGATACAGTTCAGAGCATAAAATCGAAGTTCATCGCCGACTTAGGCAACTCTGTATGTCGGAAACACGATTTCGAAGGGCGTGGTGGGATGGTTAAATGGTTGGAAACGCGGTGGGAATTTACGAGACCGGTTGTCGTCGCGATGTCGTTAACACGCGAGCACGTCGTGAGAGGCTGGTCGTCGCGGCGCAATTAGGATCGCGAGCCTACGCAGCCCGCAGCGGAAACTGGGACAGAGTAAATAGGCGAAAGCGTAGTGGGAGAGAGCGGTATAACGTTGAAGAAATGGAAAATGAGTCCTGGACAGGCAGCCCATAGAATCGAGCGCGTCACTAGTTACGTCAAAGGCTGAATCACCAGCTCGCGTTTTCTTTATATTCCAGAACTATAGAGAAAGAATGCGGTGCTAAGTAATACGTTGTATTCCGTACAGCATAGCTGTTGTAAAATTTAGTATGTCGGAAATCGATCGATCTGCTAGTCGCGATGAAATTGTCTTCTCAGTTGGTTTCGCAGCTGAACACGTGGTCTTTAAATTTTATCCTCTTGAAAGTTTCCAAAATATTTCCTGTCTCAGTGACTGTATTTTTCCCACTGCTACGATATTTCAACTATTTTTAGAAAACTTGCTACATCTTTCAACTTTTCGATTACATACATATGTCATGACTTCGTTGCCCGGGAAATCGATCTCGTAATACCAGCTTCATAGCGGCAAAGTTTCGAGAGTTGCGGCAGTTTAAGAAGATATCTGCATACCGGGATAACTCTTACCAAGCGAAAACCGATACCGGATCAACAATCCCGAGAGTGCGAGCGAACCAACGATTTCTAAACATTTTCAAGATTCTAATTACTGTGCTCCAGTGATGTTCTTCTGGTGTCTAGGATCAGCCTATCGAGTACCAAGCGATCGTTCATCGTAGCTTGTTCTAGATGCTTAAATCTCTTGAATCGTCGTAAAATAGTAGAATCTCTGATGGTGGAATTCGACGATCTTGTCGGCGATCAGCCGCGTGTTTTCAAAATGAAAAATTCTCAGAAGAAGCGGAAGCTGTCGGTGCGCGATACAAACAGCGTGGGCAAAGAAGAAACACGGAGAATTTCTAAGATGAGGAAGGTCAGTGGATGTTTCTACCGGGCTGCAGAACGATGGCTGCTTTCAATTACATCGTTTGACAGGCGTTGGTAGAAACGACGGCGACATGGGAATAGCGGCTGGGGCCGAGGCTGGCGTTCGTCCTTGAACTTTAATTCCCGTCGAACCGCTCGATGGCTCGGATTCGTCGTCGCTGGCCTATGACCAACACCACGTGGGACAGGTTTCCCGTGAAATAGATCCGAGCCGACGATTTATATACGATCGGGAACGAGAGAGCGTCCGCGTGAATTGCATCCTGTAACAAGATGCGGGCGGGCCGCTTCTGCTGGTAATCATCGGAGTTACTTTACAAATGTACTGTCATGCAATTGCCAGCGGAAGTCACTTGTTTATCCTCCCGACCGAACCGACCAATCGTTATCCTCTTGGTACACGATCATTGCGGTCAACGTGACCCGTCGATCAAACGTGCGCGCTTTACGAGCGTCACGCCTCTCCGTTTAAGACCAAGATTCCTCCGCTTCGATCGAATCGAGACGCGTTCTCGTCCTCGAGACATCAACTAATTTATTCACCTGTTTCTTTGGAATACTTCGTTACAATATGCGTAGTTTCATAGAGTATGGAGACGCGTAGACACACGGTCGTTGGAAAGTTTGCGGGTTTTAACCAGTTAGCTGCTCTTGACGAGTATACTCGTCGTGTCGGGAAATATTGTCGTTTGTTCATGACGAGTATACTGCAATTTATTGCAATTATTAAATTGTAATTTATATAGGAAATTTAACTACTTTTTACTCATGACGAGTATACTCGTCGTAATGTAAAATATTGCGCAACGAGTGACGAATATACTGCAATTTGTTGCAGTTATTAAATTGCAATTTATATAGGAAATTTAACTACTTTTTACTCATGACGAGTATACTCGTCGTAATATAAAATATCGCGTGACGAGTGACAAGTATACTGCAATTTGTTGCAGTTATTAAATTGCTATTTATACAGCAAATTCTAACTACTTTTTACGCAATATTTTCTGTTCGACGAGTATACTCGTCGTCGCTTACTTTTCGCGAAACATTTTAGGTACACGCTTTTCAAGGAGGTCGCAACAGCTAACTGGTTAGATCGCGTACTAGGATTTTAAAAGAGATAATCACCTGCTTAAGCGTACAAGTGTTTTGCTCGTAACATTATCGTTTTACGCTAACGAAATTGCGATTAATTATCACACGTACTTAGAAACTTATAATTGTAATATTCCATTTTCTTTTTTTTTTTTATGAAAAAAGTTTGTTTCAGCGGAGATGAATAGTCCGTCCCAAACTATAGGACGAGAGTGTACATTTACGCACACGCCCTCGTTCATAAATATTAGCATTCTGGTTTTTGCTATATCGATCGTTGCGCCGATATTTTTCGAAAGTTTGTCGAGTTTCAGGCAATGTAGGTTAGTCGGTGTTAACCGGTACGTAGAGATCGGAAGGAAAGGGGATTCCGTGGCGAGGAATTGACGTTGGGCAACGATATATCCTCCTTTAATGCGATGTTAGGAACAGCCTCGGTTAGAAGAGCGAGAAAGAGACGGACGTGAATCGAGGGAGAGCATGAATAAGGCTTATAAGAGGGAACGGTGTCAAGTGCGCGCTTAAAAAAAACTCTTCTAAAAAAAGCAAACTTTTCAAAAGCATCATGTATTAGGAGAGTGGAGTTAAGAAGATCGTGGAGCACGGGCTCGACGTTTCGTCCCCTGGTGGTCGATCCTTTGAAGCCTCGTGTTCGAGGCCTCGGCGTTTCTACCAAACCTTTTCGTTTCGCTTTTACACGATATATTTTACGTTTCATGCGATATATTCGAGAACGAATTCCATCATGCGAGATGGTTGGTATTCCATCGTGAAATCTCCAGTAATTAAACAGCGGAAGAATAATTGAAATTCGCCGAAACGGATTTTCTATACGTATAAGCGCGCGTATTTTCTTTTTTTTTCCTCTTTTTTTCCTTTTTACGATTTTAACTGATTGGCCGGCGTTATTAAAATCACGTCGCCGGCTGAAGCTCGTTCAGTCGTTAAAATTCCACGTGTACAGTCTCATGCTGGCTAGATGGACACGTTATGTAGCCGGTAACGACGCCCCGTTAGGTCGAACGTGGCTCGAGTCCGCGATCGTATCGATAATCCGTTCTCCCCCTGACAAATTCGTGCCGCGTCTTTACCCGGAATCTAACTTTTGTCTGCGTTTTCAATTTTCGCGATCGTGCGCGTTTTCGCTGCGCCTCGTCGAAACGGGGCGAAAAAAAGCCACTCGATCTCGAAAATTCAACGTTCGCCTCGTTTCATGCGACCAGAGATTCGATACCTCCGGGGATCGGAATAGACATTTTCAATGGGATTTAAATGAAACTGTAAATTCGGAGTATCGGGACAGGATCGACGCGAGGCAGAAGGGAAAAATTGCGGTCAGGTGCGAACAGCAGCGATTCGCGACGTCACCGGGCCGGATTAAAGTGGCTATTGTGAGGAGGCGGCTAAATGAAATTTAATCCCGCCCACTTAAAGCCCCGCCGTGTATGGGGTCACCGATGAAACGCAAAAACGTCAAACGTATCATCTAGCTTAACGCGAGATAATCAGTACGCTTGAGAGCGGATTATACCTGAGGGAGAGACTCTTACGTTTAGAACTGAATTCTTTGAAAGTCTGTTAACCGGTTAACTGCCTTTGACGAGTATACTCGTCGTGAAGGAATGGCGGTACTTTGTGTCGTGACGAGTATACTCGTCGTGAAGGAATGGCGGTAGTTCGTATCCTGACGAGTATACTCGTCGTGCGTGTAAAGCAGCAGTACGATTTGCTGTTCAAATTGCAATTTCAGTGAAAACTGAAACATATTCGTAAGTTTGAAGATGTTTCGATAAATTTCGGATAAAGAATATGATTGATCATTACGAAAAAAGTGTATGTAGCGTGAACAACGCGATACATTTTAGATAAACAGTTTTAAAAGAGCTCGCAACAGCTGACTGGTTAAATAACAAGTTTCAACGTTTCCGGGAAAAACTGTGCGAAAAATTCGACGATATTTTTTCGTCGAATAAACTGCCGTTTCAATTCGACGCGTGATTCGTAAATCTGTGCTGCATCCACGCACGTGTCTTTTTCGCTAAAAGGCGAAATACGTCGTTCGTGTTAGCGGTCGATGTAAGAGAATGTACAAACGACGAACCCACGTTTAGGACCTTTGGCAGTGGCGCGATAGCCAGGCCGCTAATGAGCAAAGCCAACGGAGGAGCGTGAGATTGACAACGACGAATAAAGTCACCTGGCGTCGTCTGGTGACGCAAAGAATGACCTGTAAATCGGTCGCGGTTTATTTCCAGGCGGTCAGCCTCGATCAACAGTCCTGTACACGTTTGTCAGTAGCGTTTTATACCGACGCACCACACAGAAAGGCTTTTATTAGACAGGCGAACCGTGAATAACAGCCACATCGCGTTTAATCCTTAAAGACGTTTAAAATAGCATTGCCATTCGACCGCGAAAAATAAATTCGTGACTAACCTGCTACCAAAGATGTTTTCGCGATATCGTAATTTGACACACGGACACACACAGCTAGAAGACTCTTGACTTGGTAGGTCTGTTTAGAGAGGGGAATTTGTTTTTTCTTTTTTTACTTGGTAGACTTTTTGCAATCGATTCTCATTGAGAATTATAAGTAAATTATTTTGGCGTGGTGCTGTAACTGAGAGGGGAATGACAGCTCAGAAAAACGAAGACTCGACGATAAACAGCCGTGCAACGATGTAACGATGTGACTCATAAGCGATGCCAACACGTCTGTTGGACTGGTCCTTGTTCTTTTTGCCCTGAAACGCGCTAATCTGTCGACGGAGCGTGCGTGTCCTGTAAGACATCACGAGGACACTTTTTCGACCTGTCAACCCGATGGAGAAGACGTACGTATCACGGATAGGTGAGTTTATGAAGTCGTTGAGTGTACATTGTAGCAAGGATACTCGCTACAGGAAGCTACGGACTACTCGTAGTCGTCACTTTTTGAATCGAGCTAGCACGGCAGAATAAGACAGGCTGAGTCACTCGAGCTTCGATGTTTTAAAATTCCATCTTGAACTTCAATAAACCGCTTTCGAACGTGTAAAAAATTATTCATAAAAATTTAGCGAACTGCGAGATAAATCGCTTAGCTCGACACGAATAACTTTAACTCACCCTAATACCTTGTGTATTTATTGTAACGTTAAGCGTCCCTTTTCTTCGTTGCTACGCCTCCTTCCACGCCCGTTGTGTTTAACCTTCCAAGGAATTACGAGGCAAATGTTCGATATTTTATCATAGCAATCACGCTGCAAGTTATTCGACTTGTCGAGATCGGACTCGCAGTTAAACGACGTTAAAACGATACTTTTGTGAATTTCACGTTTCGACAGTTCTCGCTCAACTTCGTCGTTGTCGGGATTGCGTTTAACGTTGCATAGACTTAGGGGCTCGGACGCTTCCGCAGGTGCGGAATATTCAAAAGTCAGGTGAATAGCCGATGTCTAAGCGCACTGTAAGAAATTTTCAAGTAAACGCAGGCGAGAACTGCTTGCCGCGAATTGCTCAGACAACCAGGTCAAAGCAGACCATCAGAAACCACGATGTCGTGCTCGATCAGAAAGCAAACCGAACGAGAACCGGTGGAAATTCCACGTAGGACTTTCGTAGGCTTCGCCAGCTAGCAAATCGATCTCCGCCGAATTATCCTTATCGGATCAACGAGATTAGTTTAGGAACGCGATTAACGTACAAAAACGAGATTAAGAGGTTCGATTAAGCGAGATTAGCAAAGGCTCGCGACGTTAATGGTTCAGGAGTTTGCCAACTATGGGATGCGAAAAGCTGCTTTTATGAGATGTTTGCGTTATTTGAAAGATGAAGGCGAGGCCATAGATTCGTCAAGATTATTGCCAGCCTTCTGTATTCTAATGTTCCCCGTGGGAAAGGCTCAGCTAGGGGACGATCGGGCGTTGCACGAAGTTCGAGATAGGTCGAGAGGCTCGCTTCAGGGCCGAGTTCGTACTCGAGAGCAGTTCTATAGCGGGTCCAAGCCCGGCTGGATTCGTAAGAAATCGATACGCGGCGAACCTGCCACCTGCTGGCAACCTCCGACCGACCTAGTGCAGGTTGCGCTTCAGCTTCGTTCCGTAACTGATGAGGATCACCGAGAACTCTATGCAACCTAGCACAACCTGAACCTACCGCACAGTTCACCGGTACTTTCCTTCCTATCTTCCCGAAATACGTGAAAATATCTGGCAGAAAATTGAATTTCTTTGTTCCCTTTTCTTTTTTATAGAAAAATCCAACCTGATCCGAATCTAATCAAGAGCGTGTCGTTAAACCGATTGTTTCTATAGGGATCGCAGGAGTGTTGGATAGAGGGCGTTGGATATGCAACAACAAAATGGAAAAACGACTCTCTCGTTTGTCAGATTTACAGCGCCCTTAAACGTGTACACGCACACACGTACAGCACGCACTCGGTCGGCACACGTGCGGGTCAATTTCACTGCACGTGGCTCGAAGCGAGCCAAATCTCCACGTGCATTCTCAGAATCCCTTTTCGCTCGCTGTAATCCGAACGTTCGCTGAGTTCTCGATGACTCATCCTCCGCAGAGTCCTCTCGTCGCTGTCGCAGAACCAAACGTCAGAAGCGTAACAATTAGAAAATACACTCGCGATCTGTGCACCACGGATACGTATCTTCCGTATTAAATCACGTTTTTCCAACTTTGAACGAGAGGAAATGAAAGTTGCGGAACCCTCGAACAAGATGCCAGCTTGATATTATTTTCACGCTGTTGTACTAAGAAACAAACGAGCTAGAAAAAATGTTTACTATCGGCAAGAATGAAAAATTCGACACGGCGAGCACGTAAAATGTAATTTTTTAAAGACGATGGGTCAATACGCTGTGGCTGCGGGCTCCAGACGCGCGGTTGATAAGATTCGGAGCGACACGACCGAAATAAATACGCCGTCATATTTTCGCCTCGATAAGGCGGATGCTTTAAATAACGCAGCATTGAAAAACTTGCGTGTTAAAGGGACAACAAAATTATCAGAACACTGGTAATTTTTGTTTCTCGCAATTGCAAAAAGAACAAGTCGGTCAGCGTAGATTTTCACCAGCGAGAGTCCGGCGTGACGAAGAAAAACTTGCAGTAAATAAACGCCACGATCGCAAGTAGCGTTCTTGTTGGGAACGTTGTCGCGATAAAGACACGACAGAAATTAGCGTGGGAGTAAAAAGACAACCGATAGAGAGACCTCTGAGTATCCTTCTTCTGAGTATAGAGGAGACTCGATCTCAAGAAGTCGAAGTCTCGAAGCGTAATCCATTGAGTTAGGCCGATTACACGGTCGACCGAGCGTCCGGAAGTTTCGCTGGGATTAATCGACTGGTCCGTCTGTGAACGCCACGGATTCGAAGCTGAGCATTTTATTAGCCGGTCCGGGTAAAAGGTGTCGTCGTACCTGCTCCTTCTTCCCGCTTCAGCGGCCCATTTCCCCACTGTCGTTTTTCCTCTTTAGCCTCGGCCAACGAAGGGTCACTCTGTCTGGCTTTTGTCGAACATCGGTTCGCCAGTCTGAAAAATAGCCTCGTCGACCTGCTCAAATCAAGATATATATCGCTCGTAACGTTCTGAATACCGGTACGCTTCCGGATACGTAATAATCGAGTAGATATTCCACGGTCGTAAAATATTTTTATGTGCCGGTTGGCGAGTTAACGTTGTCGCATAGATATACACCAGCCTGTTTTCATGTTCATCTGATACGTACGCGTGAACAAGTACATACGAGAACTAGTTACTAGCTAAGTTAACTGCGTTCGACGTGTATACACGTCAATCCGTAGGTTTATCTTGGTGCGGGTGACGCGTATACTCGTCGTTTGAAATAAAAAATTACCGTTTACTATAAAAGCTGAAAATTTTAATGGAAAGTGATGTAAATGACATTTGGTGGTATGTTTCCTTTATACTTCCACCGAACCTGTCACGTATTTTATAAAAAAAAGTTTAATTATTTGATTATTCTCTTTGCCGCGTATATCGGCTATTCCCCGAATTGTTTTGTGTTTTATACCAGATATAATTTTGTAAAGCTTCATACCAGCTACACCGTCAAAAGCAAATCCACTTGGAAGATGTGCCATCTGCTGAAAAAATACAGTCACGTCACTGCTGCTGGATCTGCAAAGTGCCACTTTGTGCGGTATCCTGCATCGAGAAATACCGCACTGAAATCAACCGAATTTCTTAAATTTGTTTTCTTTGATTTTTCTTCTTTATGGATTTTATTATTTCGTTAATTTTTTATCGAATAGAAATTTGCTTCACATTTTTCGTAAAGTTTAGAATAGGAGTATCTACCCTGCGTTCGACGTATATACTCGTCGTTGCTCGATTCGAACTACGCACCCTGTAAGGGATTTTTGAAACTAAATTCCGCAGTTAACAGGTTAAAATGTTTCCACACAAGAAAAAGAGAATATATCGTAATATTCTGTTGGACGCGGAACATTCATAGCTGGAAAGCTACTGTTCTTTTGGCTGTTGCCGTTTTTTTATTGGATAATCCAAAGGAAAGAAAGTCAGTGCTCCTGACTAAACGATGAGGTTCATACTTGAAAAATTCATACTCGAAATGTTCTTGTGGACATGTGACGGTAAACTGATCTGAAAATCGCTGCCGAATCGATGTGCAGGTGTAACGTCGTGAAAGTATATTTTCTCGTGGTACGGATTCCACGTCAGAACAATGAGCAGCTTTGATGGAGGAAAGAAGCGCGACGAGATTTGGGTGACTCAAGACCCTAGATTTACGCAGAGTCTGCGGCTTAATCCTCTTAGCTCTTCACGCTGGCGAAATATTTTCCAGTGTTTCTCGCTCTTGTTGCCTCTAGCTGGCTTCATCCTTAATGGCTTTCGTCTCCTCCTTAATTAGCCATTTAGACTCCAGCTCCGCATTCTTCTGCATGAAATATCTACCGAGTTTTTAGAGGGCGAGAGTATGTCACCTCTGGCACATCCCGTCTCGGGACGTTAGATTGGCAGAGCGAGCTTGGTCTTTGATATACAACTTCATAGATACCTGTCCACACCGATCAACGATTTAAGAGCAGCGACGCGCAAGGAAACTTGGATTCTTTAATCAATGACACCTAGTTGCAACGTCGTTGGCAAGGTATCACGTTCGTAAACTAGTTTCCGTCATAGTCGATAGAAGTTTACTTTCCATTTTGGATCATCCGCACGTATTTTCTGTTACCTTCATCTTTCCCAACTTTGCCCAATTCCCAAACTTTGACCCTTTTTGCATATTATTCGCGAACCCTGTTCGGCTGTAGTTTCGAGTCAACATGGCAAAATAGAATGGACGTTAGTTCAGGTTTTAACAAGATTTCCCTCCACCGTGTTATTCTCTTCGTTGCTTCCCCTTTGCGCGTCCCTTCGGATATTTTCTTTTCAACTTTTGGAATACTCGCCAATTGCAGTGTACGTACGCCGAGTATCGTTATAATTCCGTCCCACGGATCACGATTTCGATTTAAGTGTTCAGCTACAGGTGCCGGGAAATTTGAGGGATGGTTGTTGAAGCCGAAATAAGGCGAAAGTCAAGAATAAAAGAATTGCGTTTTCGGCTTTGTTTTTTAGTTATTGACAATTAAAAATCGGACGAAATACCCCTGCACGCGAGCAAACCTCCTTACACGAAGGAAAGGAGGTTAGCCTGAGCAGCGGGGCGCACAGTGACCCTCAAACCGAACGACACATGGGCTGCAGCTTATGTCGTACGAGTCATAGAGAGGAAGATCGTGATATTCAAAGACGTAAACTACATTTTGCAAGCGAAATATCACGCATAATTTGTTAACACTCTGTATCCGGCACATTGTTGCAACAAAAACATACCTGCTATGACGACGTTACAAAACGCTATAAAACGCTGTATGTCAAATACTGTAAATCACTGTTCTGAGTATTCTCGAAGATTAGACTGTTGCTTGGCGCGCAGGAATCGCAAGGCAGCGTGCAAACTTCACTCGAATGCTGCGTCGCGCCGTCAAATATTTGCGTTGGATGGAAAATCCGCGTAAGCAGGTTTCCATTCGATACGGTCGTCTCCCGTTGCTATAAAAGTCTTTCTGCGATAAGCTAACCGAAAATTGTAATTTTCAGGCCTGTGAAGCATTTCTGTCTTTGCTTTCGTCAAACGATGTTCCCCCGTGCACAACCCAAAGAGTGACATCGCTATTATTATCCGGCTGGCGAGCTCGAATTGCGGTGTTTCAGCCGTTGGTCCATTGCGGAGCGCAAACAGGCAGACCACGAAGAGTAAAGAGAAAGAGAGAGAGAGAGAGAGAGAGAGAGAGAGAGAGGAAGAGGATAGCATAATAAACAACGGATTCCGATTCCCAGGTCCAGAGACGCGAGCCGGGATTCTATCTGCTCGTTGGGACGAAGGAATTAACTCGGCCAGGCCTCCGCAAAGAAGCCTTTTAGGGAGGCGTACCGCGATTAGGACAAAAGAGTTGCGCTGGAAAATGGAGAACTTGAAAATGGATAACGACGGCGTAATTGCGGCGCTTCATTAGGAAGCTTCTTTCTTCCTTTGCCGGTTGTACAGGATTGTCCGCCATGCTGTCGTTGGGCGGATTTCTTTCTCGAAGGATACTTGCATGTTTTTGCACCGGCTAATGGAACAACCTGAAACAGGATCGGGATCAATTGTACGAGCCCTTTTTGTCGGCTGATCGATTCGAGCCAGGCTTTTGTAAGCATCGGAGGTGGGAGCACGGATGATCCTTTTCATTATTCCCTGAAAGACTTCTCTTAATTTAGTAGCACAATCGTAAGAATTATAGTTAGTGGAGCGCGCGTTTCTACGCGTATTCTTATGCCTTTCAGAACGTAATTAAAGAAATCTTGGCAGAAAATGCTTTATTGCCAAGCACCGTGAAAAGCCTTATGCCTTGCACGCTTTATGCATCGTCTCGTATTGTGCGAATTTCGTGCAATTTTCCACTTTCACGTTTTCTACAAACGCGAAAATATTCAGTCTGGTAATTATTTATCCCGACCAAACTGACTAAATTTTTATCTTACAGGAGATTACGCGAGCGGATCTTGGAGCGTGCAGGTCACACGTACTTGAGTTAGCAACCTAAACTCGTTGGAATTTGTATAATCGTAGGAATTGTAATTATTAATCGAATTAATTGAGGCTGTTTTACATGGCTGACGGGATCTCGAGACTATCGAGGCCACATGTACCTAGGTCAGGAGCAAGCGATTTCTGTTACTATTTTCTAAGAAATTCCCTTGGATCCAACGCTATAATTCAATGCAACGAATTGTTAATATTCCAATTAACGTAACTAAAATCGTTACACAGGGATAGATGACGAGATCTCGAGGGATTCGTAGAACTTTCATGGAGTATGGTACTTCAAGGATGGTCGCAAGAAGGAACAGAGATATTGTCTGGCTCATAGGGGAGTCGGAGCCCCATCCATCGACAGCAGATCGCGATTGCAATCATGGATGCGTCGTTACGTATGCAGCCTGCGTCCGGATCGGTCTTCCTACTAATAACATCACGCATTCCGGCTGTCTTTGCATCCCACGCCTCGACTTAGCTGCGGAGTAAAGCGCGAATGCCGTCTCCTGTCGTCACGTAACGCTTTCGCACCAGAAAGCTGTTCCTCCACAGGAAGTTGAAAAGTCTTGGCTGATTGTGACGCGCCGATGTAAACGTTTCACTGAACTTTACGGTGGCTCGTCAGACCATTCGTCGACATCTTTTACCAACATATTACTCGCTTTGTACGAAACGTCTTGAAATTTCATTTTATATCCCGTCTCAGTTATGGTTTCATCGATGAAATATTTTTACCATACTCTGAAAACGCGTACCTGAGTAGCAAGATACATTTTTAGATACATTTTTAGATACATTTTTAGATTAAACCAAGATATTTGGTACAGGTATATTAATTTGCAGAGATCAGAAAAAGGTATTTCGATTATCCACTGTGTTCTTAAGTAGCTTTTTATACGCCAGTGGTGACCATTCGTACGGTATACTGATTTTTCATTAAACGTAAGTTTGCGTAATTGTAAACATCTTGCGACGTTTACGTACATTTTCAGATTGCATTGAAACTTTCCCGATTTAATCTCGCGACAGTCGCGTTTCATTAGAGCGTTATTGAAATATGAAAATGTTTCCTGCGACACGCGCAACCTGCACGTGAAACTTTAATATGGCAAGTGTAGGGATACTCGTGCGAGTCACTGTACGTCACTGAACGTTCGAACGAGAATCCAACGCGTGCAGGGTGCGCTCAGATGTCATGAAAGAACTCATCCTGGAGATATTGGCGACGACGATTAAAAATCGCGGAGTTTTATATCCTTTGTCTTTTCCATTTCTCGAATTTCATTCGGATCCTCTTAGAAACCAGTGTGTTTCTGTCCGATGTTATCTGTATACTAATGCTGGAATTATTTTAACAGGATCTTTCCGTTTGATGGGTCTGACGAGGGTGGTTTCTTCGAGCTGCTTCCCTCGAGGGTGGCGGAGGATGAAGGACGGAATTAAGGCGACCATATTGCGACGAAATAGAATCGTTTCGGTTGCCTACACGAAGGGTGAAAACTAGGGTCGGAGATAGGACACCTTGTTCCGGCTTTTTACGTCGCTTTTTGGACAATCGCGGAAGAGAAACTTTGCCGGCAATTAATTTCTTCTATTTTCTTTCCTTTTTTTCCTCGAAATGCTTCAAAAGTATGTAGAACGCGTTGAAAGGTACTCGGCGGAACTGAAGATTTACCGCTCTCGTCTCTAGCGGTTCCGGTGAATTATTGCGAGGATTCTTTATCGGTGTATTACGTTGGCGAAAAGAGAAATAATTTAAGAACGCTTGGAACGTTTTGGAAAACGTTTGCAAGTCCCAGGTCTGCGTCTGCCCTGTCACATTCGTCGTCTGCTGAATTTTAATTCAGCCGTAGCGGAGCAGGAACACCGAAGAAGACGCCGAAGCGAGAGCCGCCTGATTTTACTTTCTTTTATTTCCACCGCGAAATTTCTATTTTCGGGTATCGTTCGTTAACGGACCGCGTCGAGTCGACCCGACCGAAGGGATGCGATTTCTTCGGATTGCTGGCTGATTATGGGACGGAAGAACGAGATTGAAACTACGAGGGCGTGTAGATAGACAAACGAACAAGGACAGCGTTCAAGGATCGACCTGCCTATGCATGCACCTAGCGATGGGTATAACGTGGAAGCAAGTCGCCACGGGCCATCGTGCACAATCCTCTTCGATCTCCGCGAAAATCATAAAATCATGGAGGTCTTTTCAGACCTCGGTGCAACCCTGGAGATAGCGTAGGAAAAGATTCGACCGAGAAGTTGTTGAAGTTCGTTAGAAGACGTAGGCGCGTCGAAGGGGACTGAGATGTTTGAAGGATGAAATTGCCGGAGAAGTTACCGGGAAGAGAATCGAATGGCCATCGCTATGTACGGGAGCGAGGCGTGCGCCAACACTCCACCACCACCACATCCACCAGTGCCACCACCACGATCGTGTCCGCCACCACTACCAGCCAACGGCGCACCTCGACTCTGTGCCACCTCTACTGCCTCCATCAGTCGACCCCGTGCAACGCGGCTCGCCGGCCGCCGCGCGAAAATTTACCCTCTGCCCGCCTCGATCTGCGCGCGATCTCTTTGTTTGTCTTTTCGCGACGCAGTCGTGTGTCCTTGGCGACTCGCGCCATCACGGCCAGTCACACAACAGGGTTCCTGCTTCAGCAGAGTGTGATCGACGACGGTAGTAGCCGCGTAGAGCGTGTTTCGTTGCCACTTGTAGGAAGAGCGCGACTAGAAGAAGAGACATTTGGACCGGGACTGGAAAAAAGGTGAAAAAAAGGAAAGAAAGAAAAAAGAAAAAGGTGATATCGAACGCGCGTGCGTGTGCAAGTTGATCGGTGCGTATGCTTGAAAAGGTCACGGTGAATTAGACAGGCACAGAGGTAGCGCGAGACACGGGGAGACGGCGTGGTTAGAGAGTGGAGGCGAACGGAGAGGATTCCGCGCAAAAGCCGGCTCCACGGCCGGTCCCCCACTCGCTAACTTGTTGAGTCTCTCTCGGCAGGTGTGCTCCACGAAACTCTCTACAGCGGAGCCAACCACGATGACGAACCTC
Organism: Bombus flavifrons; assembly: GCF_040668555.2. Classification (NCBI taxonomy): domain Eukaryota; kingdom Metazoa; phylum Arthropoda; class Insecta; order Hymenoptera; family Apidae; genus Bombus; species Bombus flavifrons. Next base: position 5,611,980 of record NC_138457.1, on the reverse strand, counting down.
GCGTTCCTGCTTCTTCTCCTCTGCTCAAGTTCCGTCAGGGCGAACGTGTCCGCGCAGAGGAACAACGTGCACAACGATCTCAAGGTGGTGGAGACCACCAGCGGCCTGGTTCGCGGATTCTCCCGTACGATACTGGACAAGGAGGTTCACATATTCTATGGAATCCCCTTCGCCAAGCCTCCGATAGGGCCGCTTCGATTCAGAAAGCCGCTGCCCATAGAACCGTGGCACGGAATCCTGAACGCCACTGTGCTGCCCAACAGCTGCTACCAGGAGAGGTACGAGTACTTCCCTGGTTTTCCAGGGGAGGAAATGTGGAACCCCAACACCAACATCTCCGAGGATTGTCTGTACTTGAACATCTGGGTGCCGCAGAAGTTTCGACTGAGACACAAGGGCTCGGAGCCACCGAACAACGGGGACAAGAACGGCCTGCCGCTTCTGGTCTGGATCTATGGAGGTGGTTTCATGAGCGGCACCGCTACCCTGGACGTCTACGACGCGGACATCATGGCAGTCACCAGCAACGCCATCATCGCCTCCATGCAGTACAGAGTTGGCGCTTTTGGGTTTCTCTATTTGAACAAACATTTCACCAACAGTGAAGAGGCTCCTGGCAATATGGGTCTGTGGGATCAGGCTCTGGCGCTCAGATGGCTCAGGGACAACGCGGCGGCCTTCGGAGGCGATCCTGACCTCATCACCATCTTTGGCGAGTCCGCTGGAGGCAGCTCCGTGTCTCTGCACCTGATCTCTCCGGTGACTCGCGGTCTGGTCCGCCGAGGAATCCTCCAGAGTGGCACTTTGAACGCTCCATGGAGCTACATGACCGGGGAGAAAGCGAACGAAGTGGCCAGGATACTGGTCGACGACTGTGGCTGCAACTCCACCATGCTTCAGGAGAATCCTGCCAGGGTGATGGCCTGCATGAGGTCCGTGGACGCCAAGACCATCTCTGTCCAACAGTGGAACAGCTACTGGGGCATCCTAGGCTTCCCATCGGCGCCCACCATCGACGGAATCTTCCTACCTAAAGATCCTCTGGATCTTCTCAGGGAGGCCGATTTCAAGGACACGGAGATTCTCATCGGGAACAACAAGAACGAGGGTAAGTCGATGTTTGTCAGTTAACGTACCGGTGTCGCGTATCAGCGAAACCGGTTGTTTCGTGCGTCGCCGCAGAGGTGATCAGAGGACGATACACTGGAACAAGCTCGAATCGATAGAGTAACGCTGTTCGCAGAGAGTTTTTTTCGTGTGGAAACGTCAGTCGGACAGGTTTGAAACGTTCGTTACGTAAAATACCGTTGAGCCGGACCGACCAGCCGCGTCGGCTGGGAACAATGGTTCCGGTGTATTGTCGTTGGATAATGCGGATAGCTATTCGTTATTGGCTCGTGATCCGCCTTTCTGTTTAATGAAAAGCTGCGTCGCGCGATGCAAAAGCCTCGAGAAATTATTTCGCAATCTTTAAACGCGACCCACTCTACCTAATTAACCTTCCGCGATTTAAATGCCTCTGGGACCTCGGCTCGATAGGTTTCCTCGCGTGGTCGAGATTGACCGAGTCTTTTAGCCGCATTCAGAAATCTATGCGGCGAACTTTATGGTTGTTGGTGGTCGGTGTCGTCAGAAGACGAGCTCTAGCGACTTTCAACTTCTCTAAATCGCGTCCGACCAGCAAACGGAACCTGTTGACGGTGCTTGCGCGATTGCCTCGTCGTTACATGGTGACGATTTTATCGCGGCTCGGTTCGAGTTAGGTCCGAGAATCTGTACAGGCGAAAAGCACGAGCCGAGAGACTCGTCGATTGCTGGCCCGAGGAACAGTTCGTTAATGGCAGTTTTTCGCTGCAGCGAGTCGAGGTAATTAAGTAACTCTTCTGCTCGTTTTGTCTTCGTCGTGTCCCTGCTTTAAATCGAACGCTTCTTTTCTCGTCTTTTTCTCGCCCGCGAGAGAAGTTGAGCGCGGCAGCGCTCGATGATTGCTCGCCGGATCATAAATCACACCGTTATTCGCGACGATTTCAAGCTGCTCTCGGAATATTTGATCCTGCAGCCGTGAGGGACGGGAAACCTGTTAGCATAGCGAGTTTCAATTGGAAGAAGAAAAAGAGAAAAAAGAAGAAGAATCATACGGTCGCCTAAGATTGCGAGAAAAAAAGCTTCTTCGACGTTAAATGATTTAATCGAGTTGATCGAGCGCTCCGTTTCCACGGGGATGAAAGGGGCAAAGTCTGATAAATTGTATCCTGTCCTTGAAGTCTTAGTCGTAAAATGATGAATCAGACTTATCTAGCTCGCTCTTCGGCGCTTCTTTAAAACGATTCGTTAGTTCGATTCTTCGGATTTCTGTCTTTGTAACGTTCACGAGCAGGGCGATCGTGCTCCACGTCGATTGCTACGTAGGTGCTGAGTTCTTGCCGCACACAGTGAGAAAAAGTGCGGAGAAGTCGAGCTTGCGGTAATTGGAAACGCGTAGGTTGCAGCTATAATTAGCTGGACCACATAAAATATCGTGGGAATCGTTCTCTTCCCCGAAATCAGTGTAACCTGTTTTCTCCTTTCAAAAGTAAAACTCGAAAGCAGAATTGAAATTCAAACAAATTTACCACGAAGATCGATAAATATTTACGGGAAATATTAACGAACAAGTGGCGATTTTTAATATAACATTTAAACAAACGGACTTTTTAAAAACCTGTGTACACAGTGGTCATATTCCTCGTTCAAAAACAACGAGATTTATCTACGATATGGCGCTATCTCTAACAGTTTCCAAGATATCTCAGAAAATATTATGTTCGACCTCAACTTTAAGACTCGTTTTCACCTCCACCAAAATGTAAATGATCGCCGATGAAAAAGATAAGAGTCGGATATATCTGCAAAGTTTCATTAAAATCTTGTGCCACGCTCGAGTCGAGACGTTGCTCGTAAGCAAAGTTGTACCTTTACCAAACCTGGCCTATAATTTTCAATGAAATGAAACTGAGCGATCTCATTGGTCACGCAAAAATACCACCGCATTAAAATACCTGTTCTTCCCCAAAGTAGTCTCTTGCACGTTTTGTCAGCCGCTGCTTCGACGTACAGCCCTCTTAGTTTCACGAGCCTGTTGCTGTGATCGTTGTTCGTTAACGATAAAAATAACTGTTGAGGTTATTAAATATACAAAGAGAGAAACGCGTGGATAAATCGTAAAGTAGAAAATATATTTTAATACAGAAGTGTAAGTACAAGTAGGAATATAATTTGAGCTGGTCCAGATCCACGCGCCACCAGTGTTACCCTGTAACTGAAAACCCGGAAGCTATCGTCGCCTGTCTATGGTTTGCCTTCGTCCCAGTCTGTCGTCTACACGCTGTCGATGGCTTCAGTGCCTGAGAAAGCTAAAAAGACCAGATGTAGAGTTTTCTTAGAAGCGGTGACCGCTTCAACAATAACAACAAATATCCTTAGCATGAGAGATAACGATAGTCGATAAACACTTGTACCGAGCTATGGAACCGACTAGCACGGTGCAATTTCATTCAGCGTGGTCGATAAATGATTTTCTGGTATAGCACCAGGCCAATGAGACAGTCCGTACATGCGATAGAAAAGACCTGGATAAGCTGATGGAAGTGATAGTCTTGGCGATAGATTATCGGCGAAATAGAGCCGAATTCATTTCACGTAGTCGAGAATCGGTGTGACGCATCACGATATACGCGTACCTGCATCAGCAATTTCACCCATTCAGAGTCTCGCTCGATATGATATCTTGCGCCTGACACCTGTGCAAATTCACGTTGCAACTGACAATTGAGTGTCGCTCTAATGCCGAACCGCTTAACGGTATCTTGGTGAACGGATTGAACGTGGCAATTTCACGACTGTGCCCTTCGGGCGCGCACATTTATCTCCGCCAGGAATATGTAGATATCCTAATTCAAATAACAATTCACCTGACACTTTGAACAGCTAACGCCTCCGCCTAACGGAACGTAGCGTCTTACATCTAAAATCATCTGACTCAGGCCAAACACGCTAACTCCTAGGCGTGACATCAGATTGTAGCTGTAGCTTAGACTGAAGGACTCAGCTCGGACCAGGTAAATAGGGCCCAGCTTTCCCATCCAATTTAATGTCATACTTTGACCTAACACGCTAACTCTATCCTAACATGCCAGCTCCGAATCTTAATTCGCTAGTTTCAATTTAACACGTAAGGTCCTGCCTTAAGGTAATTTAACATGTAGGAGTTGTAAAGACTCGGCTCCTACCGTAGCGTAAATTCCAATCGAGCCTCGATATTCTGATTTCGATCTAACGCAGATCGACTTGATTATAGGCGTTGTAAGCAAGTCTTAATCTTGTAGCTCAGACCTGACAACCTAACTTGATCCTAACGTCGCGGCTCGAATCTGAGTCAGCCTAACCCTTAGCCTAATTCTAGCTTACGTCAAGTTGAACCGGACTACTAATCAAGACCCGGCCGTGCAGGGAAATTAGCGTGAGCGATCATCGTACCTGTAACGTAACCGAAGTGTGGTGTATTTTCAAAATTCAATTTCCACGATCTAAATAATATTTTAACAGGCGAATGTGGCAAGTGTTAGTTAGCGGTGATTAGATTAGACGGTGGATTTTTATGGGTCCGTGAGATAATAATATGAGAAACCATAGACGATATAGCAGAAGTTCCACTTCTTTATTTTACCTGGGAAATACGCAAGAAAAATTATTTTATTAATTTCATTAAAATCAAAATATTGCAGAAAATATATAACAGTGCTTGTCTGTCCGTACAGATTATCGTCTTTTATTTTGCACTTTTCTTTTTACATTAGCTGACTCGTCGTGTCGATGGATATAGAAATAAATAAATAAATTTGCCAGTTTGTTCGCCTGTCTGTGACCCAGAGATCAACGACTGGACATTGAAGAACTTGACGTGCAACCTGTTCCAGTGCTGTTTTGAAAATTGTACGAATATGAAAAAAAGAATATTCCTCCGGCAGAATATTCGATGCCTGAGAAAAGTACATCGGACGAACCAAAGATGAACAAGACTTTGTACAATCTACGGGGTGTATCACTTTAACCTTGGTCGAAGAAACGAGTTTGGGGTCCGTTGGCCGAGGGAACTGGCGCGCCAACGAATACAAACAACAGGACAGAGCCGAGGGTTGAACTTCGGGTGAACAGAAAATTGAAAATGGGATTTGTTTAATTAATCTTCCGCCATCCGGGAAATTAAGGGGACAGCGGGGTGTTTCACGGTGCGACGAAGTTACGATGGAACATGGCGTGTTTTCATGGCGTGTGCAATTCTGTTTGGCGGCGCGTAACTTGCGCCAACTTTGCAAAATCTAGCGAGCCGGATTCAAATTCTTCGCGCACCCTATCCTTCCGTCCTCGTTTCCTGCTTCTTAACTAACTTTCCCGCGACATCGTCTGAATTTTAACGGGACACGGAATACCGTGTATCCGTTGAAACATTTCCCTTTTCCTCTCTTTTTCTCTCGTCCGATCTCTTACGAGGGAATTTTTTCCCCGGCGTATTCTTCCTCCGATACGTCCGAACGGGGTGAATGGACGTTGGCTTTTTCCCTTTTTCTTTGCACCAGCGAATGATTTGTTGGAATTAGCGGAACGAGCGGCAAGGTAGACGGATAATTCAGCGCGACAGGGGGCGAGGGATTTATTTGAAATCGTCGCGTTGGAAATTCGGCAAGGGTGAGAAGCGAAAGTGACTCACCCTTGACCCGGCGCGTCCGCGAGCGCCGTAGTTTTCAGCGTTTCGCAATCTACATAAATAAAAAACAGGGGAAAAATGGAGAGAGGGGAGACAGAGTAGTCGTTTTTTCGGTTCTCTTCTCGTTCCGGAAAAAACTGGCAGTTCCTGTCGTTGCCACCTCTATTTACATTTTATTCCGTATGCGGAGCGACCATAGAGTTCGCTGTTTAAAAAATCTCCCTGTTTTTTTTTTATTTTTTCATTTCTCTATTTTTTTTGTTTTGGTTGCGTGGTCCCTCAAAAAAAAAAAAAAAAAAAAAGAAACAAAAGCGAAATGAAAAATAAAACGATAGATGCGAACGTTTCGACGAATTGGATCGACTCGTTTCTAGGTATCCGAGGGCGGGGAATAACGATAGGGTTCTTGATGGAAGTTCCTTGGAAATGAAACGACGTGTTGCGTTAACGAGATCAAACGACGCTCCGTTCCGCAGTCGATAATTACATCAACGAGCTGTAGGATTATAATACGAGCGTAAATTCGTATACCGCTGCTATTAACCGAATAATGCATCGCCCTTTGCCTGGCATTAACCGAAACGAAATTATGAGGAAAGTGCCATACGAAGTAATTAGAGGCGACTGGCCGATCATTATGTCCCGTGTCACTGTTTCTATCCTCATTAGCTAGCCAGCCAACGATATATCCATTCACGCCCCAAAACATCCGAGCGGTGGGTCGATTTTATTCACAAAATTGTCGCCCATGCATCTCCGTATAGATGTGCAGAAATGTACGATCGATTGTGAAGATAAAAGACAATATGTCGTGTACTTTCAAATTAGTAGAGTCCCATTCTATTAACCGAATTGTAATTTATGGGACACCGTATATACGTCCAGAAATTTACAACCGATTGTAAAGATAGAAGACAGTGTCGTGTACTTTGAAAATTAGTCTAGTCCCATTTTATTAATCGAATTATAGTTTATAGGACACCGTATATACGTCGAGAAATTTACAAGTGATTGATTGTAAGGATAAGAGACAGTGTCATGGATTGTACATGTTACGTATTCTGAAAATTAGATGAGTCCCATTTTATTAACCGAATTATAATTAAGGACACCGTATACATGTCCAGAAAGTTAAGTATTTTGAAAATTATACGAGTCCCATTTTATTCATCGAATTGTAGTTTATGGGACACCGTATATACGTCCAGAAATTTACAACCGATTGTAAAGATAGAAGACAGTGTCGTGTACTTTGAAAATTAGTGTAGTCCCATTTTATTAATCGAATTATAGTTTATAGGACACCGTATATACGTCGAGAAATTTACAGGCGATTGTAAAGATAAAAGACAGTGTCGTGTACTTTGAAAATTAGTCTAGTTCCATTTTATTAATCGAATTATAGTTTATAGGACACCGTATACACGTCCAGAAATTTACAAGTGATTGATTGTAAGGATAAGAGACAGTGTCATGGATTGTACATGTTACGTATTCTGAAAATTAGACGAGTCCCATTTTATTAACCGAATTGTAGCTTATGGAACACCGTATACACGTCTAGAAAGTTACAAGCGTTTGATTGTAAAGATAAGAGACAGTGTCGTGGATCGTATACGTTACGTTACTTGGAAATTATATTACGTTACAGCAGAATGATGAAATTATAAAAAGTATAGGACAGCAGTTTTTCCTTTGTTCATATGGAGGTTCATTCTTATGGGTTTTCTAATATCGATGTTATATGGTGTCTACAAGTATCGTAGTATGACACAATGTAAAATGGAAACGATCAGTCGTATTTAAAGATGTACATCTCCTAAATATAGGTGAACTTTTAGAAAATGCCAAAGGTTACATAATTTTCTTGCAGCCAGAAACGCAACGTTTCGCTGAGACGTTGTCGACTTCAAAAGAAACTAACGAATCCTCATTTTTATTTCAAGCGATAATACTCACGAATTTATTAACTGGTTAAAAGTACGAAAGGTATTTCCACCGGCGGTCTTCGTTAAACGCAGTTAAATCGCGCGAGAACGAGGAATTTCGTTGACGTCGGAGAGAAGGTTGACTCGTACTACTGCGACGTCCGCGTTGTACCAGACTTGTGCTGTCGCCTTTATCGTTGAGTCTTCAGTGACACAGCAGCGAACGTACCGCGCAGGATGCCTCGGCCATTCGACGATTAAGTCGCCTGCGATGATTCCATGAATATTCACGATGAAAATTCCGATTTTCTCGTTTGACGTTTCGCAAACCGTATTCTCAAGGTCCACCGTGAAATTCCTTTCCTTCTCGCTTTCCTTTCTATCTCTTTGATCGTAGCACGGAATGGCGATTGGAATAAAAGATTCAGACGATAAATCGGCCAAATGTCTCGAAACACATCTGGAAAATACATGCTGCGAAGGAAGCGCTTGCAAAAATCGTGATTGGGTGAGGTTTTCGAGTGACGTTTCTATCGGGCCGCGAATTAAAATTCAAACAAGCGAATCTCGATCCGATATCGAAACGTCAAAGCTCCGGTGGTGCACGTTTGTTTAAACGTTATTCACCGTGGCAGAGCCGTGGCGATCAAATTTTTATCGCTTCCCAATGATTGATAGATATCTCGCGGTTCATTGAAAAACTTCGCGTTTCATCGATACCAGTTAAACAATGACGACGTTTCATTTATTTCTTTTTCCACGTAATTTTTCGTTGCCTTTATCAATATTTCTAGTAGGTCGATCTTTTTTTTTTTTTATTGGAAAATCGTACCTCTTCGAACTTGTTCGTTTTATCCTCTCCCTTCCTCCCTTTTTCTCTCTGCCTTTCCTTTCCCTCTTTTTTTTTTATTGAACTTTATTTATCGCGAGGGAAAACAGTAATTTACAAGTCGAGCTATAAATCCAGAGGATTTGGCGACTCGAAGCGCGATATTACAACCGGGCTGTATTAGTCCGAATGTGGTTAAACGGATTTCGAATAATGGGAACTATCCCGCCGAGAGACACGGCAATGGTGGGATTTATCGCGGTAAAAAATTTATCACCGTCCCGCGAAACTTGCCTTAATTTAAGGCGCCTCCTTAATCGCAGATTATTTAATCGCCGTGGCGCGAATTAATTGAACCGTATGTCTCGGCCGATTCCCGGAGGGGCCACGTTGCACGTTCGTTTTCCCGGGTTAATTTAGTGCCGCGTAATGAGTCAAAAAGCCAGACGTAGCGCGACGTAAAATTTGTCAAACCGGCGCATTAACCAGGATCTAACGAAAATTTAATTTCCTGCAAGTTCCTAGCGTTGAATTTCTCCCGCCGTAATTTACCGTTGATCAACGGGACTAAACAAATAAAAAATAAAACCGATCAAACTGACTCTGATACTTGAACGCCGATCTTAGCCAAACCTAATTCGAACTTAACGCAAACCTAATCTAAACTTGGTTTAAACTTAACCCGAACGCGATTCAAATCTGTCTGAAACCTACCACGCAAGAATCCTTTGGTATTCGTTTTCTCGGCATAATTTACCAGCAACTTTAGGTAAATGTAACCCGAAGTTGACGCGAACTCGTCTCGGCCCGGACCCAAGAGAAAACGTATATTTCATATTCAATTTTCCGAGATAATTTATTACCTCGTTACGAGGTGGAAAAGTCAAATGTACGTGGAAACGAAATTCCTCGATCCGAAACAGAACATAACGCCAGCTAGCGTAAGTCTGACGCCCACTTAAAAATCATATAAACGATCTTAAATCAGCCTGTTTTTCTTTTTTTTCCCCAGTGCTATATTTTTTATCCGCCTCTTTCCCAACCAACGAAATCAGGGAATCAATCGCGAGACTATTAGGGGACAATTTAGACCCGTAGAAATGTAAAGTTCACAGTCGTTAAGCCAACGATTGGCACGCTATGACGTGGTGCCACGACAGGGCAAATTTTTATTAAGATCCGCGTCTCATTAACGTGGTAACAACGGGGGCGGTATGTCACGCGAACGCCCGTCAAATTAAAAGCTTGCTGTCGCCTGATGTCGGTATCAGGCCGTTCCCTGGACGAATCGAGAGGAATTCCGCGATCGTTGAATGTCGAAAGTCGTTGTCCATGTCAGAGTCTCGACGTTGTTATACGTTGGCTTGCAAAACTATTCTTGCACTTACCAGAGAACATTTTTATGCGCTTATATTGCGCCCAATATAAAACATTTCGTTCAACGTTGTTGGTACCACGACGTGATACGATTGCGGAGATCACATTGGGAAAATTTTAATCTCAGTTGAAAATACGTGTGTAACGCGAGAGGTCGAATCGATACTTTCGATCTATTAACAACATCGGAACGCGTACAATACGCGCAGCATACGATACTCCTTTGTAACACAAAGTTCTTTCAACTATTAGGATATTTCTTTAACCTTTCTCCGACCCAGGTGAACAAAAATTAACACGTGTTTATTAAAATTAATTCGTCTAATCTGAAATTCTCTAACAGATAGGTGTAAAAAGTTACAGGTTTATTTGGAGAAAATTCAAGGTGATGAAAAAGCAAGAGTTGACAGAAAGTTTGCCATAATCGTGTTCAAGATCTCTTGAAACCTTGCTATATCTGATAAAGGCATTTTTGATCGAACTGCTGATAACAGAGTAATCTCTACCGATCAGAATTCGTGACTCACCCTGTATACGAAAGCTGTAAGACATTTGCTAGAAAGTTAACACGTGTTGTGTCATGATATTTACCAAATTCGTCTAATCTGAAATCCTCTAACAGAGAGGTGTAAAAAATTACAGGTTTATTTGGAGAAAATTCAAGGTGATGAAAAAGCAAGAGTTGACAAAAAGTTTGACATAATCGTGTTAAAGATCTCTTGAAACCTGGCTATATCTGATAAAGTCATTTTTGATCGAACTGCTGATAACAGAGTAATCTCTACCGATCAGAATTCGTGACTCACCCTGTATATGAAAGCTGCAAATTTATATTTGCTAGAAAATTAATACACGGTACGACTAGTCATCTTGAGCGTGTAACAAGCGCGAAGGACGCTCTCACTGAATACAGAGACTTTAATTAATATTTTGAAGATCGTCTGTTGAAATACTTTCGTGATCTCTGCAAGATGTATACTTAATATACTGCGTTTTAAGTATCCCATAACGTTTGTATACGTCTGCAAAATTGTTGAAAATTTTACCGACTTAATCATGATAGTCGCGTCATTACGGTAGCTTCGAAATTTCAGTGTGATTCGTATAACACATATAACACGTTCATGAAGGACGTCGACAGGTACGTTTGCACAGCCGCTGTAGACTAACGTCGTTAGAACGGTGGAAATGATACAGGCGTTTTTGCCAGTCAACGCTGTAATTACGCTGGACAAATTGCCAGTTGGATATGCTGGCAATTACGCAAGAAAACGACGAAGAAATCATCTTGTTTCTTAAAATTTTACAAGACGCTATCAATCATCCGTTTGTAATTTTTTGCCAACGATAATCGACGTTTCTATTTCATTTCGTGTTAAAGACCGCTAATCTTAGCTCGTTGCTTGTGATTTTCCTGCTATTTAACTTTGATCTAAAGGCTTGAGGCTCGACTGATTTTCTTTCTCCTATTTCTTCGCAGGGAAATTAACACGTTAAGGGGGCAGAAACACGTGCCTTATCGCGTATCGAACACTTTCCATCCGGTTGTTCCGCTTTAAGGCACAGACAGCCGAAAGGCACCGTGCCACGAAGCTAGCTACTTGAGATATGGTTCGTCAAAGGGTTAAGGTCACCTGGCAGGGTAGGCCTGTGTTAACCCTCGGTCGTTCCGGATCCTCCATTATGCAGTTTCTTTTATCCGACTTGCACTGGGCGACCTTTCCGGCCCAGGGGCTTCGATGAATCTTTCAGGCCTCAGGCTACCAATTTCCCTTGTTTAATTCAGTTGGTTCTTAAAACGCGTATTTATATTTCAATGGAGCGGCTGAATACAGTTTAATAAAATAACGTTAGCGTTGCTGCGGTCACAGCCATTCGTCATGCGGGTAAATTGACTTTTTAATTCACTCGGAGTTACTCGGATATTTGGTATTAATTTCGCCCGAATTATGAATCTTTATGTACGTAATAATGCGGAAAATAAATGAATAGCGGTGGAGCGCGTTGGGCGTTGGATTCCCACTGGAACCACCCAGGTTCGAATCCCATTTCCACTGTTTCATTTTTTCCAAATATTCTCTGTCTGAAAATGGTCTTTCCCACCTTCTAAAAAATTAATTTCTCAGAAAAAAGTTTTCTCACGAGGGAAAATCGAAGGTGGGGGAAAAAAAAGGGGGAAGTGGGATCCAATGGAGTGAGAAGACGTTCAGAAAGAAGAAAAGAAATAGACCCCTACTACCCTTGTAGATCCAATTCGGGGTTAGGAAAACCGAGAAAAGTTCACTGGAATCCCAGGCTTTATATCGGTTTTCACTGCGGTTTTAATTAATATCATTTCCACTAATTAGCCTTCGTGTGACGTCGCAGAATTCTCTCGTGCATATCCTGTAGCCAGTTTTCCGACTAATCATCGGGTTTCTAACGGGCCCATCGGATGATTAAACAGATCGGGAAAGAATCCTTGGAAAAAGTGCATTCCGCTAATTAATCCGACCACTTATTAATTACTTGCCTGACCGAGTCTTTCAAAGGCTCTGTTCTATAATTCCATATCTTTGAGGAAGCTATTTCCTCCCGTGGTACTAGGCAATTACGTTGTACCTTAACCCATTAAAGGCCAACGTTTTACCTTAACGCAACGTTTCACCTGCGATTCTTTCCGACCAATATACACGACTGATCTCTTTAACGTTATTATATTACAAAACAATTCACTTGACATGTTTTTAGTCATTTAACGTGTTTAATTCTCCTCGATCGATACACACGACTGGCTTCTCAACGAAGGGTCTGCTTGACATTTTTGTAGTCGTTATTTATTCCACCATTTGCATAGAATTTTACGAAGTATTTTTACTACTTTGATAACCAATCGTTCCTAAGCCATGAAAATTCATACCGGCTCTTTGATTCGTGCTGCGGACTTTTACGAGCCATTTGTCGTTCCGATAAATTTCTAACAAATCGTAGTCTGCCAGCCAAACGATATATAAGTCGCTTCATTCGCGTTCGTCAATAATTCGGACGCAAACGTGAATTGCACGCGTTATTTCGCCGCACGGCTCTTAACGCGCTAATATCTCGGTGTACAGGTGAGATATTTGGAAAATTCTCGCGGCGTTTCGTCGCTGTGTTTCTGATCGATGCTCCACTTTGTTCCTTAACGTTCAACTTCTGTCCAGAGTAATGTGATTAACCAACGCGACGTAATTACACGGGAATAACAGTTTTCGCGGCAGTGAGCGCTTATGAATGATGCAGGAAGGTAATTAGGCGGCTCGAAGGGAGTTTCCGTGGGAAGGTAGGCTTCATTAATTATTCCTCTCTTAATACTTTCTACAGCCACCGCATACGCCGACTTTTTATGCGCCATGGAAAAATTTCTTCGCGTTCCGTTCTAACGACTCGTGTCATCGACACCGAGAAATTGGGTCGAGTTTTCCGATTCGAAAATTTCCTTGGCTATTCGAGTTCGAGCACACAACTTTTTTCCACCTATACTTTACAGGCTGCGTACTTTAAGAAAATGCAAAAATATCGTAGCTCTTTGCGGCGGCGGATAAAGAAGAGAAGATGTGGAACGAAATGCAGCGATTTTACGAGGTAGAAAGTCTAACGAACAGCGGGTGTTTGAGCTTATGAGCGACGCATCGGATAATTGGAAGCGCCATAAAGAAATCCGCGGGAAAGGCACTTCGTTAATTACCTTTTTCCCCTGTTTTCATCCTCTTTGAAACCGGCTACACCTGTTTTTCCCACCACCAGGCCTCGTATCACTCGCAACGCGAATGTAATCTTCTCTCGCGTCGGTTTCTCGCTTCGATCCTTTAATCTGATATCGACAACCAGGCCAGCTGCCGCGATTTCTCCGCTCTCGTGTACACTGCCCGGATTAAAACGCCGACAAACTCGGGAAACACGCTTGGAGAACATCCTTGAAAAATCCACCAGTCTTTGTATTTTTATTAATCGCGCTACTGTTCCATCGTCTTTGGAAAATTGCAGTTCTATTCATTTTCTTAACAAAATACACTTCCAGAAATATGTAAACGTCGATGGCTCGTTGCACGTTTTACTATATTTATTTGTTTATGGTTTTAAACAACAGATTAGAAAATTCTATGCTGCTTTCTAAATAAATAAATAAATACTCTTTCATTGCATTTGTCTTTCTCAATGCTGTTGCAAAATTGATCGGAAATTGTGAATCGATTATTTTTAAGAGCTCGAAACGACAAGAGTGTACAATGTAAAATGAAAATGTACAACTAAACGCAGTAAACAGAAATATTATTTTTGAGAAATTTACGAGGTAGATATAAATGTGATTTTTGTACAGTAAAAAGAAACACAGCCGAGATACCAGACGAGTGTGTTGCGTGTGAAAACTGAAATTTTACGAAACGTGGACATTCGGTGTTCGCGCGGTGAGCCATCGTCCGAAAGATTTTACGCCGCGCTGCAGAAACGAACAAAAGTCGACAAAATCCTCTGATCGTGAATTAATCTTTGACGCGAAGAGGTACGAGAAAATGGCACAAAAACGTGCGTTGCAAGAACCGAAATGTCGAATATCGAAAGTATCTTTACAATGTTAAAAAATGGTGCAAAAATGTGTGGCTTAGGGTACGGTGCTCGTTGAAAATAAAAGGAACAGGAAGTTTGCGAATTCGAAGAAGCGGAATTCGGGACTCAAGATGCGATAACGCCGGCAAATTTGATCTGTCACGTAACGGTGTTCGCGTTTCCTCGAATCCTTGGCTTGTAACGCGATGATCAGGCGTTTAGAGCGAAAAAATCAGCGCGACACGAGCGGGCGTAATTACGCTCCGATTTCCACCAAGCGTTCGTGCATTTGATTTTTCCCCGAGTACGGGGTCCTGGTCGTTGCGACACGGCACGCGATTCCAGAACATCACGAATCTCCTGTAAAACGTTACGTGACAATTTACTAGCTCGCTTAAGTTTAATTGCGGATTTACGGCAGTTCTTTTTCCTGAGAACGAGCCGCCTGTGTTTCGCCAACTTTTACTCGAGTTTCGATAACGATATTCCTCGGTAATTAATTGATAATTGTTGACTTAGTAATAAAGAGTCATTAAAGGGTTTATTTTAAAAACGCGAGCGTTTCCTAGTCCTTTTCTTCTTTTCTCTCTGTTTTTAGCAAGTTTAGCGTCCCATTCCGGAAAGCAACTTCGCGAGTTTGCACACGAGCCTGCGTGGTTAATTGATAATCGCTAACTTGATAATAACGAGATATTAACGAGATTTCCCAGAAAATTCGAATGTTTTTAAATTTCTTTCTTGTCCTCTTTTTATCAGATTTCATGTTCTATTCTAAAAAACAACTTTGCAAACTTCCACTAGAGTTTCGATAACGATATTCCTCCGTGATTAATTGATAATCGCTAACCTGATAATAACGGGTCATTAAGGAGTTTTTCCTAAAAACTCGGACGTTCTTAAATTTCTTTCTTGTCCTCTTTTTATTAGTTTTCACGTCCCACTCTGAAAAGCGTCATCGCCAGCTTCCACTCGTATCAAGTTTCGATAACAATATTTCTGCGTGGTTAATTGATAATCGCTAACCTGATAATAACGAAATATTAACGAAGCTTCCAGAAAATTCGAACGTTCTCAGATTTCTTTTCTTGCTCTCTTTTTATTAAGTTTCGCGTTCCATTCTGAAAAATGTCATCGCGAGCTTCCGCTCGAGTTTCGATAACGATATTCCTGCGTGGTTAATTGATAATCGCTAACCTGATAATAACGAAATATTAACGAAGCTTCCAGAAAATTCGAACGTTCTCAGATTTCTATTCTTGCTCTCTTTTTATTAAGTTTCGTGTTCCATTCTGAAAAATGTCATCGCGAGCTTCCGCTCGAGTTTCGATAACGATATTCCTCCGTGATTAATTGATAATCGCTAACCTGATAATAACGGGTCATTAACGAGTTTTTCCTAAAAATTCGGACGTTCTTAAATTTCTTTCTTGTCCTCTTCTTATTAGTTTTCACGTCCCACTCTGAAAAGTGTCATCGCCAGTTTCCACTCGTATCAAGTTTCGATAACAATATTTCTGCGTGGTTAATTGATAATCGCTAACCTGATAATAACGAGTCATTAACAAATCTTTCTCAAAAGTTTGAATATCTTTTAATTCCCCTTCGTGTTCTCTTTTTCGCGCTCCAGTCTGAAAAACATCTTCAACGATTATTACCGCGTTCGTTGCCCGCGAATGGAAACAGTCGGCCGCACTGGCGTTTTCCAGCAGCTACCGCCGCCGTAATATCACCGATAAACAGGCAGATAAGCGAATTACATGGCTGCTAGACTATCCTGATTCTCGTTGAGTCTCGAAGGAACCGACGAGTCTCGAGCCACGAAAATGGCGATTTTGTTTGCAATTCGCATCTAAAATTCATGGAACACCTCTTCTCACTTATCGTCGTCTTATTGACTACCTCGTCGTCTTAATATCTCGAAATCTTAACTGTTCAGCTGGCATAAAATTCTCGGAGCTATTCGATCCTCCAATCTGTCTCTGGATTTCCTTTTAAATTTCATGAATAATTCCGGTATCCCAAAAACTAATCGTTTCCAGTCGTTCGTTCGATCGATGGTGGCTTTATCGGTTTGTGATTATGGAAATTCGAGGCACGTGAATTTTGTTGGTCTCGTGGATAGAAATTTCGTTAGCTCGTAGTTGGACGCGACAGAGATGTCCTACGCGTCAGCTCACGTTTATTGAGCATCCTTAGAGGACTCAGAGAGAGAGAGAGAGAGAGAGAGAGAGAGAGAGAGAGAGAAAAAAAGAGGAGATTTAGTCATTTCACATTTAAAATACCATAATTCCCCTTTAGGGTCGATAATCAAATTAACGTCCTGTGATTACGAAATTAACGATCAAACTGTAGATTTTTATTCATCCATGGGAAGTTTGAAGTTGCAAAATTGTACCGGCAATTGCGTATAATACACAGAGATATATGTAAAATGTTCAAATTAGTGTAATTTATTATAACATTTAATACACGAAACGAATTTCTACTTAGGTCGTTGGTAGTTTTTATAAAAATACATTAAAGTGCGTAAAATCCTGCGATCTACTTGTAATATCAGAATCTACGTTTACAAAGATCTTCTCTTCCTGTTTTGTGAATACACACACATCGATGGCTTACTCGACGAATATCGTACGTCCACTTTTATATGAAATTTACAGTTTTCTATGCGACAAATAGTTCCTCGCCGTATCTTTAGGCCGTAGAAAAATCCACAACTTGTCAAAAATAATATTTCTCTTTATTGTATCTAGTTTACCATGATCCCCACTTCTCTCGCTTTACGCTTCTGAAAGGGATCAGCGCACGGTTTCCGCAAGCAGTTTTACAACAACACCGATAAAGACAACTACAACATAGAAAAACGTATACATAGTATTTTTTAAATCACAAACTACCGTGGAATTTGTAAGACATTCTCGAGAACGTGAGAAGCGAACGTGGAATAACAAGCCATCGATGCGAGCTTCGTGCCATCAACTTGATCGGTCATCCCGTAGGAGACCAGAAAAATCGTAAATTGATTTTTGTTTGGCGCTAATTGAAAAACGGCGCACGATTGCTAACTACGCGTTGTTAGAAATATGCACGTGACACGTACTTTTCTGGCCGTAGCGTAAGCCTATAACAGGAGAGTGTCGGCCAATCATTGGCAGAATTCCAAAGCGGCTCACGATCCGATGCATCATTCTTGTGGCGTTTTGCTGCATCAGGATACTAGCAGCACGTAACAGAACGCGTATGACGATAGCCGTGGCCTGGAACGTCAGGTGGCCAGGGATTACCTCGTTAGTATACATTGGCTCATATATCCGCAGACAGCTGCATGGTCCTGCCTCCGAATATGCAGCGTTCCTGCCATTTCCTACCCCGTCCGTCACCCTTCGATTATGGATTTGTTTTTCCGCCTACCGGCCGCCGGCTGTCTCTGCGTTCCGGGCTCTGCCATCGTTTCGCTTTCCGATGCCCGCTCGAAATTTCTCGTTTCTTGCACCATTTCCACTTTTTACTAACCGCAGGCGGCGTAACTACTTTTTCTCCTATCAGAGTACAGAGCATGCAGGCCCGAGCTTTTTATCGAAAGTTCCATCGATCTTCGTAGTCGCCGAGTCGATTTGTTGCGAGTCGCTATACGTTGGAATTTCTTTTTTTAGTTTTTTATAGTTTCCTGTTTGAATTTCGATTTTCCAATCAGGAAGTCTGGCCGATTCGAACGCGGTGAAAATTCATATATATTTTTTTAGAGGCTCCGCGTGCCGCTTGGTTTTTACGAGAGATTCCACACGCCGAAGAGAATCGGCGGTGGAATTTGATGAAAAAACTTTGCGCTCTAGGGAGTCGAACCTCGTTGCTAATCACCGATCCGACCAGACGTTTTCCAATCTTCGTTTTCTCCTGCAACACCCGTCTATTATCGACTTAACCGTCGTCTCATGCATACCAAACGAACATAACCTCACTTTCCAAGAAACCAATATGGCTACAGCAAGTATTGGCACGTATCCTTATTCTTTAACGAAATATCTCTTTTTTTTATCAGAATTGTACCAAAATGTTGCTAAATGATAATACGACACTTATAATATATCCGAGTTTGATCAATTGGTACGTAAATGCTACAGTAAATACAATGGCGTGGCAATATTTTGTGCAGCCATTGTACACTGTTTTTGAGCTACCGTACATAACCTCACTTTCCAAGAAACCAATATGGCTACGGCAAGCATTGGCACGTATCCTTATTCTCTAACGAAGTGTCTCTTTTTTTCATCACAATCGTACGAAAATGTTGCTAAATGATAACACGACACGTATAATATATCAGAGTTTGATCAATTCGTCCGTAAATGGTACAATAAATACAATGGCGTGGCAATATTTTGTGCAGCCATTGTACACTGTTTTTGAGCTAACGTAGCATGCGAAACTTTTTCGTTCCTCAATTTTCATTTCTCCTGTTTCGATCCCAGAATTGTGATTTCTCGTTTTTGTTTTTGTTCTTAAATTTCTTAATTTAACAATTCAATTTTTAATTATTCCAACGGTTCAATAGAACGTAGGGTTAGGTAAACTAGACAAACGGTTTTCATTGTCCGATTCAACGAACGAGATATTCTCGGTCCATATGGTATAAGCTTTTTAACATAAATGTCCGGAGTTGTATGTTGCTGTTTCGCGCAATCGCGGGTTGATTGTGTTTGGCGCAGCCATTAGGTGATTTAGGATTACACGATTAGCGACAGACAGCGTAGCGCGGCCCATGAATATGTATGCTTCTTGTTCCCATCATTTGTGCAAACAGCCAGTTTTCTGAATTGATTTTATACCCTAACGCGCCATTTTCTCGCCCATGGTGTTCTCGTGCATGCAACAAAATGGCGCCTCGTTAACCCAATGGCGCCGACCGTTTCCTAACCTAAGCTTCTCCGCCAAAACGTTTGTAATTAACCGATGGAAATCCTAAATATGGTAACATCAACTATTATTCATATTTCGAAATCTGTACAATTTTGATTGTAAATCGGAAGCAGAAAATTTTAGGAGGAGATTTCAGCCGTCCAAATTCATAAAAATTCACAATTTAATAATAAATACAACCTCCATAGTTGTTTTCATTTTGAATAAGAAATACCATACGACTGCTTGATCAGCAAATACACGCGACACCTATACATTCTCTACTGACCTACATAATAACCTACAATAATTCCAAAAAAGCCTCTCGATTCGCAAACGACGTTCGCAATCTCAAGGCGGAAAATCAAAATCACCCTGATCGACGTGTTCGCTTAACGCTTTAATTTACGACCAATCTGTACTGCTTTTCTCTTGGAACCAGGAGTATGTTATTAAATTTTTAATATAAGACGGCTGGATACTTTCCGACGGGGGTCGTAAATGGCAGCTGCTATTGTTTCCTCAGAGAGAAAGAAAGAGAGACAGAGTGAGTGGCCGTCAATCGGAGCACGACAAACGCCAGATCGTTTCCGTGATTTCAAAGGCAAAGACGGCTGGCCGATTCGATAGATAAGCGTGCCACGTATCAACGTGCTGGCGCGCGCAAGTGCTCGGTCCACGTTCCTTCGAACGAAAACACACGCGATTGTTATCGACATCCGTCGAAATCTCACTCGAGCTCTGTATATCCGTAGTTCTTCCCCCTACGACGTCAAACTACTGGCAACACGTTGTTCGAACGTCCCTCTGTCATCGCTTTTTACCACCCTGTTCTCTTACAATTTCACGCCTAATTTCGACTTTCTCTCGATCTTTATCTCGGAACACGCGATCGTGGTGAAAAGATGAAAAATCGTAATCGGCGGAATCGTTTTTCGCTCCTCTGAGCTTCGATGTCTCGAAACTCGATCTTTGGCTTCGCACAGAACGGTAGAACGCGTTATGGAACACCGTTGGTTTTTCGTGCGAACCGTTCGCGAACCGTCATTTGTACGAATTGGCTGGAGGATATTCCGTGACGGAAAATGAGACGACAATGAAGAGTAACGAAATTACGTGGCAGGGTTGGTTCTTGAGAAAATCGAGTTGGAAAATTGGCAAAGTGCGCGCGAATTTCTTTAATTCCCTGCTGGAAGGGGAGTAGGTAATCGATGGAAGGTTATTCTACGTGCGAACGTAAGTGGAAAACGTAGAATAGAAGTTTCCCCTCTAGAGTCTCGTTTTTCAGGAAATCGTATTTGGAAATTCGACTCGTACGCGTGTACTTAATTCTTCGCTGACGTATTCCAATTCTATTTTCTCTAAAACGAGCCTCGAACGACAAAATTGTATTCTTCGTTCTCAACTTATCTTCGTATCCTCCTGTCAATTGCCTGTTCCTCTGTAGCCGAAAATCGGTCAAATCTACCTCACAAATAGACTTTGCAAATTGTCGAGCTGAATTTTCTCACAAGCGGACGCAGTTTCGTCATCTTTGATTTCCGCGTTACTTTCAGCCACGAAGTCTCACATTCCGTTTCTATCGTCGATTTTTAACGACTTCGTACTTATGAATTTGTACCGCGAGGTATAAGAAGTTGCCCACAGCGTCGGATCTGGCAAATAAATTGCGTGGCTGGACTCGAACGAGTCTACGTTGGTGTCGTAACGAAGGAGTAACAAATGCATGGAAAATCGTCAGCGAACGACAGCCATCCGGCATCTCGCCACGTTGAGAGTTTTCCATCTCGCCATCTGCTTTCCGGCAGTTAATGCAACATCCGGCGGAAGCTTTCGCTCTTCTGTCGCGCCGCTAAGTCAATTTGCCCGATAATCGTTTGATCCGAAAGTTTCACGGCGTTCACGAGCTGTCAGATGCAGCACGCTAGGTAGGTCGACGCATAAGAAACAAGAGGTAAACGTAGTTACACGTTCGACGAGACTTGGCGGCAGGCCAGATTCAACAGATGCTGGTGGACCGGGCCGAAATCGGCCAGCACATCCACAGAAATTGAGATGAATCGCAGCGATAACGTCTGCCAACCTCTAATTGACTCCTTCGTGCGATCGAAAGAACCCCATCGTTTGATTAATTTTCTTTCTTACACTTGTTTTCCCTCCTGGATCACGTTCGAGTTTCCTTCGATTATTCAGCTCCTTCGCCATGTGGAATTTCTTTATTCGATTTGGCTGGTGAAAAATGTATCGTAAATCTGGCGACAAATTGTTTCAATCGTTTTCCTTTTTTTGTTTCTTGTTATTATTATTCTTTTTTTTATGGATCTGAAGTATATTTCCTCGTGGCTTTATTAGCGTGACAACCCTAATGCGTTCTTCTCGTCGTTTTCCACTCAATTGCACTTCGCTGACGTTAAACTAGTTAGCTGTTTTTGACGAGTATACTCGTCGTGATATAAAATATTGCGTGACGAGTGACGAGTGTACTGCAATTTATTGTAGTTATTAAATTGCAATTTATACAGCAAATTCTAATTACTTTTTACGTAATATTTTCTGCTACGACGAGTATACTCGTCATGCGTTTGATTCACAATTACAATTCTCTGTTTACATTGCAATTTTGTAATTACAGTAATTACCAATTGCACTTCGCCGACGTTAAACTAGTTAGCTGTTTTTGACGAGTATACTCGTCGTGATATAAAATATTGCGTGACGAGTGACGAGTGTACTGCAATTTATTGTAGTTATTAAATTGCAATTTATACAGCAAATTCTAACTTTTACGCAACTTAACTTTTTACGCAATATTTTCTGTTACGACGAGTATACTCGTCATGCGTGTGATTTACAATTACAATTTACATTGCAATTTAGTAATTACAGTAATGAAATTACAAGATAAAACAGTCATTTCCTTACAACTTAATTCTATATTATAACAGCCACACGTACTCTCTGCTTGACGAGTATACTCGTCATCGCTTACTTTTCGCCACACGTTCTAGCTGCACACTTTTCAAAGAGATCGGAACAGCTAACTGGTTAAAAAATATTTCAACTTCCAGCAAGGCACAAAATAATCGTTGATTGTAGGTATAATTTCTCCATTTAATACGCAACAAATTATTATTATCGCTAAAGCAACAGCAAGGTTGAAATATGAAAAATTCAATGATCACCTTAACATCTTAATTCTGATAATATCTCATAATATCTCTAATATGCAGCCATCTGATTCAACAACAAAACTTTGTCAATTTATTGTCCGGGTTACAGCCAAGCAAAAAATGTTATGTGAACGTTGGTGACTTACAGATTTATTAAAAAAATTCTAATAAAAATAGCAAGTACGAAAAGAAGAAAAAAGTTGAGGGCCAAATTTTAAGTTTACCCGAAATAAACCTACCCTGCCTTAACCGTTCGAAGGAACAAAAGTTTCAGTCAACTTATTATTATATCGTGCTGTACCCCATCCATGTACCCCATAAAGAACTTGCCTTATTTTTTAACAGCGATGGTCTTCGATTTTACATTCAACGGCCCAATCCAATCTCATTCACGTGTAACCAAAGCAAAGTCGAACTATCCGCGGACTTAATCCAGGTCAGACCTCGTTCAAATTTATCGCGACAGATTTTAGGTTTTCTACGACCTTTGCAGAGTGTCCCGTAGTATAATTCACGGGTCGAATTCGAAAAGAGGATTTTGAAAACGGCGGAGTTGCATTGGACGGGACGCGGAAACGCGATCTCCGGCCGAAATTCACGGGAAAAATATCGGACGAGGCCATCGATGCGTTGCAAATCAGTTGGAAGCCGAGGAAATCAGGTCGATCGACGCATTGACGAGTGATTATCCGAATTGTGGTCCGTGGGCCGGCGATTGGCGGACGGTGTAGGACACTCGAATCGCCGGATATCAATTTATACGCATTGTTAGATATCCTAAACGCGTTTAGCCGGAGATATCCGGCGGCGGCTTCGCCTCGCGTGGAAATTCAATTTTCACCTGTGCTCCGGTTTGCACGGAATTTCCAAAACTCTGGTGTTTTACTTGAAAACAACGCTCGACATGCTGTAACGAAAGTTTCCCAGTGTTAGGCAAATTTCGCGGAAAATAACTTTGGAGTCGAGCCGTGGAAGAGCTTGTTCACTCTTCGATTGTCACCGAAATAACTCGAGACTGGATCCTAATTTTCCTCGAGTCCCGGGTTTCTTCGATAATTTTTCACCGGGCGAATTCATTTCCGAATTTTCTATCGTCGAGAGAAAAATTCGTGGTGGAAAATTAGGAAAAGAGGAGAGAGTCATTGAGAAGTAGTAGTGAAAAAGCACCAAATTTCGTAATAGGACGACGCCTTATTAGAATTTTAGGTACCCGAAGCGATACAATTTTTGCACTTTTTGACGAAGCTGCTTTGGCTTTCGATGGAAAAAAGTAATTTTCGCTGGCGTTGAAACTATCGACGACGAAAGAAATCGAAACGAACAGACTTCTTTGTTCGTATACTTTACAAACAGCCACGGTGAAACACGAAAAATTCATTTGTTATAAACTCCAATTCCGTGAAAAATGACAAACTCGGTTAGTTTGTGTATTAAAAGACAATTTTCAGGAGCTGACGTAGAAAAAAGGCAGAAACCAGAGCAGCTGGTTAATAATAGGAACACGTGTCTCGCGTGTTTGTTCCCTGCCTTAATGTCGTCTGTTTTTTCGGACAGGAGGTGCCATTTTTTTGCGCTTGTGGTCCGAAAAAAAAAGTGGAGGGTGAGGAAAGGGCTGGCTGCCTTGACGAAAGCTTTGTGAAAGCGGGAGCTTCAAAGGGGACGCTTTAACCGCGTCTCGCGGTGGAAAGAAGTGCTTTCCCGTGCAAAGTGACGCGACAAATAAAAGCCTGTGCCTCTCTCCGTGCACTTCGTCAGCCGCAATTTTCTCGTGAAAGGCGTCGGGATGCGTTCATTAAGCGAAAGTACGAGGAATTAATCGTACATCGAATCTCGTCGACGCGCTTAGGCCAGACGAACTCTGCCTCGCGAAACTTCCTCCGTTAAACACTCTTGAAACCAGGTCAGAAGCTGAATATCGCTATAGGAATTTTTGTTGGAGTATGTTGGATTACGTAGAATTTCGATGTCGAATAAAACTATAATTCGAGGGATTAAAAGAACTGCGAATGAAACGAACAATTCAGAAGCTAAATATCGCTGTAGGAATTTTTGTTGGAACACGTTGGACTATGTAGAACTTCGATACTAAATGAAACAAACTACGACTCGATACATTAAAACAGCTGTGGATTAAACAAACAATTCAGGAACTGCATATCGCTATAGAAATTTTTGTTGGAACATGTTTGACTATGTTTGACTATGTTGAACTAAGTAGAGTTGGTTGAACTAGTTACGATACCAAATAAAGACACGACTCAACGCATTAAACCAACTAACTCAACCAGCTTAAAATAACTGACTCGAATAAATAATTCAGAAACTGAGTACCGTTACAGGAAGATTTGTTCGAACATGTTTGACTATGTTGGGCCAAGTAGAGTTACGATATCAAATAAAACTACATCTCGATACATCAAACCAATTATGGATGAAACAAACAATCCAGAAACTGAATATCGCTAGAGGAATTTTTGTTGGAGCATGTTTGACTATGTTGGGCCAAGTAGAAATACAATACCAAACAAACTACATCTCGGTACATCAAACCAGTTATGGATGAAACAAACAATCCAGAAACTGAATATCGCCACAGGAATTTTTGTTGGAGCATGTTTGACTATGTTGGTCAAGTAGAGTTACAATACCAAATAAAGCAACATTTCGGTACATCAAACCAGTTATGGATGAAACAAACAATCCAGAAACTGAATATCGCCACAGGAATTTTTGTTGGAGCATGTTTGACTATGTTGGTCAAGTAGAGTTACAATACCAAATAAAGCAACATTTCGGTACATCAAACCAATTATGGTTGAAACAAATAATCGAGAAGTTGAATATCGCTACAGGAATTTTTGATGGACCATTTTTTTCCATTTTCCTAATTATTGTTAACAGCCGATTTTATGCATCAAATTCTTTTTCGTTTAAAGTTCAGTCCACACGAACGAATTCTGACCGCTACATTACCGTGCGCGTTTCTTGCTTATAAAATCGAATCGCGATCCTGGAAGCTTGTTTATGCCAGGTAATCGGTAAACACCTGCCGGTTATTCTTGTTAATTAAAAATACAGCACGTAAAACCCAGCGGACGTGAACAGGCGAGGCACACTTGTTATTTATTATTGCAAGCGTGCCGCGGCCATGCACCGCATGGAAAGAAAAATGAAGCTAGGCCACCTGTGTCGATTAATATTATATCGAGCATGGAATCCCTCTCGGGGAAACGTGTCACGTTTTCCACTGCAATATCTACTAGAGATGAAATCAATCATATTGCAAAGATCCCCCAAATCTGAAAAGTTAACGAATATCTCGAATATCTTATGAATCATTCGACGAAAGAAAAGTATAGAAGCATGGGAATACAAAATGATAAATATGAAGATTGAAAGACCATCTTTTACGGATAAGTAGGATAATCGAATTCCATGAAATTTGCCGAATGTTGAATGGAAATGACGTAGATTTAAAGGAAGGATTTAAAAATTGAGATAGATGGTTGGATATGGAAGTGGAGTCCGACAGGATGAGGAAAATAATACTGAAGTGTTACGTGAAAAATTTCGGAAACGGACCACGAGCAATGGAAATAGGCATAGCGTGGTTGATTTATGAAGCATTGATTTATTACTATTTTAATTTTAATATTAATAATTTTAATTTTGATTTTAATTTTCATTTCAATTGTAATTTCTATTTTTATTTTTATTTCAATTTCAATTCTTTCTTCATTTTCACTTCGTTTATTTTAATTTATGATAGTTCGTTGCACGAACATTCTTAAGTTGTATTGGGTCATTGGGGACCGTACCAATTTACAGCTAAATTACTTAATTCTGGAATTTTTAATTTCATTACTGACCCATATCACGGAGAAATGTCCGATTAAAATGCGAAATACGATCTAGATATTTAGGAACCTGACATGTTGTATTAGATTGTCCGAAAAGTTTCTTTCGTTTTATAAGGAAGTAATAGACGCACAACGTTCTTTGTTTTATATTATTTTGTCGAATTACGTACGATCCGTTTTATTCTCTTGAGATAAACACCGCGACATTTCACACATTTAGTTTCACGTTTGTACGAAGGTACACTGTTATAGAAAACACGTTTGAGAAAGAAAGACACTTTCCGGACAACTTAATACAATACGTTGGACTGCTAAAACTCAAATTACTTGGCTTTTTTTTACATTTTGCGTTCTCCTTGACAGAGATTGATAATAAAATCAAGTTACAAATTGCAAAATTAAGTAATCTAGTTACTCTAAATACTGCAAGTACTCGATAAGTACAATGATATCAATTAAAAGCCGAACAAAATATCTCATATGTCTAATATATCTCTAAAATATGCGATTACTTTTAATACTTTCCAGAATTCTGCGAGTTTGCAATGATCTGTTCGACTAAGATCCATAGAACAAGATCTGGTCGCGGATTTACGACTCTAAGAGTCTTTCGATCCACCTGCAACTAGCGAAAGACCAGCGTCTGCTGTCTTGAGAAAGGCAGAAGGCGGATAAAAGTAGCATTTTCTCAATTAATCCGTTGTAATTTCGTCGATGGATAATCCCGTGGAACATGGGAATACGTTGGAATCGTTGATGGCGTGTATATGCAGACAGACGTAAAAGCATATGGTCAGTGGAACGAGACGAACAGCAACAGGAAAACGTCACAGCCTCTGTTCGAACGACAAGTGGAATCTGCAGATATCTCCGTCGGGAGACGACTGCGGACGAGATCGAATTACGCGAAGCTCGAAATTATTGCGCCATCTCTCCATTATATCGTCCGAATCGCTTTATTCATTGAGAATTCCCTCAACTTTTGCCGCTTGGAGTCGTCGGAGACATGCGAAATGTAATTAACGTAGAGACTCGGTGGAAGGGGTTTGTAAAATCGGTCAGACGTCGAAGCCCGCATGCTCAGAACGTGGGAAAAGGAATTAGGAATGTACAGAGTGTCCCAGGAAATTAGGCCAAGCCATAGTTTTTGCAAAGACCTTGAAATGCACGCGGAGGATTCACAGTTGAGAGGAAATATGATACGGACGAGAAAATGTGTAATTTGAGAAAATTGAAGTTTTCAGAAGTTCCGAGAAGCCTTGGGAATCCATGAAAAAAACTGAACAAAGAAATATACAAAAGCAATATATAGGGTTTTATAGATATTTAGTAATATAAAGATATAGATTCAGAAAAATCGGTTGTATACTCCTTGCCAATTCTGCGGCTTTACGACGATCTATTGCCTCTGACTTAACTTAGGTGGCTCTTTCCATCCACTTGCACGTGCGAAACAAGTATACTGATTCGTATCGATCGCTTGATTCTTTCATTTACCAACCTCGTTACATCGATTCCATCAACTTTGCTTCTTCAAAATTCCTCTCAACGAACGACACCATCATACGAATCATTCCGCTTACAAAGTATACGAGAATTTAATTGCACTTCTTCAGGGATGAAAGTTTCCTGGCATATCGTACGTGTCGAAGAGCATCGATTATCGGAGTCGTTGCCAGAGTTTTTCGAATTTTTCCTTGGCCCGGCTGACAAGAAGGGTTAAGAAGTTTCCGAAGGAGAAATGGCTTCACAGATGGATTACGGAGGAGCAGTGAAAATCTTCCACGGTTGGAATTCTTCTCGTTACGGGGAATTAGAAAACTAACGGACACGGGTAACAAAGAAAACTCGACGGTAACTTGCTCAATGTACAAATTGCTTGCGAGTGGAGGGGAAAAGAAGGAGGCAGAGTAAATAAGAGGGTTGATTAAAGGAGTCCCTTGCTCTTTAAGTCAGTTCACAAAAATTGGGTGAAGAGCCCTTCAGCTTTGTTACGCTGTGTTTTCGGCCAGTTGTGATCTTGCACTTGCAATTTAGACGGAATTCGCTTCGTAACAACAACTTTGTAAATGGTTATGCGGGCTCTCGACGGTCGTCGTCTTACGTCCGCGCTAATTTGCATTCGCCCGAGAGTTCTTTAACGTTATTTGCTCTTGCAACTTTCAAGAAGAATCGCCGAGGATCGACAAGGTCTGAAGGAATGGAAAAAGTCCGGTTAAACGGGACGTCGTGTCAACTTGTTTACAACGGTGGGTTACTATTTATGACTGGGCCTCACTTGGTAAACGGTAGTCGAGATCGGTTTCACGATTATTACGGAGTCAGTTCTACCAATCACGACAGCAGGCCTTGGTAATAGAGGGGTTCGCTAACGCGTGTGCTGTAAATGCGCTTTGATGGGACATTAAAATGTATGAGCTGTTTAGAGCGCCGCTAGGGAGGGACCTTTGCCTGGCGGAGGCCGCTTTGCCTACAGCGCCATACTAAATACCAGTATTTGTACATTCTCCAACTTAAAACTTGCTTTAACTAGATTTACTTGCTTTGGAACAATGTTCTTTTAGCTTCTGGCGCGGGTATACCTTGGAAATGTTATAAAATAGTAATACACTGCTATTACGAGTGATTCGAGGTGTACAAATATGTGCAATAACAATGATCGATAGGAAGATCTTGACGGAGAAGGTGACTGTGTACTTGGCTGTCACCGCGAAGGACGTGGGTTCGAATACCAGAGGGGTCGACAATTTTTCACGCGTTATTTTCTCAATTTTCTTCGTGAGACTGAATGTGGGGTTGCTGTATAAAGGAAATTCCGAAATGGTTGAAAAATATTGAAAGGAAAAGGTGGACGTTGAAAGTAGGGAAAAGAGCGGAGGGAAATTCAAAACCCGTGGAGAACGGGAGAAATTAAGAAAGTAGAAAAATATCAATTTTCAACGGATCTCGCGCGAGATCCTGGAAAATATAACAAAGAGAATTTTAAAGACCCGAGAATACGAAAATGGCAAAAGTGGTGGTAGAAAGGTCATCAACCAGGAAATGGAAGGATACAGGATACTCGAAGGACGAGGAAAACTACGGAGACGATTCCTCGTGAGAATATCGTAAAAATCACGGAAATGGAACACGAGACGTTATTATATAAATATCTCTTGGAAAAATGAAACTTCTTACAATAACGAAAGTATGCTTCAGGCTTAAACGTCTACGGAGTTACCGGGTGAATGGACTTCGCAATAGCATTTAAGGAAATTGCGAAGTTCCGCCGGGAAAGCGGGTAGGATTTCCATGGAGTAAGACGATCGCGGGGAAAACGGATGGAAAGTTTAGTAACGCGGACCAGAGCCCCGAGAATGTGGAAAAACGGTTCTCGAAGGAGCAAAACTGTTGTGTGGGGGGCGATTAAAGTTTTCTGCCATAACATCATAAAAAATGGAGACGCGTGCCTCTACCAAGTTGCTTCGATTTTCTCTATCGAGGAGACGACATCGTGTCCGATTCTTCGAAACAATTTCAATAATATTTTAACACGAAGAGGAAAGGAGAAACGAACGACAGTGGCTCGCAATTATATTCATGCGTTTGCCACAGAGAACTTGTATATCTTATTTTATAAAACTATTTGAAATTTCATTAACCCTGTAATTAAAGGTGAAACGAAAAATACGAAAATATACAGATATAGAGGTTGCAAGATATTTATATAATTTATATTTAGTAAAGAATCAATATACAGTGTGAATAGTCACCTTAAGCATATAATAAGTGTTAAAAATGGTGTCACTGAATATCGAGCCTTATTAATACCGTGCGTGATTGCCTGTTTAAATATTTTTCTAATCCTTGCAAAATACATTTATACTTGTAATCACCGCAACCCGTGTATACATTTTGAAAAACGTTAAAAATTTTACCGATGCAACCATAACGCTTGGAGTGGTCATTGCAACGTTAATGAAGTTTCCCAACATGTTGGTAAAAAGCTGTCGCTAACCACTCTATACGTATACATGATATTTCCCTATAAGAAAGAATAAACAGTTCCAACAGAAATTCCAACTGTTCTGACCAACCAAACGTCCCGCTATTCGTTTTCCCTGATCGTTTTTCCGCCCGTAAGGAAGCATATCGGGTTTTTTACGAGCCATATTTCCCCCTTAGTACCTCATATACGGAATTTAAGAGATCCCGCCAACAGATATTTGTTATTGCGTGGAAAAGGACAGGCCCGGCCAATATTCTTCAGCACACCATATCAGAACTTACTGATTTTATGGTACACTTTGAATAATTCATAAGCTCGGCAAACAAAAAACGATGTACGAAGCTGTAACGATGACACCTTCGTGCAATCGAGGATCCTCTT
Organism: Bombus flavifrons; assembly: GCF_040668555.2. Lineage (NCBI taxonomy): Eukaryota > Metazoa > Arthropoda > Insecta > Hymenoptera > Apidae > Bombus > Bombus flavifrons. The sequence continues at coordinate 5,581,242 of NC_138457.1, read as the reverse complement.
ACCGACGAGAAGGGACCGCGATTTTGTCCGGCGTCGCAAACTAATTGCGAAGATGACGGAGCAAACTTTACGGTTTCGAGGTTGGACACGACGAGAAGTCGTCGAGGACGGCGATTCTCATTAAGCAACGTTGCTCGAACGCGAATCCATCATCGAACTTGGGTCCTGAACAACGTAGAACTGCGGATGAATTGTCAGGAAGGCGAATCCTCGTATCACCGGAAAAGAGACGATGGATACCGCTCTAAGCAGAAGAAATTGCCTGCTTCTTTTCTCCGAGTTTCTTATCGGATAAACTAGTTTGTTCTCGAAGTAAACGCAGTTTATGTTACTTTGGGTGAAAGTTGGCCAAAAGAAGGGAAAGAGGAGACCATCCTCCGTGTATGGTTAGAAGGTTTCCGAGGGAAAGTAGGAAATGCTGGCAGGCTCGTTCGCCTAGACATTTATCGTGGCCTAGCCGCGGACAGGAGGCTGGCGCACGAAAGTTCATCCACGAGTGTTTCACGACACGGCAGTTCAGTCCGATAACGAATCACCGTCTGGGGGTCGATAGCTGTACAGCTTACCCTACATACCTCGACCGTCATGTTTTAATCAAGCAATCAATAAATTCTCGGGCCGGTTCTCACGGCGCTAAAGCGCGGAAGTCGCTCGCAGCGACGTTAAACGATTAATCCTTCGCCTTTGACCTGGCTTCCGATTCTCCAACAATATTTTCCTCCCTTGCCTTCGATATTCCGTGCTTTTCCATTCCGTACGATTCGCAGAATAGCGTTGCGAACGCTATAGGTGTCCCGTGTCTCGGCTCTATCGGTAACAACAATTTTTCCTTCTTCATTTTGACGAATAAATGGTACAGATATCTGAGGTACGATATCTAACATTCTTGTTACCAAAGGTTTTGGTACTGAATGTTCTTCGTTATTGTTCTTATTGTTATTATTAAAGTTGTTATTATATAGTTTTTACGATCTCAGAACATGTAGTTCCTTTTCTAAGATAATAATACATCGATAAATATACAAATATTCTACCATTACGTAGTTTTTAAAGATCAGTCATTTTCACTGGCTTTGGTGGAGATAGCTACGTCTCAAATGCCGGTAGTTCTAGTGTTAAATTTATTTCGACGAATATCATCGGCGATTATGGAACGAAACTCGAGCATTCTTTAGCTGAGACAGGATATAAAAATGAATTACTATATAGTTAATTAAACGAACAATGTGATGAAATAAACGAGTAATTGAAATGCTTGGTTGATGGATGCGTTAAACATTTATAATATCCGTCATATATGGATATTAGCATGTTGGAGACGTAGAAATATATTTGTATCCTACCTCGCCTATCATCTGTCAACTCTGTTATTAATTCGAAATTAATACCGCGTATGTCAATATGTTCAATATTTTTCAGTTCGATAGATGTATATGGAATGTTTTAGCAAACAATTTAAAAATGCTTGGTTTGTACATATGAAACTTTTGCTACGAGAAGTTTCTTTCGTTTCATAAGATGATGAATAACAATTTGTTTTATATTATTTTATTGAATTGCGTATGATCCATTTTAGTATTACGTTCGTGCATAATTCAATAAACTAATATAAAACAGAAAGTATTATGCGTTTATTATTTCCTTCTGAAACGAAAGAAACATTTCGGACAACCTAATATAATAATCGACGATAGATGCAATTCAATCGTAGAAATCGTAGAAATGTCTGGCTTAGTTCAATCTGCCGTGAGTCGACGCTTTGATTCGGACGTCTGAGTTGAACGGTGGCCTTGTCAACGGCCGGTTCTATTTAGCATCTTGCTGCCTCTTATTTACCACCTATCTGTTTACCCGTAGAAATTGATCCTCGCACTCAATTAAAAAAGCTTGGAGTGCAGCTGCCTGGCGAGCAACTTTCCATTAATCCTGATAAAACCGACGAGAAGTCGTTGCATCGTCTTTCACGAACGAAAGAGTTTTCCCTGCTTCGTGCGAATATTTTCCTCCGATTTCACAAAAATTCGAGTTTGCGAGATTTAAATTGCTAAGAGGCGCTCGAAAGAATATTTCGAATCGGACGAATTCACATCGCTTGGGTAATTTGAAGTTTCTCGAATTCACACACACGTAGAAACTTAAAAATGATTATTATCATTATTATTATTATTATTGTTATTGTTGTTATTATACATAATTAATAACGTAGGTTTGAAGTTTACGCTTAAAAGGAATTGAAAAGAATCGTAAGAAAAGTGAGAATGTCGTAAGAATTAACTAGCTTCACTATTCTATCGATGTGACTAGTTTAAAAATGTAAAACGTATCGAATGGACGTCTTTTCCTGATTCGTCAAAAAACAATTTACCGAAAATACGACGAACCGACTGTTTTTCTTCCACCTGTCAATGTTTCTATTCCTAGTCGTTCGGAAATCGAATTGCGATCATGACGCGACGTACTCGATTCGTTAGCCGCGAATCTTAGAAATTTACGTTGCACGCTCTTCTAATACTAACTTTTGTCAGACTTAGTCTCGTTATACGTAGGAAACCAGGTTGCTGAAAAGACAGGAGAAACAGATTGCAAAGCAGACAGTTTCGACAGAGTAGTCGGAGGTTGTTGGAATTGGACGAGTTAACTCGTCTAACCCGGACGATCGTAGGAAGAATTAAACGAATGTTTCGAATCAGGGTGTTTCGCGTTGATGGAAAGTTAGTTGGAACTAGCTGGAATTCAGGTAACTTGACTAATCTAAACGAGACTTAAAGGTCGATTCGCGGATCGATGGATATAGGAAGATGCGGTGGACAGATATCGAGCGACCATCATTGGCAACATTGTAACAAGTGAGTGGCATAGGCGTAGCAGGCGTATCGATCGCCGGGCATGAGTCACGTTCTGCATAATTAATCGAGTTTCGCGTTCTTTTCCCTGTCGCTGTGGCTGGTCTCTTTGACCAGCTGCTCACGTGCACCGCGAGCGTGAAAAAACTTTGGCCGAAGAAGAGTCGAAGAGAAGAAACGAGACCGTGTGACATGGCGGAGACGAGAAGTTTGCTCTTCCCCCTGGGCCGTGAGCGTCGGCACTCGCCTTTTCCTCGAGTCTATGCACTTTTTTCAACCATCTTCTTCCGCTTGCCACGTTGTTCTAACGCCGGACACGTGTTCACGGTGCTGACATTTCCGCGATTTTCTTGGAAACCGAGCGAACGACGAGCGCGCCACGGCTCTGACAACTCGGACAAATATCGTGCTCTCTGTACGATGGATGGAAATTTCCGATTAATTCTTATAAATACGTCATACATCGTACTGCGATTAATATTCTCGCGGCGGTTGTCGCGTGCACGAGCCAAGTTTATTGGAAAAAATGAAACAGGTGTTTGCGGGATTGTGGCTTGCAATAGCGCGCCGAGTCGCTGAAAAATTATCACCAGTTATAACGAAACAGGTGTTGGCGGGATATTGTGATAAAGCGGAGGCGCGCCGAAGAGTTTAAAACGTTTAACAAGTTTAGCGGAGAACGCAGGAAAATGCCGCGGTGAGAGCCAGACGTTTCTACGTATTAGCAGAAAGTCGCGTTTCTCTGTCGATAACGAAGGAGCTAATGCGAAAACGACACACATTGTGAAAGTGTTAAGAGATGGAAAGTGAGAAGAAACAGAAAACGAAGTACCTTCGTTCGGAAGCTAACTAACGTTAGATATAGACAGCGCAGTGTGACGATTACTGTGGACAATTGTATTTTTAATGCGCGTTTATGTGAAAGCGTAGCACCGTTACGGACGACATTTGGAATTAGGAAAACTGTTTGAGATTCCATAAACCTACCACGTAGAATGGCATAGCCATGGGATGCGTTACTTAACCACACATTTTATTTCTATTAAGAATTAATTTATTATTTTGTACTTTGTATCGTTGAATATTATACCACGTATATACGGTAAATATTGTTGAGAATTGTGGATCTTAATTGACGAAATAATGGTAAAGGAACACTGTGGTTACACTTAGAATTCGTATTAAAATAGTCGTAGATTTATTTAATAAACGATTTCCAGGATCTTCGTCGATATACATTTGCACGCGTCTCAGCACTCTCTTTGCCTCACCGTCTTCCATACCGCACTGCCAACGCAACAGTTACATTCATCTGTTTTTCGAGACGCCGCACACACACATACTTGCACGCATTCATATTCGCATACGCGTGTCACTACTACGCGGCTAATATAGTCTAGCACACAAAATTATACAGGGTGGTTGGTAACTGGTGGTACAAGCGGAAAGGGGGTGATTCTAGGCGAAAAAAGAAGTCGAAAATATAGAATAAAAATTTTTCGTTTGAGGCTTTGTTTTCGAGAAAATCGACTTTGAATTTTCGCTCGGTACGCGTGCGGTACGTTATAACGGATCTCACTGTAGATCGTTGTCTCGATGGAAAAATGTAAAAAAAAAAAAAAAATTTTATTCTATATTTTCTTCTTTTTTCGCTTAGAATCACCCCCTTTCCGCTTGTACCACCAGTTACCAACCACCCTGTACATATCTGAATAACTATAATCGGGATATGAAAATAAGGCAATATAGAAATACTAATTCAAATCATTTTCGCCCATATTCCTTAAGTTGTTTATAAATAATTCGTGTATGCCGTTTGTTCTTTCTGTTGCTACTCCGGTGGAACTATAACTTGCATTTAAACAAAACCAACTAATCGCAAAAGAACAAGTTTGACAATTGAACTAACGCAATTTGAGAATAGACCAGATGGCGTACCATTCGAAATCCAGAGGTCGCCAAAGTTTGCCTGCTATCCTACACAATAGAAGCTTACACTTCACAGGTTTCGTCGAAATTGGAATGTTTTACTGAAAAACTTGTTTTTATAATATCTAACTGACAGACACGTGCCCTTTATAATAAAATAATACATCTCAATAAATATTTTGGAAAAATTACGTAAGAAGAAAATGTATCGCGATCCTTACGGAACATACGTTCGTATAATCGAAAGCACGCTGGATCTCAGTTAGGATAATAAGAACTCGCCTAGGAATTCGTGTACCCGAGGAATCTTTCTTTTTCAGAAAACCAGAGATTCTACTGCAGCTCGTTCCTCGAACAGATATTTGACGCTTTTATGTGACCGTTTTCACCTTAACACGTTGACTGCCACGCGTGTCTTCACTGAAATCTCCGTTAGGACACGTGTGCCGCGGTACCAAGCGTTCTCTGCTAGATACTCCCATCGATATTTTAGTAACGCGAGTAAATAATTTTGTTAATAAACCATTTTCGTATTACTTTTATAACAATTCAATAGTTTTATTATTTCCTCTGGAATATCTTTTCAAATACATACGACGATCCTTCGTTCTTCCTGTCGTGGCAGCCAACGTATTAAGCATGAGCCACGGCGTGTACCAAATCGCAAAACCTTTTTCCATTCCGCAAGGGGGACCGACAGGATGACAAGTCTCCGTGATGTCCATGGAGGCCGATTTCTGTCCTCGTGAGTCCTTTGGGGAGTGGCGACCCCACGGACCTGATGCGCTGCTTCGCGTCACAATGATGTTTACCTCAATGATGGTAACACGTGACCCAATCGTATTGGCACCGACGTATGTGTCGCGCCATCAGTCTCGTCAAGGGTGACGAACACCATAAAATCTACGACACCGCAGCAATCGCAAAGGATCTCCTGACGCGGAGGTGGATTCCTGCCAAGCGCGCTGTGTATCGATCTCCGCAATCAAGAACGGAAAGAAGTTGACAATTAGATCTGCGAAGGTGTTGCAAACGATCGGACCGTGTACAAAGGCGAGACAAATGGAAAGAAGCAAAGGCAATCACTCGCAGCGATCACTTTGCTTGTTCCTGCACTTTGCAGATACGAAGCGTTCGCAGATGTGTAAGCACCGGTGGAAAAGTGAGAAGCTTTAACTATAAAAGAACGAGAGGATGTCGTCGAGTTTATTGGGAAATCGGTTACGCGGCGAGTCAGACGACGCGATTGTCGGGCTGCAGAATTTTCCAGGGACCCCCGTTAGAGAGGGGCGAAGCACCGAAAGGAGCGAAAAAATAGGCAGCCGGGTGTTATCGTACGTGACACGCAACGAGCAATTATTTTGCTTTCGCTTAGCCGACGCAACAAGTTTCACGTGAACGGAATGCGAGAGTCGACCGGGGTCGCTCGCGACCCACTCGAGCATTTCCAATTGCGGCGTGTTCGGTTCGATCGAAGCTTCAATTTCGCGCCGTTTGTGTGTGTCTCTCTCTCTCTCTCTGCCTGTTTTAAAACCCATACTCGATCCCTGGCAGGAAAAACCTCTGGCTGGAATGCTTGACTGAATTCAACGCGAGATATTCGCAGACTGTATCCTTTGTTGATAGAAGCGATCAGACACAGACGAAGCCATCTGGGAAACGGTTCGGTTTCTATGTGAAATCCCATGCGGTTGCGGTTCGTGTTTTGCCAGAGGACAAAGACCCGACAGCCAAAGTGAAACGAGATCCCGCGGTGTTCTCCGCTCGCGCACATTTCCATTCGAGCTTTCTGAAAGCTTTCGTTAAATTGTTCTTTCGCTTTCGTCGTGTACCTGGCGTCGAAGAGTTCCAACGAACGGCTAGTAAATTTTATGCCGGGACCATAGTTTTTCTTCCTTTCCTTTTTTCTTTTGTTTGAAGAGCTCGTTTGATAGAGAAGCGGCACAGACTGTGTGAATCGTCGGTAAGTTAGGAGGACCGGAGAAACAGAATCTGAAAGAAGCGAATTGCATAGATCGAGAGTCAAATTATTATTTTATCGATTAACGCACAATGTACAGTGGCTGCGAAAAGATATTGGCGCGTATCCTTGTTTCCCAGTGAATTTTATCAAAGTTTTCTAATTTCCTAAATTTTTCGTCAGATTGAACGTTTCATTCGCAAGTATCAAATTTTTGTAGCTGTATCGAGGTACAGTTCTTTTGTTTATTCGCACAAGGTACAGTTATTGTCTTTGTTTATTTTATTTATGTGGTGGATTCTCATTATAGGGGAGTTAACGTGAAACTAATAGCGTTTTAATTAGCTTTAAGTAACTTAGTTAGCATTACTTAGCGTAACTTAAGTTTACTTAGTAATTTAATTATTAACTTAATTAGCGTTAACTGTCTAGATAAAAATACCCAGACGACGTAATTAACAAACTCGAAGACGGTGTCTGTATAACGGAATTGGCAAAAATACATTGCGTTAGGAAAGTTACGATCACAGACATTAAAAAGCACGATGAACCGAAAATGATCCAAAGTACGTAGATTCGTCCGATGCTGGCAACAATAGGCAAACCTTAAATATATAGCTGATGCGACGAAATGGTTTCTTTGCGATGAAAACGACAATAACACGACGATCCTGCAAATGGAAACAGCAAACGATACTCTTAAAGAAGAGGTTTCTTCTCGTATCGAAGCTTTCGTGACATTTGAAAAATGGGTTTCGATGGTTCGAAATAGAAAAAGAACGTAACTCTATGCAGTTTCTTGCGTTGAAGGAATTATGCGGCTTGGCAGCCAGAAATATACGGGCTCCATAAATATTTAGAGAAGCTAATGAAATAATCAAATAAAATTTCATATCAGAAAAACGATGGTTCTGTTTATCCGGAAATTCCATTATTCGAACAGATTTGTTTCCCTCTTAATTTGGGTAAGGGAGGCTCTACCAGGTATGTAAATATGAAACCGGAATTTGCCTATAGATGGCCCTAGCTGATAATGTAGTTATCACTAAACTGCGTCATTGATGCCAAAAGTCTTTGTTGACATCTCACAAACATTTTCGACTCAGAACAATACAAGTTTCATACCACAGCATAGTGTGTAATAGCGTTGAACATGTCAAATTTTGTGCTTGGAAACTACGATTTGCGGACAGCATTGATTTTCTGTTACCATTTGAAGAAAACTGCTGCAGAATCGCATCGAATGCTTGTCGAAACTTACGGTGAGCATGCTCTTGGTAAATCACGGTGCTTTGAGTGGTTTAAAAAATTCAGAAGTGGCAATTTTGACGCGAGGAACGAAGAACGTGGAAAACCACCGAAAAAGATCACCGAGCTGTTAAAACCTGGCGAAACCGTTAATACCGAGCGCTACCGACGACAAATGATCGATTTGAATCAAGCTTTGCGTGAAAAACGACCGGAATATCAAAAAAGGCGACACAAAGTAATTTTGCTTCGTGATAATGCACCATCGCACACAGCAAAACCGGTAAAGGAAACGATCGAAGCGTTCAGTTGGGAAATACTTTCGCACGCGGCTTACTCACCAGACTTGGCTCCGTCCAATTACTATTTATTTGCATCGATGCGACACGCACTTTCTGACCAGCACTTCGCTTCTTACGAAAATGTACGAAAATGGCTCGATGACTGGTTTGCCTCGAAAGAGCGACAGTTTTTTTTGGCGTGGCATCCACCAATTGTCAGACAGGTGGGAAAAATGTATAGCTAGCGATGGGCAATACTTCGAATAAAATATTTTTAATCATTTTCATACAATAAACGTGTATTTTCTATACAAAAATTCCGGTTTCATATTTACGTACCTGGTATTAGATAACAGGAAATTTAATATACTCGACAAAACCAATTAATCGATATGTAAATACTCCAAGTAGTCTGGTGATATTTTTATGCAATTTTATATTTTTACGAATAGAACTAAGGGAATGGAACCTACATAGAAATCTGTCTCGTTAAAAGTTGCAAAGATTACATCACTTTTTTTCAATATTTGATACTTTTATATATATAGTCTGTGAATATTTACATCTAATTATTGCATAAATGCAATTACGCGCGACCACAATTTTTGTGGTCACTGTGCGCACCTATTTACTCGCTTAATAATTTCATAGTTTATCCATTTCTTCAATAGTTTATTAGCTTTACCTTCATACGATACAAATATTTGAAATTGTTGCATTTTTGAAATCTCTTCTCTGCAATCTCGTTACGATACCATACGCGTGGCTACTGCACATGTTTCATTTATTCATTTAATAATTCCATAATTTATCTTCATAGTCGGCAAACGTTTGAGGTTGTTGAATTTTTAAAATCCCCTCTCTGCAATCTTGATACAAAAGCTACGTGTCGCAATTAGTCGTCGTAACGTTAATGAGTAATAACCCGCGACCTAGCGTTTCTGCTACAGCGGATTCACGGCCGTTGTTCGTTGCAAGTCGAAGAGATTCGAGCTTTCCTCCTACAGAAAGCAGCCAAAAATGCCTAGGAGCCAGCAGGGATTAACGAGGCGAGATGCTTATCGTGGAATAGGTCGCGTGCCAGCCGGGAATTTAGGCTGAGAATTTCGGCGGTTCCGTACGCCGTTATGCGCCCTAATGACGCCCGATAATGGCGACGTCAGCTGGCTGCAAGGGAAGCTTGATTATCAGCGCTACGTTATCAGCAAAGCGAGCGTCGTACTCGCTTGTTTATCCGGACTGCTCCGTTCTCCTTTTTGATTCACGGCAAGCAATCTGCTCTCGAGTATCGGCGTTACCCGGTATTAACCAGTCAGCTCTTACTGACGAGTATACTCGTCACGAAGAAACGGCAATATTTCGCGTCACGACGAGTATACTCGTCGTGCGTAAAAGGTAGTTGCAACTTGTCGTTTAAATCGCAGTAATAAAACGAAGAAATAGAACGGTCAATTCGTTACGACTTTTGTATCACAACAGCCACACGCAGTCTGTGTTCGACGAGTATACTCGTCATCGCTTACTTTTTACGACGACGAGTATACTTAGGTACGCGCTTTTCAAACAAATCGCAACATCTAACTGGTTAGACGACCTCGAGCAATGGGACCAACGAAATTTCATTTGCGCTCGATGCTAAATTTTGCCCTAGCGGATTTTTTATTCAGCGGCGCTCCAGGCCCGCAGCATGGGCGCATCGCATATTTTTGAGTATCCGTACGGCGTAAAGGGAACATTAGTCTAGAGAGATTTAACGTTTAACGAGGCATTAGCAGACAGCTGCGTCGAGATAATCGACGTCTTTACTCGATAAGGCGGTGGAGAGACACTTATCTAGCAATCTCTGGCAATTTCGTTGATGGCTGGCAATTGTCTGTCATGGCTGGACGACGTCGAACGTAGATTCGCGGTTGTTACGCCGCTACATCTTCCCATGATCGCCCCAGACGTTCTTGTTTGTCGGCAGGCCGCCGGCCTTGACAGCCTCTCCCCTCGCTGAGAATATTACTCGTTGCTCTGCTCCACTCGTCCAGCCTCTCTTTCTCTCTCTCTCTCTCTCTCTCCTTCTCTATTTCTCGAGATTCGCCTGTGTGAGAGCCGTTGTTTTCGCTTGCGAATTGCCGAAAAGTAATTTGGGAAATTTGAACAAGGAATTAGAGAAATGTTCTCGTCGACCTAACCGATACTACGATTTCCTAGTACGCGCTGTTTCCTATGGTCCTGGTATTATTAATCCCTTTTCATTCGATATGTCTCAGTATGTTTTTCATTTCTTGTATTTTTTTATTTTCCTCGTACAACGCGATGGCGAAACTCGGAGGAGACGTATACTTTTATCAAATTTATAGCTCGTCGTTAAAATTATAATTTTCCGTCGTGTAAACGCCTGTAACCTCCTTTGTGTCCCCTTAAAGGGGACATGCGAGTTGTTTGCTAGATCTGCGACGTCCCATCAGACAGGACAGCCGACCGCGACTAGTCAAGTTTGGACTAGCTAACCTCGGGTACATACGATTGTATTTACAGATTGTATTTAAATTACTTACGATTAACTACTGTTTAGTTTGCACTAGGCACGATTTGCTGTTGCTAGGTTCGATACTATTGCCACTTGGTACGATTAGGTACTGCGGCGTGGCTTAGGTGCGTCTACTGTTTGCTTTCATTAAGTACGATCTGCTATTGTTAGGTTCCAGTTAGACGTACGATTAGGTACGGCTAGACATTGGGTTAGGCGCGATTAGCAACTGCTGCGTGCTTCGATGTACGCGAGCCTAGCCACCGTAAAGTTTCTTACTCGTCAAAGTGTATCAATCACAGCATCCTCTCGCGCCTATCTACAAATCAGGGCCGAGCAATAACACGCTTAGGAAACAGAGATCAATGGAATTGAAAGATAGCGAAAGATATTGTCTCGTTGCCTGTGACAGATATCGCCTGGAGATTGCTACACGAACGCATCGATTCAACGTGCTGCTTCTACTGCTTTCTTTCGCAAGTTTCCAGAGAAGATGCGCACGTATATTTCCTTTCCATTCTCTTTTCGCCAAGACTTATACGCCGGTCAGGAATTTACTAGACACTGCTTGCCCAGTGATTTATCTTCCGCTGGGAAAATTTAGCGGCCGCCTTTTCGCAACTCCGTGGCAGCCTTTCGCGTCGAATTGATGCCGTTGAAAGAAGGTTAAGGGAAGCGTATGCCGTAATTAGGCTGGAAAAATCTTCCCGATTGTCGGCAACAAAGCGGATCCTTCTTCCGCGATAAATAAATACGCTATATGTTTATGTGCTTAGCCGTGTTCGCCCTGCAATTTATCTTACCCGGTGGAAATTTACTGGAAATCTTTTTATTACTTGGTACGGCAGTTCGTGATCCTGCCATTGCTCTCGTATCGACTGACGCGAGCCGCGTGCTCGCCACTGGAAATTTTTATCCATTAATTCTTCCCTCGAACCACTCGGAAGTTCGCTTACGGTGGAAACCGTCTCGCAGAAGTTTCCACGGGAAATCTCGTAAAAGTCCACGAATTCTTTCTAAAAACACTTATCGGACGGTTCTATCCGAAGGGAGAGCCATTTCTCCGTCAGATTATTCCGTCTTGGAGATCGTTGGATTTCTGATTGCTCGACTTCTCGACATCCAGTTACTTTCCCTCCCCCCACCTAGTCTACAACAAGGGGATTAAACGTAAAATCGAGGAGAACGAGTCAAAGAACGTGGCGTACACCTAATCTCGCTCGTTCGTCCATGTTTCTCTCGGTAATTGTTACGACTGTGGCAAAGGAAGGAGAAACTCCTTGTATCGAAGGAAGTAGCGCAGCGAGGTACATAACGTGTGTCCGGTTTATCTCGAACCGCTCGAGTATCACGAAACACGTGAACGAATACGAAAAGATATTTCGCAGAAAAATTTCATGGTATTGAAGAAGATACCGAGATCGAATATCTCGATCGTTTTTTGGTGTTTTAACTAAAAAGTAACAAGTAAAGCAGCGATGACGAGAACGAGATACAAGTAGCGAGTAAGTGTTAGCTACGTACGACGAATGTCCATTAAGGATGACAACTAGCAACTAGCGATCACGATTAACAACCGACTGACTTATTTCTAAAGGGCGACAAACTTTCGCACTTACCTTCCCCCAATGGGTCGTCCAGTGTAACGTGATGTATCTTTGAACGTATTGTATCGTTTACGTTTCTCAATATCGTGGTCTTCTTGTCTATCACTTGCACGTGCTAAGCTAGCGCTCATGCGTCGTTCGGTTTGAGGATCACTGTGCGCCCCACTCCTTAGGCTGACCTCCTTTCGCTCGTGTAAGGAGGTTTGCTCGCGCGCAGGGACATCTCGACCGATTTTTAATCGTCGATAACTAAAAAACAAAGCCGAAAACGCAATTTTTTCATTCTTGATTTTCGTCTTATTTTATCTTCAAGAATCGCCTGTTAAATTTTCTGACACCTGTGGCCGAACACTCTGTGTATACGTTTAGGGCGATTCCGGCAGGTCGAAGCTCGTGATCGAAAAGGCCCGATACCGAGTATCTGGACTTTGGAGGATCCTTCGGGACACGGCTTTGTGATATTTTTCTAGCGAAAAGGCGACCAAAGACCGACCTCTGACAAAACGAATTTTCACTGAGTGCCGCATATGGGCTGCAGGCCTGCTGAGAAAATTTGTTGCATAGCGAGTTAGTTATATCGCATACACGACGCGTCGCCGTATAATGGAGCCACCGCGTTGCATTCTCTGGCACTGTACTCCTGCGTATTCGATGTTGCGTTGACCTTGAAACCTTCTACGAGGGACGCGTTAAAATTTTCTTACCTCCACTTTTTTATTGCGTATTCCTGCAAGCGACATTCAGATGTTTTCAAAGCGCTACAAACTCCTGTTCTCTGAACCGCATCCGCTATCGAGACACGAACTTTAAAATTCGTTGCGTCGTTGGCGTCGGATGGAAATGTTTCTCGTAATGCTGCTATCGATATAGCATCTTCGCGATGTGCGAGCTCTCGGTTTTCTAATGTTTGCAGAACAGTCAGTCGATTCGAAGTAGTCGCTTTTTAGGTAAACACCTCGTACCTCCCCGACGAATTGGAAAGGAAAAAAAAAAAAAAATAAAATAATGTCAAGATAGCGGATGGAGCGAGAAAACGCAAGTTCGTAGTACTTGGAAAACCTAAGCCGAATCTCAGCTGTGAAAATATGCAATGAAATATCGAGGTTCCTGTCTGAAAATATTATTGTCAGCCTCACAGGAGTTAGTTTCAAGGTCACGGCAAGGTGAAATACACGAGAGTACAGTACGTCGGCCGGCAGCTCTCGTTCAAAGCGGACACACTGTACATACATAGAGCGTTATTTTCTTGTGGAAGACAGTTCGAACCGGCGTGTTTTCAATTCCCGCGACGAATTGGCCGCGATCGAGGCCGACTTCGTCTCATAAACGTCAGACTTATTGGAAAACATGCTGGCGTTCCGGTTTACGAGGGAACTTTGGTCTGGTGGTTCCCGGGCGAAAGGAAATCGCCGGTTGCCGGGGCGAGGTGGAATCGCGGCCGCGTCTCGCGAAATTCCCTGCCAGACGGTGAATTTCCATCGACTTTATGGCCCCGCTGAATCATAAAACGGATTCCGTTTAAACGTTTAAGAATAGTTTCCACTCGACCGGCGCGCGATTTATCTCGTTTCCTGCATTCCGTTCTCTAAGCGAAATAGTTGCTTGGGATTTCGATGTTGAGGTTAGTCGTGCTCGGTTAAATAAAATACCTTCTTTGAAAATAATGTAACCGTCCAACAAATCGACTCGGCCGATAGAAATTTAGAAGATACTGCGGCAAATTTGGGACGAAATTAGCGAATTTATACAGGTTGTTCACGCCATCATCAGCGTTTTTCTCGTGAACGATAAGAACGAGATACGAACGATAGAGAAGGAGGGTGAATGGTTCAAAGTGAGCTGCATATTCGCGGTAATATTTCTTTCGCAAGTGCAAAATTGCAGACGAATTTCTTTGTTCGAATGGAAACCTTCCTTTGCTCGCATACATCGGATCCTCTCGTTGTTCTACGAGAAAAGATATTCTGCTAACATGGTGGAAAAGTGATTACTTTAGAAGATACTTGAACTTTAATTTTGTAAAATTTATCAGACGTAAGACAAAGGAAACGTAATTACAAGAGTACTTTTGTTACTTACTTTTATGTCTTCCCTTGTTTTTCCTATGATATTTTACGAAATTAAAGTTAAAATATCTTTCAAACTAATTTGCTTGCGACCATGTCAACGTAACACTGTTTTTCGTAGAATAACAAGAGGAGGATTCGATGTGTACAGAGAAAAAGAATAATGCAACTGCAAAATACACGAGCATTTTTGCAATCGTGGAAAGAATACTACCGCGAATATGTAATTCATTTTGAACCATTCGCCTTTTTTCTCTTTCATTTTTAACTCAAAGTTGTCGCTTACGAGACAAACATTGGCCAATAATACCGAGAACCTGTATATAATATAACATAATATTTTTAATTTATGTAAAAAAACGTTGCAGATTCCCCACGTCAATGCCAACTCTTAAATATCATAATTCACGAGACTATGTATGTATTGTACGCATCACGTGACGAATCACGTTTATCATCATTGACAATAAATCGACTCATTGGACAAAGTAGAGAGATCTCTGGTCAGGTTGTAGATTTTTCATGCTCGTTCGAAATGAAAATCTCTGGATCCGAGTTACTTTTCCCGTGGAAGATTTCTTGGCAGAAAAATAAATCGCGAAAGAGCAAAGGGCTTTTACTTGTAATTGTAAGCACGGGCCAGGAAGTTCTCGAGATAACGGAGCGGACAGCGAGCGTAACTATCTAGCAGCCGTGACAAGTGGTAAATGGCAGTCGCGCTACGTGACTGTAAATACTATGTCACTTTACATATCACCATCCTACGCCGCGTTCCCGCCCCTTTAAGATCGTTCGTTCAACAAAAAAGACCGGTAATTTACGAGCCACGAGACGTCCAACTTAGCTTCTTGCCTTTTCACATACAGAATCCAGCGAGATTGAAAAAAATTTCAAGTTTTTATTTCTTTGACTTGAGAGGCGTGGGAATCGGGGAATGAGAATTTGGGAAACTAGGGAAAGCAGGAAAATTGGGAAATTGGAAATTGGAAAGCCCAAGGAAACGGGAAATGCTGGAATTGAAGGCGGGAAAATTAGGAAACGAAGGACGAAAAGTGAAAGGATAGGGAAATGGAAAATAGGAAATGCTGGAATTGAGGCTGGGACAATTAGGGAACGAAGGTCGAAGAAACAAAAGGATAGGGAAATGGAAAATGGGAAATGCTGAAATTGAAGCCAGGAAAATTAGGGAACGAAGGACGAAGAGTGAAAGGATAGGGAAATGGAAAATGGGAAATTCTGGAATTGAAGGCGGGAAAATTAGGGAACAAAGGACGAGGAAACGAAAGGATAGGAAAATGGAAAATGGGAAATTGGAAAATGCGAAAGGTTTGGAAGATTTGAAAGATTTGAGAGATGATATGGATGGCTTACCGCGTACAAATATTAGTTTCTATGAAATATGAGCTTCTATATGAAACAAATAGTTCTTCACTGTCTCCTTATGCTATGTAAGAATCACATTCGTGTCTATTTGATATATTTGTTAGAAATAATATCATTGTTTATTGTATTTAACATATACATTGATATTTTCTGCAATCGTGATCCACTTTTGTCATTTTATGTTACACATATAAAATTAGTGGCAAATCAATTTTGAAAATAAGTTGCAACATATACTGCAACTAATTTTGCTAATATTAAGAGTATTGCTAAAGGTAAATACAATGAAATAGGTATTTATTTAATTACAAAGTACCTTGTCATTTTACGTTGTTAAAAGAGATCGATGCGTGCAATAATGCATAATGATATATACGTAATCACTAATATTTTGATAAGATGATTTACAACTAATTTTATAATATCATTGCCAAAGATAAATACAATTTAAATGATGACGAAATGATGACAAATACAAGAAGTTATTTATTTAATTGTAAAATAACGTTGAATATCTTTAAAGCTATTTTTCTCGAAAATGCTGAAAGTCTACGTTGGATATTTCCGCTGTAAGCTATCGACGTACTGAAAAAATTAAGAATATAATATAATAATAATATCAATTAATAATATTAAAATTAAACGGAACGAAAATAGGGAATCAGAAAATGCAAAGAATCATTGTACAATATAACAGGAAATCTTTTCGTTAAAATCAACATTCTACGGAGATCGGTCTTTGGTATTAGCTTGCCATTCGTTTCCAGCAACGTCAGATGAATATTCACGCTCGGCGCGATAAAACGCGAGACGTGATAAAACGCGGCACGTTTTGCCAGCCGATAATACGCTTACGACCTTCAAATAAGCTTCCTCAAACAGCTCATGGGTATCCGTGTTTTCATCCGTCAGCTCACGCCCTTAATAACCGATCCTTCATCAATGGAGAGACCGATTAATCCTCTCGCGACCCACGAGTTTGTATTTTAAACTTGTCTCTTCATCGTCGAAGATTATTACGCGTTGTCTGTTTCTCATCGAAAACTATTCAAGTACGCTTCTCACGGAGAAAATCCAAGGATCAGTCATCCTGCAGTCGCCCAAGGTTTCTCATGGTTTCCGTGTCACGCGTTGGAAGCGTCGAAACGCGATTTCACGGAGGAACGAAGATTAAAGGCGGATCCACGGTTAATTAGGGGCGACAGAGCGCGATACAGGTGGCATCGAAAACATTTTTCCCCATGCCGATAATGCGCTTACAGCCACTCTAATGAGCTTATCGCAAACTAAAAGCTTGCCATTTTCTTGGAGGGAAAAGCGTTTTTCCCCCCCGTCGATTAAACGATATTTTCCCGGGCGGTGGAGGATCAGCAGGGAGATCATTATAAGCCCGAAACAACTTGCTGCGCGGCTCTTTTATTCGCATTAAAATTGAAAAACTTTCCAACGAAATATCGTGGCCATTCCCTCCACTCGCCCGGGTTTCGTAATAACCCTGTTTTTGTCGGTGGGGAGGAAAAAAAGAACACGTTTTAATGGAAACGCGTCGACGGCCCGCGAAAGTTCGTTTCCCAACAAAGCGACGACAGAGCGGGAAAATAATTAATTCGTAGCCGATGACGCAGCCGGTGTGTCGTTTCATATCGGTTATATAAGGAGAGTCAGTGACGACGCATCAGGTGCGTCGTGGAAAAAAAGCTTATATAATATTATTAGTCGGTATAAAAAAGCTGTCGTCGAGGGAATAACATCGTCGATCGGTCAAGAGGATATTACCATGTTATGGAAGTTATTTCGTTCATAGACATTTTGCGCCTGTATTTTTGCAAACTGTCTCTTTTTCTATCTTTCTCTCTCTCTCTCTCTCTCTCTCTCTCTCTTTTCGTAGTGGAATATCCTCTTTAAGAAGCTCGATGTTTCGTATATCTGTAGAAAGGACAACTTTCGACTCTTATGTCTGATGATATTCCATCGATAGTCACTCCACATAGAGAAATTTCGCCCTTGCGTCGTTGTTTTTTCGCGAACCTGTATCGGTTCACAGTATCGGTCGGTAATTAGATATCTCGAATTCTGAAAATCTAAGAACCTGTATCGGTTCACAGTATCGGTCGGTAATTAGATATCTCGAATTCTGAAAATCTAAGAACTTGTATCGGTTCACAGTATCGGTCGGTAATTATATATCTCGAATTCTGAAAATCTAAGAACGTGTATCGGTTCACAGTACCGGTCGGTAATTAGATATTTCGAATTCTGAAAATCTAAGTTCAAATTCATCCTCGACAGTCGGTAACACCGTCGAGAGAAAGTTGGAAAATTATTTGACCAGCCTGAAAGTCCATACATCGGCTTCACGCGGGCTTCTTTCGTCCCTTCTATTTCAGAAACCAATTTCCGGCTCAACTTGAAAATTTATCGCGATCGATGTTTCACCGTAAGCTGTCATTTGCTACCAAATTCAGTTGCACGGAGCCAGGAACCAGGAATAGTCGGTTGTTTCGCTCGTTCTTTTCTCCGAACGCTGAGATTCCAAGTTAACACATCGACGATTTCTTTAATTTTTCAACTGTTGCTGTCGGAACACGCTAATTTCCGTCTTACATACTTCATGGGGTATCTTCTCAAAAATGTTAACTACTGTTAAATAAAACAGTAAACAAATACTCTAAATGAAATATTATGAATGTATTTTTACATTACACGCTTGAGTAATAAGAAACCATTATCGATATTTAAACAATTTTTTGGAACCCTTTCATCTGGCAATAAGGAGGTAGTCAGAAGTGGAACATCAGTCTGTCGAATGCATCGCAGAAATTGTTTATTTTATTTAATTAGAGTTAACATTGGTATTATAGTAATAGTTTATTTTATTTAACTTAGAATATATATTTAAGAGTTTACTATATCTTTAAGAGTCTAGTTTTCTATATCTTATTGTTTATAATATATATAATATCTAATATCTAAATAAATCTATATTGTACATTATATATATATATTATTATCTGATGTTACATTTCCTAATGCTTTTTTCTACCTTCTCAATCGTTTATTAAATAATGAAAAAAGTACGTGAGAATTCAGGCTGTGTGCTTATACCATCTGCAAACGTATCTGTTAAAAGCAAACGATTAGCTTAAATGAGGAGCGTGAAAGCGAACCCAGGAAATAAGATGATAATGCCATTTTTCTGGCAGATGTGAAAAACGGCGGGGAATCGACAAGCTCGATTGTTTCATGCAGGCAACTTTTAAATGGCGGTCTTCTCTCTGAAATGGTATATTTAGTTCGCTTAAGGGCGGCATAGCCATTTTTCGTCCCATCAGAACGAGCTAATTAATTGGAGCGGAGGGGAGTTCTCTGGCGCGGGATTCCCCTCGGCAGAACAAACGTTTCCAAGTGACCTGCAAACCTCTCGGAAAACCTGGCTAATATTTGCAGACTTGAGTCGTGGAACAACAAAGAAGCCTGCCCATTAAAAACGATGACGATCCTTGAGTTGAGCCCGGAACAGGGAATAGCCGTGCACCGATCCGAGGTCACCGGCATCCTTCCTTACCTTTCTAACCTTTTGCCAATCTAACAAACTTACAAATTTACTGGCCAGAAAAAGGAAGACGTATAACCTTCTTATCGTTTAAAATAATTCCGTGCGTGGTGAAACAAATGCGAGGAAAGAAAGAAACAGCGCAAAATGGTTTTTGGCAAAATGGCAAAATGGTGATGAATTTTGAAACGCGGAATGAGCGAACTCACTTCGGGCAATGACGTCTTGTCTCTCGTCTAATTTCCTGTCATCGAGAAGCAGTAACTGGAAAATACGAGAAAATCGTGGAAATTCGAAACAAAATTGAGCCCTCGTCCGAGCGTAGCAATCCTCGTATTTGCGTTAGCAATCACATTGAAACGCGAATCTCTTCGTAGACGAAATGTTGTTATTAAGCAGAGTTACGCTTTATCAAATTCTTGTTCATAAAGGAAAGTATTTTGAAACGTAAAGAAAGCGCAGCTTTTTGGCAGGAATTTTTTTATTACGTCAGACCATCGAATTCTGAACTAAACCAAGGCCAAACCGTTGATTCGTTTGACGTTAAAGCCCTCGATAAAAGCGGACTCGTCTGCTGATTTTTAAATGTAAAATAATCAACAGTCTGTCAAAAATTGTATCGCTGACAAAACACGGAAGGTTGAGGAAATATGAGAACGTTTTTTGTCTTGGTAACACGCGCGAAATATGCGCTACTTGTTTCCGAATGATTGTTATCATGAGACGTAATATTTACAGTAACGTGGCGTACTTTCTCACGAATTCATATTTTTATGAATATAATTAGAAAAATGCATCTACCTAAAGCATCACTTTGCCTGTTAAAAATTCTAACGAGCGTTGTACCTTATACATTTTTGCATGTTATATGTAATTTTGTATTCAGCTATTATTCAGGTTCAAGTTTTTAGAAACCTCCCTTTACCAACTTTTTTTTTTATAAACATCGACTTGTCTGCAAGTCAGCAGGTGGCTGATTTAGATTCTGCATTTTGTACGTGAATGGGACAGTGAATGACGAAGAATTGGCGAGGTTAAGATTTAAATATCATAAGATTTTAAGTTTAGAGACGAAAGTTTCAAATTTGATTCTTCGTAGATGCTTAACTTTCTTCATAGATTCTAAACTTTCCTCATAAAAGTATATATCTGCATAAACATCCTCAGTCCGTTTATAAATTTCATCTTCTCCACTGCTTTCTTTATGCCCGACGCTGTTTAACTATCCCGAGCCGAATAGCCGCACTGCACTGTGGCCGTACGTACGCTTTTGCGAGATTTCGTGAAAGATTTAACTTTCTAAAGAATGGCCGCCTCGTAAAGTTGCCTAATCAGAGATTTTAGACTTTCGCAGCTCGGTATCTCATAGTTATCAAAGTAACGGCGTAGCTTCCGGATGTGAGCGATATTCTTCCAGAACAGATATACTCTTTTCCTCGCAGCGAATGTAGTTTCACTGAAAATCTGGCAAATTTGCTAGAGAGGAGATGATTATGAACAATTTCGAGAATGGGAATGTGGGAAAATGGGAAGGTGGGAAATGGGAAGGTGGGAAATGGGAAGGTGGGAAAATGAAAATGTGGAAAATGGCAATGTGGAAAATAGGAATGTGGAAAATGGGAAGGTGGAAAAAAGGAAGGTGGAGAAATGAGAAAGTGGGGGAAGAGGAAATTAGAAAGCAGGAAATGGGAATTTTCAAACAAGCAGTTGAAGACGAACAACAGAACGGTTTGATGTCGCAGAAAAGATGCGAAGGGATGAAAGTTTCGGAGAGGGAAACCGCGGGAGAATGAAAATGGAGCTTGCCGAAATAAACGTGAGAACACAAACGAAATATTGCCAGTGCTTACCGGCATTTTTGCCTGAACGAAATTGCGTCAACCGTCCCGCCATGATATTACGTATTCCATGCATTTCGTTTGTCCTGAGATTCTCGGTGAAATGAAAACACATCGTAAATGTGTAGCGCAACCGAGAGAGCAGGAAGCATCTTAGCAAAATCTCGAGTGTCTCATCTAACTCTGAATATTAAAAAATTCCAACCAATTTCTGACAAAATAAGCACAGGTTGACCTAATCGCGATAAAACAAAAAAAAGTAAAAATTTCATTGAAAGGACGTACGTGAAACGTATCGGGGAAAAACTTGGTTCTCTGGTATCATCGATATCGAGTGCACGATATCGCGCAAAATGAGGATTTTTCTTTCTCCGGATTCGTATAAAAATATTCGTTACTGTCCCATAAATTTTGTCATCTCGAAGCTTTATAAAATTATCAATTAATCCGATATAATATCGCAACATAAAAAAATAGTCTTTGGACGAAGGGAAGCCACGAAATGTTATAATAAAAATTCATCTTCTGTGCCATAGGACACCGAAATCACTTCCGATAGATACGTCTTCCGGAAATGGTACCACATTTTCCAGCATTTCATCTACGATTTCGAACCTTCGATTATTGGTCGCCAGTCGGTTAAAAGCGTCACATTTTGCTGCAGAAAGCTGCGAATTCAATTTACCCTACCATTTACTAGTATTTTTCCGTGTTCGATAACGTTTGATCGGGAATGGAAGGGCGGAGGAGGGGGGGGGGGAATGGAGGGAGAAGGGGAAGCACTTTGGCCTGGAAATTATTTCTGCGTAGGTTTTACGTAGGTTGACCGAAATTTTCGATCTCTGGAATATTAAAACCGTGGATTCCGTCTCTGGTAAAATGAAATCGCTCGAATGGCGGATTCGAGGGCCGCGAGACAATATAAATTTTAATTTCTGCCAGTTTTTCGACGACTTCTCGACGAGAATCCTCGAGTTGCCGGAATTCTTTGCCGCGTTTCCACCGGAAATACGGAGAAATCGTTGGAAAGTCTTTCCGCCGCGAATCATCGAGCGGAAATGGGCTTCCATTTCGTGGAAACGACCGAGTCGCGAGCTCCTTTGTCTGAAAGAGATCTCGTCAGTGGAGAAAATTGAAACATATTTCTCAAGCGGGAGACAGCTCCGATGAAATCTCGGAGATCTTTGAAAAAGTCGGAATTTCTCCTCGTTCTCGATCCATTGGTCGATCTGTAATTTTTTCTCCGTGAAACTTCTTAGTTCAGCGACGAAAAACTTTCCAGTTTCACTTGAGTCTTGCTCAAATTGATCAAGTTTCTTCGCTGCAAGCGAATTCGACAGACCTGACGAACAGATCGGTAATGGACACCTAAAGTCGTATAATAACCAGAGAAATTTGAAACGAATGGCTGAAAGTTTGGTAAAACACCATCGGAAAGAAATTTCGTGAATTTCAATAAGAAAATTTTGCTGTGAGAGCGCTTTCGTACAGCTGAAACTGAAACTGTCGAAACGCTTGGTCACAGAAATTAGCCGTAGAGGATAAAGCTGGATATAAGAATCATCTGAAAATGTATTTGGACAACTTCGATCTAATCCAACGATTAGAAAAGATCGACGTGGTTTAGGAAGTCAAAATCGCTAGATACAGAAGGATACACATTTTAAGCGAAATAAGCAACAAATTCGTATCGATGCAAACGTTTCGAATTGCTTGAATTTAAATTGCTCGGATCGAGGTAACTCGCCTGGTCCGAATCAGGCTTCGAGTTAGATCGGGATTGGTCGATAAAAGGAATTTAGAATGGGAGAAAGTTGATCGCCGAGAGCGCGCTTAGCCGTGGAATTAATTCGAGAAACTCGCGGACGTGGTACAGAGGCGCGTGTAGTTTAGCGGTGGCGTCGCGATATTCGCAAACTAGCGAGAACTTGAAGCCACAATGACGAACTCGGGGAGGAAACACTGCGTTTAATCGAATCTTCGCCCTTTTGGCCGCGGTTCGTTAACGCGCAAAGCCCGAATTCGGAGCCAGTCGTCTTATCGTCGGAGGAAATTCGTCGCGCACGAACACCCATCCCGAGAACCGTGCGTGTCTTCGTTCAACGTAGAACTTGGATCGGTTGGACGCTGGAAACCGATAGATTGGAATATTCGAGAAATTTCGCTAGAAAACGAGATCTGGCAATTAGAGTTAGGCGAAAAGGGAGTGAGAGACCGGCGCTACCAGCATCCCGCGTCGTTTATAAAATCAGCAGTCTATGTATGAGCAGCCAGCCGGATATCTCATCTCCATAGAGATCGAATTTTTATTCAAGAGTTGCCTGGCTACGTGACTGGAATCACTTTCGGCTAGGCTACATCCATGACACTCATAAAGATCCGTGCTTTCTGTGCCTCTTTCTCTCCGCCTTTTTTCCCGCTGACGATTTCGCAACGCGCGTTGTTCACCCTTAACGTCACGTGGAAAGATGCGTTTGTTCGGCAGCTGTGCCCCTGCAACGCGTTTAACTGGCTGTCCGTGTCGGACTAGCGTGTGTATCGAGAGCTAGGTCTAGGTAAGGCTAGGTTCTGACGAGCAGACAAGGGACACCGTCGATTCCAATATCGGAACGGTGATGAAATCAGCCGAAACACGGGAGAAACGCTTATCGATCTCGCCTTATAATAATTCGGCACACCTGCAAGCATCCACGCTACACCACGTCCGATCAACTCCCAGAGGATCGCGCCAACTGACGGACGCCATCCAACGCCTCGATTCGATTTCATCCCGTCGATGTTTGTTCGCAGTTGTATGGGAATCCTGATGAAAGCCTGACCGAAGAAAGTTTTCGTCGTGCTCCTGATAAAGACGTTGTTGCCTTTAGCGGAGATCTAACACGGTTCTGCCACGACAGCAATCTAGGTCTAGGTTAGGCCTCGTCCCGACCCATACCTAACAGCTACCTAACCTGGTGAAATCCAAGGACCAGTCTAAAAGCGATATAACCCGTGTCTAACCTGATGCAGGATCCGAAGGGAACGTAATCTGAATCTGGAACGAGCATAGAACTCGCCTGGACCTAATGTAGACTCGACCATGTCGACAGATCAGACCAGGAGTCTAATTTATGACCAACGTCGTAAAGCAAAGTTACCCTGATCATTCACCAACAGAAATCTGGATTAACCTTGGACTTTAATCGGACCTAACGTAGATCTAATCCACCAGAGGAGATATAATTTGAACATCATCCGACCTAGCACTCGGATACGATCTGACACAGACTTTTTTCCTTTAATTGAAACTACCGGCAAATTAGGGTTACTGTATCTGGATGTGAGGTATTTGTCTTTCGACGTCGCCTCTCGCACGCCTAATCACGGCTCAGCGGCTAATCCGAGCTTAGGTCGATGTAGTACATCTCATACACATTAGACACTGCGTCAGGCCTAACTAGTAAATAGATGAGAGGCCAACTTCTGACCAACGATTCAAGGGAAATTTGAGCGGATCGTAAAACATAGAAAACCTATGAATCTACGGGAAGACTTTAAAGGAAGACTTTGCAAAGAATCGAGACGCCTTATCCATCGCTTCTACGTTTTCCCTACTTACAACTTTTTGAGATACGACTGTGAACACGATTTACGACCAAAGTTTTCGAATTCTACTGGGTCTTGCCCCGTCTGTCCGGTTCTCCTTTGCGCGGTATCACGCTGCAGTCGGTATACGAGGCGAAATATAAATTATAACAGCCCGGCAGACACACCCCTATTGTTTGACTGGCGAGTTAATGCGGGCGACGATAAATCTACCTGCTGACAGCTTAACGACGCAAACATCTCGATGATTTCTGACCAAGTACGAGCTGCTCGTACCGACCGAGTCAATTATTACCGACACTTTTCACTGTTGCCGATTCGAAGAAGCGCGGTATCGCGGTCGCCGTGGTTCGGCCGCAATTCGATGGCCGCTTTTATTTTCCATCGGAATTTATCGAGTCAGCCGGAAGCGTGCGATTATGTATTAATAAAATATTCGTGGTACCAGCGGCAGTTTATTATTTTATTGAGCCAATAGCCCGGAAAGAGGATCGGAAAGCCAATTCGATGGTCCATCGCAATTGGATCCACTTGAATCGTCAATTGGCTCGCGTTGCTCGTCCGAACTTTCGCGGTTAATTGGTGGAGGGAAGTAGCCGTGGAAAAATGGCGATTGAATAATTTTACAAGGAAGCGAAGTTATTGGCGAATTAATTGGAGGACTTTGACGACTAAAATGACAGCAATCGGAACAGACGGCGTATTCGTGGCTTATGAAATTTCGCCGAGTCGGCGAATTGGCGTGCGTTGGAATCGTTAACCCCTTTCAGACGCGCAATTGGGTTAGAAATCGCAATTTGCTAGGCTCGTTTCTCGCGATTTGCCTGCTCCTTCGTTGCGGTTCTAACGTCGCCGCGTAATAGCCGCCAATGTTTAAGGAACAAAAGCGAGCTCGTCGTGAATTCTCTCTCGGCCCGGATCGCCAAAGTTTCGCGCGTTCGAAACCTTGAGTTATTCACTCGGCTAGATAATACAATAAATCGTGGCAGCTTTTAGGAACCGCAGCAACGGAAATTTTACGCCCAATGGCATAAACTTTATGAAATACATACTATAATTTCGTAGCAATTGAATTCTGCCAATTAGAGGGCAATGAGACAATCGTATAATAAGAACGCGATAAAATTAAATCGAAGAAAGATTATAACGTAAAATCGCTGCTGTCTATTCTTTCTTTTTTTATTATTATGATCTTCGCGTATCGATATCATTAATAATAATAAAATAATAATAACGATAACAGAACTTGGAAAAGTATGTATTAGGTTGTCCGAAATGTTTCTTTCGTTTTATATGGAAATAACAGACGCACAATGTTTTTTCTTTTATATCAGTTTATTGAATTATTCACAAACATAATAATGGAAACAGAACAAAATGGACACCTAATTCAATAAAATAATATAAAACAGAAATTGTTGTTTATCTATCATCATCTTATGAAACGAAAGAAACTTTTCGGACAACTTAATATATATATATATAGGTCAATCATGAAACAAACGAAGCGACAAGTTACAATCGGTGGATTGGATTAAATGAAGCACGTTACGGAAGAAAGCAGATCGCAACCCCAAGGATGGGAAAGCAAAAGCTGTTTAAAAGGGAATCTAAAAATTTGTACCGTGGCGTAAATTGAATAGCAAGAAGAAAGTACAGGAAAAGGGAGGAATTGGACGAAAGAACGAAGGGAAACGCTCGTTGGAGTTCGTTACGGCCGCTTATTGATGTAATCGATATAATCGTGGAGGGTCGGGAACAAGACACGCAGAATCGAATATCGATTCGCTTGAAAACTGTACCAGTAAGTTTCAGCTTTGCGAGAGGGCAATTAAAACTAATTTACTTGTATCGACTAGCCGGAAAATTTCTACAATCTGTTTCCCCACGGCGATGGGGGCGCACAGCCAGTTACAAGATTGAATTAACGATCGTGGCTATTCTTCTTGGTGGCGGTGGTGTATCGTTACAATGAGTTGCCAAGCGAAACGAAATTTCATCGAAAATCGTCGAGTTCTCGGGCCACGTGCCGTGCAAGTGGATATTCTCGAAAGGACTGGAAAGGGGTCACAGTTTCTGCGGTTGACTAATGAAACGCTGGAAAATCTGACGACGATGTAGATTATCTCGGAGTTGGAAATCGCGAAACCCGAGACAAGGAACGCCGGTGCTGTGATAAGACCGAGATAAATATCGCGCTTTGTGTAGGCTGATAAAAAGTGAAAAACAGCAGGACGACTTATATCCCGGGACATCTGACCTAATTTCGTCGCGGTCGAAACGGGTAAACGATTCTGACGCACGCCAGTCCGCCACGAAATGCCGCCGACGTAATGAATTAACTTTTCCACGGCATTTCCACGGTACAAGCAGAAGCTAACGCGCGGCAAAGTGTCTGGTTCTCGCGATGAAGCGCCAGTTTTCGCGCGAGTCGCGAGAAGAGCGTTATTTTTACGCGGTTTACTCGACAAAGGAAATACAAGACGACGTTAATTTCCTTGGGAAACAAAGGAAAACTCGACGGTTTTTCGAGAAACGCGCGAGGAAACGTAGGAAACGCGGAAAATGGAAAGATGCAACGTTTCCTCGGCAAGGTTACGCGAATTTTCATAAAACTTTGGGAAGGTGGAGAGTCGACTATGGAAACGCTAATTTCACGAAAAGAAACTTCAAATTTGCACAAAGGTTAGACAGGAAATTCGAGGGAAATGACAGAATTGTGAGCGGACAACTCGCTGCCTCGCCTTCCTTAATATTTATTCAGCTGAGGGATATCGTTTATCGAGCAACAAGGTGCAATTAACGCGGTAAATAAAACCACACCTTCGCAGGACCTTTCCTCGTCCTTGAGCCAGATACTTCGTGCCGGAAGGACCAAGCTATATTCGACTCTCCACTTTTTCCCCCGTGGTCTCTGACGACCGCGATTACGCGGCAAGCCGTAGCTCTAAATTATTCATCCGCTTTCTCCGCTCTATTCCTTTGCTCGTCCGTCCTCTCAGAAACTCGGTCAGGAGAGCCACAGCTGCGCTCGTCCTCTCGGACCCATACGAACTTGCCAACTGCCAGCTTCCGGCGAGCTTAGCGCTGTTTCCCGTTCCAACCAGGTTTGTAAAAGGCTCTTTAAACGAGATGCAGACATCAAAGTAGTGAATTGTAACTGTAACCGAAAAGACTCGTCAGAAAGACAAAAATTATCGGCCTAAGATCTTCAGCTTCGGAGCCTGACAATTCGTGTCATTGCGTTTCCACCATTTCCGATGTTTCCCATGTGATTCAACTATCGAGAATCCTAACGAAACCTTATAATTCGCTTGGTCTGGGTTTTAATCATCATCGGACTGCAAACATCTATAGACATTTGTCTCATATCCTCTTTAATACAACATTTTTTCATTTCCTTTTTTGTGAAAATAATTAGGACGGCAGAATCTAAGCAGAGATTTGTTCTTATCAAATATCGCTCTTTGAATATTTTATATATTTTTACACGTTTAATAAATTTTATAAATTTTTCATAAATGCACAAGACCTCGCAGTCTAACTAACTGTCATATTCCTGACTCTTATCTTTCCTCTGCTTTTCCTTCTCAAATTCTCTCTCCTTTGTATTCCCAGAGAGAGATAGAGAAAAGAGAGAGAGAGAGAGAGAGAGAGAGAGAGAGAGAGAGAGAGAGGAACGTGGGAAGTTTTTTCAAGCTAAAGCGATCCCTTCGAGAATTCGGATAAAATCAATGGACGTAAATCAGAAGGCATCCCAAATGGCACGCGAACAGGAACCTCTTCTCCTCGAAATGAAAGGCAGCCAAGCCGCTCGTGGGAGATTAAAGTCGAGCGGTGGTTCGCGGTGAGGAAGTTCCGGCCGAGATCCAATCAGTCGGAAAACTTTATTTTCCACGGCCGCTGCTCCATGCTGATTCATGACTCCACCGTGGCCGAATCTCGTTAAACGCCTTGTATCGACTGTAGCCTACTTCGATTCCTTCCACTACTCCCCTCTCCACCAAATCGTCGACTAAAATCCTTCGGAAAATTCGATACCTCGTTTAACCTACCTATTTCGACTATTTCAACTACTTCTTCTGGGATACGGTTTACAGAGACGAAGCTCGTGGAGGAATCATCCGGTGGATCCTCGATTATCGAGTGTCGATTAACCACTTTCAAGGGGAAAACCTGCTTAGAGTACGAAACTAGGGCCGATCTGAAAAGTTACTCGTCGCCTGATCGATGCGAATTTACGGTTAAATAAGCCCTGTGACAACGAGGGAAGGTAGAGAGTTTGCGAAAAATCCTCCCCTCCCTGTTCATCGAGTTACCTTGGGTTCCTGGACCTCGCGGATCTTCATCAATTTTGCAGTGAACAAATTTCCTTGAAGAATGAATTTTATATTTAATATTCGGGAAGCGTGAAGGAATTGAAAGTAGTTTGCCTGCGATTCGACGATGATTCGTCAACCGAGAGATATTGAACGTTGCGAAATTTCAGAGATCTTGGAAACTTCTTGTGATAAATCGTAGAACAGCTGACCGGATCCTGTCTGCCAGTCGGTTCACAAATCACATCTTGCCAGGGAGAGAGCAAGCAGCGGTCTATTGTGGTCTGTTAACTGATCGAGGCCGGCACAGATTGGCCCTGAATACGTATTGTCTCAACCCGTTGATCACATTTCCTCTCGGAAAGTTTAATCCTCCCAGCCATTCTCTCTCTTGGAAGGACGACTGGCAATTTCAAACTCGTCGGATCGATGAACGAACTTCGATTAAAATGGTACCTCGCTGAGATATTACGTTCCGTGATAGTGTTTTTTAGGTTAGGATGAGAGGCTAGAGCGAATGAATGGTTTTCGAGGGTAAATGGCGTTGCCGCGCGCCATCTACGAAGCTGACACCGCTATTTAATCATGCATACGTGTTCACGGACGAGTGTAAACACGGTGTAAACGTGTTTGCGGGGTTGCAGCGGGTTCGATTAAGGCTAACGCGCAAAGAGGCGACGGACAGACAGCAGGAACGGCAACTGCGCGCAATTAATTCTGCCTGCGGCTCCGTTAGATCTCGTTACTGCTCGAATCTGGCCCGTTTCCGCTCCGATACGAGATATCGAGTCCTCTGGTGTGCACGTGACGCGGCCACCAGGAAATCTCGCTCGACGGTTTGGCGAAATCGTAATGTCGGGAAATTCGCAAACGAACACTGGCGTCACTACGATATTACGAAACGGCAGTTATTGAAACCAAAGGGTTCGTCGCGTGTTATGAACATGTTCGAAACGAGTCTCAGAGAAGTTACTCTCTCTCTCTCTCTCTCTCTCTCTCTCTGCCTGGCAGCTGAAAACTTGCGGTTCAATCATCGAAACTTCCCTAATAACACACCTAGTCGAAGGGGCGCGCCTGCCCCATAGTCGCTGAGTTAGCGAGCGCACCCCCAGATGCGTATCCTGGAATCTAGCCGTTGCAAATTAATGTAAACATTTTGCCCACCCTGTGTACCTACATCGGCCTCAAACATTGCTTTGGAACAAACAATCGCCAATAAGGTCGAGCTCAAAAACACGATTTAGTCGGCAGATTTATTTACACGGATTTTTCCCTTAATTTCCAGTAGCCATTTATCTTCTTGTAGTATCGGCTGAGCTATAGTATAGGTTAGAGTTTTTCTCTTGTGCGCGTATTTCATTTTTCCACCTCTATATGATTTTCCGTTTTCTTCATTCCTTTTCAATTGGCATTTATCGATCGTCCCATAAATGGATTTTCCATTTTCCTTTTAATTAATTGATATTGATTCTTCTTTCAATCGTTGAATATGGAAAATTCGGGGAATGGAGCCTCAATGATTGCGCGGAATGCGAGAAAATGGAAAGAAAATGGAAATAGGGTGGTAGGCGAGATTCGAACCTTAACCCACTTGGTTTGAAAGTCGAGTGAGTTAACCACTGCTCCACCTATTACGCTAAAACGTTCCAGTTTAATTTCACTATCTCACTTTCTTTTACCTTTGTCACTCGATTAGCACATTGTTGACAGGAGACGTGGGCCGACGTTTCTAATCTCGTGAACGTTGAGAACGGCAGACGTGAATCGACGTTTCCCATTTTGCAATCGTTGAGAACGGCAGACGTGAATCGACGTTTTTCGTTTCATTTGATTTGACACATTTTCGAAAAATGTACGGAACCTGGCCTACAATTTACATTTCACGGTCTACCATCGGCGGTGTGTTAACGGTGATTCAAAATTCCACGGCTTCGAATGAACCAAGCCAAATTAAAATCTCCATTATACCTAGTCGTTTCTTTGTTCGATCGAATCCCAGCAACTTTCGCAAACTTTCTTCAGTAGGCCGAGCTACGTCCCGGCCTGATTTTCTGCTTGGAAAACGTTTCCCAGACAGGAGTATCGCTTTAATCAGTCGCGTAAAGTTTTAACGAAAACACGCCTTGTTTGTCGAGTTTGGGTCAAGCAAAGAGCAGCGATCCGACAATTCCATTTCCGAGAGTGGACGCGTTTATTCCACGGGGATGGTCGTTGACTAATACAAAGCTTCGACTGTTTCCCGGTCAATTAGAACCGCACAGACGACTCGCAATGTCCAGATGCAGACCAACTTTCCAGGGTACGAAACTTCTTCCTCGTTATCCGTGTTAAATTCTGACCAAGCTTGGCGATTTAGGCCAGTTGGACTTAAATATCGACCACGTTCCGCTTGAACAATTCCTCCAACTTCTCTAAACCGAATTGTCTGTTCACGACGATTTTTCCATGGATTGTCGAAGACAATCTGTACGCTATTTTGCCTAATCAGACTATATATAGGATTATTGAAACTGTGCGAGTGAGAATGTGCAAATGTTTTATAGCTACATAGCTGGATACTCTAGACGTCGCTTAGTTAGGAGATTGTTTGTTCAAAGGTTTGTCGATCGTTTGAGAAAGTTTGAAGACGATACGGATGACCAATAAATCAGAAGAGCTGTAGCGTTTTTTGCTGAGGATCTAAGCTCCACTCGGCTCAAAACTTTGAAATCTAACGCGGATCGAGCGATTTGGCCACGCAACAATCTATGCGACTGTTAGGCATTTTGAGCACATTCACAACATTGCGAGTGCTTGTCAAGTGTGTAGCACTGGCTTGAGTCTGGATGAGTGGTCTTCTCTAAATCCTTGGGGAAGACTTTAGAGACTTTGGAGACGATAAGGATGACCAATAAATCAGAAGAGCTGTAGCGTTCTTTGCTGAGGATCTAAGCTCCACTCGGCTCAAAACTTTGAAATCTAACGCGGATCGAGCGATTTGGCCACGCTACAATCTATGCGACTGTTAAACATTTGAGCACGTTCACAACATTGTGAGTGGTTGTCAAGTGTGTAGCACTGAGTTGAGTCTGACTGAGTGGTCTTCTCTAAATCTTTGAGGAAGACTTTAGAGACTTTAGACTTTAGAGGAGACCATTGTGGCTATATGTTTGCTAATTTACAAAGCTTATCCGATCTTCGGAATACATTTTGGCGACAGACGATCGACCGTCGTACTTTGGGAAATTCGTAGCATCGAATTGTATGTTAAATTAAGTTTGTCTGTTGCCGTGACACATCTTTTTCCTGCATTTCAACTGCAGTCTCGTAGAGACGTGTTTCTAGAAACGTTGGACGACATTAACCGCCGACTGAATGTTAAAGAAGCTTGTGGAAATTGCGTTTGCACCTGGAGGATGGGGTTGCAGCGTCTGCGTGACAAGAGCCGCACGATTTCATTTCCGGCGACGAAGAATGATGTCTCTGGCACAGGGAGTCGGGTCGAAAGCCGGATAAATTACCGCGGATAAATGACGAAAGTGGCTGCCGGCGTGTGCTCCAGGTAATAAAGAATACTCTAGGCATGGAAAAGTGAAATTCCTGGTCGACCCAGATCGCTGTGAGCTCTCCTTCGAACTTCAATCTCGATTTACCAGGAAGACGAGGCAGGAAATCGAGTCAGCCGTCTCTCCTGCGTTCCCCTTGTCAGCTTGATATATATATCGCTCGAAAAATACTATCTCCAGTTTTTCTTATCTCCATCTACAGTCTACATATTGTGGAGAAATAAATTTTCGTTTCGTCGTTATCTTGGTAAAGATACTCGCGGTGAATTTCTAACTCACCGAGTTAGACAAACTCGATTCGTACTACTCGCAACTCTGTATTTTCGATATTGCAAAAAGCCTAATTTGCATTTTTCATTGCTTCTCTCTCTCGGCTGTATTTTTCTTTTTCTAAGTTTCATGATACGCAGTCCGGTGCTTGGTTTATCGTAGCATTTCGAGAACACCCGGAGAAACCACGGCTTGAAAGTTCGTTACTCTACGGATACCACAGATTTTTCAGGTTCATTTCCAACGTGGGAACGTTGCCGAGAAATATATTTAGTTGCCGGTAAAAAATTGCTGTTACAGCTTTTCAACTAAATTTCCTGGCAATGAAATATTTTTGCAACGGAAGGGAAGCTTGCAAGCGCGGCCTGCGATCGACATAGATGGCGTTCGGGTATCATGCCGGAAATATTTCTGCCGTTTTAACCTGCAACCAAGCTGGAAATTTCGCGTTACAACTGGTTGAGCAGACAGAAAATTTGACGTTCCGGCGACGCCGGGGAACCATCGCTCTCGTGCGCGCTGACGGCTCGCCCGAAATTACCGGAATTTCGAACCAAGAGCAACAACGGCGCAGCTCGTCTGCCGTGGCAAGAATTTCGCATATTTGAAAGCAGTCACGCGTCCACACTGTATTTAACCAAGCCGGGCTGAAAACGCGATATTTCGCTGGCGACTTGCCGATCCGCGGTTACCAAGGACCGGCGGGAAAATTTCAATTAAACTTGTGGAAACGTGCTCGATGTTCGCGGCGGAGGAATTAATTGGAGCCTCGATTAATCGGTTCATCAGATTATCGCCATCAAGGTTATCAGGAAATTCGATGTTACCAATTACCCTGTCGCAGCTGGTGGTATGAGGGCTGACTGGGCGATCGGATGAACGCGTGGCTGGCCTTGGGTTACATTTGAATTAGACTTCATCGGTTTCCCCATATTTTATTCCGTTCGTTGGCAAAGAACTATCAAATGGTAATCGAACGTCGTTTACTCGTTTCGTTGCACCGAGTTTCCCAAACTTGTCCTATTTCGACATGTACAGAAACCTATAGAGGGTTTCGATCGGTTGACAGCAGTGGCAGAGAGTTTCCAGGCGAACTAGATAAATAGGAAGTGACGAGGAGCGGCTAAAACTTGGTTTCACCAGCACGAAACGTGATTGCGATTAATATCGCCGCTCTGCACACTTTATAATCTCTTCGTCCAGATTTACGACCAGATATACACGGCCAACTCTGTATTCTATCTTCGTTCGAAAAAGTTGTTTGGTATCGGGATCCTTTTATCGAAACGTTGGCCGACAAAGTAGGACGAGTGGATGGAGCTTGGCCGAGCTTAAGAACACGAAATCTTTCGATATTACGCTCGTAAAGTTTCCGCACCGAAGACTATAATCCCACTTTGGTTAAGTTTAACTCATTTGCATCATGACACTACTTAAGGGGCCATTTGAAGGCATCAGCGGCGTTCAATCGACGACTGGTCCCCATCACCGCGCGCGATCGATCATAGGTGCAGTAAATGACGTGCGAATTCTTCATGGAATTTATCGAAAATTTACTGTTCAAAACGATTGGTAGACAGTGTTACCTCGCAAACATCGCATCTTACATTCTTTAAAACAGAGGAAGAAAGTAAAAATTATTTATTTTAAAAACAAATTATTTACATTGAAATGGAAATTACGCAGATCGCGTAATAATCCGCGCTTGGTGATAGAAAACAGTCGCAGCTTATTAATCCGCGCTTGGATGCAAATTTGTCAATGACCGATCAGAATGTCAATCTCGTTGTTATCGACACGGACTTACGGTTACCGATCCGTTGCCTCTCTGTTGTCCTGCTAGCAATCTCGAGCCACGCAGATTTGTCTGTCAAATCTCCGGTCGAACTACTTGCGGCCAGTTAATGTCACAATTACTGCGATAGACGTGAGTTTTAGGACGTTAGGGTGCTACAGCAGATTGTTGGCTACGCGTTAGAACGTTAGGTCAGACCGACAACGTGCAGATAAGCTGTCACGAGGTTGAGCTATGGTGTTGATTCAGCCGTACATTCGTTTGTTATGACCGAATTATAGCGTCAGGACGGAACCAAGGTATTATGCCTGACTCTGTTCGTTAGGGATCAAAGTCGAAAACGCTGGATCCTGCTTCGACTATGAATCAGGCTAATATATTAGGTTCTCAGGCTTTGGTTAAACAGTCGAATCTTGCGCTTAAGACGTTAAGCTGAATTATTGCGTCATGGTTGGATCAGCACTTAGTCAAGATTAAATCAAACTGTTGCAGCTGGAAAGAAAGTTAGACGTAGACTCAGACTACAATTGGACCATCTCGCTATAAATTAAGATGGATTAACCTATTAACACTGTGGATTAGGTTAGGTTTGATACTTGAGCGTGCATTAGAGGATTAGGTGTGTCAGATCTAGGTTAGGATGTCAAAGCTGAGCCAGCGTGTTGATTATAGGTTAGTCTGTTAGTCTAGGACAGTACGTTAGCCCTGGCAACCATCGTCTGGTTAGACCAACAACTCTAAGCCAGGCTACTGTGTTCTGGTTAGTCAAAGTTAGATCATTAGACGAGGTTTAGCGTGCAAGATGCGAATTAACCCACCGCTTCGTCTTGAACTGAACCGCAAGATCCCAACCAACGGAGAGTACCACGCTACCTATTTTCTGATAGCAGGAGACTCTCTCGGTACATTTTCCGAGATAACTTTTTCCATTCGACGTTATACTTCGCTTGTTCAGCCTTACTTTCCAATCTCAAGGTTACACAGTCTCCGTTTTCATCGGCGCGGAAAACAAGACGATATTGGAGACGCGCACGTTGGCCAGTCGTGCACCGCCGACCAGCGGTAGATTGAATCTGCGTCCGACGACGTAGACGCGAGTTCACGCGATCTCTGTTCTTCCTGGCCGCCTATTAAACCGATGAAGAACGTTCGCTTCGCTTTGTACGAAACTATCAGCTACCATTTTCCCTCCGCAGTTCCAGTCGCACTGTTCTTGGGAATTCCATCGCGCTACCGAAAATTCACCGAATATTCGCCGAAAATAATTCACCGCTCGCGTCTCCGCGTTGTCCTTCGCCAACAATCGAATAATAATTCGTCGAGGCGAGCTTAAAGAGGGGAACAATTAGGCTTGCCCCGCCGACGAGGGATGACATCCGCAGATGAAATCGGAATAAAGAGTTCGCCATCCCCTGGCGCTAGAAGGAAATTTCCGCAACAAACGAGTCTCGGAAAAAACACAATGGAACTCAATTTACGAACCATCGAAAGGAATAAATTAGAAGTACTTGGTAGACAGGGTAACTTAAGACGCTTTCCACCGCTGGCAATCTTACAACGGACATTTTTTTCACTCGCTTAAGATGCTCCCAACGTTTCGCTGATCTGCCCGCAACTTTCCATGGTCGTTGGTTGTTGTGAATTATCTTGGATCTTAATCGCCGAAATAATGGTATAGGAACACTAAATTTACACTTAGAATTTATATTCAAATGGTTGTATATTTATTTGATAAACGATTTCAAGGATATTCATCGATACGCACTTGCACGCGTCTCAGCACTTTCTTTTGTCTCACCTTCTTCCTTACCAGACTGTTAACCGACTGAGCAGTTTACATTCCTTTGTTTTCCAGACGCACATACTTGCACACGCTCATATTCACATACATGTGCCACTACTACACAGCTAATTTAATCTAGCACATAAAATTATACATATCTCAATATTGGTATTCCACCAAAGCAGGGAATTGGCAAAGCTAATTTACATACGTCGTGCGTTTAACTAATTTCTAAATCTCTGATGGCCGGTTAAAAGAGCGTAAGTGGAATTTTGGTTAGTAGAATAAGTCGACGTCTTCTAGGTCCTTTTCATATCAACATTCTCGGAAAAGACAGTTGACAGGACAGCTCCAATGCTCACCAGGACGACGTTCTATTAGGTCGTCCGGAAAGTTTTTTTCGTTTTATAAGAAAATAATGGATGCGCAAGATTTTCCGTTTTATATTATTTTATCGAATTGCGTATGATCCATTTTGTTCTATTAAAATAAAGATCACAACGTTCGACAGATTAGGTTTCATGTTTGTATGAAGATGCATCGTTGTAAAAGACGTGTCTGTAAAAGAAAGACACTTTCCGGACAACCTAATACATTACAACAGACGCTAAAAATTCTTATTGTCAAGCTTGCTTGGATTTACGCGAGCCTAATTTAACACTCAGCCTCAATTCACCAGGCAAAATTGACATAAAAGAGGTCTCTGTACAAAGCCTCGTACTTAGACATATAATTCGATAACAAACTCGGATCGACGTATGTAAAGTACAGACATATTCTGACGGATATTCCAGCGGTACAAGACGCTATATTTGATCTTTCAATTAGACACTTTATGCGCTCTCTTAACACCCAAATTCTTACGCTGTACAGTGCGAGCTAGCTCACACATATCTGACAGAATATTTAAACGAAATTATGCTTCAGATATAATACACCGATAAACTTATTCGGTGCTCCTCCTTGCTACATTATCCTACATTACCCTACATTACCTACATTATCTACACCGATAACTAGTCTGCGGATGTTCACGTATTTATGAGAAATTTAAAAATGCGACCACTCAATAAAGAAAATATCAGCGATATAGCGTACTCGTTGCAAGATTTAACGGATGAAACAAATCTCTGCTCAGGTTACATTTCTTCATAGCTGTATTCATAAAAATAGAAATTTGCATAAATGTGTAGCGGCACTCGACAGCAAATCTTTCCAACGGTTTCTGTCCCGTGGCTTGCTACACAAAAACCCTATCCTCGACCTGACGACGGCAGAGCTGTGGTTAGCGCCGTTGGTTACGAACGTTCCAAACCAGGTTCGAATCCCGTCACTCATAGCTTTTTCTCCACGATTCCTAAAATGAGAAGAAGAGCAGTCCCAATGGTTGAAAGAAAATCCCCCAATGAAGACAAAAATCTTATACATCAGTAGCAGCACACTATCACGACCTATACAGCAGCAGCAGCAGCAGCACACTATCACGACATATACAGCATTGGCAACAGCACACTATCACGACCTATACAGCATTGGCAACAGCACACTATCACGACCTATACAGCATTGGCAACAGCACACTATCACGACCTATACAGCATTGGCAACAGCACACTATCACGACCTATACAGCAGCACACTATCACGACCTATACAGCAGCAGCAGCAGCACACTATCACGACATATACAGCATTGGCAACAGCACACTATCACGACCTATACAGCATTGGCAACAGCACACTATCACGACCTATACAGCAGCAGCAGCAGCAGCACACTATCACGACATATACAGCATTGGCAACAGCACACTATTACGACCTATACAGCAGCAGCAGCAGCACACTATCACGACCTATACAGCATCAACAGCAGCACACTATCACGATCAATACACCTCAAATATCCGCAGTGTACTGATGACAACGCGACTGATGCATGCGCTTATTATCCTCACAATCCGCGCTGAAAAGTACCCTACGACTGGATATTTTTTATTGCAAAAGTGCATTAAACACCATGCGACAACATTGCTTGTAATTCTAGTGAAAGTGAATCTCACTTCTCTTTGACCTGACATTGTAATGGCACGTGGAACATCTAACGTCTGATCTTAGGATGCGTCAAACTATTTCTCAGCAAAACTGTCAATTCCTACTTGCGCTCTTTTACCGATCTACGGTTTCTAAGCAGTTTCGCCGTGTTAATACTCGATGAGAGATAGACGCTTGAACGCAGGGAGTGGGAAATCCAGAGAGCAGCCACGCTGATTGTCGCGTCAGATCCGGGCACGTGGGATGAGAACGAAACACGTCTCGCGCCCCGCCATGCAATATGCATGTAACGCGCGTCACGCGAATGCTTTATTTCAAGCTTTCTTAGCGAAGCTCCGGCTGCAACTTGAGCCAACTAGCAGCGTCATTTCTTTGCACCGTCGACGACAGTAGAAATTCTAACGGGCTCTGGTATTAGCGATGCAAAGATTTACGCTTCTTCGTTTATGCATCTGCCCTCCGCCGAAACGTATAGAACATTTCTACTCTGGCGGATTTCGGACAAAATGGGATCACGTAGGAGCAACTGTTGGCCTTTTTCCGCCAACTTCTCGTTGGTTTCTTTCTGTCTGCCTCGCACTGTTACTCGCTGTCTGTTATTGCTTAATATATCTTCGCAGGCGTTGTCGGAAGATTTTCAGAATTTCGGCTGGGGTTTGGGTCAGAAGTTAGTCGATAACCGCAAATGCGAGTTGCTCGAGACTTTCGAACCCCCGTGGTTCCTGTTTCGCGGTTTCGTACGCCCGTTTCTCGTACCTAAGCCCTCCTTTATCTCCCCACCGATCGACCAGAGCCCTTAAACTCTGCCATCTTGCAGGCAAAATCGATACATTTGCCGGAAAACCACCCCGTCCAACTTGCCCGGCTTTATCAATGTATCAACGCCCACCATTTTGCTTTCTGTTCAGCTTCCAGGCCAAGTTGCCTGCCGAGGAACCCTCGTCGTCTAGCTAACCAGCTGGTGTCCGCGAGGAAGTTGCGCGTTTGCTTTTTAGAATGTCTAAGACCTTCCTTAACACACGGTCTCTCGGAGCAGCACGTGGAGAAGCAGAGGGTCGCTGGAGACACGAGGGTCGACTTCCTCTGGTGCTGGAACAGGGGGTTTCCCGAAAAAATTGTCGGGTTTGGCCAACAAGTTGCTAACGTCGAATCGATAGAGACGAGCGAGTCGAGGTGTGACTCGTCCAACCTGGCGACCTCTTCCTTTCTTTTTCTCTCTCCAACCCCTTTCCACGATCCAGCCAACTTCTTCGTCTCCCTGGCGGCTCCACTTTCTTCCTCTCTTTCCCCCCACTCGGCGTCGTACTCGGATTCTTCACTTTGTTCCATCCCTGTCAGTCTTGTTCGCTTTCAACTCGCGGTATCTTCTAGGCTCGCCCTTAGTCTCATCGGCCTCTGCCCTCTTCAATTTCCGTCTTTTCTACTTGCTTCTTCTCGCAGCTTTTCTTCCGCCAGCGCCAACACTCTTCCTCCGGTCTCTAAGAATCTCGAATGTCCTCGGGGAGCTGCTGGTAATTGAGTTCTTTTGCATCGAGTGGTTGCCGCTCGCGGTAAATCCGCAAGCACACCCAGGAGATGTCGGATCCGCGTTATCAACCGTTCACCGACTACCTCACGACTGTGCAACTGTGATAAGATTCGTCGGTTATCGGTTGCTTTCGCTTACTCGTCGATTTTCCACCGAGAGTCTGAGAAAGCGGCAAGCTCTATCACTGGCTACTTAGAACGTGATCTTTGCGGCCCAGTGTTTTAATCCAACTGCTAGGGAGCACGTGCTCGTTAACGCGAGCTTCGCTAAATATCTCTGGCAATCGGCAGATTCGGATAGAAGAGTGGAATAGCTTGGTTCAAGTGGTATAGGTCAATGGTTGAGTCGACGTCAGGCGACACGAAAGCAATTGATTAATCGGATAATAATTAATTAATTGGAATATTACACGCAACAGTGT
Source organism: Bombus flavifrons (assembly GCF_040668555.2). Classification (NCBI taxonomy): domain Eukaryota; kingdom Metazoa; phylum Arthropoda; class Insecta; order Hymenoptera; family Apidae; genus Bombus; species Bombus flavifrons. The sequence goes on along the minus strand of NC_138457.1, from coordinate 5,540,715 downwards.
ACTTGTTGTAATATTTACTGAAGACGTAACTTTCTAAATACGTAGGTTTCCTTCCCTTCTCTGTGTTCGTAAAAGTACGAGCTTGCACGAATATCCGCGGTCTAATTATCAAACGCAATTGTATCGAATCGCGTAAATCCGAAACTGATAAAAATATCGAGGGAACGCACGAATTTGTAAAAATATTTGTTGAAAAGACAGTAAGTGGTATGGATCAATGGTATGTCCGACGGCGAAGTAATCGAGAAAGCTATCGCGATCTGTCGATCGGAGAGCGGTCATATTTCATGCTTGGATCGTGTACGTCATCTACAAGGCGAGGGAACACGGATTTTGGGCGAAGCATTTACAAAGCAAATACCGTGACAGGGCAATAGTATCGGTTCGACAGCAGATCTTTTATGTTGCTTGGCTACGTGTTCGAGGCTGGCAAACCTTGCACCGCCTGTCGACATGAAAAGCAGCCTCGGCACCGGCAATGGTTTTTGCATAAAGGGGTCTTTGAGGCGCGAACCGGCATGTAATCGCCTTTTTCCTTCGCGATAAGGGATAATTCATTGACTCCATAATTTGTTGCCAGTCCCGTTTTAACGGTCGTATGTAATTACAATTACCTTGGCACGTAATTATACTAATCGCGAACAAGGACTTTTAAAAAATATTTTACTAACCTGGCTGAATATCTTCTCGTTTCAGGCACGTACTTTATCCTCTATGATTTCAACGACATCTTTGAGAAGGATCAGGCGAGCTTCCTGGAGCGGGAGAGGTTCGTCGGCATTATCAACACCATCTTCAAGAACATGTCCCAGATCGAGCGAGAGGCCATTACTTTTCAGGTATGTTGCTGTTCAACTTTCACCCTTGTTTCAGTCAGAAAATTCTTAAACGGCTCTCGAGGGCCTCTGTGGCGAAACTTAATCCATTAAGCGCCAACCAGCGAATACATAATGCTCGTTACGCTTTACGAAATCTTTCTATTAAACAAAATTTTTATTCTCGAACAAGAAGCTCATTTTCTTCAAACTTCCAAATCCGAATGGAAGAGGAAACAGCGATTAAAAAATATCGAACAAATTCAAGGAATCCCTTTCAGTAATCATGGTATTTCTAAAATGAAAATTGCAAACGAAATATTTCGTTAAAGCGACGTTGGTTGTTAATGGGTTAAACGTCGAACAACAGTGGAAGAGCGCGAAATTTCTGCGGCATTTACCCAGGGCCCATGTGCTACTTGCTCGTTACGCTTTACGAAATTTTTCTATTAAACAAAATTCTTTTCTCGAACAAGAAGCTCGCCTTCTTCAAATTGCAAATCTAAGTGGAAACAGCGATTAAAGAATATCAAACAAATTCAAAGAATCTCTTTCAGTAATCATAGTATTGCTAAAACAAAAATTGCAAACAAAATATTTCGTTAAAGCGACGTTGGTTGTTAATGGGTTAAACGTCGAATGACAGTGGAAGAGCGCGAAATTTCTGCGGCATTTACCCAGCACCCAGGTAGTGCTTACTCGTCGCCGCGAAGAACTTCATTGCACAGTCGTCTTAAGCGGTGTAGTTTGTCACATCGGCGTTAAGAATGAGGCTTGACAGTCGATATTCCAGTCACGTCGCTCCGAGACATCCACGGCCGGATGAGTAGCATAAGACGCAGGCTACAGTAGTAATGGAGCGCGCAAGTCAAACGGGCTGCACACTTTGTACCGTGTTCACAGGAATAGATGGTAATGGAAGGCAGGAGTCAGACATGTGGGACTTAAATATTCTAGTCACGTGATTATGTCACGGGGCCCTTGAATTTTCATACTACTAGATTTGCTTGTGCATCGTGAAACTCGTCCGCCTGAGAGGGTGCAGCGTGGACGCCGACCCTTGTCTCTCGACAAGGGTTGATCTGGCGCGATCTTTCTCTCGAATTATTAACCGATTAAGTGCCTTCTCAATTTTCTTTTGCTTCTTCGTCGTCCCCTTACAAGAGTACAATGGCACTTGTAGCGGTAATCTGATCCCTTTGGCGACGCGATAATCGTAATAAGCGACGCGTAACAGCTTCAGCTAGATCACCTATCTTGTTTTGTATCGTGTAATAAATATCATGGTCGTAAAATACAGGATATGGCTGACGCGAGAAACAACCCTTGCTGTAATGGCTATGTCTGTAGAGAAATGGGAAGGGAAGTAAAGCTGTTGCAGGGTGGATTTAATTAGCATTTATAGCACAAGAAAGAGAGAGATCATTGCAGATCAACTGCCAGCAGATAGCTACTCAACCCTTATAGAATGCCACCCTCTAAACGTTTTTTAAGCCAAGCGACTGGAGGGTAGAAGAAGGGAGGATAAGGAAGATCGACAAGATTCAAGTGGAGTAAATACGATGCAATCTCTCAGCCGTAAGCCCGAGTGAAAGTCACCCCCTCGCCACCCCTTTTGACACGTTAATATTAGAGCGGAAATGGCGGCCGCCAAAGGCCGGGAAAACTTCCATGGAACACTATGGAACACTATGGAACACTATGCAGTGCAGGTACACGTGCAGTTACCCCCGTTGAAACGATGTTTCAAAGCGACCCTCCATCTCGTTTCGCCTCTCATGAAAACGACATTGGCGACGAAATTTCACGCGAAGCTACCGCGTTATATTCGACGTTGGAAGAATTGAACAATTTTTGGAATTTCAAAATACACTCAAGGGAGGGTATTTCTTGCTACCACAAGAGGAAATATTTCCTCCATTCGCCGCTGGATTTTTACGAATATCTCTCTGTGCTTTAATCTTTGTACGTCCATCGCGACCATATCGGACACGCTCCACGCTCCAGTACGATAATGCTGCAGTCTGCTTACGTTCTTTACGAGATAACAGCGATATCCGTGCTCGAAAGAAGGTTCCACAGCTATCGAATTCGAAATACACGAGACCAGCGTTTCGATCGTCGCTTTTGGCTCTTACGTTCGCCACGTTGCAGGCGCAGTTTTTAGCGTTTTCTGAGAAACAGTTTTATGAATTCGATGGTACTTTGTACTCGAATAAATACTTCTAGCGTTGTGTTTGTCTTTATCAATGGCGTTACAGGGTTGGTTTTCAAACCGCCTATTCATCCCCTTTAGGGGTATAAAATGATAAGAGTGGATCATGGTGTTGGTAGGTATCTCTGTTTTTAACAGTATAAAGGATCAAGAGCTGTACGTTACGTATAAAAAGTCGAATTTCACGAAAATTGTCGACGAATTGATCTTATTATATTATTTTTTCAAAATTTGATCATGCGATATTGACGAATTAAACGATACTTTGTTTTGCTCTTTGGAACGTAACATCGCTAACGCTATCTTGAATATATCGAACGATTACAAAATCAAACAACAAGAGCAATATCGTGATGTTTATAATTTATGCAAAACGAAAAACTGTCATACCACGTGTTTCACTCTGTCCGATCAAACTGTCCAATTGCATTTCTGTCTTGATGAGAATCGCGTGCTCTTAACAGCAGATTAACACAAGCTGTACTCGAACAATTAAACCATAGCTGGAAATATCAATAGCAGGGTTTTTAATAGGAAACACTGAGATTTCGTTACGCGTGTTCCGGCACGTAGGCGAAACCTGACCCTTGGGAAATTACGCAACGCTAATTTGTGCGTTTGCTGTACAGTCAAACAGGCGTCGTAAATATTGGTCAGCTGTCACGGATCGTTTGATATTTCAATTATGAACACGCATTCGAATAATTCGACTCTCTGTGCACCGTCTCTGTGATTGGTATCGACGTGGCGAAACGATAAATTCGAAAACTATAGGAAACCGACTGGAACTGATCGTCAACGTGGTTGGAATTCTACCGGGTAGGCGTTTCCGAATGAAGATCGCTGAATCGACAACCCTCGATCATCCCCGTGCCGTAAGAACGTTAAGGGTGTAATATAAAGTGGTCACGCAGCCCTAATCTCTTGCAGGAATTTACGCGGATCACGGTGGAGAAAAGAGCCCTTTTTTACCCAGTTTAAGGGGCGAAACTACCCCTCTTGGCCTCGATAAAATACCCTCCATTAAATTCACCGTCTTCATCTGCCTCTGTTTATTTTTCCCTTTTTTTCGCTTGGAATGTTCCACCCCGCTGAATTTATAGCAATCTTTCAGATATTTCATTTAAAGCGCTGCTCATTTCCAGTTGAAATTCATTTACAAATTTTTTTTAAGCAGCCAACGAACGTACAAAGTACGTACAGCATCGTTTAAAACAGAGGAAGACAGGGGAGGAGACACTCAGAAATTGTTGAAATCAGTTTCGTGATAGAATGTTAATGTAGACTGGCAGAATTGACAAAATTATAATAGAAGAATTATTCGATGATATTCCTGAAAATTAGAAAAAGAAGAGGTTTGATTTCTTTTAACAATTATCGACTTTTGGATCTGGTTCTTCGTACGAGACGAGGAAATAGAATTAAAACGATGTTAATTTCTATGTATAGAAATATAACGTGTGTCATAAAATACTTAGATCTTTCAGTAGCTTGTGCGATTTCTATTGAAATTCGAAATTTCACGAGATCCTCTAATTAGTAATATTTACGATAATATTAGATATTAATATCATACAATAGTAGCTATCAAGTACCAGATATCGATTTTTCTACACAACCTCGTTAAAATCAACAATGGCGAATTTCATAAAATTGGAATTTTCAAGACCACCAAATGGAATAAAGAAAGTTCGCAATACGAGTGAAACCTAATTCTCAGACGTAGAAAAATTATTTGATATTCTTACTTCCATTGAAAATTAGTGGACGACGTGAACGATCCTTTTCCTCTGTTCTAAAAACTAAAATATTTCTATTCAGTAAATTTCGCAACATTAGGCTTTGGCTTGTTTGGTCCTCAAATTTAAATCCCTTCGATTCTTACTCCTGAAGACACACGAACAGGCAATACAGCAAAATGTTAAGAGAAGAATTAGACTCTGCTTACGAGAAAACGGAGGACACATTGATCATTTGTTATAATTTGTTGTATTTTTTGTGAACATTCGCGAACGGGACAATTTCGGGACAATTTTGCTCTGGACACTGACAGTTTAAGTCTCTGAATATCATAGTCTTCTCTACAACTTGTACGAGATAAGCTGCCGCCCATGTGTCGTTCGGATTGAGGATCACTGTGCGCCCCGCTACTTAGGCAAGCCGCCTTTCGTTCGTGTAAGGAGGTTTGCTCGCGTGCAGGAGTATTTAGGCCGACTTGTAATCGTCAATAACTAAAAAACGAAGCCGAAAACGCAATTTTTGTATTCTTCATTTTCGTCTTATTTCAGCTTCAAGAATCGTCCCTTAAATTTTCTCACACCTATAACCGAATATCGTGTATACTAAATGATATATCCCTATGATACTTGTCATCAATCTTAAAGAGAGTACACTCTATATTAAATATCCTGAAAAAGAAAACTTATGTTCCCATTCAGAAGACGAATCGATGCTTCTACGTGGTATTATTACATCGAATTTATCATCGATTTGGAAGAACCTAACCCCTTTCGAGCCCCTCGATAGTATGAAACCGTTTTGAAGGCGTTTCGTGTCGGAATTCTGAGAAACCGTCGTAAGAGCACGAAGAAAAGGAAAGTGTCATTGAAATCGATCGAAGAAAGCACAGGGGATGTTCAGGGTCGAGAGTCGAGGGTCTCGAGGGTTCACCGGAAGTTTCCCTTCTGACAAGACAAACAGTGGTCATGACCGCAGTCTGGAGGGTGAGAACTGTCCGAAAAAGAGGGCGCCCGATTGGCTAATCAATATCGCTGTGTACACGGTCAATGTCACCCCCTCGAAAATCATCTGCACGTTCCACGTGGTCACCGCTAATTACCTTCTCGTCGCCGGCACGTCGCGTCAAAGTCACTTTGTCAGGGATCAGACAGTGTAAAACCCTCGTTCGAGCATCCATTTAATTAAGCAGTACCCTGTGGCAGACAGGGTGGCCAGGGTGGCCCGGGTGGGGGTTGGTGGCTGGTGCACCAATGTGGAAAATTGAAATTGGAAAGGGCTGTATCAAAAGCAAAGATGTAATCGGTCTAAACTTGCACTTTTTTCAAAAAGAAGGAAAAAATTGAAGAAGAGAAAAGAGGAGGAACACTTTGAAATAAGATTTGCCTCCGTTGGCAGGAAAAAGCACGCCTCTAGAAGACGATGAAGATCGGGAACGAACTTTTAAGCTTCCCCTGAAACAATCTTTTTCTGCGTTTTCTTTTTTTTTCTTTTCTTTTTTTTTTTCGTCGTCGTTGGCGAATAATTCCTGGCTTTCTCTCGATGGTTAAGGGACGACCTGATGATTAAGGAGAGGTGACAGTTTGCGCGCATGAAAATCATACTTTCTTTTAGCGATTCTTTCCTCCTAGATGAGATGACGACTCTATTTTATGGACTTTTTTGTATAAACGTTAAGAAATAGCGGGAGATCTTTCTTCATTTATTTCTTTCCAACAGAATGGCGTTGCAGCCTTCCCGGAACTGGCGTGTCTTAGACCAAGAAACCACAAATTCCAGTTTTCTACGCGATACAAGCTACAGAAGTAAGCAGTAAAATATTTGTTTGCTCGGACATTTCTCCAACCAAAGTTTGTCCAAGAAATAACCTCGGACACCCGCCATTTTCATAAAAATAAGTATTTTTTTAAATCCCCGTGTATCCTTGTGTCTTTTCTATGCGGAAAATGAAAGCTATTGGCTCTTTTTTATCTAAGTGTCTCACACTGGTTCTGAGAATCGCGTAACACCGATCGACAGGTCAATTTTTTTTATTTTAGAAAACTCAGTGCGCAACTTTTGTCGGAAATAAATAAAAAAAAGTGCGTCTCTGTACGCATTGAAAATTACATAATAAATACGATGAAACAGATTTTCTATCGAAGAAAAAAATTGCTGAAAGAACTTTGAGAAATGGAAAGCGTCGTTCGTCCCTTGAAGGACGTTTGTTAATTTTTCTTCCATTTCTTCCAACAACAATAATCCTCTATGAGGATACAATTTTCTAGCGGCGATGTGTGTATTTTAGAAGTATATTCTCTTCTGTACGACCGTTTTTCTGTTTTTCTCGCCCCTCGCGGGATCTTGGCCGTCCGGTGGTCGATCATACAAATGCAAATGTTTATCTTCGCTCGTTCCGTAAATACGGGGACTACGTTTCCAATGTTTCTAGGAAAATCGGATACGATCCGCGTAAATATGTATGCGGCACGTGGGATTCTTCGAGGCAGTCGCTTTACGACGTGGGCTATGAATATTCCACTGATTAATTTCTTAAAAATCTATGAGTCGATCAGCCACGACACCAGCTAGCAATTGAATTCTTCGCGTTTCTCCCTTTGTAGTTCGCCGCGGTTTTAACGATCGAGCACGAAGAAAAGAATCGGAGAAATAACAAGGGCGAAGGTGTTTGAGAATGAAGTAAAAATGAAAAAAAAATGACGAAAGACGTCATTGCTGGATTAATTAAAAAGGTACAGGATATTTTCGCGCGACCTAAATCCACGAATTTTTCCGACGAACGTGGAAAAACGGTCGGAAAATATTCGAAAACCGAATCGAGCTTTACGTATACGAGGCATCCGGAATAAAAAGCTACGATCCTTTCACCCTAATCTCTCGTTGCCGCGCGATACTTCCGCCGAAACATCTACGGGAAAAGCGTGAAAAACGAACGCCGAATTTCCAACTAAATGTACGCACCTTCCGAAAACGTAATACCCCGGGGAGAGGAAAGCGTTGGGGAAAAGAAAATCCAGTGTTGGAGAAAATTATTCGAATATTCTTTTCAAGACACGATCCAGCTTCAGCTTGGAATATTATACTGAACACAAGGAACTCTTTATCCGCGTTAGACGCAACTTGCTGTTACGTTTGATGTATCTTAACATTTAGCATAAATGTACGTTAGGTGCGGACTACAATAAGTTTACGTTAGATCGGATCGTAGCTTTTGATTTATCAACTGGTTTAAATCTATTTTGTACACCAACGTAGATTCAGTTTGATTTCCATCTATGGTAAGTGTAAGTTATATTTGGTTCCAGGATTTCTGATAAGTCTGCGTTAAGTCTACGTTACATCTAGATTAGGCTTTAATCAAATACGCTGGCTCACGAAAGTGAACGCTTACCATAGAAAATCTTCGTATTCATATTGTACGTGATATACAAGGTAGTTGGTAACTGGTGGTACAAGCGGAAAGGGGGTGATTCTACGCGAAAAAAGAAGTCGAAAACATAGAATAACAATTTTTTTTTTTATTTTTCCATCGAGACAACGATCTACAGTGAGATCCGTTATAACGAGACGTGATAAAGTGCACGCGTACCGACCGAAAATTCAAAGTCGATTTTCTCGAAAACAAAGCCTCAAACGAAAAATTTTTATTCTATATTTTCGACTTCTTTTTTCGCGTAGAATCACCCCCTTTTCGCTTGTACCACCAGTTACCAACCACCCTGTATTAAAACATTTTTAAACTTCGTTGGCACTGTCATAATTATATTGATAAACTTTGAAACCAATTTGCAGATGTATATAGAAACTGCGAGATATTTCTTGCAAACGTACATTTAGTATTCAGTATCACAAAATGCTGAAACAGTTAAATAGTTGTTAAACGTGGGTCCATTAAATATTCAAGTTTATTAATATGATAGATAATTGATTAAATATTTTTATAAAAAATATATAAAAATACCTCTCAATTTCTAAATATTAAAGGTGTCTTCAAAACTGTGATAAAACCGACCGGATAACGATCCTGCATGTAATGCACGGTTAGCCGACCGATTTTCAAACTAATTATTTTCGAGAACGGAGCCTTAAATGCAAAAATGTTATTCTTCCTTTTCTACTTATTTTTGCACGTAGAATCAATAGCCGACCGGTATACCATGACCAGGGAACACCCTGCATATATTTTCAAATTTATTTCAAACTCTATCCATATAGTGACGATACTCGAACCTCTTAACGATGCTAATCAAATTTCAAAATGTTTCGTGTAATACACGTGACATATTTATCAAAATATCTCTACAAGCGTTCGAATATTTTCGTAAGCGCCCTCTTTTATTTACAAAATTTCGAATACGAAAGTATCGCAACTTGAATCTATTTTAATTTTTGGTCAGATCCAAAAATTTGGCCTGAATCAAACGCGATCTCGATCTATCGTAGATCTAGGTTAAGTCTACGTAGCCGGAGCTGCGTTATTTCTGGACCAGCTCCAAAAATTTCTTTTTCCGAACCTCCACGACAAATAAAACTGCACTCTCGACGAGCTTCTTTCTACGAGTGAGCCTTTCATTTCGCGTGCTTCCATTGAAATTCAAGCGACCAACATCCTCGAGCACACGTCGTGGTCTTTGCAACAACAGAGCTAGTTTTTTCTCTTTTTTTTTTTCCTCTCTTTTTTCCTCGACCGTAGGGCAAGAAATTGGAGAGGCTTTTCCACAGGTGGCCGCGTATAGATGGCAAAGGCCAGGCCGTAGATAAAAGGGAGCGCCGAAAATTGATTTCCGACAAGGTGGCCGCATTTACATAGTCCATCCCCTTGTCCCACCCTGCCGCTGCTCGTCGTAGCACCAGCCCCTGTCTCGGTGCATTCGTCTCGGTGCGCGATTTGCATTCCCCCGGGCTCTGACTTTTGTCAGACACTTGCACGAGCTGGTGCGTCGAAAATATTACCAGATGCGAGAGAAATTTCGACAATCTGCCTCTTTTTATTTCCACCTTCCACGGAAGGAACGACGTGTACTCGAAATACACGTAAATAATAATAGTGATTGAAGACAATCTTTTCTTTTCTTCTTTTTCCTTTTCTTTTGCTGAAGAAGTGACACAAGTGCACGTAATCGATATTTCGATCTGAACAACCGGACTTCGGATGCTCAGACAGGTTGGTACTTTTTTCTAGACGTAATCGAACAGATGAGTTTGCCTGGTCTATCGATGCTTTTAGCAAATTCCAAAGTTTGTAATATATTTCTTACTGTATGTATCTTCTCGCGTGTTCTTGAAACGCTTCCTTCGCTCTTAAACGATTCATAAAATCGAAAGAGCGTCGCGATACCTAAACCCACGGGGTTTTCAGACTCGGCGAAGATTACAAGTGAAAGCAGGAGGAATGGTTCAATTCGAGACACAGTTTAGCATCGCGTTTATGTGGAAGATGGGAAGAATATCTCAAGATTACGATCCGAATGAGATTTTCATCGATCTCTTCCATTCGACCGCCGACATCGTTTCAACCTCTTGCGAAATTAACCATCTGACCGTGTCGTAATCCTCGCTGCAATGTATTACCTCGGCAACTAAGTGATTGCGGATTTTGTCAATACCACTTAATGACAAAGTCGGCAATCACTTAGTTGCCAAGCCAATATATCATCCTGCGTCATCACCGCCATTTGTAGCCGCGCGTTTTCCAAATGCAACGAGATTCTCCAGTCTATCCGCGGTTAACTTTCGTTTCTGATCGTATTGACGAGGATTGGCGAGACGCGCGAGAGGAACACAGAGTTTGCATTGGAGAACGAGGAGCATAAAGTCGCCAGACGTATTCGAGACGCGAAGGACGATACGGTCGGTCTTCCATGCGCGCTATCTCGACACAAAGGAGGCACGAAAGCGGAAGAGAAAGGCAGGCTCGCGGTGGAATAGCTGCATAATTAAAAAGAAGCACCTAGCCACACGGTAATGGAACGTGTTGCGGAGGCCTGCGGCGTTACTGACATTTTCCCTCTCTCTCTCTCTCTTTTTCTTTCTCTGGCTTTTTCTCTACTCGATCGAAGCAAAACTGCGCTACAAAATTACGCTGGAACCGCGACATTGGATCGCCGAAAGTCGGCCGCGACTTTTCATCGTTTGCCTGGCTTTCGAAGCTTTCCGGTTGCCTGGTCAGCTAGGCTCGCGCTACTTAACTTCCTGCAACGTTAGTCGCTAACTGGCGAAAGTTTGTTTATTAAAAACGATGGTTCGCAGGCAGCGGAAATTAAACGCTCGCTTTTTAGCCGCGTTTCAGGCAAATTCCTCGATGAATTCGCGTTAATTTCTTGAATTCGCGCCACTCACTCGTTGCGAACCTCACTTTCTGCAACTTTGCGCGAGAATTTGTGGAAATCTGTTTTTCTTTTTTCTCTTTTTTTTTAAGCTGCCACCGTAGGAAGTCAGAATGGAACGTTTGTTCTTTGTTAGTTTCGAACGAATTCGTCGATGACTTGGCGTTAGTTTCTTCGAAGCTTATTCGTCTCGCTTCACTGGCTCTTACGGAATTAGCCAATTTGCGAAGGATTTTTGTTTTCTTTTTTTCTTTTCGCGCTAAAAGCGATGATTTCATGCAGTGAGAATCGAATGGCTCGGTCTTTAGCCGCCTTCCGAGCAAATCTCTCGACGAGTTCGCGTTAATTTCTTTAATTCGCTCGACCGATTCCTGTAGAACGTCGTCCGCCAATTTGTATAAATTTGTTTTTAAATGCGACGATTCTGCGACGCTCGAGTCGCATCTTCGTCCTTTCACCGTCTTTCCAGCAAATACCCTCGATCGGTTCGTGTTAATTTCTTCGTCTCGCTTGACTGGCTCTTCCACAACGTTACTCGCCAATTTGCGAATATTTGTCTTTTAAAAACCTTTTTAAAAAGCCCTGCGAAGTCGCAGTAGAATCTTCTTCGGGCAAATTCGTCAATGACCTCGGGTTAATCGCTGCCAGGTCTGTTCGTTTGAGTAAATCGCATGACTGATTCTCGTAGAACGTCGCTCGCCAATTTGTACGAGTTTGCTGCTTTTTAAAGCGATGCGAGAATTAAAAATCCTCGCTTTTTAGCCGCGTTCCAAGCAAATCTCACGACCAGCTCGCGTTAATTTCTTTAATTCGCTCGACTGATTCTCTCGGAACGTAACTCGCCAATTTGTGAAAATCTGCTTTTCCTTCCTTTCTTCAAAGCGATGATTCCAGCAACTTGAAGTCGAGTCTTCGATTTTTAACCACCTTTCAAGCAGATTTACGATGATCGCGCCACGTACACGAGACACCGAGGTTTTCGATCGCGTTCTTAGCAAAATGAAGCTTTCGCGGTGGATTACACGAGCGCGGAAATTCGAAGTGCGAGCGTGGCGATCGTTGACGACGAATTCACTAATGGTCGCAGGCGTTTAATCACCGGCCAGCTTCGTAAATAGGAATTTTCTCTGTCGAAGCACTCGAAACGGATTTCAAAAACCTGGCACGAGAAGGGGGCGAGGCCGTTTTCACGACCCTCGTGATTCCCCAAATTGGAGGGCCGTTTTCAGTTTTCCATCCATTTCTCCACTCGCTTGGAAATGTAATTTTTGTTATGGTTAACGACGATTGGCGATGAAATTTCTACGGACTAAAATCCAGGTTAACGCGATCGATGCACGCACTTCGCTGTACTTGGTCCGCCTACGTAAAAATAGTACGTCACATTATCAAGAAATGAAATAAAAATTCAGCTTCTTCAAGTACAGAAAAAATTCTTTTCCAAACATTTTCGTATTTTAATCTTTCGAGCGAAAACGGTCTTGGCAGTTGTTAGAGGGAAGATTCGTTCAAAATCGTCACGAGATTCATGAAGTTTCACGTGGTGCGAAAACTTTAGAAAAAGCGCCAGAAAGGCTGCTAGCCACGTTGGAAATGTTAGGCTCGAAGAGCGTGGAGCGGAGACGACGAGGACGCGAACGCGTGCCATTTGAGAGAACGTAGCGACGAAATCGAGGGATTCGATCGCCGAAGCTTCTGCAACGGGTAGCCGAGATAAGGCCGCGTAGCAAATTTATAATTAACCCTAAAACCAGAGTTAACGCGGATCTGGGTCGGTAATTATGAACACGCGTTTGCGAATGCCCGTGCAGCCCCTGAAACTCCTGGCCAGGATCGATTGCCAACCCCATCCACCCCCAGGCTCTCTCAATTTTTCAAGCTGCCTCACGGCCTCCTCGTCTTCCGCGACGTGAATAAATAATTAATCCTGACGTCATCCGATACCATGCTCTGGCCAAGGCCGAAACTGTCCAAGGTCCAGTCTTTGTCGGACAGCGATTGAATGGATCGCTACAACAGCGAACAGCGCGTTGTTTGAAAGCTTAATTCCACAGATTTTGATAAATAATTGTTGGAAATGTTGAATGGAAATCCTATCAGTGAATCGAGGTAGCTGATATCGACGGCGATCTTCCGCGTCCAAGCAGAGAGGCTCTTGTTTTTCGTACTTGCACTCGTCTTTGTTCCTACAATGTGTTACAGAAATTCGCAAAGATAAATGGTTCTCTTATGTATATAATGACGTAGATACATTTGTCAACTACGATAATCAGTTCTTTAATCGCTATGCCGCGGAAATAGTTCGTGTACCACCGGTGGCGCACCCCGTCCCTTGCGACAAACACGAACGTCCCAACGGTGGTTGAAGCTCGTTGTGAACGCGCTGATTCGCCTCGAGTCTACTTGGAACAACATCGCCTCGAACACGATCGGAAATTGGCGAGAACTCGTTGGTCTTTGAAGTTTTAAACGCGAAGGAGGATGATTTAAACGACGTGGTAGAATCAGAGTCAGAAAATGGTCAGCGAAGGAGCAAGTGGCACATAGGACAATCGCTATGCCGCGCATATAGCGCGTGTACCACCGGTGGCACACCCCGTCCCTTGCGACAAACACGAACGTCCCAACGGCGGTTGAAGCTCGTTGTGAACGCGCTGATTCGCCTCGAGTCTACTTGGAACAACATCGCCTCGAACACGATCGGAAATTGGCGAGAACTCGTTGGTCTTTGAAGTTTTAAACGCGAAGGAGGATGATTTAAGCGACGTGGTAGAATCAGAGTCAGAAAATGGTCAGCGAAGGAGCAAGTGGCACATAGGACAATCGCTATGCCGCGCATATAGCGCGTGTACCACCGGTGGCACACCCCGTCCCTTGCGACAAACACGAACGTCCCAACGGTGGTTGAAGCTCGTTGTGAACGCGCTGATTCGCCTCGAGTCTACTTGGAACAACATCGCCTCGAACACGATCAGAAATTGGCGAGAACTCGTTGGTCTTTGAAGTTTTAAACGCGAAGGAGGATGATTTAAACGACGTGGTAGAATCAGAGTCAGAAAATGGTCAGCGAAGGAGCAAGTGGCACGTGGGACGATTGCCTGGTGATATTAATGGCCTACAGTTATCGGGCCAGTAAATCAGGCGCCGTGGTTACGCGGTTGCCTCGATAAGTGGCGCAACCCCTTGAATCTACCCCAGCTTACACCTAACTTCTCTGCCTCGTCCTTCACCGTCTCTCGACTTCTCTCTGCCTGTTTCTCTGAAGTTCGCGCGAAACCTTCTTAAACTCTCTGTTTTCCCTTGGGAACAGGCTGGCGATCGCGAAAGCCACTCGAGCTTCGTTGCTCGAACGAGAGGGTTGCACTGAAACGAGCATTTCAATTGCACGAGATAATCACGTCGGGAATATTGATTCTTCGCGGTTGTCGTTTTACGGCCGTCGTAAATTACGTGCAAACGCAGGTGAAATCGAGGCGTTCAGTGGAGAGTAGTCGAGGAACGAGGGTGGAAACTACCCCTTTCAACCGTCGAGCGTTATACTGGGTCAGTACGTCGGCCGTATATTTTTGTTTTCGATTAGTATAAAGTGTCTATCGTAGTATCTGTAGCGGTGGTCTCAGGCGTCTTCCGCTCGAAACTTCATTTCGCTGAAACGACCCTCGAATTTTTATACTTCGATCTTACTCTTCGTTCCGATAAATAGAAATACCTTTAACGTTCTAAGGAAATGCTTGCCATAAAATTTATAGTGAAAATTCGTGTACACCAGGAAACGGTTCTTTCGTAGATTAGCTGAAACTCGACTTATCTTTTAACGTTGGAAAACTACGATCGGCTCGATAATGATCAACAGACTTGACATTTGTACGAAGAGCACAGAGCAAAGATACGACGATAGATCAATCGACTCTGTGTTATCGAAATTGTCCTGCTATTTGGCTTTGAAGCTAAATACGTGACAGGAATGGCATTGAAGAACGAAAACACAAAGAATTTCATTGGACGTTCTACGTCGATACGTAGAGAGAAAATCACCCTAAATTACCCCTAATATAGAGTAGGTTAATTAAGCAGAGTTATAAGAGGACTCTGTAGACTATTAGCTGCGAAGGTTATTAATTCATCGAGTATATTCTCGTCGATCACTTCTCTTCCTCTTATCGATATCTTAATCGTGTTATCGATCTACCAATAAATATTAATAAGCTGCTACTAAATATTAATAAGCTAATGCCGATAACTTATCGGCAGTAGTTAATCGGATGATTAGCGTGCAATTTAACATTCCCATAGCCCGAGCAACAAATACTTTCCTCGGCTCTCGAAGACGAAGGGAAGCGAACTTAAAGGGGACGTTCGTAAGGTGAAAGAAAAGAAACGTTAAAAAGGAGCGAAGCGACGGAAAATACAGAGAATTTCTTCGAGTACTGCACACAGTGTACTATGTAGTGTGTACACAGTATCCATACACACATTACACGGAAAGTATACACCGTATAGAAAGGGCTGTGTACGCGATCGACTGAATTGATTATACATCGTTAGATTGCGAATTTTTATGCAATTTCATATTTCCATTAACGCAGCTGAAGATTTGTTTCAGCCATTAGACTACTTTGCTTGGAATATTTCCTTATATGTCTGCGTGTCGCGTGCAATCTCAACAGTCTTGCATCTTTAAATTTTCTATGAATGCATAAAAACCCTCAGTGTACGCGTTGTGTTCTGTTCGATCAGTTCTATTCGTCTTGGCGATATCCCAATGACGTTATCCACGTACCAATAAATATTAACAAGTGGACTGGCAATTTTTATGCATCTACAGGAAATAATGAAAGTGCTTCATGTCACAGATATGAAATGAAAGGATAAATAAAACACAGAAAGTGCAGTGCTGTCTCGAGTAAGCGAAGCAAACTTCTATCGAAACTGTACTTTCTTAATTATACTTTAACAAATATGAACTTGCTGTAGCCTGAAGAAATATAGATTTAATTTAGTCTGAATAAGCTTGGCAATCTATCGATAACGATCAATAACATGTCCAAACTGCAATTTAATATTTCCACAAGCCTATCGAGAGAAATTGCTCGACGAATCTTGCGCCGGATCTCGTAAACGTTGGTAATTTAAAAGAAATATGAAAAAGACGTAAAGCGAGGGAAATTACAAAGATATTTAACGCTTAAACGATCATAATGAAATACCTCTAGGAACTAATTACACATTCCTATTCCATGGTACTCGTAACTTAATTTTTATAACTCGCGTAACTCTCGTATTTACTTCCCTCTGCTGTGTTACAGAGTTAACGAGCGTTAATAAATAAATAAAGAAACAAACAGACGAAGGATTTCTTCGAGTACCGTACGTCGATACACGTTAGACGACAGAAACGTGGAGAGCAGGAGCGTGCAGGCATAGCCGTGCAAGGAATTCGTAACCGGAATTATTTTCCCTCACGTAGACGTTGTTTCGTCGTTATTTCGCGCGGAGGCAAGCGAACCATGAAACAAAAGGAAAAGAACCGTCTGAGAGAGGAGCTTGAGGGGTTGGATAGTCCAGCCATGGGGGACTTCTCCGCAATATATCCCGGAAACAAAAGTGAGCCTCCAATTGAATCGACGACAATGCACACGCTGGCCTCCGGGGCAAACTTTTGTTTAAATAATCTTCTTCTTCTCGCCTTCGTTTGGTTTCAAGGATCCCCGTCACTCTATCGAGGAAAAGAAAAGCTTCCTTCTGCTGTTTCTTCTTCCTCTTCTTCTTCTTCTTCTTCTTCTGCTCGACCTACTTGAACAAAGTGACACAGAAGGTACGGGGTCTTTTCTTCTTTTCCACCCTGTTTGGTGTATCCATCTTCTTAAAATGTGGGTCACTGTATACGTATACGGTGGTCTTTCCTTTCCACTGCAATCGAAAATAATCACTCTTCGATGGAACGTTTGTCTCTGAGTTTTCAAACGTCGTGTACGCATTATAGTAGTCGCCAAAGCAAACGAAGACGCCTTAGAGTCGGTAAACGTGAGCAAACAGTAAACGTTCATAAAAGAACGAAGGTTCAAAGACCATTAGGAATTGAACATTTCGTGGAACGCAGCCATTATAGTTTCTTTTAAAATAGTTGGTAAATTTGGTGAATTAATTGGATAAGTTGTTAGCCATTGTAGCTTCTTCTAAAATAATTGTTACATTTTATGAAGATACATTTTGAAGTAACTTGTAAGTATTCTGGGAATAGAGTCACTACTGTAGCTTCTTCTAAAATAATTTTTACATTTTATGAAAATACATTTTGAAGTAACTTGTAAGTATCCTTGGAATATAGCCATTGTAACTTCTTGGCTTCTTTTAAAATAATTTTTACATTTCAAGAAGATATATTTTAAAGTAACTTGCAAGTATTCTGGGAATAGAGTCATTGTGGCTTCTTTTAAAATAATTTTTACATTTCAAGAAGATATATTTTGATGTAGCTTGTAAGTATCCTTGGAATATAGCCATTGTAACTTCTTGGCTTCTTTTAAAATAATTTTTACATTTCAAGAAGATATATTTTAAAGTAACTTGCAAGTATTCCGGGAATAGAGTCATTGTGGCTTCTTTTAAAATAATTTTTACATTTCAAGAAGATATATTTTGATGTAACTTGTAAGTATCCTTGGAATATAGCCATTGTAACTTCTTGGCTTCTTTTAAAATAATTTTTACATTTTAAGGAGATATATTTTAATGTAACTTGTAAGTATTCTTGGAATATAACCATTGTAACTTCTTTTAAAATAATTTGTACATTTTTGTAAGTATTCTCGGTATAGAACCATTGTAGTTTCTTTTAAAATAATTTGTACATTTGAAAAAGATATATTTTAAAGTAACTTGTAAGTATTCTGGGAATAGAGTCATTGTAGCTTCTTCTAAAATAATTTTTACATTTCAAGAAGATATATTTTAAAGTAACTTGCAAGTATTCTCGGAATAAAGCCATTGTGGCTTGTTTTAAAATAATTTGTACATTTTAAGAATGTAGGATAAATTTTCAGGTAGTTTAAAGTATCCTCGGAATGGAGCTACTGTATATGGTTTTAAAATAATTTGTGAATTTTCATGATTAATATTGAGCATAAATTTTGAACCCAAAAATACTTGGGATGGAGCTGATATAGTTTCTTTTAAAACCATAGAGAAACTTTAAGTATTAATATAGCGCATAAATTTTGAAGTAATTTAAAAATACTTGCAATGAAGCTGCTATAGTTTCTCGATTTGCAATCTTTGTTAAAATGATTTATCGACTAAAAAATTCTCTATCTGAAATATCAAGAATATTCTTAATCTGCTGCAAATGTTTCGTAACGCAGCTGGCAGTTTCCCTAAATTTCCAATTCCTTTGAGAGTTATCTATCGATTAAAAAATTGCCTATGTAAAACACAAGGGATAGCTTTGACCTTCTGCAAATACTAAATTTATATTTTATTTTATTTTATTTTATTTTATTTTATTTTATTTTAAGCATACTCTGTTCGTGTCAACTTCATGCACAGAGTCCCTACATTTATTGTAAGTGTGCTTGTACATTTCCAACGTAACACAAAGTGATTAACAATTCAAACCGCTGACGAGCTTTTCCTTTGACACGGCTCGCGCGAAATGGTCGGGTGTAAGTCTCGTTTCGGTTTGTTAAAACGTTTCCACAATGTCCTACACAATTTTGAGTAAAGGAACAGTCGTGAAGGTTGCACAACGAGATTACACGAGTACCCAGTGCGAACTATACCCGAAAACAGGCTAAGAGGACGCAACGCGAATCTGTTTTGATTAATTTTTGTCACGAACTGTTCGTGACATCAGCTCGTCGTTAATGAAATTTTCGTAAACTTGGCTGAATATCGTGCACCATCGCGTACATCCATCTTTCACAGTGGAACCAGCCTCGTCGAGAATATCCGGATTTCAATAGCAAAAAGATGAACGTCGTTAACCTGCTAATTAGGTCGTTTCTTAATCGCAATATAATTCAGCGTGGAATGAAAAACGAATAAGCGCGAATTAATGTCTGTTTTGTAGCCGCCATGTATTGGCAAGCTTGCCTTGTCCAATTAACGGATTAACCTTTTCAACTTCGTGTCACGTAATATTACACGAGAAGCGTAAATTAATTTCCTGTCTTTTTGAGGGAAATCCAAAATTTACGCGCCAGAGGAATACACGATGCACGCCCACCTTCATAAGCATTAAAACACCTGCGTAAACTTAAGCAAAGCTGAAAAATTATTAGGAAATTTAATCGAATTCTCAAATTATTTTCTCGTCTGAATTTTATACGTTCGATATTCTACTTCTTCATATCCAATTCGTCTAAATTTTTTTTTTTTTTTTTTTGATAAAAATATAGAATATAATAAGCATAGAATATAGAAATATAGAAGATAGAACGAAAAACTGTGAAGGAAAGTCACACATATGATTGTTATAATTTAATATATTATATACTATTGTTGAGAATTGTGGATCTTAATTGCCGAAATAAAAGCAAAGGAACACTAAGGTTACACTTAGAATTCAAATTAAAATAGTTCTAGATTTATTTAATAAACGATTTCCAGGATCTTCGTCGATATACATTTGCACGCGTCTCAGCACTTTCTTTGTCTCGCCATCTTCCATACTACACTACCAACGCAACAGTTACATTCATCTGTTTCTCGAGACGCCGCGCATACACATACTTGCACACACTCATATTCGCATACGTGTGTCATTACTACGCGTCTAATCTAGTCTAGCACATAAAATTATACATATTTCAATAACTGTAGTTCTTCTTTATTTTGAATATTCTTACAAATTTTCACTTTATGAATACGATCTTGTGCTAATACAAAATTCCGATCGACCAATCGTTTCTTTCACACTTTATATTTGTGGCGACACTCGACAGCAACTATCGTTGAACGACGACAGCGCAATCACGTCTAAGGCAGGGACTACCGGGCATAGCCGGACCGTAAACCTCCGAGCAGGACGGACCTCTCAGCCCGGAAAGGGACATCAAGCTTGGGCCCTAACAGTGTGCGCGTCAAAACGAACTAACGCTCCCAAATAAAAAAAAAAAAAAAAAAAAAAAGTGACAAAAAGTGAAAAGGAAAAAAAAAAAGTGTCAAACAGTGAAAAACATTTCAGTGACATCTTCGCCGTAAAACAAAAAAAAAAAAAACAACAAAATTAAGGTATATAAAAAAATAGGATCCACCGAAAATGAAGCAAAAAGCAAGAAAATGGAATCCGCCCTAGATCTAACGAAAAAACATTCGATAAAAAGAAAAATAGACACTCAGAAAGCAATTATAGAAATCTGCAACAGCGTGGGACTTTCCGCGCAAAAGACGCGGAAACTCAACCCACAACCAAACCTGATTGCCAGGTCAAAAAGTCGCGTGAACATAAACGAAGAAATTCGCCGCACGCAAGTAGAAAAAGCGACAGAATTCGCAACCATGAAGCCCTTAAGAGGAACCCCACACCCAGCGATCGCAACCAGCAATAGATTCGACCTATTGCAAATCGAACAAGAATCTCAGCCCCAGCAAGAGACAATAAATTACCCAACACCGTGCTCAACCTTAGAGCAAATAAGAAAAAAAAACGACTTATTAAGAGTCAAAATGGGTCAACACAGACCCACCCCGACGTCAAGATTCCCAGCACCGGAGAGGCGACAGGCCTCAACGAACATGCCCGGAGGCCCAGCGCCAACAGCACCGCCAAAGGGGATCCGGACACCAATCGGACACCCCAGCAAACACACCGCGGATGAACATACGAACGCCCCTACCGCTACAAAGGAAATCAAACCTCCACCCATAGTCATCACAAACCAGAACCCGAAAGATACTGTAGCCCTCATGGAAGAAGTAACAAACATTAAAAATTTCCACATCAAAAGGGTTCACACAGGTAAACACGCACTATACCTACGAAACATAGCCGACTTTCACAAAGCCAAAGAAACACTCAGAGCAGCAAACACAACATACTACACCTACACACCCAAAACAGAAAAACACCACACATACTTACTAAAAGGACTAGACAACAGTTATACCGAAACAGAAATACTGACAGACCTACAATCTCTACAAATAAACGACGTACAATTTACGAAAGTCTCGCGATTCACGACAAAAAGATCAAGGGAGAATAACATACTGCTCCCAATTTATATAATCCAACTATCCCCTCACAGCAATATAAGCAACTTATTAAAAATTAACCATTTTAACTATTTTAAGATAAAATGGGAAAAAATAATAAAAAGAAAGGATGACATAATCCAATGTCATAAATGCCAACGACTAGGGCACTCTGCACAAAACTGCAACCTACACTATCGCTGTGTAAAATGCACAGAGCCCCATGGCCCAGGCGACTGTAGAATAAAGAAAGAAGACGCAGTCACTAACGACAAAATATTCTGCGTAACCTGCAAAAATTACGGACACCCAGCGTCATACAAGGGGTGTCCCAAACTCGTAGAACTCCGTAAAAACTTAACAAAAAAAATAAAAAATGACAAAGAAACAAAAGCAGAACGAATTGCCCAAATCAGCCGTAAATACGTCCCAGAACTAAAGTTCTCAGACATAGTGAAACGGCAAATAATAAAAAATAAAACACCCGAAGACATACCCCCAAAAACAAATTCATATCATCCGCTCCCAGGCCTATACCCACCTAAAACCGACAACACCCCCCAACTAAACATAAACTACTTTGAAGACTTCAAAAAAAGCATACTCCAAGCGCTAAAAGAACAGCAAATGCAATTAAACGCCATAAAAACAACACTAGCAATACATGAAGAAAGGTTCGACACCATCTACAAGGCTTTAAATATCGCGTATGACAAATATCCATAAACCTCCAAACCAACAAACACAGCAAAAAACAAATAAATTAAACTTAAAAGATCTGAAAATAATTGCAATAAATGCCAACTCCCTAATCTCAAATCAAAAAAGATACAGTATGCTAACCCTAATAAATAAAGAAACCCCCGACATCGTACTCATCTCAGAAACAAAACTAAATAAAAGACACAAAGTACACTTCAAAAACTACTCCATGATAAGACAAGACAGACCGAACGCCAGCCAAGGAGGAGGAACAGCAATCCTCATAAGAAACCCCATAAAACACGAAACAATCCTAAATGACAAAATAACAAGTTTCAAAATCCTAGAAACAACGATCATAAAAATAAAAATAAGCGATAAGGAAAACCTATTCATCACTGCAGCCTACGCAACCTATGGAAACCGGAAGGAATTTAGCGAAGAATTCATTAAACTCTTCGAACTCCTACAGCTCAACAAGCCAGAAAACTTCTATATAATAGCAGGCGACCTCAACGCAAAACACGCCAGCTGGAAAAACGAAATAAACAACACGAGAGGCAACTTCATTAGAAACTGGCTAGACAACAGAAGCATTCACTTCAAAACAATCTTATACAGCTCCGAACTACCCTCTTACCCAAAAGGAGGCTCATACCTGGACATATGCTTAGCAGATGCGAGACTAAAGTTTCAAGACCTACGCCCAAACAACACCCTAAAAACCTTATCCTATGACAGTGACCATAGCGCCCTAGTATTCCACATAAAAAAGGATACATCGGACCTCCTAACACTCGAAATACAGACCGAGGCACCCAGGTACAATTACAAAAAGACCGATTGGAAAAAATTCCAAAACATACTCGAACAGAACTGCGACCTAAAGATCTACAACAACGCCAATCTAACTAACAGTCAAATCGACTCATTCCTAGAAGAAATAGAAAAACATACACAAATCGCTCTCCAAAAATCCGTGCCAATCGTAAAACAAGAAAATTCATGCAAGCCCTATATCAACAACAAAATAAAAGAACTACAACGAGACAAAAGCTACATACTCTCCAAAGTAAACAATATAAAATTCAACTATTCTTATGACAAAAGAGAAGAATTAGAATTTCTAAAGTACCTTCTACACGAAATAAAAACACAACTGAAACAAGAATTCGCAAGCTCCATAAACCATCACTGGACAAACAAAATAAAAAACATCTCCAAAAACGACACAGCCAACATGTTTCCACAAATAAATCAAATCTTCAGGCCAAAAGGACAAAACCCCATCCCACCTCTCAAATTGCCCCCAGAAAAAGCTTCCCTCATCCAAGAAGCAGGTTTATCGATACGCAACACCACCAGAGACACCGAGGGTAACTTCATAATAGCCAAATCAACAGAAAAACTAGACATTATCGGCACCCACTTTTCCAAAACACACACACAAAACGAACACATGGGCCGTGAACAACTAAACAGAATTATCACCGCCGAAACATACAAACTCAGAAACGAAATGGAACAAGACATAACGCTAAACAAAACAGTCAGCACATTCTCAAACGAAAACACCGCAGACAACCCCAAACAACCGGAACCAGAAATAAACTACTTCACAAACTACAATCAACTAAACAAAATATTCTCCAAACTAAACAACAAAAAATCCTCCGGCTTCGACGGCATCCCAAACATCCTACTCAAGCACCTACCGAACAAAATAAAATGGTACTACACAGTACTCTTCAACAATGCACTAAACAACACATATTTCCCCAAAAAATGGAAAAAAGCCAAACTGATAGCGATAACAAAAAAAGATAAAGACGGCTCATCACCCGCAAACCTACGACCCATAAGTCTCCTCCCCAACATAAGCAAGGTATTTGAAATAACCATAAACAACCCCCTCACCTCCTTCTGCTCAAAAAATGACATAATCCCAGAAAATCAATTTGGCTTCCGACACAAACACTCCACAATTCACGCAATAAACAAACTTACGTCGGACATCTGCTGGGCGCTAAACGCAAAACAACGAGTAGCCGCCTGCCTAATAGACCTCGAAAAAGCCTTCGACACAGTCTGGATCCCAGGTCTCATATACAAATTAATCAAGAAAAATTTCCCCAAATACCTAATTAAAATAGTTTGGGACATGATCACAAGCAGAACTTTCGTAATGACTGAAGGATCACACACATCCAGCAAAGAATTCTCCATAAAAAACGGTCTGCAGCAAGGCACAGTAAACTCCCCGCTACTTTTCAATATTTACAATAGTGACTTACTAAACCTCTTTAATCTCAATACATCCACCCATAAACGCTCCATAGCCTTCGCAGATGACCTAATCATCTACGTAACAGGCCACAAAACCACGAGAATAAAAACAGAATTACAAGAACTCTTTGAAAAAATTAACGATTATTACAACACATGGAAGCTAAAAATAAACACAAACAAATGTGAGACAATACTATTTAGACCCAAGTCAAGCAAAATCGGTCCAATAGAAAGGGAACACTGCAAAAAATTTCAGCTTAGGGAAAAAGCAAACGAAGGGGAACCCATACCGCATAAAAACTGCGTTAAATACCTAGGTATAAACATAGACGATAAACTAAGCTACAAGCAGCACATTCAAATCCAACTCTCCAAAGCCAGCAAAGCATTTTGGAGAGTAAAAAGATTATTTTACTCTAAACATCTCAACAGTCAAGTAAAAATACTGTGCTATCAAGCACTAATCAGACCTATTATAACATACGGCTGCCCAATCTGGTACAACATATCAGCCTCCCAAATGGAAAAAATTCGCAGATTCGAAAGGAAATGCATCAGAGCTTGCCTGAATACTTACAGATCCGAACACAGCGGATTCAAAAAATATGTTAAAAACAAAACAATATACGACCTAGCCAACATTCACCGCATAGACTGTCACATATTAAAAGTAACAAGAAACCACTTCGCGCAAGCTGCAAAAATTCAAGAAAACAGCCTAATCTTCAGTTGCCTACTCCCAAATGACTCATACTACAAAAACACTCTGGCAACAGGCTACATCCCACCAGAAGCGTTCATCTACTTAGACGAAAAAAACTACCTCCAGGATCAAAATAACATCCCAGTAATATACCACATAAAAAGAAAAATAGGAACCAAAACCATACTCTACGAAGAAAACTTAAACGGACAAACCGCAGACACTAGGTGGAGATACAACATGGCCCTCCCTCTGAAAGACGCTAAAGACAAACACAGAAAAAACACAAAGAAATATTGGTGGATTTCAAATCCAAAATAAAACAAGAGAGAAAACCAGTAAACCGACAGAACACATCTCTGACACCGCATAACACAGGTGTAATTGTAAATAATATGTAAATATTGTAAATAAACCTATTTGACATCCCCCTCCCCCGCCCCCTCCCTATTATCCCCTCCAAAGGCATACAGCGCCAAAATGTAAATTACCGATAAGTCCTGTTTTGCGACCAAGTTTCAGGACAAAAAAAAATCAAGCAAGAACAAAATTACATAAAAGCTCCGCCCCCCAGCGGCTTAAATCCAAAGAATAGACAAAAATCACAAAAAAATTGTAAAACACCGACACATAATATAGTATGGCTACGTCGTACCGTCGCGTATCGGTACTTTTGCCTAGCACACCATTACCAAAATTCACAGTTTATTTGAATATCAAAATGTAACGAAAATTGTATCCTTGGCTTAATAAACATTATTAAAAAAAAAAGCAATGGTTAGCGCCTTAGATTACGAACGTTCGGGACGCGGGTTCAAATCCCGGCGAGCGTAGTCCGATTTTTCTTTCACGATACAAATACGAAAAAAACAAAGCAGCAGTACCACCTCCCAGCGCCATCTACACCAGCAGTATCACCCACGCTATATTACACCTCGTATTAATCGGTATATGCTCGTACGAAACGAGTAAACAAACGTCCTCGTTACTTACGAGAATAGCAACGCACAAACCAAGATGTGAGGAGAAATTGTACTAAAATTACCATAAAATCCATAAAACAATCGTTGGTTAGGTACACACAATCTGCTGGTTTCCCACCGCTTTCTGCAAATTATACGCCGTTCTCAAAGCCTTTATATGCATCAAGGAATCAAGATATGATAAATTCATTAACAACCCCGGAAAGAAAATCCATATAATCACCATCCGTAATTCGAATAGGGAAAATCCCCTGGTGCAAGAAATCGTGGAAATTCTATGAGAAACGAAGAACAACGAAAAGATGCAAATCTGAGAAATATCATTCGGTAAAACAACAACCATTTCCGGAAACACGAACACTGAGAATACGATTGCAACGAACGCTGTTGTTACGTTCAACTCCAGCATCAAAACAACTGGATCTGTTAGGACGACTTCGAAGCGATGAAAAAGCTAAATCAAGTTACTATGAAACTCGGTGCGGAAAAACACAGATACGGCAACGGACATTCATCTACTTCGATGTTTCATATTCTTCAAAATTGTTGAAGACCCGGCAAATTCGCACGTAAACCGATCACCCTCTGCGATATGCTCAAAATTCAACGAGCTTTTTTAGAGTTGAGAACCGCTTTTGCGCGTATTTGCCAAAACTTTTCATTCAAATAAAATAATCGATAGATGTAATTTTCCATTATTTTATTTATATTTATATCTTTATATACAGGGTGTTCCAGTATTGGTGGGGGATGATCCGTGGAGGGGATGATCGTACATAAGAAAATAAGCGGAAAATATGCAGTAAATTGCGTTCATTTGAGGCTTCGCTTTCGAGGAAATTGACTTTGAATTTCCTCCCAGTAGTACGAGTAAAGCAATTCTCCGCATCCGCGTTGTTATGACTTCACACCATTCTGAGCAACCGAAATACAACTTCTCTCATCGATAATTGCTATCATCGGCGTACAAAATGTTCGATCACTTATGTAGCCAGAACGTTTAAAAATCGAAATCTTTTGATCACGCGGTTGTTTCAAAAAATTTTCTTCGCGTTTATATCGCGATTAATATCCTCGACTCGAATAACGAACGAGCTTCTGCGGCTGATCTTGTTCATCGAAATTGTTCACATAACTGTTTATTCTTGGTCCCTGATCATAAATATATAAATAATACGTCCGCTAATGCGATTGAAATATTTTACATATTTATGGCCAAACTGGCCGACGTACTAGTCTAATCTAATATCGTACAAACGAGAAATATAATTACGTTTAACTGTAGTCGTGGATACGAATAATAAATGTTAATAATAAATAAATAAACGTGAAAGAATTACTGATGAAAAATCGGTAATTACCATCGTTTGATGCATCTGAGGACTTCCAATTGATTTACATGGCTGATGTCTTATTTCACAGCTTTCGTTCTTGTTAGAAAGTCATGCGAGACGGAAACACGTTCTCGAATCGTTAGAGAACACGTACGGTGGCGTCGATTCCGTGTTTAAATAGGTAGCAAGCTAGGTTTTTCTCGGAGCACGTAGCACTATGTGGATTGTCCTGGAGGACAATACGTGTGGATCGTAGTGTGTTGCAAAAACGTAGTAGCAGCACGTCGGTGCACCGGGTGCAGCCATGGAGTTGAGTTTAATTACAAGGCCGTTAATTTCACAGGCACACCTCGTGCCCGCCGATAGTAGAATTATCACCGGCGGCGATCAACTTCGATTCTAATGTTCGCCACAGTTCGCGATCTCGCCACGCCAAGTACCTGTATCTACTGGGTGCTCTAAAAGTCTTCCTTATATCTTTCTAAATATGTACGTGTGTATAGGAGCGAATATTCAGCTTATTCGATTGGAAACAAAGTTAACTTCGAGTTTTGTCGTTTATTGAAAAAAGAAGCTAAATGTTAACACGTTAAGCTGACAATGCCGTATTTGCGAGCTTTTGGAAAGGCAAACTGTCCAACTCTATTTTTCCCTTTTGCCAATTTCTTTTTAGGAACGAATATTTATTTTATTCGTATGAAACAAAATCTAACTTTGAGTTTCGTGTTTATCGAAAAACGTAGAAGCTGTTAACGACGAACAATTGTTCGCGAACAATATCGTACGTATGAAAAGGCAAACATTGCAACTGCACATTTTGCCAGTTTCTCTATAGGGAGGAATGTTTATCAATCAGATATTTTGATCTTGTTAATCTGAAACTGAATTTTTCCCGTTTGACTTTCCAACTTTGAGTTTCCCGTTTACAGAAAAACGTAAAACCTAGTAACACGTTCGTTAACAATATCATACGAGCTTCTCAGAAAGCAAACTGTAAAATTCCACTTTCTTAAGTTTCGTTATAGAAACACACGATTAAGTGGTTCAATTTTTAACAGAAAAATTACTTACTATTACGAATTCATTAATTGTTGCAAGATACAAATAATAACAAATGGCAAAATAAGTTTAAATAACAGTGGTGATAGTATGATGATATTATAAATTATTATATTATACTGCAATATAAACGGTGTTCCACGTATTCTGTTACACCGTGTATATATAGAAACAGGATTAATTTATATGACAAGCCATTAAAACAGCCCAAGTCCCGAAATAATTTAGCTCCGATGAAAAGACAAAGCGGAGAAAGCAACTAAAATCGAACCGAGTAAAGCGATGACAACTTTCAAGACACCGAGTATACAGGGAGAAACTGATTCCCGATACAGGGAGCTCCCACGTCTATCCCCTTCGAAAAGTTATCGCGAACTTTTAATAGCCAATTCCGATCTTTCGTTGATATTCTCGCGAAGAATCCTTCTCCTCGTCTCCGTTTCTAACGCAAGCTGTTCCGCGCGTGCGTTCTGTGAAAACCGCAAGCGATAGCGAATCGAAGGAAAATCGCGAATACGCGTTTCTATATCCAGCGTCCCCAGACATACACGTCCGATGTTACAATAGATTTTTATGTAGATGAACCGTTGAATTACATTTCACTTTGATGTCTGGCCAAAGCTGTACCGCGCATCGTGCGTCGTGAGACTCGTTTTCCGACGACGAAGAGATCGAACGTTCCGCCGAAGCAATTCGGTTCGCGAGATTCCTGCGAAAATATTCCGTGCCAGCAATTTTCCTGGAAACGAATCGAATTCGGGCTATGCGAAGTAGGAATTCCATTGATATATGCATAGGCAGTTCGTTAGATTGTGTACGAAGTAACGAACGTCGAAACGTAAAAGGACTATGTCGTTACTTTCTTGCTTCCAACGTTCTGTCTGTCTCCTCGATATTGAAGAAGATTAAAGTTTTATTAGTTCCTTTGTGCCACCTTCTTTTCTCTTCGGTCAGTTTCAAATATGCATTTAATATGTTACAAAGTGTACAAATTGATGGTAAATTAGTAATCACAAGCCGTCTACATTACTATATTATCTATGGTAATATACCATACTACATACTTTTCTACGTTACTATATTACTTATGGTAATATGCCATACTACATACCTTTCTACATTACTATATTACTTATGTTAATTTACCATATTAATACCTTTCTACGTTACTATATTACTTATGGCAATATACCATACTATATATCTTACTACATTACTATATTACCATGGTAATATACCATACTAAATTACTAAATTACTTATGGTAATGTACATACTACATATCTTGCTGTATTACTAAATTACCTATAGTAATATGCCATGCTACATACCTTTCTATATTACTATATGTTGTATGCTAACATACCATACTACACACCTTTCTACGTTACTATATTACTTATGGTAATTTGCCATGATACATTCCTTTCTACATTACTATATTACTTATGGTAATATACCATAATACATACCTCACTACATTACTATATTACTTATGCTAATATACCATATTAATACCTCACTACATTACTATATTACTTATGGTAATATGGCATACTACATACCTTTCTACATTACTATATTACTTATGGTAATTTGCCATGATACATTCCTTTCTACATTACTATATTACTTATGGTAATATACCATAATACATACCTCACTACATTACTATATTACTTATGCTAATATACCATATTAATACCTCACTACATTACTATATTACTTATGGTAATATGGCATACTACATACCTTTCTACATTACTATATTACTTATGGTAATTTGCCATGATACATTCCTTTCTACATTACTATATTACTTATGGTAATATACCATAATACATACCTCACTACATTACTATATTACTTATGCTAATATACCATATTAATACCTCACTACATTACTATATTACTTATGGTAATATATTATACATATACCTTACTATGTTACCATATTACTTATAGTAATATACTATAATACATACCTTACTATATTATCTATGGAATCAGCAATCAATGAAGCAATCTGTCTAAAGTCCTATCAAAAGCATACTAAGTGGAGTATATTCACGTAACAGCGCGTGAATTAAGAACAATCGTTCAGATTTTTACTGTTATAATAATTAAGAAAGAAAAGTAACAAACGTGAAAAGAGAAAAGTAACAAAGTAATACGAAATATGTACGTATTCGCATCTTAGAATCTGTAGAATCTGAAGAATAGATATCTCAAGAGTATGCCGGACGTAATACGTCCAGTACCGTTGAAAATCTTCAATATGAAGATGTATCTTCCGAACGAATGAATCGTCGAAGCTGAGATTTACATTTCGCAGCCACCTTCTTCCCCCAACACACTCACCAAGTTTCATCTCGATCAGACACCGGTGCCATTCGGAAGAATATCCATAATTTTAGCAAACACGACGTAACGTACCACTTTGAAACTCTGTGTAAAGCAGATAGACACGTCTATTCCCTGTAACCTTAAAATAGACAGATTGAAATCTCTTACTATACCAAAGTTTCTTGAATGAATTCGTATTTAAGTAATAAACTACGAACAAAAAATAGAAGATTGTTGGAAAAATTCGTAACAAAATCTATCTTGACAAATTCGATTACGCAAAATTTATTCGAAAAACGTAGGTATCTTTATGGAATTAATGTTTTATTGCACGTTGGATATAGTCTTTTTCTCAAGCAATTTTATTATCTATTAAATAATTCTATTAATGATCTTTTCGATAAATCTCTCGTTAATTCATCTGCATTTATTTTGAATATTATTTTATTTTACTTTAATAATAAATTCTTTCGAATTACTTCGTACGAGCTTCTAGCGTATTTAATTTTATGATGTTAGACAATTTTGTAAAAGTTTCAATCGCCTGTAACGTAGAAGAATTTCATTAAACTACTGCTACTTTGATATCACTTGTAACTTCTACTTTCATAAAGTAGCATAACTGTTATTAACAGAGTGTTAAAGTCGAGATTTTAATTTAAAAAAAAGCAATATGACACATATATTAATTGAGAACACAGAGGGTTGTCAATTTTCAGAAAAGCCAGGAATTTCCCAAAACGGGAATTTATCATTCTGGTGTAATTTTTAAAATGAAAAGATAAATAACCAACTATTTTAATTAAATTTCATTATTTTTCTACAGTATTTCATTTTTTATTTTAATTCCATTCTATACAATAATAAATTCAAATAGAATTTACATTCGACGAATCGGAGGATTTATTTTTATCTTTTAGATTTCATTTGTGAGTGAAACTTGGTCGCCCAATTCGTTGCTCCAAATCATAAAAATTTAACAAAATAATTTGGAACAAGCCTTTCGCCACTACCTATCTTTGTCTACCGATCAATTGTTAAAAACGTACGAATTTCCTAAAATAGTTTACCATTCTGACCCGATTTTTTAAATCACTAGATAAATGATTATCTGAAATAAATATTACTATTTCTCCATAGCGTTATTTTTAATCTCATTTCATTTCATCTTTCGCAATAATAAATTCAAATAGAATTTATATTCAACGAACTGGATTTATTTTCGATCTTTTCATCTTTTAGATTTCATTTGCCAGTCAAATTTGTTCAGTCAATTCACCGTTCGAAAGCATAAAAATTTACGATGCTGATACGAGACAAGCGTTTTCCCATTGATTCTCAGTTCAGGACCAATCGCGATGGCAGCCATCGTGTTGGATACTAGTCAATTAAATCGAATATACACGCTGCACTGGCGAGATATTTCTCCGGGCTCGTTTCATTCGGCGATTCCACGTTTAATTATATTATCGATGGACACAACGCTCATCGACTGGGCCCGCGTGTGTCACGCTTCCGTAATTAGCGACAACTGTAGTAAATCGGGTCCAATCACGGCCGAACAGGAAATAGCGAGGTGGCGGAGTCACGTTGCGAATTTTCGCCTATTGTGCGAGAAATTAATAAAGCAATAGACTCGCGTTAAATTACAAGTGAAATTATCCGCTCCTTTCACGACTCAATGAAAATTCCCGTGATTCGATTTAAATTCGCCGAGTTTCCAATTACTTGCTCGCAGGTTGATTAGACTCTACTTCTGTCTCTTCTATAAGTTACCCCAACGTCCGAGTACTCGGTAAAATTATCAGAAATCTGAAAGTTTGATACCTAATGAGAAACGCAAATACTTCTTCATTTATTTATTTCTTATTCGACGTATCGGAACGCGTTGTTCTATCGGAACATCCAATAAACACGACGAGTTCGTTATTTTAGCTTGACGTTCTTAACGTTCTAACTAGAGTCTGACTTAACGCTGAGAACGTTAACGCCTTTCTGTTTCTTGCACGGTTTCTCGAATGTTTAGATCGTCGCGATAAAGCAGCGATGATTAAGATGGCAAAAATTGGCCGGCAAATGCAGAAACATTGAAGTGACAAAAGAAGATACGAGGATGAGAAGCGAAACGCGAGATGCAAGTTAAATAACTTTCTTTCTCTCGCCCATTAAACGTTACACCGAGAGATTCAAATTGGACATTTTGTACTTTTCGCCCCGCAAACAAGCGATGTCCGGAGAATCAGCCCCGTGTTTTCATTGTCCGTCGTCTTATGTGACACGTCGAGCAAGATGATAAAAATTGTTGGAAAAATACAGAAACACTGGGAAGGTACGACGATGAGAAGTGACACGTAAAATGCAAGCTAAACAGTTGCTTCTCTCACCCATTAAATGTTACATCGAGAGCTTTAAATTGCACATGTTGTACATCCGCTACATTTTTGTACATTCTCCCCTGTGAACGCGGATTGTGCTAAAAATCAGTCCCGTGTTTTCATCGTCTGCCATCTTCGCTTGTAACACGGTACAATCGTTTGTCCCTTTACAGTTACAAAATAGACGCGAGATTAATCGCACAACGTGACGCGGTTAAAGAGGAGGAGTCAGCCTGCACACGATAAATTTCAACGAGGTTTCGCTTCTTTTGCAAGTTACGCGAAACCGAGGAGAAGAATTATGATCGATGCCATAAATGCTATAAATTATACCCAAGGCATTGTGGTCGATCATTATCACTTTGCTCGAACGTAATGCCTGCCTTGTATTAAATGCAGAGTAAAAAAAAAAAAAAGACGCGTAAAAAAGCGCGAGCGAATCTTATTACCGAAACGAATAGAAGTCCCCTGTGCTGGCGTTGGAGGGAAGAAGTTTTTTATCGGTCGATTTGCGGCAGGGAACAAGCCCTGAATGCAAATTCGCGGGGCGACACATTCCAGAGCGCGGAAAAGGCAGCCACGAGGCGGAATGCTTCCGCGGGGAGTTAAGTCGATAAGCTAACCGCGTGGTTGAATTTAAGCCACGGCTCACGGTGCTTAAGAAGCGAGCTAACGGTACTCAACACATGAAAATTGCCTGTCACGTGTAATTATAGACCGGATTGAAAATCAGATTAACCGAGAACGGTGATCAACGACAAGAAACCGGGTCAGGCGGCCCCATCGAATAAACTTTCCTTAATATCACCGTAAAATTAGCGACGTCAATATCCGGTGAGGAGCCTCACAACCTCCAACAACTTCTCGCGGTGCATCCACCACCAAACTTCCTTCATAATGAATATTCCGTTAACATGCAGTGGCTCGTTAAAGTATCTCGACAGTTACCATCGAAATGTTTTTTTCTCTTTTTCTTTTTTTTTTTTGGATGTGTAATTATTTAATTATTGTAACGACAGATGTAGATGCGAGTAGAATTGTTCGTATAACTAACAGAGTTTAGCTTAAGCTACGATTATTCTTACGACTTACTTGTTACGTACGTAGTTTCGTTTAGGAGTTTTGTCTATTGTTCTGGTTTAACGCGTACGTGTTTCTGTTTAAGGCGCAAGTTTTATGGTTATTGTCCCGTAGTGCAAATGGAATGGAACCACGAAAGTAGACGGAAATAAAAAATCCTATTGTATAATTACATGATTACAACGTACGTTGATGACTGTAAAAAGCGCCGACTATATTTTTGCACGTGTGTTTACCAAATGATATTCCTAAAACGAATAGTCGGTTGCCCTTCTATGTGTTTAGTACAACTTTCCATCGCTCTTAAGAATTTTATATCTTGTTAGTGTTTCATACAGGAAATATAAGTAATAAGTGTTTTTAATATGTTGCGACGTCGACCATAAGAATATGAAATACAAAAATCTTGTTTCAAAAATAAAATTGTAACCTTCGAAGGGTTTTTCAAAGTTACTGCGAGATAAAGTAAGCGTCGCCATGATATTTTCTCCCCTAAATCGTAAAACGTTTGTTGCGAACGTTTCTTTATACCATCCGTAGTCTTCGAACTATTTACGTGTTTTCCGATAATACTGACACACTGTTTAGTGACAAAGATAGCCCATAAGTCAATTTCATGTTTAAAAACCGTATAACTTTCCTTTTACTGCGTATTTTTGAATTTCTGTTTCGGAATTTTAAGGTTAAGCTAAGAACAATGAGTATAAATCGTCGAGAAGGTAAACCTCGATTACTTTTTGTGACATAACCTGTACACTAAATTTTAGTCTTTATAGGTTAGGATTCACGGTGATGAATATAATCTAACTTTTGGAATCTCAGTGTCCTAAAACCTGTTTTTATTTTGTTTATTAACATGCCCATTGAAGTGAAAATGGACCACATCTGCTGTTAATACAGCGTTAGCAAAACAGATCATCGATTTTGTAAACAAAATTTAATTATTTTTACTCGTTGCTCCGCTCTGAGTTTTCGCATTATAAATTTCCCCCCAAAAAGCAAACTTTACAAATCTGAAATAAAAATACTTTTCAAATACACCACAAAGAAAGTTAGACAACTTTTAAATGAAAAAGTGAATTATGTACCATCCCGTGTATATTAGGCATATTTGTTACACAAAACATTTTGATTAGCGTTTGCAACGAGTAAACTGCAAATTGCACGCATTTATGAAAAATTAATAGTATTATGCAGAAATTCATAAAATATTTCAAGCATAGTAATCTGTATAATATTTAGCGAGCTAAATAAAACTACGTAGATTCTATTTCGTTAGTTGTATTTCATAAAAATTTCAATTTTCACCAACATCCGCATTTCAGTAATAAAAGTCGAACGCCGTGATTCTACTTTCGAAACGATAAAACAATGGAACAACCTACATAACATTAGAGCAATAAATATTTGTTAGAGCACAGCGTGTGCTTCCTGCTAGATAAAATTTAGTACGAACGTATTTTCCAGCCTGAGTTTCTATATAAATAGAATATATTTCACGCGGTCGAATTTCCAGAAAGCCGCTGTAAATTTGATCAGGCAAGGCCGCTGAAAGCCCCGTTAAGCGGAACAGCGTGAGCAAAAATCAAAATTTAAAGATTCATAAAAATTTCCTTATCCCGGAAGCGCAGGAAACTCTCGTTATATTTGTTATCTATGCAGATTAGTGGCACCTAATGCCCTTATACGGAGATCATTAGCCGCTTTAGACCTTAAATTATTAGTAATGGGAAACTGTAGAACGTGGCGCATAAGCTAAGCGTTCTACAAGAGCTGGCTGCGAAAATAATGAACCGATGTTGGGGAAATATTACACTTGTAACGAGAATGAAGAAGTACGAGCACAGACGATGTACAGAATAGATGGCATGCAATGCTTTCTCGTGTGCCACGTTTTGGGGGTCACCTGACTCACTTACCATCTTCGTGTCACATGCGACCTTATCGATCCTGTATAGTACTGGTTTGAATTAAAACTAAAATCTTGTATGAAATGATGAACACGATATAGAACAGGATATTCTATAGTCGCAACGAAATATGGTATTTTATACTTGAGAAGGCATTATACGTTCAAGTTACTTAAATTACCGCGCAATAAATAAATAAATTACCGTACAGTAGATCAACGATTAATTTAATCAGTTTCAAATAGAAATGTAATTTCATACATCAAAAATATAAAGATGTGAAGTCTTCCATCTTTTCTATCTTCGTCTTCGTATGTCCAAACCAATTATTAATTATAAATTATTAAACGTAGGTCGAAAGCTACTCAGGTCAAAAGCTGACTCAAAATCTCGCAACACAATTTATCGATGACCTAAACAGACGAATTGGAAGAAAATGTAAGAAACGAAAAGAGCAAAAAGATCACCAAAATCTTGTTTCCTTAGATAAGTACATCGATCAAGTACGTCGACCTTGGGAAATATACTAAAGCTAAGATCCGAAACTAGCGAGACGATTTAAAAATAAGGCTTGAGACTGAGCTTTGAAACTGAGACTTAAAAAACGAACAACAAGTCCCTCGTTGTCCTTCATCGTCCAACAATGAGGTTTGAAATTAACTTAATCTAGGATCTCAGAACTGAAACCTACTTAAAAGTAGAGCTAAACTAAAGATGGATACTAGATAGGTACTAATCTAAAATATATTAGATCACAGTTCTGCTAGCAATTTTTTCATATCAAACAGTCGAGCCCAAATTTCAAAAATGAAGCTATAAATGCTTCGTTACATCAATTGCTCTAATAATAATAATAATAATAATAACAATAGTATAGTATAATATAGTATAACGATAGTAATATAGATAAATTGTATAACATAATTGTATCCAATAATAATAATAATTTAATGTAATATTTAGAAGGATTAGGTAAAGGAGCATTTAATTTTTCGCCCTAAGTTACACGATGTGTCTTCGTACACAAAACGCGTAAAATGGAATTAGCCTAGATATATTTATCTTAAAATTAATTAAAACTAAAATACACACATCGCACGATGTGTCCCTGTGATATACCACGGCGTCCTACGACGCGTGCTAATAATTTACTATGGTATATATCTATCTTATGATTAATTAAAGCTAACACACACGCACACATACACACACACACACACAAATTTCTCGTTGGCTATCTAAGCTGAGGGTTAAAACTAATATTTAAATCTAAAACTTAAAAATAAGTATGTCTCACGCACCGTTTATCTACCACAGAACGATTACATGTAGATTACATGTAGATTTTTACAAACTTAGAAACAAGCATATACCACGCAACATCTGTTTGCCATAGAACGATTACGTATGTCATTACTAGACTGCGGATTTTTATGTATTTGTAGGAAATTTAAAAGTACAAAGTTGCGCACGATGCACGTAATACGAAGAAATATATAAAATATACAAAGCATAATTCTTTGTAGAATAGTTGGCAGGTAAAACAATTTTCTATCGTGTGCAAACCTTTTCAATTGTATTCTGACGAACATGAATCTGTATAAAAGTCCACGACCTAAACATTACGAAGATTGTACAGTAGTATTAAGTTGTCCAGAAAGTGTCTTTCTTTCACAGACGCGTCTTTTCCAACAACGTATCTTTATACAAACATGAAACCTAATCTGTCGAACTTAGATAGAACAAAATGGATCATACGTAATTCGGTAAAATAATATAAAACGGAAAATATTGTGCATCCATTATATCCTTATGAAACGAAAGAAACTTTCCGGACGACCTAATACTATTGTACTATCTATATACTATAATACTATTGTACGATCTTCGTGATGTTTATTAGCTGTAAGTTACTTTAGCTGTACAATTTAAGATGGTACAATAGTACTATTGTGATATTTAGTGTACAATTACACACATACAATTAGTGTATAATTAGTATATATTATTGTACAATCTTCGTACAATACATAAATAATACAAATACACAAAATTAGTAGTAGGCTATGGCTTGCGTGTATCTATTTTATAATTAATTAAAATTAAATCGCGCCATCCTACGGTGTCTCACGCTAATAATTTACATTAATTAATACACACGCATCCACGCACGTTGACTGTCCAAGCTGAGAGTTAAGACTACTATTTGAATCTAAAACTTAAAAGTGAGCATACGTCACGGACCATCTACCTGCCACATAACGATTATATACAATTCTGAAATAAATTAAAAAATAAGCGTATATCGTGCAACAACTTTTTCTATGTGACAAGCGACAGTCTCAAGGGAGAAGAGATCTTTAATTTTCGTTCCAAGATGGATAAGTATCATTGTACAGAATCGGCTCATTCCACATAGGTATCTACCTTATCTCGAACTAAAGCTAAAACGCGCACATCCAACGTTGTGCCACGGTATCTCACGATGTCAAACGATCAAAAAATAGCAAATTTGTATATCTACTAAGATAGCTTGAAAACTCTAATAAGGCATCGTCCTACAAATCATAAGATATCATGACAGTGCAACCAATATTTTATCGTAAATATGTCATCTGAAGAAAAGTAGGACGAAATATAACGGTTCTACATATTCAATGTATTTCATCTTATTTTAGAAGTTATAGTATATCTAATTAGGAATATATTTTATGTAATATTTGCATCCTGATACCTTATCTTAATTTGTCGCGTTTTATTGTTATTAATTAACAATTTCAGCAATATATAAATTTATTTATTTATTTATTTATTTATTTACATACTAAGTAGATATCGAGTTTTATTTGTCGGGTTTGTTGGGTTGGCGCTAGTTTTAGGGGCGCGTTGTGTATCTTCATTAGGACAAGCCATCGTAGTTGTTCAAAGAGGTTTATATGTACAAGTGTTGATTTAACAGGATTTAACAATTTAACGTGATTATTAGACGCTCTTAAAGTAAAGACAATGTTCTTAGGTTCAAACGAATCCACGGTCAACGGGTTAACTTTTAGTACAATTGAATATGTTTTGGAACTCAAAGTGACGTTTGCTGTCACGCACGGTATCTTTCAGACTGACTGACCAGACGTTGTGTGTAAACTCTCCAAGGTGATCATACGAATAAAAGACTGACACGATCACACTTGTCAATTGCGTATTGATCGAGGTTATCAACAAAATTCCAGGCGCCGTTACTAGGCATACCCGCGTAGAGCCGTCATTGCTCCTGCCCCCGAGACTTGTTTGTTAATACAGCGTGTGTCCCTCGATATTGGTACTTCTACTGTTAAGTAAAACGTTCATCCCGTGACCGTGGCTACGTTCGGTGACCAGTTGTGTCACCTCGACCCCAAGCCCACTGTTATAATACTATAATGAACAGCTGTAACGAACAGTTTAGACCAAAGTATTGGGAATCTTCCCAAATTCCAAAAGAGAGGCCCGTTGTCCCTACATCTCCGATATATTTATAAGGTGACGTTAGAATTTCTGTATTTCGTGCATTCATTTCAAACTTACGATCATTTGTAGCCAAAAGGCTTCAACTCCTCTTACGAGCTACTGCCAAATGCATCTGTACTTTTCGTAACTTTCCCATCACATTTGCCATAAACTTTTTGTACTTTTTTAATATCTTAGCTTAGGTATTTTAGCTATCTGAAAGGATATAAATTTGCCTGTTGACCATCAAATTACGTCAAGTGCCTGCCAAGGGGTGTTTTCCAACCAAAAAAAAATATTGAAAAGGAGGAAAAGATATAAAAAATGCTTGGAAGGTCCTGGATATTTTAGAAAGATATCTTAGTGTTTCATAATCTGTGACTGAAAAAAGAATTTATAGATCAAAGACAGTATTTCATAAAAAGAGAAAATTCTAGGAAACTGCAGAATCGAGGAAAAAGAAAAACGTGACGTATACTTGAGACGTCAAGGAAAACGTTCTAGGTGCTATGTATGTATGCGATGATTTCGAAATGGAAAAATCTCAAGGATACGAAATATCGAAAAACACCTTGCATCCAAATTCCATCGAAAAGTGACAATTTCAGACGTACATTATACGTACAAGGACCCACCGAATAACGGAAATGCTAAAAGAAAGAAAATTGGATTTCCAGAGCGAAAGGGAGAAAATTAACTGTCGAAAAAGTGGAAAGGAAAAAGGAAAATTGTTTATAAGGACGAGAAAAAAGAAAATTGTTTATAAGAGCCGAAAAAAGGTAGAAACAAAATAAAAAGGGAAAATTGGACGTAGAAGTCAAAAGAGGTAAAAGCAAAGGACCTTTAAACAAGAAAGAAAAAAAGAGTTGCCCGTGAAACGTGAAAATAGCAAAAGCGACAAATAGAAAGCAACAAAACAAAAAAGAGACCCGTAAAAATCAAAGAAAACGGTTGAAGGCTTTGTAACCTGATAGAGTCTAGGAAAATGACATTATTATCAAACGAGACAGGAAAATTGATTAGAAAAAGAAAAGGAAGATCCTGAGACGCTCGGTCGTTCGCTAAGAAACAAGATAAAAGTAGTATAACATTACCATTTGAAAGACCGTGTCTGAGATTGGAAATCGTCGAAACACACGATGTCATGTCGTCCCATTTGAGCAAAGTGTTTTCCTAAGTTACATGCTAGTACCGTGCCATTAAGAAACTCGTCGGTTAACAAACAGAAGGAAACTATTCTGAGCGATCATGTTCAACTCGTGGAAAGCGAGTGGTTCGCGTTGAAACAAAGCGCGTTTCTTCCTGCTTTGATTCCTGGACAAGCCTACTTTTCTCGAAAATATGTAAAGAAGAGAAAATGTAGGGAAGAAACCTGTCACGATCGCCAACACTTGCTATCTTTAGCGTTAACTTGGCAACTTTAAGGAACGGGAGAAAAATATTTGATGTCTTGCTCGTTCACGAGACACTCGATGACTTAATCACCTGGTCGAACGTTATGGAAAAAATGGAACTTAATGTCTCGTTCGAAAACACACGTCATTCGAAATTGTATATCGTGTTGGCAACTAAGTGATTACGGATTTTGTTATTAGGTGGTATAACAAAATCCGCAATCACTTAGTTGCCAAGCCAATTGATTTCGTAGACGACATTTGGTTGTAAGCGACAGACGTCGAATTTTTTAGGAGAAAGAAAGGAACTTCTCTGACCAGCTTGAAATTATTTCTGAAATTTCATTCATTTTGATTGTTATAGGATCTGAAGCGTACGATGATCCAAATGTATGGCAAAATATTCTGCTTTTTTTAAAAGAATTGTATTCGTCGAAAAGTCTGTATGGGCCACCTCTTAGTCGCAGAGAAAATTGAACGTGCCATTCTCTTCAATTTGCGAGCAAGTACCAATCCTTTGTTTTGTCCTCAGGTAACTTGTATAATAAAAAAAACAAGAAATATATTTTTTCTATTATATATTCTTATATATATTATTATATATTCTTTTTTCGCGTAGAATCACCCCCTTTCCGCTTGTACCACCAGTTACCAACCACCCTGTATATTTATACCACTTTTTAACGCTATTATTAATTATTTCCAAATGGAAATTGCCCTGAAATTCTCTACTACATTACACGGTGAAAAACCATATTTTTTTAATTTTTCCACTTGCAGTATCGTCCACAAGAAATCTTCGTCCATTGCGAATCGATTATCATCGAGCGTCGTATGCTCGTGAAATGATAACACGTGCCAATTACGCTCGTGCATCCTGCCATCTATTTCATCAGTTTCTGCCTCACTTACTAAAACATTAGTCCCCAGCGCACTCTACTATTTTACGGACTATTTTCTATTCGTATACTTTTTATAAATAAATAAATAAATAAATAAGCGAAGAGGAACCGCGGATGCTCTCATCAAACGCTGGAGATGAGAGTTGGCTTAGATAATTAAACACCAGGAGGCTAAAATTAAAGGACTTCCGACAACCGTTTGCTAAAAAATTCAAGAATCGAATTATTTCCAATTACTCGAGCGAGAAGCCGCCTTCAAAGCCTTCGTCGAATCGAATAAACTGGCTGTACGTTTCCGATGCAACGCCGCTAACGAGCTTTCGAAGAAACATGAAGAGAGTTATCACGAAATTAGGAATTCCCTTAATCACAGCGCCACGGTCTTCAACGCGAATTAATTTCCCACCCCCGTAACGCCCCTCCACCCTTTTCGTACTAATCTAAAATTCAACAGTAGTCGCAAATAGACGGTTGACCGAGTGATCGTCAAACAGAGGTGGGTCTACTTGCTTCCTGTTAGTCTGCTTGCTTAATGGTCTGTTGTAATGATCGATGAGTTCGCGACAAGAGTGGTGGTTCGTCAATTTTCGACCTCCTGCCAATTATTATCATTCCCAAACAAGTTTTCTCCTCCTGTGTGTACAGACTGTGACAAAATATGCATTTTCGCGTCGGTTCGTGAAGTAACATGAAACCTAAGTGTTGGGAGTTGACAACTTGAAAAGTGAAACTCGAAGCACGTGCTTGTAAACGAATATGTTGCATCGCCTCAAGGTCCACGATCGACCCTATAAAATCGGCCATTTACTTCATTGTTACTGTCGTTACTGACATTGACGCTGTTTTCACCGACAAGATTTCATCCACAGCGGACGCCACACTTCGTCGACTACAGTTTTAGCAACAGCGATCGACGCACAGGTGATCGTTCATTCATTATATTCAGTTTATACGAAGCTCGGGCAGAGTATGGCTTCCAGCGTTGTATCAGCTTACGTTTTATCCTTTGCCTGTGTCTGCAACATTGACGGCAGGTGCATACGTCTTGCTGAAACCTAGTCCAAACCAATAGCAATCGAAGTGGCAGGTGTGATTTTCGGCAGAAACATTTTTCTTGAAATTTGCTCACAAGTGGATTGGTATTGGCTCGGATCAGGTTTATTCCTGTGAAAAAGCGAACGTACTTATCTACGTTTATATGTAGATCTTGTGGATCGTTGCAGACGAATGATACGATCTTGTAACAGTTGGTTAAACGCTGTGTCGATCGATTTTTATCGTCGATGAGAATCGTGTCGTGGGAGAAATCTAGCGTAAGTGAAGTACGATGTCAGCGAAGTTTGTTGTCGATGGAATCTTGTCGATGAAGATAGTATCGGTCAAACGATACAAATGGATCTCCATTCTGGGCAAGTTGAAAAGTAGACGAAGAGAGGAAAGCAACGATGTTACACGGTCTTTCAAAATCTTCGAATTTGCTATTATTTGTAACGTTCTCTCGCAACGAGTGAGAAGTAAGTTTATGGAAGTAGATGGTTTGCGAGTGCTTGAACGATGATTGGTCGCTGATGGGATGAAGAAATTGACAAAAAGCGGGATCGATCGATTTCTGTGCTTTTGAGATGGTGAGATATTTTGCGACAGCCTGTATAGCGATATTTCATTCAATTCATTAAATGGAGGGCCTCGTTAAAAATTTATCGTCGTCTTATTGTAGAGACAGGGCAATCTCGAAACACGCCAGTTCTGTCCATTAATTCGTGCGGCCGGTTCCATTCTGTGATTTCGATTTGTCACGAGCACCGACCTTTCGCCAAACGACACCAAGCTACTTCTCTCTCTAGCCACTCTAGTCCCACGCTGATACGGCTTCTCACTGACACGCATATCGCTCGTTATACCGTCATACCATTCGCTACTCAACGCCAACACGTTGTTCTTCAAGATCTCTATAAACGATTACCCTTTAAATCGCGCCTAC
This sequence comes from Bombus flavifrons, assembly GCF_040668555.2. Classification (NCBI taxonomy): domain Eukaryota; kingdom Metazoa; phylum Arthropoda; class Insecta; order Hymenoptera; family Apidae; genus Bombus; species Bombus flavifrons. Next base: position 5,496,887 of record NC_138457.1, on the reverse strand, counting down.
GCCCCCGCAGGATTTTTATTTAGACGTGCACACATTTCTTCTATAGGAACAATCCACTCGAACGTCCAACAGCGATTTGACGTAGTGCAGGCATGAACGTTTTACAGTGCCATTAATTCCTCCTCTATTTTCTCTGGAATCCCATATGAACACATAGAAATTTGTTTATTAGTCAGCAACAATTTTAACAGCCTACTGAATCCATTTAGATAAGATAACTTTGTGATTCAAATTCTAAACTTGAACCTCCGACTGTAATTTGATCTAGCGCAGGGATGAACGTTTCACAGTGCCATTAATTCCTTCTCTATTTTCTCTTGAATCCCATATGAACACATAGAAATTTGTTTATTAGTGAGCAACAATTTTAACAGCCTACTGAATCCATTTAGATAAGATAACTTTGTGATTCAAATTCCAAACTTGAACCTCCGACTGTAATTTGATCTAGCGCAGGGATGAACGTTTCACAGTGCCATTAATTCCTTCTCTATTTTCTCTTGAATCCCATATGAACACATAGAAATTTGTTTATTAGTGAGCAACAATTTTAACAGCCTACTGAATCCATTTAGATAAGATAACTTTGTGATTCAAATTCCAAACTTGAACTTCCGACTGTAATTTGATCTAGCGCAGGGATGAACGTTTCACAATGCCATTAATTCTTCCTGTGTTTTCTTTCAGATCAAATACACCAGTACATGGTTATTGACAGATAGGAATTTTCATAGAAACTCTATAGAATCTTAAGAATCTTAAACGTGTACATAATATACGATACAAAAGTCCGTGGTTGAAGAAGTTGTATAGTTGTACGGTTCTGTGGTTGGTAGAAATAGAATCGGACTTTGCAGACATTTCATTTGGTATCCGAAAGCAACTTGCATAATCCAAATACTTTGCAAACACGAAGACCATGGACCAACCTCTTATGATTTCTAATGCAAGTCCCAAGCGGAGTAACTTTTGTATTGGAATTGATTTGGAAACAATGAACTGCCTAACTTTGGCTATGTGTACGATGCCTGAAACCAATTTGTATAATCCAGATACTCGCGTAATTAGAAATTTGCTCCATTAGGAAACTCGTTAACGTCGTGAAGCGCTATTTATTAACGCTAGTAACTGGTAAGTTGGACAAAAACACCTGGAATCTGCAGGTTTCGCGGTATCGACTCTGACAGCATAGCTGCAGCGATCAGGCAAGAAGTTGGACACGACGTGAATCGTGGAAAGAAGCGTATCCAGTCAGACTGAACGAGTCTAGACGCAACTTTGATTGCTGAAAGATTGCTCGCCGGGTCGAGCTAACTTTAATGAAATGAAACTCTAGCTGGTGAAATGCCTTCGCTCTCTATCATCCCCAAGTTCTGCAGACCAACGAACCAACCTGGACTCGCGTGTAATTAGCTGGTGGCTGCGGTTGGTCCGCGTAACTGCAACGTTTCTTCCTGCCACGGAGAGAGCCTCTGTGAGCTACGGGCCATCCTGCAAACATCCTGCACGCGTTTCCCTTTGAGAAAACCACCGGGTGTAATACGTTCCTTGGTGCCTTTTTCTTTTCCAACGTTAAATCACAGCCTGGCTCGCATCGCTCGGTCATACATTTTAATAGGAAATCTCGTTCAATTACCATACCAACTATATGGCGGCTTCGGTGTCGATTAAAACAGATGCAAATGAACAGGGCCTCCACTATCATTTTCCGAACGATTACCACAGCTTCGGCTATCCCGCCCGTTAATGAAACCTGTGAATAGACCTAACCCTAACACGCCTCCGCTGCTCCGATTTCCAACCTTTGTTGCGAATATAGCACCTGCAAGAGGTACGGTGAGGTTATGAGGTCAGACGCTGAGGTTTACGCGTTTTAATCCCCAACACTTTGACTTTTACGCTGACTCGTAATGTCCGAACCACCTACCATAGAAGACTTTCACGCGTATAGTACATCGCACAACTAATTATACGCGATGTGAAATACTTTCGCAGGTTTTCCGCAAACCTTTCTGTCTGATCAATAATCCGGATATCAACGAACATCGTTCACCGTCTTCTTCATTTTCTCCGCGATATAAATCGACGTTCCGTGTAGCTGTCGAATACCTGTAACAATATTCTTTTTTTTATACGGCCATTTGTCAGGGCCGGATTAAGGTTTTCCAGAACATATCGACCCGGTGCAGGTTTTCACAGAGAAACGGAGGAGGTCAGCGTGGCTGTTAAAATTCAACAAATTTACGTAAAATACGAAACGAGATTTACCACACGTATCGACCTGTTTATTTCGTGATAAGTTGCATTGAAAATTTTGCAGCATGCGTGTTCGCAAGACAGATCACTTTCTTCATCTGTTTTATTCGTCACTCGTTATATCTAATCGTGAAATAAAATACACTTTTCTCGAAGAAGTAAAAGTCTCGAGAATATACGTATCTCTTTTATCGCCAGATTTCGTTGCAAATTCGAATTCGTTCAATCGAGAAGGATATAGCAAAGTAAAAAGAAGGACAATAGATGGTGAAAATATCGTGGCTTTAAAAGTAAAAGGAACTAACAAGCGCAAAATACCCGCTACATAGATTGTTAACGGGAAATGGGGAGAAAAATCGGGTCGACCCGTTTCTGAATCGATTTCGCGACTTTGCAACGCGCGATGAGGCCAGAGGTTGCCCATAAAACCAAAAGTAATTCCATTCGAAGGCCAACAGATTGTTCCAGTTGAAACGTATCTTCATTTATCAGGCTCGGTTCGATCAACGAGTCTCTCGTTCCAGCAGCGTAGCAATTTGTCACCGGCACGTTCTTCCTCGATAAGAACCGGCCTCGCAAATTACGCGAGTCCTGCCGCGGAGATAGCCGCGGCTGCAAGTTCGATTAAAGCGTCGCGAAGCAGAACTCCGAGACAACGCCATCATATTGTTGGCTCTGTCTTCGGCAAAACCGTTAATTCCAGACCTGTCTACCTGGTTGCGAGTTTATAATCCGTTGGAACGGATATAACAAGCTCGTTAGCAAAAATATTAAGCCACGAAACCGATCGACACGACGCACGCAACACGTTCTACAAATCACTCGCGAAATGACGTTTGGAATTGTCCTGAATTGGAATGTTCTAAACCAGTGTATTTTTGTGACTTTTCTTTTAGAAGGGAAATGAAGAAAGAAACGAAGTTATTGAATTTTGAGATATGGTTTTATATACGAAATACGAAATACAAAAAATACAAAAGAAAGATTTCTAAGCTTATTTCATGGGCGTCTTGTCGCTGCAGTCTTCGATCGGCAGGAAAGATCCACCTCGTAATTCTTGACTGAAACAAAAAACCAAGAAAAGGATTAAATTATTATATATTTTTCTTCTGGGTGAACTAAACAACGGTAGAGAAAGATGTGAAATTAAAAATTTTGGCGGGTTTAAAAAAATGTGTTTTTTTTAAAAAAGAAAATAAACTTTAAGGTGCTATAACAATTACTTAAATAAACGTTTTTGCTGGTAGGTGTGTTCCTATGCGAGCACAATCTGCTTTTGTAAATTCAGTTAGTTTTGCAAACTAACTAGCTATATCGAGCGCAACGGAGTAATTTCAGGTGAAAAAATAAGTCGAAAGTGCAGAATGGAAATTTGTTTATACAGCGCTTTGTTCTCGTGAAAATTACATTCGAAACTTGTTGAATACCCGTACGTTCGAACCTTTATTTCGTTGAAAATGAGACCTTAAACCAGGTTAAATTACATTTTATTCTACCATTTTTCTCTCTATTTTCGCCATTTCCTTTTCATAGACAATTTTTCCCAAATTAATTATCGTTACTTGTGGATCTAATCCGTTTAAAAAGGACAGTTTCTACTAATCTAACTAGGACATAATCTACTGAGAGAGAGAGAGAGAGACAGACAGACAGACAGACAGAGGGAGACAGAGGGAGAGAGAAAGAGAGAGACAGACAGACAGACAGAGGGAGACAGAGGGAGAGAGACAGACAGACAGACAGACAGACAGACAGACAGACAGACAGACAGACAGACAGACAGACAGAGGGAGACAGAGGGAGAGAGAGAGACAGACAGACAGACAGAGGGAGACAGAGGGAGAGGGAGAGAGACAGACAGACAGACAGACAGACAGACAGAGGGAGACAGAAGGAAAGAGAGAGACAGACAGACAGACAGACAGAGGGAGACAGAGGGAGAGAGACAGACAGACAGACAGACAGACAGACAGACAGAGGGAGATAGAGGAAGAGAGAGAGAGACAGACAGACAGACAGAGGGAGACAGAAGGAGAGAGAGAGAGAGAGTATCGTTTTACATTTTCCTCAGAGGAAATTCTCTAATCAGATTCGAATTTATATTTGCAACTTACTCGATTCCATCTATCCCGATCACGAACAAAGTGCAGTCCATGCAGAGCGACCAGAATGTGTCCTCCAGGGTTTGCTTGATAATGCAAAAGGATCGGCCGATTTTGCCACTAGTTGGTTCTGTTCCACTGTCGATTCGTTAGGAAGCTCTCGAAATCTCTCCAGGTTCCACCGTCTTGCTCCCAATATCGTTCTCCTTAAGTCTGCGGTCGTCAATTAACGGTGTTCCATTATTCACGAAAATGCCGGTCGATAGTCGTTCCGCGGCGAGTGCTTCGCGAGTTTCCAGTTGCAGTACCGAGACACGGAAACTTTTCCTTCATCCAAAAACTTCTCCAGGCTACTGTGTAATTCCCTTCATTCGGAGTATATGTTGCCGGCAACGTGTAAAATGTCGATATTTTATATTGTAATACCTAGGAAATGTATAGGACGCGCGTCGATTTTAGGCAAAAGCGTGAAACGTTTGTGTTGTTCTAATATATCGTGTAGTTTTCCTGGGCATTGTACACAGAGTTGTCTAAAAGCCAGACACAATCAAATTTCTCAGCCACTTTCGATAGTCGCAGAAAAATATGTTTCGAACGAAAATTCTATCAGCTTTCAGTCGACTACAGATTACGATATTACGAATTTCGAAAAAGGTTTTACTTCGATGGAAAGTTTTCTATTTTTCTTCTTTTTTTTTTTTTTTATGAAACAATACACCTTTCTGTACTCTATTCGATGTATTTTTTAATTCTCTGGAAAGAGATATTAAGGTATTTGAGTGGAAAAAATGATTAGTTTAAAAAAAAAGAAAGTTCTACTCTGTATCTCCTTGTAGATTTTTCGTCATTTCTAGAAGTTGCAATAAGAGCTGTCTGCCACAGATCGTGTCTTCCACGTGGCTGCTTCTACCACTGATTACTTCTTGGGTTTTATACAATTGGGTTTAATATGGGAAATGTCATAGGTCTCCACGTCTCAGAAAGTTTCCGACAGCTGTCGCCAGTACCATGCAATGCTCGGATGAATCTAACATCTATTTGATTGGAATTAATGGAACAGTTAAGATTTTGAGTCACCTATCTCATCTTCTCTAATCAAACATGAGAAGGAGGAGCCATCAAATGTTTGGCTCAGTCTGACGTCTGTTTGATTGGAATTAATGAAACAGTTAAGATTTTGGGTCAGTTGTTTTGTCTATCTCATCTTCTCTAGTGAAACATGAGAAGGAGGAGCCATCAAATGTTTGGCTCAGTCTGACGTCTGTTTGATCGAAATTAATAAAATAGACAAAACTTTGGTCCAATTGTCTCCTTCTTATGTTTCATTAGAGAAGATGATATAGGTAGAACAACTGGCTCAAAATCTTAACTGCTTCGTCAATTCCGATCAAATAGACGTCAGACTGAGCCAGACGTTTGGTGGCTCCTCCTTCTCATGTTTCATTGGTGAAGCTGAGATAGAAACATGAGAAGGAGGAGCCATCAAATGTTTGGCTCAGTCTGACGTCTGTTTGATCGGAATTAACGAAACAGTTAATATTTTGAGCCAGTTGTTCTATCTATATCATCTTCTCTAATGAAACATAAGAAGGAGCCACCAAATGTCTGGCTCAGTCTGGCGTCTGTTTGATTGGAATTAATAAAATAGACAAAACTTTGGGCCAATTGTCTCGCTAGCTCATCTTCACCAATGAAACATGAAAAGGAGGGGCCATCAAATGTTTGGTTCAATCTGACGTCTGTTTGATCCGAATTAATGAAACAGTTAGGATTTTGAGCCAATTGTCTCACCCATCTCATCTTCACCAATGAGATATGAGAAGAACGAACCTTCAAATGTTTGGCTCAGCCTGGCATCTGTTTGATCAGAATTAATGAAACAGTTGAAACTTTTCAGCCAATTGTCTCACCTACCTCATCTTCACCAATGAAACGTAAGAAAAACGAGGCACCAAATGCTTTCTTAACAATGTACGGACGCTTGCTACTTTGCCAGAGGACTATGATACTCCTATGATTTCTCGCAAGTGGTTCGACTACCTGTTTCCAGGTGTTCGACTACTTGTTCCCACGTGTCCGACTGCGTGTTTCCATAAACACGACTTCCAGTATAATCTCTGCTATCTCGATGTGTAAGGCACGGGCCTGCTTGATAGTCTTACTATTAAATCCTGCAGCAGGTACCGGACGAAATAGAAACTGCAGGTCCTCTTTCCTTTCTCTTTCAAACTTCCTGCAATGCCTACCGTGACGATCGTACAGCAACAGAAAATTTGTCACGATATTGTGTTTTATCAAACCTTCTCATCATTCATAGTGCGTCACGAGCACGAGCTCGCCTACAATCTTTTCGCTAGATTCGCCTGTATTATCACACGCGGATTCAATCGATAATCGTCACTCGGAAGTTCACCGGAACGCGATCCATTCGGCAGATGGGGTCACCGCTTTCACGCGAACGACCAACTTTCTCTGCCGTTCTCGGAACAACTTTGAATAATCGCCTGCCTTCAACTTGTCACGCGCTTCCGTCCCCACTTTTACGGAATGCACCCTGCAACAGGTCTGCGATGAAATTCTGCCCTTCGAAAGGTCCGCAACTGCCGTGAAAATTACTCGTCGCTCGTATCGTCGACGAACGAACTCGTTCCAGTTGTTTAGACACGGACGAACCCGACAAATTGGAGGAATTTTCTTCAAATGGGTTATGCCAGCTGGACTTAGCTGCGATGTTAAATCCGGCAGCCAACCGTGTACCCTCCGCGCCTTTTTTTATTCCTCTCTTAACGCCTTCGTTGAAGAATTTAAAGGCTGCGATAAGCGGAACACGACGATACCTTTCGCTCGTGTTTCTGCAGCTTGAAAGCACAAACGCGCATTTAAACGGCGAACAATTTTCTGATTCTTTACGGCGCAGTGAAATTCACGGTTCCACCTATCGAGCTCCATTTATCACGGTTACACTGCCACAGTATAAACACCAGGACGATCGATACTCGGCCGATTATTGCTCTCGCTTTCCTGAAAATATAAACTACACCCATTGTCTCAGCCTGTGTTAATTGTTCCAGCCACTTTCGTCAACCTTCCGCTCAGACTGACTGCCATAAACGAACTTTGCTCCCTTGATCATCGACCGAACAAGTTTCTCCTTTCCATTCTACGGGATTATTCTTCTGCTAGCTTCCGAATTTACCGCAACTTTGACATTTTTGCAAAAAATTATCGTCTCACGACGGAGCAGACGTTGCCAGGATTTTTCAATTATTCAAAATTTCGGAGCTTTGAATTTGATAAAGATGGACTCGCGTGTATGGTAAATATAAGTTACACTATATTATCAGGTAAATATTGTAAAAATAGGTTTGCAGGTGGAAAATTTGGAATATTCCATCGATTCTTCGAAAACATCGGACAATTTTACATAGCCTAGGACCTGGATTAGTTTGAATATTTTACAGAATAATCAATAATAATAAATAATAATAAATAATATTGCAATTAGATTGCTGACTTGTATACACTTTGAGAAATGAAAGAATGCAAAGCTACATAGAATACGGAGATTTTATAAAAATATATAAAATAACCAAGATACAGTGCTTGTTATGATTCTATGATATTTAGTAGCTGTAACACTTTTAATTGCTTGCTGGGTAAAATTTTATTCGAATAACAAATGACGAATAAAGCTACAAAATCATGTTATATTTGCCACTAATGATGTGTCCTATCTAACAACTATATATTTGACTAATAAAATAATTTATTCGACTAAAAAATTATTGCTGTAAGAATTTATCTGGATAAAAATTTAATCGAATAACTTGTTCGAATAAAATTATACATTATTTATTATATTAGTCAATACACATTAATATATATATTTATGTATTTTATCGAGGATGGACATGGTATCGAACCTGAGATATATCTTCAAGCTATGTTGTCCAGTTATTGTAACATTAGCTTCTATAACTAATTTTGTCCAAATGGCAGATTAGAAAATTCATTGTTCCTTGGTAAATTATTCGTTGTATGTTACTTATGTACACAGAAATACGCATTTCCATGAACGTAAATATAAGAAACTTCTTAACACTTTACCGACCGGTAGCCGATTAATCGGTTCTTTGTCACCGACGCTTATCAACCGATAGCCTATTAATCAACTTTTTGTCGCCGACGCTTACCGACCGCTAGCCGATTAATTGGTTTTTTGTTGCCGACAATCTTCCTTATTATTTGAGCAATAATTTGTTATTTGGTACTAATGTACCATGCCCAGTTGCCTCAGTTGCGTTGCTTTATGAGCTTCCACAGTTTTATACCAATTTAAAAAACTTATCGTTCGCGATGAACGAAAAGAATGGTATCGGAAAGTCTAAACCGAAACAGAACTGGCGCCAGGGAGAATCTGCGCCTGAGCTGCCGGTCGGACGTGCGTACACTGTTGAACCGCTAGCGGTCGGTAAAGTGTTAATAATCGAGGAATCATCGCAACTAACGAACAAACTATTTCTGTTGCAGTACACCAACTGGGAGGACCCGTACAACGGCTACATCTACCAGAAGATGGTGGCGGACGTGGTGGGCGACTACTTCTTCATCTGTCCGTCGATCCACTTTGCCCAACTGTTTGCGGAGCGCGGCATGAAGGTCTACTATTACTTCTTCACTCAAGTAGGTAGCGCTTTTTATCGTCACGTGCGCCCAGACTACGGGAACGTGTCACGTGAAACGCGCCCGATCGATAGGGAACTATTATGTTATAGTCTGACATTTCCACGGGACGATAGTCACGTGGCGACTGACGATAACACGGCTCGTGATTCTTCCCTTTTCTGGTCGTTTGCTGCAACGATCAGGGTAATATCTATCGTCCTGTCCAAGACGAATCGTTGATTGCTTCCAGTGTTTCGAGTATGTCAGGCATTTTTCATAGTCGAATCGCTATACGACATTTTAGATGTCTAAATTACATTCGAATGTTGTGGTATGAAAGCTGGAATCTAAATTGCTGAGGGAGAAAGATATGACAGTACGTTCAAGGCTGGCCAGTCGATTTAAAAGACAAAGGGATGTTAAAATTTGTTTGACAGATTAATGAGGAACGTTAGACCTGTATAGGCTTGCTAACGCGATAGGAGTCCATAATGGACAAATTTTTAATTGACAAATACTCTTCGCACGACTACTTGTTAAAAACCGACGATTCGTGAAATGAGAGGAAAACTGGATGAAATTTGTACAACGTACGAGGGTTAGGGACTTAGATGGGACTAACAGGATCATAGCCATTACAATAAATTCAGTAGTTCGTACGAGGAATACATTTGAAATATGCAGTCGTTAAAATTTGTCAAGAAGAATAATAATAACTGGAGGATCATAATCGCTGCATATTACGAGGAAATTATGAAAAATTCGCCAGGGTTTGCTTTTACCTTTTTCCACGCTTACACGGTACGGTGGGTGGCAGGGAAAAACGAGCTGCAACGTCGACGAATGATTGACTAATAACAGCCACTCGACGTAAATTATAGCTACACCAACGTTGCCGATGTATGTTCGGCAAATTTCGTTCGTTTTTCTTCCTTTTAATTCTTTACTTCGTTTTTCCTTTTTCTTCTCTTTCTTTCTTTTTTTTTTTTCATTATCGATTTACCCGGTTGAAGTTGATCGTGTTCATTTTCTTTCCATGCGAATGCTCCTCTACAAAAAGCGACGCCATTAGAGTGAATAGTATCGAAGACGAGCTTTTAAGAGGCGGCGTTATACTGGAACGAAGGTCGACCAGATATTAGGAAAGGCTACCCTTTCAGATCCGGGACTTTGTCGACTTTATCGCCGCGTTTTATCCTACCCCGCAGTGGTATAAATCAATAATTGAGGCTCTCAAAGGGAGAAACCCACGACGATTCTAGGATCCTTCCAGGTTATTAGATTCTTGCCGTGAGCCTCGCGACTCCGCCACCGTAAGACACCGTAATTTCTTCGTTCCACGTGGTTAAGCTGTTCCACGGGCCGTTCCATCTTATCTGGCCTCGAGTTTATCACGAAATTTCTCGATATATATTCCCGCGCTGAAGTTATAAAACAGGGCATATGAGCGAAAGTCGTGAAGACTCTTGAACTTTCATCGCCTCTTTAGCTCGAGAGGACATTAGGGACCCACAATTTATGGATGGTAGAACGGGCCACGTTTACGAGTTCTTCTGAGACACTTGGAAACAGACAAGCTGTGAGCTCTAGGAAGAAATAGATGGAAGCTGCAGGTTTCATCGAATCAAGTTGCCAACCTAAGATCGAAGAAGATGCAAGATCTTAGGTCTAACTTGGATCAAGAGTGAAAGACGAGATTCAAACCAAATTCAAATCCAAATTCACCTTACAGATGAAGATTAGACCTAGTTGAGACTTAATTTCAAGTGAAATTCCAGTAGGACTGTATCTTGAGATTGGGGAAAGAATAAACAATAGATCCAACTTGAGATGAGAACCAGGTGAGAACCAAAATTAAACCCAATTCTAAGGTTGGCGGAGGAATAAGGCTTAGGTTAGAGACTTAGGTGTAATTCTGGCTCAATTTGAAGCAAAAGCAAGCCTAATTCCAAGATGGCAGAAAGAGTACCAGGGTCTAACTGACACGAATCTGGCTGAAGCTTAACTGGCACAAAGCCCTAAAACTCCATGGTTCCAGGGAATTAAGTACCAGGCCCAACTGAGTTTTAACTTGAACGTAGTCCGACTCAAACCCTAGCCTAACTGCAAACTGAAGGAATAACCAGTAAAAGATGGAGAGTACACGTAAGGGAGAGCCTATCCTGAACCAGGTCCAGGTGCGATCTAATCCAAACTTAGCCTGAAGCCGTAGAAGTAACTATCCTGCATTTTACTGCATCCTTGTCTCTTCTAAAATTCATGTACAGCCAGCAAACGAAATTGAAAGGCGGCCATCCCATAAAAAACCGCTGAAGCTCCAGGGTGTTTCACTTTCATATAGAGGCTTGATCCTGGGAGATTTCTCACCGCCGACTAACTGGAACATGAAATGCTTGTAAGCGGAATGCCGAGGCCCAAGTAATTAGCGGAGGAGGTAATTTATCAGGGAGCGTTGGTGGAAGCAAAGGAGGATGTCATTACTCATGCGCGCCCACCGTAATCTTAATAACGGTTTCGCCAGCCAGTTAAAGCAGCCTCCTTTAACTCACGTTCGTTTTCAGCCTCTCTCTCTATCTCTCCCGTCCGTGGCCTTATTCCACGAGCGTCTTCCCGGAAACTTTCATCCTTTCCATTCGATCCTTAATACCACCTCTTTCTCCCAGGAATGGCACGGTTACCAAGTTAATTGGTCGGTCTACGGTCTCCTAAAGGGTTCAGATCTAGCTGGCTCGATCTTGATTAGAAGGGTAAGACTACAAAAGAACATCCGGTCGCCACTTCTTGTTCCTTTCGATTTTCATCCGTTCTCGAATTTCCCTCGGATAAGTTTACTCGCCGGAGGAGCAATAAAAGCGGCAGGAACATGTTCTCCGCGTTTCCAGTTCATCCGGCAGCCGAGGGTGGACAGACGGGGGGAAAAATTAAAGATGACTCGGAGAGAGGAGACGCTGGAAAGAAGTCGTAAGTTTCCCTTCGGGGCCGGGACGAAACAAGTTCAAAGCCGGGAAGTGGGTCAGAAACGGGTTAACGCTGGGGCGGAAAAGAAATGGGAGGAAATGCACGTCGCTGGAGAGAACACGTGTATAGATATCTGAAACGCTTCCGCCGCGAGGTCGAAACACATTTCGTCCATCAGAGTACGCTGATTTTCTCACACTACACGCGTCTCGTGACATAAATTCGAAACTTCCTTCCTTATCGACCGGGTATCCTCTAGCTACGTCTATGTTTCTATGGGAGTAACTTGGAAAGACCCGGGTATTGAAAAAATCGAATCGTTCGTCGAATAATTTGTACACGTCGACAAAATAATCACAGCCGGAAATAAACCGGCCAATTCGTTAAGCGATGAATCGCGCGGCCGATTAGCCAAAGGAATTAATGGAAACGAGGCTCGTGGCTTCTGAAAGACTCCTTTCAGCCCGTGACCCTTTCGACTCCGCCGGGAATCTTTTCACGCGCTGCTTTTTCTTGCTAAACTTCGTTATCGACCGAGCCGGATCGCGCTCCACGATTTCTCGCGGGGCCATTCATTGGCCATGTTAAAAGCGTGGCTGAAAGGAACGAATCGGACTATCCAATGGTTCCGTGGCTATTGACAGCGCCGAAGAGGAATCGTCCCATGAAAAGAAATCCCGCGAAAAGCTGCTTGCATCGTGTGAACATTGACTAGCCTGGTTATCACCGAACCAAACGCCGCTTTTTCGTCGACTGTCTTTCAAACAAATGAGTTTCATTTCTTACGAATTAATCCCTGTTACGCGTATCAACTGTTTCTCAAGCCACCTGTTACGAATCGATTAAAGATCCACGCGTTCAAACAGAATATATCAATAATTAGTCAGACGAGGACGAGTATCAAGTGGTAAAGATCAACGATAAGTCAGCCGCGATCGAAAGTTACGAATTATTCGACGAATAGCTCATTCTGCTCATTCGTACAGGTCTTGATCCGTCGCGAAAGATTTTTCAAGAGATTAAGACGTAGTTTTATAGAGGTACAAAGTAGTAAAGATCAACGATAAGCGAGTGGCGGTTAAAAATCGTAAATTTCTCGAGGAATATCGAATCTTCTAGGTTCTTAGAAGCTCTTAGCAGCTTCTTATTTATCTCGAGTAATTTCTGAAAGGAAGGAAAAGGGAAGAAGACTGTTCGTTCGAATAGCTCATCTCGCAGAGGAATAAAGGGCAGCAGCAGGATTTTAACACGGCGTGCGGTGAAACGCGGCCAAGTTAATTAAGAAATGTCGTTCGACGGCGTTTATTAAAGCAGCGTAACGAAATTCCTGGCGTCCATCGAGTTCCGTTGAGCATTATCGATCGTCGTGTCATTATGCTCGCCCCTGGGCTTCCCTTTGGTCGATCTTCGGCCCCACCCCAACCTGTCCTTCCACTGTTGCCTTTGTAATTTTAAGGATCGTTAAAATTAACGACGTTTACCGAACAAAAACGACTGTCATTATGACAACGTCGTGTTCGCAGCTTCCCTCCTTCGGAGCTCGTTTCCCTTTCCAACGTAATGTGACGGCAATCTAACAACAGAAATCAAGTTCGATTGTCTCTCTGACCTAGATGTGTACACAGATTTATTGTTATATCGGTGACAGAATATTTTTTTTTTTTTTTTTTTGTTAGAAGACAAATATTTGTTATAAAATATAGGAAAATGTAATAGTAGTAGCAGTACAACGTTGTAGTTTGTCAGTGTTGTTGGTCTGTCGAAATAAGGTTTGAAACAGTAGCTTTTTACAATACGTTTCTAAAACTACAATTAGTCTGTCCTTGCAGACTTTAAACAAGAAAGGAACATATTTAACAAACAATTTCAAAATTCAGTAGTACGCTACAAGTTATTTCAGGCAGACGATAAATATTTATCAACATTCGGTTGAGTAATTATGCATTATATTCGTAATAAGCAATCGTAAAATTCAGTAGTCAGCTATACGCTACAGGTTACTTCAGATAAACGATGAATATTTACCAACATTCGGTTGAATAATTACGTTTCATATTAATAGAAAATCCCATGAAATTGTCAGAAATTATGTAATTGTATATGTATTTCTTGGTTGATTAATAATTTTGCCTCGTTGCAACAGACTCGTGAAATTCCAACGAAACAATTTTCTTTCTTCCTTTCGAAAACATTATTCCTCGACCATTACCCTCTGTAACCAATTTTTCCGCCAGTTTTCAAATACCATGGATCGCTGTAATAAATGTCATTTGAAAGAGCTGCGGGGCAGAAGAGGACGAACAAGTCGCCAAGGGCAAACGGAACGATGTTTCTCCGTCGACAGTTGGAACAGCAGCGCAGCATCGCGGCGACGTCTCGGGCGGCGAAAAATCGACCTCTCAACTTTAACGCCTCCGCTCTATCAACTTTCGCATAGACGTTCCTTAAACTTTGCTCGAGTATGTGCGCAGAAAATGCGAGACGATGCAAGTTTTTGGGCAAAACTTGGCGGCGCGATCATTTCACAAGATTCATTTCTGATTCCTGAACGTTTGCTGATGTACTTTGTCGTGGCTTTCGTGGAGAACGCCACCGATTGAAAGTCTAGTCCAGAACGTAGCTTCTAACTCGTACATTTCTCTTCTCTGTCCTCAGCCAACAGCGATCCGAGCTTTTCGATAAGTTCTCGGAACAACAACGTCATTGAGAAACTCGCGGGGAAGTTCTTCGCGGCTGTAGGGCCAAGCGGATCGGAAACCTAAGCGGAATCTTGCTGAAGGCAAACTAAAACTTAAACTAACCGAAAGTTTCTGGTCACAAGGAAGATCTAGAAAATTTGGTTTATTTGAGAAGCAACGCGATTCTATTCTATCGGTGTTAGGGAATCTTCTTGATCGCAACACCAGGTAATTGCTGGTGGAAAAATAAGACAAAAATGTGGGATAAAATTTATTCTCTTTGATGCTTCGTTCTTGAGAAAATCGAGCCAGAAAATTAAAATTGAAAAGCAAATACGAGCATTAGAACGCTAATTGTTACAAGTAATTAGCAATGGTCGGCTGAACCGTGCAAATTTCAGGCAAATTGGATTTTACGTACCGCCAAGACAGAAAGAGTCAGAAAACTATTTTATTTGTAAGGCACGTTACCTTTTCCAACTAGCCGTGGGTCGAATTACGAAACGAGCCAATTCTTATGGCGATATTCTGCGCTTCTATTCGGATTTTTCAATTTCGCTTAAGCGCAAGCTTCAAACTGGCAGGAAATTCTTCGGCTCTCTTTTCATTTTTTGAATTCTATCCTGGGGTACATGTACGCGTAACGATGAATATAACGTAATTATTATATCTTTTTGTAATCATTATGTATATATTGTATTATAAGAAGAACAACAACAAGAAGAACGACAAGAATAACAGTAAGGACAACGACAAGAGCAACAACAAGAACAAGATCACCAACAAGAACAATAACAAGAACAACGACAGGAACAACGACAAG
Organism: Bombus flavifrons; assembly: GCF_040668555.2. Classification (NCBI taxonomy): domain Eukaryota; kingdom Metazoa; phylum Arthropoda; class Insecta; order Hymenoptera; family Apidae; genus Bombus; species Bombus flavifrons. Next base: position 5,481,405 of record NC_138457.1, on the reverse strand, counting down.
AACAACAACAACAAGAACAACAACAAGAACAAGAATAAGAACAAGAACAACAACAACAAGAACAACAACAACAACAAGAATAAGAACAAGAACAATAACCAGAACAACGACAAGAACAACAACAAGAACAACGACAAGAACAACAAAAAGAGCAATAACAAGAAGAACAAAGAGAACAACAACAAGAACAACAAAAAGAACAATAAAAAGAACAACCACAAGAACAACCACAAGGACTACGACAAGAACAAGAACAACAAAAAGAACAACAACAAGAACAACGACAAGATCAACGACAAGAAGAACAATAAGAACAACAAACACAACAACAAGAACAACTACGATAGTAATAATAATAATTACTGTGTGGAGGCTGGACAAAAGAACTGATTGGGTAAATAAACGTGTAAATAGATGTGCAACTAGAGCGACAGAAATAGAGGTTTGGAGAAGCCAATAAGGAAAACTGGCTGCTCGGGATTCGATCTCGCCGGATTTCGTTATATTTCGGCACGGGGGAGACGAGAAGAGGCGGAAGAGCCGCGGTTTTATTGTATCTTCTGACGGAAGCCGTCTTATCAACTGGGCCATTTATTGATTCAGCCGGGTGTATTCTTAAATCCCGGCCGGATTCGCCGGAAATAACTGGAAATCCGTGCATAATACGACGTCCCAACGAACTTTTAAAAAGGACAGACGAGGAGAAAACCGACACAATAGGATCTCGAACCGGGCCGATCGATAGGGGGCCGTGTTCCATGAAATTTAATTCAATCCCGAATTAGAGGTCGGACCGAATTATCGACTGATCCTTAATTGACACAGAATTGGCGAGGTTTCGTATAAATAACACATCGTTGCTCGCGTATTGTACTGAAATCCAGCAGATACCGTGACGTCAGTCTACGGATTCAAGAGTACGCGCTACGTGTATTTCTAGTGTTTCTAGAAATTTCTATGTTTCTAGAAATCTCTCTAACTCTATAAATTTACCGTACGTGCTTCTCGTCTGTTTCGATAAAAAAAAAAAAAAATCTGCGCTACGATAAGCGTAAGGAAAATTCAAATTCGACAATCCTTGAAAATTACGATTCGAGAATTGCAGCTTAGTTTAGCTCGCTATTTTAGCTACTTTATTTCCATCGACTTGTATCGTCTTCCTTGTTTTTCGAAGTCGCAGACCGCGGAACGAGTATCCGAATCTGCAACTGCGTGGGTCGTCTCGTGCTGTCACAAATTTACACAGAAAATAGTGCTGTCACAGAAAATAGAAGATCTTAGACTACTTTGTATCGATCGATTTATTTCCATCTATTCGCTCGTATCATTTTTTCTTATTTTTCAAATTCCTACGCTATGGAACGTGCATCCCAATTTGGCGCTACGTCAGCAATCTTCGTTGCACAAATTTGATTAAGCGTTCTATGACGTCCCGCAGGCTAAAATTCTAAAATATCGATATATCTCTTCGTATCTATGGCCCATTCCTTATAATCAAATAACGGGTGTTCCTCTTTTTGTAAGCGGAGCGCTCGCTGTATTTTTGAAATTGCTGCACCGTGAATCTGTTAATCATCGATAAGGGAGAGCAAACACAGTGGGTAGAGGCGGGGGTTGTTTAAATCGCAGTGTTTGCAACGGGAACGCGGATCTACCGTGTTTGCCAACGACCTGCACCGATATAATACAACCCAGCCATTGCTGTTTATAATCGTCATCCGATAACGAACCGAGTTCCAACACAGCCAGTACATATTTCTCTCTTCTGCTCTCAGCAACACAATTTGTCCATAACGAAACAATGTTGCGCGTACCTTCGTTCCACGTTGAATATTCTTAACTCTGCATCACACGCACAGTTATCGTCGTCTGATTACTCGATGAGGGTTCTTCGTATAAAAATGTGGAGACGAGGTGCACGATGTACTTTTCAACGCGGGACGTTCAAAAGCCAAACTGGTTTACTCCGCTTCTCTAAATTTTCGAAACGTTCGACACTTTGGAAATCTTGGAAATTTCAGCATCAAATCGATGCTTTTCTTATACAATTTCATCAATTTTCTCAACTTTCTATCTCGCGGAGTTTATCTATTCGGCAATAAAGCGGCTCGTCACAGTGTGAACGACGCCTAACAATGGCAGGGGCGTGGAACTTAAAGCAGAAAAGTACGTCTAATTAATTCTTGTAACGTCACGGTGAATCCAGACGTCAGTTTGCAAGATTCGATCGCGCCAGATTAACCAGCGCCTTTATTAATTCCACGTTCGAAAGATGTGCACCCGGACTTGCGACCTTGCCATTGTGAACTTGCTGGAAAGAATTCGCGCAGAACTCTGAAATCAGTTCAAGCTGAGCAGATTTAAACGCGGATTAAAAGCTGGCGTCGTAACTGTAGGAAGACCTCGACGAAGAAGAGAGATGCGACCGAGTAAACGCGAAATTTCCGCGTAACTTTGAATTACGGAGGATGATGGAGGCTTCTGGCAAAGGAAGGGGACAAAAGTTAGGAACGAGCCGGTATTGTACGTTACCGGGAGACGCTATTCACGAGGACGAACGTTCAATTACCAACGATTCCAGGTCGGGCCTTAATTTTCCCTAGGCTAGAACCTAGGCGGGATCGAGACGATAACCATAACGCGAGATGCGTCCCGGGACACGAAGCTTCGCTGGTTTCCACAGGCTGCTGACGCTTCGTTGATCCTCTAAAGACTCTGTATTTCAGTGTAGCTACTATATTAGAATAATTTCTGTCTCGAGTAGACACCTGGCTGCGTCTCAGTCGTCTCGAATACTCTTAATACTTATTCTTCGCGTAATACCGCGCCATTTTCCTCCCTTCATCTTTATTCTTAATTAACCTTACAATTACGATAGTGTGTCCGTAAATGGCCGCCTTTTTTCCCCCTTAATTGACCGGTCGTCATCCTCACTAGTGGGGCTGGTTGCCTGTTCCCAGGGGATCGCAATATACCGTTTGAAATATGGCAAATTTTGACAGCTGAATAACGTAACCTGATCCGAATTCAGTCGTACATGAAAAAAATACCAATTATTCATGATGAGACAACGATGAAACTTTCTTATTTTTGGTTGTTTTTTAATTAAACTTTGACTAACGTGTGTCGTGAGATTTTTCTGATTAAATTGAGACCAAACGCGATATAGTTTGAATCATATTTACACGTACATTTAATAAACGAAAGGGAATAGGTTAATGGCACCAAGCAAACAAATATGCTGCAAACTATATGGTGTGTATATAATTTCATAGGGCGGTTTTCTATATACTTTTACGGATTTTCACGAATAAGCAGGTTTAATGTTTGATCTGCCATTTCTTTCGCAAAACGTCGCACGGGGTTTACGTATCTGAATATCGTGGTTTTCTTCTCTACGACTTGTACAAAGTAAGCTGCCGCACATGTTCGGTTTGAGGATCACTGTGCGCCCCGCTGCTTAGGCTGACCTCCTTTCGTTCGTGTAAGGAGGTTTGCTCGCGTGTAGGGACATTTTAGCCAATTTTTAACTGTCTATAACTGAAAAATAAAGCAGAAAACGCAATTTCTTATTCTTGATGTTCGTCTTATTTCAGCTTCAAGAATCTCTTCTTAAATTTTCCGACACCTGTAGCCAAACATAATTTATATATTCATATAATATATTTATTTTACATGTTATATATTTATATAGATATATATATATATATATTCTTTCTTTTTTTAATTTAGAGTTTGCATAATTTCGTGTTATACAATCACCCGAATTATTATGACAGCTAAGAAGAAACAGACAACTGGCATAAGTCCATAAAAGAAATTCTTCAAGGTAGTGGTAGGTGATAGACTGCTCAGCCATTCTCAGCATCCCCGTTTCAATTTTCCTTACATTTCTCTAATTCGTGTATATTGCTTCGAAAGACTGGCTGTTTTCTTTCCTCACAATTTTTCTTCCCGCGTTAAATCATCCATCTTTTAATCCTGTCTGATAACTGGATATCCTGTTTGCATTATTACAGGAAGAGGCGAATGTGGGTTGCTGACCTAATGGTATCTAGGTTAGGTCTGCGTTAGGTCGGAGTTTCGTTTTGGAGCGTCAAAAAATTTCCATCGATATCCATGTTTTCTGAGAGGACCGGCGTATTTCAACGATGTCAGTGTCGAGTTCAGGAAGCTCTCGGTTCGTAACATTACTTCCGGCCAGAAAAGCAGCGCGATATATTTCGAAAAAATGTTCGTTGCATTATTGAAAAATATATCGTTTCCGAATTGCTTCCGCCAATATCATATCGGCTACGAAAGCAACATTATTACAACGACGAAAGCGATGCCATAAATATTCACGCGATCATTCGACGAATCCCTCATAGCGAAACTGTCTCGCTCCTCTGTGTGTCAGCTCGACTCCGTTACTTTTCTCTGTCTATGTGCGTTACTTAACACAAACCTAACGTAACTTGTTTTACGAGTTTGATGATTTTCATACCATTTACATGTATGGGAGATCTCAAAAAAATATTTGACACGTATTTTTTTATATCGACCATCGTCCACATTGAAGGGATGATGACGTTCCTCAAAGTTGATGGTTGCACATAAACTTTTTGTGGCGTCTCCAGGGGACGTAGGGAAAAATTTCCTTTGAACTCGTGCGTGACGAATATTTATCAGAAATTATTTGTCCGAACGAGATATGAAAAATTCCAATCCCTTTGTTAATTTCTCTTACTTAACGTTACGCTCCATTCGCACATGAATTATCCGAGCCAACCATATTAATACGCGTTTTCGGAATCTTTTATTTTACACAACGACAAACATTCGACGCACGGTTCTCGCTTCGCCGTAAGTTTCGCCAAAATCCGCGTCCTCCTCTTGCGTAACTCGCCTACATTTCGATAACAAAGTCTCGTTCTACGTTCCGCCGCTTTTCTCCGATAATCCTGTTGATCGAACGCGAGAATAAAAGGTAGTTTCGCCCATTTGCGAAACTGCGTTTTGCAAAATACGCCGAGGTTCCCCTTTTTTTTTTTCTTTCTTTTTTCCCTCTTTTTTTCCGCTCGGTAGGAATCAATTTCCCGGCGAGAGGCCGTTTCCAGCGAGCAAGTGGCACGGCTGAAATGAAAACTGACAAACTGCGGGATGGCCAGCGGTTAATAGCAACGCGATATCGCGTCAGCGAAGAGACGAGGGTCGATCTATGGGGTTGGCACGAAACGCTGAGAGAGAGTGGGAGACAGGAAGGGGCAGGAGGAGGCGGAGGAGGCCTGATACATGACGACAACCCCGGCAACGTATTTGAACGAGCGCGTTTAACGCGGGTATAACCGAGCTGCTGTGTGTTTCAGAGGACCAGCACCAACCTATGGGGTGAGTGGATGGGAGTGATGCACGGCGACGAGGTGGAGTACGTGTTCGGCCATCCTCTCAACTTGACCCTCGAGTACACGGAAAAGGAACGAGACCTGTCCTTGAGGATGATACTCTACTTCTCCAAGTTTGCCTATTCGGGGTAAGTTTGCGTAAAAGCCATAACAGACATAGACATATCGACGTTGAGGAGCACAGCTTATCTGGCCAGTTTTTCTCAACTGCGAAACAGTTTAACGTGTAACCGTGGAACAATTTTACGAGCAAATAACACGGAAACTCTGCAGTATTTGTATAGCAATGATTTGCGTGGAAACGCACGTGTCCTGAAAATTGCTAGCATGAAACGAAGAGGTTAGCAAATAGCGTTTTTGGTCAAACGAGTTGCTCCTCCTCGGTGATTTAAATGGCAAACGAGCAACTGTTTGTTCCGTGTTATTCGCCATTGGTATTTCATATTGTTTGAAGAACTTACGAACTCAGGATTTTTGTACATTTCGTGAGGCAAGTTAAAATGATAGAAACGAGCATAGCATGGGAAAATACGCGAAATATTCAACGTATATAGAGTATACTTTTGATATTATTCAGTGGATGAAATAAATTTCTACTTGGATGCTATTTGTTCGGTCGGCTTTATGAAAATATTTCCTACGGAAATCTGCGGTTTAGTTAGAAATTTGTCGGTATCCTGCGAACTAAGTCAGTCTCGGATAACAGCAGGTAATTTATGAATAGCTGCATCTCCGGTTAATTGTCCTGGCTGTTGCACGGCTCTGCTTATTTATGCGGATAGTACCGTACTTTCGAGAATATTTTTCTCCCTCGAGGAAACGGCATATAATTCCAATCGGACGAGACTTTCTCGAAGCTGATTTAGCAAGCAATCAACCATACACCATACGTAGTATAATCAAGCAGCCGAATCCTGACGCGTGTACGTGGAATTTCACGTTGCAGAAATAACAAACTGCTCACGGAGGTGGTGAAAAATTCATAGAAATTTACTAAATTGTCCTGCGTGTTTCTACAGAAATAGAAGATAGCAGATAGTAGAAGGTCCACGTGGTTAGAATTTTCCAAATATATTCGCAACCGTGCGAGAAGCTGCCAGCAAGAAGTTGGCAACGTGGTCGAGCCTATGAACCATCGACGACAATCAATTTGCCTCTTAACGAAATGAAACTATCGATCGTCGCCTTGTTTGCCCTGTACGCATTTCTCTTTACTCGGCACACGATTTTACCAAGCTGCGTTTGTTTATTCGACCAGTCGCGGAGAGACGCGATCGCGAGGAAGCGCGTCAACGGCAGTTGTAAATTCCCGCTACGATTAGCTAATCGACGCCACAAACAGATCGATCCCTTATTTCGGTTAGGGTAATAGGGGTGGTTGAATTAGTATGAGGTGTAGTTTGTTGAGTAGTAGTAATTAGTAGAGGTATAGTTATAGTAGTTTGTTGTGGTATAGTGCTACTGCCAGTGTAGAGGCCGAGATAGGTTCTGCTGCTGGTGTAGATGTCGCTGCTGGTGTAGATGTCGCTGCTGGTGTAGATGTCGCTGCTGGCGTAGATGTCGCTGCTGGCGTAGATGTCGCTGCTGGCGTACCTGCTTTTTTTCTCATTTTTGTATCGTGGAAGAAAAATCGGACTGCGGGTGCCGGGATTTGAACCCGGGTCCCGAACGTTCGTAACCTAACCACTGCGCTGCCGTCGCACGACTCTAGTTGGTGTCGAGTGCCGCTACAAGTATAACACTGAGGTTAACAGGTTATAATATGTACAGGGTGGTTGGTAACTGGTGGTAGAAGCGGAAAGGAGGTGATTCTACGCGAAAAAAAGAAGTCGAAAATATAGAATAAAAATTTTTTTTTAATTTTTCCATCGCGACAACGATCTACAGTGAGATCCGTTATGACGAGACGTGATAAAGTGCACGCGTACCGACCGAAAATTCAAAATCGATTTTCTCGAAAACAAAGCCTTAAACGAAAAATTTTTATTCTATATTTTCGACTTCTTTTTTCGCCTAGAATCACCCCCTTTCCGCTTGTACCACCAGTTACCAACCACCCTGTATTTCCAACAACTTTGTAGAGAAGATAGTTACACTGTTGCGTAAGGTATAAGAGAAGTAGGTGAATGATTGAAGGGTGGGAACCCGGTCAGGAGATGTCGACTGTTCTAAAGACGATGAATCAGTGGAGTCCGGTGACGATGCTGTTGCAAAGGAAAACTCTTGTTCGGTGGTGATCGCCCCACCACTAGTCGCTTGTGGGTGGAATCCTGGGAAACATGGGAAAAGCCACGTTTTTACCTGACGGAGCAATAACCATAAGGAACCTCTTGACTCGAAGATGTTTTGTGCCAATTGACGGGCTTAAAGATAAATCAAAAAGCCTGGTTTTATGGCGGTTCCTTAGGATTATTGCGACCCGCTTAATTCTATATGCATAGCTGGTGGACGCCTCGACCGTAGAGTCACCGGACGTAACAGCATTATTATCCAGTTCGCGTGGAATCCTACGAAACCCGGTCGCTTGACCTGCGCCTCTATCAGCTAGCTATCTAGGCCTTTGCAACGTTTCAACGGACGCGAAACTATCGGATGCATTAGGATGATACAAGGTTTCTCGCGACGTCTCTATAAATAAATTAAACGCAGCCATTCGGCGAGGGCGGCTCACTTAATGGGATAAGAATCGAACGATATTTCATCCTGGTAGGATTATTCGCTCGTAAATCAAAGTCTGCGCGAGAAGGGTGGGGCAAGATAAATTTATCGAGATTTAAGATGGTCGTGGCGCGAGTCTATGCTAAAGGGAATAGGAATCGACGATTTTCATCGGCAGATAAATTTCCAGTTTCCTTATTTTCTTATTTTCATTCGGAGTTCCACGGACGCTCCGTTTGATATTTCACTCTGCAGCCAGAGACCGCAACACCTGGCTCAGTAAATCCAACAACCTGAAACCATCGTTTGCTTCGCTCTTCGAAATATTCTTCCGGACTTTTTATTCCTTCGGATTAGTCGAGACATTTACTCGCGAACGCTCGTAGCAACGTTTTATGGACACGTTACGTACGTTATAGGAAACATTCGGAAATTTCACTCACGCTATAACGCGTTACGACTGTTACTCACGACGCTGATAAAATTTCTGACAAATTGGACAATGTACGTAGAAGTTAGCAGATATTTATCGCGAACGTATAAACTTCGCAGGGATCGTCAGAATATTTGAACAGCTGATTGCTCGTTATATTGGCTTGGCAACTAAGTGATTGCGGATTTTGGCGTTAGATGGTATTGACAGATGCCGCAATCACTTAGTTGCCAAGCCAATATTAGTAAGTCAGGATATTTAGGGAAACTGTGTTAATTATTTGTTTCAGATCGATACTATATAATTTATTCCATATAATTTCGTTATAATTTCTGTACACGTTAGCAGATTGCATTTTCGGCAAAATTTCTTCAGATTCTCGACGTATCCGAAGAAATTTTCTCAGAAGTTTGTCTACTATTCCCCTGCTAAGTTATTTAAGACCACGTTGAATATCGCGGTTGCTTAAAATTGCATTTGGTACTCGCGTTTGGATTCGAAGCCTGAGTAGAGCAAAAGTGAAGCAAAAAGCGAAAGAATGTCACGTGTCCTAAAACGTTGCACGAAGAAGAAGCGCGTCCACAGGAAGCGTCGAAAACGCCTGGTCTTTTCTCTAATACTCGACGACTGTATAACGTAAACTATAATATAAATTATAAAATATAATATAATTAATATACAGGGTGGTTGGTAACTGGTGATACAAGCGGAAAGGGGGTGATTCTACGCGAAAAAAGAAGTCGAAAATACAGAATAAAAATTTTTTTTTTTAATTTTTCCATCGAGACAACGATCTACAGTGAGATCCGTTATAACGAGACGTGATAAAGTGCACGCGTACCGACCGAAAATTCAAAGTCGATTTTCTCGAAAACAAAGCCTCGAGCGAAAAATTTTTATTCTATATTTTCGACTTCTTTTTTCGCGTAGAATCACCCCCTTTCTGCTTGTACCACCAGTTACCAACCACCCTGTATAAATAAGATATAGAGTAATAAATAAATAATATGGCATAATAATATAAAAAGCGGATATCGTAATTGTTATAAGACAAATTTTAAAATTTGTGGTATAAGAGTTGATATGTTTAATTAGAAAATTTTAATTGCGGATAGCCATTGCGAATGAATAAAATTTATTTGATTACAAGGCAATCATTATCGATGACGAGAATTTTATTTTCTTTGTTAATAACCATTATCGATGCTGTAAATTTAATTTTGGTTACCAGTATTCTATATAAATGAGTATAATTTTTCTTTGGTTATCAGTAGCCATTATCGATGGCCAGAATTTTATTTTTGGTTACTGATAATCATTATCGTCAAAGAAAATTTATTCTGCTCAGATTCGGCAATTTTCAATTGTTATTAACATTGCTGATAATTAGTTCATTTTCATGGACAAACGTGAAAAAAACTTAATTATAAAACCCATTTATTAACGAAAAAAGCGAAAATATATGAAATAAAGAATAGGATGAAAGATATCGCAGTGTAACATTAACAATACAATTTGTGTTAATAGAAGTATTGTTCTGAAATATCTTTTACACTATTCTTCGTCTCGTGCATTTTCATACCTTTTTTTTTTTTTTTTGATTAATAAATAACTTTTATAATTACATTCTTTTACATTGTCAATGAGTACCAATTATCAGCATTGTCAATAACGATTAACAATAGTCGAATGTAATTAGAAGAAATTTTGTCGTCGATATCGACCGAAGGTAACTAAAAAAATGTTTCATCATGGATAATGGTGATCGGTAAGCAAAATAAAATTCAGGCTATCGACAATGATTACTGGTAATCAAAAAACAAAAATTCTGATCGTTTATATTACATACTGATAAATAAAATAAAATTATTTATCGATGATAATTAAGTTTCAATCGTTTACTACGGTTATTCCCAATAAGAACGATAAAAAAATTACTACTTTTCAATCGTTTAATTCGTCGAGAAATTTTGTATGGAATCTGTCGATAACTAGCTTCAATTCAAATAAAAATTCATTTCCACCCGATCACTCTCCTCTAAGAAATATTTCCACTGTTATTTTGGATCACTGAAACGAAGACTCGTCGTAAACTTGCTATTTCTAATGGAAGAGTCGTGCAATTTGTAGGTCTCACAAAAATCCGTCGGAAGCGACGTTACGATGACCTTTGACACGAGAATAGAGCCGCGGATCTATATCTGAGGGCCAATTAATAATTCCAGAAGGTTGCTACGGAGGCCGGTGACGTAGCCTGGGCAAACGGAAAGTCAGCCAACGAATTAAATCCGGACGTTGGGCGTCGTTGTGTTTGACGACACCTATTAAATATTAACAATCGCGAGGCCGCGACGCGTTCCGCGGCACGGCTTTTCAATCTGGGTTAACGGAAACTGAAGAATTATTTATCGACGCCTGGACACAAAGAGGCCGATATGTCACGCGTCGAGCGGACATGATCCATCAAGCCCGCGGCATTTCTCTTTTTTCCTTTCCCCTTTTATTTTTGTTATCTGTGTTGCTGCCGATTATCAGCTTATCGAAGAGCTTCGGTTGTTTGCTAGGCAACGCTGATTAATTTTTTCTCGCTGCTCGTACGAATAACTTCGCTGGCTCGTCGAAATGAAACTTGGCGGACGTCTTGCGAAGAGGAACTCGCAGTAACTCGCGAAAGATTCTCCGCGACATCCTTGGAAACTGTGCTTCATGTATATTACAGTGCCATACAGCGAATTACTATAAAGTCGAACACGTTGTCTGCGTCACTTCGTTATTTCCAAGAAACCACCCCGATCATGTCTGGATACGTTGAGTGAAATTGCTTTTGTAAAGAGTAAATCGAAAGCCGTTACACGAGAGAATCATTGGTTTTAGTCAGTTAGCTGTTGCGAACTCTTTGAAAAATGTGCACCTAAAATGTGTCGCTATATGCACTATATACGGTCTTTTTCGTAATAATTATTTATATTTTATTTGTTCGTTTTATTTCGTCTTGCCGGCGAAATACTCGAAACGTGTCAATATTTACAAATATGATCTTGTTTCCACTAAAATGCAATTTAAACAGCAAGTTGTAACTGCTTTTTACGTATGACGAGTATACTCGTCATGACACTAAATATCGCCCTTTCTTCATGACGAGTATACTCGTCGAAAACAACTAAATGGTTCATAAGTACCGAAAGAGAAGTCACAAGAACAATTGTTCAACGAGACAATTGCTCCCATTCATACCAACTATCAACATGTGGTTTCAAGATTTCGGGATAAAACTATTACCATAGTCAGTATTGTGTGTCCTGATCTGGACTTAATCGAGAACCTGTGCGGAATTCTAGCGAGAGAAGTTTACGACCAGGGGAAGCCACCTATGGAGATATAGTTGAACTTACAAAAGGAATAAAATCCGCGTGGGCGGATATTCGAAACGAAACTTCAAATAAACTGATGGATAGTGTAACTGACGGATTAATGCAAATAAGCAAACGTAAAGAGTCGACAAATTTCAAATGGGAAGATAACAAAATTAACATTACGTTTACATTTTGAACAATGATTTATGTCCAGTGTTACTGGGCAACGATTATTTTCTCTGGTAAGTTCAATATATGAATATGTAATGTCTGTATGTAAATGTGATTTAAACTATATCGTGTTTGGTCTTGTTTTGATCAGGAAAAATCTCACGGATACGTTAGCAAAAGTTTAATTTAAAAAAGTCGAAAATAAAAAAATTTCACGATTGTCTCTGTGCGAGATGCTGTTGTTTCATGGACGATTGAGTTCAGATCGAGTTGCACAACTGCTCAACCGGCGAGAGTGGCGTGTCATTCGATCTCACTATGTCTCATTCTTTTCCAAACTGATGAACAGTTCCACCAACTCCTGGAACACCTATCTTCATCAATCTTGTTCGCCATGTGAAACTAAACTTAGGAATGTTTGTTTCAACTAGCAATTGCTGATGTCGACGTGACGATGCTTGTGTCAGGCACAGCGGTGTTGTTTATGTAAATAACCGCGGACCAAAATGTGGAACGACAATTATAATTTTTCCACTTAATTGCAAACGGTTAATTTCAATTTAATACTTGAAATGGGGTCGATACTACCACTAACGTTCTATGTTTTAAAATTATCAAAAAGGAGACAAGCGTGTTCGATTCTTGGCCAAATTCCGGTTCTCTCGACTGGTTGAGTTAAGGAAATTCGAATTAATTAAAATGCGTACTATGTTTAAGTGTAAACTATATTTGAAATTATCAATGGAAACGTGAGAAAATACTACGAGCGAGTCCGGGGTAGTTGCAGTTACAACACGTTCTGTAGATCCGGAGATGTGGAACTCGATAGTTTTACTTCGACGTTCGTCCACGTCGACGATCAAAGCACAAGGAATGCTCGAAAATACCAGGCACTGCAAGCTTAACCAGTTAGCTGTTGTTGACGAGTATATTCGTCATGAAGAAATGGCAATACTTTGTGTTATGACCGTCGGTGATAAATGTAAGAAATAAAACAGTCATTTCATTGCAACTTAATTCTATATTATAACAGGCACCGCAAGCTTAACCAGTTACCTGTTGTTGACGAGTATATTCGTCATGAAGAAATGGCAATACTTTGTGTTATGACCGTCGGTGATAAATGTAAGAAATAAAACAGTCATTTCATTGCAACTTAATTCTATATTATAACAAGCACTGCAAGCTTAACCAGTTGGCTGTTGTTGACGAGTATATTCGTCATGAAGAAATGGCAATACTTTGTGTTATGACCGTCGGTGATAAATGTAAGAAATAAAACAGTCATTTCATTGTAACTTAATTCTATATTATAACAGGCACCGCAAGCTTAACCAGTTACCTGTTGTTGACGAGTATATTCGTCATGAAGAAATGGCAATACTTTGTGTTATGACCGTCGGTGATAAATATAAAAAATAAAACAATCATTTCATTGCAACTTAATTCTATATTGTAACAGCCACACGCCCTCTGTGTTCGACGAGTATACTCGTCGTCGCTTACTTGTTGCCACACGTTTTAGGCACACGCTTTCCAAAGTTTTCAAGGAGGTTGCAACAGCTGACTGCTTTTAAGAAACCAACAACGATAAGGCGAAAGTTGCGGCTATCGGTCAGCAGCGCTTAAAAGATGTGCTTTTTAAATATGACAATTTAACGAGAAGACAGGCGACTGTGCAACGCCGACGAATCTTTATGATTACGTGACTCTTACCTACTCTGCGTATTTTCACTTTTCATCATATTACACGGATCTGTCGGTTTGTAATTGATCCGGTCGAACGAGAAGAAAGTCGATCTGTCGACGGCTAATTGATTAACGAGACAAAGATAGCCGTGTAAATATTTGATTGATACGCAGCAGATAGCGGTAGAAAAGACAGGCTATTTCAATAATTAATAAAGTAACCTCTGATAGGTCAGTCAACGTCCAATTTATTAACCGACGCTGGTTGTTATTAATTTTAAACGAGACTCGGTTGACTGTCCATGTTCACGACTCGTGTCTCCGGCTATCTGTAACTTGAATTAATTACCTGCGACGTAATATCCTCGCGACATCGCCAATTAATCCGCCTGTGATATAAAAAACAATATAACAAACCATCGTTTTTTACGTTCTCTTTTTCTACCGCCGCTACTGAGTCGTTAGGAAGAGACTGCAGTTTTTTACACATTTTTATATCCCTATGAACGTAACTACAGAAATGAAAGCTTGTTTCGTTTACTGCTGGATATGCTACTTTGGATATCTGTCTGTACACGTACATTGCAACGAGTAATCACAAAACTCAATCCCATTTTTAGATTTTTCGTAATATTAGAAGAAAAATTGACAGGATCGTTTATATAATTTCATAGTATAATATGAAACAAAAGTGTAACGGTACAACGAACAAGAGTTTTCTTCCTTTGAAGTCTGGAAAAAATTGAATTTTCTCTTGAAATTGTGTTTTTCGTTCTGAAACGACGTAAACTCAACGTTAATTTACTTACCTTTTCACTCGATATTTAGTGGATCCTCCTTTATCTTTGATTACTTCCATTAATCCCTTAGTTACATTATCCATCAATTTGTTTGAAATTTCATTTTGAATGTCCGCGCGGATTTTATTCCTTTTTTAAGTTCAACTACATCTTCCATAGATGGCTTCTCCTGGTCATAAACTTTTGTCACTAGAATTCCCCATAGATTCTCGATCAGGTTCAGATCGGGACTGAATGCCTGGTAATAATTCTATTCCGAAATTTTGATCGTAGTGGCTGTATGGATAAGAGCATTGTCTTGTTGAAAAATTGTTTTTCTGTCTTTTCTTTCAGTACTTATTAAAAGCAATCATTCTGTCTGAAGTAACGTCTCCTGATATCCTGTAGCATTCGATTTAACCTCTACAAAAACAATTTCGTTTAACATATCTAGATATAATCAGTGGTTTCATGGAGATGTAAAGAAAGTGACGGGGAAAATGTGTTCGAGTTTATAATTATTCACAGCACTGTAATAAAAAACAGTAGGAGCATGGTGTCTGTACATCGAATAAAAAGAAATAAAACAGTCAGCTGAGAATAATTCATAAGCTACGCAGTGAAAAGAATTCATTTTTGGAATTTTTGTCTGTCTGTTTGCACTCGCATCACGTAAAAGCTACTGAACGAATTTTGACGAGCTTTTCTCTGTTGTATAGCTTAGTGTCTGGGAAAGAAAATAGGGTATATTTCATCTCGATCCATTTTATAGAAGCCGAGAAATACTCCGGGATCTGAGTTGTATGCGCTTCCATGTTTGCTAGATGTCAAGCAACGATGGTTATCGTTTATTCTTTACGTCGTGTTTATTCCGAAACCGAACCTTCTTATAATTTAATATTTTTTACTAGGGAAGAGAATGATCTAATTGTTAATATAAAAAATGTGTAGATATTTCGTTCGTAAAAATTTATCTGTTCCAAAATTATTCCGCGTATTAGTAGTCTACGCGAACGAAATCGCGGGCAGAATATATATTTTTTCACTATCAAATTTCCCATGAATGCATAAAAATCCGCGGTTTAGTTCCGAAATAATAAACCAAGTAGTTGGTTCACGTTAGTCTACCGTTTCGTGCTCGACCTTACTTTCTAGGGATTTTTAGTCCCGTCTGGTTGCCACAGTCAGGTAGTTAAGCTACAGATGAAATTTTAAATCAACTAGACTATCAGCTAGGTCATCGTTAATCTTTCCACCGAGAAATTTGAAACGTTCTTATATCCTTTTGGACTCGAGACGCGATTATAAGGCCGAGTCTGAAATAGGAAACCTTTGATATCTAATATTAACCTTTTGCACTCGAGTATCATTGACGCTGCTTTTCTCAGCGACTCGATAATTTCAAAAAGTTTTACTCAAATTCGTGAGAAGAACATTAAAGAACGTTAAGAAACACTACAGAAAGATCTCGTTTTTCAGTCACACTCTGTTTAAAAAGTTGGTAAATTTTCATCTAAACTAAAATATTCATTTTTAAAAATGGAAATCGTAGTACAAACGGATAAAAGGCGATTCTACGTGAAAAATAAGAAAAAAATTTGGTATAACATTTTTACATTCCAAGCTTTGTTGTCGCGTGTGAAAATAAATCGAAAATGTGGAATACAATCTTTTCTTTCGTTTCTTCGAAACAAAATTTGAGAATGTATCATCAGACCAGTTCGTAATCAAACACATTCACACTTTATTTTCTTGAGAATGATTTTCTTGAAAAATTTTCTTAAAAGAGAAAATATTATTTAACATTATTTTCACCGTGTATAATAACCTCTCACTGATGATTTGCTAAATCCTAATCGTCGGTGTCTAGCCGAATTAAACATACAGTTGACATTTTTGTTTTTGATCATTTTCAAACTCGATCTTCCCATAAAGCATCATATGAAAAAATGTCATTCTATTTTCTCGACTTATTTTTTCACGAATAGCATCGTGCCCAACTCTACGACGATTTCTCACTCACCCTGTATAATATATTCGGTGTTCCATTTCTTTCTAAAGCTAATTTCGAGTGCGAATGATTCGTTCCATAGTGCAAAAGATTGATCATTGGATTCACGTTGAACGTGACTCGTGACAGAGTCGGTTTCTACTAACTGATCGATTGCTTTTCAGGAAACCGACTGATGAGGAAGCCGACTGGCCGCCATATTCGAGGGACCGACCGCAGTACTACATCTTAAACGCGCAGGAGAACGGCCTTGGGAAAGGACCACACACCACGTATTGTGCTTTTTGGAACGACTTTCTACCAAAGCTGAAGGGAGTGCCAGGTCGGTGTCAAAATTAATCTACCTACCTAACCTCGTTAGAACGTCCTCTTCTTTTTTCCTGTGACGAGTGACTCGCATGACTCTCTCGTTAATTGCCCTCTTGCAAGTTTCCTCTCTCAAGAATTTTCCTCGTTACAACGAAGAACGAAAGAGGATTTAAAATTGTTTCTTGTATAAACGAGCCTTAATGCATTTTGTACTGGATATTTTTCTATCTTTTTATCGAGAGACTTTGCTCTCTCGAGGCTCTGAGGTAACTGCAGTCCCTTACACTCCGTTTAGCAAAAACGCATCGATGAATTCCTCACTCCGTGGTCGGATCCTTCAGACAAAGTCTCCACTTGTTTGGCAATCCCAAGACGTCACTTGCAACCCGTAAACTACCTGATGCATTCTGTAAACAGTCGTGTAATCGACACCTCATGGCTCGGCGACTTCTAATCGCAGACTATCCACTTTCCAAACATACGCTCGAGCACAATGCCGAGATCCTTAAGCCCCTTTCACACTTGCCACTAGTCGCGCGACTCGTCCCATACAAATCAGTCGCGTGCAATTGAACACTGTTGGAAGTATGGAAAAGGACAGCTCACTGACGACGTTCTGATGTATAATATTATTAATTTATAATGCTGTATAATATTCCACAATAATAATGTATAATAACGATACTATAATACTATATAATATTATGATGTACGATACCTTTGATGCAAATAATTAATATTCCAACGAAGAGGAATTTTCCACATGTTCTTTCTACATGTTGTTATCGTTTGACAGAAATCGAAAATTTAATTATTTTACTTGAGTTGCTCAGCTTAGCCAAAAATTTGTTTCTTCGACGTAATGCAATAGCTTCTCGGTTTTTAACAAATAGATTGCTAAATTTTTATAAGGTATACCACTACAGGTTGATTAAAAAACGTTAACCTTCCTCTGTCCGCCATTGTACATCTACCGATCTACGATACACCTATCAATGATTTACTTTTCGTAAAATTTCTATCTGCAGCAAAATCTCCAGAAATTCGCATACGCAGATCTCACGAATGTTTCGATCGTTCGTGCCAGCCAATAACGAATATTCTTCCTGTAATTTCATAATTACTTAATAATTAATTTAATAAACACCAAGCTAATATGATTCGTATTTTGCAAATAGGGCCACATTAACGCGCTTTGTTTCTGAGTCATTCTCCTCGATCTCTCTCATTCATTTTTTCGATTTATTCTTTTGTTGTCCATTCTTTATCTGCTCGACGAAACACCTTGGGGTCCCTAAATCAACGATGCCCGACCTGGCCAACGCGTTGGCGATTACTTCGACCAGAAATTATCAAGATTGCGTCAACGGGATAGGAAAAATAACTCGAGGTCATGATCGATATCAACGAGATTTTCGATGTTTCTACGTTTCCAGCAATTATCCGGTTGCTGTTGTTGCGTGACGATCGAACAACGCGTGTTCTCGTTTCGCATTCCGTCGCATAATTCCCAGTGTTTGTTTGCTCGAGATTGTTCCGGATTAAAGCTGGTATTCGGTCGAATCGAATTCGCTGTCGCCACTCCCCTTTCTGGCTGGCGTCCTCCAACGAAATTGCTTCTACCCCATGCCCTCGTTATTTTAAACGAACGATCCGAAGACTCGATAGTCCGGAACAGTAGTCGCTCGGACCAGCAAGACACCATCGAATTAACCCTCCTGTCTCGCGATTTAATCTACGGCCAGGCGATCGTTTCTCCTCATCTTTTGTTCTACGAGGTTCGAGGAATTAATAATTACTAATTAAATAAATCATAGTGCTATTATACAGGGGCGGCCGAGTAACATGCGTGCAGGACACGATTCCTAACGTAGAGAAATAAGAAAAATTTATTTTTCTTTTAATTTTTTTAATTTCTATTAATTTAATTTTTTTCTATTAATTTACAAGAAAGCTTATCGAGTATACCTGAACATGACATTGAACAACACGACCTGAACAATACCATTCTTTTCGTTCATCGCGGACGGTAAGATTCTCAAATTGATATAAAACTGTGGGAGCTTACAAAGCAACGCAACTGACGCAACTGAGCGATATAGTACCTTAGTACTAAATAACAAATTACTGCACAAATAATGAGGAAGATTGTCGGTAACAAAAAGCCGATTAATAGGCTATCGGTCGGTAAGCGTCGGCGACGAAAAACTGATTAATCAGCTATCAGTCGGTAAAGTGTCAAGTTACGGTAACTCGGTAAATGACTTTATTCTCCGGCGTTATTATTCCAAACGTGAAACGCCATTTTATGAACGACTATAATACATAACAGTAGCACGCTTTATGGGAAACTCACACGCACCTGTATAATTCTCAGCCGACCATATACATACGAAATTCGTGACATACCGTTCGACGTGTTCACCGATAGAATCTTTCTTAACCGCCTATAATCTATTTATACAGCGTTCCTCGTCTCTTCCCCAATTGTTATTGCCAATCCATAGAATACCCCTGGCCCCATTTATACCACGAATTACGGTCCACCCTATATACGAAATCCCATAGTCCACTCGTAATACAGTGTTTCTATCGATTCTGCAAGATCCTGAAGGTTGGCCGCGACTCTTATTAAAAGAAACGAGGATCGTGGCAATTTGCACACCTGCCTCCCTCCTAGTGGGCTAATTAAGCGTCCCATTAATTAAGTTAGGCGAGAGGATCGGTGGGTACGTTGAACGCTGTAATATCAACGGTTATTTCGTGGTTTAACAGCGGAAACTTAAACAGGCATTAGGAATACGACAGGCTGCTGCTGCTGCTCCGTCGAATTGCAGCGGGGGATTCCTGGAATCGTTGTCGAGGCTGAGTATCGGGGTAACCGATACGTTAGATTCGCGGCGCTGATCGATGGGGGCATTGCCACAGTGGACTCGTTATTTTGTGGTCAGACGGCTACCGTTTGCCCGTTTCGCCAAGAAGAAACCCCTCTGTATTCCGGTTTTCCGATATTAATCTGGGAATTGCGAGTTCCCTGAGCTTTCTGCGGTCCCGGACAATTTTCGTGGACCCGTGTGACCGATCGGTTTTTTTCTTTCCTTTCGCTATATTTTTTTTTTTTTTTTTTTTTTTTCTTTCAAAGCATCAGATCCCGATAAGAAGAGCGAACGACGTCGTAAAACAAACATGAAAGACATTTCAACCCCCTTGCGCGACGATAGCGCGTGAGATTAGCGATACACTGGTTTATAGAACGATTTCGTGGTGAAAAATACGAGTCACGCCGGTGATTTTAGGACACAGTTAACAAATGGACATGGTGACCCGTATACAGCGTGAGATTCGTAACTCGATAGGTACATCGTTGATCGAAAGTTTGGAATCGTATTTCGAATTGCGTCTACGGTGATGAATACACCGAGGACCTTTATGGTTATTATGGCGCAATTTATAAAAAGCTAGGTAATATGTGGAAATATATGAGATATCTAGAAAAACAGAGTATTTGTTATGGTATTTAGTGTAGATAATAATAGTAATAAATATTAAGAGTAAATAGGAATAATAATTTGCAGAAACATTCGTAGTCTATGGACGAACAAGCGTATCAGTTAGGTGAGCTAGGATACTGGCTCTCCTTAGAAGATTCCGTGTAAATTTCTTAAAGGACTCTTTATTTAATTTCTACATATTGGGTTGGTAACTAAGTGATTTTACCATTAGATGGTAATGACAAAATCCGCAATCACTTAGTTGCCAACCCAATAGTTCTTCCGAGTAAAATATGAGCAATTTAGTTTCTTCTAAAATATAATCCTCGAAGGATGAGAACAGTTATGACATGGATTTCAAGTTAACTGGCTTGGCCAGTCTCGACACGATGAATTTTAGCGAAAGTGCGACTATTGATTGTTATTAAATTAAAACGAAATGTTGCACCTATTGAAATTAATGGGACTATGCATTAAATGGTGTCCGAGAGTTAGAGTCATGAGATGATCTTCTATGCTATGTTTAGCTAATCAATGGCCCTATTGTGTATTGAAGCCTATGTTGCCTTGTTCAATGATTCACAATCCATCGACGACATCGTTCAATCGTCAGGATACAGTCGAACGAGGATGCAGTCGATCGACTGTTAAGACCCACTGTTCCTCGTAACGTAGCCCAGTCCGTGCGGACCTTTAAAGGATCCGGAAACTCGGTTCTATACACTGAATTCAGAAGGGACTTGGCGCGAGCTAGAATCGCGTGAGTGGCTCGTGATCGATCTTCTCCGCTTAATGGCAACCTCACGGATCAGGTACCAGCCTGAACCAAGAGCTTGCAGCATTTTTCGCGACGCCTAACTTGAAAAACACCTGCCTATATACCAACATCACGCTGCCTTACTTTCCGCCACTCCTCGAGTTCTTTATCCTTGCGCAGTCTTTTGTAAATAAAAATGATTTCCCCATAGCAACCACCACGGTTATTTATCGAATAGATCGTTTACTATCTACGGAGGAAGAATATGAGAAGCTTCGTCTCTTCGGGAAGAGAGACGATCATCGGTTTCTTCGATTCTTCAATCTCGATAATTTGCAAAATCGGTTGTTACGTTATGCAGAATTTTGCACCAAATTTATATAGGTTGCATCTAAAGAGAAAATTTACGAACGCGTGATTCTCATTGGTAGATGGCGGATTCTTAATTTCCATAAGAATTATTTATTTGAAATAAATTAAAATTGATTAGAAATGTATTATAAATTATATTATTAAAATTATATTATTCGTTATATCGCGTATTACATCTAAATATCGCAGCATCGATGATAGTCGTCAGGGGTTCGTTGCAATCTGCCAAACGCCGGGATATATATTTCCCAGCAGGCAAGTAAATCGCCTTTGTACAGAGGACCGTGTTCGACACGGGGTTCCTTTAACGAATAGGATCAAGAACGGAGCTGTTCGAAATCACGTTACTCACCGAGCATTCCTGCAACGTTATACTCTCCCTTTCTGTTTCAGATGTAACTCCGAAAGCCTGTAACAGCGCGATAGCTTCGAGCGTGTCGGCAGGTGCGGAGGATCTAGGCAACTCCCTGGCGATCACGGCGCTGTCGTCGATCCTGGTACTGTCGAGAGTCATTTAAAGACAATGCAAGGGGGACCGTTTATCGATCGACAGCCTTCTGAAAGCCAGCAATCCGGGGTTCAAACAGTTGCACAGGTATTAGGGCTTCGTTCACGGTCCAGGATCTCGTTAGTGGTTAACACCCTGCTAATCGTTTGGGTAGATCAATGGGTCCCGGCTTACCCATTGCCGTCGAACGACCACTTTTCTCCCTCCCATAGACAAAACACGAAAAAAAAAAATATATATATATCTATACATCGAGGAAGAGAGAGGAAGAAGAAGATAACAAGATTCCAATCAGAGATTTGCGAGAGTTTCGAGGGAACAGAGATTTCTGCCTAAACTTTGCATAAGCAAGATCCGGCTATTCGCGAAGCAGATTCGTTAAGGCTTCGTGGAAAAAACCTGAATCGCGGCGACTTAATGGCCAAGGCTGGAAGATTGATGAACCGAGAAAACGAGGACAGCCTAACGAGTTACGTCGCTCGAGTGTCTCCGACCGGGGACTGGGGCTGGATGTGGAAAAGGTTGAACTATCGATTCCTCTTGCGAAGACCGCGGCAAGTCCCGTGGAGGTCGGGTCAAAAAGACCCGAAGGATGCCTGCAGGCGTGAAAACTCTCGATGGACCAGTGGTTTAGAATTGGGCTAACTGTCGATCGTCCCGAAAATACCGGTGACCGCTGGGATTTGAATAAAAATGGCGGGCCATTCGCACGGACATGGAATTTGCATAAATAATAGTGGAACGCGGGCCGGATCGATACCGTGACAGGGTAGGACGTGTTGCAGGGCTGGCGTAAACACCAGCCGCTATTAACCACCTGTTCGTGCAATCGATGGCTCGTGACACAAAAGTTTCATTAGTAAAACGCAACAAGTGCTCCGGTTTTACATAAGAACGACCGCGCGGGGATCCTGAATCGCTTGGACCCGCTCCAAAATCTTGGCGACAATTTCTGCTCGTCGAAGAACGCAAGCTCGGATGACCGGTCATCTTGGCCCTGGGTTGTTATTGCCTTTTAAACCGTTCGAAAGAGCCGCGGAACGATTTACCAGGAGTTTCCAAGTGAAATTGCCTTCGGAAAGTTTGCCCGGTGAGAGAGGCGAGGCGAATTCAGACCTTTGAAGCATTTCTGCGAATAGACGGCAGACGGGTTGCGAAGTTGCCAGAACGAAGGGAATTCCTTGGTCAAAACACCAAGATTGAGAACACTCCGGCGTTTCTTCAAAGACAGATCAACCAACGACCAAGTCCTCGTAAGATGGAAAAGAGCGGAGGAAGTGGATCTGTGACCGCGGCGGTTCCAACTAGACCAATTAGACCACCCCAATCGACTGCAGTGGAAAGAGTTCCTCCGTGGTAAAGCAGAATCGAGAAACAGCTCCGTTTGAAAACGTACCACTGATGCCAACGCGATACTCGAGAAAGTAAATGGAAACCAATCCGGAGAAAGGTGAAATTCTTAATGAGACACTCGATCCGAGCGAGTGATCAAACGGAGCATGAATCAAGCGTAAGGAGGTTTCTAAATCGGGATTCTCGAAACCGGTCGACCGTTGAAAACCGGCTTTAAGGATTCAGCGAAGAGGGTTCTTGAAAATTCAACGGGTTAAGTGCAGACTGATGTCCTCGTGGTGGCTCGAGAACACCTTCAAATCGGGGAGTGCCATTTGCTCGTCGAAACGAAAGACAAGCAAGTGGTGGGTAGGAGAAGGGGAAGGGAAAGAGGAGAAGAAGAGGGAAAGATCGTGTCAGTTTCCCGAGGAATTTACGCTTCGCTTGTCCGCTCCGCAAAATTGGACAAACCAGGCTCTCTCTGGCAACCTTTCCAACCTCGGCATCGTTATAAATAAATTCCCTGTCTCGCCGGCGCGTACCATCGTTCGCCGGAAGTCGCCGTTCTTTCACACCGAACCCGCACCGCTTCGAATGTCTCGTGATCCGCTCGACCGAAACGATCCACCGTTTCTTCGACCTCCGACCAAGTGTCGGACTAATCTTGGCCAGAAGTGTGACAAAATGGGATTTTTGAAAATTGCACTCGGAGCCTGCTTGCTCTTGACGAAAATAATCGATTTTGGATAAGTAATCAGAGGAGATTAATCGATGTGGTCTCTGGAAAGTTATTATAACCATTGGTTCTTCGGAGAGAGGCAAACGTTAACGCCATCTGTAGCTGGTTGAATATTCCATGCGAAATCTGTTTGCTCTTAACGAGTAGAATTGATTTTCGATAAATTAGAGGCGGAAATTAATCGATGGTGATTCATAGAAAATTATTGAATCGTTGGTTCTCTGCAGAACATTAACGTCATCTGTCTGTGCTCGAAGTCTGCTTTTGACGAATACAATTGATTATGGACAAATTGAAAAAAGAGATTAGTCCATGTGATTTGTGGAATGTTATTAAATTGTTGATTCTTTGGACAAAAGGCAAACATTAACGCCATCTGTTGTTCGAAACTCTAAACAACAACGTGTCCACTCTATACACGCTGTAATCTATGTCGCGTTGTTGGAAGCTCCCTCGATTCCACCTCAGCACTTTGACCACAATTGTGAAAGGATTGTAAAATGGAAAAACTAGTCGCCGGGACGTTCCCGGAAGAAGAAAAGTGAACGATTTCAACGACGAGCGTCTTTCGATCGACAATAAATCTTTGCTGAACAAAGAAGATTAACTCCACGGCCTAAGGGAGGATCTTTCACGCGAATAATCGTTTCTCATCGATCTATGCACCACCTTTTTCTAGCGATGTCGAAATTATTGTCACCCCAAGATCGTCGAGGACGTCTGACAACGCGACCTCGGTCTTTTAGCAAGGATAATCTTTAGAGTACCTGTATTTCGAAAATAAGACAAAATTCCTTGGAAATCTCTGCTCGAAACTCGGCGCCTCAAGTTTCAGAACTATCCTACACCCTCTCGAAATTATTCTTCATCTTGCGAAATACCGTTGGATTCCCATAAAAGTGCTGACAGTTTTACAAGTTCTAAGGATCCATAGAAAGGATGAAACTTTCGAAAGCAAGGACCATGGGCAAGAACAAAAACGAACACGAAACATAAGACACCTTTGATCTGGACTTTCAAGATGGGCACAGCTAACATGACAATACCAGTCGATGAAGTAACCGTAGATAAATTAAATTGCTACAAAATATTCAAAAGAACAAAAAAAAAAAAAGAAGATATATAGAGGGAAGTACTAAGTGATGCACGAGTATTAGCAGTGAGGAAATAATCTGTCGTATCTATGTAGAGAGGGAGGAAAAGGAAAAGTGAGATCTTATGATCCATTGGAAGAGAGGTAGTCCAGGTCAAACTCGAGCGACTCTCGAGAGCCGGAGCGAATGTCAAGGGTGCACCGCTAAAATGGCAGCATTCATTAAAGAAACAGGGGAGGGGAAAAAAAGCTTGAGGAATTTTAAATAAGAACAAGTAAACTAGAAAAAGTGGGAAAATAACGAGAAGTTTCTTTATTTCAGTCAATTCTCAACTATCGTACACTTTCTCTACCTTCGAACACAAACTTTGTATCGATCCTCCCCACGTGCAACCGGAAGGAACGCAACGAAGAAAGAACGCTCCCTCGAATCGAAACGCGAGCACATGGACAAATAATTTCGTTTCGTTTGCTCGGATCTTTCACGTCCGGTTTCCTGAAATTCAAAAAAAAAAAAAAAAGAAAAAAGCAGAAATGAAACCAAAAAGGGCTTGTGCACCCCTGAAGCATGAAAGGACAAAGAGTAACTCAGAAAGGATGAGGGGGGAGAGGGGGGAAAAGCGATTTTTCAACTTCTTCGCACGGCTGCCAGATATTACTGAGAAAACGAAACCAAAAAGATAAGAAACAGAGACACACACGAAAAGACACACGTATACAGAAAAACTAAAAAAGAAAAAAAATGGCACCTCGTGAATTAATCTCGTACACACGTTAAACAAGACAAGATAGAAACTTAAGAGATACATTAAGCAATGTAAATATACATATACATATAACGTATATATACATACATATCGATCTATACATATATATGTGGGTGTATAGGATCAATATATGTATATACATATAAATATACATGCAAGCTCTGTATATCTAATTACGTGTGCCGTCGAGCAAAGTAGATGTAAGGCAATTTTAAGGCACCCGTGTAATTTTTGCTCCGTGACGTAGGTGTCCACACAGCGACATTCTAGACACAGTGATCGATTAAAATAGATATACATATACATATATATACAACGTTTTAAGAGGCCATCCGATAATTTCCGAGTCGCAATGCAACAGCCGCGAGAGCGCGCCGCGATCGTTCGCGCGAGACGAGCCCAGACGAGTCTTGGTAATATTTTTTCTATGATTGAATTCCATCGTAGCGCAATCCCTGAGATAAAATAATAATCGAACCATAAATTGTAATAACGAGAGGGAGGGATTCATAATCGACAGAGAAATGCAGACCTAGTCGTGATTGAAACTCATTACAGCACTATCCATGAAATAAAATGAAGAGCGCTTGTAGAAAATACAGTAAATACCAAGAAACAAGTTTTTTTTTTAGCAGGAAAAGAACACTTATGCATCAGTATAGCCCAAATTGATGAAAAAAAAAATCCTGTATGTGTCATCTATTAATTGCAAAGAAAAATCAATGTTCCATTCATTTATATTAAATAGATGGTATTGACAAAAGTCAAAAACCGATCAACTAATTGTGTATTGATTCTTTAAATTTTTTATAGTGGCGACATTGTAACACCATCTTCCAGCATTATTAATTACTATTTAGAAAGGAAACTACACTTCAATTCTATACTAAAATATTCTCTATTAATATATAGAACATTTTCCAAGAAAAGAAGCAAATTTTTCAATTCTGTCACTTGCTGTGTTTTCTAGAAATATTCTTCAAATATTTTTCGAATCAAAAATTGTTGAGTTGGAGTTGGAAATTCCAAGCGTGAAACTTTAAAGGTAATAAAATAAGCTTCGGGAAAATATACTCCCGTTTTAAAAGATGACTGTTTAACACTGCAGGGTCTGGAAGCTTCCGCTGTCGACGTGAAATCCTCTCAAAAAAAAAAAAAAAGAAAAAAGGGAAAAAAGGTTCTCGAACGAGCTTAACAATTGGAATGTTAGAGGACTCGTGCTCGTCTCGCGGCAAACGGCACGCTGAAACATGAATCTTCCATTTGGTACATATCACCTATATAAATATATCATATATAGCGAGAGTTGATTCTATCGTTAGAGATCTTTTCGTAGTTAGAGCATCGAGCGTTTAATCACCGTGTGACAGCGCGTGCACACACTAAAAAAAAAAGACAAAAGAAGAAAAAAAACAGAGAACAAAGCACGAGCAGAGAGAAGAAGAGAAGGTGTGTGTGTGTTTGTGTGTATGAAAATACGAATGACAGAAGGAGAGAAAGGATCTGGTATTTTGATTAAAAACGAGAGAGAAAGAAACAAAGAAGTAGTACGACCATATTTTCTACCAAATGATATTGTTGGCTCTTAGACTATCGTCTCAGGCTTTTCTCGATAGTGGGCCTCGATCAGTCACTATTAAAGCTACTGTGTCACTCGTCGATTAAATTGCAACTTCGCCTAACGAATTTTTATTTCGTCGAGGAAATAAAAATCTTCGCTCGACCCTTGCGACAAGCATCGTATATTGTAAACGAATTCCGAGCCCCATCCACACAAGGTAGGGTGATTGTTCGTTAAAACGATACCAAAGGATCAGAAAGACAACAGGGTACACCTATACGAAACAAAGCTCAAGCCTAAAACAGGCCTAAGAAACAATTTTCCCCGCGAGACCTTAACCGAACGCCTAACTTAGATCTAACCGATGCCTAAGCTGAAACCTAACCTAAGCCTAATTCTACGATTCTAGCTTGTAACTTTAACTGGTGCCTGTTTTAGATCTAACTGGTTTGGGACCTAATCCAGACCCGTGAATACCTAACCTCTGCCACTATGCTCTTTTATTCGAAGAACTCTTTGTCGCGAGTGATTCGTAGCCTTTTTGGTGACACCAATTCGACGCGCACCATCGTTCCCAAGTATCCAGACAGTCGGATCGATTTTTCATTGATCGATGACTGGGATTTTCTACTTAGGAAATCGGAGAAGAATACATTTTCCTTACTCGAACGTTAAACGTGGTCAACGATTTTATCAAGCCGTGACATAGGAATGATAAAAGATATCTTCTCATATTTTATTTGACAAATTCGTCCCTGGAGAGATACTGTGCGTTGCTGGAAAGAAATCTAACGTAAGAAATGCGGATAAGGAGTTGTTGTTTCATATAAAAACAAAACAATACAGCAACACATAACGATAAAAGATAAGGATCAACCTAACCCTAACTTAACCCTAACCTAACTTAATCCTAACACTAATCCTAACCTTAACCTCTCTTGCGCCGCGTCGCTAGTCTTCTTTTCAGCAAAACACTGTCCATGTATGAAATTAAGTAAGAATTTGCGGAAGGCAATCGAGCGTCCGGATATTTCGCAGCGATGGCGTGTCTTCGTTAGAAATTTAGGCGAGTAAGCGGAAGGACCGTATACGCATCTGCGGCGTCCATGCGCACTCCTCTCATTAACGGCTAAGCACGTCCTCACATATCATTAGCTGATTACCCATGCGTCTTGTCGTGAAAACTTAATGTTAGGATTAGTGCCTCGACGTAAAACACGCTCGACCCATTTCACACACCCTGTCCACAAGAGGAGGCCTCGCGTTCTCATTACTCGCGTCAAATTAACTAATCGACGTGTCCTCGCGGCTATTAGCCAATTAAGACGATTAACGATACGATCAACGATTAACATTTCAATCAAATTGAGTGTTGGATCGATGCTGCTATTTTTCGAACGTACGAAGGAATTTCGAATTTCTCGTCTAAAAAGGCTCAAAGTCTCTTTCCTCATTGGTATAACGAGAGAAAAATTCGATGATAAAAATTGGAAGTTAGAAGTTCAATCTTGATCTCTTCTCGGTGAAGAGCGAAACTTGCAATTGGAGGGTTCAATGGAAGCAAACTCGAGCCGCGCGTGTCCTTCTAACCTTCGAGATCAAGCGAAGCAGGAAACGTTAGATAAAATGATAATCAAGCGTAGAACGCCGTTCGCGTGGAGGTGTGGGAACTGAAATGGGTCAATATTTGTCTTTAGATAGTTTGTTCCTGCGTGTGCAGCTCATAGTGTATAATTGATCGCGATCGATGCGTTCAGGATGTCACTGGCGGGCGCGGTGATGCCCCTGAAAGCACGCTGTTCCAGGAATCCTTGCTAACGTGGAACGGTGTATACGGAAACAAACCTTTCTCCAATCAAATATCCGATATCCTTTCAGAGAAACAGTTCTTTTTCTTTTTCTCACTTCAGCCTTGTAGTATTTTACACGCGTTCTTACTCCTACTTGTTCACAACTGTTTCCTTGTAACGTGATATCGTTATAGTGAAAATTACTTGTCGATACGGAAGACGAGATGTTTGACACTTTCGCTGTTACCGACGCATACATTGCATCAAATCAGGGGCTAATAACGGTTACCATTTGAGGCTGCTAGAATCTAAAGTATTCAACTCGGCGTAAAGAAATAAAATAAAATAAAATTTGCGAATATGATGATGCGCATAAATATCCAGCGAATTTTCCAAACTTATTTCTCGAGAACGGAGCTTCGGACGAAAAATTTTCATACTATATTTTTAACTCGATGTTTTTCAAATTCTGCTACTATCTTCGCTGAAAAATACGTGTAGAGGATGAAAGTGGCGAAAGTGTAAAACAAGGCTCCGTAACAGAGCGATTCGCGAAGAGACCAAGCTTCTGAACTGGCCTAATCGTTTCGAAGAAACGCGAGTGTATGACTCGACGGAGCTATTCCGTGTTTCGTATTTCTGACTGTTCGTCGAATAACGAGAACCAAGCGCAAGAACGAACACGAAGAGGACAGGAAAAAGAGTAAAAGAACGCCAACAAACCGCGAATGAAAAGGGGACTTTTTTCTTCCTCTTTTCAATTAAAGAAAATAGATCCAACAAGTTAACGAAGAACGTGTCTACTGAGTTGAGGACCAAGCAGTAAAATAATGTGAAAATTGCACAGACGCGATATTATTGGAAAATATGATATTCATAGTTCAAACTTACTTATACAGGGTGCAATAGGAATATTTGAGCTGGTTCTGGGAAAGGTTCCAATAATCAAAATTAATTGGTGGAGAACCTTTTGACATAAAAGAATCCTTTGGAAACTTTCTTTTTCCAGAAAAAAATTGGTGAGCTTTGAAAGTACAAAACAATTTTACAATAACACATACTGCACAACCGAGGACGTAAGAAAATTCCAATAATTTAACAGACACAGTTCTGTGTGCGATTCCTTCGCGTCTGTTCAGATTAATATCCAGAGAAGAAACTAGTGATAGAAACATCGTTAAACGAATTCTTCGAAACGCTCCTTTTATAATTACGATGTCGAGAAATATAACTCGATATTGAATAATCACAATGATAAAAAACAGAATCGGGTAGCTACGGTAAATTGATTGAAGAAAAAGAAGAAAAGAAAAAGAAAGAAACATCGCGTTGATTTACCATGTTTGCCCCTTAATGGATTATCGAGAATCGAGAAAAAATAGAAGAATGTAGGAATCGAACGCGGTTATTTCGCTAATTAAATGACTCGATGGTGCGTGAACGTGAACGTTGTATTTCATTTCTGGGAGGTTGCCGGTGGTTTCGTTCAACGTGGATGCGTTTCGACCGTGTGTATCGATATTACGTGCGACCATCGTACCGACGGACGCGTGAAAACCAATCCCGTGGAATTCATTCGGCGTTTTCTCTCGGCCGAGTAATTAAGAATTTATCAATTTTCATTCGGAATATTCGGTGATGTTTCATTTTTCATTCGCCTGTCAGCGGAGAATGGGAGAACCGCGAAAATACAGAACGACTGTTTGCACGGCTGGGCCTAATATTTGGTGGCGTTGAACTGACAATTAATCGGCACTTCAGTCGCATGCAATTTTTTCAAAACATTGTCCTATTTCATAAAAATAAATTTCAAGATTTTCTATATCCTATATTCGTATCGTGATAGTTTAACGATAATGGATTAGTTGATTGCATTGAAAGTTTATGTCCTAACCTCTTAATGTATAAAAATCATTGGTTTTGGACTCCATTTCTTGTACACTTTCAGAAATCGTTTACGTCCACATTAAAGAGATGAAATATATATAAGTTGGAACTTAATCTACGAATGAGAACTAACTTTGAGTCACGATAAATCACGTAAAACACTTCATTTACGTGAACGCAGCTTTCTACCAATTAAGAGTCTAACCTTCGCCCAACTAAACCTAACCTAACCTAACTAATCAATGCTGATTCGTTCTAAGTTCAAATTCATTTCGCCCGAGTCTTTCTACCACCAATCTTTTCTCAGCTTATTGTCTGGTCCAAATGAAATTCGAAGCAGAATCAAAATTATCAATTATTCAAACGCAGGTCAAACTTACGAGAAGCAAACTATTATTTAACTCCCAGACTAGGTCGAACTTAACCTAACCTAACTTCTGTATCAACTCTTAATCTGACTGCATCTAACTCGCGCTTAACAGCTATCGATCAGAAAAGTAGCGGAAAGCAAAGGAAAGGCGCGGTGTTCTGAAACGGAAGAAAAGAAAAGGAAAAAAATGTGGGAGAAACAGGTGGTGGTGACGGTGATGCGGGGGTGGAGCCAAAGGTGCAGCTGTAAAGCGAGTAAAACGTACGACATAGTACTTTTCTCCTGCCTGTACTACCAGGATACGAGAGAAAAAGAAGAAAAGGAAAACGGGGAAAGCAACGAGCCGTTCGCATGAAAAAAGACAACGACAAAGCGAAAACGAGGAAGATGAGAGTGGTACTTAACCGAGAGAGAGGCCGAGGCTAGCGTAGGGCTGTACCACTGGGAAAGTAGTAGCGGCACAGCGAATCCGCTTAAACTGGGAGGAAAAAGCGAAAGAGAGACGAGGTTTTCTATAAAACCGGTGAGAGCCAGGGAAGGATGCGTAAAACGCTGACTGCGAATACGAAAAGAAGAAAAAGTAGCATGAAAATAGAGAAAGCAACGGAACCAGATGTACCTGCGTCTATTTCCATCGATCGTTTCCGGAGATCGGACTGAAGTTTCCCTTTCCATCTCCGATCGCGTTTCTCGGAGATTTTCTTAGGTCTCCTGCGGTCGAGGATTGTTAAGACGAAAAGTCACTTAAACCATGCAAAGATCGATGATCAGACCGCGGATGTTTTTACAGTTTAAATTCCTACGAGTATAACTTCGTTTTTTTATAAATAAGTAGAGTCTATGCAAAGATTTGTTCAGCCACTTAACGTTGTAATATAAAAATTATCATAATTTAAAAAACATATTATTTCATTAATTCTTATTTTCCAATGACGCGATTTTTCTTCCGGCTTGTAACGTTTCGTTCCTATAGTGTTACATTTTGACGACGATTCGAAAGTATCATTAAACGATACCAAATGACGGGGAATTTATTGTAATCGAAAATAATTAACTAGTACGTAAATGCAGCGGTGTACGGAGACTTTTCTTACATACAGTAGCCACTGTATATTTTCTATGCATTTTTGCATCTGCCAATTCTTCACGAATTCATAGAAATCCGCAGTCTAGCGATGCTTTTAAAAATTCACGCTTTGGAAACACCAACGTAGTTGATCGGAAACGCCTGTAGAAAATATTGCACGATCGACGCCCGATAATCTCATTATTAAAAAGAAGAATTTAATATTCCGAATCGACATGAAAATTCAAATTACGTCGGATTCTAACGTTGGTTGAGCGTTTCATTGTTGATAAATTGACAAAATATTTCGTTTAAAATTACCAAGAATCCCCGCATCCTTACTGACGATAGATAAAATGAATGAGATTAAAGAAGAAAGTCGATAGCAGCTAAAGAGACTGATGGACTGAAGGAGAAATTTGGACCGCGAGCGAAAGGAAAAGTTGTGATTGAAGGTGGTAGAAGTGTTTCGTCGGAATGTTTCGCGGACACAAGTTAAAAATAGAGGCTGACGTAGCAAGTCGAGAGCCGCCTAAATTATTCCGCCCGCAGAAGAGGAAATTTTTCGCTCTTTTTTGCTTCCTTCTTTTTTCATCCCCGTCAGCGCGCACCTTAGTGAAAAAGAAGGAGAGAAGGGAAAAAAAGAAACGCGGAGAAAGGCGCAGCAAGCCGCGAGGCTCGGTATACTTTGAGGCGAAGATGGAAACGGTGAAAAGAACAGATGAATACGAGTGCATACAGGCACACACCTGGCTTACCCCTGAGCACGCTTCAAAGCCACCCCTTTGATCGTTTCCGCGGGGCAAACTCGACCTAAGTGGGCCAACACCCGGATTCCGATCCAACAAACAACGATCCTTGCTTTATTTTTCCATGGAATACCTGCCACTCTTATGAAAAATACGACAAATTGTTTAATAATAAACGTGCGGGGCGTGACACGTTTAGCGCCGGATACTCGCGTGGGATACGCGTCTCGATTTGACGTGTACCGCCGTGTAAAGCGAAAAGGGAGTATCTGCGACTTTCGCTTAAGTGAAGTTATTGCTGCCAGATAGAAGAGAAATAATTTATTTATATGGATATGAAATAAGGAAAACGAAGATATACGTAACAATGTTTTATATTTTGGACGTATGTGAAATCGACGATTGCTTGTTAAACGATAAAAGTGATTTTCCTTTGAAACCAGCCTTTGACCAGATACGCCTGTTTGAATTAACACGGCAGTATAATAGTTTAATCGTAACTGTATCCAGCATGGTGAGTCGTTCGCGTAGATTCATTTATCGATCATGCTGAAGGAAATTAGATTCTCTTGCATCCGATAGCTTCGGACACGTGCAACGCGAATAATGCAGGGGATGGTAAGGAAATAATGCAAGGGATGGGAAGAAGCGTTAATCTCTTCGCTGAATCAAAGGAAGACAAGACCAGCGCGCCAACACATTTTAGAGACTTTCATGCCAATCGTTGTGTGCTCAATAATTCTGACGCCTTTAATAGTCCCTTTAAACAAAGAACCATCATCTTTTTATCAGAGAATTTAAGGAAAGGTTTTGTTGAGATATATCTTCGTAGTGTTCTTCAGATTTTCTTCAAATTTTCTTTTATCCTCCTTTACCTGTTTTCGAATGTCTTCTATGGTTCCCATGTTCCACTGCATTTCGAGGTGTAAGCAAACGAGAAAATAAAATAAAATAATAT
The DNA here is from genome assembly GCF_040668555.2 of Bombus flavifrons. Classification (NCBI taxonomy): domain Eukaryota; kingdom Metazoa; phylum Arthropoda; class Insecta; order Hymenoptera; family Apidae; genus Bombus; species Bombus flavifrons. The sequence continues at coordinate 5,447,178 of NC_138457.1, read as the reverse complement.
AAAATAAAATAATAAAATAAAATAAAATGTGCTCAACGAAGATAACCTCTCTTCTCCATATATATGCTTTAGTCGCGTGTCAGGATAGAAAGAGGAGAACAGCGTAGTTTTCCAGAGAGATGAGGGAAAAAGGAAGGAAACTTCACTTTGTTTTAGTACGCTAATTAACGACTATCATAGTGGACAGAATCGTGCATGTCTGTATATAATATATATAATGATATAACACCATATGCAGACATATTCTATATATATAACTGATTTTTATATATTATATATATTATATAAAACGATATATGTTATATATAATATGAATATATTATATATATATATATGTATGTATGTACGTAACAATGCACTTGCACGGAGTGCTCGCGCTTTCGCTTTTCGTCGACGAGAATTCGAGGTAAAGAAAAAGAGGAGCACAGGCTGAAACAGCGAAAGTCAGAAAATTAAGGAACAAGAAAAAAAGACAAAAAATCGCCCAAAAACAGTAAAAGTATAGAAGAGAAAGGGATATTAACGGAGCAAAAAAAAAAAAAGAAAAGAGAAGAAGACGAAAGAGGGAAGAAGAGTATATAAAGAGCAAGGGTGAGAATGAAACCGTGTGTATGCGTGCGTGAAAGAATGTACTACGAGAATAAAACATGCGAGAGAGAAAGGGAGAACAAATTCTGTGAAATTGTGTGTCGCGTTAAACGTTGTTAGGTTACGAAGAACAAAAATAAATAAAAGATAAAGATATTATAAATGTTACACACCGTTGTACGTAATGATTAAATCGAAACCAAACCAACAAGAAAAAGAAAAAAAAAAGAAAAAAAAATGAAAGAGGAAGAGAGCAGAGAAATGATGCTATGTATAAGAGAAATTAATGTAGTTACAATGAAATAAACGATACGACGATTACTACAAGTTCGAGGACTTCCTCCACCTTTCACTTCCGGTCCTCCACTTCTTCCCTAACGAATAGCCAAATAATTACACAGGCTTCAACGATAACAACGTGTACAGGCGGACACTAGGTGATTCCTTATGAAAAAATAAGAAGAAAATATAATACAAAATCTTTTCATATGACGCTTCGTCTTCAGGAAAATCGAGTTTGGAAATTTGTCAAGTGTACGAGGTGCGATTGGTCGCTGGGAAAGTTCGTTCCGATTTACATTTCGATTCGATATACATTTATTGAATTATATATATAGGTGTCATTTTGTTCCACAACCTTTCTCCATCTTTCACGCCACTTGAACGTTCCATCTTTCCAGAACCTCTCGGATTTTTCGCCGAAAAGCTTTTCAATATGACTCCTTATGTCGATCAAATTCCTTAAAAATCGGAACGAACTTTCCGGGCAACCCACAAAAGAGTTTAATAGAAATCGGTCTGAGTTTATAAAAGCTTTATCAACAGTCCAAATTTGGACGCCTGTTGCGATTCGACTTGTATCTCCTTCGAAATGTCGAAATGTCGTCCTTTGAGTTCCAATTTTATTTTGAGAAATAGAAACAAGGGACTGAATCTACAAGCTATTTGTTCGTAGGTTTGGCAGATTTAGCCCCTTACGACTTGTTCTTATTTCCAAAATTGGAATTTAAGCTCCGCGCTTTAATTTGTCTGGTAAACGCTGCTCTCTGAAGAACAGACTGTTAAAGTAGATGGGCAAAATGATTTTCGAAAATTATTTGAGACATGTGAGAGTCAATCTGATCGCTATACCAACGCAGAAAAGGATTATTTTGAAGGAGACGGTAATCAAGTTTAGATTGGGACTTTGATAATATTTATAAAATATTCGTTGAATAATTAATAAGTATTTATAAAACCAGCCCGGTTTCTTTTTAATAGCATCTCGTACTTTCTCATTTGTATGTCCATTTTAATACGAGAGATTGCGATCGATAATCGATTGCGAAATTGACGAAGTTGGAATGGACTCACGTCCGTACTCCACTTGAAATTTCAATTATTATCAGACACCTGATTAATGAATGCCGATTAACCTGACGCAAACGAAAATTCGAATTAACGAGGCCTTAATTAAACGCCAGCCAAGAAAGACCTGATTATTAAGAGGCTAATTAACAATTCTTGATTAACGCCTGTCCAATTAGAGGGAGGGGGGGCCCTAATTAACGAACTTCTGACGAGCTGGAATTAGGACGCTGATTTAAGGACCCTGCGAGGACAAGGAAGGTTTATTAAAAACATCGTACAAAAACGACGCTAAATTCACGATAGAAAATTTGTAAAATGTTGGAAATACAGTGGCGTGGAAAAGTTTCCGGCTAGTTAAATTTTCATAAAGAATTTTAAGGGATATTATACATCTGATACAGGCTCATGAGACATTTTTCCATTTAAAAGTTGTATAACTTTATTTTTCTTCTTAAATCTTCTTCAGTATCTTTTTAAATCTTTCTAAATTTTTGTTCCAGATTTGCAAAGTTTGGTTTCTTGGAAATTTATAATGGGAAAAATCCACAATGGAGCAGCGAGTGAAAATTCTGAAAAAAAAAAAATAAGGTCCGATTACTCTTTGCGACGTAATAACAAACAGCAATCTTCGCAGATTTTACAGTTCTCGTTGATGAACAATTTGTTGAGTTTTCGGAGACCCAAAACTTCCTCTTCATTAATATATTTATCTGGGTGGAAAAGCGTGACATTTTTCGTTGGAACAGCGTTAGAAAGATGGAACATTGATTTCGAAAATAAAATTCACTTATTTTTATTCGTTGGTTCGTTATAAATATTCCTGTTACAAATTTCCAAAGAAACAGACTTCACGAATCTGAAACAAAAATTTACAGGTATACGATAAAAAAGAAGCTATAAGATTTTAAACTGAGCAAGTGACTTATGAGCCACCCTGTATAGCTAGACAATATAATGTTCGTGTATTGTACGTGTATGTATCATGTATGCATGTGTACGTGTAGTATATGTATTCTTTTACTTATCACACTCTTATACCCAATATTACTTAAAATTATATTAGATGTCGCTCTTCGAATATAAAGCGAAAAATTTATCTGGAAATTTTTGCACGCCACTGTAGCTTGAAGGAAAATAGAAAAAGAAGAGATAGGAAAGTTGGTAACCTATACGCGTCGATTTTTATTCAGATCGTTTCGAGACGTTGGATGACAAGTCGTAGAACTTTTATTTTTCGATAAAAGAGTGCAGCCAATCCTCGCTTCTACCTTGGAAATCGATTTTATATCCGATATGAAGTCGATAGACGTGCCATTCTTCGTTAACGATAGAAAAAGAGAATAATACATTTTTATGCTTGGAATTTAAAATCGCACGAGAAAAATTCATTGAAATTGGTTAATACTGTAGAATTTCGATTTTTTCTTAGACTACGGTATATCGAACGTGGCTATTTAAAGGGTACAATATCATTTTAAAAATCGTCGTACGCAACTTTACGTACCTTCAATTCCATATATTATAACTAAACTCAAAGCTAACCTAAAACTAACTATATAACTTTTTCATTTTTATTTGAAAATTCGTTTAGTGTGCGATCAAGTGGCAGTGTAGATATTTAAAAAGATAAAATGTCACGGAAGAAGATATTGCAAACGATTCTGAGTGCTTCTAACCTTACTGAACCTAAACCTAAACCTAACCTAAAACTCGCGTTATATTTTGTCATTTCTATCTGAAAATTCGTTTAATGATCCAGCAAGTATCAATATCGATATTTAGAAAATCAATTTAGAAATCATTAAAAAGAGTGTTGTAAATATGTTTTACTTTATACTAGAACTAAACCTGAACCTAATCTAAGACTCGTGTTCAATTTTGTCGTCTTTTATTAGAGAATTCATTCAATACGGAAGCAAGCATCAGCAGCGGTGATAAATCTTTATAAAGAATAAAGAGCGTGAACACACTCCAACAAGTTTTTTCTCTTTATCCGACAGCGAGCCAAATGGCCAGTAAGTTCCATTCTTTTCTTTATTCTCTATTTATTATTTTTCGTTATTCGAATTCATTGTTAAACTTATTTTTTAGCCATTCGCTGTTTACTTTCTACCACTCAATCTGCAGAATTGTTTGCAACAATTTTCTCATAATATTCTACCTCTTTAAATAACCCTTTTTATATATACCGAAGTTTGAACAAAATCGGATACCAGCCAAATTCCAGAGTATTGGCTGAAATTATTTAAAAATGGCAGAGGAAATGCTGGATGCAAGGTTGTAATTAAAAAAGAAAAATCGATTTGACACTTACTGAGAGAAGAAGGTTGAGGATTCCTCTGGATCAGCTTCCTCTTTGACCGTTTCCATCGAGCAACGCGACTTCTTGATTGAAACAAGGACAAGTGGTCCGCGAAACCCGTTATAACACGGCAAACCACATTTAACTATCGGATATTTTTAGAACCTGATCGATAACCCGATTGCGTTACTGCCAACCAGTTGATGATTCTTCCTCTTCTATGTTCGTTTGGTCGAAAAGTTAGTGGAAACTTGCGATCGCTCGAGAAATCGCACAAAAATTCCGATTGGCCTTTGCTAGGTCCGCCAAGTTGCGTCATACGCAAACTCGTGGTAAAGCGATTAGCTTAGCGAATAGAGTTTCGTGAATCACGAACGACAGAACCTGATCTTTCAACCTGTTAACTCGTCATTCGAATAAAAGTTTCTTTATTTAGAGATTCCCTGTAATTTTATATGCAGCACGTCTCAGCTGACTTGAGACATTTCGTATTATCGATGATGGGAACAAATATGAGAAACCTTTATTTGATTCGGAGGAGCAGATACGACGGTAAGCTTGACATTTTTCTGCGGCTCATATTTCGCTAGATTTTAAGGTCAGTGGTGTATTTTTAAATGGGGCTTGAATAACATTCCAAAATCTTGCATCGTTCCAAAATTCTACTGCCTTGAATTCTCGAATCTTCTTTCAAACATTCACCGTTTATATTTTGTTGCTAGTGTTGTAACAGATCGAAACATACCACAGCCGAACCTTTTAATTTTTCCAAAATATTACAACACTCGTTATCCAAGTTACTCGATGAGAATCCTTTAGTCCGTGAAATTTATTTTATCCTGATGGCTCTATGAAATTTAGCATCAAGACGTAGAAGTAACCAATGACGAGCCTGAACTCTCTTGCTCCTAAATTCTTCCGTATTCTTCGTCGACTGTCGAAAATTTCAACGCATGAAACTGACGTGGAATCCCGAGAGAAAGGTTACTGCGCTCGAAAATGGAACTGGAAGGAAATGAAATTCTACGCCACTGTTATATTTTTTCTTCGCTGTTCCGAGAAGCCGGAGGACAAAGTAGCGAGAAGCGATAGAGGCGTTCGCGGGAGATAAATCGAAGTAGACAAGGCGAAACTCAGGGCACGTACCACGGGAGAAAATTTTCTCGGTGGCGCGCAAAGTGGCGGAGGAATTTGCATTCCAAAGTGCACGGGCCTGATGCGCCGTGCATTCGCTAGCAGCGTCGCTTTTCGCACGTTCGAGGCGAAATAAATCATTTCGTGGTAACTTTCGGTTTAACAAACCGCTCGCTCTACCTCACGTTCAACATTTAAAATATCCGCAATAGCTCGCAAAACTGTTACCACAGTTAGTTGGCACGGAAATCTTTCTACGAACATATTCTGTCCGTTATACGAAACATTTAAAATTTCCTTGCCACTGTCGTGGAAGATGACTATCTTGATTATGTAATGGACAAATTTGAAACGAATCTAAAAACGTGTACACTGTGGCTCGAGGAAATATTCCGACGCTGTTGGCAACTCTTTACGCGTATACTATACGAGACATTTTGAAATTTCACTGGCACCGAAGCTTATCGCGATTATAATAGTAAAATATGAAGCCAGTCGAAAAACGTATACACGGTGGCCGGCGAAAGTATTCGTACACTTTCAGGAACTCGTTCAGCGTGCATTGTAGAAAACATTTTAAAACTTCATCGACGCTGTAACGAGAGACTATCGAGTAGTAAAATTTGAAAGCGGTCTGAAAATGTATATACTGTGGCTGAGGGAAATATTCGAACACCGTTAGGAACTCTTTATGCGTATACTGTACAAAGCATTCTGAAACTTCATTAGCACTGTAACGAGGCAAGACTATGACCGATATCGGGAAAATTTTTAACGAATTTGAAAACGTACATGGAAGTTGGGAAATATTAGAAAAAAAATATTGGAACGATCAATTATTCGCTACATTAATAATTAAAATAATGATTTAATGAGACCATCTTTTTTAGACCATGCTAATCGCATACTTCAAAATTCGAACGTTTCGTAATTTCTACTAATTTTTTACTAACTGTACGTTCGCAATAAATGTCTTGTAAATTTCGTACACATCTTCGAATTGCTTTCAAACTTTACTGTTACAATCGCGACACTCGTGTCTCGTCATAGTGCTAACGAGATTTCAGAATGTTTCGTATAATATATACAAGTATTTGGACGCCTGATCCAATCCATTCGAAACATCGATATCTCTATTTTATTTTCAACATTATGACAGGAAATTATTTCACTGCTATTAATTCTCAGCATTTCGGCCCACGAATGTTCCGCCGAATCGAAACCGAAACGAGCAACGTACTTTCATCGATCAAGAACCATATTTACATTTAGCAAATATCGTAGATTTTGTCAAACGCGTAGAAACTCTTAGAACGTTGATCGATAGCGCATTAGCTTCCTGCCATTTATCTTAACGATTTGCCCATAAAGATTCGGCAAAATTCTCTCCTAGCGTTTAAAATTGCCTCTACGCAGAGTGAGATTTTTCAAGCGAAGAAAAATACCTGCGAAACTCTTCCAGGGAATACGAAATTTTGCGAGAAAAAATTCGCTCGTGTCTTTTTGTTGATGGAAGAAAGGAAGACACGGCTGTGAACTGGTTTTCCGAAGAAATTGTCTCAGAGTATTATAAATCGTGGATTCGTTTCGGAATTAAGTAAAAAATAATGGAGACCAAAGTCTGGACATGCAAATGACTGGAATACCTAATCGTTTCGGAGAAACAGCTTCGCGAGGAATAATTCATTCGAGATTCTGGAGCCTGGCAGTCTGCTGGCTCCCAACGTCGATCGCTAGAACCGGTCGATACACCTATTCGAAACTTTATTCCATTTAAAAGAAAAAAGAAACAGAGAAGGGAAAAAGATAGACGTTTCGTGGTCCACGCGTATACATTCTGCAACATCGATAAATAATTAACGCTTAAAAGCATCGCAAACATTATCGAAATGAATTATTTTACGGACTAATTAACTGTTAGACGCATGCTTTCAATAATTACTTAAGCATTCCAGCAGCTGATCAAAAGTCGACCATTAAAGCTTCATACAGAAAATTATTATTCATGAGACATTTAGAAAGTTACATAGAGATTTGTGAGTAGATAGTTGTCAGCAGGCTATATTTGATCGAAGAGAATCGATCGGATGAGTCGATGAACAGTAGAGGTCCCAAATTAGACACTTTCGAGAAATACTAAAATCCAAGTGTAAATGCGTAAAACTACACGCCAATGCGAAGAATAGCACGAAAAATTACTCTAGAAATACATATACGGTATATGATAGTCGTTTCAGTTTAACAAAATGTGAACAAGTTAACGAAGCACATTAAGAACATCAAACGAACAATTGACGTTCTATCGAGAAATTTGTCGAGGGAAGGCTGCTGTTCACAGGCAGAGCGACGACGACTAATTCTCTTAACAGCATGATGAGTTTGCTTTAAGTAGTATCTTTTACCGCTGTATTATTTCCTTTAATTTCCTAACTGCAACATGTGTCGAGCTCAGGAACAGCACAGGTCTAATGGTTTTATTTGAATTGTAAGAGACTTAGGAATAACGTTGAACCACAGGTAGACAGACATGAACGTTCGTCTGAGTTGGCATGACCGTATTTGCATTGGGAGAGCACTGTAAAATTAACAGCGTTGACGATAAAAGGCAAAACTAACGCTATTCATCGAAATGTCTGAAAACGTAGCTTTCGAATACGCGCTGTTCTTCAACTCACCGATTCAATTAGACAGCTGGAAATAATCACTGCGTTTGTAGGGGAGCACGGCATCCTTTCGGAAATTTCAAACTTGTCTATCTTCACTTGCGGATGTATCAACTGGAAAGCGAATCAGTGGAGACGTTGTTAATCCTACGATACGTAGACGTGAGCTGCAACGACAATTGTAGAAACACGTTCTCCGCGTGTATGTTGGTTAGTTTAGTAGAAAAGTTGATGGGAAAAATTCAGTCTGCTGGAAAAATGATAAATTCTGCAAGTGAATGTCGCAGGAAGAAATTCGCTGTTTTAATAGCGACGTTTAGCCACTTCAGAGCTGACATAAACATAACCCAAATCCTGACGTAACTCAGGTATAATCGAATCCTGGATCACACCTGACAGTGATATAATCCTTGCCCAAGTCAGATTTAATAAAAACGTGAGCAAAATCCTGATTTGACTAAAGCGTCACCCAAAGCTAACTGAAGTCTACAGCTCGTGCATAACTCAAATCTAATCCAAACCTATCTCAAGCTTCTACTTTTTGGTCTAACTGCAGCCTGGATGGAATGTAACTTGAATCTCGGTCGACTAAGAAAATGCATCGATTACACGTGAAATTATTCAACGATCGAGACGAGGAGATTACATTTTTAAAATTTATTACTTGAGAACAGCACGATTTGTCCGAGTGTGTGTTAAATCACGTGTGCCGAGCCGCAGACTCGTGAGAGGGAAAATCCGATAATCCTGAATGGCATAGCTGAACTTGAATGGTAAAAAGCATTTTGTCGTTACTGTTTTTCATCCTTATCTCTAATTGTAAGTCCACGCATAAAGATAGCATTGGACGCAAGCATAAGTTTCCAGCGCTTATTCAATGATCATACATAGACTCGTAAGTGTGCTGAGAGCGAGTGGTGAATAATTGTTTATAGCTGCCATATCGGTTCGTAAAGCTGAGAGCTATAAACTGAACTAGACCTAGACCTAGACCTAGACCTAACTCTCGTAGAACGTAACGTAGACTCAGATCTAGAAGTACACATAGATCCAATTGCTAATCCTGTTCTCTCGATCTTGCCATTTCCGGTTGAATTTTATTTTTCCAGCGTTAAAAAATATCTCAAATTTGAAGAAAATATGGGAACATTCTTATCGGTACGTATCCTTGCTCGTTTCAATTGCGTGATGAAATATTGTCTTAAAACATTCCGAATGTTTTTCGTTTGCTAAAATGAAAGCCGAATTGAAAGGTAAAAATTCGATGATCGTGTAGCATGGTTAAACCTGACATTGACCTTAAGTCGAATGGAATCGAAATCTGACTGGCTTTGATCCTACCTTTCTAATACCCGCTTGACTGATATTTAATTCTCTACGACTGAAAATTGTCAGGATATTGTTAATCTTCTGCCGATCTGTTAAACAAAAAGCTGCTCTCTCGATGGCCTTGAAACCAGTCACCCTGACCTATGCAACCGGTCCCCACCATGTAAACTGGTAGCGCGAACAATTACACGGTCCAAGCCATGAGACAGGTGAATATAAAGGCAGTCGCACGACCGTGCTAAGCTATTAGTCCGTCTGCTTCCGACGACCGGTTCTCACCGGTCAATCGGCCGATTTTATAGTTCGATTGACTTATGTTCACGTATTTAAGCCAACCATACGCATTTTATCGACTTACGCATCAATTTTCGTTGTGCAACGCGGGAAAATCCGAATTGTCTGCTGCCGGACGCGAGTTAGCAATTGAAGAAGATGATGCTCGATAGAAATGCCAGGCAACTGACGTTGATCTTGACCGTGGTCTCCGTGGCCTCCGCCAACAATCTGTGGCCATCGTGCTCCGGAAAAACTATGATGAGTAAGTGATTATAATTCAGATTTTATTAGTGGTAGTGAATCGATAAAGATTTTATTGCATGTTATGTTAAAAATGGAATTATGAAAATTTGAGAATTGGAGCGTATATATATAATCAAGCGATGTAGAAGTCAGAGTAATTGGAAATTGGGACGTGGAAAGTCAGGGAAAATGAGGATTAGAAATTGAGAAAAGGGAAAATTGGAAACATTGACATGAGAAAATGGGAAATTATGGCATATATAGTTACGTAATGTGGAATTAAGAGTAATTGGAAATTGGGGTATGGAAAGTCAGGGAAAATGAAAATTAGAAATTCAGGAAAGGGAAAATTGGAAGCTTGACATGAGGAAATGGGAAATTGAAGAAATTGGGACATATATGATTAAGTAAAATGGAAATCAGAGCAATTGGAAATTAGGATATGTAAAATTAGGGAAATTGAAAATCAGGCATAAAAAAAATTCAGGATTAGGAGATTAGAAGAGTTAGAGCGTTATAGAAATTGAACATTAGAAAATGAGATTAGGAAAATTAGAAACTCGACACGGAAGTAATAAAAGAAATTCGAACTTGGCGAATTAACAAAACTAGAAATTTAGGGCTAGAAAATTAACGGAAACTGTACATTAGGGAATAAAAAATTAAGAAAATTGTAAATAAGAAAAATTAATAGGAAATCAGAAGATGGAAAACTCTAAATCAACGAATGGCCCGTTAAAGAAATTAGAAATTAGAGAGCTTGCAGAGAAAAATTAGACAAAGTGCAAATTAATTAAATTTTCAAAATTAATCATATTAATTTAACGATTGATAATTAATTATGTGAGAAAAATCAGAAAAATACGAAATAAAAGAAGCAACGAATCTTTGGTAGCCGAGAGCAATGAGAATTAACATAAAAGACCACAAAATTCCAAAATCTTCTATAGAAAAGAATTAGCCATTCTATCGTTAGAGAAAAAAATCTGGAACAATCAACGTCCCAGTGGTCACGAAATAATTTCTTCACTCTATGCTCGTTTAACCACAGAGGTTTGCGTAAGGGTCGAAGAATTCGCTCCGGAAAGCGTCGGCTCGATCTTTGCATTTGCCTCTGTTCCACAGTTTTAACGCTTTGTTCGTGGCACGTGGATTTCTAGTGCAGGTGATTCATCTCGTCGAGAAGCACGATTTGAATAATCGCCACGGAACCGTGTACCGTGATTTCCAGTTCGTCTAACGCTCTTCAACAAGCGCGATAAGAACGTGACTAGGCATAAGCAACTTTTAAGTATCCTTAACTCTCGTCTAGCTATAATTAAGTCATTTCAAGCTCCAGTCATGAAATGCAACTATACGCTGCATTTTTAACGCTTCATCTAAGTTTTCAATACGATTTTATTTTTAATTTATCTCCAATTGTTGATTCGGGAATGTTCGTTCCATTTATACGGCCAAACTGAAGCGTGTGATTTTTCCTTTACGTGTATCGTTTCCAATCAACGTACGCATCGTTCCTTTCTATGACTTTTCGCCATTATTGTGGCAACTTCATTATTCCATCGGCGTAGAATTGCTTAGTCTTGCGAGGAAAAGAAACGTACCAATTCGTTTTTGCAATCTTCCAAAGAAGGCAAGTTCTCATTGTTGAAGTATTTTTCTAACGAGCGAAATAAGCGATGATCTGAGCGTGCAAGATCAGGAGAATATGGTAGATGGGGTAGAACGTGCCATCCAAATTGCACCAATTCTTGTCCTCTGACGATGGACACGTGGTGGTCTTGCGTTGCCTTGGTGAACCGTGCTTCAACTCCTTTGAACAGATCAACAGAGAACAAGTTACTTTATTGTTCAATTTAATATAATCATCGATATAATTTCATTATATTTCTCTAATATAGTTTTGATAATTTGATATATACAGTAACGGACGAAAGAAAGTTTAAAATTGATACACTATGAATTTTGGTAACTTTCGCTATACTAACAATTTTTTATTATATTGGTAACGGTCATTGTAATGAAATATTTTTGCCTATACCTCGAAAACTAAGGTCAAGCGACGATAACACGTATAGGGAAAAGTTATTCAGAATCGTGTCCCTGACCGCGTATTTCAAGGTCATCGAAATTGGTGTGGAGTACCATTTGTAAATTATTATTATTATATTATTATAATTATTATTATCGTATACGTGTACGTATCTAATTCAATGTTCGGATATTATCGTAGAGTGGCTATATATCTCACAAAATTAAACAATTGCACGAAGCCGGTAAATTGTATTTACGTTGCATCGTTCTAACAACCATTTTGTTGGAAATGAGTAATTGTCCGGTGATTTATGGACAGAGCATGTATATTTACGATACTGGACAGTTAAACGACCGAATTAATTTCCGATTGGTTCTGGCAGATAACGATACCATTCGACAAGAACCGATAAATTCGTTTCTTCGACCTCTTTTCCATTTTTCAACGTTTCTTCTTTTTTTCCTCTGGCCGCGTAATTGTTCCGCACCTTGGGCATTTTAAATGTTCTCAAAGCAGGGATCCTCCAATTACCGCGGAAAAAGCAAGTTCCTTTGTTCGTGCGATGCGTCAAGCGCACCGCTCGGTCTCCGTTGAATAACAGTTTCCAGTCGGCAATTAGTCAAGTTCGTTCAACGATCGCGTATCTCGTTCCGCTCGTGAATATTCCCATTGAGAACGAGCATCGGGAAACTGTGCACCGAATTCGAAATTTCGCGGAGATGCGCCGTGCTCTTTTCCTTCCCTTGCCCTCAATTCCAACGACTCGTTTCCGGTCCGGTCGGGACGCTGCCCCACAGCCTCTATTGTTTCGATTAAAAAGCTGCAATATGAGAACGATTTTATTTGCCAAGAAAAATTCGATAGAAAATAGAAGAAGGAGAGAAAGCAAAGAGAAGAATATTATTTCGGTCGTGGGGATATTTATCTAGGGGAAAGAGAAAGGAGGGGTGTCAAAAAGTGGCAAAGTTGAGAAAGGCTTTGGATGGTAAGAAAGAAAGGTTCGAGAGAAAATACACGAAATAGCGACGAAACGAACGTTATATTTGTCATAGGGATATTTATTTATCTAGAGAAAAATGAAGGATAATGAAAAAGTACCAAATTTGTCCGCTCTCAGGCATCCAATTTTTAATAAGGCATCGCGCTATAGTTTTTAAGATAGAAAAGTACTTATGGCAAATGCGACGGGAAAGCTGTAAAAAATGTAGAGAGAAAGAGGGAATTTAAAAAATTGTTCTTCTAATAACGAAGATTTAAAATTGAAGGGAAAAGACAACAAAGTCGCGGGAAGAATCGGTATTGCAAGAGTAATTATCGACTGAGACGGTCGAGTGATCGGGCAGGCCTTCCCTTGAAGGAATGGAAATAACTGGGAAACTTTGAATGGAGGCCAGCAGCCAGGGACTATTTATTTAACAAGCTGGCAAGTCCATTCCCACGAAATCCATTTAACCAGGCGCTACGACAAGAGAATGGAGTTAGCAGGTGTCGGTCGAATCGTTACGTACCAGCCAAGCCCTGCTCATTTCCGCTGCAAAAAGAAACCAACCCGCGCCCAGTGCTGCCAACTGATCCGCCGTCGCGCTAGATCGTTTTTTATTTTATTTCTACCGATTTTACGTAATAATACTAGAATCTCGTCGTTTCTATAGCTCTGATCGTGTGACGTGGGTATTCTAATTAAATGTCAATCAAATATTAAATAGAACGGTAAAGGAAATCAATTTTTAGTGACAAAATGACTGAAAATTATGAAACAATTAATCGTTTATACGGATTAACTTTCGGATGGAAAACTTTCATTGATATAAATATATCATTAAATATATTATATAATATATATTATATAATATAATTATATTATATGAATATGTTATGTGATATCATATGACATATATATATCTATCGTTGCGTATTGTTTCTTTGTTCTTTTCGTTTTCTAGTAACTTTGATGCTCTCCAACGACGAAAACGCGGAAAATTGGAGGAAATGGAAACAAAGAAAATTATTTTAATTTCCGTGGTAACCTGATGTTGTACAGCGAACGTGCCACTATTCGAAATTTCAATAATTTCAGGTCGTTACGGCAAAGCCGAGAATATATGACTCGTCGTAAAAAAGGAAACGTGTCTATTAAGAGGCGAAATTAGCCGAATATTTGCTCGGTAAAAATGGCGGGAAAATCGACGGCACAGTTTCGAAATGTAATCTGTGAGCGACACGACAGTTAACAAATAGAAAAAACACGTGCTAGATATAGAATTAATTTCGTAATCTCATTTTCGGATAACAATAGGCGTAGGTATCTATGAAACGTTAATTCTTTAGTTCGGGTCACATCGAAATTTAAATTCCGATATTTTTACTTATCCTAAAATAATTAAAAATAAGTATAAAATAACATGAAAGTAGAAACAACTATTTACTCAAAATTACATGGTGTCATTTAAAATATATTCGTATTATACGAAACAAAGAATTAGCACAAAAAAGTAGCTTCCAAAAGTTAACAAAAGTAAACCATTTCGTTTTCATAACTAAGAGAAATATGTTTATCACAATAATCAATAGCAATCGGACTGCTCATTTCGAACGTAGCGTGTAAGTCCATTTTCCTTTGTTCTAAGCTATTCGCACTTCCACGAGTCGAAAAATCCTGATAAATCACGAACTAAAAATACATTGAAAATTTCGATACTCGAAGATTTCGTACGTTCCAAAATTTCAACATCGCAAAATCAGAGACAGCACACGCGCTTACTCGAATGAAAGATACAAAGCACGACAGGTGGCTGTACTTAAAAATTCTCATTACGTACCGTTTTATACGGGGATATCCCCCAATTCCCCAACCATGTTACAGCGAATCCGTGTCGTAAGAGTAACCATTTGCACGGCGGATAGGTGTATTTAAAAAAAGAGAAAGAAAAGGAGGAGGGGGACGAATTGAAACGTTAAACAAAATTCATGTAAAGTCCCGTTGTTTTTATTGCCGGAAGTATCGAACAAATTCGCCGTAATTAAACAGACAAGGGAGAGATAAAGGTGGAAAAAGAGGGACAGAAGAAGCAAAGTAACTTTATTGCTCCGGTTTTCGTCCAGCTGTGCGCCGACCTAGCTTCATGAATAATTCAGCTCGTACATTATTTACGGGGAGAAAATTGGAATCTATTACATTTCGATAGAACGGCGAACATCGATTCGACGGTAAAAATACCGTATTCAGCCGTGCGAGCAGCCACGAGATTCGATTACATTTGCGAATTAAAGCAGTTGCCGGTTAATTACGGGAAATCCGTAAATTTGTGGGCGCGCGCGTGCAATAAACGCCAAGATGCTCCGCGAATTGTTATTCAAAACGAACGACTCGTGCTGAACTCTCGTTCACGCATCACCGGCGAATTACGATATTTCGGATTTTGCGAATTTCTCATTCCGCCTACGAATATTTTCATTTAAAATTCCAATACGCCAGATAGCGAAACGCTACATTTACGTTCGACCCATTCTATGTCGAGTACTACTATAATTTAATAACTATAACGTTGATGGAAATTCCAAGCTTTATACAAAGACGAGCAGAACGTACCGAAGATGCAAAGAATGCAGGATGGCGCGTAATTCGTGGTACAAATGGGGCTGCAGAATAAAACGAAACTCGATAATAACAAAATTGCGTGGCAGGCGTAGTTTTTGAAAAAATCGAATTTGAAAATTTGCGAAGTATGCGTAAATTTGCTCAATTCCCAGCTAGAGAGGAGATTATTCAGATCGATAGAAAGTTATTCTACGCGTGAAAATAAGTCGAATACGTAGAATATAATGTTTTCGTTTTAAATTTCATTTTCGAGAAAAACGAATTTGAAAATTTATTTAATACGCGCATATCGGGCTATTTCTTGACTAAAATATATTCAAATCTATATCTGCCTATTTTTCCCCCCCTCTATTCTTTCCCTTAAACAATGGAATTTTATACTTCGTTCTCGACTTATTTTCGAATGTAACATAACCTCTGTCGATTCTGTCTATTCCTGTCCAACCAGCTATCGATCAAATTCGCGAATACTTCACAAATTTTTAAGCTCGAATTTCCCCCCAAAAAAATGATGCCTTCAACGCAATTTTATTATTCTCGATTTTTGCCATAGAGTCTCCTTGACCCTATTTGCATCATGAATTACGGATCACCCTGTACAAAATAAGCAAAGTACGGTACTCTTTGCCATGTTTAATGGATAAACCAAATTTTTTATCCAGGTTCTAGTTTCTAAATTATATTTTAAAAGATAGAAATTTGCATAAATATCCGTACAACGCTAGATATACTTTTTGAATAACCTGATACTAATCAGTAAAACGAGAAAGTAAGGCGAGGAAGTGACTAAAAATTGTCCAGAACTGCAAGAAGAAAATTCGATTGCCGATTCGCGTCCCAGTGGGATAGAAATTTGCATTCCTCGTCTTCGTAGAGGAGCTAAAAGTTATTAGGCGAAAGAATACGGTAGTAGGAAAGTTGTCTGTCGAAAGACAGAGGGAACATCGTTAAAGCAAATTCCTGGAAAGTTTTCCGGCACGTTGGCTAATCCAGCTGGCCAAGAAAATGGACGAAAGACTGAGCGGGAAAAAAAAGAGACGAATTTCAACAAGGCGATAGAATCCCTTACATTAACGTTACGTTTGAATAATTGCACAAAACGTTTGAAACAGCCTGTACGTGTTGAAAAGAATACTAAAACGATCAATCGAAGTGTTGAAAGTTCGAATTCTTAATTGGAATCTACCAGAGAATGTTCATATTATTGTTTGAACGTTGCTTTGCATCATTCTGGACAATCTCTAACTATTCTCCAAAGATTCTATTCGCGTTAGATTATCTGTAGACTGCCCAGAGGGTAGGAGAACTTACCAGTCTTAACTAATATCCAGAACAATCTAGTTCGTAATTCAGTTAGTACCTGTTGCTACAGGATTAGAGATTCCTTCAAGCTAATAAGATTAAGTTAAAAGATTCAGTTTTTGGTGGGGCCTTACGGACCATCTCACGCGCCGTAACATAAATGAAAAAAGAGCCGAAGATTTTTCCAATCTTCCTTTTGTATATGAACAAATGTAAAACAAAAACCAGTTGCAATCTCTTTAGAAATACTTTGTCACTATTTTACAGTAATATGTAGATTGGTGCATATAGTGGATCTACTTGATTGCCTATGGATTTATTTATAGGATCCACAGACTTATCCTGCGAGGAGAAACAGACTATCTTAGACGAGCATAATCGTTTGAGACAACTAGTGGCTCTGGGCCAGATCAATGGACAGCCCAGTGCTGCCAATATGAGAGAAATGGTAAGAAATAAAGCTATTTAAACTTCCCGCCTTTTTATCTTCTTGCAAAGAACTACTATATGTACATAACCTACAATAGATCAACTGCAGATTTTTATTCATTTATGAGAATTTTAATGCAAGAATGCGCAGAATACACGTAATATATTAAAATATATAAAATATCCAAAGTATAGTGCCCCTTGTGATATTTGGCAAGTGAAACAAATCAGTGCTCAGGTCCTACTTCTTCAGTTACATTCATAACAATACGAATTTGCATAAATATCCGCTGCCTAGTAATCGATTACTGTAATTGCCTTCTTAAACGATTTTACGAGAGTTCGATTTGGAAATTTGTTACTAGAAGATAGGGACTCTTTTCAGATCTGGGACGACGAATTGGCTGCCATGGCGCAAAGGTGGACGAATCGGTGCGCTGAGATCCACGACGATCTCAGGAATGTTCGTAAGTAGATCTACAACTACTTGTAACCCCTTTAATTAGCAGGACGCTACTTTTGAGTCACTCTGTAGATCAACGCTGTGCTGTGCAGCGTTTGCATGAAAAGGGCATCCGCATGAGACAAGTCACGTGATCACAATTGATCAACAGCACACTTAACAATTCGAAGCATCTGATAAAGCTATAATAGAGATCCCTTTATACGAATTTCATTTATCAAAAACAAATTTTAATTAGTGACCAGTTGATTGAATTCCAACCCATTGAATCCGCTTATTCGAATATGAACTCTTGGTTTATTTGAACGAGAAATGACAAGCTGTCTGACAACTCGGTAACTTCTTGTTATATAATAATCATAAAATCTTCTAAGATCAAGTTTTATTAAAAATAGGAAATATCCTCTGGCGTTTAAACTTCTAAAGAACATACATACAAACACATATTGTATATGTTCTTGCGTATTTCGATTCGGCTAACTTTTACGATCAATGGGCCCCCTTATAAATGTTAGACTTTTCGTGTACCTTCTTCGTAACACAAATTCAGAGAGAAATCGGGAGATCCAAAGGAGATTTTCTTTCCCTTTCACGACATTATTAACGTGGCCTGAACAGCGATGATCCACGCAACGTAGAACAATCGATAAATTAGTGAACCAAGAAATCAGCCGACATAGAGTACGATCCTCTGTCGGTCCACAGTGAAACAGACTATCGATCATGATTAACGACGATCGATCTGCAGGCAGGTTCTCTGTGGGACAAAATATGGCTCGAGCATGGACAACGAGGCCCCCGGGACCGTACGACGACCAGCCAAACTGGCGCCAGATGATCAACGGCTGGTTCGACGAGGTACATCACTATCAAACAGGCTATAGCGATGCCACCGGCCATTACACTCAGGTTAGTTGTCCTTGCTGCTCTTAGATGTCCTATCCGATCCCTTGAAACCATTATAGTAGGTCACTATACTGTGATTTCACCGAGCAAAAGTGAGTCCCAGGAAACTATTACGGGAGGCCATTATAGTACACTATAGCTATGGTACGTTAAATGGAAATGAAATTTCTGAGAGAATCTAACGTCAACGAAGAGAATTTTTAAGATATTCTAAGTAGCCGATGGCTCGGTTGTAATGGAAGATGCCTTGGCAATGATGATTTTCTAAAAATTCTAAATTTTATTCAAACCACAAACCATTAAGTTCAAAATGGGACAACTATTAGTTGGAAAAAATGAAAGCACCTGTAGCACCAATAACGCACTAATGTAATTCACAAATTAAATAAACATAAAACAAAATAAATAAATGATTAAAATGTAATCGCGGAAAGATGAAACAAAAGCTTGTCTGGTATAATGTTCCAAAAACTGAAAGAACCTGTAGCACAAGTGAGATACTACTCTAATCTAACTCACAGACAGCAAAGTAAACAAATGAAGGAATAAAATGTGATCACAGAGACGAAACAAAAGTTTGTCTAGCATAATAATTTAAAAAATTGAAAGAACCTGTAACGCCAGCAAGGTAATAGGAAGCATCAAGGGAAAGCATTCGAGAAATTCGTGAAAAATATTCTAGGAGACCTTAGACCTTAGGCAAAAAATCTCGAGTATGCAAAGGGATGAAGCAGGTTTTAAATTACTTGCAGCTTGTCTGGGGTGACACATATCTGGTGGGCTGTGGCTACTCCTTCTATTACGATCCTGCCCGGGGCTACACCAAGAACTACGTCTGTAACTATGGGCCCAGGTGAGAATTCTATTTCCCCTATTTCCTTTGGCCAATCGCTTTCATTCGATATTTGAGCGCAAATTTTCAACGAGCAAGACCCAGAAAGAAAACTCTTTTGAAATTCGAGATCTGATTCGGCCTATTCTCGCCGCTTCAATTGTTATCAATCAATAACAAAGCCAATCCTTCTCCAATATTCGATTTTTATGTAACAATGTATCCCGACAGTAGAAGCAAGAATTACGACAGATGGAAGCAGTATCATAAACAACAATCTATACCCTGAATTATCGTCGAGTAAAAATTGATTGGTTCTACTAGAAAAATGACCTTTGTCGAAGCTGGTTCTCATTAAAATCTAGCTTGTCCGCTGAAGATTTTCAGCAAGATAGTCTTTATATGAATTTCAATCGTCACAAGTATCATTTCAGTAACTTCATACTTTAATCAGTTATAATAACAAACGAACGCTATTTTATATAATTATTTTTAAATATAATATCGAGCACTATATTTTATACATACATTTTTATACGTTATACATAGAGCACTATTCTATGAAAAATAGGAATAAATTGACTTTTACCACAATGATTCTCAGCCAGCCATATTAAGATGATTTAATCTAATAACAGAAACGAAGGAGAAGAGTATTAATAATTTTTTTGGATAAAAATATTAAAATTATTAAAGAATATTAAATTTTATTAATTAAAAAGATCCAGTGCAAAAAAGGCTATTCCAAAAAAATTGGATAAAGATTGGAATCTATCGATGGAAAATTATTTATTTCCCTCTGGTGGAAAGAAACATCAATTGACAGAGATCGTATTTGTTATGGGTTAATTTTTAACCGAGTTGAGAGTGTAAGAAAGGAACGAAAATGGAAGTTGGTCCCGATATTCCTCGAGGAAATAGTCGGAGGATTCTAAACGAAACGCCACGCGTATTCAATCCTACCATAAATTTCCTTGCTTCTCGAGTATTTCCCGTCGATCGGCAGCTTATTACTGTCAACAAATTGAACGCGCCTGTACCGCCTTTTTCCACTGTGAAAAGGCCTCCTCGAATACGCAATTTTCTCGAATCTGTGGTTCGATTGAATTTTTAGAAAAAACCTTTAATACATTCCTAAAATGCTTCAGATTTCCTCGATTGACGTATGAGCAAATCTTTTCAGTCTTCTGAATTTTTTTTCTTTTTTTTTTGAGAGTTCAACAAAAAAGAAAAGATTGAAAAGAGGAGAAATAGTTAAAACTGTATGATAATCGATGGAAATAATGACGAAACAGTTGCTTACTGCACAAATATCCTATGTCCGTCTTCAGCATTATCGAGAAAAGCAAATAGACAAGTAAAAGAAATAAACAAACGTTTCAATGAATTCGATTATATAGCATTGGTTGCAAATTGTACATTGATCCCTTTTAGGAACATAAAGTGACAAAGATAGATCAGAAAATAGTTCTTGAAGATATTTCTATACAGATAGTACACTTATAGTACAGTACAGTACAATACAGTATAGTATACTAAATACAATAAACGAAAGTATTATATTTGACAACTTCATCAAGTAGGTATAAATGTGATTCTCATACAGCTACTTAAAGAGACAGTGAAGAACAGAATTTGTTACATACAGAAACAGCAAATTTCAGAAAAGGTGGACATAGAACATTTGTACAGTAAGCCAACGATATCTGAATATTTCTTCTCAAAGCTCAAAGTTTACACTTCTATGCCTCGAGTTCGAGTAGCTTATGGAAAACTATCTTCTTCAACTCACTTCTATATAACGGCTCTTCCTAACTAATGACTCTGATAAATCTCACGATCCTAATAATTCTCTGTAAGTCTCCGTAACTGTAACTTTCTATAATTCTCCGTAGGTCTGTACAACTCTAATAGCACTTTGTAAACAATTTATGACAATTTGAAGAAGCTTCAGGCGACCAGTCATATCCGTCTTTCTTCTAACGTTTTATTTTACATTGCAGCGGGAACGTGATCGGCTTTGAACCGTATCAATCGGGCCAGCCTGCCTGTGGCAATTACGGGATGCTTTATTCAAATCGATACGCTGGCCTTTGTTGTGAGTTTCACGTAATAATTACTGTCCAGTTATCGCGATTAATTTCAGAACGAAGGAAACGACTATTTTTAATAGTAATTAATTCAGCGTTAATCTTGCAGAGGTCTTAGTCATACTGAAACTATGTAGTTGTGTATTTAGATCATAGTTAGTAGATCATAGTGACACTATGTAGTTGTGTACTGTGTGGACCTTTACGCGTATTTATATTTCTACGGACGTATTTAACAAAAATTTCATTTCTCTACTGAATATTATAATAAGCACCGCGTTGGATAGTTCATATATTTTTTAACGTTACATGCATTTCGTAGATTTTTGCATCGTTGAATTGCCCAGAAATGCATAAACATTCGCAGTCTGTTAATACGTAGCGACTTTAAAGCCACGTAGTAATGTCAACCCTTGCATGAAGAAAGCTATGTAAATACGTCGGAGACATTTACCTTTACTAAAACAACAAATTTGTAATTATTAGATAAAACATTCTTATCCCCTTGCGACGCGAACATTAGATAAAAGATAAAATTAACACCGAATTGAGTAAAGCGATTACAATTTGTTGATCAAAGAACGCATGAAATATTAGGTTGCACGAAAAGTTATTCTATCGAATTTATTGAATTAATTTATTAAATGTACGATCCATTTTATTCTATAAGAACAAGAGACTATTGTAGACAACTAGACAGACTAGACTCTTGTTCCAATAAAACAAAATGGATCATACATAATTCAATAAAATAATATAAAACAAAAAATGTTGTGCATCTATTGTTTCCTTATAAAACGAAAGAAACTTTTGGTACAACCTATAACATCGGTCACAAATAATATTAATATATTCCATACATAGAAATCTATTATATTCAATAAATGATAAACATGTGAAAAATCTTTGCAAACGATTTACCATGATAATAAGGAGAATGTTAGTATTTCTATTTAGATTTATATTTCTATTTAGATTCCTCTTCGATTTAGTATTTCTCCAATGAATTTATGTTGTCCTGTTTTCAGCTGCGGAACACTACTACTATCTGGGAGCATTGTGCAGTTATGGTTAATGATTTTCATATTCACATGCAGAAACAGACAAGTGATTCAATTGGTTTTTCAAGGACCACACGTCGTCGAAGCCGATCGATAGATTTTCTGATAGTTCTATCTGATTTGCTTGAATATTCTAGTCTCTAAAAAATAGTCCGTGATTGTAAAGACCAAAACTATAGAAAAGTTATTAGAATAATAAGTACTTACTAATCGTTCCGTGCGGTTTACCCAATGATTACGCGAGTTTCCGTTAACCCATTAAGCTGAAATTCGATCATCTCGTTGGCAGATCTGTTCTGTTACATAAAGCAAAATTAAACGAGGATCCATATTTGAAATATGCGAAAACCAAACGATTTCGTGTTTCACTGGAATGTAATAACGATTATTACGAATCACGTGTAATGCAACTTTGCGAAGTGACGATATATGTAACATCAATACGTAACGTTCCGGCAGGGTAATAGGATTTTGTAAATATTAATATCTCGTGGCCTCGATTCAACATTGAAAGAAGTGAAAAATTAAATCGTTGAAATTTGTAATCTTGTAAATGTTGAGAGTTTCGCGATAAAATTATTCGCGGAGCTTGAAATATGTATGGAAAGAATTAAAAATAAAATACAAATTGTAGAAGAATGTTGGAAAAAAAAGGAATTCGATCATTGATTTTAATTACAATCCTTCTATATTAAAAATATCTGCTTGTTGATCGTTAATCTTCTTCCTTGTATCGATGTTGTACGATCATGATAACATTGTTTTATAAAGACAAATTAAAAAGCACTATCCTAATCCATGTTCAACATCTTGCTACGAAAGAACGATAAAAGGAATAGAAAGATGGTAGATTTTTAAAGCTATAAAAAATATTCAGTCCTTCCACCAACGCAACGATTATGTTTCAATTATGAAATCAATAGTGGAATCATTTTTGGAATTTAAAATATGTATGAAAAAAATTGAAAATAGGATAAGAACTGTAAAATAATATTGAAAAACAGGGAGCTCGGTCATCGATGTTGATTGCAGTATAACTTTGTATTTTTTATATATATTTTTTTTTTACAACCTTTTAAACCATCAATGTTTCCTCTTTCGTAGTTAATCCACTCTTTTGCATTATCGACAGAATTATTTTTTTAATCCTTTGTTCCATGACTTTATTCAATGTCAATACTGTGTAAACATGGCACAAATATTTCGATAATAAATAAATTAAGAACTATCCTAATCCATGTTTAACACGGTGCTTCGAAAGAATAATAACACGAATAGAAAAATGGAAGATCTTAAAAGCGAAGATGAAAGGTGTGCGGAGTAGTCTTAGAAATAACCAGTCCTTCCACCAAAGCAACCTCGATTATGTTCCAATTTTTCGATTTCCGGTTCCTACCCATTTTAGCAAAATGTAATCTTCGCGATAGGATTTGAACATCTTCGGAATCAAACATTTTACGCGAACGAGAGTTGTGCACCATTCTAGCAAGTTTCTTCTCATTTGATACCTGCACTTCCTATGCATTTTGCATCGCGGTCGTTACGTGACTGCAACTGCAAACGCCGGGTATAAATATTTACGCGACCAGAAAGATACGGCGCTCGGGTTTTTTTCACAACCCATGCACGGCGATCATTCTTTTTTCCAAGCTGTCTCAATTAATTCAATTCGTTTCGAGCCGTTTAATTGTCGGTATAACATGGAAAAACGCGAGCCGGTTTCCTCTAGCTACAAAATATTCCAATTTAAAAAGCTGCCTCTGTAAATTTTGTAGCAGCTGCAGTTGTGAAATGCAGCAAACAATTGAATCGATGAATCGAAGAACAATACATCCTGGAAATCACATTTTGAGATATTTCAAAGACTATCTTTAGTTTCTTTCTTTTTGTGTGTGTATGTGTATTATCAATGTCATTGATTTTATAGCGTTGTTGCAATTTAAACACGGTCATGCTAAACGAGATAAACGTCCAT
Organism: Bombus flavifrons; assembly: GCF_040668555.2. NCBI lineage: Eukaryota > Metazoa > Arthropoda > Insecta > Hymenoptera > Apidae > Bombus > Bombus flavifrons. Next base: position 5,422,602 of record NC_138457.1, on the reverse strand, counting down.
ATATCTGTCTACCTGTGCTTGAACATCGTTTATGAGTCTTTTATAATTAAAATGAATTTAATAATTGGACTTGCACCGTTCCTCGACTCAACAGAATTTTTAATCTGCAAATGAAACAAATTAATACAGTGGCAAAAAGTAGTAGTACCTGTTAACGTTAAAAGTAATTAAAATACAAATGATTTAATGCAATTTGATTACCAAAGTAAATTCAGCGTGATGTATAAAAGAATTAGTCGTCTTGTTGACGAGTCCGATTAGTAGTCTTCCAAAAACAAACTTCATAGAATGTCGATGCTTCGCTACAGATGTACTTCATCAATTTGGTCACATTTTCTATACTATTTTTACTCTCATTAAACCGGAGGGACTGTCCCAATCACAGACATTTATACTTCCAATTTTAAAAAATGGCTAATTTCGTACTTATATCGTTTTTCAACTCGCTAGTTCGATTTTACTATTTTCGCTCGTCTAATTGCAAAGGATTTAACTGATAACTTAGCTGATGCGGTCTGTTCCGACCAAATATATTACTGTTATTTTTCTTTGGAAACAATTTTTAAAGTTTCGAACGAAAATAAAAAGGATTAAAGAGAGAGAGAAGGCAAACAAATTTTCTGTTCGAACGTTGCATCGTGTTCGGACAGGAAGACCGCTGACACGTGAATATAAACAGGCGGAATTTCGTATATATCGCGTATAGAATTATCGTTTAATAAAACACAACAGTGAGATAAAGTGGCGGATTATACAGACGCAAAAATCGCGCAATAAAGTTTAATTCCCTTATTCGGGGACAGCGAAATCCCGGATATCCGAGCGGCAGGCTTTCCTTCGCAATTCTTTTTGATTTATTGTTAACCGTCTGTGGCCCGCCGTATTGTGCTATCCGGTTCCTGATTCACCAAGTTTAGCCTCGATTCTCTGCTATTTACATGTGCAAGAAACATGTATATTTAATTAGTTATTATGCTCGTCCAAATAAGTTAGACTTAAGAATAAGAATGTAATATTCGAACTTGATGTGGCTATGTATGCAACATAAAAAAAAGTATATTTTATAATCGCTGTACATGTGCGAACCTTGTACAAATGTCGCCTATGTGCTGTTGTTACGATTCTGTTATGGACACGTGCGGGCGGGACTATCGCAGCTTACGTCTCTGAATACCATAGTCTTCTCTATGACTTGTACGAGATAAGCTGACCGGATTGAGTATCACTGTGCGCCCCGCTGCTTAGGCTGACCTTCTTTTGTTTGTGAATGGAGGTTTGCTCGCGTGTAGGGTTTTTTGGCCGATTTTTAATTGTCAATAACTAAAAAACAAAGCCAAAAACGCAATTCTATTATTCGTGATTTTCATCTCATTTCGCCTTCAAAAATCATTCCTTAAATTTCCTGACACCTATAGCCGAACACACTGTATAGATCAACTAAAAAGTATAGACTAGTCGAGGTCCTCTGCTTCTATTATTTTCTCATTCCAAAGAAACCTTAATAGATAATAATTTAGCCTTCGGGCGACCATGACGGATTTGTCTTAACTTTATTATCCTAAATCTTAACCTTACTATCTGATTAATCAATTTATAAATTTTTGTTAATATAAGGATTTACATAAAGTTGGATAAACAAAAGAAATAACAATGGATGTTCAATTTTAAATAAAATTTTAAAACCAGTCATTTGATCGAGCCTGGTAAGGTTGATGTTAAACTCGTGTCCATCTCGCTAGAAAAATCGAACAAAAACTTTCTGTTAAACACAACAAAATGTAAGTTGTAGTTTCTCCGACGTTGGTGTCAACGACGAGATCTCTAGGAACTTTAACATCACGTCTAATGGCATAATTCCGAAAACGCATAGAACAGAAGCCCATATGGAACCTTAACAAAACATCTTCGTGACTATGAGCGTGTTGTGTTTGAATTACAGTTGTTACCACGCAAACTACTGCAATAACAGTTGGTAACCTGCAGGACAATGGCCCTGGGCATCGCTCTTCAACATGAAAGCCAAACACTGTTCAGTTGTGAAATACGGTCGATCAGGAGTCGAAGTTGTAATCCTACAAGAGGATCAGCGTTAATTGAGCGACATCGAAAAGTTGTAGGTAAATGGTCCGTGGAAAATGGTACGCACGAACAAAGCAGCAGAACGTTCTATTTATGAAGAGGTCTCACCCTCTTTTATGGTCAACGTTATATTCGTGAACTTTGTTAAAAAGAGAAAAAACGTATTAACAGACCCATTAACGATAAAGACGATTGCGCAATTGAGAGGAAGTTGACTCAACTTTCGGCCGGAATGAGAAACGTAAATGACAAGATAACGCTGGAACCAGTTCGACAGGGTCTGTTATAGCCCAGAGAATTTATTGCCACTCGTACGTACAGTGGCTAGCAAAAGTATTTATGTTAAATAAAGTGAATTTTCGTGCGTGTTATATAAAACGTTTTGAAATTTCATTAGCGCTATAATGACATGCCACTGTCAAGATTATATTGGCAAAATTTGGACTTTACCTGAAAATATATACAAAGTTACAAGGTACCTACTGCATGCTTTTATTCGATAAAAAAATTAATACACAATATGAATGGTAATCTTAGCCATATAATATTATTAAATATGATATCATCGAATATCGAGATTTAGAAATATTGCGAATGACGCTTACCTGTTTAAATGCCTCTGTCACCTTTGCCAGATGTACAGGATGTTCGGCTACAGGTGCCAGAAAATTTAAGGGCTGATTCTTGAAATCGAAATAATTTGTTTTTTAATTATTGACAATTAAAAGTCGGCAAATAAAAAGTGTATATTTGTACTAAATACCTTGCTACTTTTTTATACATTTCAAGAATCGTTTCAGGTTTTACCAATATCGTCATAATGGCTGGCTGTCGTTGCGGCGCTACTGAAACTTCAAAATGCATCGTATAACACACGTAACATGTTCATAAAAGTAGAGTCGATGAATATACGAATACTTTCGTCAGCCACTGTAGTTCTTCGATAGGCTGGCGACGAACATTCTACGTCTTTGAAACTCGAATTTTCGGTCGCTGTTAGTCTAAACGTATGCTAATTAGTCAAATGGATGCGCGTTCGTTGATTCAGAGAAGTTTACAGAACTGCACCGAGAGAGATTCTCCGTCTCTATCCTCGGCGAATATTCAAATCAGCCATAAACCAGTCGTGTATACGACGTGAATATACGTGGCATTTAAATTTTAATTCGACGCCAATTTGGTCCTCGGGAGCAGCAGTTGGCGAAAAGGTGAGGAACAGGATCGTTGACGATTACCTTTTTTCTCTGATCCAAATAAATAGTAGAGATATTTCATAAGAATAAAGATACTCATTTACGTAGTGGCGGACAAAAGAAAGTTTATAAAATAAGAAATATGAAAAGACATCATAATTTTACAAAATGTTTTTATATTTAGTAAAAGCAATAAATAGATTTGGATTTAGTGAAAGCAATTAAATACAAAATATTTAATAGGAGAGAGAATAAATATAATATATACCACAGGCTGGATGACTGTTAATTATACGGTAATAAATTTTTAGTGTAAAAGTTACGACAATTCATAGCGTATCAAGTTATTAACTTTCTTTCATCGACTACCGTAATGGTGAAATTAACTGATTTGATTAACGATACAATGAAATCAAAAATTTACGATATCGTTGTTCAAGAGGGCAGGGGGAGGGGAATCTTTCTGTTGCATGACAAAAATAACCTAACCCCAAATCAAGCGAAAATTTTCACACAAAAGATTGTCTGTTCTAAAAAGGAATAAAGAAACATTTATCAAGCGAGAAAATTAATTCCGAGTGTTTCTTAAACAGAACTCAAATTTTATTTATGGATAAATAAAAACTTAATCGTCGATATAATGTCCATCACTTGCCTAAGTTATGTGAAATTACGTAAATGCAGACGGCGTTTTTTTTTCTAAATTGCTATATGAATAAAAAAAAAGGATATTTATATTTAAAATATTTAAAAATTACCCGCCCATTTTAGTGATTATTTTTGGCTTAAATATTTACCCATTTCATATCAGTTTTAACGAAATGTCATCTACGTTTACATGGATCCACCGTGTATCGAATAATAGAAATTATGTTAATGATTTGAAGCTTACGTCACAGCAAAATTTGAATACTCCTCGAAAAGGTGGCGAATTAATTTACAAGCCAAATAATTATCAGAGATGAGCAAAACTAAAAAGTTATCGAATTAATGTACTAACATAACGTATGGTTTCTTGAGTCTCTTATAATCAACTGTTATTATCAGAGGAGAAAATGGATGGATTAAATCTGATCGGAAATTCAATCTCACCCACGATACAATCGAAACCTCGATAACAGTATCGTAAACTCGAGTGTCGTTTAATCGATTCGCGATTGACGCGCTCCTACCTCGAGGATCAAATTTCCCTATAAACGTCCGTCTGCTAGTGACATGCGTATATTCGACGAATTGGGTCGAATTCGAGTCGAGAAACGACAGCACAGAATTGAGAATCGAATTAATTAAGATGCCTCGAGTGGTTTCCACTTTCGTAGTTTTCGTTCTCCGATTACATTAAAAACTCAAGGATTCCTTAAGAAAACTAGGTCTCGAAAAGAATTCTTCAGAAAGAAACTTGATTTTAACCTTACATGATTAAATTTAATCATGTTTCGGTTAAATATCTTCAGGACATAACACATTTGCTGCCACGATGGTGATCGGTAACCCACGTTACTAAATATTTTAGCATGATTCAAGTATTATAGATTTCAGGAGCTAAAAATGTTCGATAACGTGAGTGACATAGATAATATTATGAAAAAGTGCACAAGTACGATACAATATTTTGCAAAAATTCAATATTATGGTGTAGTATATTTTAATCTACTGTAACTCCCATGACACAAGATGTATAATATATAAAATTCGCATGATAAGCAACATGTTAATGTTACACATTCCTAGCTCTCTCAGATAGCAAAGGATTTCTAAGAAAAGAGAAAAGATAATAAGAGTAAGTTTTCAAACTGAAGCACAATCTTCAAGATTATATGATTTAACTTTATTAAGATTTTAATTGCATTTCAGTTAAAAACCTTTAAAACTTAATGGTAATTCATTTATAGGTCTTTCAGGGAGCAAAAGGTTCCTAGAAAAAAAGAAAAGATAATAACTCTTCAAAAAGGAACATAATCTTTAAGATTATATGATTTAAGTTTGATTGTGTTTCAGTTAAAAATGTTCAAGATTTTATGTTAATTCATTTTTAGGTCTTTCAGAGAGCAAAGGGTTCCTGGAAAAAAGAGAAAAAATAATAATTCTTTAAAAAGAAACAAGATCTTTACAATAATATATATATTTAAGATTATATGATTTGATTGTATTTCAGTTAAAAATCTTCAAGGCTTAATGTTAGTTCATTTCTAAATCTTCCAGAGCATAAAGAGTTTCTTAAAAAAAGGAGGAAGAAAATACTGAAAATTCGCATAAATCCTGACAGCTATGTATCAAGTAGAATTGCCGGGAATTGCCATGGTAGGACGTTTATAGCAGAAATTTGGTGCCGGTCGGAGAAAGCTTGGCGTGCTTTTAAAGATTGCATGGGCTACGTTTAGCGGGGAAAATAACATGTTGGACATAATGTCCGGAATATTTTAGTATTCGGCTAAACGACGAGAAGTTGGGTGTTTTATGGGGTCGTTACTGTCGCGCAGTGTCGAGGACCATCGTAAAGAAGCGGGCGCAGTCAAGTGAATTTAAAATTACGCCAGTCGGCATTAACGTTTCGTTGAAATTCTTTTTAACAGCTCTATACCATCGTGACATACCTAAATTACGACCAACAACCACGCTTGTTTTCCGGAGAAATTTGCCTGACGAAAATAGGGATAAAAGCACAGCGTGAATTAACGCAAATTAAGTAACGCGAGTATCTGGAACCATGACAATTTAATTCACTTTCACTTACCTTACTTAAATTACCTTATTTAAATGTAAAAGTCCGTAATTCGTTTTATGAAATATTACGAGACGTAATTGTTCATATTTTTATTGTCGTGATTCCAAAACTGATGAGTAGCCTGCGGACATTTATGAAAAATACATATTTTTATAAACATAATTAATGAACTGGAATCTGAATAGAGCATTGTTTTGCCTATTGAATATTATAGAACAAAGAATACTGTACTTTCTCCATTGGATATGTTTTTGCATATTATACACATTCTATGCAAATTTGCTGTTTTAAATTTCTCATAAACGCATAAAAATCCGTAGTCTACTTGTGAGCGAATTGGATCACTGAACGAGCGTCTTTTAAATAATATTTATTCTGATTTTAAAATATATGCACAACAGCTTAGGTGTTATTCACAATTAGGTATTTTCTTTCCTTCTTTTTTTCCTGCTTTTTTTTTGATTTACAATTGTATGTATATATAATCTTTACAATTTGCAATGAGGTAAAACTAAGTTATCAAAGATATTACGACTGAGAATAGTTCGTAAGAATTGAATTCAAAATCGTCTAACTAATCGGCCTTCCGGTTTACCGTCAAGAATCTGACAATGATCACAGATCAGTAGAACGTCGATTCGATTTACGTCAACGGGGACAAGAAAGACCTAGTGTATAATATTTGATAGTTACATCATCGTATAATAATCGTTTCGTTAAATTATCTTTTATATCATTTTTTTTCTTATTTTCTTTTTCTTTTTCCTTTATCATTATACGATTGGGATATGAGATGGTCGATCATGGAAGCGAGCTTAATTACTTGTGTTTGTTTCGCTTGAATAATATACATAATAATCTTTTGGTTTTTTTCAATTTAATTAGTTCCTTTAATCCTAATTCGCTTATTTAGTTCCCCTCTGATATTATATCTTTTGTGCAATCACGTAATTATTTTGTCTGTGTTGTTAGGTCTCCCGCTAACGAGTGGTCGTAACAGGCGAAACATCGAAGCCTGTGAACAGAGATCGAAATTCCAATATATATCAAATCTCCTCTTTTCTTTCTTAAAATTTTTAAACTATCATTGATATCCATAGCGAGAATCGTTGATTTACATTCGTTATTTTAATAATCGTGAGATCGTCTAATGCCTCTTGCCGGCATCATTTCACATTTCGATCTCTGTTGGGACAGAACGTGAACGTTACCGGCAAACACAAAGAACAGGTGTTCTTCAGAAACGCTCTGTGAACAAAAGCAAACAGTTTTTGCGTTTTAGGCCGTTTGGAGAAACCTTCGATTCAATATCTAAAATGAAACAACAGATTTTTCATGAAGCAATGCGATATGAAAAGTAAAATAGGAACAAAAAATGAAGTACTTGATTGGCTTGTTTAAGACGCTAGCTTTATGGAGAGTAGAAATTGTTCAATTCCTTCGAGCCGCGTATCTGATTCTTCCTGTTCTTTTCTTCCCTTTAGCACAAGCTTGATAATCGCGTCCGCTGCGTATCTCTGTGTATGTATATATATGTATGTATGTGAGACGACGAATATCTTCTGTCCTTCCATTAAACCCGACAAATATTCGTAGCGACATTAAAAATCGTGACGACGACGATAATAAAGAGATAAATCTTACTAAGAAGGATGATTAGAGATTAGTGCAGAAATATCGAGAAAAATCGTTTCGACGATGTGGCGGTATAAAAACCAAAGTGTATTGAGCTGCGAATGCATACGACGGATTCCTGAACTGTTATTATTTTGTATGCTCTCGAACATCTACGAATACTTTCCTACAATCAATCATTTCGACTCGAATTACTAAGCAAATAAAATCATTTGCAAAGAAAGATCGAACTGCCAAAAAAAGAGTACGTTTAGCTTTAAAAATACTCATTTGGCACTTAGAACGTTTAAATAGTTGACTCACTAACTTTTCATCTGTACATAATCGATTATTAATCGCCGACCAATTACCAACGAAGCCTGTTATCGATTTTACAATTTTTACCGACCACACACTTTTTTATCAACTATAGATTAATCGAGTCGAACGTAATTGAATATATTCCAATATTCGTATTTGCAAATTGTACATGTCATATGCACGACACGTATGCATATCGGCCAAATATATTACATATGCAACATATGTATATACATCGAACTATGATCAGGATATTTGAGTTGATATTTCGGGCCAGAAAGCGATTCATTTCCGCATTTCAGTTGCCCCAAACGATAGATATCTCTGTACTCATTCTTGTCATCTTTTATGTACATGATCAACTTCGTTCTTCTGTTTGCACGTGATTTCATTGATCACTATACATCACGACAGACAAAGAAAATACATCTTTCTAGCCTAGAGCACAGCACGTGTCTCTTCTCCCTCTATCCCATGATTTTCTGTTGCTTCGTTCAGTTATTAAAATATATCAATCATTTGAACCTGATACATATTGACAATATGTCAGCTCACAAGATAATACTTCGACGCTTTTAACAATTATAACTTCATTCGGGACACCCTCAAAAAGTTTGTTTCAAAGATGGACGCCGTTTATCACTTTCAGAATAATCAAAGCTGTCTAAGTTCTGGAGCCTAGTTTGGTCAGTACTATGTTAACTATAGTAATTAAGATTATCTAATCTTACACAAATATAGGTTCAGTATTTGAGATATATCTACGCTAATTTTAAACTCCAGAACTTAATTTACAAGTTGCCGCTTTAAAGGAAGACCAAGTTGCCACAAAATTACACCAGGAAAGTAAACATATGTACTTCACGAAATGTTTGCTATTTTCCATAAATTTGTACAACTGTTCTCTGTCCCTCTTACAGAAAACAAATAATTTTGTAGAAAGAATTTGGAAAAACTGTGCCATATAAAAAAATCGACTCAAGTATTATATCGAGGTCTGACAACAAACTCTTCCTTCCCCTTCGCTTTTGTAGGGGATGGCCCGAGATTTTGACCAAAGAGATTTCGACATGCACATAAAGAGGAATACGCAATAGCTGGTAGTGAAAATTACTAGTAAGTCGCATTTCGCTGAAGTCGATTGATACAACGATCCTCGATAACTCTACAAAGTCGCCTGAATCAGTTCTGATCACAAACTAATCTCAAAAAGCGACAAATGACGAATTTACATAAACTAAAATACTTTAAAACACTGTAGAACTCCATTTATTTACACTTCATTTATTGAGATGAAATTTTAGTTAATACCCAATCAATTGCACTTTCACTGTTTGAATTCACTCTGAATGTAAGCTCCTATTATGTGAACGAAAATTATAGAGAATACAGAAGATTGATTAACTCTTATTGTATGCACTTTATATACATATATATATATATATATATATATATATTTATTATATATATATATTTATTATATATATATATATTTATTATATATATATATATATATATATATTTATTATATATATATAAACTGTTTTTCCCCTGGCAATTTCAGATAAATAGAGTTCTATTGTATTTATTCTTTCAACAAAATGATGGAAAATAATGTCTAGATATTAATTTTAAGAATATCACGATGATATGAAAGGTCAGGCGACTTTGAAGCATGGTACAAATATTACTTTCACGAATCTGTGCCTACATACCTCGGAATGTTCGATCGAAAGCGTCGAAAGCTCGTCCCAAGCGACCTAATTTTCTCTACAGCAAGTATGAGCCGACGTGTATCGTTAAATAGTATACAATATCGAACTGCGGGAGGGAGCGTTTCACGGTCTTTGAGACCTCTCGACGAAAAACCAACGCGATATTGGTCAATCTGATCGTCCAAAATTATCAAAGACATAATCACGATAAGAAAAAAAACAGGAAATTTTTATACATTATTATTTGCATATAAGAATTGAAGCAAATGTTTTTTTATTTATCGGAGTTAAGTTATTGGAACATTACGCCCTTCGAATATTTCGGACGATCAACTAAATAATTCACATATAGTTTCCTCGATCCACGCGTGTGATATAAAATAGCTCGAGGCCCGCGAACGAAACTATGGACGGAGGATCCAGTCCTCCTTTTATCGTTTTAAAACACTCCTCGAGCTCTTGATAAATCCTTACTTACAAATAGAACTCGATCATCTTTGATAGGTAATACACTGAACGCGTGGAGGCCGCGCCGAATTGTTTCACAAAGCGAACGAGAACGTTTACAAAAAGAAACATATTCCAGGATGTTCTCTAGTATCATACGAGACTCTGGTCTCCGGTCAGAATATTGTCTGAGGCAGGACAAAATAGGACGTGATCCCTAACAGCGTTAGAATCTCGTGCAATACAGAACATTTTTCGTGTAAGGGCGTAGCCTCTTCTGATCTCGCTGTGCGATAGAATGAACAAAAGGTTACATATTATTAAATCGGAACTTCATCGAAATTACAATTATCGATCCCAACGAAACTATTATATACTATTGTTTTATCGTATACTTGAAAAAGAAATAAAACGAATGGCAGTTGCGACTAGAAGAAGAGTAGAAAACAGGCGAACAACATGGCGGATTCTACAGCCGTTCGATAAAGTAGAGATCAATAAGTCGTGCAGCCCTCCTGGGGCTGTGTAAAAAGCTCTAAAAGCGATTCTATGGGATGGAGAGAAACGGTAAGGCGATTTTGAAACCTGTAGGTGCCCTTAGAGAAACGGAAACCCTCTCGTGGAGCCTCTACTTCCGCTACAATCGAATAGAACTCTACAAAAATAGTGTAAATTTTTCAACACACGGGACCGTGTACGAACAAGTATGTCTTCGATCCACATATAAAAAGTAGAAAAAGTAATATAGCGGTCATGGCGGCGTAAAGCAAGGTTTGAAGCGCGAACCGGTTCTCTCTCGCTGAAAAGACTGGACTGAACATATTAACACGCCTAATTTCACCTTTCGCACAATTTCCATGAATAGACTATCAGTTCCTTCGTTTTCATCTCAAGAAATCTCACTGAAGCAAAGCGATATCGAAAATGAGGAGTGTTATTGCCACATATTGTTTGAGGAAGTTCTTATTCGCTATTTAAAGTAGAGTGCAAAGGATGAAAATGTGAGGATTACGAGATTATAGACAAAAGAAAGTATATAAAGAAGGTAACTTCCTCTGCTTCTTCGCATCGCTAATCCATTCGAGCTTCACGCTTGCATGACATAAGCGTAAAGAGACAGTACTCATCTTAACAATGTCTTAGGCTAAACCGTCCGTGTTTAACTCGTCTAAACCCTGTGTGTGACTTTTTCCATGGTTCTCTGCTATCATAGTTTCGATGAATAGGCTATCACCGAGGAGATTGTGCGCGTTGACGCTGCTCTTTCATCATCGATTCCAAATACACGTTAACCGAACTAGACTTAAGGAATCTCCGATAGCCTCCACCATATTTATAACACCTTTCCTTTACTCTCATGTGTGTAATACAAGTATCAATTTGGAAGAATATCTCTCTTCTTCGTGTCTTCCTTCTTGGTCTATCTCCTATATAATATCCTGCGTCATTCTGCCGGGATTATCTGTCTTATGGTGTTCTTGCCCGTCCAGGTTCAGCTTAGAAGCGCAATTTGCTAGGTCGATCGACGACGGGTTCCCGTTTTATCCAGTTCGTGATTCTGTGGAGCTCATTTCACTTATTCTTCTCAGAGAGTCTGAGTTTTGAACGACATGATTACGGAATTCTGCAATGATGAGGGGTTCGCTACAAACATATTCATCTAGCTGAAGCAGGTTGACGACGTTACTTTCTGATGCTAGTTGTTGCTTGGAACCTGGGTAGACAAAGACCAAATTTCGTCTCGATTCCAGTGAAGATCGGCAAGGCAATCTGGTAGCCTCCTATGTGATCCGGATTCGTCGATCGAATTTCGTCTGCCATCCCCGTTGCAGGCACCTTTTGCTCCGATCCTGTAGGTCGACTGAAAACATCATTTTACACTATATTAAGAAAAAAGAATACGTTATGGATGATGATGAATTTCTGGTTAGTATCTGCTTGGATTCACGGGAAGTTGAAGCTATCAAACTGGTTACGCGAACAGAAACAGAATTTTGAATTCAGGAAGACGTACTTATCAAAAAAAATAAGGAGTTCCAAATGATTTTTTAATTCGCATGCACATTAATCACAGAAAATTTAAACAAAATAGATAAACGGTTATTGAAAGTAAATAAAAATTAATGAACACAGGAAGAAGCGTGTCGATACACAAATAAAATAAAAGTATAATCATAAATACACTTACGATCCTCCAAAATCAACTACGAAGAGCCTTTGCAAAAGCTCGTAGGTGAAAAGGGTAACACCAAACTGAGGGGATGATCTGAAGACTCGTGCTGTAAAATGAAAGGATGAAATTGAATACCATCGCTTGCTTCGCGTTACATTTTCACACACTGGTTCATACTCTTTGTCTGAATAAAGATTTGAATCCCAAATATGAACATGAATGTTATGACCTTTTATGAATGGACACATCTTCAGATTCAACATTGAAAATACTCGAAATATTTCCTTCCTAGGACTAAATTGACAACGTGATTAGTTTCATAAATCAACAGATAGTGGATAAGAATGAAATAAAAAATTACGTTACATGAGGATAAACCGTGAGAATGCAATGCTTTTTGATGAACCACTCTGCATACAAAACAATGGACCTAGTAAAAGATAAGTTAAGACAAGAATGTGGCTAAACAAAAGTAACAAGAAAGTGGTGGTTGGCTGGGAAATTGAAAAAAAGTCACGATAACTGGCAGGCAGAGAGAAAAAGAAGTACTCACTTAGAAGTAAGACGCCAGGTCATATTGGGGAAAAAGAATAGTCGAATGATGCAGCAGGGCCGACGCCCGCGCATGCAATCGACCAAATAAAAGATGTATTACTAACTTTCTCAATGTAGAACTTAAAATAAATGTCATGTTCCGCTATTGCTACGAATTTTCTCCCGACCCTAATGTAACTTCAAAATAGAACTTGATACCTGTGGCTCCTTTCCAGAACGCTCTCGGACCTTCTTCCTTGTAAATTTTCTTTGCACAATCTAGCACTCCACTGTACGTTGTTTGACCTCGTCTAGCCACAACCTAAAAATCAAATTAATATTACAATCTTTTTTCTTCTCTCTTTCTTTCAAGAATAAAAGAGCAAGAAATGTGTAATATAGAAAATATACTTGTAATCTGGTCTTTATCACGTCTGCAGGAGTGACCAGCGCTGCTGCAGGAACACCAGCAATTGCACCAGATACTAGTAGTGACAGAGGAGTATTGTAACCTCCTTCATCGGCTAATCGTGCCTTTGTATGGGCGTACGACGGGAAGTAAATTGCGCTAAAGGGGATATCCCTTAAGAAACAAGCTTTTGCACCCTGAAATATTAAGAGTTTCTCCAATTTTCTCGTCATAACAAATACTCGCTCTAATTGGATTATACTTATCGTATACCCACTTTATACAAGCCGAAGAGTCCTAACTCTTTGACGACAGTCCAAGCTCTAACTTTAGTTCCTCCTGCTATCTCACCAGCCACCTGCAACCGGATCTTGACAATTTCCAAAGGATTCGTAAATATTACTTGAGATCCTCCAGCCTACAGAACAAACAAAAATTCTCGATAAATTAGAATCATGGGGATTTATCGTCTACCGTAGGAGTGAAAGGTCAAGGGATGTTCATGGATCACTTACACAGGCCCCGGCTATAATTTCCCCGAAAAGGGGCAAATTGCTGTTTTTATCCATGAACTTATCTCTGACGAAATCGTTGACGGTCAACTTGATGGCCTTTTCTGGCGCTACGCCCATTAGCTGTGGTACCAAACCTCGATAAAGGCCGAAGAAGCCCTCGTGCCGGATCACCTGTCAAACGCAGGATACCAACTTCATAATTAACAATGTAGGCAGTGTATCGTGGCGAGACTTTTCGATTCCAACCTTTTGCAGGCAGTCAAAGCTGTTTCGGTACATCAGCTCTCCAACCAATGAGCCGGTCCTCTGATTCTGCATCCTCGTCTTCACCAAATCGATGGGGTAGACGGCTGTAGCGCCGACAGCTAAAGAAAATATTCTCCATCTAGTCTTTTTTACTTGCAATACTACCATTGCTTAATTCCACTCCTGATAGAGTTGACGTTCCAAGTTTAAAAAAGCAATTTCCCAAATACTTCGTATTCATTAGCAAAATATTAGGAGAACTAGTAAATCTGGTATCCCAAAAACCTCCGTGGCTGCAAGAAAAGTAACAAATGGTGGGAACTGGTGGACTTACCTCCTCCTATGGATCCCAAAACAAACCGGTATCCGCTCTCGAGTATCTGCACTACCACGCCGCGGTCTTCAGGACTCTGAAACAAGAATACTGACTATTCAACAACGAAACTAACGTGATTTCGGTAACATAGATTGTTTTCAACGGTAATTCTGGTGTCAGCTGATTGGCTTGAGTATTCTTCTGTCACCACACTTACCGATACCGCTTTGATCTCAGCTAAGCGTTTCGTGATCTGCTTGAAATACTGCTCAGGAGTAATAGCCACGAGATCACTGTACATTATTTTCCTGAAATTCGAGAAAATGCGTGCTCAATATGTAGATCCGTAACCATGGCGAAGATAAAGCAGTTTAAGAAAACAAAAAATTGGGGGAAAGGAAGAAAGAGATCGTTTCCAATTTAAAGATTAAAAAAAGAAAAGAAATATAAAAGAACAAGGTATTTCTAGGATGGTCGTTATAGTAAGGACGTCGATGGCACTGCTTCGAGCGATACTAAAAATGCAGATCCTGTCAATACAAGAGAGTTCCTTAAACATATCCTTAAGTCTGTCATAGCATCGGATAAAATGGAATATCGTTAGTGCCCACGATGTGCAAACGTTTACAAATACCATCGTCCTAAGATAAATGCTAAAGAAAGTAGGTGAAGACAATGTGTATATTATCGATTTATGTACATACAAATACATTGGCAAAAGAAATGGGAATTGTCACTCTAAGAAACAGCAAACCTGGAATTTAGAAAAGAACGTGCATTACAAATTTAGCTAAAAATGGTGGAAATCTTCAACTAATTTTTCTAAATTCATTGTTTCCGTATCATAGAGGAATTCCCGTTACTTTCGCGCGAGGCCAGCGTTTATGCGTTAGAACGAATTTATAGCACGTGATTATTCTTGTAATACAAAGACGCACCCAAGCCGCGAATCTGCCTCGTCATCTTCCGTAGATCTGATCCAGGCAGCGTAAACACGTAAACAAATGTATTCAATCATGGGAACTTTAATTGGCGTTCACAAAAGATCGGAAATTATTATGTGGAAAGCTTTTAGTTTCTTATTTGGTAGGCATAGAAGGCGGTTTTTAGAAATGATTGTTTCAGCAGGGATAATCTCCATCCTTCCTTTGCCAAGAGACACTCGACATTTTTTGGATGATGACGATGTTTGCTTGCTGGTGCAACGATAGCATCTTAATTCTATAATGATTCACATATTGCTTCTCGTTGACCAGGCCAGCGTGGAAAAATCGTAATCGCACGTTTTACTCGTTCCACGTGACCTTTCTGTGATCTATCGATGCCAAGGAGGATGGCTCGCTCTCAGGATTGGAGATACTCACCCAGTTTGATGTAGCAGGTCGCATAGTTGAAAAAGAATATCCACCTCCAGTGGCGTGATCTGCGACATCATTTGTGCGGAATAAAGGAACCTCTCTGAAACAATTGACCATTTTGTTACATTCCTTTTATTTTCACATATTTACTAGGAATAAAAAGTAAATACCTTTAGTAACTTCTTCGAATCTATGGCCGTTCGTCGCGTTAAGGTAAATACGTTTAATGAGTTCCATATTGTGCAAGAGGGAATTGAACGCCATGAAATATGGAAAGCTGACTTTCCGTCCGCCCTGCCCGGTGCTGGCCGCCTATAATTATCGTAAATCAATTAACCATTCCTTTATACATCGATAAAGGAACACTCTAGATCGATTACTCACAGCAACTAAGTTATCCCTCACATCCTTAGTCAGCAAATGACTTTTGATACTCAGCATGATATCCTGAAAGTCTAGCGCTGAAATAAAACCCTGACCATCCTTGTCGAATTTCTTGAATGCCTCCACCGCGTATTCTTCATGAAAATCCTAAAAATAGAATATCTTAACGCTTCAGAAACTGAAAGTTTCCCTATCAAGAACTTACGTGCAAGAATTGACTGAACTCCGCGTAGCTGATCAGTCGCTGCTTATCCTTTCCGAAATAAAGTTTAATGAAACTGCTGTCCATGTTGAAAGGCATCCGCCGATGGAGTTCAGTTTTCTTCATCACCTCAGCGAACTCATCTGGAGAGCAAATACAAGTTAGAAACTCGTTGTTAATTAATCGAGAATTTAGAGAGAGATTCTACGTACCAAATGTAACCATTCCATTTCCATTAGTATCGAACAGCTGGAAGGCTGTCTTGTACAGGGCATCTGGCACACAAAGAAGCCCTTCGAACGCTTGGAATTCAGCAAACGATATGAGCCTGTAGAAAAAGATACATTTTTATGTCTAGGATTTCATTTAGGAAATATCTTATAAAATTTCATTTTTCATGAATATAGAAAAGGATAAAGATTTAATACAAACCCATCTTTACTGGTATCGACGATACCAGCGAGCAGATTGACGGAGTCAGGGTTGTAATCTGAATTGGTATAGAGTCCAAGGTAACTCCGGACAAAGTCAGACGGGGTCATGAACCACTCGCCATTCTTCTCTTGTGAAGCGTACTACAATTTTCGTTTATTTTTTATTTTCATTTATTGTATGTAATCATTGTGTGTAATGGTGATATAATCATTAAACCTTAATTATTATAAGAGAACCAATTAAAATTGGATCGTTTACCTGACTAAATATTTCATGGAGGCGTTCAGTATTTGCACGCTTTAAATATCCGGAACCCTAGAAATTACATATAAGATTAATAATCTTTTGAAAGAGGAAAATAATTTGAGACAAAAAATTGCCTTAAGATTAACTAACGATAGAATTGAAGTGTTCCACGAGTGACGTCGACTATCGACATTATCAATTCGAAGGTAGGAAGAATGACAGCGAAGATTGAGGCATTACGTCAGAAGTTCAAAATTCAGCAATAACCACTGGTTATTACAAACTTTACGAGCTTGATTATGGCTTGTACTGCACGCTAGCACGCTAGCACGCTAGCACATTAACAAACAACATAATGACACTATCTCAAAGTGAAGGCAAATAACATCTATGAACCATGGGTTATCAGCGACAGAATTTACCGTCACATAATACAAAAAGCATTTGTATTAAGTTGCACGTACAATTACGTAAATCGCAGATAGATATACATATATAATAATGAACCAAAAACACAGAATATACTGCGATTTATGAAATTCCACATATAAAACCAAGAAGAACCAGTGGCGCTACCATAGCATAACAAAATATAAACACAGCTGGTTCCATTAATAATATGACTAACGTTACATTAATGTACGTTTGACATTACAACAGCCATTGAGTCGTATAGTTCAAAGTTCAAAGGTGAGACTGAACTTAAAAATGCCAGTCTAAAAAGGGATCACGATGTCGGTTGCCTCTGTCATTTAATAATTCTATCGAGTACCACGTGATGTGGTACTTACTTACGCCACCGTAAGTAAACGGTTGTTAGCTATCGTAAGTAAGTAAGTAAACGGTGCCCGAAAACAAAAAAGGAACACACAAAGTGTGTAAAGCGAACTTCCGAGAGCGAATCATGGACTGAACAGGAAATTAAATTTACACAGATTTTTGCATTTGCATACTCTACCGAATAACAACCTTGAAACAGAAACTACACGTGCTGGTACATCCAATTATCAGAAAGTTCCGCTACTAATTGCGATACTCGCTCTTCTGTCAAATAACTAACCTACATACCGTAACTTCTATTTATGAAAGTTCAAAAGAAAACAACAGTCATGATACAACTAGAGAAAAGCACGTTAAGACGATCAAACCTTTCTGACATTAATGTATGCAAAGGCGTGTCACGTACTAGTCGCGTGAGTAGCAGACTGCCTCTATTATATTCGCTTTTTCACGGTCGCGCCACGTTCGAGAACTTGACGCAGAAAATAATGCAATGATATGACCCAGTCAGCCAGTGCGCCAGCGTTGTGAAGACAACTCTGTCGTTCTATCAAAGAAATATGAATGGTTTCCAAAAATAATCCACCCATCCGTCAAGTACAATATTTCGCAGATTATTTACTCGGTGAACGTTCTTGGTCAATTTTGCAAAACAGATAACACAGAGGTTGAAAGGTCGCACATTCATCATGTATGAGGAAGATAATATATGATACGATACGTGTCCATTGTGATCTATAAGGTAACAGAGGATGAAGACAAGAAAAGCTGAAGGATCTGGCGTCTCTTTCGACACTTCCACGTGAACATAACACCGGAGAAGACACACCTGCATTCCCCACATTATATATCTCTGGGTTCTTCTTTCTTTGATTCCGTAAGTAAAAAGGGTCCAATAAAAGTGGGACAGCCGCGTACAATATCTTTTCACGGCAACGACGTTAACTGTTCTTTGAAATCAGCATGCTGACGTTGAAAATGGCACAAAAAATGATCAGCAGGTCTTCTGAGGTGCTTCTGAGGAACATATGTGCGTTGCGATGTAAGGATGGCAATGATTGAAAAGTGCGTGCTTCGTGCGCGGAAGTCACGATGAGACTGATTCACAGCCTTGCTGTACGAAAAGAGAACGTTGCTACAACTCCCTCCACCGTGGCTATCTCAAAGACCATTGCCTTTTTCTTCTGGTTTCAGCGATAGCGTGTTACCTCTTCGCCTCTCCTAACTTCTTCGGCAAATAACATTCTTAAAGGATCCTAGAAATCCATGTAAATTGTACAATTGTTTACAGACTCAGATATCGAAGCGTGAAATATTTTTAACTGAATGATTTCCTACTTGTTCAAATACCGTGGAAACGTTTTGGACGTTGAAGATGATCGCAAGTGGGTCGAAGCCATTACTGGCAACTTAACTTACATGGAAGCTTCCTGGTTTTTTTTATACTATCTACATGTCCTTAATCTCATTCCAATTCCTTTTTGCTTCCTCCAACCGCACACGTCCATTTCTCATCTCTTCTCCTGACGCTCTTTTTTATTTTCTCTTCGTGTAGTCCCCATATTTCAGCAAGAATTCCCGTTCCTTCTGCTCCTAATTTCTCTGCTATCTTTTTTTCTCGCAATTTCCTTTGTTTCTTTGAATAGAAAGCAGATCTGTTAAACGCCACTAGTGATCTCGATCATTGTCAAGAGCAGGTATTTTTGTGTACTCACGAGCGCGTGCCTTGGCTAACCAACGGATCAGTTGCTTCCATTTTGCAACGCCACGTGTTACATAATCCCGTAAACTGGTTCCCAACGCAGATGCACGTGTCGTTTATCGACGTACGTTAATGAAACCATTAATTAACTATTTTTTCACACTCTTATAACGTATATCAGATACCTAACGTAAACGCCAAACGAACATCTAAATAATATATACAGCACATAGCTTATAATTGATAATAATTGCTAATAATTTAAATTGTACATCAATTTGAGCTAATTTTATTCTTGAAAACTCTATTAGGAAGCTTTATATCGATAACTTCCTTGTATCCGAAACAAACTCTTCTCTTTCCTAATATTATACATATATGTACCATTTACGTGGCTTAATCAACATATTGACGTTGGGAGACCCGAATCGATGTGTTGCGTTTTTCAAGCACTTCCGGCGGCAAACCGGAAACGATATTTTTCATTTTCTTCAAGCGTTGCCGTATTTTTCATTTACATATTTAGCTTGCAAAATTGTACGGAAGGTGAAACTACACGCATGCGGCGATACACCGATGTCAAAGTATTAAAAAGTGAATCAGAGGCAACCTTCTTCCGCAAAAGATCTGTGTAATCAATAGATAATAGAAGAGTGACGCCCAGAGGATTTCCTGCCATGTTTAGCACGTGATTTACAACGACCTGTATATAGATACATTCATCGCCGCTGAGTATGTGTTCGTTTCAGGGAAAATATAAGTTTCCCTGGTGGAACTGAGATGCTATCACTGCACAGAACTCTGATTAGAGGCATGGTCGAGTTTAATGGGAATCATTTTACCTCCGCTGGCTTGCGACATGATTCAAAATGGCGCGATTTATTGCCATTGTGTCTTCTGAGGTCTGCAGTCGAGCTTAAAATACGCAAACACTTAACTAAAAATAGCAGTAATTAAAAAGAATGATCGGAAAGAATGTTGACAACGTTTTAAGAAAGTTAATTTCTTATTCTATGACGTGGAAAATTTGTATAATTAGAACCAAGGCCACTCGACCGTTATGTTAGCCCTACATATATTACAGTGAATCGTGACTAACATGCATCACATCATCTTTTCCAACTTCCTTATACCAATAACGAACGTTAAATTTGACTGACAATTATTCTCCCATGAACTGAACATTTCGAGGAATTTAAATTCGTAATGTCAAGGCCTGCCATTCCCACTGCGTGTTGAAGTCAGGGTCACTCGGATGTGTTAACAGTACCAAGGAAACTGTAGTATCTGATTGCGCGTATCGCAATACTCATAACACTGAATCACTCAAATACTCTTCTCGTTATCAGTTACATCAGGCGGTTGAAGCTTTCTCTTTGTTCCCTTTTTCAGATATGAAAGCGAACGGTGGGTACGTTTGATCGTAGCAGTCTAGACGGTTTCCAATACTAATTCCAGTAATTCCTCTTCACGGGCCATCCTCATTTCCCGTCTAATCGGTCAGATCTCTCGGAACGGTCGAAAAGGTCTTGGGAAAAAAGGAAAAGAAGCAACAGGTGTTCCTCGAGACGGTAAGAGCGGGTACAAAAGCGACGACAGATAATCCGATGCGAATGTGTACGAGTCAAAGATCTCGTATTGGATCGGAATAGGCACGTACATATATACCTAACTTGGAAGGCATCTAATGCGGTTAAGGAATTTCAGTCCGCTGTCGGGAGCCACCGATGGATTGGACTGCGGATAATCTCGACAAAAACAAGATTACACATTTACGTAATGAACCAACTTGAACAATTGATATTACACCGTCATTCTTGGCAATTATTTATCTGACTACCTTGTAATTTTAGTTACACTGATCATTAGTGCCTTTTCAAAATAATCTACCTCTCCTCTAACAATCTTTTAACGACGTTTCTTCTTTTCCTTGGAACACAAGCTTTTGTACTAGCCTTGGTAATTTTGTACTCACGAGAATCGAAGACCAATTGACTTGGAATTTGTTTACGCTACTTTTCACATGTCTTGATGATCCTAATCTTTTCAAAGAATATTATTTCCTTCGGAAATTAAAATCGTACACTTCAATGTCTCGTTTCATATCTTCTGTAAATGATGCTCCTAATATTGACTATATTTTAATTTTTAATAAATCCTATTTTATGCGACACTTACTTCCCTAGACTTAGATTCAAAGTATTTGTTTAATATCGTTCAAAGAAGCCTATTTTCTTTTTAGAAACTCGGGACATATTTTAATGTCTCTAGATTTTCTAATTTTATGATCGATAACAACGATATTATCAACTCCATATCAGATATCGGATATCGAAGAGGAAGATCGCCTCTGACAATTCTTTCCTGCCATAGGATTCAATTAGCACCAAAGCAGATACTTATTAGCAGAATAGTTCCAACATACAGCAAGTATCATGTAACAAAACTCGCATTCAACCATCAACCGCATTCCAATCAAATTACTTCACTGTTTCTCGAGCCTCACTAACACTTCCTCGAAAAAATCACTATTTCCACATCTCTTCTCCGTTTCCCTGTTTCGCCCCAAATATCTAGACTAAACGACAAATCACGATTTACAATTCACACTCGCGGCGATCCGTTTTTCGCAAAATTTGTATAATTAGAAAAATCATAGTGCACCATTAATAGCGACTTGGAGATTACGAATTTCAGTGTAAAAGTGGTTTAAAATGATCCCAGCTAACCTCTTCGTAAACGCCGTTGTTCTTCTGATACATTCTCCCTTCCTCATCCAATTTTCTAGTTCAACGAGTAAGAGTCCGACACCTGAGAATTCAATCAGTCACTTATTTTTATTAAATGCACATAAACGCGATAAAAAAAGAACGATACGTCTTTTGGTCCCGAATCACATGACGACGATATATATAAGTGGATCGTGCCGCCTCCAGAGAGAAGTTACCTCGAGAACGATCCAGGCGTGACTGGCGGTGAGCCCACGGCCGACCTCACGAGTTTCACAACGCAACTGGTGCAGGTTCACGCTGGGAGGTGGACACGAGGTCCCCGACCCTCTTACGGGGAAAACTGTTACAGGAAGGCCCAGATTATATCGCACAGTTTTGTATACCGAACTTATTTTCCAGCTGATCTCAAACAGACGGCTGCATCCTTTTTCTTATCCTTTTTAGACATATATAAATTGTCCTTGTTACTTCATACCAATAATCTTCTCTTTTTCTGCGAATAAATTGAAACTTTTATGAATTCTTAATAAATTCTTTTCTTTTTTTTTAGTACTTAATAGACTGCTTTTGATAATTATTAATGAAAATGAGGAAATGTTAATAAAACAAACATCCTTTTCCTTATCATTTTTTCATATGTATATACGTATGTATTTTACTTTTTAATCCATATCAAGCTTCTTCTTTTTCTTCTGCGAATAAATTTAAACTTAGAGAACTTAGAAAATCAGTAATTAATAGGAGATCGATTGAAAGACCAAGGTGACTAAAAGGACTGCAAACGTGTCGAAGGAAACTGCGGCAAAATCGGATTCCTGGCATGGTCGACCTGATTCTGCGACTGAGTCCAACGTGTCCGAAGCCAGGCAATGCAAAATCTCGCGGTTAACCTGGATTTATCTGCGCATCCAAGCCAAACTAGAATCCTGGACTTACCCAGATCTAGTCAAAGAAACGATCAACATGAGAAACCGGTTGAAATTAATCCAGAAGAGTACGCTTGCGTGTCTCAAAAAAGTGATTATTCCTGATTACATGATGCTGATGCAACAATTCTATCATATTTCCAGTCGATTCTCTGCGCAACTGACTTAAATCTTGAGCACGAAAATTATAAAACTTCTTGATAACATACTATGCTCTTGTGAAACATGTATCTCCTCTTAAAAGTTCTGAAAAGTTCACGTAATTTAATATATTAATACATTTTTTAATAAAATATTACTTGCTAATTTCAAACTAAATTTTCTATATTTCAAATTACATTTCCAAAACTATAAATTTTTCAAAAATCTACATTACAAAATTACATTTCCAAAATCATCAATTTTAAAAGAATCTACATTACAAATCTACATTTCCGAAATTATCAGTTTTTAAATATTTGTAAAAGTTAACTCGGAAGAAGATTCTATTTGTAAATATTGTCAAACCAAAGGATGTCAACAACGTGATCAAACAAATTAGCTGTAGACAAAGCGCATCGTAGATGCGTCCCGATAAATATAACATTGAAACGTACCTCTATCGATTTTAAAAAAATAAAAAAAGAAGTGGGAATTATCTGAAGATAGAATTGAAAAGGTAACGCGAGTTCGTCAGTAAATCGAACGAATTCATGGTAGAATAATGCCGTGGCTGGGATAATAATACCCATATCCAGGCCTCGCGTTATGCGAAAGGAATTGGGTCAATGCGAAGGGAACAGCGTTGAACTCAGGATGAATCTCGCAACCGTGAGAGAAACGCATACCATTTTACTAGAAAACTGCACGTTTCGAAAAAAAAATTTCCACGGCGTTTTCAGGTCAACGACGAGCCTTTTTAACGAGACAGCAGTATACAATTCATTGTATATAAACGATTCTTGCTTCCTTTGTTCTACTTTTATCTTCAATTTTCCTTTTCTTCTTCCTTCTCATATCATTTCAAACTTAACGTTGTAGATACTGTAGTTATCTTATTTTCTTTTAACACTCTTAACGAGAGGGAATATTAAATACAGATTCATATAGATGACTATGCTCTAGAATAACAGTAGAAATTGGTGAAGGTAGAGGGTGAAATTACGGCAGAAATCGAAGATCAGGAGGCGCCTTTAGGCACGTATCCAGCGTATAAAAGTAATAATATATGTAGACTGTATCCTGTGCTAGGAGATAGCAAGAACCCGTATTTATACTGCCCCGAATATAAATCTCACGTCCTGTTTGTAATATATATTGTCCTTATTTGTAATATATATTGTTGGCCAAGACTACCATTCCAATAAAAAATACAAATATCGCGATCTTCTCTTTACTTCTAAATTTCAGATCGTCGATCAAATTCAACGTTGGACCGATTCAGCAATTACTGCTACCGTTCCACGCCGATTACTTACTAAAACAGATTTAAAAAATTGGAGATTTTTTTATCTAATTAATTGAGGGAAAGAAAAGATAAAAAGAACTAGACTAGACTAAATGATCATGGTTTTTATGCGAAGTTGTTCACGCAAAATACGATGGTCGAAATTAGCACGGCCTGAAAATCTCGAGTCGCAGTATTTTCGGTCTGCGAACCGCTCCACTAAAATCTACGAGCTTTCGCAAACCACCAAAGGCTATTGACTCCACAACTCCATTATTAGACCAAAAAAACATTCCACTCAATTATGAAAGTTCCAATCAACGTCTGAAACTACCTTTAACTTTATATTAATTACAAAATCATTTCATCAACTAACTACTGTTAATATTAAACTGCGAATTATCAGAAAACTTAGTTCAGTATTTTCTTATCTATAACGCTACACACTACTATCCTAATTTCAAAGTTGCAAAAGCCTAAAACGCTCCTTATCTCTTCGTTAATTGTGCTACAATAATTCTTATCAGTATATTAAACCTCATTATATAATTACCTGCTAAATCGATTATCAGCTGACAGCTCAATGATTATATATCAAGTTATGTCAAAGCGAAATCACAAGTCGATACAAAATTTTTACGTATTACGAAATTATCGAGTCGTGATCGGATGTTGTATTTTATCTTGAGAAAAATCATGACTTGCGCAGAAAACAGTTACGGCAATGCGGTGTATTCTTCGCGACAGATCTTCCTGGAACCGATAATAAAATTGATTCACTAGTAGGAACAGTCGCAGCCACTCATCTGCTGTATAAATTACATACGTGGCGAATGAATTAAAATAAATAGACGATTTCAGTTGATTACCTCGAATGTTTATCGCCAATGTCGACACGACCTTGAAGTAATCGTAATTGTCGTGTGCGTGACGTTTCTGATGTTTACCAACCTTTATCAAGCCTGAAGAAAACTATCGATGCATCGATAAGCACGTTTTACGTCTTCCAAAATAATATTTTATATTCAGTGACAAATTGCTCGAGTAATAACTGCTTTTAGATAGAAAAACGGCGACGAAGGTCAGGGAATCAGGATTTAAATCGCTTGCGAAATAATGCGACTTTAGCCTTCTCTGGCCGACTTTTTAGAGATTCAAGCTTAAAGTTCCTGTACTGGCTGCAGGAAGTAAACCTATGCTTCTTTTGTAATCAACTTCTTTCGCTATTAATGATCCTAAAAAATAAAAGTAATCAGCAAATAAATGAAATTCACCAAAATGGACAAAATCTGAGAAATCGATAAAAAAACGCATATTGCTCCAGTAACTAGATTATTACATGTTAAGGTATCTCGTCATGTTTCAGCTTGTTTTTCCACGAGAAAAGTAGACAATAAACACGGGTGTTGTGAAATCCGGGACACGATAAAAAAGCCTCACTGAGAGCTCGATAAACGAACTGGTCAACGCTCGCAGTTTCCAAATACTAAATAATAGACAGTGTTACTCAAGAACGAGCGATTAGGAAGTACCGCAACAAAGAAAAGAAAAACAGGCTGTATACTGCGATAATATTCGTTGAACGTCATATTACGCTAAGAAATGTGTCTTTCTCCACCAATATTATTGTTACTGTTATTGTTCAAATTTATGCAAGTACGATAGATTAGTAATTGTTTATCACGTGTATAGTCCGAAATATTTGTTATAAAATATTTATTTTTTATTCTCGAGTCTGTTAATCTGCAATTAATTTCCTTCCTGTATCTTAACAACAAACGCTGCTAACACAATCTGAAAATACAGTTCGTTAGATCGCTAAAGTGATACCGGTTTCTACTGGTTTTCAACGCACTCTAACGTCACCGATGGTATTCATTGGAACGAAAAAAAGAATAAGAAGAAAATATGATGAATGATGAACTGTTTCTATAAACAAAATATCTCTGTTTTATTGTAAGAGGAATTAAACACGGTTTACAGCGCTTTTTTCATTTGAAAAATTATACAAAATCGAAGAACCTACTGCGACAATTTGTTTCGATACTTCGATAATGGAATAAAGACATTCAAATTCATAAGAACACTATTACGTGAATTTCTGGATTCAAGAAATTATTTATGGCGACGTCTGAACACTAAATCGCACTCTCAATGTTTAATATGATCGAGGGATATCGATTACTCGATACAGAGTCATATCAATAATCGATACAGCTATGTACAATACGATCCTATGTACATATACGATATGTATATCGATCAATAAAAATATCGAATATGTAGATATATAATTTATCTAAATTCTGTTTTTGATGCAAGAAAATAAATCGATATGTAAGTACATGTATCGATTAATCGAAATATCGTATATATTGATAATGTAGGAGAAAATAAAAATTTGAAAATTTATTTAAATTTTGTTTCCGATGCAAAAAGCTAACATTTCATGGGATATATCAATCGGTACTTGAAAATAAGATTTGAAAGTACAATACGGAAGGATTATTGCGCTCATCACGTCCAAAGTGATTGTAAGTAGTAGTACATATATCGTTCGATTTGGATCGAATGTCTGCATTCCCCACGCTTGTTCCTGCATCTCTAGAAATAGGACACTTAAGCGATTTCCTCGACCACTTATGTAAGTTATGCGCCAAAATTCTTACACATCGAGGTTACTGTACTGCTTAGTTACTTTTCCACTATTCCCTAGTTACCTTAGATTGACATCTCAACACCTAAAGAATACAATCGTCTACCGCAGTGCAGTGTGGAGATACTTGAAATATCTTTCCAGAACAACTTTGAAACTAGCGAAAGTTTCATAGCTATCGAACTGTTATTCTGTTACCCTAAATGTGCGGGCCCCAGAAGTCGGTAAATAGAATTTTACATTTCCTGCCTAAACTACACTTTGCGGACCTCATCGAGAGGCTAATTAACACTCACCCAGCACTAAGTGCTCGATGGGTCCGCTCTAAAGTAAACATCTGGTATCAATCAGCAACACCAGAGCAGATGCACCCACGAGGATACGTAAGTACAAGATTGGAAAGAATAGATTCCCACCTCATGAAAACCATGGTGAGGAGGACAACCCTTGGGACGGAGAGTTAGCATATAAGGACCAGGCGCGGCTTTTACAACCAATCTTCAAAGAGTCTTCATCAGAGCGACATACTCTCCATGTTATACTACAGTGTGGAAATAAATCAACTAAACATAACATTATTCGGCATCTATAATCTACCTCCACCTTGAACGTTAATAGCGTTTACGATATCAACCGATCAATTGCAACCTGACTGATCGTCACCTAGTTGAGAATTCGCAACACATACTGTATCAAGTATTGTATATTGTAGTAGGCGTTGTATTTTCACATTTATTTCAAACTTTTCCAACATAATCATGGTAGTTGAATCTCATTACAGTGTTGATGAAATTCCAATATTATGTTCAAAGACTTTCATGAGCCACTGTACATTGTACACGTTATCAATGGTAAAAACAGATTCTTTGGTGTACATGTTGTCTATTCATCGCTACGGGCAATCTGTGGTACACAGGATGTTAACAATCATAGTAATCATTCAGTAACATTAGATGGAAGGGAAGGCGAGGGGATGATGAAGGGAATGACAATAGACGCCTTGGTGAAAAAAGGGTGCGTGAGAAGGAAAGAAGAGGGATTGCGACGAAGATATCAAGATCGAGAGTGAGGATTGCGACTGAAGTCCTGGTGACCTCGAAAACAAGACGGCCTCGCGACCGGAGACTCCAGAGGATCGATATTCGCACCGCCATTCGTGGACACGTCCAACTCGATGCAGATGTCACTCGGCCAGTACCGCTTCCGTCTCTACAGCAGAGCTCGATGAAAATCAAGCTAAAGCCGAATTTACACCTTTTCATTTTGGATGGTCATCGCGGATGATTCATCGAAAAACATGTTTTCATCCGCGTTTCATCCAGAGTGACTAGTGAATAGAGTAAAATCAATCTCTGCTCTTGATTTCTTAAATGGATGATTCATTCGTAGTGAGACGATTCGGACAAGTTTAATTATATTTTATAATGTGCGTGCATGCTGTTATAAGTACGGTTATACTAAATGCATATTTAGACCGCATTTCTATGACACATATCGCATGAAATGAATATGGATTTGGCCGATTGTTACCATTTCCTGGGCAGTCCTTTATTACAAATTTTAATAACAAATAAGAGAATGGAACAGGAGAATAAGACGTATTTTTTAAGAGAGGAGAATAGAGATGACTATACTTCGTTTCAAGATCTAACATTCTACTGGATCAACCTAGAGGAAAATATTTCAGTAAACTGTATAGATACTCCTGCTTTTATCTTTCACATTCACTATAAAAAAATTATCTGTGATGATCATCCAAAGTGAAAAGATCTAAATTCGGCATAACCGGAAAATCAATCGTTCGAGGTGCAAGCAATAAACAGCATGAATAAAACCGGAAAGAAACATCTCGATTTTGAGAAAGACGGTCTATCTCGAGCGAACGTTATGTCGAGACGGTGTACCGCGTAACCAGGTGAACAGATCGGCAAAACTTACCCACCTCTTGGCAGGATGCTCGAACGAGAAGCGAGTCCATCAACATTCCCAGCAGGAAGCTTTTACCTCGATCGGTCCCTGCACGCACGAGTTTGTAGCAAAACTCGAGGAGAAAAGATTCAAGACACCTAAAGAACGATACAGGCCCGCTTCTATAAAAGTCAACTTTGAAATTTTTCAAATCGACGTTCGACGACACACTCTCACACACACAGTCACACACCGGGCCACAACACCAGAGGGAACTCAGTAGCGAGCTTCTTCACCGTCAATCTATCCAAAGAGTCGCGACGCACTCTACGAAACGCTCACCTGTTCTTTGAAAACACTTAACGAAACGGAAGCTGCCATACTACTGTGCGTCAACTAGTCAGCTAACGCCATCTCATCGACCATTCTATCATCATTCGCTAATGGCACTAGCGAGCTTTAAAAGCGCGCTACTTTTTGAATATTGTGTTTCATTATCGATCGAGTTACCTCTCAAGAGTTATCTACGTTTATCTACGTTTTCCTAAATAAACTCGCTTTACCTGTTTATGTACCTTTAACGAGTCTCCTTAGTTCCGTTTCTAGTTACTGTTTAAATTGAAAACTTAATCTCCATTTAATTTGAATAACAAAATTTTTAATTGATCGACAATAAAATAGAATGTTATAATAGATACTATTGTGATAGTCAACGCTAGAAAAGAGGATGATCAAAGAGTAACAAATTTAATTTGTATACTTTTAAGCACTTAAAATTTTAATAAGGTATCATGTCATAAGTCCTAAAGTACTATAAAAGTATAATCATTTATAGCAAATATGATGGGAAAGTTGTAAAAAATGTAGATGAAGTTGACTTATTTTTGCATAAGGTTGTATTTCGCGGAACGATTAAACGAATCAATTACAAATTTTCGAATTAATCTGTTACTCCAATCCAACGCAGATATTTGTTAATACTATATTATCTTTTATACCTTTTACTTTCTTACGAGATTGAAAATTTTTTAGACGAGATAAAATATTTTAAATCGTATATCGTCGTAGATAGTCATTGTGGCGACGCAGCTGAAAGAGAAGTACGTAACGACTCTAGAAAAATCGAAACGGTCGGCCATATTGGATATCGACCTTTGTTTGCGCCAACTTCAGACGATAGTTGCATTTCTCTACTTTTTCGTGAGATTGTCGCTTCACGTCCACTGTGTGTCTCGTTCTCGATCCAAACGAAAACAATTACTCGTTTTCTCGCGGAAAATTCATTGTCGAGTGTGAACGGCGAAGAAAAAGCAGGAGCCACGTTTCGGTAAGTTATTCGATCTCGTGTATTTTCTCGAAATAATTCGACCGTTTATCACCACGAAAACTACGTCGTCGAGGGCAGCCGTTTCAACGTCGTGGAACAGGTTTCGTTCAAAAATTTCCAGAATAACACGTTGCAACGTATTAATTCGTACATGATATTTGGTGATTTCATAATTTTGCGATTCATACGTCTTTCAGGCGCCGTGACAATGCATTTATAGATACTATGAGCAATAATTGTATCGTAAACGTTTGCACAGCTATTACAGTCCTAGACGAAAAAGACTACTCGTGTCATTTAACGCCGATAATGCCCGTATCATGGTTTAGTGTTGCTAGATAAAAGATAAGCGAGCGACGGTCTGAATCATTTTCACGAAAAATATTGTTTGCGTGGAAATTTTGTGGAAACATGTGTCGTGTCTACATGAAAACATCTAGTCGCATCCCTAGCAACCACCATAACGAGTCTTTCCCCATTTTCCACCCTTCCAAGAGAATTTGCTCTGCAATAAAAAGCTGATTTTAGATGCCGATGTTGCATTTTTCGAATTACGCTCACGTTAGCTTCCTGGATTTATACTGCATCAGTGAAACTGTAGCACCTTGGCCGATTTATCTGGTTCTCACGGTATTGCGCGAATTGTTATTTTGTTATCATTTATAACACGTGTTTATGAAAATTATTCATGCCATTTTTTCAATCCATACGGTATTGTTGAAGTTAATAGGATAATTTAAGGCATGGTGATTCTATAGGTTCTAGTATATCTAATTAATACACTCAGAATATCTATATATACATCCAAATCTTAAACCTAATTCTAACTGTATTACAGTTTGAAAGTATTTGAATACTCATAGATACCTTTTATGAATATATGCATGTTATATGAAACATTTAAAAATTTTATGAGCACTGTAATGAGATACAAGTATTGTGATTACATTCGTAAAATCTGAAACAAATTGGAAAATATATATCAAAATTGCAAAATATTAAGTACAAATATATAGTTTTCGCAAATCATAAAAGTATTTAAACAGCCAATTATTTGTTATATTGATAAGCCTCAATATTCAATAGAGTCATTTAACAGTTATTATATATTTAAGATGCCTACGAATACTGTATACTAATTTTGAATTAAATGTATGTGTGCGATAAACATCTTGTTTCTGTAGTTTCTAGTAGTTTCAATATATATTTTCAAATTGGTTTAAAATGTGACTAATAAATATATTCATGATAGTCATGTCTAGTTATGATAAAAAATGTTTTATGTAACATATATGATATGGACATAAAAGATTTCTATGGTAACTGTTGAAATATTTTCATGAGTCATTGTATAATAATATAATAATAAATACTACAGTACATTTACATTTAAAAGAAAAAAGCTAAACAATTTTTAAATCAAATACAGTAGTAGTTCTATTTATACTGAGATCTTATATTCTAATAGGTTTCAGTAATGTCAGAAAG
Source organism: Bombus flavifrons (assembly GCF_040668555.2). Classification (NCBI taxonomy): domain Eukaryota; kingdom Metazoa; phylum Arthropoda; class Insecta; order Hymenoptera; family Apidae; genus Bombus; species Bombus flavifrons. The sequence goes on along the minus strand of NC_138457.1, from coordinate 5,390,745 downwards.
ATAATAACAGCTCAGCTAATAATTTTAAAAGCTACTTTCGAATGCATGTTCTATCCTTATACAGTTATAAGTTCTTCAAAGTATCTTATATTGCATTAAGGTGTTTTGATTATTATATTTGCATGCATGTAAACACGAAGTTGTATTTGTCATGCTATTTTAAGCACAGGACAGACACCTCAGTTTCTATATTATGCCTTTCTGTACTCTACAACATTCTGTTCTCTTACATCTGTATTCTAATATTGTTGTGGATTTATATTATACAATTTATCACAAATTACATCTACACAAAAGTCGATGAAGACACCTTATTATTATTGACTGCAGGATGCAACAAGTGATCTGTGATTAGTTCGCAATCATTAGAATTTTTTATGAAGTTAGGTTATTTTTTATCTTTCTTCTTCTTCTTACTACATTCATCCTTATACAAGAAAGAACTTCTAGTCATATTGAAGTCATATTAAAACAAAAACGCAAAAGATATTTCAGAATCAAGAAGGAGATCATCAGGCACACGTTATCAGATTTTCACTTTCGAATTCTCTGTCTACATGTCCAATCTTCTTCAACAATATAAAGTGTCACTTGGAAAGGCAACTGGCTTAATTATCTGTATATATCTGCATACATCTGAAGGCAGTGTTTCAATAATTAATCGCAACTGGCACTATCAATGGGGACGACGATTTCGCAACGGCCAATAGCGTTTCCTTATAAACACAACTGTATTTTCCAATCTCCCAAACAGTACACCTAACCGCTTCTACATTAAGTTTGACTCTGTTGAAGAAGGAGAAGGAGAACAAAGCCTACCATCCTCTTTCAATCTCTGTATGGAACGATTACATCACATCATTAATTACTAAGAAGGTCCTTATTGACGAAGAACGTAATTGAAATGCGATAGAAGATATTAAAGGTGCGGGGGTCCATAGAGATATACGCAACTAAAATTAAACAGCGCTCTCTGAGGTTGTCCTAGACCCTTCTATTGGCACTTAACCGACATTTTCTAGCAGCGACCTAGCGCAACACGTGTTGCGTATGCATTGTCTTCCCAAAAGCAGACGCCAAGCTAGAAGAGGAAGGCTCGACTGATCCTTCGAATAAGGAGAAACGAAATGGCACATTTAATGGACTCGATTACGTAATATCGCGCAACTGTGTGCACCACTATCGAAGCTGCCAGTAATGTCTCAGTATATTTATATAGTATCTGAAGATAAATCGATGAATTAGAAATAGCCGGTGCATGGTACACTCGTCCGAATGTAAAGTATCAGCTGGTAAGGAATCAAGAAGAAATGGGATTTCTCTTACTGAATTTCTTTTTTAAACGCCAGGTGACGCACACTGATTATTTTGAAATGTACATAGTAGATGAGAAAGTAGATTGAAATAAGCGTGATACATTGTTAGCAAACGTTTCAGTCACACGGAGGCTGCGGAATTGTTTGCTCGACGCCACGGGAGACAAAGGAAACGGCCGGAATGGTATTTTAAACGGACAAGGATGGTCGAGATCGTCCTTCTGTCGGTAACCAACACAGGCAACAGCCTCTCAAGATCCTTTTTCCTCGATACGTCGCTCACACTGCCCGAATATGTAAAACTGACGTCACACCTTCTCGGGAGAGCGCAAAAGGACACCCACCGTTGCTCTCCCTCTTTCCTACGTCTTCGTTATTTACCATAAAAATCGTAGCGAGATCGTTTCCTCATCCCCCAATTGAATTTTTAATCTCTCAATTGATATCGTCTAGTTATAGATGAAATTAAAAGTCCATGATAATTTCAATTAACATAATTTCAGCTTACTTAATTCAACGTGTGTGTTCTGTACTTTAAATGGTGGAAGGTATCAATGACATCAAGGAAGATATAGAATAATAATTTGAAATTAAATATTCTAAAATCAACTTTAATCGAATCTAAATTGATCATCTATTATAATATCAAGAGCAATACCAAATATTTCATTTATATCGATTATATATTCAGATTATATTTCATTTGACGCCTCGTGAAGATTATTGATTCCAGAGATCAATTTTACGTCGCTTTTTCCATTTGATCGTTTAGTTATGCTCTTCTATGACTAATTTGCCGAGTAAATCTATTGCTACCCACATCGCGCTACATTTTTCTCGGAAATGCTTACGATTACCAGGAACTTTTATTCATGTAAACTTCCACAAGTTTTTGAAATGATTCTTCATGAGAGATGATAGAAGAGGAGTATTCTGTAGTGACCTTGAACTTCTGTTAGATTTCAAGCTATCTGTAACTTCTAATTTCCAACCGAAAGAAAAATAAATTGTCGGCTGCCTAAGGATAGCTTTCACTCATAAAATCTACCACGTCATTCTTCAAATATCTATTTGATATTCTCGACGATGAATTTCTATTTTTTAATTGGTGATTGATGGAGGACGGTTTTTATGCGTTTGTGTATCTTCTTTTTTTCTAAGAAATCTGTCATTTTAAAGAAACGTATCATTTAAATCCTGACGAGACTTTGTAAAACGAGGAGAAGTCTAGCAAACGGAAGTGTCACGCTGACGATACGTGTGCACTCGCGCATAATTGCCACGCGCGTTTTCTGCGGGGGCACGTTTTCAGGCAAATATTGCGCGTCAATCAGTGCTTCGTGATCGATAATTTTTCCTGTACCGAACCGGAAATATAAAGCGTCACATTAACAAAAAACTTCCTTCCTATTCATCGTATTTTGCTTATTGAACTTTGATCTTCCCCTTATGTTGTTTACTAATCTGAGATTTTCAAGGTATATCATAGATGAAGAAGAAATTTTAAATTAAGAATTCTAAATTCGTAAAATTCATTGTATCTTCCTGAATAGCTAAATATGACAAAGGTCGAACAATATGATGTAAAAAAGGATAGTACAAGCGCAGAAGATGTAAATACCCTGTACGTGAAAGTTTGAAGAAGGTGTGAAAAATGGTATGTGAAACGAGAGAGTGATTTACAACCAACATTAGAGCAACGAAACCGCCTTGTAGCCGATCTTTCCATTCTTGGAGTAGTGCCCGGATCATTTCTCGACTACGACGATTATGTTTGGACGAATGTCAAGACCAAAACTGGTACGTGGCGTTTATTAACGATCAACTGATGCCTAGGCATTTCATTTCTTCATAGTAAACCGATTACTAACTGCAACAACTCGATTGAGTATCTTCCAGATTACACGAAGAAATTAATTACAAGAAGAAAATCATTCAAGAGAATTATCCAAATTTCGACGGTGCCATCTTCCAATTGTCAAGAAGAATTTAAAGCAGATGAATCAGCTAGATATATTTCAGAATAGTTTTTAGTTACACTTAAGGTTCAGTTTGGAAGAATATTGTCTAGGGGCTGTACAGTTCTCGGAACAAGATTTTCCAGGGCGGCCGTCGATTGATAAGGCCGACAGCCTTCCCGGCCGCGTTACGAACACAATAGGCATCCGAAACATTCGGAATTGCATGTTACGTAAGGCGATCGAGTCCAGTTCTCGAGGCGCCGGTGAATTTTAAATATCGAAGACCCGTTTCCAGCCGCGTTCCTCGCGCCGCTAAATCGCCAGCTCCTTTTGGCTGATCTACTTTTCCAATTACACGACCACGCTGCATGGTACTTCAACGTAGACGATCGATGAAACCGGAAAATTCCATCAACGGCATTGTTTTTCTCGGAAGAAGCCACTGACCCGGTATTCTTGCCTTGCATGAAGAATTTTTTCTGTGATTATAGAGTCCGAAGAGACTTCAGAAACTCTTGGAAAAGTCGAAGAAGTCAACTACTTTGATTTTTTACAATTAGTGGAGATTGAAAGGCGCGTTGGAAAAATATCAAGCAAACCGGATTAAGATTTCAGATTATTAATGGCTTAATGGCTTGGATAGAGAATGGAATTATCATGTAAGGACAACGAATGAAGTGGAAGGGTGTTCTTCTCGCGGTAAGCTATTGGAACGACGCCCACGACGACCCACGTTGCGATGACTGTTCGCGTGGTTTTACCTGCGACGCTGGTTTTGCGTGTAGGCAGGCCAAAATCACTACCGAAACTGGCGTGAGTCATGGATTTCGCGATCCTCCCGTGATCACTGCAGATTTATTATAAGCTACAGGATGCTTCCTAATTCGTGGACTGGCAAGACTCTCTTCTCACCCGCTGCGTTCGCCAGTATTAATAATCGAAGCCGATGATTTCCTCGCATCGACGAAATTTGTATATTTCTCTCGCGTAAACGTTTCGACGATATTTGTCTAATTTTTATATAGAACGTCGAAGATTTACGAGAATGAAAAGATAGGAAACGACCTGTATAGCATTGCCTCGGACTAACGTCCTCGACCTGATCGCGGAGGTGGCGTTGACGATCGCGTATGGACATGAAACGCGGTCCACCTGGCGCGCAGAGAGAATTCCTGCTCACCTACTAACACACTCCAACGATTTCACACGAGAACTCCAGCTAGAATCACCAGTCACAATCAGGAATCTATTAGAATCGAGAATCTCGAACATAGTATATTGATTCAGAAAAACTAGTTTCTGAAGTCATACACCTTTAACGAACAGTTTCTCTTGCGTAGTTCTTTAAACTGATCATTTAGAAACGCAAGATGGTCCGTTTCCAAACTTGGTCCTCACAGAAATCCGTTTGCAGAATGAAACATTTTCACTCGAGGATCTCTATATATCATTTTTTGGATGTTGAGATCAATGGATTGTTTTGGTGTACGTGATTCAATGTATTCTATAGCCCTGTTGGCTGATCAAAGTAATGGAACGAGCAGAATGCAAGCAGGCTGCTTTTTCTTGCCCACCAGGTGGAGGGAGGGACGTAGAAGAGCCGTGAAGTGGGATAACGTAATGACCTCCACCTCCGTGTTTCCAACTATTTTCGATACACGTCTCGGCTAACTTTAGCGTTTTCGTTAGTCCAGTCTTTGACTTTGAGCCCTCAGTTTTCCACCGGGCACTGTCTCACGCGCTCCATTCTCACTTCCTGTGTGAACTCTCGTGTACCAATTTAATCGCTTCCGCTATTGTCACCGCAGCTCTATTTAAAATTCAAAGTCGATCGCTATTGAGGATGATCGGTCCACGTGAAACGAGTTTCAGTATGGTTCAATAGTGATGAAAGATGTGCGACGCGAAGGAAGAAGCATGCGTGTAAGTTGAAGTTTTGAGCTGATGCAGGCTTACGCTTCACGAGTTCATTTTTTAAACATAACCATCATCCTTTTGAGATAAGAGAGAGACATGCAACTAACTGGGTGGATAGGCGAATTTTGTTTTCCATGACGCAAAAGGAGCCATTTATATAAGGCTGGCCGACTATTTCGAAGATGGCACGCAAAATTAACTTGGTGGAATATATTCGCGCGTTCACTGGAATACTACATAGTACGTGGGAACTATTTTAGAAGTCCGCTGCGTATTTTTTGCCAGCGCTCAGCCTGTCGACATTCAATGGTGTGCATTCCAACGATTCTTGGACCGATCTCGATTTTACCTCGCTGTAGAATTTCGTCGACTTTCTATTTTTCCTCTTTGCTTCGATCCTTGGGAAATTGACGAGCCACAAGATGAAATAGAACATCAAAGAAATAGTCGAGTCCCCTGTTGCCCCGGAGATCCGTCACTTTTGCCGGCTTTTAATCAGACCACGAATTAACTCGAGCGCTCTCTTTTCACTGTACAAAGCACGTCGTGTTGATTGAACGCTTTTGAGACGCCTTCATGGGCAACAGGTGGTCGGAAGTTCCTTTGAAGAGAGTACCACTGGAAATCATTTCCAACGTCAAATCCACAAGGAACGTTTCTGCGACTAATCTACCAATTATAATTCAGTTATCATCTAATAGATAACAGCTGCTTCACGACGTTTTTCCATCTTTATTTTCTCGTTAGATGAATTATATTTGTTATGTCGCGTGAGACAATCCGCACACCATCCCCCGTTGCCTGGCCTCAATAAACCTAAGGGCTCACCATAAAACGTAAACACTTTGAAGTTAATCTTTTTAACTTGCAGGAATCTCTAATCCTGTAAAGGTTTTCTTTTATGAATGGTTCTTAGAACAGTCCTTAGGTTTATTGTGTGCTCTTACGAATCACGGAGAAAGCGGGCTTTTCCTCGTGAACAATGTCATCCACAAGCTACGTTGATAGAAGGCTTCCTCCACCTATTCTCATTCATTAACGTGGGTTATAACCAATGAGCATCGTTACCCTCACTTTCCTAACGAAAAGTGTGAGCAATCCGCTTTCTTCGTACCTAAAACCCACCCACATCGAGCTCTCCTCCGTAATGACATGAGAGCGGGCAAGCAGTAAACAGTCAAATCTCAGCTAGACAACCATCAAATCACATTCGCCAACACGAAAAGAGTCTCAGGCCGTACTCACTCGTAGTTTGACAGTCGACATACGCACAATTGTATCAAATATTAAAGTGTGCGTAGTTGTTGGAAATATATATATTATAACTTGTTAAAATCAGCGTTATACTCCCTCAACTACTCCTATTATCCTAAAAGAAATAGGGGATCGACCTATTCGTGGTGTCGATTATTCAAATCGTAACGGGAATTTACGACTCCCGTTGACGCGCTTCTTCGAGATCGCGTCTCCCCGCGACTGATCGAAACAATATTTCGTACAATTTGTTAACATCATAGAAAACTATCCTAAGTGTGGAAGTATATAGGTCTTCTTTCTTCGAGAAAATTTATACTGAGAGATGACCAGATTATCGTAATCTTTGGAAAGTTTAGAAACCTCTGTCGTACGTTATACTATCAAGCTTTCTTTCCTATGTAGTTTCTGTCTTTTCTAAAGATGCCCCTTTCGTTCAAAGCAACTAGACTGTTGGTGTTTAGACGAAAGCTGTATCTTTCCCTTCTGACTCGTTCGTGTCTCGTTACATGGCTGCCAATTGGTCTGCTAATTAATATACCGTCTCTCTGCATTGCTCGACAGGTGGTTGCCTAAGTCCTAACACCCAAGTGCGAACACTGTGAACGATGGTTGACTACTACAAGGTACTAGAAGTGCAACGAACCGCCACGAGCGGAGACATCAAAAAGGCGTAAGTAATGGTTCAGTAAGAGCAGAGCAGCCCGTTATCAACGGAGAAAAATGTGCAAGAATACTCGAATACTTTAACTTGCATTTGATATTCTATTATAAGATTGAATTAGTATTAAAAAAAAATTATAAAGAAAAAGCCAAGTTCAACGAAGATATGTGTTATAAAGATATATATATATATATATATATATATATATGTATGTTCAAATGAATTACCTTATCATAAATAAGTGTGATTACTTGTTTGTCATTGGTGTTATTTTATTAGACGAATGGTAAATGCGATAGGTGGGGAAAGACTGAATGAATGGCTTTTTATTTCAACTCCGTTGAGGCAGCTGGCTCTGATCCAAAAGTCGATCAGCATTCTCGGTTAGAGGGAGTCAAGAGACTTCTTAAGTTCTACTATAAAGAAGCATCGCTGGTCGGTTGATTAAACAAAGCATTGCCTTACAGATATAGAAAATTGGCATTGAGATGGCATCCAGACAAAAACCCTGAAAACCTGGAAGAAGCGAACAAGAGATTCAAAGAAATATCCGAAGCATACGAAGTCTTAATTGACGGTAAGCTTCAACCGTTTCTCGTCGTCCTATTGTCGACTCCGAAGCGGACCTTAATATTGAAATTACCCATTTCCGAAGAATCGATCATCTTCAACCTGAAGATTTTTCTGAATCATTTTATCTAAATGATAATAGTTTTAATTATGACTCTGTCTCTCTACGGCTTCGATTAATCGACGCTAGAGCTAGCTTTAGTAACGAAAACAGAGCGTCGCGATGCCAACGGGAGACGAACGACGGCAGCTCCTGCTTGTCAGCAAAGCCGAATTTCGCATGAGCCTTCTCTTTCGAGCGGTCTCCAAGTAGTACAACTTATTCTGGGAGCCAGCAGTTCAATCTAGAACGAATCGATTCTCCCTTATGAATGACTGTTTCATAACCAGCACTTGATACTAGCAAAGAGGAGGAGCTGCGAGAATTAATCGTTATCCAACAATAATACTAGTTAATACTAGAATAATACTAGAATACAACAATAATACTGAACTTAATCAATTCGGCAAATGATATTCTGACAGTAATTTATTCTAGAATATTGCACGAGAAATAGGGTTGCGAATGAGTACTCGCAGTTCCGAAACTCTGATTCTTGAGTTTCTTTGCAAGTTCCATCTCGTTTTTATGTTTTTAAGTTTGAAGTTTAACATTTTGTTAACTTTCTGCTGTATTTAGTAAAAAGAGCAATCGAAACGTTGCGTTGTTGAAACTCGAGAATCGAGTCAGGCTTGAACAGAGAGCAACTCTTTAGCCGAAGCATCGCTGCGACAACTGACAGACCCTGTCGTGTCGACATACGTGGGAGGAAGTAAAAGAGAAATTCAATCAGAAATGTTTGTTTCCGGTCAATCTCTCGTGACCGTGCTCGATGTCCAGATGCGAAGAGACGAACCTACGACCAACGATTGTATCAGAAGGCATCCTCGAGGCCCGGCCGTGGATTCACCTACCGGAGTTTCTTTGACTCTCCTTTCCAGCGATATTTCGGTACCACTTAAGAGAAAAAAGACTTTGAGAGTGGCCAAACATTTTCCTTCGTTTTCTTTCAGTTTTATTTTATTTTATTTTTATTGTTTATTTTGAATTTGATTTTGTCTTTCTTTCTCTTTCACTTTCTTTTTTTTTTTTTTTTTTTTTTTTTATTTTTTAACGGAACATAGACGAAGAATAGAAATATTATTTAAGGCATAGCAAATGTTTTACTGACGAAAAATTCAGCATATGTCAGGTACCCTAATCCCTCATTCGCCTTAAAAGAGTCATTCCTTACTGGAACTCGTAGGACTCAGGAATCTCTAATAGGTTTTCCTGACCAGTTTCTCTACGAGTCCTTGTGGAAAACTCGAAAGATACTTTTTTCTCTTTGTATGAGTCGCCGTAAATGCAGATAATATTGCCTGTAATCTTACCGCATTTCTAACAATTCTGCCATTGCTCGACTGATTGAAAACACAAAAACGATCAAGTTGCTACCAATAATTTCCTCCTAAGAAAGGCAGATCTTCGAAGAACTAAGTCGTTCCATCGTATTTATATTAAGAAACAGTCTTTAATATTGGAATTATTTGATCTTTTAAAGTTTTCACAAATTCTTCGAAGGCTGTTTACGTTCATTTCATTCATCCACGATTCCCGAGATCGTTTCCTCTTTAATGATTTTGCTCTTGCGGTGGACGACCTCAGATTGATGTTACAAATCATTCAGCGTATTCTACTAACCTGACAAGCCTTGCAGTACTTGCTTCTTGGAATTTGGAGCAAATAAAACTAAGCAATCTGCCTTCAACTTTTATTTTACAATTAGTAATAATCGCTTATTGTTTTATATGCTTTTCAGAAAAGAAAAGAAGGGTCTATGATCAATATGGAAAGGAAGGACTTCAAATGCCCGGTGGTAAGAGGCGACACAAGGACGACTTTGATCCACACTTCACTGGTACCTTCATGTTTAGAGACCCTGAGGAAGTATTTAAAGAATTCTTTGGTGGTACTTCTTTCGAGAACCTGTTCTCTGGTAAGTAAACCCATCCTGCTAGTCTGTGATCGGTGAATCTGTGTAGTATCAACTACATGTACCCTGAGACACATAGAATGAAATATTTGAGCACGCAAATAAGTATGCATTTACCTTATCCACTGAATGACAAAAATATGTTCAAGTAATTAACCGAATAATAGATGTTCAAATAGTAGTAAGAACCATGTGATTAACTGGTGTTTTAATTGTCCCAAAGACCTTGCTGAAATCGGTGTACGCCTCGGACCCAACAGGCATAGTCATCCAAGCAGTAACAGCATTAGTACGTCATTCTTTGGCCCGTTAGGAGTTTCTCACTTTGGTTTCTCACCATTCAACAACTTGTTTGAAGGTTCATCAGGAAACTTTACCTCGTTCAATGCGTTTACGAGTCTCGGTGGAGCCAGCGGTGGAGGTGCTGTGAAACGGACAAGTACTTCAACTCGATTTATCAACGGCAAAAAGATCACCACCAAAAAGTAAGAACAATAATACATCGTACAAAAGAGTTCTTCAAAGAATTTATCATAGATATTAAATCGTATGTAGGTGATCCCATAAGACAAGACATGAGACGTCACTTATATTTGTAAAACAACCTAACATCTTCGATAGAATTTTGGTGTATTACCTGCAAGATGTGCAGAAACGATAACGATTTTTATCTGTGATTGTTACAGGGTTTTCGAAAATGGAAAGGAAACAATAATGTCGTACGAGAATGATGTGCTAAAGTCGAAGACGGTGAACGGCGTGCCACAATCAATAACGTACAGTTAAATCAGTTCTCTATCAAGAACGTTCGCTCGATCTCCGCTCGGCAATTGAGAAATTCCTGTCCTCGTGTCACGTTTGCGAGTAATATTTCTGCGCTCTACCGAGATGTTGTGTTCCTGCTACCTATCTACCTGATATGAATATAAAAAAATAAAAGAAAAAAGAGCATAATCGTCACCGCGGCTAATTTAACAATTCAAAATATTCTTGTGTCTCTTATTTAGATCGTCTCTTCATCAATTTACTTCTTCGTTTTATTGTTGAAATATTCTGTTAGAAAATATTGTTTAAATGTAGTAGTGCCGCTGGTTGACGTACTTCTCCACACATTATACAGCAAGAGAACGATAAAATACATATACATATATAATATATATATACTATATAATATATATATATTTATCACTTTGAAAAAGAAAAAGAGAGCAGTGAGATTTTGAGAAACAGCGATTACTCGACGAAATTCGATGACAGTGATTGGATCTCTAAGCTCGAGCGATCGAGCCCGTTTAAAACAAAGAAAGCAGGAAAACTTGCTTAATTTGGAAAAACTAACACATATACAAAACACAGCCGCGACAAATGCTATTTGAGCTTTTGTTCCCGTCACCTTCTCTGTTTTACCAGGTTTGACGAGTCATCGACTAGTCGCCAGCTGACCGACAGTGCCAGCGATATCTCGATGGCTGGCCAGAACTCGAGAACAGTCCATGGTGACCATCAGAAGGCTAGCAGAATAAAGACGCACCATCATCCACTTCTCACTAAGAAGCACGATAAGAGTAAGAGAAAATAGAGGCAACACTTTTGCAGCCTTCTCTCATTTGTTTTTTTGTCCGTATCTTTTTCATTTTAGTCTCTTCGTTTTATTCTTTTTTCGAATTAAATGCATACATACATAAACATACATTATATACGTACGTACGTGGATCGTTTACGGAACTGATGTTGTAAATTATATCATTTCTCGCAACGTCGCTTTTGCTATTGTCTAAATAATCAGGATTAAAAAAATGAAAAAAAACTCTTCGTGAATTAGCATTGACTGATTACAAATGTTCGATTTGATCAATAAATAAAAAAAAAAAATTCGCTGCAAAATTCATTGTAAGATTTTGCATCGAAAGTGGCATGTTTAATTGATTCTCGTTCGCTGTTGTGAGAGAGAGAGAGAGAGAGAGAGAGTGAGAGAGAGAGAGAGAGAGAGAGAGAAAGAGAGAGAAAGAAGGCCCTTCTTTTTGTGAAGGAACAGAGGGATGTTGTTACTACAGAACATTCTGTTGCGTTGCGTGTTATAGATAGCGCGTCGTTTCCGTTTAAAGTCTGGCGTGTTATGTTTAATACGGTAAGTTTCGCTTATCCTAGATTACTTAGACAATTAATTTACTATGTCGTAAGTTATATAATTGCTAGATTTTTATTTGTAAGTAAGCTGCACGAATTTCGAGCGTGTATTCACACAGGAACTTCGACTGAGTTTAATCGAATTTAAATTGTTAAAACATACACGTACACACGAGGCTGAATTTCATCACGCGTATATTCGTTTAGGACATCACGATGGACTTGCAGCCGTAACAATTGTTCTTAAAGGATAAAATGGTATTACGAGAAATTTTGCTATAATGGATCTTTTCCTTCGTTTGTTTTCTACTCGCGGTGAAGCATTCATGATGAAAGAAATGTGTTCCTTTTTTTTTCTTTGTAGTCGATCTGTGAGAAAAGAATTGAAACATATACAGGGCTAAGCTTTTCTGTGGCGGAAATATTTCTTCACAAGCAATTTATGTGTCGTAATTCTATTTGTTTACGTTAGTTAATTTCATACGTATGTGTATATAATAAGGAAAAAAATGTTAAAACTTAACGTGGAGAAGAAAAAAAAATACATCATTAATGTATGGTAGTATATTTCATTACTCTCTATCGATATCCAACACTATGTCTCGTCTCTGATGTTCTCTCTTTTTGTTTGTAACAACACTTATCTCAAGGTGGGATACTAGTATAAAACGTCAAATTGTAACAAAGTATTTACCACTTTATTTTGATCCTTTTTTCTCAGCTTTACTGATATTTATAATATTCATACAGTGCGATTCATTTATAAATCGATATTTATACAAAGAAGATAGGCGAGAAATATAAAAGTTATCCAAAACGAAGGGAGGATTACTTCTTTTTTTATATTTTCACCGTTATACGCTTCGATGTGGTATTAAAACTCGTGTATATGTATTCGAAAGATAAATATGTTAACAGTTGCATGTCGGTGAGTGAATATAGTACATGTATTGACTCCTCGCAAGTCAACAGCATCGACGTTGTAAATAGCTAATCAGTGATAGCAAAATAAATTCAGCTACCACAAGAATATTGATTCATCAATTCGATATATCAATTCCTTTTAGATAACATGATTTTTTACAACAATTCTTGTCCATACCCAGCATAGACAATTGAATTGTTTCCTCAAATATCAAAAAGATTAGTTGAAAATGTATTCTAACATTTTTGCAACTACTTTGGTATCAAAGACAATACATTGCACATTTATAAGTATGTAAAAAAGACAAAATTTGGTAAAAATGCTTAAATAAATGTTCAGTATTATAAATTACTTCTTCCCAATAATGGATATCAGTTCTTCCACTTTCTGAATGTATTGTTCTTTCGCAGCATCTTGACTCATGCCCTTCCTTTTGTCCCAAGCATCCCACTTGGCTTTGCCTCTGAAATCTAGCATGCCTGGCCTGGCTGGAAAAATTAAAATCTTCCTTGAAAAGAATAGTACTATCGATGTCACAGAATTCTCATTAGAATTCAATAAGTTTGAAATCACATAAAAATATCTCATCATTTATTCAGCTTTTAAATTTGGTTTCTGTAGGTCTATTAACATTCGCTGTGCAATTGAAATTACAAATTAAGAAGACCACAGAACAAAAGTGTAGTTACATAACTTTAGTATTACGATAAATATCTGCTTTAACTTGTTGCATCAAGTAACGTAATCATATTATAATTTTGGAGATCTATTCAAGATCCTTTCTAACATATTTATACAAATAGATCCAAAAATTTTCAGCCAAAGTATATTAAGTAATACTAAATGATCACAAGTTGTTTTACATACTTGTGTTGCAATCTCCAACTGTAGCTTGTTTGTAAAGTGAGTATAGTTCAAGCAGGTCAGCATCTGAAGCTGGAGCGCGCAATTCCTTCACCTCCTCAGCAGCCTTGTTAAATCTCTGACAAAAAATATACAAGAATAAAAGAATAATTTTCATTTGTTTTTAATGAAATTGTGGAAAATTCAAAATATGTACAAGAATTCAAGCAACCAGTAAGCAATAATGACAAAATATTGTCTAATTACAATATTTTATGTTATTTATGTTATTACGTTAACGTAATTAAATATAAAATTAATTACTTCATCGAGAGACATTGTGCTTTAATGACAAAAAGGTCAAGACAAGATTTGAAACTTTAAGAATTTCACTGTCGTATTGTGCCACTGTTTCGGATCTATAGAACGTTGGCCTGGAAATACAATCGATTAACATTCTCCCACTCCTGTACTTACTACGTATGATACGATCACGACCACCAATAAACTTTCATGTAATCAAGACCTTGATTAATAAATAATTATACTACCACATGTTATCATGGTATTAGCAAAATTTTTATTCAATTTAACTTTAAGTTCTTGTGTAATATGTATTTATTTTTATTCTACATCCGTGGCAAGCACATTATAGTGTTCTGATATGATTAATGGCAGTTGATGACGTCACATTGCGGGAAGAATAGACACACTACACTGTCAGACAAGACACTAATAAGAATGCAAAGGAAATTAAGGACGATATTAAGAGTAATTATTAAAAACCTTCATTCAAATAACAATCGAACGTTTCGTAAAAAGCAAATCTATTTTTGGATGAAGTTGGAAGGTCGATGTTGAAATGTTCTCGATGGTTCCCATCTTCTTCGATGATGGTTTAAATATACATGCAAATCGTTAAGAATATCTTATGAAGTCTGAAAAAAAAGAGGAGGATAAACAATATATGAATATGTAATAAATAGACTGTGGATTTTTGTGCATTTATTTGAAGGTGCAAAGATCCACTTAATGCATGCAGTGCAAAAATATACATATAAAATATTCAAAGTAGAGCGTTTGTTATGATATGTAGTAGATGAATTTCTTTAATTGTTAATCATAAAAATCCACAGTTTAGTAATAAACTAGAATTGAGGACCAGTCAATGAATGTAAGTAATCAATAAATTGTTTCCTTAGTACCAATATTTCGGATTGTATTTTTGGTTAATTGCATCTCGCAACGACGTCATTTAGTCAACTTTTACTAATTTAAATAAAACAGAAGTTATATAATGATTAGATATTATGACATTCTTACGTTTGAAAGAAGAAAAATTTAATGATATTGATATTATTACTACGTAAAATATGTAACTGTATATACACGTATATATGAATCTGTGTATGGATCACATGTAGTAGAGAATATTTTTTTATCTTCTAATGAATATGGCTAGATGGCGACACTTGACCACTTCCACGTAAAAAATGGCGGACTGCAAGGGTGCGTTTTGTGATTCTTTTCCTATACAGTAAATTAACGATAAATTCTGCACGATTATGTAAATTATAATAATTGAAAATTCGTAGAAAATCGTCGTTTCTTTTTTATCCATGTTATTCTTCTTTGATTCCTATGTATTTCCGTATCTTCCTTTCTCGGCAATATTTACTCTCTAGAGCGTTACAACAGATTGAGGAAATAATTTTGTTTGACAATTATGTTAACTATCTGTTTTTGAATTTCACGTAGAAAATAAAGAAGAGACGAATCGACCATCCTATGTTTTAAAGGTAGATCCACCACAAGAGTCACCGGAGGATTCACCTGAAAATTCCAACAGTGGTAAATACGCAGTGTTATTTTTTGTTCCACATGCGTAACTTTATCATCAGTTTTTTCTATGATATTTACATACAATTGCTATATTTGGTATATTTTCGTTACCTCGCTACAATGTAGCATAATTTCTGACCTGTCTCAATAACTTTTGTTGGAAACCACATAGGTTATGATGTGATAGGTATTATTTGCATGTAACAATTTATGACTAGTAGTTTATGAAATCTGAATTGTTTCAGAAGAAATGGAGAGCTCATCGACAGAAAATAATACCCAGGAATCACCCTCGAGTTCTAACAAGCCAGTGTTAGCTGCGTCAAAGTTTAAAACAACGTTTGGGTGTAGTGATTCCATCAAGAACTTAGTTGAGGAAAGAAAGTCATCCACGTTGTGGCCCTCTCAATTGAGCACAGTGACAAACAGTCAGCCTACTACTAAAGTATATCTACAACCAGCTAAGTTTCAGAATCCATTTGCGAAAGCCACAGATTCATTATTAGATGAAAAGAATAAGGAAAAGGAAAATAATAAAACAGAAACAAAGGAAGATAAGAATGAAGAAAAGGATGATAAGAGTGAAAAGAAAAATGATAATAGTGAAGTAGGAGAAACTAAAGGTGAAGCAACTAAAGGTGAAGCAACAGAAAGTAAAAGTGAAGTAAAAGAAGCTAAAAACCAAGACAAGCCAATTGAGGAAGTGAAGCCCACCTTCCTGTTGCTAGGCACAAGCACAAAAGATAGTGTAAATACTACAATAACGCCTTGTGCATCAGAACCAAACTTTGTATTTGGTCAGAACTTAGAGGAACGCGTTATGATTGCGAATGATGCAGAAAATTCCGACAAAACGGAAGACAAGGAGAAAAAGGAAAAGAAGGAGGAAAGCACAAATGCAAATGGTTCCACAGAGCTTCTTTTTTCCAGTGCGTCAGCAGCATGCCGTACTACCTCCAAATCAAATCTAACATTAACCGAAGCTGCTCAAAAATTAGAAGAAGCAAACCGTGCTAATAAGAGGAAGTATAGTCAAATAACACCACTAACTGGTGAAGAAGGAGAAACGAATGTTCTTCAGATCAACTGCAAATTCTTCGCGTTTGACAAGGTTTGTATAAGAATTATTTCTGTTTTCAATTTTTCAGAATGATTCATTCACGATAAATTTCCGATTTTGTTCAGGCTAGTGGCAGCTGGCAAGAAAGAGGTAGAGGTACTTTAAGGCTAAACGACCGCGACGAAGAATCTCGATTAGTGGGACGCACTGCAGGAACGCAGAGATTAATTATGAACACAAAAGTATGGCCAGGAATGATCGCGGAACGAGCGGCACTTAAATCATTAAGACTAACGGCGATGGATGTTCAAGGAAGTATCAGAATCTTCATTATTCAAGCAGCGCCAAAGGAAGTGGAACAACTCCATGATTTGTTGGAAGAGCGGCTAATACGCGCACAGCTACGCCATCCCAAGAAATTAGCTACTGACCAGTGACAGTCGATCAGTCGTCCCTGCGAGCTGTTTGCCAGTTATCATCTAAATGTACGCGACGCAGAAGTTGCTAACACGTGAGAACAAGATTCGGGAAACTACGTCGAAGTTATCAGGCCCTATTTGTTTCTATAGTAATTCGTACACAATAGAACTATGGCTATGATTCGCGCTTTTTCCCCTTGTGGAAGTTCTTAGACTTCGATGATATATCCCGTGGTGCACTGATGTTTGCAGACAAGCAAGAGGAGACAAAAAAGGCGAAAATACCAAGCCGAATTCTTTTTGGTATATATTTTCTAATCATTCCCAACCGATAATTCTTTTACACGAATTTCAAACAGCGTTTTTTAAAAGGAACCGAGGAAACCACTGGCTAGGGAGTTTTGATAATAGCATAATACGAACACACATATACACATATACACACACAAATCAGTCACGAAACCGTGTTGTACGCTTTGAAGAAGAGCAGCGTTTTTAGTTTCCAGTGATCAGTCTCTTTATAAGAATCATTTGGATTTTTATCGTAGCGATGTTCGTATCGATTTAGGATTCTCTATTCCTTGTCCACTATATATAAATATAAATATATAAATATTGTACCTTTTAAGAAAATTAAGATTAGTTACATTATTTAAGATGTAGTTCCACGGTGAGCGAAAGTAACAGCTCTACATATGTTTATCGACGAGAGAACATTGTGAGCCTGTTTCAAACATACATTACATAAGGTTCTATCACGAGCACATAATGTTCAGATTGTTTCATGATCGAATCTGTAACTATTTGTACTTTACTTTAACTGTATATAGTACCGAAGAAAATCGGACAATTTCCTTGCGGTATTTCAAAGGCTGTGTATAAAACGGCTTCTCTCTTTAATTTTCTGCTTAACGATATTTATCGACACGACAATCGCTCGTTTGTTCCACGAGGAAGAATGAGGGGAGTCAGTCACAAAATTGCTCTTTAATGCAATGTGCAGTAATGGAACAGCAAAGATATTAATTAACGTAGAAAAAAAATTCTATTCACGATACAAATAATGAATTATTGCTATTGTTTTTCTGTACTTGATATGTAAGGAAACGAACTCATTGTACACATCGTTAATTACACATCGAACAAATACATTTGTTTGCATAAAAAAAATCAATCGTTAGTGTTTCTTTTTTTATACTATTCAAATTTATTAAAAAAAAAGTAACCAAAGTCAAGCTTGTCTGAAATGTACAAGTCTTTTCTTATCTAATACATGGATCTATTTTTTTAACCTGTCCAGAAATTTTTCTGGAATCCATTCGCTTTTCCAGGCTGGAAAACGCGCCGGATTGCGCATTCTAATATTTCCCGCGCGCGGCGCTACTCGACTCGATGGCGGGCGGTATTCAACAGGCTGATATTTATAGATTCGAGAGTTTCGTGCAAAGCTACACAACGTTTTAGGCGTCAAAATCCAGTTCCTATGTTCGTCAACATCCACGCGATGATCCATAGTTTTCAATTCGATCGTATGTATTCCATAAATTACAGCAGTCAGTAGTCGTTATTTTCAGAAAACGAAAGAGACTTACTAAAGTACAGCATTCAAATATCGTGTGGAGTCAATCAAACTGTGTAGCTGACGTTTGAATATCGTTAATACTACTTTTGGTCGCGACACATTCCTGTTGAAACGATGTATCACATCGGAACGTTGGACCAAAGAAGAGGAAATTGAAAAGAAGAGACATCTTCCACTTCCATAGTCGATGTAACGTTTTTTTTTTCTCGAGTATTAGTCATACATCCATTTGATCAAAAACGTGTGATCTTCGCAAGGGTAAGAAGAGTGAGACTGAAGAAGAGACTCGGTGTCTTCTAACCTTTTCTTTCAAAAATTTCTGTGACAACCTCAGGGATTTTCCTTCTCGCTTGGAAGCCATATCTTTTTAACTATAATCTTTATAACTATTCTTATTATTATTTGGTGCACAAAGGTTAAAAACGTTGAAATCAGTGGTAAGTGAACAGTGCTGAAGGTGACATCGGATCTGAAAAAGTCAATCAACTGTTAGAACTTATTCAGACGAGTAACCATACCGTTAATACAATTAAAATGGCCAATTAAGGAGTCCAGTGTAATCCTCAATAAAGGAGATGATCGAGATTTAGAAGATTTAATGGTTATGCTTCATTTCTTGTTGACTTGACTTATCAAGGTCACAATTCCTCTGATGACCCATTTCTTTAGTCGAGAATAGTCTATTATAATTTCACTAACAATGTGACGTGTTCTGCCCGCTGTTTCTTCGCGAAGGTAGAGTCAGTAAGTTATAATCGATTGGGAGTGACCGATGCCTTGTTCGTGGCGGACAGAAAGGAAAATGTTGCTGGCCGATGGACGAGAATTCTTCTGGCATTACGCGGCCAAGTGCCCCGGAATTCGAGCGTCACGAGGCGGGAAACTAAAAAGATAGCATCGACGATCGAGCACGCGGTGATTCAGGTACTGATTCGTGAACGTTTAGCATGTTACCAGTGTTATTTTTCGACGTTCGAGCATTTGAATGAATTGTCATCAATGACAAAAGAGTTAGTGTGGACAGAAGGCAAAGAGAGTAAGTAGGTGAATAAGAAAATGATGTTCACCGGTGGTGCTCACGCGAAGAGGCGTAACGCAGGCGGTGGTTCAGGCCGGAAGTCCTCCGCGGACCGTAGAAGCCCACGAGCTGGAAGAAGTCCGCAGGCACGTGTGGGCGCGGAAGGATACACTTACAGGTGAGCCATTCGGTAGGTAAAGTTTGTTAAATGTTCCATGACTGTTCGATGTTATCTTCTGTTGTTAATCAATCTCTCCAGATAAAATACCTGCAATTAAATGATAGTTAAATATATTTCACAATTTTACACTGTTATAATAGAAGATATTTAATCAGATTGTCTCTTAGAAACAAAATTTTGGTATGAAATACTTTAGCTTAGATATACAAATTTTAGAAGCTTGAATTACTTTCGTATGAAAATTTAATTGATTTAGAATTAGCACTAACAAATTGCAAGTTTACACTTGCAAATGCATAAGTGAAGTTTAGAATACAACTCAAATAACTAGAATATCTGCAATAAAAACGTTACAATGTTTACTACAGAGTTTACTACAGAGCACAGTAAGATCTGCCACTAGAACAGCCGCTATTCGAATCTTGTGCACCGCAATAAATTTTTCATTAAATATTTCAGTTTAATCCATCGAGTTAACTTCATGTTAAAATTTCCACATTCAAAATGAATATTAGGAACTTTAATTACAAGCGTACAATTGAATCAACAAACACTAAACGAAAATGAAAGTCAAATTCTCTTAATGACTCTTTAAAAGATTTTGAAGAGAGAAATACCAGTTTATAGCATCAAATTAAATTTTACCTCCATTGAAAAATACAGATGAAAAAGCAATAATTGAAAGATATAAGAAAAATGACGTGATACGGTTTCAGAACCAGAATTCCAGTACTAAATCCAACAGATCTACCACCGACAACGTCCACAGGGAAAACATATGTATATAAAACCAGGGTTCCCCGACGGGATATCGCGGCTGCATCTGTGTCTCCTGCACGCGAAAAAAACAACATTGGTGGAGCAATTACGAAAAGAAGAGGAGCAGTAAAACATAACAAGGTGCACGTGGTTCGAGGTCACAAACTAGTTGCAAAATTCTTCAGACAACCGACCTTCTGCGCCTTTTGCAAGGATTTCCTTTGGTAAAGTTTCTAAAATATAAATGAAACAAATATGTCTTGAGGAAACAAAGCAGCCACAAACACACGTTTTATCGAGAACATTCGCTCTCAGACAGCGTAGTAATAATCGAAGAGTTTCGATTTATCGTTTGTAAAAGACGGCTGCTTTGACGATGTACGCGCGGACATCTAAAAATAGTTTGCACTGTGCCGTTCAGCATATCACTCAAGTATCGGCCAGCGGTTTCCTCAAGTACGGCGTATTTTCCAATTAATCTGTGATGTGCTCTTTGTCGCAGGGGATTCGGAAAGCAAGGGTATCAATGCCAAGGTAAATATTATATCCGAGACAGCACTTTTTCTCACTGTACCGGCCACGTTGTACCTCTATTAATATTCCATTCCTGCGTTTCAGCTTGCCAAACAGCGGTGCACAAGAAGTGCCATGATAAATTGTTAACCAAGTGCCCGGAAAGTGGCAGGGAATCCGAAAACACGATAGTAAGTGCATTCGCTTTATACAACTTCACCGTACAAGCGACAAATTTTCTTTAAGATTTATGAGAATAATTGATATTCGTTTGTCCATTTCCTTTAATGAGAATCAGTGGTGTTTTTTTGGTAAAAGTTCAATTGTATATCTCGAGGAAACTATGTTTGCTTATTTGCTTAATGATGTATAGATCATCCATGACCATGGAAAACAACACTGTTTATAATGTTGTCTCGTATGCTAAAATTTATGTCTATTTCTAAACGTCGAGAATCCGTGTGCAAACGTTTGCTCGTGATGCAACGGTAAATTCTACCAAATAGCGAATATTTTCAGACATATAATTTTCCAGTAATTTAAAACCCGAAATCCAAGTTTGTGTCCCTGAAAACAGATCTAATTATATATATATATATGTGTGTTTTCCTTTTTGTAGTAAGGACATTGAAATTTTGTGAAAGTATCTGATATCTATTTTTATAAAAAGCAGTTATGTGTTATTTCTGGTAGCCCACACTGCATCTGTTTATGCTATTTGTTCAAAGTAACGCAACATCTAATCCTACACAGAATCGTTCTAATTTTGTTAATACTTGTTCGATGGCAGTACTTGAGGGAGCGTTTCAAGGTAGATGTGCCTCACAGGTTTCGTCCTTATACGTTCATGTCACCGACCTTTTGTGATCATTGCGGTTCCATGTTGTATGGTTTTTTTCGACAAGGTCTCAGATGCGACGGTAAGTAAGATTTAAGTCAAAGAATTTTCATGAAAACAATCGTCTTGTATATATGTATATCCTTTTCACCTTGATGCACCTTAAGTTTAAGTTTCACCATGATAGCAATTTAAATTTGTATCACGAGTTTTGTAAAATTTAACTTCTAAAGTAAATTTTGAAACTAAAGTTAGTTGTAGAATTGACTTGAAATAGAATTCGTTGCCATTCGTTGGCTATTTCTAAGTTTCCCTGAACAAGTAACAATAGGCACCGAGGAAGGAAACATTTGGCGCGGGTCTCGATGGCCGAATACAAAACAACGCGAGACCGTGGCTCCGCTGACACATTGCGCGTTTTACACGGCTGCAGAGACAACGACACGAAATTCGTCGCCTGGCAATTTGACGTGCATGTTATACCGCGAGCCTCACGATGCATGATTGCGCGTCTTTCGGTATTCTTCACGACTTTCATCAATGTTGTTGTTGTGTTTTTAACAGCATGATAGTGAGGAGTGATTTTAACCAATATACGTTTTACCAAAATTTCTGTCAACAGTTCTTTACGTTGTATTCGAGTCCTTGTCAATTTTCTGAAACGGAAACATTCATCGTTAAAATTAAAAAAATTCGTATTATCGTGTTCGATTATAGAAAAATAATAATCGTCCTCTTTTACCATTTTCATGTCTCTTTACGTTAGTAAAATGCTTCGCGGTGTTCACCAGCGGTAACACCATAGGATCGCATGGGAAAAAGCTTGTTACATCAGATTTGACAATCGGTTGATACGATTCATTTCTAGTCCCGACAATGAGTCACGTAAACGCTACAATACGGAAAATATTTGTAGAAAAGCAATGAGACGTTGTACGGGTTATTACAGTCCAGCTAGTATAGTTAGACGCTAGGAAGCCACATATACTAGACTTCTATTATTACACTGGGTCGCTGGCTTAGACTCAGTCGGTGTTGGCTCCCTGAACCGTGAGAACGGCTCGTCGAACACCTGAGAACGCGTTCGCCGGCGATCCGTGCCGCACTCAGTCGTCTTCGAGAGCGTCGAACCGCTCGTGCTCACTGTTCGCGCCTCCCGTTTGTGCTCCCTCTTCGAATTCCAGCCCTTCGACTACTGTACGCGTAAATCTATTGGATAATCATCGCCACGATGCCCTACTACGGAGACAGTTTGCCCTATTACTATGGGGGACCCTTCTCTAATCACAGTTCATTGATGACCGGTGCTCCACGGTAAGCTTTTTCTTCATCCAATTATTTTCCTTTCCTCTTAGCCCTCCTAAGATACCCTGTATACAATATTTCTTTATTTTCATGAAAAAAATGCCTCGATTGACTTTTGGTAATTTGTTTTGCTGCCAGAGATATTTTTTTACATTTCATCGTGAAACAGTTTCCTTTTTTACAAATTTTGAACTTTTCTCTTTTTCACTCTATCTTAGTGGACACGCTGTTTACATTTGATTTTCATCGCCTTCTTTAGTTCCTCTTCACAACATGTGTTCTTCATTGTATCAATTTTTCTTCTTTTACGTCTAAATAAAATGACATGACAGACACAATTTCTTATTATTATGTCTTACAAGTGTACGTATACTACTTCTCATTGGGCGCTATGTTTAGTTCATCGTTTTTTACACTACAATTAAAGAGATTTTTCTTTTTCGAACAAAGGACTTTCTCGGAATACCGGTCATTTTGTACCATCTTCTGGCAAACATACACTTCGAGTTTGATTATTCCGCTGCACTTGTTCGTCCCGTTTGCCCCGATCGTCCATCTAATCCAAGCGAAAATAGCGTTCCACGAAGCGGTTCCTTTCTTCGCTTTCTTTCCCCGCTTTTCCTTCGCGGACCATTATTCTTGGTCGCGGAGTGACGTTCGTCGTCGCGGAGGCTTCTCTGGTTGTTAGTTACGTGAATGCGCGAGCAGCAATAAAGAAGCTAACCAAAATAGCAAGCTCATTTCCCAATTTTCCTTTGAGTAAGCCAATGGAAAATGAAAGGAAAATTCCATAGATCGGAACATGCTGGTGCAGCAGACGTGAAATTGTACGCACACGATACTCTGCAATTAGAATAACTCTGTTAGAATGTTATTGGGAATTTTGACAAACGATAAATACGACAAACGATCTGTCAAATCTCAAAGTTATTATCGAGATGGCGATTAATTGATTAATCCGCGGATTGGAGTAAATCACGAGGATCAGCAGGAGTAGCGGGCTCATCGAAAATATTAGCCTTTAAAAATAGCCAAGTGTCTGGACGTGTAGTTTCCACGTGATAAAACTCCGTCGCACTCGTTGCATTGCCAAAAAATCCTCTAGTAAAATCTGCAATTACGTTATCTTTTTTATAACACTGAAAGGTTTAATGTAAACGTTTGTAAATAATGTGCAAAGAATAAAATTATCGTTCTTGCATAAATGGAAAATCATTATAAGTAACGGTTAATACTATATACTGAGGATTAGTAAATAGAATTTTTAGTTATAAAACAATAATTAAGAGAGATTTCTTCCTTTTTGAATTTTTGAGTAACTTACAAAATTAATGCAACAAAAATATTAAACAATTTAAATCAATATCTTACGTACAGCGTATTTTTTAAATAGAAAATTATTTAGATAAATGTAAAAATGATCAGAAAATATAATTGGAAAATTACTTATCTAAATAAAATATGTAATACCAAAGACAATAGCTTAAAATTTGTAGAGAAGTGACAAGTGAAAAACCTGACGAGAAGTTTCAATCGCCTTTCATGATTAATATCGGTCAGTAGAACCATATGTGCGCTCAATTACTACTTGTTTGTCATCGTGTAACTGTTCAAATGCGTACAACTGATTCATGAATCGAAATCTGTCAATCATTCGTGGCCATGGCCGAAGCCAAATTCAGAGGCAACGCGCGTAACAAGTGTCCACGATGCGCTTTCCATCCCTGCAATGTAATGCATCGCGAGAAGAAGCTTCTGGTATTGAGACCATGCAATCGGAAGCTTATCAGGTCAGGTTCGAAACAATTACGCGACGCAAAAATTGCCGAGTCTTCTTAAACATTATGTAACTGTCCAAACGACGATTTGCTATTTTTTAGTCAACCTTCCTTACGATGAAAATTATTTTTACCAGCTTAGCATACTTTCTTCGTGTTTGACTCACCTATAAACAAACGATACGCTATATTCAGAATCTTTCTATTCCAAATTCAAGGTCTTTGAATCTTATTATTTAAAAAAATACCAAAGAGAAACCGCCAGAGAAGCATCCACGTTGCCTAGCAACCAGAATTTCATGATGTTATTCGCGTAGACCGCTCCATTCGCCGCTGTCCCGATACTCGCCACATCTGTCGACCATCTCTGAGTCCCCACTGTCCACTCTGCGTCGTTACTCTCCCGCGTCAGTGCCCAGCCGGCCTAGACGCGTCATCGACACCGCGGACATCGACGTCTCGACACCCAGGACCCTGACTCAGGAGAGTAGTCATCAAAGAAATCGTCTACGTCGTGACAGACCCACGATCAAAATCAGAAGCCAGGCCTTGAAAGATAATCCTGCTCTGAGACAACACAACGAAAGGCACGAGAAGTCTGTGGGCGAATTATTGGTTGAGAAGTTCTTGATCAAGGACAAGAAACTCGACGAGGCGGAGAAACGTTTGCAGTTGTTCCATCAAGTCAGTTTGGAAACGGAAGAAGACGAAGAGGGCCAAGATCTGCAACAGATAAAGAATAAAATTACTAGAAGATTCACGAGGAGAAGATCTTCGGCGGATATACAGTTGGATCCTGAACAGATAGAAAGAGAGGTAACTTACGCTCAAGTTCAGGCAAAGGTATTGGATACTCTGGTTGCTGAAGAACAAGCTGAGATCGAGAACGAGGTTCGTAGAGGGACTTTGATTAAGAAAGGTGCTCCCGGAGGACCAAGGACACTTCCTATCTTCTGCAGGAGCGTTGATGGAGAGCCTGGGTCTCAAGATGAGGAGGAAGCTACGTCGCAGAAGGTAAGGAAAACCTTAAAAAAGGTGAAAAAGAAAAAGAAAACTACCGAAAAGCCGTCACCGCCTGAGGGAGGTGAAAATTTAAGGGAACGTACGCCTAGTACCTCGAGCGACGCCTCTGCGGATGTTCAAACAAGCGAGAATGACGAGGAAAAAGTTCGAAAGCACTCGAGGCCGCAGATGTTCAAGGTCGAAGCCAGCAACAGTGTCGGAGACTTTTCTACCATTTGGGTGAACAGTAGTCCCGTGGAACAGTTCAGGGAAAGCGTGAAAATTCCCGTCCCTAAAAAATTACTTACACGGAAGACGGATAGACGTGAGGTTGAAGAAGAATCTGAAACGGAAATCGTGTTACCCGTGAAGAAACCCTATATAAAGGATACTTCGAGAAACAGCGTGTATTTCACGGTGAAGACGCCTCCGGAGACTCTAAAAAATGATCCTCTGAAGAAATTAGAAACTATTACCAATGGAATGAAACCAGAAAAAACGTCAGAGTCTCTTACAGAAAGAAAAATTAATCGAATCTTACCTGTAGATGTCACAGAAGAGGCTAAGAAAACGCCAGAGTATGCTAAAGAAAAAATACTTCATCAGATCTCATCTGAAAATGTGAAAGAAGAGAATAAGGATACGAACCAAAAGACATCCTCCAAGGATAAAATCTTCCCAAAAGAGAAGAAAGAAGTAATACAGAAAAAAGCCATTGAAATTCCCAAGCAGAAGAAATTAGAATTTCTAGATAAGAAGGTTCCAGAGTTTCCAGTGTCCTCTGTCGTCTCTGTTGCGAAGAAGGAGGAATCATTAGAACCCAAGATCTACGACGATCCCATGATCACAAGGGTTGATGAGAACAACGTGACGTTAAGTGTTGAGCCGTTGGCGAGCGAGAGCAGCGCCAGCGAAGCGCTTCCATCGGCTGCGGACAGGCTGCCAAAAGCGTCTAAAATTAATACGGATGAAAATAATGCCGTAGAAGCGCCAAAGTGTACGTTACGAGAACGGCAGTACCTGGCAAAACCGACGAAATCCGAACGCAACGAAGACGTCGTATCTTCGGGAAAGAAGGTGAACAAAGCTGTGACCTTGAAGAACGCCTCCAAAGTAGGTGTTTCTACTGAAGAGTCGAACGTAGATCATCTTGGACAGTCCTTGAAAGAAGATAATCTATTAACGAAGACTTCCTCTTCCCTTGATGATGCAAATAACAACCTCGTGATCAAAACGACCTTGTCAGAGGGTCTCAAAGGTGACACGCAAAAAGCAGAAGGTTCGGGAAAAGTCGCTGAAAAGATAGGAAAGCATGTAATAGAGGATGACAAGGATAGCAAGGTGAATGGGCAGAGTGTTGGAAAGATGGTAAAGAAAGGTGTCGAAGAAATTTCAAGATTGCCCTTCAAGGTGCCAACGAAGAAGACTGAGAGTAACAGAATAGAAAACAAAGCGGAGGCTAAGGCCAATTTGCAGAGTGCAACAAAGACTGAGACGCAAACAAACAAAGAGCCCAAGATCCCGTGGAGAACTAAACTTTCCAAGGTCGATACTCCTGGCGAGAGCAGTGTTGCTTTAGACAGAAGTATCAGTGTGGATTCTACACCTGTTCCAACCAAGGAACAGATAGATCCAAATGCTTTAAAACAGTCTGTATCCGTGGACGAAAGTTTGATGACCAAAATGGCTTTACAAAAACCAGCGGTAATTGGAGAGATTGGAAGCTTATCTAAAAGCACGTCCACGGAATCTATAGATTTCTGGAGCGAGATTAAGGGACCGGAGAGTCCTAAAGTGACGAAAGTGACCAACAAGGAATTCAATTTCGCTGGTTCCAAGAGTTCGGAGCCAGGTCAGGCGGTCGAGGACCTCGGCAGCGGGCAGCTGGACAAGAAAAAAGAGACTGATCCTAAAATAAGCGTCGCCACTCCGCCAGCCGAGTTCAGTAATATCGCTGTAATCGAGGAGGAGCGGAAGACCGAGGAGAAGTCGTCGAAATTCAAGACTGAACAGATAATATCCAGCACTGGAACGCTTTCAAGTACTTCAGAGAAGTCAGACTTTGATAAAGGTGATTCCACTCCTAAGAAAGGATTAAAGAAGAAGAAGAACCTATCTATAACAATCGACCAAGATGCGTACTCGACCGTAAAGAAGGCTCCTTTCAAGAGAGAAGACTCTTGGTCATCGACTATTTCTTTTAAATCCATGACGAATACTCCTGATACCACTGTTCCGGGTTCCGAAGTCCCCACACCGACCGCTGAGATTCCTGTGCCTGTAATAAACATCGAGGAAACGCCCACCCCGACTAGATCCGGTTCTCAGGTTCTGTATGAAGAGGACGAGCCCAAGACACCGACCAACGAATACCAAGAGATTGAAATATTGACAATGTCCAAGTGGAACAATCGCAGTGACCTTTCTAACGTCAACGAAGAGAAAGATATTTCAGTACCTTCCAAGGAAGCCAACGCGATTTGCAGTCCAGAAGATACTCCAGAGTCCTCTAAAAAGAAAAAGGTGGTTAGAAAAAAGAAATCTTCTACGATCAAGAAAAGCTCTACTAAGAAAGAGGGTAGTAAAGACAACAAGGGATCCAAGAAGAGTTCTACCAAGAAAAGTTCTGCCAAGAGTCAGGAAGTCTTGAAAACTTCAGAAGTAAAGAATTCCGCTAAACCTAATCCCAAAAATAATACACCTACTCAGAAACCCATAGATCTCATTAGGATGTTTTACACGACTCCATCGGCGTTGTTAACTGCTACACCCAGAGACTTGTCTAAGGTTCGTCGAGCCAAGATTAAGAGGAAAAAGCATCACTCCAGGACGCCATCCGTAAGCAGTGACAGTACCGGAAGTACCACTAGTACGGCAACCACGGAAAGCAGTGGATCCACGTGTACGGATGATGACCCGGAGCACAAGAGGATGAATTCCACCAGGAGTAACGACTCTGGCTTCGACGGTTCGCCAAGGATATCGAGTACTTATTCTATAGTATTTTTGGATCGTTTGTTCTGTTAGTGTAGACAGATTGCGCAATTTCGATTTTTTTCACGTTTGCCTTATCCCAGGATTCTGTTTAGTCGAACTGCCAGGAAGTTTGTTGCAGATTCGCAGAAATTTACCGTCTTCCCAGAGTGTGGGTGGTGTGTTTATGTTCAGAGGAACGTGCTGTTTTCAATATCTTTTTGATAACCATTGGCTTTTTGATTCATTTTACATAAACGTAAATATATTAAATTCGTCGAAAATATTAAAACCAGTTCCTTAAGAATATGGCAGTTTGCTAACTTGCGACTAACAGATATTGTTTGTAACTATTGTGACTAATGTGTGATTCACTCTATTACCTATAAGCTATTTTCTGCATGAAATTCTAGAGAGATACAAAGTCTTATGGTCAGGCTGTCAGAGTATCAGCAAACAATTAGCTGTTGCGTAACCGTTCCACATCCAGATGCATTCTCTGATCCAACAGTATCACGTGTTTCTGTTACAAACGTGAAGCCAGTTCTTCGTCGTTATGTAAGGTCGTTGTCATAGAGTCAACGACACTATTTACCAGTCTGTTTACAGGAAGTACCGTAATTATTAAGATGGTCTCCACTAGTTCTTCGTTGTCTCAATATCTCAATAAATAAATGAATATATATACATATATATATATATGTATAACTTTCTTGTATAACTTTCTGATATAGATACAATTAATTTGTCATAAATGGTCAATTATTGTTTAGTACCTTGATTTAAAACTAATGCACATGGTTGTGCCCATAGTGGTTCTATTTATAAGATGTGGCGCGGTTTCATAACAATACTCTAGACTTTACAATGCAGTCGCGATTAGTTGATGCTGCAAACAAGAGTTTCGAGATAAATTTAGATGGACGATGGGTTTATTGGGTATCAGTAGATAAAGAACCGCGAAAGACCGTTGTTCTCGCATTAAATTAGCTTTTTTCGTATAAACAAGGTGCATCAAAGGTATTTGTTATAAAATCAAACAAATAAGACCCAGAACGTTTAAAAATAGATTGTGATATGGCCTGTCACAAAAAGTGTGAGAAACTGACTGGAAATCTCTGTGGATTGAACCAAAAACTCGTGGCAGAAGCCTTGCAGGCGCTGAAGAAAGGTGAGTTACTTATTCCAACCCGCTAAAAGTACGGATCAAAGGAAAAACTAAGATTTTTCAATGTTTGGTACCTTCGAAAGAATATTTCTCACTTTTTTCATATCTGATCTTGAGCATTGGCCGTGCAGTCAGACTTGGCTGGTCCAAGAAGTGTATTCATCTATGACTTTGCCGCAATTCCACGTGGCTGTCATAAATCCATTCACTCTGACTAGAAAATAGTTTGGTAGACGATACCGTAATTCCGGCAATATGAAATTATATCGTGGTTAAATCGGTCTCTAGTGCTTATATCTATTATAATCTTCCTACCTGTCCCTTAATCGATCATTTATGTTGTGTTCCTCGTGTCCCGTTCGCGTCATAAAACGGTCAGTTCTATTTTTGGGAAATGCTAGTCGGCCAACATACAGCGTGTTTATATGCCAAAGCCAGATCGATAATTAATTCGCTTATTAATCAAGATTTGACGAACATTTGAGCAACCAGACGTTCTTTGGCCCGAGAAGATCCCGGAAGAGAATCTAATACGATCGTACTCCTTCTACAAATCTTGTCCAATAGTTACTTGTTCCCCTTTACTCATTAGTAAGTATCTTTAAGATGTCAAACAGGCAATTTTTACGACCTGAGACTTTAAAAAGAGATGCACTGCAAGTATTTCAATGTCGTTTGCCTTATGGATGCGAAAATAAGACTAACCATGACATTTATAAATTGCTCCAATCGGTAGATCGATTGATATATTATTTCTATTTTAATTTCACAGCACCTTCGCAGTCGTCGGACAACCAGAGGAATTCAGACTCTTCAGACCATTTCCCTAGTGGAAGGATTACGCCACCGGCCACCAATCTTCCAAGGTTCAAGAAGTACACCGTGACGGATTTCAATTTCCTAAAAGTGAGTTTGCTGCCCAAGGCGGCTCATCATTATAAACGGTCGTTAACAGATTTTAGCCACGATCGTCGTGTTTACCGTGGCGCGTGCAACTCTCGGGCCTCTGCCAAGGTCCCGGCTGACGAAACGCCCAAATTATTCACTTCGAGATGATGGAAAGCTTCGTCTACGACGGATTATCTTTCTTCTATCAAAAACTTGCGTCAGTAACTTTCAGGGTTCTCTACATAAATCTGAAATAACAAGAATTGTTTACATTCTAAATAACTTTATGCAATTTTGGAAAAGGAAGCATTTATATTTTTGTTATTAGAAAATTGAGATAGTTTAAACAAGAGAAATTTGAGAGGATTTTAGATTTTCTGCTCAATGAATTGATTTGATACAGGTTTCTTTTAAATATTCGTAGATGTACCTACTTTACATAAAATATATGAGCTCCCTTGGCTCACCAGGATGAAAGCCAATCGGTATCACGTGTATACCTGTAACACGTGAACCCAACTTGATTGATTCACAAGGTATCCTTGCGAAATGATCCAAACTAGGAGGTGCGACGAACCTTCGACCTCCTAATCTACGCTCGACCCAACGCTATCACAATGTTAAAAAGCTTTAAATCTCCTCGACAGTGAAGAGTTTCTTATGCATAAATTTTAGACATGAGGTAGTTTAATATCTTGAAATACCTGTATTGAAAGATAATAGGGTTTTATAGTCAGGTGACTTATCAGTGAGTAAATTTATAGAGAAGAAAGTTTAAAACGAATTTAATTTTGCGAAGGACCTCACGCAAATAGACTCACCTAAATTAGCTGCACGCAACGAATTATTTTTAACGAGTCCGAGGCACTCTCACGTGCGACATTCTAGCTTTAGACGCATGAACTTTCCACCGTGTGCCATTTTCACTCTATCAGACCTGGATTTCCACCTGGTAACAGAACCTTGCCTCACTTTTCACGACTACAGTCATTTTATAAGAATTACTCCCGGTGGATATTTCTTCCATATCTAGTCCCAAGTTAGATCCTCTCCAATAATACGATACGTTAATCAATGAATTTTGAGACCTAAAAGATTCGAAAATACAAATTAAAAAATTCCTAAAATTGGTTTTCTTAAAAGCAAAAGCAGAAATTATAAC
The DNA here is from genome assembly GCF_040668555.2 of Bombus flavifrons. Classification (NCBI taxonomy): domain Eukaryota; kingdom Metazoa; phylum Arthropoda; class Insecta; order Hymenoptera; family Apidae; genus Bombus; species Bombus flavifrons. Next base: position 5,358,665 of record NC_138457.1, on the reverse strand, counting down.
GTTTGTTATTTTTCTTTAGGTCCTAGGAAAAGGCAGTTTTGGCAAAGTGTTGTTAGCCGAACTCCGAGGCACTGAGTGTGTATACGCAGTAAAGTGCCTGAAGAAGGACGTAGTTCTTGAAGACGACGACGTAGAATGTACCTTAATCGAAAGAAAAGTCCTGACTCTAGCTACGAGGCACCCATACCTCTGTCACCTGTTTTGCACCTTTCAGACAGACTCCCATTTGTTCTTCGTAATGGAATACCTGAACGGCGGTGACTTGATGTTTCATATTCAAAAGTCGGGTCGTTTCCCAGAACCAAGAGCTCGATTCTACGCAGCTGAGATTTGGTCTGGCTTAAATTTCTTGCACAAGAAAGGAATAGTGTACAGAGACTTGAAATTAGACAATGTGCTGCTTGATTTCGACGGACATATTAGGATAGCTGATTTTGGCATGTGCAAGCTGCAAATTTTTCTCGACAGAACCGCCGACACCTTCTGTGGAACGCCTGATTACATGGCTCCCGAGGTAAAAGAAGATGACAAACGTAATGAAAAATATTCCTTGTGTAATAGAATCATTTTTCTCTTATCAAATAGCATGAGCGAGCTATTTAATTTAATTGGAATTATTGGCCGTCGAAGGAATCCAAGTTCCAAAATTAAGACACTAAAAGCGACGCTCAAAGAGCCGCGATTCGTTGGTCTCTTTAAGTTAACCAACTGACTGTTTCCGCATTGCAGATCATAAAGGGACTGAAATACAATCAGGCGGTAGACTGGTGGTCGTACGGCGTGCTTCTGTACGAGATGCTCACGGGACAGTCGCCATTCTCCGGCTGCGACGAGGATGAGCTATTTTGGAGTATATGCAACGAAAGACCGTTTATACCTCGTTACCTGAGCCAAGATTCCAGCGACATATTGGTCGCCCTTCTGGAAAAAGACTCTGGGAAAAGGCTTCCTGGTCACGAAATTGCGCTGCACTCTTTCTTCCAAGTAATTAATCTTGTAGAATCAATTTACGGACTGGTCTCCATTCACGAACACAGACGAAGACCATTCTGTGTAATTGAAACTTCTCATATGAACTGTGAAATTCATAAAACAATTAATATGTTCATTTCTCCAGCAATTGCCATGGGATAGATTAGAAAGGAGGCAACTGGAACCACCTTTCAAGCCAGCCCTGGAGCATACTTTAGATACGAAGTACTTTGACACAGCGTTCACTGCTGAAAGACCACGACTGACTCCTGTACCTGAACAGATCCTCACCTCCATGGACCAGGGCGTCTTCCGTGGGTTTTCCTATACAAACCCAAATGCAACAGACTGAAGAAACTATCAGAGACGTGCCACGACTTCACAGATTTGCACGTTGGCGGTATTCAACGTGGTGTTCTTGTCTTACGACGTTAATGGTCCTGATGATCATTTGAAAGTTGATTCGAACGAAAGAAGAGGTGCTTACGCTCGTTTCTTGGCAAACGGAGAAAACTGAATATTACTTTAGAGTCTATCAGGACAGACAATTGACTGAGTCTCGATGAAATCATTGAGGATGACGGCATTCGTCGGGAAAGATATTCTATGAGCGGTTCTAGCAAGGGTCAATATCTCTGAATCGCTCTCGATGATAAATGCTAGGTTTTTATAACGTAGAGGCCGCATTGCGTTTATAGGACACATAGATTAGCCATTCGTGGAACTTAAATGAGGTGTCTAGTGTTTACAGAGTCAAGCTCGGCCGCGAGAAAACCGATTCATTCAATTGGATGTTATGTTTCGTTTTTTAAAGCGTTCTTTCTAAACAAAAATCGTGATGGGCCGAAAGTTCTACTGACGTTGGCTACAATGATATTTCAAATAAAACAATAGACAACATGCCTTAAATTATAATTAACGTGATGAACAGTAAAATATTTTAGAAAGAAGATATCACGATCAGATAACCGGAAGATGCTCGCAGACCTCTAATTGCACCGCGTTCCAGCGTTTATTCTAAACCTCTAGCGTTACACCGCGGTCAGGTTATTAATACTCCGAGTGGCTCATTACTTTGGCCACGATAAATACTGTCTCGAGCGTCTTCCACCCACAGACGACTGCTCTCGCTCTTCCTGTCTTCCCTTCTTTTTTTTTTTTTTTTTTTCATGAAAGGACCGCGTTTTCTTTTCGTTTTCGTCGTTCTTCGCCACCTTTACTTCATTTTCTTTCACGAATCCTACACCTTTCATGTCTCTTTCCCTTTTCCCATTTTTCCTCCACTCATCTTTTTTTTCTATTTCTATCCTGTCTACCGTCCACGTCTATCTTTCTCTTCTCCATACGTTTTCTCGTGTTCCTTCTCGCTTTTCGGGTCGCACACTTGGCTCCGCACTGACTATACGCTAACTTTAGCACACGGTAGAATTGGCAAAGCACCACGATTCGGCAACGAAGTCGAGACACGTTGAAGAAGACTCCAGGACACTTCACATGGATGTCTGAAATACAATCAATTTAATTCTAAGATACTTGTCGACATAATTTAACAAGGAAGATCGATTCTGACATAATATTTGGTAGATATCGCTGATCTTTAAATTGTGATAATCATGAAAATGATATAGAGAGAGCCTAGAGTTAGGTAGAGGTCGATAGCAAAAGAAATGGAGAAAAAGCATTAACTGATAGACCCATTAGCCGGCTAATTGATTCAATTGGATCATTCCGACACGGATGGTGAGTTAAGCGGTCGCACTTAATAATTAATTACTCTCTAAAGAACATGGACATTGCTATCTTTAATTGAAACTTAAAATAAACTCGAAAGTCTGTTCTTATTTTAAAAGCCTAAATAAATGGACCTTTCCTTAAGATCGTAGGAATATCCAACCATCGTTAATGTAGCAATTTGTGATCGATAGTTTTTCGAATTTAAAAGGTATTTAGCGAAGCCTCCAACGCAGATTACGTAGAAGCGAAAGGTCGAGAAACGAAGAACGATGGAAGGTGTACGCGCGTAGTTCCGCGAAGCGGAGATCGGATCAGTGAGGGTGGAAGGGGATAAATCGAAACGCTAAGCAGCTCGAGAAATTGAAACGAGGAAAGATTTAGAGAGGAAAGAGACGTCGTAGGAAGAGCCCGCAAAAACCGACCGACCGAGAGGATCGGTCAATGGACCCTGAATCCGCGGCTTCTTACTTTCTGCTCTTTAACCGACTGTTATAAACAGATTATTTCGAAAGTGTCGTTATTTAAATATTTTTTACTTACCTTCGAACAGGATTTTTAAAGCGCTCATAGCTGTCTGTAGTTTCGTTCATATAACGAATATTGTTAACAATCAACTATAGCGAGGATTTCTAATACCTTGACAAAGTTTTTCATGGTTTAGAAACACTCGAGGTATCAAGTTTTGTATAAAATTAATACTAAAAAAAAAGTGTGTTCTCTGCTTCATTTCCAATCCTGTATAAATCCTACGCCTCTAAAAGTTATTCTTCATTCTTCCAAACAAAGTCTAATTCCGTAAGCTGTGCAAAGGCTAATCAAAATTCTAATCCGATCATCGAACCGCTACATAAAAAGCTTCTAGATACTGATGATATCATTCGACGTCGCGGATATCGATAACTAAAAATAAGAGAGAATATACCGGCCGTGAAATCTGGGAGGGGCAAACGGTTGAAACGCGAGGAAACCAAGAGGAAAGGCTTTACGACGTGTTCAAGGGAACACAGACGCTCGAAATCGAAGCTTTTAACGAGAAGTGCAGACTTATTTGACGGTGCAGCGACTGCGGGGCGCCCGCAGGGCCGCACACACTCTCTCCCTCTCTCTTTCTCTCTCGCCCCTATAAATAGACTCGACGCTACCACGATTGCGGCCCTACATCGTGCGGCTATTTTCGACAGGCATCGCTACTCGTTACAGTTCTCCGTACGCCCGCTCCACGACGAGTTTCTATCGTCCACGGCTCTTCAAACCCGCGAACAAAGACACAGATGCGCTGTTTACGCCGCGAGCAACAAGAATCTGCCGATCGTAGCGGCTCCTTGACGACCTGCTGCTCCTCCAGGTCGTACTTGCTCTTCTGAACACGTTCATCGTTTCTAAAATGGATATTTATCGCGATTTAGTAGATGTCTAATCGATAGTTAATCGTAGTGAAACGAAGTGTAATAATTTTAGTGTGGTACCCGGTTGAAATCCAAAAATTTTCGTGGAGATATTCGAATCTAGTGACCTGTCGTTTCAACTTTGTCGGTGTTCCATGGAAATTATTTAAGTGGAAAACCAGACGGTCCATTCACTCCATAATAAGCGTGCCTTAAAGGGATGTTTAACGAAAAGACGTAGACCAGAATCTTTTCTGCATTTCCTCAGCGATGGTAATGATAACTCGATACGGAAACAGCATCGGTGCTAAGTAGAATACTCCACGGATAGACTGCCGAGGATGTTCAGCTCGCTGAGACTGACCACCATGCGCTCGCATAAGAACCGTGCTCGACCAGGAAGCGTGGCCACGTCCGCCAGTTCCGATTCAGTTCGACCCGACGAGATCACATCTCAGTCTTACCATACGCACAGTTTCTTGCTACTAGACGATCAGGACAGTCCTGTATCCACTCCTTCCAGTGTTTCTTCTAAAGTAGCTCAAGTTAGGGTGGAACGCGAAGGAGGAAGTCTCGGAGTTACCCTTAGGGGTGGAGTTTCTAGAGCTCTGGTAGTCACTGGAGTGAAATCTGATGGACCAGCGGCAAAAGAAGGAAGAGTTAGGCCTGGAGATAGATTATTAGCTGTGGATGATACTGAATTGAGAGGTTTGACCTTGGCAGAGGCTCAAAGAGCGCTTAGAAGAAGTTCCGATGCTCCTGTGGCTTCCTTGACTATTGAGTATGACGTTGCTAACATGGAAGAGGCCAGGGCAGCTACTTCCGGTTCCCTTCTGGTGCAATTGGAACGTGGACTCTCGGGTACCTTAATCGAACAGTGCATTTCCAATTTCAACTTAAATAATTAACTTGTATATTTGTAATTACATATATATGTAATTTCAGGAGAACTGGGTCTAACAGTAAGAGAAACACCAAACGGAGTCTACATTGAAAGTTTAAGACCAGCAAGTACCGCAGATCGCTGTGGCGCTCTGCAACCTGGAGACAAACTATTAGCAGTGGACGAAACCCCCGTCCAGGATGCAGTGACAGCCGCCAAACTGCTCAGAAACAACTTCGACTCTCGCATAGCTAGGCTACAGATCTTACCTAGGCCTCCTAGTGCTTCACAGAGAACAGTCAAGAGAAGGGCGCAGCCACAAGCGCAACAGACCTCCAATCAAACTCTGCAAACGAAAGAGAGCCTGACTGTGGTTCTTAGACCAGATCACAAAGGATTTGGACTTGCTTTAAAGCTCGCTGAAGATCGTCTAAATTATGTCGTCAGTCTATTAGAAGCTGGAGGTCCAGCTGAACGCAGCGGAGTGCTTTTGCCTGGAGATAAAGTTCTTGCAATTAATCGTAGAATGCTCAGAGATCTTCAGCCAGCTGAGGTAACTGGCATTTTGGAAACTTCTCAAATGGTAATTAGCATAATTACGTTGTAGTGATTCTTCATATTTTATTTTTATTTATTAAGCGCCGACTTTATCTAAATCTTTTCGTATTCTGTTGTTTTATTCTTTTCCCTCTTCTGTTTCTTTTACTTCAACCTCTAAGTTATTAGAGAACAGTTCTTAAATTTCAAGTTTCTTCTTCTCGACAGATCGAGCTAGTAACGGAGTACAAGGTCGGTGGACCAGTTGTACCCAGCTCAGGAGTGTTCACGGTGCGAGTAGCGAGACCTATTGGCGGACAGCCTGATGTAGGTCTCACAGTGAACGAGGATTTGATCATTACCGAGGTTCGTAAGGGATCTCTGGCTTACAGAACCGGCAGCCTAGCTCCAGGGGACAGGCTATTAGCTATAGACGGGCAAAAACTAGACCCTGGCGACCTCAGACAAGCCGCACAGCTGTTACATCGACCAGGGAACTCGGTTATCGCCCTGACCGTTAGGAAGCCGGACCCTACCTCGGAAACCAGGTAACTACATGACCTACAAGTACCGACTAAACTCTTCTTAACTCTTCAGTGCTTCCTACTTCCCTAAGGTTGTAAAGAGCACATGGCATGGAGAAATAATGACGAAATATTGAATTTTATAGAGAGTACTGCAAGGAGTCCAGTATAGGAAGCGATTCAGTGCAACAGTATCCTTCAGGAATTCTTCGACCAGCTAGGGAGAGTCTACCTAGTGTAGACAGTGCAGTGGATTCTTGGGGAGAGCTAGGAGAAAACAGTGGGACAGGTCCGGAGATTCTGAGGCTTTGGGATACAGCTTCGGTGGATAGTGGTCAACTGGATGTACACATGCCTCCTTATCCTGGGTAAGAATAGAACTTATAAATTTTTTTTCCTGTTTTATTACATAATAGTTTTTTTACTTAAAGGCATTTTTCTAAAAATAATAATTTATTTTAATCTTTTCCCCATTCTCAGGCCACAGGAATGCAGCAACTCAGACAGGCCTCAACAGATAGTTCACGTCTCCTTACACAAGGACCCAGTATACGAGGACTTTGGCTTCTCCGTATCCGATGGTCTGTATGAGCGTGGAGTTTATATAAATCGTCTTCGGCCTGGAGGACCCTGCGATGGCGTTCTAAAACCTTATGACAGAATTCTACGAGTAAACGAGGCCAGCACAGAAGATTGCGACTGTTGCTTGGCTGTCCCGTTGATCGCTGCGGCTGGTCCACGTTTGGACCTCACCGTAGCCCGACCGGTATCTCCTCCTAACATTATAAAAACTCTGTAAAGGAGAGCAAATCGGTGTGACGAAGCAGTGTAACGAGGAAAATGGTGGTGAACATATCTGGTATATTTTTATACACACCTGTATTTTATTTATAAAAATAAATGTATAGATTGCTTTCAGCTAGAACATCTCCTGCATACAATTCACGCATACCATATCTGAACACACGCTTGAAGAACGTCAACGTGACAATTATTTAACCCTCCACGAATTATTTCTAGAATTTCTAGAGGGAGGTATAATTGCTGGAATTAATATAATAAGGCACTACGCGGTTTTAACGACTGTAATTAGAAAATCTAAATTAAGTTAGCATCCAAAAAGGAGCAGTCCAATTTTTAAGACCTTACTGTATTCGTTCCGCCAATTATACTTCCAAACTTCATACATTAATATAAAATATTATTTCGGTGGTAATAGTCCATACAAGCGAAAGTCTACTGGGAGTATTATCAAGACAAATTTTCATAGAGGGTTAAAGTGCTATAACAACCTAAGGAGCTGATGATATTCAACCACAACACCTGAGCTAGCTGGAAGAAGGTATTGAATTTGAAACCTAATCGATAGTATGTGAATATCGCTCGACATCGATCGATACAGTTGAAATCTGATTTCTATCTATTCACCATTGTTTTCGCAACAGGGGAATGTAATCGATCTTAAAGGCTAATTGACCCAGCAATTAGCTATGAAGGCTAACGATTTTGCGAATTATATACTCCCACCTTGCCAGCAAGTCTATTCGCCTGTGAGAAGCAAGATAACATAAACGTAAAATCGTCTTAATCCCTTAACCTACAACATCGAGTTAAACTCATGGTACGTCCTTCGGGCCAAACATGAAGAACACGTGCGAGAAACGTGGTACGTCCTTCAGGCCAATCATAAACAAAACGAACATGAAACGTACGTTCTTCGGGCTACATGCGACAAACACATTTTGTTCTTGGCCGCATTCGGAACTTAAATCGTACGGCAAGGGGTTAAAATAATCCCTAAAACGAACAAAAAAGGGCAATCAACTTTGAGTACTAAATGAATTACTCCTTTGTGCAGAATAATACTAATAAAATATGTACGTGTATATAAATATTTTTGTCATCATATGAGTTTTGATCCGTGTATATTGTTTTAACTAGAATGCTATATCTTCCCTTTATACTTCCCATGTAAATATCTGAATCACTATAACTGAGATACCATATATCAACAGAAAAAACTCATATGAACTTGTCAAATATAAAATTAGTCGAATATAACTCAGACTAGACTGCAAGCAATTGATGCTTCTTTCCAGTCCATCCATTTACCATAAAGGAACTATTGCTGCCGTTACGGTCTTTATCATAATACTTCGGAAGCGCTGTTCGACTCTCTTTCTCTATTCTCTGATCGTACTTCGCTTTATTGTAGCACAACACACCGAGTATGGCCAACGTCATACCGAATATGTTTAACCACGTCACTGGGTTCCCAAGCACGAACAAAGTTACCGCGATTACGAATATACGTTTACTCGCGCTGGCCACTGCATAAGTTAAAGGGGTAACGATAGACAGTACAGAAAACGCGATGATGTTTTGCAACCAATTCAGCACACCATCTAATAGTAATAAGCATATTATATAATAACTTAAATCAGCAGATTCTCCAGTAACTGGATCGTATATCAACCTCCACAGATCGTATAATAACCATATAGGTGAAAATAATATCAGTGCCAGGCGGCCCAAAATAAGTAGAAGCCTCAAGTGATGTATTCCTGTGTCATGTAGCACCTGAAAACAAATGTATCATTAGTATTATAGATCCACAGCCATAATATGAGCACTAAATTAGTTTAAGTACCTTTTTAGAATAAATATTCTGCAAGGAGAATGCCATGGTAGATGCTAAGGCACTCAACAAGCCAATCATATTAAAACTGAGCTCTGTAAGCGTGGCTACAGCCACACCTACCACGATTGGGACTAGGCTAAGATACACTTTCCAAGTTTGCTTTTCCTTCAGTATGATTCTTGAGAGGAATACCGTGAAGAAGGGCATTGTAGCCTTCACTGGGACAGAGCCAAACTTTAGTTAATATATGGGATTTATAAAGTAAAAAAATAAGCAATGTATTCATAAAAACTAGTTCTAAAATGTATGCATTACAATTTTGAATAATAATTAGAAGAAATACATGTATTTATCTAGTAGGCAGAAGTGCAAAATTAGATAAAAGACTTATCTTTAATTTGCTTCATTAATGAATCATTTATCAACTTGAATCATGAGATAACATCTATTCCAACTACGCAAAACTTGAAGCTGCGGTTGTTAAAGATTGGACATTTTGAAGTATTTCTTTTCAAACATTCATAAATACATGTAAACAAGCAATTAAAGCGATTAAAATCATTCAGAGTTATCATCATTATCACAATGCAAAGATATAGATTGTATGGCATTAGCTCGCGCGCGTTTAGGAGTAAAGGTCGGCTTGTTTTATTTTTAAAGATGGATCTACGTGCGAAACACGTGACTGTCAAAATAATATCTCATACCAGTATGAGCGTAAGAGACGGGCACTTTCCAAATGCTGACGTGGCTGAACACGTTTGCGAGGAATTTGCCCAGGGCGAGTGGTACGATTAACCGTAGATAGTATCCCCAGGGAATATCATTGGAATATTTTCTAACGCCCCATAGATTGAAGAAGGGGCCTGAATAAACGGTGATGGAGGTTAACTGGACCATGGTTACTGTCATCGGGTAAGGAAATTCCGACAACAGCATCTTGCCAACGACGTTACTGCTGCTCGAGATTCCATACCAGAGCAGGCACAGGAACAATATGGTGACCACTTCGCGGCTGTTCCGCCGATCGTCCATGATTGCGCGAACGATCCTCTTATAATATCTTCTCAGTGATCACTCCATACGTTTACGCAGCCGGTTGACACAATACTCCCAACTAATCGGTATATGCGGCCGCTGCCACAGACGGAATTTAACCACAGCGTCCACAGCTGGCATTTCTCTCTCCCTCCTAATGAGTTTCCCCTCTCTCCTTGCGTAATATCACGGGAACACGTGGCGCACGCCTCGAACTGAAATGAAACATGTTCAATCAACGTGCATACAATTCACTCGAGTCGCACGACTTGCTAGAGCGTTTAGCAACCTGGGTCATCTCGCAAAATAAGTTACTAATAGTATTAGTGAATTTAGAAGTTGCAAGTTGTAGCCTGTTGCATAAATGTTTTTGCGATTTAATTCCATTTCTTCGGAAACGGAAATTTGTTCTAACCAATTCTTTAGTGAGTAGGTAAAAATAAATTTTGATCAAAACACGATAAGTAATAACTACACTATAATATATTCTGTATTGTTGTCTTTTACTTGTGGTTCTAATAGTACAAATTAATTTCATTTATTTTCCGCTTTATATCTGAGATTCTAGTAGTATACAGACCGAAAACTTTTACACGCCACTGTATATTAAAGATACAATATGTTGGCGGCAAAAATAGCATAAGTTGAGTTATACTGTTTTGTCCATAGTTTTCTGACTTATACTCTCTTGACCGTCCACCAGAGAATTTTGTTCCATGTTTTCCAATCTTTTTCTCATGAAGTAGTAATCTTTCTAGTTGTACCATAATTTTGAGAACATCCTGTACATATAACCCTACTTATCTCTGTTATAATTATTCATAATATAATAAATGTGATATCAGAGAGAAAATAATACGCATACTTTGATTCAATGGTCAATTTACTATCTGAGAAATTAATATTCGGAAAAGCAGTTTTCTATAACATCTGAAGTTTATGAATGTAGTTCTATTTCTATCGTAAGATTTTGGTCATGGGGTTTTATTTATCTCAGCTGTCTCGATTTGTTGAATGGAATATAGTAAAGACAATGAAATAGTAAAATTTGTTGTCAGTAATACCAATAGTTACCTCACATAATCCCTATAGACACTATAGATGAACGAATGTAAATGTAATTATTTTATAATACGCTCTTAAGTTATTAATAAACAAAAGTAACACAATTATTTATGAAAGCTATTAAAGGCATGCGTTCAATTAGAAGCTTCGATCAACTAAATTTATTCATTATTTTACATCCCCATTATTACACCTTTATATGAATTTAATTGCGAGACCTAAAACTACTTAAAGCTTTAATTTTATCTATCTACTTTTCTCGGAAAATATTATGCTCGGTAATTATATACATATTTTGTTTGAGGAAGAATCGCAATAATTAGAAATGGTTAGAAAAACTAGGTCAACAGATGATTTTTTCCTGGGCATAAACATAAACGCAGTTTTCACAAAATAGATGGCAGTAAATCTCGATGGAGGGATGTCCCGTTTTGTATAAAGCGGGTGTTAGTTGCATATTTTTAAAACCAAATACCATCGATTTTTTTGAATGAAGATTGATCCTAGTGGTAGGAAATAATTTGTCCATTACATAAACGATCGTATAGCTAAACAAGGTTAAATAACATTTTACCATTTACGTGTATGCAGGTTATGTGTCACATAACTCGATGTGTGATACGAACAGCTTTACAATAATTTTCTTATTTCATCACGTGGAATTCCACAACTCTTCGAAATTCTGCCGATAGAGTTACATTTAAATGGATCCTCTGCTTTCATCAACTTCAAAAAAATACCGTAAAGAGGCCATTGATATCCCAATAATAGAATGTAAGCGGGAATTCACCTTGCCACACAAATTTCCAAGCACGGTCAACTCGTCTAAATGTAATTCAGTATTTAAAGATCACGGAAAGATTACTATTACTAATGCAGAAGTGCAAAGTAATCTGAATGGAATGAAGAATAAAAAGGCGTTGTCTACTAATGGTATAAAGAAATTGAGGATAAAAACAAAGGATGGCAAAGATCTGGGAGAAGTTAAAGTACAAATTTTGACTCAGAAGAATTTACTAAGTATCCCAAAGATTACTAAGGTCCAGCAAGGTAGAAATTATGTAAAAAATAATGGTACCACTTTTTCTGTCACTTCACAAAATAATATTAGTGCATTATTAAAACCATTAGGACCTCAGTTACATGCAGAAGCACAGAAATCGACTGCAGGATCACCTTGCTACACAAAACCACATACACAGTTTGTTGTAAAGCCTGTTTCTTCTGGTGAATTATCGGCATCTGTTAAATATAAAGTGCCTGTAACTCAAAATAAAAGCAAGAACGTAGTTCAAAAGCACTATATCTTAGCTAAAGTGAATAAAATGGATCAAAGTAACAAATTGTTACTATTAAATGAGAATAGGCACAACTTTTTTCAAAATATTCCAGGTGTCGCAGAAAAAAATACAGAACCAGGAAAGAATAATATAGTATTAGTAAATAAACAAAAGAATGCAGAGGAATGTATTTTCAAAAATAATGAGAAAAGTAGAGGAAATGAAAATAATGATGTTTCAAGAAAAACAAATATATCAAATAATAGAAACTCAATAATCCAATTAGCAAAATCAAAGTTTCCAGTAGTAAGATGTGAGAAGTTAAAAATCTCTCCAACTAAAGTTAATACCAATAAAATCACTGTATCTCCTGAAAAAACAAAGAAAAGAAAACAACATTCTAATTTGGGTGGATGGAATCATTCTGCAAAAAAGATTATTCTATCAAATAGTAATTCTTGTAGTCCAAATAGTAGTGAAATTCAAAAACTTACAAGTATTTTAAAAAAGCCAGCAAATTCTATACCAAAAATACTTGATAATAATAAAAATGATGATGATAAGGATGATGTTATGATTCTATGTGAAAAAAATACAACTATAGGCCAATATTATAATAATACACAAGAGAAAAATTGTACTTCGGTACTTGTAAATAACAAAAATGTTGATAAGAATACTCAAGGTATATTTATTGAGATAGGAAATAAGCCAAAGTTTTGTAAAAATAAGAATCAGAATAAAATAAGAGCTGAAGAAACTGAAGACAATGAGGAAAGTGGAAAATTATCAGAGTGTTTAAATGTAATTAAAGAAGCACTAATTAGTGTAAAAGATGATCAACTTCGAGCTAAAGCTTTGCATGCCCTTGCAGAATGTGGGATAGGTATAGCAAAGCAAGTCCCAATTATTCCACCTGAAATATTAAGAACAGTTCATGATTCTCAAATTCAAACTGATGTATTTGGACTTCTTGATAGTGAAAGTTTTGTATTAGTGAAAGAAAATATACCTACCATAGAAAGAATAAAGCAAACAGAACGTTCCACTGTTAATCATCCTCCTGTTATGCAAGAAGTACACACGCAAACAGAAAGGCAAATACAGTGCAAACCTAAAGTTAATAATAATATCAACGACATAGATCTATTCCCCATGTGTATACAGAATACAATACCTTTACAAAATACACTAGACTTTGATAATTGCTTTAATGAACTTTTTAATAATAATACTGATGTGAACAGGGTGAAGGAAGTATTGTCAACACCTCATTCCTTATGTAAAAAAGTTGCTATACAAATAGAAAGAGACTATGCTGAAATGCAGCATTATGATGATAATGGGATGTTGAATATACATCGAGCTGTAGCAAATGACCAATTAAACGAAGTGCAAAGATTACTGTTAATTTTAGAAGCTTCAAAAACTAGTATTGATGTATTAACAGAAGATGGAAGGGTAAATCCATATGTACTCATTAACACAATTAGTATACAAATATAATAATATAGATATAATATTTTTTTAGACAAGTTTGGAATTAGCAATTATGAATGAAGCATCTAAAGACATAGTGAAATTGTTATTAGAAGCTGGAGCAAAACCAATTTTATCAGAACTTGTTCATGACTCTGCTGTACTTTTAGCCTGCAAACAATCATCACCATTTTTATCATATCTTTTGAGTTATGTAACAGAACCTGAACTACTAAATAGAGAGGATTCAACAGGTAAGGCATATCCAAAAATAAAAAGTAAAAAGATCTCTAATTGTGTATATTTTAAGGAATGGCTCCATTGCATTATTGCGCATTAAAAGGCAATTTAGATGGAATCAATGCTTTAGTAGAAATGGGAGCAGAAATAAATCTGAAGGATCATCGCTCGGGAAGAACGCCATTCTTCCATGCTCTTGAAAATAATCATATGCTAGTCGCGCAAAAGTTATTAGAATGTGGCGCCATGGCGGATATAGTAAACTTTTCTGGGCAATCTGTTTTATGCTTAGTAGATGAAACAAAAAGTCTTTCATTCAAAGCATTAGTTAAACAAATAGTAATTTAATTCTACCAGAGCCGCAAATTTATTTCAAGAGTCATTAATGATAAATGTTTAACTAAACACCACAATGAAATGTCTTTTATGAATTAACTCCACGATTTATGTAGGTACGTATTTAAAGACTGTTACAGTAGCGTTACGTTAACTGGTTGGAATTTTGTTTCGTTTTAAGTGACCATTACCCTCCAATTCATGGATCGAATTTCGTGGAATGGAGCTATATATATATATATATATATATATATATATATATATATATATATATATATATATATATATATATATATATATATATATATATATACATAAATAAAGAAATATGTATATATGGGATATTTTGTAAAATATTTCTCTCAATAATTGGTATAAGATTTCGATCCGTGAACAGTTAGCGAACCACTACTGTACTTGTAAAATTTGTGTGACATACATTAATTATTTTATTAACACGTTGAATGCCATGAGAGTCACTGGTGATCGGCATTCGACTTGGCCGTGGCGCCGTGAGAGTCACCAAATATTCGACGCACCAAGATTAGTAGAAATACATAATTTGAATAAATGTCAATAGTTATAAACTTTTTATTATTATCATCATTACTACAGTGGTGTGACGAAATCAATGCAGCATAAAACATAGAAAAATAGTTTTAGTTATACATGAAATATAGATCTATTATGTGCGCCTCCCATCAGTGGCTGTCGAACATGAGAAAAACCTGCTTTTTCCGTGTTTTACCTTAATGAACAATAACTCTAAGGAACGTTTCGACTTGAAAGATGTTTGATGGCAATTAAGAGCCTTGACAGTAAAGTAAAAAATGCTAAATCTTGTGACGGTTCTTTAGGATTATTAAGGGTCTGAATAAGTATAACCGAGGGATAGATAATGGTTTATGGTAGGTCCTGGAACGTAACAACATAGAACAATTATTTAGCAACGCGAAGAAACGATATGAGATAATTGATAAGCGCAAGAAATAAGTGAATCGAGCGAAATTGCATTACAGCTCCATGGGGGTTACCGGTGACTTCAATGAGATAAATTCATTAATGAGGATTGTACACCGTAACACATTTCTTGGAGATAATATTACAATATTATATGTATCGCATAATAAAAAATTTACCGTGACGCCACGGCCAACCTTTATAAAACTGGCGTGGCATTCAACGTGTTAAATTGTATACAAATAGTTATAAAATTTCTGATAAAATTAGGAAATTCTAGAAAATATTTCTTACGTATACATCACATTTTTCGTTTTATTGCGTTAATTTATACTTTTTTGTTGTTGAAAATAATAGTTTGTTCTTTATTGTTTACACATTTTGGACAAATTGAATTTTATAAGCAAAGAGAATCACTGCCAATCATTGTAACCATTTATTGAATCGTTCTTGGTATGTCAAGGGTAAGATTTAATAAATATAAACTAATTAAATATTTATTGTTACTTGGATGGAAGAAATGCAAATTAGAATAGTATATTACATGCAGTCTTAACATCAGATTAACCCCTTAAACTACAACGTCGAGCTAAACTTGTGGGTACGTCTTTCGGCTCAAACATAAGAAACACGAATTAGACTTGTGGTACGTCTTTCGAACTACATGCGACAAACATTTTTTTTCTTGGCCGCATTCGGATATGCAGATATATTTTCTTGAAAAATATTAGAAAGATACCCTTAAAGATCTTGTTCAATGATCAATTGGTAGTAATTATTTATCAAACATATTGCAACATAAAATTAGTTGTACCTTGTACAACTTCGAACGTTCAGCCAGATCATGAAATAGTTCGACATCTGACCGACCCTGCCGATGGTTACAGCACGCGCAGTTAGAACTTAAATCGTAGGGCAAGGTGTTAATGATTACTGTCTAATAATGTAAGAGCTATATGTCTCTATATAATATAAACATCTATAAGATTTAAATAAATATTGTATTTTTAAATTGCTCTAATCAACTGTGAGTAAATGAAATGACATTTGACCAAATGTATAATCCTGATGCTAGTTTGTAACGCAGTGAGGTTGTACTTTAGCGAATTTCAGAGCTACTATACACCGACCTCAAGGCAAAGAAGTACTGCCATACCAATTTCAAAGACAATTTCGATCACATCGGGGTTATCAATCTGTGCATCTCGACAGTTAATTCTAACAATTTAATAATTCTTATAACACAATAAAACTTTATTTTATCACGAAAAGCTTGACCTATTTATTTAAAACTTTAACACTAAACTGAACTTTAAAATAGATTCCAATCAAATTTCATTATGTACTTGACATGTCTGGATACTTTAAATTCTCGTCCCTAACTAATGATTTACAAACAGGATTACGTTGCTAAAAAAAATAGAATAATTGAAATATATGTACAGTATGATAAAATAATAGGTAGTAAAGTATAAATATTACAAAGTATTATCATTGATAATCTTGATAACTCAGTTTTCTTCTTCGGTTGATAAAGTTGGGAGCTTCTTTAACTTGAAATTGGTACGGTCAAAGAAAAAATTTCCTCTGGTGTTCTTCCTTGTCCTGAAATTGGCGTAGAGTAACTCTGAAGTCCGCTACAGCACTTTTACTGCAGCGCAATCTATAGGAAAATTGCATCTAAATTTGAGTTGACGCTGAAGTAGTTCGTAGTTTATGATCATACACCTGTTACAAAATGTCTGTAACCTTGTAAGAGAAATCATCATTATTTTGTAAAGATAAAAATTATCTAATATTTATCTAACGGAACTTCAACAGCTTTGTTTCGTCGTGATGGATCTGGAAAGCAGACGTAAAAGTTCTGATAAGAGGTTAGTTCTTTTCAAATTTCTTACTAAGATTTACAAAACGTATTGCATTTGTTACAATAAACAAGTGTTTCTTTATAGTTTCTTTTTGTAACAATCTGATTGTAATTAAAATAAAAGCAAATTGTTTCAAAAACTTCAGTATGAATGTATGTTTATAATATCGTTATAGAAATGTTTACAATATTTATCATAAAAAATTAAAATTTGTTTGTTTTGCACAGTTTCGACACAGATGACGATTCTGATTATGCTATGATAAAACGAATTAAAATGGAACCAGAAGCTATATTGTCACAGGAAGATGATATAATGGCTCAGTTACAGCAAGAAAGTTCCGATTTAGAAGTGGAACCAAGCTTCGCATTGGAAGGCTCTGCAAATGGAGAGGATTGCAATGAAGGTGTTCTAATGCAACATATGGATATCAGAGAGCCTCTCTCTACCTTGAGAAATTTATTAGAACAAAGGCTTGGAGTAGAGTTAACAGATTATTCTTTTTGGCTCCAAGATGCACAAATGGTAATCAGTGTGATTAAGCAGTCCAATGAATTTGGTAACATATTTGCTTACACTTATATTTATTTCTTCAGCTAGAAAGTCATAAGAACTTGGTTGATCAGTGTGTGCAAGGAGAGGGATTGGTTCAAGTAAATGTTCAGATAAAAGCAACACAAAGGAGAATAAATATAGTGGATGTTTTGAAACCTGCAGAGGATTACATAGAACTAGCAGAAAACAATGGTATATAGAGAAAATTTATAAATTACCAGTAGAGATTTCTTTAATACATATGTTTTTCACTACTTAGCATCCACACCAGTAAATGAAGATAGCAAACGAAATGTTATAAGATGGATGGTTGACCCACAATACAAAAAAGAACAAGTATAATTTGTTGAAAATTAAACGTCGAATTTACTTTCAATTTATATGGTGACTATACACTTGTATATATTATACAGGAACGGTTAAAAATTCCAGCTGATCCAAAAGAATGGACACAGACACATGTCAAGCACTGGCTTCAATGGGCAGTTAGGCAATTTAATTTGGCCTCAGTGAGATTAGCAGATTGGAACATCACAGGTCAACAATTGTATAATCTCACCCTGGAAGAATTCCAAGCTAAAGTGCCTCTGGACCCAGGGGAAGTATTCTGGACTCATTTAGAATTACTTCGAAAGTGTAAATTTGTTGGTATGTATACTTACTAAAAAAAGTGATATTTAGAATGCAGATTTTTATGTATTTATATTTAAAAGAAAATTAAATGTACAAAATTGTGCAGAATGTATATAATGTGGAAAAATATATAAAATATCCAAAATATAGTGCTTTCTATAATGCTTGGTAGGTAAAACAATTTTCTACTGAAGTTTTACTATTTAAATTATATTCTCAATATAAAAAATTATGTAAAATTTATGCAAAAAATATGAATTTGCATAAAAATTTGTGATCTAATGGTATCGAATCATGATCGAATATTTAATTCATTCCGCAATTTTGCAGCTGTCGTTCAGAAGGATCCACCATCGTCACCTACGGAAAATAACGTGGATAAAACCATAAAAATTCGCAACCAAAAGACAACAAAACCGCGACCAGTAGTGAATCAACAAGCGCGAGTAGTTAGCGTTCCTTTAGAAAACATCGATTCCACACCAATCACTATAGCGACATCGAGTCGTTCTGTTAACAGTGGTCAAATACAATTATGGCAGTTCTTGTTGGAGTTGTTAACAGATCGCGAGCACAGAGGTGCTATTCAATGGGTCGGGACTGAGGGGGAGTTCAAGTTAAATCAACCGGAAGCGGTAGCGCAACTTTGGGGAGCGCGTAAAAACAAACCATCAATGAATTACGAAAAATTGAGTCGTGCGTTACGTTACTATTACGATGGAGATATGATTTCAAAGGTGCACGGGAAACGATTCGTATATAAGTTTGTATGCGATTTGAAGCAGGTTTTAGGTTATTCGGCAGCGGAGTTAAGTAGGTTGGTGGAAGAGGGCACAAGATATTTCTGATGACATATTATTTTTTTATAATCACAACAATTTTTATCATCGTACTTCGGGCGTGGTTTGTATCAATAATTGTACATATGGAAAATAGAAGATGGTGAATAGATTATTGTTCAAACAATCTAATGTACATTGAAATACAGAAGAAATCAACACATAAATTGATGTTTATTTTTCTTTTTATCTTAATTAAATACACCCATACTTTAAAACCGCGTTCGTGATATTTAATTATCACGATTTATTTAATTATATTTATTAAGAGAAGTACTAGAAATTACAATCCGGTACGTAACTCCTATATGTAGGATACTTAAGATCCGGAAATCTGAAGTGCATCTAAACATTTTACCTTTAATGTGAATATATAACCATATTTTTAGAGATAGTTCCTTCTTTTGTTACAAGATATTCAGATACTATACCGAAATTATAATGTTAAAGCATTATATATTCACAGGGTAACTCCAGTATGTTTTTAAGATGCACCATGTAATAGTGGATTATAGATCTATAGAATGTCGAGTCTCTTTAACTTCCCTGCTTACAGAGCGTCGACGTTTCCGGCCGTTTTCTATCTCTGATGACTAGGACTGACTTTTGATCGGCAAAAGGCAGCACTCATCGCCAATACCAGAGAATCTAGCCTGTGAGATATCGGTCGCGACGTCACAAGTTAGGGTCTCAGGGGACCGGCGACGCGGCAGGCTTTACAATCAGCCCGCCCGCCATTGCCCTTTTTCTCATTTCATCTTTTCTCCCTCTTTTATTCGTTATTAATCGTACACATATCCACGCATTCACGTTTTCATCATTTAAGAGAAGCCACCACCTTCTATATGGTTTTCTTTATAATCTCCTTGTCTTATAGTTATGTTACAGCTACTAGAAAATGTATATATGTAGTAACTTAGAATAATGTCTATGGGTATTACTGCATCGCTTATGGTGATAGATCTTCTTCGTTCTTCTTTAACAAAACTATCTGCACTCAGCACACACGCGGTTACCAACATATGCACGCTTCAATATAAAGTTCGCGATTTTCTTTTCAGTAACGATACGGCTAGTGTCTTCTTGAAGATGTCGCTGGATGATGAAACGTTGCGGCGTCGACGACCGGGAAAGTTAGCAAGTTGTACAGTGGACTTCGTATATCGCGAATTTCCATTCCCTACTATACAACCTACTACCTCACCCAGGCGTCGTCGCTGATGTGGCTGTCCTCTTCGTAATCGATACCTTCGTGGATATTCATGTATAATATATCGTATAGTAATATAGTAGTTTATAATATAATAAAGCATAATAATATCGATGTTTATTAAGAAATAATTATGTAACATACTAATGATTAAGAAATGCCTCAACAAATTGCATATTCTATCTAATCTCAGAACACAGGTTTGACGAAGTTAGCTTTGATCAAAATAAGTACATTCCTGTTTTGTGTTTCAAGACTTACGACGCTTCGATCGTTATATTACTATTCGTAATTAATTGGTCAGTAAACCGGAAATGACAGAACGGTAGATACTGCTCTTTTCATCCCTACTTTCATTCGTCATACTCGTCCTTTCTCACTTCTTTTCATACAATCGAGAAAATTACTTGGCAAAAAATGCACGCGTTGATAACCGGAAGTGCTGCGGGCTTTCAGGAGGGCAGAGGGGTGTATGAAGGAGAAGGAGGAGGTTCCGTCGAAAAGCTTAAATGCTGGCCTGACTACATGTACCGGTAGATAGGAGCTTGCGGTATACATATAAAAAAGCCCACAAGTTCGGATCTACGGGTTAGTATCATCAAGTATAGCTGATAACGGCTATCACTGGATCGTTCCGCCATGTGCTCCCAGCATCCTTTCACTGCTTCCTACTGTCCGTGGAGGAATACTGCAACTGCATCTGGAAATTAACAAAATAGCATTTGATCATAACAAATAAAAATACTATATTCTTGTTTCTTTGATTTTTCTTCTATAAGCATAGTTTGCCAAGTAGAATAATAAGAACAACACGTTAGCGAAATTAAGAGATTCATTTAAGTTGACGAATTAACAGCTGAAATCGCTGCTTCCTTAAGGACTTAATCATGATTTTCGTCAAGTGTAAAGGAATATCAATAATTGTCAAACTCGTTGAACATTAATAAATCTGTCGATCGACAAGCATATTCCACAGTTGTTATTTAGAGGCTTATTATTTAGAGATTATTTTTTATATGAAATTTGATATAATTCGAGTTTTAGAATCAAACTTCTCACGCGTAGGCCCCCGGTTTACTGCGCCATTGCCGGGTAGAGAGATCAGGAGAGCATAGAAAAAAAGGGCCGGGGCTATCCTACAAGAAACAAGACGAAGAAGAGGACGAAGAAGATGGAGAGAGGAAAGAAGAGCAAGAAGAATATAGGAGAGTAGGTAGAGAGTCCGGGCGTTGTAAAAATCCCCTGCCTGCTGCCTCGTAGACAGTTGAATGGCCTCTGCCATCTCCTCACGCGGCCCTAAGGGATGTTAGGCATCGTTTCCAACTGACTGATTACGTTTTACAACCTGGACCTGAAATATGTGCCGTAGATTAAAAAATATTCCGGACCAGCTGGTTACGTTATACTTAAGAATATAGAGTGCTTGAGTAATCGATTTTAAAGATATTATTTAGGTTTAATACCCATGTATACGACAGCGAATAATATTAATTTTACCTTGGATCTCATTTAAAGACAAATTCACCATGGATTTGAATTGTAAATCTCGAAGTTCCAAGTTTCCTTGGGGGAAAGAAACACAGGGAAGTTAAGATTGTTCGTTGTGAACGGATCTTAAGGTTTGGAAGACGGCGAAGGACCTGGATGCAGGAGTAGTCGAGCGGGAATTATGTACGCTACACGAAAAGCTGCACTCCTCTCTTGATTCCTCGGCAATCGGCTCATCCTTGGTCTCCTCCTACCATGTAAAGAAACAAGAAAAGAGAGAACTTTTAGTAACTAATGGTCGATCATCGAGTTTGCTGAAAGCGGCAAGATATTAATGGAAGCATCCCTTCTTAAACTCTACAAGTAATTTCTCCTCAAAATGATCCTGAATCCATAAAACCATCTCCGATGGAATCTACTAAGAATGGATTTCATCCCAATTTAACTGCAATCAATTTTAATTAACATTTACTGCACGTTTGAAACAGAATCCCTAAAGTTTCATCATAAAACTTCTAAGAGAACTAAAGTTAAGCATACAAAGCTCAAAAGCTCGCAAGCAAGTCTGCCAATCATCGTTGGTTGGTACGACTGGAACAACCGTAAAAGTAACAGGAAAGATAAGAGGATCAGAGGCCTCTTCTCGCTCGGTTTTTCTTCCTCGAGAGACAGAGAATAGAAAGCTCCAGGGGCAAAAGACGAGAATGTAAGGAGGGAGGAGGGGGAGGACGAAGGATGGCGGGAGGGGGGGGAGAAAAGAAAGGAAGTTAAGCGAAGTGAAGAGAAAGGAAAAGAGAAGGGAATACATACGAAGAAGCGAAGTGGAATGGTCCCGGGAACGAGGAGGCGCGGGGACAGAGACGTAATCACAGGGGCGTTGAATTAGGGAAGCATCGAAGGGAGTAGGGGGGGATCAAGGGGTGTGGGAGGGGGAAGAGTCGACGGTGGAGGACCGGGGTCACCGCCATATTATATTTAGCGAGACACAGCCGTGTGAATGAACTGCATATCCCAGGGCCGAACGCACTTTGCTCATAATATTTTTGAAATAATTCTTCCAAATTGATGCCCTTAGTTTTTCGCCCATCCAATTCCTCCCTTATTGTCTTAGAAATTCTCTGCTACGGTGGCTGCCTCAGATGATTTTATGCATACTATTCTTCACAATCAAGTATGTACGTAGTGGACGTATATTTTGTCATGACACTTTTCTTAAGCTCGTGGATAGTATTTTCAGAAAGTAATTGAAGTATCGCTGGGCTTGTTGTGGAGAGAGAAACCAGGAAACAAAGGAAGATTTGTAGTTTATAAAACGGAACAGCTTCGCAAATTGGCTTTATAAGGAATGGTGTATTCTGGAAAGGAAATATATTTCTGTGAGAATGAAATTGATGGATGTTATTGGGATAAGTAACGAAATTATGGTATGTAGTGCATTTGAGCATCAGCCCAACAGGATGGAAAGGAATCAAGTACCTCTTCATGTTCCATTATTTTTCCACTAGTATTCTCTTTGAACTTCAATTGTTAATCACAGCTTTTATCATATAGATTCCAGTAATATTGACTGGCTCTTTGTTTACGCGCAGACTCAGTTTTCAACATGTGATTCTTTATCTCTGCCGATACATTTGCACGTCGGCTTGCTTCGCGGAATGTAACGCTGCCTGACAATAGAACACGTTACATTCATAGAACCCATCAATATGTACATGTATTTATTCTTGTTTTTTAAAAAAGAAAAATTCGCAAGCAGAGGAAACATATTTCACTCTAAACCCCTAAATATAATTTCTAATTGAAAAGAAAAGTGTCTATTAAAATATATTATTATAATTTAATATCATAATTGTTTAAGAATATAGATACATACACATTCACTATCCTCCAATTCTCTAAGTTATTTAATTCTACAACAACTTGTTGCAAGGCTTTCCCAATTTTTTAAGAAACTAAGTCTAGATTTTCTTCGTACAATCATCGTAGAGGCCCTTCATGCTATATCATTTATACAATAATTCTCTAAATTTCGAAGATTGCGTTAATTATATATTAAAAAATATTTAGACTTCATAAAGTCTGAGTCATCTGGATTTTAATTTGAACCAGGATATGTTCATGTACGAGTGAAGGAAATCAAACACTTATAAGTCGTAAATTACCGGCATGAAGTTAATTACACAGGTTGACACGGATTCCTTTCCATTGTCGTCGCTGGTACATCGTCATGGTTAAAAAAACGTGGTTGCGGTGGAGATAGATTTCTCCGCAAACCGCAAGAAATCAGTAAAAAGAAAAAAAGAGGAGAAGGGGAGTAGAGCGAGAAGTAAAAGAAGAGAAGAAGAAACGTCCCCATAGCAACACGATGCGATCAGGTCTCGCTTGCATGTACAGTCAACCTACATGTGTATTATACAGACACACACACACTTGCGAATAATTATGCTCTGTATATAATCACGAATTTCGATAATTGAGAAAAAATTGTGCGCATTACATGAATTAAATCCGTTAAAAACAATATGAACGTATCCTGTACAGGAGTGGAAATGACTGACAATGACTTTGAAAGACGAACGTTTTTGTACAAGATTATAGATTGGTCCAGGTGGAAAAGAATTAATATCGCATAAATTCTCAAAGAACGAAAGAAAGAAAAAGGTGGCGTTTTTTTAAGGATTGTAATATCATGGCGAGTGACACCGATATGTAAGGCACGCCTTAATACGTTCACAGAGCAACACATGAGAGGTAATGGGAGTGTGAAGTCGGAGAATAAGGTCGCCAAATGGGAAACGATAATCGATTTAACTCGTTGAAAAGCGAATCGACCTTCCACTGCCGGAACAGGTGGAATATCTCCTACGCGCGTCCTCCATCTTGGAACGGAACCAACGTGAACCGACAATCCTACGAAATAAAATTTATTTTCAGTTCTACCTCGGAAAAGAATTAACTGAAATAAAGAACATAATTTAAATGTCATCTTAGAATCTTAAAAAAAGTAAAAACCTTTGCTTATCGAATATTCCATTGTTATTTAATCTCTTCCTTTAAAAGCAATATGGCGTCTAAAGCTTCTCTTACAACAATATCTATATACAGAGTTCCTTTTTGCTTGAGGATTCTCCTGTTAACTAAGCAAATAAATGTCACAAGATTCTCCCCAAAAGCATGAAAGAAACAAAGAGAAACGAATGGCAAAGGAAGCACAGAAAGACACCAACCAGGCGCATTTGAATATCCTGCGAGCTTGCATCGGCGGAGAACTGGTCAATCCTGTCCTGGGGGAACGAGAGCCGCGAACCGAGGAAAAAGGACCTGCCCGAAGGTGTATTCGCCTTCGGTTGCAGCTCGGCGAGTATCAAGCCGATCTGGACCAGCGGCCGATGCAACTAGGCTGCCGTTATAATGCGTTACCTCGGCCTCCTAACTACCATCTGCCTTCCCTACGCTCGAACGTGTTTCCAGTGTCCTCAGCAAGCTCTTCACCTTCCTTTGATATTGCATTTGATATTTTGAATGGGAAATTTATAGCTTCTTTCATTATTGGTCACTCGTTGGCTCTCAACGAATTGCAGTTGCATAGTATCATAGTAAAGTTACAATACGTTAAAGCTAAAATTTCCCAATTTTACTATATGTATAGTGAGTACTATGTATCGAAAGAATCAGGAAAACTTTATCATAATTCACTTTCTGCAACTCAAAATCACGATCGTATACATTACGATCTTTTAACATTAGAATTGCATACTGGTGTTCTATGTAGTTCACAGAAGAGCGACGGAAATAGAATAGGAAGTGGAAGATCCGAATTTTGATCAGACTTCGATTTAACGACTTACCATAGGCAGATTGGTCGAAAACTTGCGCAACGAAGATAAAACCAAATGTTCACCACCGACTATGGGGAAGAGAGAGAAGAACTGAATGAACACACAGGGGAAGGGGGGAGAGGCCCAGCTGAGGGGAGGGGTGAGAGAGTGTTTTAGGAGGGGGTGAGGAAGGGATAGAAAAAAGGGACACCATGGTTCGATTTAGTACTCCCATACGCCTATCCCCGCCCACCATATAGAGCAAACCGACCAATGACCGGCATGCGTTCTACTAGAGACCGGCTAGATCGAACGCACACTGCGTGCATTCTCTCCCGCTCCTCTTTCAACTCACGAATTATGGGCCTGGATGGGTGTTCTGTATAGAATAGGTAGCTTGCCTCCTGGGGAGACACCGACAATCGGATCGACTCGATACGTTACCCTGCCCTTTGAATTTTTCTCGAAATTGCTATGTTTTCTTCTTTACATACATCGGTTTACTTCTATCTCTTTCAATCCTTCGAACTTCCTCAGTGTAACATCAAATAAACCTACAACAAGATAATTGTTGTAACTCTAGAATAGAAAAAGGCTGTTGAGTAAAATATTTTCAGAAAAAAGCTTAAAAAATGCGAACGAGATAAGGTTTTCCTTTCAGCGAAGTCAGTTTAATGACAGCAAACAGATCGGAACAAGGTCGGCCATCCCTGATTCGATAAATTAATATCTCCATTAAATCGTTTGATGCCGGGCACGTTTCTTTGCTCGCGGACTTATTGTTGCAATTATGTAAATGGTCACAGGGCAATCCTGACTGTGACACACTCCAGAATCCAAATTCGTATCTGCTTACGTAACTCTCGACTGACGCTAGATAAGATTACGCTTTATCGGCGTAGAAATATCGCAACGAATTTGAAAAATAAAACCGCGCAGTCGGCGACCAACAAAAATTCTTTCAGAGCTCCTGCGTTGTTCGATGAACGTCGATATAATTTACAAGCTTGGACTTATCAGCTGATAATGTGCTATTTTTTAGAAAAAGTTGCAGTCATCATTCCAGTAATAGGAAACATCTAATTGCAATAACGCAATTACAAAATTTGTTATTAGATGATGTGTTGATTCGTCAATTCCTCGTTCAAAAAATATCCGCTATTTCTCCCGTTTCAAAAGTTCTTAATTTTTAATTTGAGACATGAGCAATTGCAATAATCCTCCGGAAGTTCCTGAAGAAGAGAGGAAAGATGGCTCACCAGGACATGGGTTGCCAATTAATTTCAATTACCTGTCTTCGAGCTCTAAGCTAATTATCAACGGCCTTGAACTGTGTGTCGCGAATCAGTGCCAATTAACGCTCTGTCGCTATCTGCGAATATCTGGCGAATCGCGTTAATTACATCCAATTTGAACACGCGGACAGTCAGCAGGTGTAACGCGACACCGCAAGATTATTGTTCATTGTCAATGTCAGACACCTCCATAGCTACGTTACAGAACTTCGTCAGCCGATCGCTGTTAGCTCCAGGAATATTTCTTCGATGCTTAGATCAATCTTCATTTTTGTTTAAGTTAACTGTCCTTTACATAAATGTATATTTCATGTCATAAATGTCATAATTTCTTATCTCCTATGATTAATTTAAAGATAGACGGCATATATTAAGATTTTTATGTATGTATGTATATACATGCCTCTTTTCTGATATTATTTTAGATTCTATGAGGTATAACATCTAAATATTTCTTTGGTTTTGTAGAAATATAAGATGTTCAAGTATAAAATATTTTTATCTTTGAGTTTCCCTAAAAATAACAGAGGCACGACAACAGCAAAAATAGCTCCGATAAACAGGAGTATTCGTGAGACATAGCAGGCCGTTAGTATCATTTTCTGATAACGGGAGAGTCAAATACAAGTATCATGCGAAGCTAGAACACTGGTCAAAGATGATGTATCATGAGTTATGAATAGGAAATTAGCAAGTGCAATTCGTGAATCACACGACGACTCCCCCTCAAGAAAAAACACGTATAATCACAGAATCTAAATGCGATATCTTAAAGAATCTAAAATATCGTTCGTATAATTCAACAGATTGATTAGAACACAACTTTTACTGTGATTAAAATCTAACAAACTAACGACTGATTAAACGGATATGCATCTTATGTTATTCGAGATACATATAATCATATATAATATAATTTTTTTATGATTAACAAACACGAGTAGCAAGTATCGAGTCTTAATATCAATTACACTGACCTAGCCAATAGCCGGCTAGATAAGAGTAGCCATGCGTGTGTCCGTGACGCGAGTAAATCGTGGCATTGCACGTTGCACCGGTTGCAACGAGGCGTTGCACGCTGCGTGCCGCGCACGGGGAACACGCAAGCAAGGAACAAGGCTTGCGCCAGACAGTCTGTTGCACAACTTAGGTATTGATCTTGGCCGGAACTAGTTTCCGTTTCCGTCTTCCCTTCCTAGCGTTCTCACCGCTTGCTTCGATTCAATTTGGAAAAAGCCGCCAACTTGCTTACATTCTTCTTTTCCACGATACGATAAGAAACTAAAAAATTACATAAAGAAACTTCAGAATAATTTTAAAATAAGTGAAAATCATTGTGACCGATCAGGGAACTGACTACTTGACCATTATTACTTTCGGTTCCACTTCCACGAACGGAATGTTTTACAAACTACTAAAGTGATCTTAATTACATTTAAGTTTCCTCCTTTCTCTTTATTCTCCAGTCTCCAAATTAATTGCACAAATAGCTCGTGTGTTAAAGTTTGATTAAAAGTACAGCTTCTTCTTTACTCATATAGACGGTTTTCACTTCCGGTTCGCTTTTTCCGTTCGCCACTCGTTTTTCGTACGCGAACAATCAATCGAGCTGCAACGAGGAGACCGCGGGAGTACATTGCACCGGCGAGGTATTGATCTCGCTCGCGGGTGTCTTTTTCGGTTCTCGTGTCCCCTCGTACAAGCTTCCCATTCGAACTTTCAATTCTCGATCCTTCGCCTACCTTACCGACTGGAAAAAACCTAAAAAAAAGCATTCGACTTCTCATTCATGGAAAAGGCCTATCGTCTTCGCGGCCCAATTTGGAATCAATTAAACGTACTTTATGAGCCTCTAGTCTCTTAAACAAAAAACATCGTGTGTCCAGAGGAATCGAATATTGGTTCCGGGAAGAAACTAACATATATGAGTGCGAACTGCCACAAGATTAGGGAGACGGAAGGGAGGAAAAATTGTAAAAAAACCCGTCCAAGCCCGAAGCATCTTCCGTCAGCCTCTAATTTTCATCAGCCGTGTCTCTTTTTCACTCGAAACAATCGCTGTCGATAAGTTATCGAAACTAACGACAATGTGCTTCGAGTTCCAAGAGTGTGATAAATCTCCAATTCTCGCGCATTTATCTGTCTTCCAGCGGTCTATCCTTTTTTACCCTTCTCATTTGGCTACATCCAAAGCACGTTGATTCGATCGATCTACACAGCCACGTGATGGTGAAAAAGAACGAAGGAGAAAACAAACGCAGAGGAGCCGAGCATTGAGGCCATTTGCAAACACGTCAACCACACCGCACCACTACGCTAAAATAAATATAGAAAAACTATAAGTATTTCAAAATTACAGGCAACCTACAATTTATATAACTTCCATTTTTTAAGTAATTTATACATTTCGCTTTATGGTATATGGACGTGAATTAACATTCACATAAATATAACAGTAATATTGTTTACCGAAAAATAATTCTGCTGCTGTAATCTTGGTTCAACGCGAACCGCTCAGTTGTAGCGCGCCATTTCAATATGGCGTCGGTAGAATATAATTTCAAGTCGAAGAGGTAGAACGTGTGGATAAAATATATGTATGTAGCATAATTTGTTTCCCTCATGAGCTGAAAAAAGACGACAAATCGTCTGTTTTTAAAACAAAATCATTCAAACGATTCTAAACGCAATAAATTTCCTCAGCTGTATAATATCTGCAACTCAAGTCGCGGTACAATGTCTCTTTTGTTATCTCCTGCGCTATGATTTGCAACACAGTGGCATGACTCGAAGAATGTGTGATGTTTCTAGAAACAAAGCAATGCCAATGCCCCTTGATATGGAAAGCAAGACACAATGGAATATTACGGCTACCTCGCTGACTATATCCAGTCGTTCTCTTTATCATTGGAAAGAGAAATTGAATTGCGTCCTGTCAATGCTTTCTCGGAACCTTTACCAACGAATAACTTCGCTGTTTCCTGTCGAAATATGCATTAACCTCCCTATTCTTTTGAAAATATTCGAACAATTTGCTTGAGAATTCAATATATTATTTCAACATTAAAGCTATTAAAGTAAACGAAGCAAATTAATTACGTTTTATATCTGGAGAGAAACTAAATAGCATTTTTTTAGTTTTATTTGAGGTATATATTACCAACATAACCGTAGCAACGATCTTGGGAAGATTATGGATCTCTTTATCTCTAGTAGAAAATTGTTTATTGTAATCACATTTTTCGGCTAAATGTATTATTAAAAGGCGAAAATTTTGATTCCAAGCCGAAACAAAGATGTTGGCGTCCATACATACATACATATACTTCTCTTAGAAACATCTTCGCCGCCTCGGACCTGTCAAAACGTGCGCATGCGCTGCAGGGGGAAATGAAACAACAGGGAATGTCATTGACCCCGAGTGCATGTACATATCTAACAAGAGGTTAAGGTTAATTTTATCACTCTATGGTGAAAAATACTTCCTTCCATTATTAACGTGGAATTCTATGCAGGCATCAAAAATTGAAGAAAGAGCATTGGCGACCCTTTCCTTTCTTGCATAAATAATTTCGATCACATTAGATAATTTAAGTTCATCTTTCGGCAGTTCCATCACATACCAAAGCGAATTCTTTATGGAGCAAAAGGAATCATTTACCTCGTGAAATGATCTACAAAATTTTAGTAAAACCCGCTGGAATTCACTGCGGATTAACAATTTTTTAAAAAATGATGACTAAAATAATTTTATGATTGAGAATATAATATACAGATGATCAGAAGCTATACACGGTTATAAGTTTGTCAGATTTGTAGCTTTGTAATAGCGGTAGGAAGGTGCAAGGTAGTATCGATCTCCCCTCTTTGCAAAAGTCTCCAACTTTTTCTTTTATTAATGTAGAAAACGTTAACTGCATTTTTACGACTGTAAATTTTAATGTGTAAAAGAAATATTAGAAGTATGACCGAATGACAAGACAGAAAATTGTGAAGGAAAAATAAATTGCCCGAGCGCTCTATACCACGTGCACCGAAGTCAGGGTTAATATTCATTTGCATCGATCGTTCATTTCCGAAGCCAGAGCTTCCGGTTATCAAACAACACACAAAATAAAAACCTATACCCATAAGATATTAATGAACATGATTAATTGAAATAATAAAAAGGGCTGGTATCCTAAAGTATTAACAAATTACCTAATATATAGATAAATAGATAATATATTGCCTTGTTTGCTATTCACTTACCCATGAAATAATAGATTCTGCTTGCAGCACATCTCCTACAATTATCCTCATCGATTACACCAGATATTCCAGAGCTACATAAGGACTCGCCTGAATCTTCACCACGTCGACCATACACTGTGTGGACACACTGCACGTACACACCCGTCACACAGCACAATTAACCGGGGAAAAACCGGCGTCTCCAGATCCAAGGAGAGAGAAGAAAACACTTGCCACTTTACTGGACACCCGCGTCACTCATGGGAAGATACCATGTCACCTTCCAGTCACGGTCACAATCGCGATTCGCGCGACCGATTTCAGGGAAAATCGTATCCAAGAATATTCTCGAGCTTAAATTCACCATACTTTCAGAATAATCTCAAAAAACTAGAATTCCCCTAGAAAATGATTGAAACTCTCGAAGAACTTTGACAGTTGGTATCCGATAATCGAGTTTCCTCTACCGGAAGTGTCTCTGAAAATACGTAACCATGTTAAATAACCGCGGGAGGGGACTGAAATTCACTCGTCAAAACACCGTCCTTTTTTCAGGAGATTAGTACAAAAGCGACTCGAAATAGCACAAAGAAATTCTACGTAGACATATTTAAAAATAAAGAAACGACGGAAAACGTCGGATAGAGGAACACGTACTGGTTGTTCGGGCATACGGCTATGCAAGAAACGAGCTTCGTCGGTGACAGCGACAGACTGCGTGCCGTGGGACGCCAGCTGAACCAGCGAACGAACCGAGACATGGACGGTGGAACCCGGACGGGAGGAACGGCGGAACGAACGGAACGGCGGACTATCAAGCTTGCACCTTTGCTCCCCGACAACGATCAACCACGGTCCCGGCTGCACTTCGTGTTCCACACGCGTCGGCCCTCGCATCATCTTTTTCATTGGGAGCTCGAGGAGCGGAGAGGAAAGGATGCCACTTATTTGATGCACTGGGAATTTCACTGGTCCTTGTGTGATGCAACATACTCCAGTGACGAACCTTCCCAGATTTCATATCTCTGCAACAGGAATTATTTATGAAATATGTTAGATAAAGTACCTATAATAATAACATATATAGAAAAATTAGTTTTTTTTAGAATTACGTAGTAATAAACACCACAAGTGTGAAAAAGGAGAGTCTCATCCTACTTCCGGAGACGAGGTCGAGGCATCTCGTGCGGAAAAACCGAACGACGGGGTCAGACGGCCGGGTTCAGTGACACGGAGAGAATTTGCTTTTCCGCGGGGGTGGAAAGTGGAGGAACAGAGACGGAGATTGAGAGGGGGTGGCTACTGGGTTGGCTGGACGGAGGGGTAGGAAGGTGGGAGGACTCGACAGGGTAAACGTACTTACACGCTAGCACGAATTCGGCGCGAAGGAGAACGGGAACGAAGCCGAACGTTCGTATAGTTGCAGAGAGTTTCGAGGCTGCTCGGAGACGCACATGGCTGCCTCTTCTCTCTATTTCTCTCCCTTTTTCTTTCTCCGTCTGGTCTTTGCCCTCTCACCCTCTTGCAGTCGGTGGTCTGTCGTGTTCCGTCTCTGTTCCTCTCAGTCAACTCTCCGTTTAGACCGTGCGAAATTCAGTGCCAGTGGCGTAACCAGTGGGGGACCATCGACCCCACTCCACATTACTATAGTTTCACTCTTACCCCACCTTCGTGCAGTCGGCCAGCGTTGCCACTTGCCAATAGCGTTGCCAGCTCGTTGCAATTGAGTGGGAGACAGCCCCCTCCCCCTTTTATCCCGCCTAAGGTTGACTTAGAAAATCAGCCAGCGTGCAGCGAAAATACCACCTGCGACATCCTTCTGATTCTGTTTAATTTTTACTGATGATTTTACCCTTTATATCTCCCTGTGACGAGCAATATATGTGTTACTCTTTCAAGGAGAATCGGAGAATCGCTTTTGAAAGGTCCAGTATTGAGTGATTGTACAAGACTATAAGTTATCATCTTTGAGCTTTACCAGTAGTAAAAATATTAAATATTGATAAACTAGGATGTGCTACTATGTCAGTCCTTTTCTAAGTACCTCTATTATCTCTATTTCAATCATTTCAATTCCCTATAAGAAAGATAAGTCAAGGATTATATTCTGTTCCATCCTTATACTTAGATTGCATAATGTCGAAGAATACTTATACCTTGGGGATTAATTCCCCGCTATACTAACAGATGTGTAGATCTTGTAACATTCGTAATATGTATTTTATGTTGGACTGATGTAACAGTAAAATGTCACTGGACGATTTTATTTTCCTGTGCACTGAGCGGACCAGTCTCTCCTCTTACGGGGAGCTACCGCTGGATACGTGCGAGCTTGCCGCCTGTCCACATAGGCAGAAGCACATGCGTATATATGTATAGTGCGTTCACATGAAAGCTTGAAAAGTGCAATGGACGATATCTCGTGCTGCTGGCTGCATATAGGTATGTAGTGGGGGTGGTGGAGGCCGACATGGCGGCCAGTTTTCTGGAACGTACACGAGCCTGCCTCTACCAATTTTCTTCCTCCGGCCAGTCTGCCTCTCAATCTTTATCTTCTTCCTTCCGTCCGTGCATACCCTTTTGTCTCTCTTTTTTACCCTCGTATTTCTTGAAAAGGGAAAGAAACCGGCTGAGATTGAAAAGAAACATCCATCGGATTACTAGACTTGTT
Organism: Bombus flavifrons; assembly: GCF_040668555.2. Classification (NCBI taxonomy): domain Eukaryota; kingdom Metazoa; phylum Arthropoda; class Insecta; order Hymenoptera; family Apidae; genus Bombus; species Bombus flavifrons. The sequence goes on along the minus strand of NC_138457.1, from coordinate 5,324,981 downwards.
TGTAGTAGCAACAACAGTATGAATAATTGCACGTAAGAGTATTGGTCTCGATCGAATATCTTGTTCCCATAAAATTTACAATATACATACGATACCCTGACTTCTGTTCATTGAGCTTCTTCGATCGAAGATTAGATCGGAACAAAAAATTAATTGACGCAAAGATCATAGACGAAGCATCACAAAGCGGTTCTAAGAGGCTCGGCCCCCAGTATGTTAAATATTTGTCGTCACAGGCTTCATTACTCTCGAAAGATTGATCAAGGGGCCGCGGAGAGGCAGCAGGAGTCAATAAGCAGAGGAGCCAAGTGTCGGTGAAGGTGTGCAGGCTTAAACTTTAATTCATATGAGTGAATATCGCTCAATCGAGCCGAGAAGATTTCGTCCATCACGCTTCGCTGCCACCTTCCACCAGTATTCCAGCCATTCTGTATTTCACGCCTATTTCAAACACCTCGGTAATTAGATTCAAGATAAAACATATTGTTCTCAAAAAGCGATTGAAAATTGATCAACAAATTCTACCAAAACTTACAAATTTATAATCTTCTACCAGGCAATATGGCTGCCACATTTGTGCCATTTTAATCGCAATGCTACCTATGCAACACCTACCACATAGCATCGTATCTGATCATTCATTAACTGTAGAAGCATGAGTTCCCTCTAACGAGAGAACTTAAATAATTCCCAAGATTATAATATTCGTTCTTTCTCTCCCCTCTTCAAGCCGCTTCGACACTGTCACGGATATATAATCGAGGATGAAAGAGCAGAGCGAGTCGGTAAGTATCGGACAAGAACAGACAGCCCTTATAGAAGAGAAAGAGAGAGAGAAATAAAGAGTCGTGGAGAGGGGGAGAGCGAGTGCAGTTCTCGCGATCCAGCGTGCGTTGCACTCCGCACGAAAAAACATCGTCCGGGCGGGTCGAGGAAGGAGGAGGTGGATCTTCGTGCATCTCCGGCCCGCGTCGGAGCTTATATTGATCACGAGAGAGTGCACGATATTCGAGAATACATTATACGCGGACTCTAGCCTAGCCGGACTGCCTATAGTCACGCGGAGTATAGGCAACCAGGCCGCTGCACTCTACTCCCTCCCCCCTAAAACCCTTCCCCTGCTCACCGCGACGACTTGATCCCCTCTCCTTTTGATTGTCTACCTGTCCTTGTTCAATGCACTCCCTGGTTCTTCTTGTTCTTCTTGCTTCAACTGAACCTCCAGTCTAGTGATGGACACTCGTTTCTCTCTCTGCATCGAGTTTCTGAACAATTTTTGATGGAAAAAATGATTCCGACTCGTAGCTAGATCTCAAAATTTAATACGGTTTGGAGTTTTTCGATGATCTAGGTTGTGTCTCTTGGAAAACTTTGATTTTGGATCTCTAAAATAGTAGATAATATAACATTAATAATAAAAGGTAGGAACAGAAACTCTTGTGCTTAATTGGTCTAAGATGCTTCGAACCTATCACTGCTACATCTCATGCTCCTTCGTCCCCTTCGACTCTCCCTCTCAAACATATCCATCCACATATACAGGGCTAGACTGCTTGTTCTCTTTCCGTTTCATTTTTCATCTTTTTCTTTCTTTCTGTTTCTCTGCCCGCCTCCCCGCCTTTTGCTTCCTCTTTGTCATATACCCCTATATTTCGTGTGTTTTCTGTCGTTCTTTTTCTCTCCGTCATCTACTCCATTCCCTAGCCGCTATTTTTCTCGATTTCTCTCTCTCTCTCTCTCTCTCTTTCTCCATCAGTCGCACTCTGCCTGTATCACCCCAATTGGGGCCGATTGCCTGTGCATTTCCTTCTGGAATTTATATGTACGACAAAACTACAAACACAGACTATCGCTCTTCTAGACCATTAATTGCTTTAAAATAATTAACAAAGAAATATTCCATAAGTAGATATTTCCTTTACGGGAAATTGTGTTATCAACGTACTGGCTTCATAGAACCTTTAGAACAGAGTTGTGGAGCAAATTCTCCTGAGGTGCGGGTATTAATCCAGAAGGTTCTTCATAGCATCCCCCAGGAGCCTCCCCACCTATCGAGGACACGTCGACGATGCCAATGGAGGGGATCTGGATGGAAAGAAGGGAAAAGGGGCGGCGTGCGGGCAGGGGACTGTTGGCGGGTATGCACGGTAGGGGCAGGAGAGGACCTTGGCCTTTTCGCGGGGCAAAAATAAAACCTGTTGACACCGAAGCCCCGCGGACGTAAAGGAACCTCTCTGTCTCCCTTCTTCGACCAGTTTCCAATATCTCTCTTAAATATTCGCCTGATGATTCTCCTCAAATTGCACGATTTTCGAACTTGTTCATATAGGTTAGGCTGCTATTATTTTGTTAGTGGAAGTTCCAAGCTGGTCTAAAAATAAAAGGAGAACAAGGATATGTTAGATTAGACCAAAGTGGAATAAGGCACATTTGTACTTTTGCGTTTACAAAACGTCATCGTTACTGTCGATGCGTAAAATGAACGCCCCCGCGGCTTTGTGCGCTCCCAGGGCCGGTTTCATCGCATGTTGAGTCTCCGCTTCGCACGGGCATTCCTTTCTACTACTGCATTTCGGCCATTCTTTTTGCTGCTTTAACCTTCTAGAACTCTTTTTCCGATACATCAACATCTATCACAGTATATTTCCTCCAAATTTCGTCATCTAGGTTTCAATCATTTTTCATCGCGGACATTTTTCATAATATTTTCAAGTTTCTCATAGTTTAGAACTTTATGGTGACTCATATAATCGAGTATGGCACGGCTATACCGTCAACTTCTGAGAAAATCCGCATTATTCAAAAGTGATCTTAGTGTTATATACAGTAATACCAGTCGAATGCATCTGGTCTCCAGTGTTTCCCCTATAGTACCTACCAGACACGCTGCTCCAACGATTGCTTTCTGCGTGTTCGTGCGTGCACGATGCCGAGCATGCACCTTGCCACGACTAGACGAGCGAGAGACGACGAGAAGCGGCCTCCGGCAACCTCAACCTAGCTACAGACAACCGCTACCGTCTCTGTGTGCACGCTATGCTGCCACGACGCGGAAAAAAGCGATACAGAATGTACCGACTAGGCTACCAGCCGCTACTCCCCATTTTTTTTATAAGAAAATTTTGCTTGAAGACCAGTTGTACTTTCCTTCTCTTGCATGATCATTCCTCTTGGATTTATTTAGATCTTTGTTTAGTAGTCATTGTTTAGCAAAAATAGATATAGTTATAAGTTAACTATAGACTTCTATAAATGAAATAAGAATAATTATAAGTTATCGATACTAATTGTTAAGAATTCAGTATTACCTAACCTCCATCTAATATACAAATTGACCGCAAAGTACCTCCAAAACTAAAATAAGCTTGCACATGAAAACAAAATATAGCTGGTACAGGAAGCGACACATCAGGATGGAAACGCATCGTATAGGAATGCACCTGCCATCGAACACGGGAAACGAGCTTACGCAGAAAAATGCGATTCTTCTGCAAAGTTGAGCGATTCCCGGCAAGAGAAAAGGTCACGCACACCTGCGTAACCACAGTGCAGGTATGTGCACTGCGCACAGCATCGATAGTAGGTATATACATAGCTTTGTGAGCCTCCACCGATGTAGAATAACTCGATGCTCTTCGGCTAGACAGACCAGAGACAGAAAATGGCGTATTTCTTTCATGTAACAGTGCATTTTCCATCGAATAACGCTTTATATATCTACAAATTTAAAAATATAATATACTCGAAATATAAAGAGGATGAAAGGTTGCAGAATTAATAATAATGGAAACAAATTTGTTTAATATAGAAAAGTTGCAACGATAAAAGCGGTAGTACAACGTGGCTACCATCGATGGGGAAACGTATAAATAGAGGGCTGGCCCAACAGGCCATATCGGAAAAATTCTCATTTAGCCCCTGGCCAATGAAAGACCAGGTGGGTCCGCATGAAAAACTCCAGAAGGGAAAGGGTCACGCCTGTTAACTTCGGGAGATCTTAGAAGAGTGGCTCAATGGAGGGGACTTCGAGTGCATCTGCATCCGGGAAATAAAACGTATCATGCTAAACAATTAAACAAAACTGGAATATGAGGCGGTCTGGCTAACTGCCATTTCAGCTGATTGGGTGACTTCTCATTTTAAAGTATCCGCAACTTCCTACAATAAAAAATATATTGATATTTTGATGCAACTGCAACTTGAACGTCAAAGACACAAAAATAACAAAATAACGTTATGGGAAAGTTCAATAAAATATCCCAAAAATAATAATGAAATACCTAGTCGTGATTGTTGATTCGTTCCTGGTTGCAAGCAGTTTTTCATCTGTAAAAGTAGTCGAGATAAAAAGAATATCGAAGACAAAAAGCAAGTAGAAAGGAGTACGGAAGAGAGGAAGAAAAGGGAGAGAGAGAGAACCTTGGCCCACAGGCCTACTGCAGCGCTGCAGCTTGCTTGCAATGTACCTCCACTGCTCTGCCATTCATGTGGGAAACACCCTAGTATCCGTTCGTCGTGGGGCTGGGCCAACAACCGCCGGAAAAATTTCTCTTTCGATGCACTGCAACGGCCCCGCCCCGTATGCTAGAGTATAGGGAAGAAAAGTTTAGAATAGACGGTGCAGGCTGAACATTGCAATGTCCGCCAATTTACTCGAGATGGAGATTCTATAAACCATTGAAAATCACCTTATATAGTGTCTCACGAAAGTATTCGAATACTTACCAAAGAATTTATTTTATGATTTTATGAATATATTATGTGCATTATACGAAATTATTTGAAATTTCCTTGGCACTGCAACGAGATACGACTATCAGGATTATTGTAGTAATATTTGAAATCAATCCGAAAATGTATGAAAGAGTTAGAAGATTTTTGTTGCAAACATATATTTAGTGAAAAAGTTAGTATAAAGTATGAATAGTAACCTTAGAAACACAGTTAGTCTTAAAGATGATAAAGATTTCATTATATTATACATATATTGTGCCTTACTAATATGTGAATACTCGACTGTTCATCCAATAAACATCTTGTAATATCTGTATACATTTTCAGATCTGTTGCACATTTTATCAGTGCCATCGCAAAAATCATGTCTCGTTATGGAATGATGCCAATGAAATTTCAAAATATTTTGTGTAATGTGTATGCACATACTTAAAAAGTTTTTGGAAGTGTAAGAATACTTTCGTGAACCACTGTATACCAGTTTCAGGTACGATTCGTTTAAAAAGATAATAAAATTAAACGTATTATTTGAAGAATTAAGCAGAGTGGCTTTTTAACATTATTTACAATAAGTCATGAAATACGAAATTATATAGTTAAAGAAACTTAGTACAATGCATGCAGTAAAATTTTAATAGATTGAAAAGAACGGCCGCAAGGTGGGTGGCCAGCGCTACTATCGTTAGAGATTATATTAACACATTCATGGCCAAATACAAAATCGAGGTTCTGCAGAGAATTCGAAAAATTTGATTTCGAACATCGAACTATTATTAATTAAAACAACTACAAAAAATTCTTATTTTTTTAAAATCACTAACTAAACTGCATGGATTTATTTTAATTATGGAAAATCGTACTCACATGTCAGTGGTCGTTAATGTTTAAAGTAATTTTTATAACGTTTTTGACTAATTTCCTTTAATCTTTAATATGAATTGCTTATTAATATATTATCACCTCTTTTATTGTTGTTAACAATAGAATTGACCATATGACCCCGACCTTCTATGGTTTACGATCTCATTAGCCTAACCTAGGACTCTCCTTGCTTCTTTAACCTCGCACGATCGAATAGCCCGATAACATTATGTACGCTTGAACTTGCTCGACGTCGCTTCCCGCGTTTCAATCGGCTCGAGGATTGCAAATGACGATAAGAATATCGATAAAGATGATCGATTTTTAGTTATCTCGTCAATATGTTAATCGATATATGTATCGATCAATCTCGGAACTCAAAAATCCCTGTGCACTGTTAATATCACGCTTCGATATTTTAAACAACTGCGATTCTCGAAGAATACTGCCAAAAACGCAATTAGCATTCAAACAAGAAAATTAACGTTAAAAGTTCGTATTTCGTCCTACGATTGAATCATTACGTACACTAACGTGCATAAGTATTTAAACGCTTTCAAATAATCGCCAATATATACATAAAATATTCTTCAAATAAGGCTCTTTAATCTTATCTCGGGTAACCATTTACATTTAGTAAATATTGATAAAAACAGTAGTTGATATTAATTAATATAAACAGAAAAGTAAGGAATCCTAGAGTAAAACCTAAGTTAAGTGACCTTAAATGAGAATAAGCGTCGCAGTAAGTCGTAGAATAAGCGAAGTATGTGCTTGCAACCACATCCGACAAGTTTATATAAAAAAAATATTCTAGCTGCAATTTGGTGAAGCATTTGATCTTAGGTATAACAAAAGACAAAGAATTAACAGTAGAGAAATAGTCTTCTATCATAATGTTAAAGATATAATACAAATATTAATGTTTTTATTGGATTGTATCAAGCGTCCAAATTTTTATGAATAGTAGTGTACATTCTAACAAATGATTTTGTCCAAAGTAGGCAAGTGTCCAGTATCAAATCAAATTAAGTATCGATTTTTGATAATCCGAATCATTAACTATGATTATACTCCTTAGAGTCGATTCGTCAGATTCGCATACTGAACTTGATCCCGTTCCATTTGATCGGCAATTGCGAACGCGTGCCAGAATCAACCGGCAGCACGAAAAACAGCGGAAATGCGAATTCTGTTCTTTACCTCGGTAGTCCAGTGAGAACAGGAACGTCGCAGCATCCCATGGACCCGTGCGTAGACATCTCTAACAGTAGAAAATCCAACGACATAGGAAACAACGGAGAAAAGAACGTGACGATGTATATATCCTATATCTATCGAACACCGTTCGTTCGTATGTTAGGTCGCCGCTCCCTGAGAGATCACTGCCCTCACGCACACCCGGTGCCTTCTCTCGTTCCTTTGGTTGATCGTCGTCGTGTGTCTCTCTGCCCCAACGACGGGAGCCAGGGGCGTGCCACGAAACTGGCGTGCCCATCGCGAACGATATACACATGAATTGTTCTAATTTTTGTAGCAATTTCATTAACACACTTCGTAATTTCAGATCCATTATTAAGTTACTGCGAGTACTGCCTCAACAAAAGGAAAAACGTAAAGAATCATGGGAAGCTTGAAGGAGAACAGAATCTTGAGGTAGTGATGGAACCGATTCGTCGATCATTGCAAAATATTAGAAACACAAGTATGTATTTCAAATGTATTTCTGTATAACAACACTTTCACACAAGACTCAAGCAAAAACTTTAGATTAGAAGAATGCAGTATGAGGCAGATAATTCTGTTAACCAAGTTCATTTCTAGACGTGTTGGTTGAAATTAATAAATACTATACTACTGTAACAACACTTTCACAAATATGTAAGTTCAGATAGTTAACAGTTCCTTTATTTACAGAATACCGTAGCCGTTGCTTGCGAATACGTTGTTCCCATCACTACCGGTTGCAAATTTCCCTCCCTCGAGTCTGAATTTCGAGACTATCGAGCTGTCTTGAAGTTCCAATGAATAACTCTCATTTGACGTAGTGACCACTCACGAACTAGCAAAATCTTTTTGCAGAAACTCGCATGGATCAAGGAGCATGCAGTCCAGAAAATATTTTCGCGGTGGATTATCCTTTGACGGAGTGCACTGGCTGTTCACATACTCGAACCGTGTGTCTCGTTCGCGAATTCGCGGCACACAGACGGCTGGCAGCCAATTGCAAAAACCCCTTCTTTTCGCGGCGGAAAGAACAAGGGATCCAGAAACCCTACCCCCCGGGGCACGTGTGCGTGTATGCGGGCTGCACGTTGAGCGCACACCACCGTACGCAATGTATACGTGCAGGAAAGGGAAGGCCGACGTACACGAGCCGGCAACGAGACGATGATTTCCATTATTTCGCCGGCACGCGTGGCAAGACTTGTTTAACGAGCGCAACGTCGCCATCTGTATCGCGAATCTCGCATCATGATAATCGCGAATTAACCGACAAACAACTCTACTTCTGATGGATAGCGCTTGCGCAATTATCGATTGGAAAATAGCAAATTCGTATAGTTTTTATACTAATAAAAGAGATTAGAATATCAACTTCGGTAATACTTATAATAAATTTTCTATAATTTAATAATAAACATTTTAAGTTGTTTAAAAATATTATTTATTTGTGATAGAAATCCATTGTAGTTTTAGAATACTGACTTCTACTGAGTCATTTTTAAATTGGCCAATGAGGATAGAAAGGACATTTTGATTTGGGTGATCGATCATATGCATCAATTTACTCGTAATAACTTTCTTTTACACTGTAATGGAAACCGGATTAGTCAAAGTTGGTAAGAATTTTTATGTATACTAATAAATTTGTTGTTTTTTTTTTTTTTGAAGAATTTATTTAATGAAGCAATATTATTCAAAACCGATTCGTAACTTCCAAAAGTCAATAGTCCTCACCAAATATGATGTCACATTTTTTTAAAAAGTTAAACGCGATTTTAGAACAAAAAACATGCATAATTTTTAGATCTTTCTTTTCAGAATCGTTAATTTAAGGTTTTTCCTTCCTATTACCTGGACATAGTTAAGTTATTCTTTTCTTTAGAGGAAATCGTAGTACAATACAAGAAAAACTATTTCATATGTTCATTTTTTCCCTTAATGTTATATTTTTTATTGGTATGTAATACGTATATAATAATATATATTTATATATATATATATTATATTCGTCAATATCGAATATATTAATATTTTATCAGTTTTTTCTTTCCATAAATTAAATAAATAACTCTTGACTGTGTGATATTATTAAACAAAATATTTTACAAAAGTAAATAGTTGTAGATTGCCAGGTGTTCAGTGAAGAGTGAGGATAGATGTATGTTTTTTACTATATCGTCTATTCAAAAGTAACTAGACATCCGAAGCGCTTTTTTTATTCCGTATACGTGATTTTTGGCGAAGTCATGATTTTCTCTTCGTTTTTCTTCAAATACCAAATGTTATGAATTTATATATTACACTTCTATTAAACCCGTCTGGCAAATCTCGTTCTTGAAACACATGATACATTCACTTCATATAAAAAAAGAACTAATATAAAAAAAAAACTATATAAAGAAGAACTAGAAGAGAAAAAAGTCAAAGATAAAGAGAAACGATGAAGATTCGAAAGAGAAGACGATAGTTCGAGAATCTTGGTGAGACCTTCTATTCGTGTCTTTAACTTCCAAAAATGTTTGTTCATACTAAGCATCTTATTAATCTTTAAAGAATTATTCACAGCGATTCTTTGAAAAATGCACGAAAGCATCTGGTTTCTGAAGAAGCCGAAATAAAAATGACTGGAACATGGTGGAATATCTCTAACCACGAAGAAAAACAAAAATTTGATTATAATGGAACATGATTATCGCCAATAGTCACACAATACACACACGATTCGCTTTTTATGTTAGATAAAAACGACCTCAGCGTTTCTCATCGTTCAATGTTTAGTCGCTTTTCAATACCATGCGATAAAGTATATTAATTCCTTTCCTTTTCTCTTTGTCTGTTTTCTTTTTTTATACTATATGCTGGACTGAGGTATTGAGAGGCAAGATGGTCGTCTTTTTTATACTCTAGGCATGGCGTAAGGTTACAAGTGAGAGCTGTGAGGCTGTTGCTCGTAGAACAATACGTAGGCTTCGTTGGAAACGACCGATCGCGCTGGAACGACGGACACACGGCTGTCATTATACTCATGCCACTCCCCCGAGTATGGATGCTTACAATACGCCGTGTAATGGCCGGAGTGCGTTGTGCCCGAGTGATTCGCGACACCGTACAAATTGTACGTACAACCCGGAACTCTGGGCGCGGCAAAGGCACTGAGATCCAAACCTGTCAATGGAAAATCTACCATCACGTTTAACTTGCTGCGGAATCGTTCCATCGGTGAAAAACGTTTTAAATCTTTAAATTTTCATTAAGGAAGCTATGATGAAATAAGAATAAGAATAAGAAATTTGGATCGCGCTAGATCCAAATTTCGACATTTGAAAAGAAATTACTCTTCAACAAGTACATAATAGGATTTCACAGCACATAATAATTAACCATGACCTGTTTAACGTTTAATCTTCATTAAAATTAGGAAAGGATACGAATAACAAGAATCTTCGGGAACTTCTGTATGCTGAAGCTTTTCGTGCACTTTCTCCTCATCTGACACTTGGAACAAGTCGGTTTTTCATCACCGTCGAGCACCTCTTCTCGCGTGAAGTGTTCCAAACATTGACTCAACTTCACTGTACCACTTCTGGCCGGTATTGGCAAGCTTAGATCCCAGAAAGGATCCAATGTAACCGACACGTGGTCGCAAGAAGTGCAGTGCAACGACGAACGTAATTGGCCCACGAACACGTCCACTATCATACTATCTTCGCTGCGCAGGTAGCGTTTCCAGCTCTCTACTGCCTTCTGACTGTCACTATTCATAAAAAATCACCAACATTTATATAAATAGTACCCTTAGACATCATCATTCTTAATAATTTTTTCTTTCTTACATTCCGTATTCACAAATAAGATTTAAGGTTTTCTTACGTGTACATTTCAGGAATATCCGTGTGTATCGGTTGCGGCTTCACTGTCACCCTGTTCACGTCTTCATGCAGTCCTTCCAGCAAGTATCTGAGAAATTCTTGAGCATCTTGTTGGCTGTACCCCATGAAACGTGGCGCGAATCTTTGTATCTGGGATTTAAGTGCCGTCGTGTTAACCACGAGATCACCGCCCACTTCCCACAGCTCGTGAATCACCTGACTGAAGGCCTTGATAAGAGCCCCTTTCATACTGCTTGTGGAGGTGTTTATGTCCGCCAGGTACTGTTCGTTCAGCAAATATTCCAGTAACGGTCTCGTATTGCTCAAACATTGGATTACACTGTTCATAAAACACTGCAAGACAGAAACACTAGTAAAAAAACCGGTTCTTTCAAAATGGTCTTTAATATCATTTTTTGTGTACAAGTAGGGTCCAGCACTATGTAGATTCTGAAGGAAATATATTAAGAACTACTTCATGCGTAGCAGTAAAGAAACCTCAACTGGAGAAGCAGAAATATCCCGTTTCAACGCGTAACATGGTCATAATATTGCACCCTTGAACTTTACGCAGCGTAATTAATTCTTTCTTTGATTATACAGCACATTCAACTTTAAAAGGCGTAAATTAATCCATTTTCATATTACTAGCAAATACACATGTTGTTGTGGATAAATAATTATATGCAAAGTTCAAACACAGACTAATATCGCAGCATAAAAGTTGATGTAATCATAAGTACATATTCTTGATATATAATTAGTGTATACTTACTGTGTTTCCAATATTTCGCAACCCGTTTAGTCCACATCGCTCATCACGATGCGCTTGTAGCCGATTACGTGCTGATTTGTTTGTCGGGCTTCCTTCCTGCAATAGAGATAAGAGTTACATTTTTAAATCTAACTGAGTTACTATTTTCTAGGCATCTACTTCTCTACGGGGAACAAAAACCGTCAAATTCTGTCGCGTTCTCTGTTCTAAGCACGACTAGTTATACTTCTTTGGTGGTGGCGGTGTCTAGCTTGCGGCATAAAGAGCATTTCACACGAAAATATGTATACGCACGCACACACACATACCACGAAGTCGATATGACCTTGGGGATGGATACGTGCTATACAGAGAGAGACCGGTTAGTTATGGACCGATTATGTAGAACACGGCATTTGGATTAGTAATGTGCATCACCGGTATTGAAAGAAAAGAAATACCACACGGTACGTACATTTTTCGGTGTGTTCAACCTCAGCGTATGGATTGTTCCGAACAGAAAGTACGCCCAACATAATATATTCAGAAAAGGGAAGACAGCGTAAATATTTAAAGCGTCGAACAGTCGTGAAAAAGAATCGGTACTCAACGACGACGTCGACGTCATTGCGTGCTCGAACGGAACTAAGTATATTCTTCGTATCTCTTGTACCTATATTCTTCACGAACACTCACCTTCGTGCGACTGGCTGGAGGCTGTAGAGTAGCGCGCGCGGTCACTACGGAACTGTTGAACTCTACTGAATAAACACCAAAAGAGACGCGTTTCTGAGGCGTCAGAGGAGCCGCAACGCCCAATAGGAACGCGTACACGAACAGCAGAGTAATCACTACCCACACGCACCACAACCCCCAGCCTATCAGTTGGGTATAAGCCAGTTTACACGGTGTAACTTTCGAGAATCTCCAGTCTCTCTGCATTAACCAACCCACCCTCTATTTCTCTCGAGCTTCCGAGTACGTTGTCAGATGAACATAACGAATAAATAGACGTCATATCGTTGAAAGTATCTTTCAAGGATTCACGAGAATACGAAGAACTGAAAAATGACACAAAGTTCAAACGATCACATCTATGCGAGCTGGAGGAAAGTTTCTGCGGTCAACCACGAATCTTTTCGTGAATATTCAGAGATATCCCACTCGAATAGTCTCTCCCCACTCCGTAGTCAAAATGATGTCTGAAACTGGCACGCTACTCGTTGTCATCGATGACAGAAATTGCCCGTGTCGTGAAGAAGATCTGCATCGGTCTTCAAGATCTTTCCTGCAGAAACGATGCAGCTCTTAGCAGCGAATGCACCACAGGATACATTGTGTACTTCATACGCATAGTTATACTTCGACATAAAGAACACCCGTTGCTACTGGGTACCGTTATGTTATGAGAGATCCGTTGACCGCCGGTTTCCTCTCTCTTTCTCGCACTCTTTCCCCTGCCCGAAGAGCTCTGGTCTATTAATAAAAGCCAGCTCTCGCGACTAAGCGTCGAACAGAATGGCGTGTGCTCGGAGAAAAACATAGACTAGTTTCGTAACAAGTGACTAGATGAGCAATGGAAAAGCATAACCTAACGTTTCGATTCATAGTCCACCTTTTTCTATCTACCACCACTATTCTATGTAAATCTATATACCATCAGGAATTCGTTACGAGTCACTGAACTTTCCATAAGTGGAAAAAAATGGCGGTTTACAAGATACGATGATCTATCATAGTTACGCACATGCCTCTACATGTATAAAAGAAGGCGGATGCATTTTTGGCCGCATTTAAAGCTGCTGTAAGACTATGCGCCATTGAATGACAGATACGCGTTTCTTAATAATAGAACATTAGAATGAAACGAAATTCTATAGCATATGCTACATATATGTGAAATGAAAACGAGGTTCCTAAAACAGCAACTAACGAAAAGCAGAAGAAACTATAAAAAAGAAATGGCGGAAGCCAATAAATCTTGAGATGTTCACAATGTAGCACTGGGCAGGTCATACTTCGTTCTCTTAGGACACACTTTTACTGATGTTTCTAGTAAGTAAAAGTTTCATAAGACAAAACTACGATGTCTTCCCATTGAATGATTAACGAAAATGATTATAGGACACTCACAAACTGGTCGGCGACCCCGCGGTAGAGATTTTGGTGAGCCGTGGACGGTGCAGTGGGCGACGAGGAGGAGGTCAGATTACTGGCAGTGTTCGCGGTTGTCCCCGAGAAGTGACCATCCGGTCTCCTAGACGTGGAAGGCACAGATGGGTCGTCTCCATAGGTACCGGACGGTCTTCCCGCCACGCCGTTTTGCAAGATGGGCGGCGTGCTGCCGCCTACGAACCCGGTCTGATCGATACCGTACGAAGTAGACGTTTTCCGTTGCTGTTCACTGTCCTCGAGACTCTCCGGATCTCCAGTGCGACCACCACGGAGGAAGGCAATCACGTCGATGGAGGTGACGACGTCCTTGATGCCGTGTATTACCTCACCACCGCCTTTAGCAGTCTCGTCCCCGATATCGATGTCCTCCTCTTCTTCCTTTACCCCTTGGATATTCTTCCGAGCGTTGTTGTTAATCAGCAGCCCGCCGTTACTCGGATTAGTGGCTAGGTTAGTGAACAAGTTGAGCTTAACACCGATCAAACCAGCAACGCCAGCACCGCCACCGAGCACAGGCGATAAGAGGTTACGCTTAGCTGGTGAAACCTCGTCAATCCGATAGGCAGCACCGCGTTGCTGCTGTTGTTGCCGATGATGCCGGTTGTTCAGCTTGTTGTCTTCGTCGTCCTCGTCGTCATCGTCCTTGTCGTGGTCGTCGTCAGGGTCGTGGTCGTGGTCGGGGTCGTGATTGTGTTCGTGCTCGCGGTCGTTGTTGTTTATTATCCCATATTGACCGGAATCACAGGCGTCCCCACCGTCGCTGTTGATATTCCCATTACTGCTGTTGTTGTTATGTTGATCGTCGTCGGTGTTATTGTCCTTGTCGTCGTTATCGTCGTCATCGTCGTCGTCCTCGTCTAGGTCGCGGATCGTGCCGCGCTCGTCAATCGTTACCTCGCCTGGCGACGCGGCACTATCTGCGCGTGCATGACCGCTGCTGAGCACCGTGCTGCTGGACAGTGGCCTTCTCTTTGACCTGGACCAAAGTGCACCACCAACGGCGCAGGAAGACGACGAGGAGGACGAGGAGAGCGACGACTCAGGACGATGATCTCTGCCGGTACTACGTTCGATGGCTATATCACGATCGTCGCCACCGAACAATTCCGTCAACGAGGAACCGGCTGAATGATGCTTCCACTGATGATGATGATGATGATGATGATGATGATGATGGGCTCCACTAGTGCTGCTGGTGCTGCTCGTTTGACGGATATTCGGTATGTAACCGGACGGCGAGTACCTGATCAGATCTGCCGCTATTTCTAGCCTCGACTCCGGAATCCCTCTATCCCTGGACGAACTTCCGACAGAGATGCTCGACGAGGACGACGACGTAGACAAGCCGAATCTGCTGCCGCTGGTGCCGTTTGTCGTCACATTCGTGGCCGTGCCACCGCTGCTGCCAGTGCTGTTGTACGTCGACGACGAAACTGACCTGCAAACGTTCAGCCAATGTGAATATTGCGAACATCCTTTTTCATTCGTCTGGGCCCGCGTCCAAGGGCTACCCTCTCTTTCTCCAGATTACGCAATCATCAGCCAGCATACGCGAAACACGTTCGTAAACACACGCACGCGCAACCCACATATATAACTAAACGAATAAGCACTCCGCTTCTGTCTACGTTAGTAGTAATTAATAATGAAATAAATCGGAGGCTGCTGGATTTATCAAATTGTAAGTATACATTTTTTTCCATTATCAACCCATTAACGATCTATTCCTTCTTAATCAGAACATCTCCTTCAACACTTTGTCTAAATAAATTTTTAGAATATACTCCGTTCTACAAAATCCTCTGAATCCTCTGGAGCAATCCTCTGAACTCCTATATAGTCAAACGAGAGATTAAAACTGTTTCAAAAGAAGGAGAACGAAGCGGGGAAAGGTCCAGTAGTATCAGAATAATTCTCCTTGATGAATAGAGAAAAGGAAGTTGGTAAGTACACAGGCCGATGCCGCTGACCTACATGTTGATCAGATCCTCTTCGAGGTTTGGAGGTTACTAAATCAGACGCGTGACACCGTTCGTGGATTTGGACACAGCACCGGGAATACGCACTAGATATTTAAAATATACACGCATTCTTGTGCGCGTTCGAGCACATGTGCGCTAAATATCTCGTTGTAGTTAAGGACGAGACGTCGGGGAGAAAGTAACCGTCTTCTCTTCCCGTCTCTCCACACACCATACCAGAAGACAATTCGAAGCGAGGTCAAGGCCTTTCGCTAGATTTCCACCACGTCAATAGCGATCGATCGACCAGCACGAATGGATTGTACGTATGTATATTTATATCCACATGGCTGTTTATCGTGACAGTTATTCCCTACGGAGGTTAAACTTTGCTCTAGCTTCTCAACAGTTCACAGTGACGTACGGTGATGTAAAGTAAATCGACAGTTATTTGCTTACATATTTACAAAAATTTGCAAAGATATTAAACCACCTATCAAACAAAAACGTTGTATATTTAAGCACATGAAAATAATTCCATAAGAAATATTAACGAATTTAAAATTACTAATATTTCGTATTCCTTCCCTAGGTGGCAACAGATCATTTGAAAATAATGTCGAGTAATACCTTTTATCGTTACTAGTTGTCGTTACACAACTAACAGAAATGTGTTCATAAAAATCTTTCACGGTACATTGGCCAACTATTCCAAAATATTTTCATTCTGTTATGAATTTTCTATGTGAAAATGAATATGAATATTGAAAATGTTATGCATAAAAGTATTAGGGGATAAACAGACATATAGCTTCTATATCACTCCACTACTATCAAGCAGTTTAATTATATCAATTAGTCAGCAGGCAAAACTCTGGTTATAGAGGGTTACATTCACTTCCACGAATTCTATAACCACTTCAAAATCAAAACTCAAGACTACCGAGCAACCGCCTCCTCTATCATCTGCATATCATCCCACTGATATGCTTCTCAAAAATGGTCACCACAATGTGACTGGCAGATCTTATGACTTTAATCACATGTTTAACGCCAAGTAAGCAAGAGGAGCTAGTTTTGTTGTCCAAAGACCAGACAAAATATCTACTATCTTCCATCAATGGCAAGTGGATGGACAGGATTTCTGTGTATAACTAGTTCTCTGGCAGCCAGTGCAAGTCTATACGGCCCATTTACTATCGATCTCGAGCTTTGTCGTCGCCTCGACCATGCCATAGAAACGGGGACTCATACGTCGCGCCTTCCTAATTGAATCATTGTGACGCGAACAAAAGTAATTGGCGCATTGTAAAGGGTGTCGTTGGGATACCTGTTGCCGGCTGATGTATTTATAACGTGCGTCCCGTAGCCATTTTATCCACGTCGTCGCGTTCCCCGCGATAGAGAAACGCAATTGGCACGAGTGTGATTCATCGGCCGACAAAAAGGAAGGAAAGATCGATGACAAGGGACTTCCGCCATGTGGTCTCTGACAACCATAGCTTCGAGCAACAACCGCGCCGCTATAGTTAACAGCCTAACTGGTAACTATTGTTTAGCATTTCAGGAAATCCATTCCGAAAGTGGACGTTAGTTGTTCATCAAGCAATTACAGTTATTTAATCGAATGCTGACAAATGTAGGAGAAACCAGGAAGATACTGCACAGAATCGGTAGAAACTTATCGGGGCCTTGATCTCATAGCCGGCTGTCTTATATCCCTGTTCACGGAGATTGCTCACCTTGTGGGTGAGCTGCGAGACCGGCTGTACTCCGACACGTAACTCCTGCGGATGCTCGTGTTCGCCGATGAGTAGAAACTGTAGGGCCGATCGAGTACCAACTATTTAATTAACCTCCTTTTTCGCATTGTCAAGAAGCTGGGGATCGGCAGCACGCTAACCACGAGTTTAGTTCTAATATTAAACATTATTTATAATATCGAAGTACGTGTAATACTTGATATAATCAGCTGCTTATCCAAGGCCAACCCCGGTAAAGGAAAGCCTGAACGGTCCAAAGAAACAAAGTAATTGACAAGAAGTCAAGAGAAGCATGCATTCGACCAGTCAGTGGAGTATCGACGGAAGTAAAACGCCTCCCCTTAACCAATCTTCCTCTTTATAAACTTCTTTCAATCAATTTCTATCTTTTCAGTGCCAATATTCCAAATACATCAATGGACCAACCCCATGCGGACGTAAGATGTAATTAACGAAAAAAGTAGATAATATCCTTGACCATAATTCTTATTATATACTGCCTTGCTAACTGACCAGATTCAGCCACATGGCCAATCAGCAGGGTATTGCTATACTTTAGATTGTAGACTTTAAACAATATAAAAAGTCTGCAGTTCTATTTGAAATGAGGGCAGCAAAGGGTTAGACTTGCTTGTTCCTATGTTTCAATCTTTATAAACTGCACGTGATTGCCGATCCCTGGAATCCATTAATGGAATCCCGAATAAGGGAACATGGAAGATGGAGAACGTGACGAGAGAGGAAAAAAGACTCACCTGCCTGATGGGCAGTAGGATCGCCTGTACTCGGTTGTATAGTTTGAACGAAAGCCCGAGCTGCCTGATGTCGACGAGGACGAGTAGAAGTTCGTCGGTCGATCTAAGATCGACGACGAAGCAGTAGATCGGTAGGTGCTCAGCTTCGAGGTGGAGTTGCCGATAGAGGAACTGGTGTTGCCGCTGTTACCGCTGGAACATCGTCTGCTAGGAGAATGCGGCGCCATTGGACTGGTGCTGTACGACACTGCTACGGCGCCCGCCTGGCCCCCACGGTGATACGACATTGCACCCGGGTCACCAGTCTCACAATCTCTCTCTCTCTCTCTCTTTTCTCTCTTTTCGACTTTCTTCTATAGAAACCTTTTCCTGAATTCCAACACAATTTAGGAGAGATTGGTCAGTGTATCGACTGGGATACTTTCTAAACAATTTTTTATTACTAGAATGCTAATTGAATTCCGAGTATTCCGAGGGTGTGTTTAATTTTTCCAGGAAGAATTTAACCCTGTTAACTATTCCATTCTAATTCTATTGTTTCTTTCTTATCGATTAATCTATACTTATTCAAGTTTCAAGAGAATGTACGAAGCTGTTGATAAGTATGAATCCTGTATAACCGGCTTAAATGCAATAGTAAATCTAAGTAGTGTGCAAAAGTCTCCACACTACAATAACGAATGGAAATTTTGTTTCTTATGAATTAACATAAAGATAGTTTTGACGTTATTTTAATTCTGTTCTTCCTCGAACCATTCCTAATAAATTTATGAGCCATGAAAATCACAAATGAACAGGTATATAATATATATGTATATAATCATCATAAAGAGAATATCTGAAGATTCATTTTTAAAAAACTATATAGGAATATTTCCTAAAGATACGGTTAGTTGTTGTCATAAAATTCGAATATCGTAGATAGCCCAAGGCTTTTGCATTCTATAGTACCATAAATCAAAGAACTCACATATAATACATCGATTTTTACCAGAACTGGTTCAATTTTGCAAATGGATTTTGACATTGTACGCGAAGAAACTGACATGGCTGATCCATAAAACGTCAGCCATTAAAGAGCATTAGGTAAGAAGACTTTTGGAAGTGTTGAACGACGATAAAATAGAGGCCTGATATAACGAACTCTGGTCTACACCGTGTTTCATACAATCCGTAACAGTCTGACCCAGAAATATCTAATTATTACACAAACTATATTACTTGTCCCATTTTGAAATCTGCAAGACCTACATCTTCATACCTAAACTCGAAAATATGCTTAGAGCACTCTAGTAATCCAAATGACACACATTATGTATAAAATTAGACCAAAAATTAATCGATAAGCATTCTCTTTCCGAAGAACGAGAGAAACAAGAACGATTTTCAGCTTCAGCGTCGACCTTGCAACTCGAGCAAGCTATTTCACCTTGTCCCCCTTTTTTTCCATAGAAGAATCTACCCGGTGTTCGTGAAAAAATAACGGATCTTCATTGGACGCTGGAAGCGGAAACCGCATTGCGTTATGTGATTAATCGGATATTGATTAGTTCTATCTCCGTGTGGAATAAATTACAATAGGGAGAAGGAACTTTACCGTCGATACTCCAACTGTCAAATTCCACGAAGAAGAGCGGGAATACAAAATGAAGAAATGCCAGAGGTTACTGGGTCGTGCTAAAAAAAAGCAAACTGACCTTGAGCCGGCGAAAAAAGTAACTACCCGTGCACTGCTTGATACTCAGCACGCGTGTTATTGTTTTGACCCTGCTATACGTTGATCAGTTTGATTCGATGAAAGATCAATGACCGAGAAATCTAACTAATAGCCAACATATAACGCATAAAGGATATACAGTCCCAGATTTTGTATCTTTTCATTTTCGTTTGCATAGCTTTTAGGTCACTTTACAATGTATTTTGACAGTAGATTCTAGCTGTTTAATTCTTTTCTGAAATTAAAACTTCTCAAAAATCTTTTTAAGAGTGACAATTGAAACACAAATGTTGAACAGAGGATACGAGTAAAATATGAAAACATTTGATAAAATATAATATTGTAAAATAAATATCTAATCAGTGAAGATAATCGACATATAGGTAGAAAGATACTGCTAATTCAAAATTTGATTGAGATATCACGACTGGTAAGTACATACTTTTTTAAAATCTCAAATGGAACAACAAGAAACATTTATTACCTAATAGACAGGGTTCAATTAATTTGGCAACACCGTAACTTCTATCTCGTCCATAACGTAACAATGCAAGAAAGAATTAAAAGTAGGAAACTTCTTTACCGTCGCAAGTTAAGTAAATTCCATCTTCAATCTATTATTAACAATTTTTCGAATTTTGTTTCTGGAGTGAATGATGGCGTAAAAGTCGCGCGTAACATCCAAGAAGAAAATCCACGTCTCTGCCAAATACCTAACGTCAAGAAAGCAACCACATTTTTCCCTTGATTCTGGCAACCATCCCAGTTTTCACCGGAATACATCAGACACGCAAAACCAATATGAGAAACGTCTTGAATTTCCTCGCAGATCGTGTAACATGTAAAATTATTTACTTTCCTCTAAATATTTCGATCGAATCATTTGGTAAAGTATATCGAATTTCATTTTAAAGTTTTTTTTCCACGCGCAAGATGATTGAGCTTAATAATTTGTCAGTATTTTTCTTTCAACTTCCAGAAGGTCAGATGCTGGAGGAAAGAGAAAAAATATATCGCGTGCGTAAAACAGCATCTCGCTGAAAAATTACGGCAAAGATATTACGGGTCATCTCTTATATTTCGCAAAGTCAATAACGCAGTTACGTAATCAGATAAAGAGCACAATTGGAAATTATGTAACTAATCTTATGATACGAACCTGCTAGTAAATGCCTGAAGCGTGCGATTTCATTAATTACGTTCAATGTACTCAAGTATCCTTCGCAATTTTTTTTTAAATTTGAAAAAACATATTTCTGTAAATAATCGGAGAATTGATCAAAATTGTGTAATTTTTTAAGCTAATAATTATTCATCAACATCTCTGATAGTCTTTACATAATCGCGTTTTAAATGGATATAGCAAAAACGGAAGTGACAATATTTTAAACTTAATTCGAAACGCAGATGACAGAGCAGAAAACGGTCCGCATTATTCGATCAATGGATCACGCCTATTACATCATGAGAATCAGTACACGTGGATCCCTGGCAGAGCAGATTATACGTTTACGCAACGAAAACGAGGTGGAACACATATCCTAGCATTTTTTTTTTAGCATTTCAAATCACCGTCTACAATAGTAATGTCGCGTATCGGTAGGTAGTATACAATAACGCCACTATGCTAATACCTTTTGTCTCTTTCTTCCTATTTAAGCTGCGAAATGTGGAAAAAGAATGCACAAGAAGCAAGGCCCCAACTATTTTTTTTTTTTCAGTGATCAATGTAGAAACTTATTAAAGAAAGAAGATATGTTATTCACAGTCAATGGATCATCTTGAAGCAAATATAATGGCAAAAAGTAATAGAGAGGGAAAGATGTACATAGTTGAACATGAACATAACCATGTTTTATTTGTAATACCCATATGAAAAATACGTATGTAAGTAGAAGCGTCAAAGTTGAGGCGCGTAACGAGTACACTCGCACGTGACGATGCTTCCAGTTTGCGTACAACTGCACTTGTAACGCGATTAATAGGACCGATCGAATTCACTTATGATCTTTAGTTATTCGCACACCGGTTTCGTCGTATCCGTGCGTGTGTAACGCTTTGGGTTACATAAGATAACGCGACACATACACCTACAGCCAGTCACAAAAGTCCGCATACACCTCTTAAATTTAAGAGCAATATCTTTTAGCATTAAATCTTATATTAAACGTATGACACATATTTAAAAAATAAAATAAAGAATAGAAGATGCAATGCCTCACAAGAATGCATACACTTATACTTACATGAAATTATAGAAAAAAGTAGACTTAGTAGTAATGTATTAATACTCCGTAAAGTCTTCCTGGTATTGATAAAATTAAATATTTCGCAATTTCTGATATAATTCTATGTTAAAATTTTTGTGAGCTAAATATTTACATTCTTTTAATTCCTTCTGGAAATACGTTAATGTATTATGGAAACACACAAAACTCGTAAAGCGTATGTAAACTTCCATGACTGATTTGAATTTCTTTCGTAGAATAGAAGAGAAACTTCAACTCAAATGTGATCGAATAAAATGTGATTTTACCGAAAACAATAGTAAAAAAAAGAATGAAGGAAGAAGAAAGAAAAGATAAGGAACGTAGAAACATTGTTTATTATTTGGATACAGAACTATAATATGAAGAATCTCTATTTTGCGTTTTCAAGAGAGTAAAAAAGGAGAAAGAAATGAAACACAATGAGTGATCATAGTAACAAATAGATTTACGCGATACGATGTGTCACAAGAATTGAAAACGTTGCTAAAATATTACAATCGTGTACAACACGCATCCTATTCTCTCACCTAACTCTGAATTCTCTTTCGTCAATCGTATGAATTTAAATCTATTAAAATCAAGATTTCAATCTCGAACAGTTTTTCAAATCTAAAATAATTCAAAGTTTTCTTATCATGATTCAATCAAAACGATTTGCCAGCTCTTTCAACATTATATATGTACTATATATTTCCCATTTCTCTGTATCTTTCTTGAAGATATCGTTTCTCTTATAGCAATGCCATGAATATGCGATTCAATAGATTATAGAGATTCACAATTTAACGTAAAATTACTGAAAAATTTGCACATTCATGATTTTGATGCGAGGACGGTACAATTTTCAAGTTCATTGACTCAATTAACCTTGCTGAGTTCTTTCGATCATTTTTTATCCAGTGGTATTTTTTGACGTTAAAAAATATTTCAAATTCAGGTAAGATATAAGAAGACTGTTATTGGTATGCATGACTGCTCATCTCAATTTTAAGATAAATATTTTCTTAAAATACTATAAATCTCTTTACTGCTAAAATTAAAACAAAATTGGAGTATCAAAATTTGAGGATCGCAGCAAGGTTAAACTTCCTTTTAGAACGCTAAAAGTTTATCTACCAATGCTACGACACCCCGTATAGGGATTAGTCACCAATTCTTGGTGTCCTGAAGTAAAGTTTTCAGCCTGATGCGATGGTGTGGAAGGGAAACATTTCTGGATACTTGAAATATTTTTATCGAGCTGTTTCGATTTGTAACCTAACTCCGCGTTCACGAGGCCAGAGAGTAAGAAGACGCGAGAAAGAGACGGTAAACTGGGTGCAGGAGGGAAGAAATAGAGAGTGAGAGTAAGTGAGTGAGTGAGTGAGTGAGTAAGAGAGAGAGAGAGAGAGAGAGAGAAAGGGGGACGGTTGGAGGAGAGACAAGGATAGAGTGATAGGACGACAAGATGGAAAAGAAAGAGAAAGAAAGACGCGTTGATTTGGACACAGAGCCTTTGGCATTTCTCACGTTCCAAAGTTAAAACCCACAGACCCGTATATATATATATAATCGTATATTTCACACATACGAGCCATTCATTATAAAATGGAAAATACTCACGGGCTGTATGCCTCTTACACAAGTAGATAGGGGTTTTCACTTGATTAATTCGTCCAAAGTAAATGTGTACACGATTTCACTAGAAAACGTCAGTGTTACGTAGACGAACACGTTCGCGTTCCCTCGATCATGTCGTCGTTTATCGAGCAGCAAGAAATTTTAGCTTACGCTCTTACGGAGATTTTACGAAAAGAAAAAGGGGAGGAGAGGTGATGCTTCGCGATGCTGAAAAGCACGGGCCATCCCTCGGAATTGTCGGTGACGTCACACACCGTGACGAATACTCGGAACTTCCGATTCAATGTGTCTGAGCTGAGGAAATAGTCGCTCGACGCTACGAGACTCGAGACACACGATCGATTTACAACACGGTTTTATATGTAGATCACGTCACGATGCTCGTTTTTACTGGAAAAATCTTTGACACGATTTGGTACGAGTGTGGTTTCGCCGCCGACCGAGTTTGCTACTCGAGTTATTTACCTTTTTTTCCACGCTTCGCTCTCGTGGCTTATTAAACACTTAAGACACCACGAGATTATCACCACTGACTTCGCTAACACAACGTGTGTGCAAACAATATGGCGATTACAAGATTGCCGAATTCCGCGTTGACAGTCATCGCTTCCGCGACTACCGCATTCTGCGCTAGCGCACAAGAAAATGCCGTCTCGTTTGCCTAGGGTGAAACTTCGAAGCCAATGCTGCCACTCACGGCTATAAGAGAATTTTGATTACCAATCACGTTTATCGCGCCACATTATTCCAATTTTAAATTTGACTAACGATCGATTCAAACCTGTTTTTAACTATCAATTTATGTAGTTCATATGAAAAAAAATTTAACGCTGATTATTGAATGACATATTTATAATTCCTCGATTTCCGATCGTATTCTAATCGTACCTTGGGCAGACCTGAAGAAATGAACTGTATTGTTCTCGAAACGTTGACACAAAGTGAAAAAAATAATTAGAAGGTGTCAATTTATATTGTTCTTTCACTTTTATACCGTGACTTCTGAAAGTATTGATAGACCTTTTATGATTACCATACGCATATTATACGAAACATTTTCAAATTTCATTAATCCTATAATAGCATCCAACTATCATAATTATATTTTTGAAATTTTAAACGATTCTGAAAATAAATGCAGAAATTATAAGATATTTAGTACAAGTACATGTACATGTACATATATTTTGCAGAGATTATAAAAATATTTAAATAAGCAATCATTCATAACATTAGTAAGTCTCGGTATTCAGTGGGACCATTTTTATATAATACATTATACGCTTGAGGTGACTATACATACTGTATATTAATTTTATACTAAATATAAGTTTATATTAAATATCCTGAAACTTTTATACATTTTTTCAAATTGGCAATATAAATAAGGCAATCTCATTATAGTGCTAACAAAATTGCTATGAAATTAAAAATATCAACTCTTTTTAAGTTATTATTATCGCACAACTTGTCTTATACAGAGTATTTCTTTTCGAATGCAAACCTTACTATGCAAATAGGCATAATATTTTATTCTGAGGAACTTAATGAGACATATCGCTCTCTGATTTTTCTGCTTCGCAGACCGCAGGCAACAGATCCTAAACCAGCTGGGGGAACCATCTAAACCGGGGCAACAGGCAATGAGGCAACCCACGTGCGACTACATCACGAATCACGAATATAATCCATATTTCTATGTCCATAGTCTATGGCTACATTTCACCAGTGTCAGAAGCGCCACGAAGACCCAACGGTCGAAGAAGTAGACGCTGACCGCGCGGTTTTTGATTTAGCTTCTCAGTTTTAGCTATTAGCTATTAAAAATTTGTAGTTCGTCCAAAAATTCAAATCGTGTTTCTCTTCAAATTGATCGACATACACTTCATACAGAGCCTCACAAATGAATCAAATAGAAATCTCAAGTCGAAACAATATGAATCTACAGTATTTACTGTCTTCAGGATGCAGCATGTATTACCTCAACAAAGATGCTTAAGAAGATAGACGCAAAACGTAACAATCACGAACAGGAAGTACAAAAACGAAGACTTCTTGCATAAGGATATCTACCTGGGTACCTACAAAATCAATTAGTACAATTTCAGACACAATTTAAATGTCGCCGAGACCAGAAGTCAATAGTGCGGACATGGTTGTAATAATCGGTCAGCTAAAACTACTGCTGTACAGTGGAGTAGTTGCGTCCCTAACGTGCTAAAAAACTTTTGATTGAAATCATATATTTATCCTTTATTTTTTCTCTTAATTAGACATATTCTTGGTTTTGTCATTGCGAAATCAGAGAAATTATAAATATGTCAATTTATGTTACTTTTTCATTTTTATATGTATCAATATTAATAGTATTTTGGATATGCGGTAGAAAACTTTACATAACTGGACTTTTTTAGGTATTGTGTAATTAAGGCTTTGCTCATATGATGTAATAAAATACTTATCAAAATGTTTTATTATTTTTTATTATTTTGTACACTGCTTCTCTACATATTCTACAGCCATTTGTTGAACACGAATCACATCTTCCTGAGTACCATGCTGTTCTTCCAAATTGATAAACTTTTTAAACAGGATCTTCATCTTCCTAGGTGGTAATGTCTGAACAACTGCTCTCTCTAGAACTTTCCTGTAAATACAAATTATTATAAAGTAAATTCTCTATTGTAAAATTGTATTGTAAATTCTCTATTGTAAATTCTCTATATCTATATGAAATTAAACAGACAAAATATAGTTGAAACAATATGTTTACCTTGCTATATCAATATCATTAGATTTAACTAGAGAATCAATATAACAAGACCATATATCCACTCGTTTCGGATAGGAACTTAGAATTTGCTCAAACAGAGTTTGTGCTCTCTCTTTATCTCCAAATTTGTTCTCCATAATCGCAAACCTTGCCATTAGATTTACATCTGTAAAATTTATATTATATTAGTATTTTATTCTTTATAACATTTTATTTCTATTGTGTACATACGTTCAGATGCTGGCAAAGATTGCAATGCTCTCTGCATAATATGCCTTGATTTGTCCTTCAAACCTATTTTTACCAAAGCTTCTCCACAATTAAACCATACTTCGGGAATATGTTTAAACTTTCCAATCATGGTATTAATTGTTTTCTCTAGTTCGATCTGCCTGCCAGCCTCGACATGAACAGTCAACATGTGATTGTATATTTTTAGTGAATCGTTAGATCTTACTGCCTCTTGAAAAACATCATTCAATGATTCAGGAATTCCGTATTTAGACTCTAAATTCAACCAAGCATTCCAAACGTTTAATTTTTCATTCTCTTCCCTGAAATTAATCGTTTTCACCGCTCTTCTCGCAACTGCTCTTGCTTTCTCGATTTCTGTCGTCTGTAAATGGTATGCCATATACTGTAACCATACTATTGAACTGTCTGGACTAGCTAAAACTAATCTGTCGAACTGATCTACAGAATTTGGTAACAGGTTATTGGCAAGCGCTTCTTCTCTTTGACGAATTTCACGTTCCTTCTGTCTTTCTTGTTCTCGACGTTCAGCGGCGCTTAATTTCTTATTTTTCAGCTTTGGTTTTTCCTCTATTTCATCTTCACTATCGCTAGATGACTCCTTATCCTGAAGGAGAGTTAAATCAGGGTTGTCATCCCAGAAAAATCCACACGCAGATGTCCTTGGCCTCTGCTCATTATCCTTATCATTATTAACATTTTTAAGTGTGTATCTCAAATTTTTTTTGGAAGGTTTGGTATCTTCCAATTTAATCTTTTCTTCTCCTATTTGTTCATCACAGATTGTCTTTGAATATTCCTTTTCTAAATCATTCTCTGGTTTTTCTCTGTTTCGTTTCCCTTTGTTTTCCATCTTTGGTACTTCCTGTAATTTTTCAATTTTTATTTTTTTGGTGAGTACCACGTTGTCTTGATTTTGTTTCTTTCTTTTTAAGTTATTATTATCACCTGATTTCTCTCTCACACAATACTTCTTTTCAAATGCAGATTTTATGATGCAGAGAGGCATAATATCGGATTCTTTGGAATTTAATAAGGCGTAACATTTAATTTTAGAATGAATAGTATAAGGTGTTAGATCTGGCTGTAAATCATTTATGTGACGACGTACAGGTATCGCAGCTAAAGTTCCTTTACCAATACCTTGAAGGAATATCAAGATAAACCAATTTGTTACCATTAAGATTCTACCACGTAGCAATTTGCCATCAGGAAATTGTATTTGCTTATTTTGTTTGGCACTTATTTTATGCATTATTGACGATAACGTGGTCAATTCGACAAGCTCGTGTACATAATTTTTCCATATAATCGTTCCAGAAATTTTGTCCCCTATTTTTTTATTCTCAGAGTAATGATCCTTAGACACTATACCGAGCAAGTTATTCTGCAATTGAACAACCAAACCATCAGCTGTAATTTTTTTAATCTTTCCAGTAACTCTCTGCCCTAATTTTACAGATGCAATTGGTCTGTTTTTGTAATATGAATTCCTTGATAGTTCTCCTAATTTATTAAAATACAGGATCAATGTATCCAATGCTGCCACCATTCTACTTTTAGGATCAGATAGATCATCGTACATTTTCTTTAGCGACAATGTTAGTCCTAATTGTTGTTCCTTCTTGTTAATAGAAAGTATTTTTGCCATTAAAATTTGGTTTGTGTGCAGTAAATTAAAATTACTAACGTTACTATAGGACACATATCCAAATGGCGTACATTCTGCAACTGGTAAAATTAGTCTTATACCATCTGGCTCCATATCTTTGATCGTACAAGGTATACAGTCTCCTATTTTCAGTTTTTCAAAATTCCTGTATCTTCCTTGAGTTACAAAAGTCCTAGTTAAAATTAGATTAGGTACTGTAGCAAATACAAGAGCTGAAAGTGTATCACCAGGAATATATTTTGATGCTAGAAGAGCTGCTATCTCCATACAAGGTGACATGTGACCAGCTGGTAAAAATCCTGTACTAATAGTTTGTCCTTCATTTCTACTGATTCTTAAATATAATCCCTGAGTGGATGATTCTATTATTGTGCCTTCTACTTCTTCACCAATATCGAATGTTGCTTTTTCAACTTGTATGTCTTGATCAGCCACATTTAAAGTTATTTCTCCTGAATCTGTGTTCACTGTTTGAATTTTTACTAAAATTGTTTGTCCAATTGAATAGTTCCAATTTACGTTAGATGTTTCCGTGTCGAGAACAGTATGTGGAATCCAACCTTTAACATCCCCGAAAAACTTTACCAATATTCCACGCTTATGTATTTGAATGATAGTTGCGTGGTGTTTCGAGTCAATTTTCGCGTCTTGTATGTTTGCTAAAATGGGCAAGTCACTCGTTATTAAAGACCTTTTCAAAGTGAGATATATTTTTTTTCGGCCTATATGTACGAACAAGACTCTTGCTTCTACTTCTTTGTCCACTTTCAGCTTTTTTAAGGCACTTAAACCTTCGTCAGATATATGATCTGGTGCAATTTGCCCTTTAAATTTACCAAATTGTACATTTATGAAGCCATTTACTTTGTCGATGTTTGTAATTTTTACATTTACCACGTCACCAGGTTTAAAATCAGACAATGAAAAGTACTTCTGTTCCAACAGTGAACGCTGCATGGTACAGATATAAATTCCATCTAACCAGCTGTATGATAATATTCTGCATTTATGTGTAGTACCAGGTGCAAATTTTTCAGTGATTTTATCATATTCAACGCTTGTTCTTTTAAAAGAAACGAATCCCTGTATTCCACTCTTAGTTAATTGTAGTACTATTCCACCAGATTCTCTGAATAGAACAGTAGCTTCTTCTACGACATCTCCAGGCTTAATAGTATTGTCTCTATTTTTATCTATCGTCGAGCTGAAGTATGCAAATTTGACGGTCGGCAAAGTATATAATAATGTCCCAGTAATTTTCAGACTATTTGAGTATTTAGATAAGGGCTCATCTAAATATATTTGATTTATGAATCCTATATTGTTTTCATCTAATGAAACACATAAGCCATTAGGCAAAACTTTCTTTATAGAAAGATTAAATTTTGTGCCTGGCATCAAGCTGTCCAATGATTTAATTTCCGTTTCACAAATAGCCTTAACAAGCTTCTGTTTCAAAGTTAATGTAATCGTTGATGTATTCTCATTAGTTTTAACTTCTTTAACATAGCATAGAAGCTGTTTACCTGGAACTACATAAGATTTTGTAGTAATAACTGTTAAGTTTTTTTATAAATGTATATACTATTTAAATTTACTTACACAAACATTTTTTATTGCCACTTTCCTTAGTAGGAATAAACGCTCTTACGTTTAATAAACCTGTATCTACCACATAACCATGATCTTCTATACTACTAATAGTACATACTATTTTTGAGCCACTATCTAAATAAGTAACATCTAAACTTTGATTTATCAGACTGGGCTCAAGAGATATCGAAATTTGCAATATCTCTTGCGATTGTATAGCTTTTACATAACATACGACATAATCTCCACAGGTATATAACTCAGGAAGGGACTTAAATTCGTTTGTCTGAGAATCTTGTGATTTGACCAAACTTTGCAACAAATTTGTGTAACATTCACTGATATCTGTAATTTGGGCACGACCTATTAAGCCGCCTGGCAAAGATATCAGCATATCATAATTTGTCACTTCAGAAATACATCCTAATACCACTAATCCTTCAGATATTGTTGCATACGATAATCGTTCTGCAGTGTTGGGAACAAAATTTGGTTCTCCTTCGTCTTGTTTCTTTGCTCTCTGTTTCTTACAATTCCTTTTACCAATTTTCTCATATTTGTCAAATAACTATTAACATACAAATATTGAATAAGTAATTTTAAGATATTAAAATATGATGGATATATGTAATAAATTTACCAAATCCGATGGTTTTCTTTTTTGTACTTCTTTTCCACCTCTTGGAAAGTTTTTCAACGTCATCTATGAAAAATAATTATGTTACTATTACATTATAAAAAGAAAATTTACAAAAACTGTAGAAAAGTATAACTATAAAGTACAGAGTTAAAGTATTATTGAATATAATAGTATGTCAAATTTAACGATTTATCTTCTTGAAATTTTACCTTTTTCAGTGTTAAATAATTATCTTTTTGCGAAAAAAATATTGCATTCACACACGTGTGAGTCGTTGTGGCGGTTTCTATCGCGTTTGATATTTACAGGTTATGTTAGCAACATAACCCGTAACGGAACTTTCCTCTATTCATAATACAAAATGAAGTCGTACATATGATTAATAAAATTTTATTTCACATTTAATATCGCAACACATTAATATATAGATATAGAAATTATCCTATAAATATTAAATTACTGATATATATATACATAGTGCTATTTAATTATTTATCTATAAGTTCACGCTTTTTAGTCGGTAGTCGCTGTAATCCGCCATATAGGTTAGATTTGTCAGGTAATGGAGGTATTAAACCTGCTGCGACGTATGTTCCATCACTTACAAGAAAATTGTATACTCCACAGGCTTGTCTTACCGGAAGTATTTCAGATCTAATATTATATTTCCGTAATACCTTTTTTATTTCTAGAACTCTGTTATATTCATAATTAGTTTCAAGACCTAAAACTATGAGATCTAGCGCTGGATGTAGAATAGTGAATAAAGATAAAGTTGCTTCATTTATGTCCTTCGCAGAACCAATATTCCAAGACAGAATCATTCCATCAATAATTACAACAGGACCCAATAGTAATGAATTATCATTTAATTTAAATCCTATCTATAAAAGTAATTTATACTTAAAAGTATACAACTTTATCAAGTAGTCTTATAAGAGCTACAAAATTGTTTTATACCGGTAAACATTTGTTTATTAAAAATCTGTTGCGTGTTTCAGCAATATTTTGATTATTAATGATATCGACTGTTGTTTTACCAGGTCCGTCATATTCTTTGCTAGTTCTTGAAGTATGGAATTGTCTGTAAAAAAGATATATTTGAAAATCAAGTAAACTACACATTCTTTTTCCCTGCAAGATTTTTAAAGAGTGAAAAACACAATTTAATACTTACTTGGTATTTTGTAATAATCGCTCTAAAATAGGAAAAGTTTTGGTCAAAACCATTATGATAATCTAATTAATATTTAATAATTACTTGTTTATTTTGTGAAGTAATTAATGTCAATCAGTGAGGAAATTACCTCTCTGGTACTGTGTTCATCTGAACATATGACTCGGAGTCTCGGAATAACTATAACCATTCTATCTTCTCGATAGTCTATGACTGTCATCGATATCGTTTGATTGGTCGATTCAAATAGTATCAAAAACTTTTACCGGTACAAAAATATAGTGTTCACAATAGTGAATAAAACCTAACAATATCCTATCTTAAACTCGATCATGGAGATGTTCGATCGACCACAACGTCCCCTTCCAATTTTCGTGTATTTTTAGAAATATTGTATGGAAAATAGTTTGTCAGAGAGAAATAATCAACTTATTTTGACACGATATGGATAACGATTCGACAGTGAAAATGAGCAAGGGCTGCTGGAAATTTGACGAAGAAGATCGAGGTAAGACTTAAAACGCGGCAGGTTATTGAATGATAAATGTCAAAAGGCAAAATGAAACGTAAATAATTACATACTACCATAGAATCATTGCGTTATAATTATGTTTTTAATCTATTTACAAAATTATTAACCGTATTATTATATGTCGTATGCACTTCGTACATTTTGAACATTAGAATTACCGATGATCAAAGTAAAAAACTTGTATTTGAAAAATCAAAAAGAAAATACGTATGATGCGAAGCTTCATCCGTATATTCTTTATTTCCATAATACTTCGTAAAAAATGCAAATTTCCAAAAATATACTGTTGTAGATCTATAAAATTTCTGTAAAAAATTATGTCTTAAGAATTTTAATCATTCTGATAAATCTGATATTAAGGAAATTTAAAGTAGCTCCTATCTCATAGTTAGTTATAATCTTTATTTTGTCATAAAAATTAAATGTTTGTTAATGCTATAGCGCTGTACATAGACATTGAAGACGACATTGAAGATGATAGAGAAAATAAAGTATATAGCTGCTGGGATCAAACGCCTGATATACTTCTAGAGGAAATTTTTTCTTACTTAACTATTCGCGAAAAATACTATGCATCTTTGGTATGTAGGTCATGGTATCGTGCCTTTAAATTGCCAAGGGTATGGTCTACCTTTACATTGGAGGATAATACACTTACTAGAGGCAAATTTAACTATCATAGTGGTTGGCAATATGTGTTAGATCATATGAGAGCTTCTGCATGTTTGAATAAAGTTGGCAGGAATTTCAGATCTCTAGTTTTTGACCCTATGTTGAATTTCTATAATCTTTATGAATTCATGAACATGATATCTTGGTATACTGAGAGACAAGGATCAGATAATACATCAGTGGCAGGAGTCGGTACTCACATTCGACGACTTAAGTTTACATTTCCTTGTAACATGGCAAATAGAGATGATCCTGATAGTATTAGACTTTTTGGTACTGGTGGAAAATTACTAGAAGCATTGAAAAGGCTAATGCGTAATTTACGTAATTTGAGATGCTTAGAGTTGATAGATCTTATGTTAGATACCAAAGAAGCTTTACATTTAATGGATGATATCTGTGCTAATTGTACGCAAACATTGACGAAGCTGATTCTAATCAATACCACAAGGTATTATTGCCCCCTTCTACATGTAGGAGTATTTATTAATTTAAATGTAAGTTCATTCAAGGTAAAAATATAACACAATTCATATGCATTATTTAGCTTAAAATATTTGTTTTATGCAAAGGTATTAGTCATTAGTCCACAAAACCTCCATGAAGATGTGATAGATTTAATTGGTTATACTAAATTACAACATCTTCATATACTTCAAAATCGCTATAGCCAGAAAGATACCACAATGAGATTGGTAATAATTGTGAATATTAATTTTATAAAGTGCATGGTTCCAAATACAATAATTTAATTGATCTTTATTGATTTAGCCTACAAGAAAAGCTTGGATTAAAATGAGAAAAAACAATCCACACATTAGAGTACATTTTGAAGTGGAAAGTTATAAACCTACGGATATACTTTTGCCTATTGATTTGTTAGAACATGGAAGTATTCCATGTCACAGTATAGTTTTAAATACTCCAAATACACAGGTTAGTATATTTTGTGATTACTTGCGTATATTTGTTAAATTTAATAATCCAAAGATTAATTACATAGATTAAAAATTTCAGATTTCATCTTCAACTATTCTTAATCACGGAACGTTTTTCGAATCGACAATAAGGGTGTATGCATTCAAAGGTCTAACCAGATATTTTGCGCCTAGAAATTTTTCGCAAAGATTGGATGAAGCAATAGTACAATTTTGCAAAATGTGTCCGAACCTTCATACACTGGTATCACTTTGTGTTTGAACGAATTTCTGATGTATATCGTGATTTTCTTAAAATCAGACTCTATGACTCTAACTCTTAATGTGATAGCATGCATTCGAATTTTTGTTATACAAAAGGCTTTATCTCTATTTGTGTAAGTTTTATCTAACTAGATTGCATATATAATGGAATTTAAAGAAACACATTGAAAATATGAAAAACATCTTTTACAGCTTCTATGGATCTATTTATATACATATGTTGTGTGGCAATATATCAATGATTTGTCAATAGTACACAAGGCAACAGATTTAAATTCAGATCGATTACTGTATCAATGACTTGGAAGCCAATCAGTGGGAGGCAAACATTTTACCATGACACATTTGATAACTTGCCTGGGCTTTTGGTTATTGAACGAATAATACTTCATACGATTACGTTAATCCACGGATTGGTTTCCTTAGTATTCAGCTAATACATTTGTCAAATTGTCTTTCAAATAACTAACTCATAAAAAAGATTTTGAGTAATTTGAATTCATAATTTAACAGACTTGTATATTTAATAAATGTTTTTCTGCAGATGATTCGAGATAAAATTTCAACCGCCACGATATTAGAAATCGTGTCTACAGCAAAGAACTTGCGTTGCTTGTACGTCCGGAGATATTCAACCTTAAAGAAATGCGACGGGGATTGGTTAAAAATTATGAATTGGTCACCAGAACATTATCAGTGGATTAAAGAAAATAGTCGTAGCTATGAAAGTACGGAAAAAGAGGTATCTAGAATATTAAACTACAGGTGGCACATGCTAACTGAAAGAGAATTTAGAGATCAAATGGTAAAATTATATTTATGATGTTCCCATAAAAGAAAAAAAGGAAAAATTCTTACAAAAAGTGTTTTATATTAAACAGATTGCGATTATGCAGTAATTACACTTTTATAAAGTAATATGTGTGTGAAAAATACCGTTTGGATAGTTTATGTATTACATACAATTCGTCTAATGTATTTATACTTTCTGACATAACTGTGATGATGTAGATAAGAGATTTACTACATATTTCTAGATGATTGAGGGGGATTGTTATGTACACAGATCTGTACAATAATCGAATATGTCAAATAATAAAATGACAGTAATTGCAAGTATCTCCACTTTATTTTATCATATAATATATAATGAAGAATTCCTATCCTATATTTCATAACTTATGTAATTATGTACAATGCCAATTCATATATTTGTATATATCGATTCTTAATAACATAACTTATTTAAATAGTTACATCTAATACAAACATTTAGCGTATAATTTTGTGTACATTCTAAATATTACAGAAGTTAAAATAATCGATAATAATTCAAGCATTCAAATTAGAAAAAAATTATTTTTATACCGCAAATTTTACAAAATTATGCTAACATAACAATAATCATTAAATTCAATAAAGAAAAACAAGTATAATAGATACTAAGCAGTTTTGTAACATGTACATATTTTAATATTATATATACAGAATTGAAATAGTATTAAACAACATTCGACTGTAATTAAGAACAAGTTAAAACAAATTTTCTATCTACCCAATTTAAACGAAATTTTGAAGTATAACAGTTTTTTTGTTCATCTCTATTTACAATTTAAAATAGATTATCGTGGAGAATAGTATGCAATAAGTTTCCTTATGTCCTTATAGAATGGTTATAATAAATAAAAAATTTAATCGTGTTTCTTATTTGAAAAAAAATTATCTAGCGTATAAAAGCAGAAAGTTGAAGAATCACGGTGCCAAGGCTGCCGATCGTTTGTCCCGATTTTTATTACGTTGAATAGTACGTGCCTTAAATGCAGCAGCATTCATCAATGTCTAAATGAAATATAATAAAATTCACTCAATTAATTATTTTGTTTCTTTAAAGTTAATGATAATTAATCTCTTGGAATTAAACTTAGCAAACTTACTCTTTCTAATTTACTCGTTTTCTGATTTAATGGTATCGGTAAAACTTTGTTACCAAGATGAAAGATTTCGCGCAGAAGTTGATTTTCTGCAAGATGAATATTTATACCTGGTCCAAGCAATCTACAGCATGCGTTGTACTGAGTTCGTGCACACCATCCTTCTAAATACAGAATTTCTTGACCAAATTTTACATGCATTTCTGGTACAATGTCTTCCTAATAAAAATCATAAATGTGTCATCAATAATACAGTATACGGTGATTGCGTACAATATTTCAATATTCTTATTGTGAAACGCACGTCTATGTAACGAAGTATGTCTCTGAAATTAGCTCTCTGTTGCTTGCGATCTTTTTTTGCTCTGTACTTGTTCGAATCCGTAGCCAGCTCTTTTAACACCTCAATTAGATCTAACGACCAATCTTGCTCGTAATCACAAGAGAAATCGCGACCCAGTTCGAATATTACAGCTAGGGCCTCGCCAGCCGACAATCTTATGTCCAAATGCGGTGATTCTAGTAACTCGCATAATCTATTCAGGGACCTTTAATAAAAATGGTTAATTTTATTATTTCACGCAACTTTTTAGCCTATTTGAAGATACTTACG
Source organism: Bombus flavifrons (assembly GCF_040668555.2). NCBI lineage: Eukaryota > Metazoa > Arthropoda > Insecta > Hymenoptera > Apidae > Bombus > Bombus flavifrons. The sequence goes on along the minus strand of NC_138457.1, from coordinate 5,288,218 downwards.
GCATGTAACTATTGGTTCTATTGCTCGCAAGCAAATTATATATATCAGCTGGGGGCATTACTGTTAAAAGAAGTGTCCACGCTGATATAGCCGCAGAATGTAACGCTGCAACCTCCACAGATATAGTCGCTATAGCACCATTCCCTTTTAGGTAAGAACCAGAAAAGATAGTAGACAGTAATTGCACGATTTCCATAGTGACGGTCGCGTCATTGCCCGATAAGAATTGATTCATGCTTAGAGCCCAACAACACTGTAAGTAAATAATTTATTATTCGCATGTAAATCGAACTGTTTCTTTTTTTGTTTTACCTCTGAACGTGCTTGTGTGGAAGCCGTGGTGTCGCTGGCGATAAGAGTCAAAGTACTTTTCAAATCACGACAGACTACTTCTGCGCTTTCGAAAGCTCCCAGTTGAACACAAAGCAAGGTACTTAATCTGGCTGCTGTAGATTGTTCTTCGCCACGGCCCTTTTTCAAACCCCGCTCCACTGAATCTGTGATGGTCATTTTCCTATCCTCTACAAAATCTGGAATGTACTTGATAGCAAAGATTTTTTCCATTCCTTTGAAGCAAATTGTTCTGCCCTTTGCACTCTTCTGTGTTAAACCGTCAATAGCTTCCTTCAATTTCTCTTCGAATGCTTCTTGTTGCACGAATTCATCAACCTCATTATCATTCATATCATCTAACATGCTGCGATTGTCAGATTGACTACTGGATATACTGCATGCATCATTATTAATCGAATCTTCATCAGATGTTAGCTCAGCTTTTTTTCCAGCATGACCTATAGGCAAAGTAATTTTCTTGTTACAGGCAATATTTAATAAATAAAAAATATTGTAAGAAGGGAAACAAGATTGTTTCTATTTTTATTATATAAAATAATACATTGAAAAGAAGATAAAGGATAAAATGATCAATAACATAAATGATGAATGATCAATATCTGTATTTAATTTATGTAGATAATAGTAGTCAAATATAGCAGATATTAAAAGCAAATATCATATTACATAATGTGAAGTCTAAACAGCTGTTAGCTGTTGCTATCTAAAATAATTGTACCACATGTGACTGTCTAGATAAAAATTTAGTCAATCTATATAAAATTATAATTCCACAAAAAGTCATTCAAAAAACAGCTGTATAACTTATTATAAACCAGAAAATTACTACAACACATTGTGTGATATAAGTGTTACACATTCATTACAGATATTTGCAATTCTAATCAATGCAACTTTTCAAATGTTTATGACACATACTGATAATTGCATAATATGTATGATTTGTATAAATAAATTACTTGTATCAAATCACGTAGAATTAAATTGTATGATTTAGCTCATTATAATCTTTTAATTTTTAATGTGCATAAAAATAATCAACATTCTTAAAGTATAAACGTTATTATTTGTAAAATGGAACGCAAAAGTAACATTTACGCAGCTCAAACTCGCATCAAGGAAATGATAAGTTTACCATAATAATCTGTAAATGATAAATAACATTTTAGATCGAATACTACGTATGACGATCTAAATTTAGTACACATAATGCGAAAAAAGCATCGGTTGTTTTGAAAAGCATGATTCATCTACCTAAACTTTCGTGTAAGCTTCTGTAACATGCGAAACATACGAAACATGTCTCTTTTTTTATTAAACATTTTGCGATTCAAAGAAAAATTTAATATTTACAGAACAAGCATTTCCGCATTGTTTTCTATATCTCGTTATGCAATACGAATAATGTAGCGATTGGTATCGTTAGTTCTTAATATTTCGAGCATAAAAATTTTCCTTCTGTCTTTAACCCAAACCCATGTGCGAGAAGCATGAAAGTCACATGGGGATAGGTGGTAATGTCACGACGTTACTTCGACTCGAACATATCGCCAGAAATTTCATAGATCGATATGCAATTTTTTCAGCCACGACATTATTTTGTGACTTTATTTATGATATCGTTGAAATAATCGGAATAGCTGACCATCTAGCACGTGACGTAAGGCGAAATAAATAACATTTTCAATGCTTGATGAGTCATTCCAGGAAAATGCTGATAATTTAATAAAGAACGTTTAGCGCGAAGTTAATCGAAACTCTTTTGGTCGACGCTTGGCCTTGAAGATATTTTAAAATGATCATTTTGCATTCGTAAATCAGCAGGGAAATGAAATGAAAAATGAAAAGCAGCTTTTCCTCACCGGATTTTCGCCTTCTACCTCCTTTGCCTGGCATCGTCCTTCACTTTCCTTATAGCACAATTGATACTAACAGAAATACTTAATCAAGAGGGTAAATGTCTTGCACTATTAATTTTCTTTCGTATACTGAACACACTGCATGAATTTTTAATTAAAATCTGGTAAAAACTCATTAACATGTTGCGAATTGTTCAAAACATACACGTCGAGACAGCCTGCGATGGGCTTTCTCAAGTGCACTGTCTTTCACGACCTGCGCTGCGAATCTACCCGAACGTAGGCGAATGTGCGCAAAACACTGATTGCGCATGTGGTACATATTTCTATAAAAGTCACGTGCTTGCCAATGAGCGGGTCGATTTGCTTGAACTAGGGGAATAAGACCAATCAGCTTGCATCAATTGAGCCATCGCGCATGTGATACTGTCAGTTTCAATAGAAGATATTCTCATTTTATTCGAGCGTTTCGCGCGTGATAATATGAAACGCATGTATCGTATTTCGAGGAATGTTCATATGAACTTTTGAATGCATGCATGCACAATACAAATAGAAATACAATGATTCGCAAAAGAATCTGTACACCTGTCAACATCTTTTATGAACATATTATATCTGTTATACGAAATATTTTGAAGTTTTATTAATCTATAATGAAATCCAAATATTATGATTATATTGGTAAAATTTTTAACAATTCTGAAAACGTGTAAATAAGTTACAAGATATTTAGTACAGGTATATATTTTACATAAATATTTGAACAACTAATCATTTATAATGCTAATTTTAATGTGCATTTTTGATAGTTATTACATGCATAAAGTGATTATTCATACTTACACTCATTTTTTGTTAAATATAAGTTTGCAATGGTATCTTGCAACTTCTATATCTTAGATTAGGTTAAAATTTTTCCAATATAATTGTCATCTCATTATAGTTCTAATATAATTTCAAATTATTTTATATAATAAATAATAGCATACATGAGAAGTTTTCAATGATGATTGTATAAATATGTTTACAAGGCATTGTACTTTGTTATAACAATGCCATTAGTGCTTAAATGTTATAGCACCATAGACATCAATCTATACTGCATTGAGATATAAAAATCAATAGGACATCACGAGGTATGAATATCATTATTAAACATATAAATTTGTACTATTGTAAAAAGATCTGTATCACAAGAAAAATTGTATATTATTTTATATTTTCGAATATAAAAAAGCGCTTCACAATGATACATTTTCATTGTAACAATAACATAGGAATATATACAATGAAGAAATGAATATACACATGTTTTAGCCTTAAATATCACGTAAAGAGATACAATGTATGCTACAATAAATTAGAGGTAAATGATTAAAATTATATGAGGCTTGTTATTGCATATAATTCATAGTAGTTATATTACAAGTCTGTATGAATTTAGTTGATTACATTACTATGGTACAAAATTGAATATATTCCAAGTGTAGCAAAAGTGAAGAAAGATCTAGATTCTACTGTAGTTATAACTTATATTTAACATTTGTTTGTGTATTCAGATGGACACTTACAAATATGTCAGTCTATTCTGAGGTACCAGAATCATTAGAATAGTACAAATTTTGTTTATTACATTGCAATCAATGTAGTGAAAAAAGTTTTTGAAGATAAAAAAATTTATTTTTTTTATACATTGGAATGTTACTTTTACTTTCAAAAGTATCACATATTATGCTTCATTGAAAACCTAATATTTTGAATAGTAAAATTTATATTTGTAGAAAAAAAATCTTTTTATCTCCCAAAGTAGTTTCTTTGTACATAAACTCTATTAGAACTAAATCTTTTATACAAATCTTAATGACACAAATACTAGACTTATTGTAACTAGTAAATTAACTTTGAAGTTAGAAGCAGCACTTTCAAGTGCCATCATATTCTGACATGGTGTTGCTCTTCGAATAAAATTAAATATAGAATCCACAATATTTGCTGGTGTTGGATCTGAACATTCTTCCAGATCTTTTACAATACAACTTTGAAGTTTGAACATGTCTCTGCAAATAGATAAAAAAAGTGTAATTTATATTTGTAGCCTTTTTGATCATTACCATCAATTTACTATACTTAAATGCATTGATCCTTACGTGCATTCTTTATTTCCAAGGGCAAGGAGTGGAAGATTATCTAACAAATGTAAAGTTTCAGTGTTGGAATCTAGTTGAATCATATAACTTCCCAACGTAGAGTTTATACACTGTTGAATTTCCTGTTGTTTCGACTTCAGACATTCTGGCCCATTAGCAGATATAAAAACTGCAAGCAATTAAAATGCTTTTTAGCAATGATTAGATACTAGTTTCCTACATTAAATGATCCAACAAAAGAATACATACGAGCAATACGATCTCCTTCTTTGTAGCATACAAAATTTAAGAGAGAATCTGTAATATTATGAACAAGTTCTTTATTTTTTCGTTCCTGTGGTTGTACACAATGTTCCACTGCTGTGGTAAAATTTCTGACACATTGCTTAAGAGTGGGAGTTTTTTGGCAGTACTTTTTGAACACTATATCCAAATCTCCAGTAGGCTTGTACTGTTCCATTTCTTGCTCCAATGCTGTGTAGTTAACAAACGAATCAAGGCACTGTTTGAATTTATCCCTTGCATTCTCAACATTCTCAAATGCGCCGTCTCCCCCATACTGCTCGCATCTTTGTTTGAAAACATTTGTAGCTTCTTCCAGAACATGTATTCCAGATGTGTTGATATTATTTATATTCGGGATTCCACTAGATGAGGTTAAGTTGATGGCACTGGAAACTTTGTTTAACACTTCTTCCGCGTTGGGCACATCTTGTTGAGAAATAGTATGTCCAAGAAAGCCTGTAATGAAAAATAATTAATTTATTATTGATATATTGATTTATATAAATATAAGAAAATTTATAATAGACCTTTAATTTATATGCAAATCTTTTTTTCCTTTTTTTAAATAATTCAAATCTTTTTTTTAAAATACAATATTCTACTAATAGTAAATTTCCAACAATTCTCTGTTCAAACATTTAATGATTAGCCCAATAAAATCTTTAACTAGATTAAAAAAACATTTATTGCTGTGTATAGCTTTTAATTATCTTTTTAAAATGCTGAAGTCCAAAACGTTTATCTTCGCGGCTATTAAAAATCTTGTTTTGTAGCATTTCCTGTTCAGAAAGGAAGTAAATATCATGTGGACTTTGCATTGGTTGTTGCTTCGACTTGTAACCACAAAGTATCTATTTTTTATCTGTGTAATCTCCGAAAGTAATTAAATTATTTTGTCATTTAGTGTTTATGTCGGTGAGGATTAGAATCAATTTAATTACTCTTGTTGTTTTACGAATACATTTCGATACAGCGCAAATATTGTATGTGTACTTTTAGCGTTTTCGAGAAAAACAATTTAAAACATTCAATTGCACTTTATACCTAAATAAGTACCTTTTGCATTGTGTTTATTTTTTATCAATGCTATTATAAGGTCCGTTTTAAGAACATAAAATGTCAAAAATGGATCCTTAAAAATATTTCTATAATATAATAAACAAAAATATCATTTTTAACAAATTTATAAAGTAGATATAAATGTAATTTTTATACAGCATAAGAAACAATCAAGAACTATTCGTTGCTTATAAAAACACAAGTTTCACAAAAGGTGAACATATAATAGTTGTACAGTAAACCATCGATTTATAGGTTACGATAACGTAAAATTTCTGATAAAATGAATTCAAATAATAAGGAAAGTATATAAAATATATTTTGTACCAGGTTAAATATGTTTTCGTGTGTTCTATGCATATTCTGTTTGTAAAAAAACTGAAGCAGTTTCATAGAGTACAAAGTGCATGGATTGAATCAACGTGCAATCTGTGCGTTCGTCACACGTGTACTGTAACGATAAGTAGTCCGGTACAAGGAGAGAACAATGCAGTCTTTAACTTTACTTCCCATCAATACATGATTCCCATGATCGTTATACTATCTTTGTAAATATCTATGTGAGGTACTCTATTTATTAAACATCTGCACAGAGATCATACATTATGTCCATAAATCGAGCATTCGATACGCTGTAACTGCATTTAATCCCAATGACCGTATTGTTATCGATTACGCGAGTATGTACGAAGGTCATTTTCGTTTCTTGATCATAAAGTCGAAAGCAAGATTCGAGATTTGACTGTTTGCTATGTTCGATATAGAACAATGACCAGTTCTTTCAAATAATACATAACCGGAAACAACTGCGTTTTGATTGGTAACGCTTAATCCTGACGTGTTTGTTCACAAAACAACGTTTCCTATTAGAGACATTATTTATCACACAAAAAATAAAACATTCGTAAACATGATTTTGCACATGCGATCATCTTACGTATGTCAAATTTTTTCTTCCGCCTCGGTCGACCGTGCACGCAAGTCTCCTTTTTGTTTTTATAAGATATCGCGTGTCATGAATCATTGTTAAGAATTCTGTCAATGAAAAAAATAGAGAAAAAGATGCAAAAAAAAAAAAACGATCTAATCATTTCTAACTAATAGGAAGGAGAAAATTCCATGTAGCAACTTACCAGAGAGGAATATCATGGCAGTTAATGTGGTAGAGTATTTGATCATTTCTATTTTGTTGCTAAAATATGTTCGACCAGGGATTGTGTGGAGATGTTTGCCAACGTCGGAACACTATGTATTATCCGGAAAAGTAGAGAAAAGTATTTATGTGGTGAAATAACGAGATAGAAATGTACGTTCAGTTACGCATCACTACAAGTGTCACTCTGAGCGCATTCGAATTGTTCTGTTTATTATAAGAAGCGTACGCCGATGTGTCAGCGTCGTCCGGAAAATTAGTGAAAGGAAAAGAGATAAGAGAGCGAGACACAGTGATTTAGAAAGCGGAGGACAGAGATACACTGTAGTAACTCCCGAGAACAATATTCCGATACTAAGTTGTTGAGCGCACGCGCTCCGCTTATATAAATCTCATATGCATAGTATGTATATATACTCCATATACTACCTTTGCTTCTGTGTTAATTTTAATTCGATTCTATGAATATGTATGCACATATATACATATATATATATATCAGCTAATGTAATTCTAGTTGTTTTGCATAATTTTTCCTGTTTTGAAAATAAACAAGTAATTTTGCATTGAATAAATTATACTGAAATAATTATATCTATATAATTTAATAGTGGTTGAACATTTTACATAGAAAGTTATAGAGTTTGAATTGATCCTTAATAATATAGAATTTAGACAATCTTTAGGATATTTTATATGTAACAAATATCGATATAATTTATTTGGTAATTTATACCTTTATGAGATGTATTTAAAGAACTGAATATACAGATTCCTCGGTAGTATAGTGGTTAGTATCCCCGCCTGTCACGCGGGAGACCGGGGTTCGATTCCCCGCCGGGGAGATATCTTTTTTGCATAATTTTCAAATAACTTTCTCTTGTTTTTGTTCTTTCCTTTTTTATATAATTATAACGTAAAAAATATACATTTTAATAAATGTCTATATTTCGTAAAATATACTCAAAACTATATTTTACTGTCGCTACTTTGAGACGTTTGATTAATATCCGACTACAATTATTTAATCCAGTTCGTTCGCCGTTATGAAACACAATGGCCTTACTATGAAAATGCAAGGATCGTTGTCACGCCGTAAGATAAAGTCCACTATGTCCTGGCTGTTATTGTAGTCTTTTGTATACGACTGTATACTTGTATACTTGTATACTTTTACTCTTGCAAATATTTGATCCTTACAATAAATAGTAGAGACTTTAATGATATGTTTAAGCATATATGCTTTTAATAACCTTCACAATATAACGAGGTCCAAAATTAAAGCATCAAATAACAGCACTGATTGGTGCAATGACAATCAGGGCCGCATGCGACACACTGTCTTTTTGAATACCGTCTATACCAATGGTAAAGTCCATGCAATATTAAATTAGGTTTCAAGACTCTAGATTCTTAAAGTGGTGTTATCCTTTTAAGTGCTTTTCCGCAGTACAAAAGGGGCGACTTTAGGCCTTAATTCGTAAGGCACAGTCATAGGAAAAATATTACAATTTCATTTTCTTCAATCAATTAAAATATCCCATTTCAAACAAGTCAGTAGGAATTATATTTTGATATTCCATTTTTAAAAGCTTTACTAGCAACTTCTTCAAGTAGTAGATAGAAAGATTACAACCAAATCAGTGAATAAATACCTTTGATGTATCTTTTGAGAGTTCGATTAGTGGGAAATTGGTGAGTGAGATTCGGGTTATATTTCACTGTTGAGTTCACAAGGTTTCACGTAAACAACATAACAACTTAAGCGATCCTGCTTAAGCTTCATCTTCTCAGGTTTCTATCTATTTGTTCATTGCAATGCCTCGGATATGTGACATTTGATCTGTTTTGCATTTCTATGAAATCTGTTGCAAATAATACTGCGAAAATAGGAAAGATAGTCTTTATATGTGCATATGAATAATATAACAGCAATTCAACATAAAGAGTAATGTAGTGAACAATATAAATGTATTAGAATAAAAAGATTTATAATGTTAAACATATATAAATATATGTGAATCAGTTCACCACTAAAATAAAAACTGCATTCATCCAATCCTCGGTAGTATAGTGGTCAGTATCCCCGCCTGTCACGCGGGAGACCGGGGTTCGATTCCCCGCCGGGGAGATATTTTTTTTTTAAATTCGACCGTACCGGCCTGCAAAGTTATTTATGTTTTGTCGACATTTGGTAAGAGTATACTATGCTAAAGTAGCTTGTATACAAAAATGTAGAATACCAAACAAAGAAAGGCGAAAGACAGTCTCTTCAACGTGGTCATGAAACCTTTACATTTCATATCAGGGCTATTCTGTTTCGTAGGGACTGACTGAAACTGTTAATTTTTATAAATAGATGTTTTTTACTGACCTTTTAACTCGGGCATTAAAGTGTCGTTTTGAAATAAAAAAGATGATAGTCACAAAAATTATTGTTATTTCGTAACTAATTGGAAATACCCGTTTCATTTGTTCCCTGTGTAACGTCAATTCGCATCAGAGACCAGGCCACACACCGCGGTCGAGAGGGCACCCAGATGTCTGCACATCCTTGGCGCGTACCCTCAATAGTCTTAAGTACCCACCAGGGGTCTTGGAATTTTCATAGTTAAGGTCCTTCGGACCAAGCGAGTGTTTCTTGTCTTAGATTCCCTTTTACGTTTATTATCTACCACGTGTTAGCATAGAAAGTTGGTTTTCTTCACATCTGGTATGTTCCGTTAGCAACTTTCTCGCGAGGGCAGCTAAAACCCTTCCTGGTCCACCAACCGTCTTATTATCCAATCGGAGACGGTGTCTACTGCCCTCACTTCCTTAACCAAAATTGTCATCAACAAATCCGATAGTCCCGTGTCCTTAGACACACCCACCCCTAGCCTTCATCAGACACAGTATCGTCAGTAAGACTCACTTATTCTGTATCCTTAGAATAGTCAACATATCTTTTACCGGTCTCTACCCTTATAACAGTCGTGTATTTAACGTATCATCGTAACTAAGTCTTACATAATGTGGTTGGAGTGAATTGTAATTTATGTTAATTCAGTGTGTATTAAATTGTGATTGCTGAATTCATAATAAAGTTTAATTAAAACAAAATTAATAGTTGTGTTAAGTTTACGTGACACCTGCAGCGGTGAACGTACTGGACTGAATTGTAGTCAAAGAAGCTGAACGTCGTAAAATAATATCAGGAAGTGTATTTTTGATTCTAGAAACGAACAGATGATTTCTCCAAAACGTACTACTGGTTTCCTATTAAATATTGTAAGTAAAACCGAAAAGAAGTGGCAAAACCTGTTAACCTACAACGTAGTATGGAAGAGGACTCAATTTATGGCACCCTCGAGTGTCCCAATCTTCTCTTTCCAAATCCGTGGGTGACGAAAACTACGAACACTTACTCTTTCTTGTACTATTTATATATATATGTAATTCTACTGATTTTTAAATATTTTTAAAAGTTTTCATTTTACTTTAAATACAGCAACTAGTATTACGGGCATACAATACTTTCCTTGCGGTTTTGAAATAAATGCTCAAATATTACTATTATTAGACTATTTACGGGGAAGATGCAAAAATTTTTTAATAAGATATTAATTTTTATACCATAATATCTACAAACAAATAAAATTTCATATCGTAACGCACGTATATGTCATAGTAAAATCTTATTATTCTGTTAATTGTAGTTTTCAGCTTTCCTACGTAATAAAGTTTTTATTATTTAAAACGTGTCCATATTATTATATCTATTAAAAAAATAAAAGGTAGGGAGGCGCAGAAAAAGATTTTTTATTCGGAGAAGCGTAGTAGCATAAAGATTGGAAAGTGTTGAAATATAACATGATAATAGACTCGTAGTAAAATTTGCTAATAGCTGAAAATAGATCATATTACATCAGTTTTTAGAGATATTTTGTCTTTTCCTACACAGCATCGGTGGTTCAGTGGTAGAATGCTCGCCTGCCACGCGGGCGGCCCGGGTTCGATTCCCGGCCGATGCAAAGTATTTTTTGCTTTATTAATTATAATTTTCTATTACGTACTTAGTTTTATTTTTATTTTATACCATTATGTGTATCATTCTCTGTGTTGCAATTTTAAAATAGACAACCCGTGACCTACGATGTAATACCTAAGAGGATTTAATTTATTACACTCTTAAGGTTGTGTCGCTACCACTTCCTAGATCCCATTAGTATAAAAAACTGAACGATTGTTTTGAATATTTTTAAGGCTTCACGTTCTCTTACTGTATAACGGCTATTAAGTAAAATAACTGAAATAATATCTGTGTTTTTTACTTAGACAATGGAATTTGGTACCTGGCAACTCAGCGATTTCAAGTCACTTGAATGGCTGCGTATTTTTATATGCATATATATACATACATATGTAGATGACAATACTGAAAACATGCACATTAAGTATCAACTAGAAGTCATTCAAACGTTAGGGTACAAAAATGGCAACACACAGATTTTTCTTTCTTGTTTCTTCGAAACAAGTGCAAATATTTGATGTTTCTTTTATTAGAGAAAATAAATGGGGAAGATACGTATAAAATAGTCTTTTCGTGAAAAAGCCGGCTTGACAATGTCATAATCAGGAGAAATATTCCGATCAATTTTTTCTTTTAAGGTTTTTTATAATAAATTTCTTACTGGCAATTACAACTAAACTTGATAACATTGCTTCTTAGAAGGCAACTTTGTTATTTGCATTGGGCTATTATATTTATAGATAATATATATACGTATATGCATAAGTATATGATCGTTGTTACGAGATTAAGTCAGTAGTTAAATCTAATTACCAGATTTAGCAGCGTGTATCTTTTTTATGTATGTATATACATGATCGATTATCTGTTTGAATTAGGCCTGAAGTTAGTAGATTTGTATGTTTTGATAATTGCTTTTATATGTTGTCTGTTGTCGAAAAAGTTCCTTCGTGAGGATGCGGCCTGAGAAAACTCCTTGAGGGCCTGTTGCAAAAATATGATGTACAATGCAAATTTGTACTACAAACTTATGATGAATCACTGTGTCTGTCGCACATCAGTCCATTATAATAAATACAACAAATAGGTCTGGAGCTTTCGAACGGATCTTAGATGCCAATATCAACCAAAAGTATTTAAAAGTGAGTACTGAGATTATATTAAAATTTATTATCTAAAACTAGATCATACTAGTTCAATTTCTATATAATATTTTGAAATGTTTCCCGTAGCATCGGTGGTTCAGTGGTAGAATGCTCGCCTGCCACGCGGGCGGCCCGGGTTCGATTCCCGGCCGATGCAACTTCTTTTTCTTTTTTCTTTGTAATTTTATAGCATACTATAATTTTAACAGTTTTTTTCATATATCATAAAATTTATTATAGATTTATTAAATAAACATTACAATTGTCACAACAACATAGTTGATAATTTAATCCACGGTAAAGAAATGAGATAAAGATTGGTATTATCAAAAACTGATAATTTATCGAACATCTATCAAATATTAAACTAGAAAATATTTTGACTAGGGTAAAGATATCTTGCTAATTGAAGTACTTTGAAAGGGATTGATACTAAATGGAGATTAAAATCGTTTGAGAAATCGAAGAAAATCGTGACGCATGCCTGAGGTATTTGTATAAGGATTCCCAACTAAATATTAAGTATCCAATTTTCGTCACACTTATACTTTAAAATACATGTAATTGGAGGAGTGAAATTGAAAAAGATTACCGATTAAGAATTATAATGCTTGAAATTGCTTTCTAAGGCTTGAATAGGTGAAATTGTATTAGTCAAAGAATGCATGAAATGACATACTATTTTACAGTATGAGTATATGTGCTTGCTTCGCTGCATTGGACCCAGTAACCAAGCTTCTGTCCTTACGAGCTATGCACACATTTCACAGATGGTCGTGTATACAAATATATAAATAGCCAACTTGGTGCAGTGGTTCTCAAACTGGACCAAACATTCTAGTCAGAAAAATAGTCACGTATGTGTAAATGTTTAAACGTATAAATACCTTCTCTGTTTATTACGAACATTAATTAACATTGATTAAATTTATATACAATATTTAAGAATCACGAAAAACAGTTTTAGATCAGATTGAGAAACACTGTAGTGTTATAGATATGAGGATCAACGGATTATTTTACTAGCTTCTTCACAGAACACCTTAGTCATCAATTAATTGCATTGGGTGAAAATCGGCCGATAGGCGAAGCTAGTAACCATGAATTATTACATAAGTCAGTTTGCTGTATTCCGCAAATTGTCTAGGGGTTTGCGCATGAATTTTTCATTAGCCACTACTAGTTGCGCGAATACTTTAAAGGTCGACATTAAGCACGATAGTCGTAAATTTAAAACCAATATAAATAGAACTGAAGGAACACCTTGTTGCAGGACTGTGTAAAGATTCAGAGTTTATATGCATTTCGCATCATTAAATCGAAATAGGCGTCATGATCGATGCTTGCACTGATGGCGCTGTAATAGTTCATAAATTCTTCTTCAGTGACCTGTAACGAAAATTATGAATGCTGCAGTTCGCCCAAAGTCAGTTTCTCTCTACTTTATTATATTCAACTATTATTTTAGTAATTATTATTACTAATCATTATTTGGTTACTCTACTTTATTATATCCAATTATTATTTTAGTGATTATTATTATTACTACTTATTATTTAATTTACTATATTTTATTACATTCGACTATTATTTATAATAAAAATTTCCAATAGAGAAAAGAAGATACTCACAGTGCCATCTCTAGTATTATTTTGCTCAAAGTTCGCCAGAAACTTATTCAGAATACTGTCCTCACTTTCTTCACCGCTGATATAACGGGGATGGCACTTGACATTGTAAACTCCTTTCAAGTCTTCGATCGTAATCACTCCATCGCCGGTTTTATCCAGTTTTTTAAAGGCTTGATCCACCACGCTTCTGCGATTTTGAGACATCGGCGGCTACACAAAAATGTTTTTATTAAAAATCCAGCAATTTATTGAATTATCTAATTCGGAAAATGCACTTACTCTTATGCCAGCGATGAATTCGTCGACGCTGATGTTCCCATCGTTGTCTGTGTCGAATTTCGTGAACATGTTTTGGATATCCTCCTCTGGAAGTTCCAGACCACTTTCTTCAAGGCCTCTGGTGAATTCATCTAGGTTCAACTTCTTGTTTCCGTCATCGTCCATACGACGAAAAGCTCTACATAAATTAACTTGTGGTATAGTAATAAATTATTATGTTTCTCTGGAAGTTTATAATAAGTTTGTATTGAGTGTTATAGGATAACGCAGGGTGACCCGTAATTTATGGTACAAATGAGATGAGGGAGATTCTAAGGCTCAAAATGAGACGAAAATGAAAAATAACAAAATTGTGTAGGAAGTTCATTCTTGAGAAAATCGATTTTGAAAATTTGTGATAATCAATAGCAGCTTATTCCAAATATATAATGTGACAATAAGTCAAAAATATAGAATAACATTTTTTCATTTAAAGTCCTATTTTCGAGAAAATCGAACTTGCGGATTTGCCTAATATGTGTGTCCAGTTAATTCTTAATTAACGTATTGAAATTTTGTTTTCTCCAAAACGAGGCCTTAGACGACAAAATTTTGTTCTTCATTTTCAACTCATTCTCATATGTAAAATAACCTTCTGCCAATTATCGGTTACTATCCAGTCGAGAATTAATCAATTTACGTATATATACTTCACAAATTTTCAAACTCGATCTCTGTCTCAAAATCGAAACCTCTAATACAATTTTGCTATTTTTGATCTTCGTTTTATTTTGAGCTGTGGGACCTCACTGACCTCATTTATACTACGAAGCTCTTGTTAAGTGTTATAGGATAATATATGTAAAAGTAACGCTATGCTAAATTGTTATACACGAAAAAGGACTGTTATTCGAATATGTATTTGGAATTTTGGATTACATAATTTATATATATATATATAAAATAAATTAAAAAGAAATTGTTAACTTACCTGCCCAACCCTAGGATGCCATTGGCACCCCTGGCCAGACAGAGCAAACGAAGTTTCTCTATGGAGTCCGTGGTGTTATACAGGGCCCGTTGGGCCTTATTGATCATCTCAGTTTCTTGCCTGGTTGTTGCGCTCTGTGGTCTGTTCAAGAACATGTCTGAAAGAGAAATCCGCGCAATGACTCATGACTATGATTCAGGTGTTTGAAAAAGAGACAGAAAATCTGTACTCAACATCTCGATTTTCTGATTATTCTTATAAAGTAATCTATAACTTTCAACTATACATATACATCCTCTATTATTCCAGGGACCTGCTATTGTTCTATCCACAAAATTCAGATATACGTTTGTATATTAATCCTTGCAATTTCTTATCTTAATTAGATAAATACAGAAATAAGTAAGAGGTAAGAAAATTGGAAGAGAAGTGGAATTTGCTTAACGTTACACTGTTTTTTTCCTTGCTCTATATGAAGTGGCAACGCAATGTGTCCCCACTGTGCATACTTCGATCGTTTCGTTAATTAGACGCAATTTAATTTCTCCAAAGGTGCCGTGAAGGTCCCGCTCTAACTTGGTTAACTAAATAGCTAGAAAGGAGCACTAACTCATCGAAATTGACCCGTTGAAAAACTGGAATGAGAATATTGGATCGATTTCGCACATACGATTAGACGATCGATCGTTGAACGATTCTTGTTTTATGCTCCAAATTATTCCACCAATTACTTGTAAGCATGAAAGCAGAGCGGAAATTACCACAGCTGGTAATAAAATTAGCGAAGACAGAACGATGTAAATTGCCGTGAAATTTTGGTATATTTTTACGGGAGTCAGTGAAATGATTATCAGTGAGTCATTCGTTAAAAATAGTTATACACAAAAAAGAATCATCCTTGGAACAAGTTGCACTAAAATATGTATATAGTGCTTGTATTAATCTAAAATCTGAATATCGATATTGACCTTTAGATTGAGATCTTGATTTGTTTCTTTTCAAACATAAGCAGTTGTGCTAAGCTAAAGATCTTTAAAATACTTTATTTATGTTGGTAATTTAGAATGACTGCCTTAATCACAATAATTCGAAATTTTTCTTTCTATACTAATTTATTTATTTATCAAATTTAATCTTGATTTAACTTACTTTGGTATCTTGGAGCTGCATATACTGTTTTTTAGAGTAATTCTAATCCACTGGTGATGATAAAAAGAGTGAAAAGAATTCGTAGCTCCTTTGAGGAGAACCGGAAGGCGAGTGACAAGGGATTCCCTGGAAGCGGATCCGCGCATTCTATAGGACGCTACACACTGGATTACACACGTGAACAGATAAAACACATTCACGTATGAAAACAAGGTGTGTTCGACATACATAAACCATACGATAGTCTGTAGAAAACGTATCCATAACGACCGACTAGTCACAACATGTGTATCGGAAAAAATTCACGCGTGATCAGTCACCGGTACCGATTTCCTGTCGATAATTCTCCCATGATTACTCCAACTAAAATCCTCAATAAATTCTATGTCTAATTGTTAAGTGTAGCACCACCTTTCAAAACGGCATTTGGATTTTCGAGAGTAAGAATATAATTTTCTACTTGTTTATTAAAAAGTAAAGTTATTTTAATTGGCATTAAAGTTCAAATGATTCGAAGTTGTTTTATTGCGTAATTATGTTACAGTAATGATCATATCCGGTCTTTGTTCCAGGGGACCTATTCTGTTGAACAGTATGTATCTAGTTACTATTCGTTGACAAGCAGTATTATATGATGAAAGTAATTTTGCGCTGAAATTATCTCGACGATGTGACATCACACTGTGATATATAGAAAGATAATGATAATATGTATTGCTTTGACCTTGGAAAAATATCCATCCTTTTTAATTGCACATATATTAATAATTTTTACTGTACACAGAATATATTTAATTAGAAGTGATTAATAATTACTTTAAATTCTATTGCGTTGTTGTATTATCGCATTGCTAACACATATTTAAGTATAAATAAAGTAAAATATAAAATTCCAATGCGCACTTACTCAAGATCAAGAATTTGAATTGATTTTACCGACATAGAAACAGATGATAAGTTATCGATTGGCCGAAATTATGCTTACCACCTATCGGTAACTATCATATTGTTAAATTTTTTGAAATTTTATTAATTATAAATTTCTTTAAATACGATGTTTTCATACCAAATTATTTTGTATATTGAGGAACGTAGTTTTAAAACAAACTATTTAGTAAATATATTATTAAAAAACGGAAATATCAAGGGAATATTCTAGAATAGTAAATGCCATGTGTTGTGTCTATCCACCAATCCGAAGAAGACATTTGGACCAAGTTCCAGCCGGCTTGTATCCCATTGGTCGACGTGTATTGCGTGGGTTCA
Organism: Bombus flavifrons; assembly: GCF_040668555.2. Lineage (NCBI taxonomy): Eukaryota > Metazoa > Arthropoda > Insecta > Hymenoptera > Apidae > Bombus > Bombus flavifrons. Next base: position 5,270,906 of record NC_138457.1, on the reverse strand, counting down.
TTTTATTGGTGGATTACTACAGTCACCTTTTAGTATATCAAAGCGTCGCGGGTCAGATTATGTGACAGTCGGCATAAAACAGCGGATCAAGGTGTTTGAATTGAATCTAAAGACATACTTTCCTTCCTACCATTATTTGTAAATCTTTCACGGCAACAATGAAAAAGGCGTTATTATTATTATCGATCCTGTTTTTTGCAGCAGGTAAGTTTAATAAAAAGTGTGTAATCAAAAGAAGAAAAAACGATGTTAGAATGCTCCCGTTAATCGAGCAAGAGCATCAACATACATTTTTGTTATCTAGGATTCGTTAAGGCAGAGAGTTTGGTTGAGGAGGATGTGGGAACAGTGGAAAATGATTTGGGTGCTAGCCGCGAAGGATCTCGTACAGGTGAAATACTTCTTCCATTCTGGTTTTTCTTCTGTCGTCATCTACATCGACGGATTAATCATTCATGATAACTATGATATAAAACAGATGCACACTATTACGCATAAGTATTTGGACACTTCCAAATTATTTCAAATATTCTTCAAAAAAGGCTCTTTGATTTCATTTTTACATCTAATCTTATCTAAGGCAGCCATATACAGTTAGTAGATACATACTGATAAGGACAATAGTTTGATACTAATTAATATAAATAAAAAAGTAATAACTGAAAATGGATGAAACTTGCTTCTATAAAAACACCCAAGTTAAGTGACTTTAAGTATATCTGTTTAATTAAGATCTTACAATGATTTTATAAAATGCCAAAAGATCAGTGTTTTGATTAGATCCCATTAAGTCCAAATATTTTTGCATTGTAGTGTACATATGGAATCTTTATCTGATAACTTTGACTATGAGACATATGTCTTTTTTCCTTACATTTGGGGTTAAAAATAACTTTCTGCAAGTTCTATAATATTCTGCGATGGATGGAATTTGGTTTAATAAGAAAATACATTTTGCAGATAATGAGGTAGTTCAAAGAGAGGAGGAAGCAATCAAACTAGATGGATTAAATGTTGCCCAGATAAAAGAACTTAGAGAAAAAGCTGAGAAATTCACCTTCCAAACTGAGGTCAATCGTATGATGAGACTCATTATAAACTCTTTGTATCGTAACAAAGATATTTTCTTGAGGGAGTTGATATCTAATGCATCTGATGCATTAGACAAAATCAGACTACTCTCGCTCACTGATAAAAATGTCTTGGATACCAATCCAGAGCTAGCAATTAGGATAAAGTCTGATAAAGAGAACAAGATATTGAGCATAACTGACTCTGGTATTGGTATGACCAAGAATGAATTAATCAACAATCTTGGAACTATCGCAAAGTCAGGAACTGCTGAATTCTTAGGAAAAATGCAGGATACTTCGAATGCTCAGGATTTGAACGATATGATTGGTCAATTTGGAGTTGGTTTCTATTCTGCTTTTCTTGTCTCCCATACAGTAGTAGTTACCTCTAAGCATAATGATGACAAACAACATATCTGGCAATCTGATAGCAGCAGCTACAGTATTGTAGACGACCCTAGGGGAGACACATTGAAGAGAGGAACTACAGTTAGGTGAATAAAATGATATTTTTTACATTTTGTTTTTACGAAATTCGTGAAATTAGTTTCAACTGCTTTGTAATTACAGCTTGCATTTGAAAGATGAAGCATTAGATTTCTTAGAAGAGGATACCATTAAAAATCTCGTAAAGAGATACTCGCAATTCATCAATTTCCCCATTTACCTTTGGAGTAGTAAGGTCGTCCAAGTAGATGAAGATGATGTGGAAGAAAGCACCCCTTCTAAAGAAGATGAAAGCAAGAAAGAAGAGTCTGTTGAAGACAAAGTAGATGAGGAGGAGGATGCAAAAGTTGAAGATGCAGAGGAGGAGAAAAAAACAAAAAAGGTTGATAAGACTATTTGGGACTGGGAACTATTAAATGATTCCAAACCCATATGGTCTTTGAAACCATCTGAAGTTGAAGACAAAGACTATAATGACTTCTATAAGGCACTAACAAAGGATACTCAGGACCCTCTAGCAAAGATCCATTTTGTAGCAGAGGGTGAAGTCACCTTTAAGTCGCTTCTTTTCATTCCTAAAGTTCAGCCAAGTGACAGCTTTAATCGTTACGGCACTAAAGCGGACAATATTAAGTTGTATGTCAGGAGAGTTTTCATCACAGATAAATTTACAGACATGATGCCCAACTATTTGTCCTTTATTCGTGGTATCGTTGATAGTGATGACTTGCCATTGAACGTCTCACGTGAAAACTTGCAGCAACACAAACTCATTAAAGTAATCAAGAAGAAGCTGATTCGAAAAGTGCTGGATATGATAAAAAAAATTCCTAAGGGAGATTATGAAAAATTCTGGAAAGAGTACAGTACCAACATCAAACTAGGCGTGATCGAAGATGCTCAGAACAGGGCCAGATTATCCAAGCTTCTGCTATTCCAATCCTCTACACAGAAAGGTGTGACGTCATTGTCGGAGTACGTGTCCCGAATGAAGTCCAGTCAACAGTATATTTACTACATCGCTGGCTCTTCCGAAGAGGAAGTGAAAAAATCTCCATTTGTGGAGAGACTGGATAAGAAAGGTTATGAGGTTCTATACCTTACCGAAGCAGTCGATGAGTATGCTATTTCTGCCCTCCCTGAATTCGACGGTAAGAAGTTCCAGAATGTAGCTAAAGAAGGTTTCTCGCTTGACGAGGGGAAGAAAGCCAAGGAAAGGATGGAACAGTTGAAAACCACATTTGAACCTCTGGTCAAATGGTTAAATGATGTTCTGAAGGATCATATCAGCAAGGCTCAGGTGTCTGAACGTCTCACGGACTCCCCGTGTGCATTAGTTGCTAGTATGTTTGGGTGGACAGGTAACATGGAGAGATTGGCCATTTCAAATGCTCATCAGAAGACTGACGATCCCCAGAAGACGTACTACTTAAACCAGAAGAAGACTCTGGAAATTAATCCGAGGCATCCACTTATTAGGGAACTTCTGCATAGAGTTGAAGTTGATAGCACTGATCAGACAGCGAAAGATATCGCATTAATGATGTTCAAAACGGCTACCCTTCGATCAGGGTACATGCTTAGAGAAACTGCCAGTTTTGCCGATAGCGTAGAGCAACTGATGAGGAAGACCTTGGGTATTTCTTTAGACGAAGTTCCTGAAGAAGAAGAGCTACAGGAAGAAGAATCTGGATCGACAGAGAAGCAGGAGTCGGAGAAAGTCGCAGATATAGATGCCGATGAGGATGAACAAGACGAAGAGAAACATGACGAATTATAATCGAAAATTGTATCACATTAGATTATAATTTTCTAGTTGTATGGCTATACAATGTATAGTGAATTATCATTGAAGATGCAACTGTGTTGTTGCGAGTAAAGATGGACTATTGTACAGAGGAGAAAAAAGTATGATAGCTATATCCTTTGATGACACTCTGCAGCATTTCATACTGTTTTTTGTAATCCAATACCATTGCAACAGCGTATCAAAGGATATGATAATTATTTAAAGGTGAAAAAAGGAGATTTATCGCTCATTAAGTTTGTCGTTATAATAATATGTAATCTCATAAGTTCCATTTTTGGTAAAAAAACAATTTTCATAATTTATTTCGTTTGATCTTCCACCTTTTTATATAAGTAAAGCGAAAAGAATTACTGACTGAACCCAATAAATATATATATATATAGTATGTTTGTGATGCGAATGAATGTATTTGTATAAAGGATATTTAAAAAAAGATTATTGTGATATTGTTCATGCCTCCGTTCCTTTATACGAAAATCATTACCGATCGATTTTGTTCTTTTTATGAAATTTACGATTTTCCATCAATCAAAGATAATTATAACCTTTTAATTATAATCTATCTATCTAAGATATCGAAAATTTTGTTCAATTATCAATTTTTCGAGTTTCTTTTACAATTGTTAAGTTTGTTTTTGCTTTTTTAAAAAGTTTGATTAAGTTCATTAAAAAAAATGGACCAGAAACCGCATTTTCAACACGTTGGAAAAAGTATACTGGTAATTACTTCAAGGGTATTATCTAGCTAATGAAAGAAAATCTTTAAACAAAATAATTTACAGACGAAACCAATTGTCAAAAGTTTTACAATTTCTAAATGTGTGAAACAAAATCTCGTTGGAAAGCGCCATTTATTATATAATAATTAAATACAGGGTCTTCCATATGTCACTTTCCCATACAAAAGTTGTATAATATTTTTTTATTATATATTTTTAAATTTTTGTTTCAGATTTGTAAAAATTGTTTTTTGAAAATTTATAAAATTTAAGAATTCACAACAGTGCAACGAGTAAATATAATTGAATTTTATTTTCAAAAACAGTTTTTCTAACGCTGTTTTAGTGAGATGTGGTTTTTTTCGCCTTAATGAATATGTTTTAATAAACAGAATACCATATTTTGGGATACTAAAAACCCAAAGGTTAGATTATATATTTATCAACATGAATCGTATCCACAAAAATTAAAGTTTGGTGTGACGTTATGTCGTAAAGAGTAATTTTACTTTTTTTTTTAGGACTTACTCGTTGCTGCGTTGTGAATTTTTCCATTATAACTTTAAAAAAAACAAACTAAAAATTTGGAACAAAAATTAAAAAATATGCAGTAAAAATAAAGTTATACAACTTTTAAATGGTTTAAAGTGACTTATGGTCCACCCTATATTTATACAATGATTTTTGCAATTGAAAGAGGGGGAGAAAATCTTACTGATTTTCGTTAGTTTCTTATTGTATTGTAAAGTACAATGAGTTATATGCTAATATTGTAGCCTTTCTCAAGATAATTTCTGTTTCCCTGATGAGTTCGTATTTTCAAAACAATGTTAAGTTATTCATTTCCGGTAAACGCGATGGATTCCGGTCGGCAAGCCAATGATGGAGTCGATTCCCATGGAACCAGGACAAACAACGTAGATATCCGAGCGCGGCCGAGCGCTCATTTCCGTTTTCGAATCCGACGTCACCTACTCTCAAAGCCCGTGTGTTTTGTGTTTCTTTGGGGCCACGATGATTATCGCTAATTTAACGTAAGTATTGTCACGTTTCAGATCACGATCGTTTAAATGGTATCAACAAGAATTCGCATGGTATCGTTCGTATAGGAAAACTGGTCACGAAACCGCGCGAATTCCTTGCGTAAGTTTTGCACAACGAACGAAGACTCTCGCCATGCCGGTCTATAAAGCCCCTCTTTCTCGAGCACGTTCAATTAAGCGAGAAATGATGGTGAAAATCATAGCTGGCTATCGTTTGTTAGTGTCGCAACGATCGTCTTGGACCAAATCGATCGACTTAACCGGGGAAAGAAAACTGGACGAGACGGATGGTCACATATAAACAAAATAAATGGCGTCGGCATACTTGTATTCCTGAATATGACAAATTTTTACTTCTCGAGTGTTTTCCTTGATTAAGGGTCACGATCTTGATATTCCTTTTCTCGAATCGGAATAAAATTTAATGTATGAATTCGAAGATTTCTCTGTGGCAATTTCACCAGCCAATACAATCGTTAATCATTGTTTGACTTGTTTTTTGAATTTGCATTTTTTTAAAAGGAAATGTCCCTGTTCCAGCATGTGTGCAGTCTGATATTATAAATAAAATAAATTTTAGAAACTGTATTCCTGGTAGCTTTCGAACAATTTGTTTTTTAGGCCTAAGAATATCATAGAAAGCGGTACTTAGTAGGTGCAAGTAATGAATGATGTTTATTTTCCAGGTTGAAATTATTGAAACTCAAATTAGATTTCTTCGTATCATAAAAATATCCAAAATCGAAAGATAAAAAAATTATTTACTCGTCTAACAAATTAAAGAAGAAAACAAAGAAAAACATAACATTACGTGATTAATCAACCAAGCTTAGTTAATAACTGTAAGTCACTAAGAGAATCTTGAACAAAATGGGCATTCAAGATTTGCAAGTCTTTTTGGATAGCAATTATGTACAAGGTGGATCTGTACCCGTGGATCTGTTAAAAATAGCACGTACCATTACGCAAAGACAACATAATCGCGTTGGTAAAGCACAACAGTTACATTCTGGAAAATTAAGACTAGTCCTTGATGGAGAGTGCTGCTTAGATAGATTATATGGAGGATACTTCTCAGGTATATATAAATCCTCTCTATACAATTGTTATTACATTAAGTAAAGTACTCAGTAAAATAATTTCTCATACAGATTGGGCTTGTGGAGGACAGTGGAATAGAATGTTGCAATTTTTAGCTGTTCTTATACAAGCAACAGAAATGTCAGGTTTAGAATTAGCTGTATTCTTTAATGGATGTTTCGAATCTCCTAGACGTGCTGACTGGGTTCTAAATCAATTACAAGTACGAATTAAAGTAAATAATGTAAGTGATAGCTTATTGAAACGTTTAAAACATTTTGTCAAAATTCATATAATTTAAGACTATCTTTTCAGGTGTTAAAACATATTTCAACCAAGGGAACTCCACCACCGAAAATTTGGTGGACCCCACCAGTTTGTTTAAGGACTAGTCTACGTATGGCCTTGCGGCATTTAAATGTTACAGTACTATGTAGCATGGATGATCATCATCAAGAAGTAATTGCATATTGTCGAGAGAACAGTTTTAACGGCTTAATTGCTGACGATGCGGAATATGCTTCGTTCGATCCTCCACGATATTTCTCGTCTGAACAGTTAAAACTTACTTACAAAGGCTCTCTCGACACCAAGGAGTACATTCTTCCGGAACTTTTAAAAGCTTTGAACATCCCTTCTGATAGATTATGCTTGCTAGCCGCGTTACTTGGAAATTATATTTTAACTGAGCAAGACTTAACCGATTTTTATAAGAAACTGAATGTTAATACTAACCTGAACAAAGTAAACGTCGAAAACACGATTAAAACGATTGCTAATTTTGTTCGGGATTTACCATCTGTCGAATTAGACGTAGTTTCGCAGAAGGTTTTTGGATCTTTGTCAGATCCGAGGTGTTCGAAATTGAGGCAATCAGTTCAGTACTATATAAATGGAACTAAAGACGGATTTTTGCATTATAAACCAGTAAAACCAAATAGAGGTATATTCTTACTTCAATTTACAACTCAATGTAACACTGTTGGCCATAGTTATTTAGGACGCCTATTCGTTGTAACTATCGAAAGATCTATCTAATAAATTCTATTTTATTTAGTATTTTACACAATGAAACACATAATTTTAAACAAATGAAATAATAGATTTATAATATACTATCTAGAAAAAGAAAGCAGTAAAAGGCATGCAATTTGTACTAAATATCAGTTGGTGTCCTAATATTTATGCCTGGCAGTGTATTTTTACTACTATATTTTAATCTTAATAAATTAATTACTTCAGTACACAAGTTGGACTCGAAGCAAAGCGTGCAACAGTCAAATTTATCCGAAACGCCGTCAACATCGGAAGCCGATTCGAATTTAGAAACTTCAAGATTCGCGTCCGAAACTGTAGAAAGCGAACGCGAGAGTTTAAACGCATATAAGCAAGCTACCGCAAATGCAAAGTCCGCGCCACAAATTGTGATAGATCCACCGGGTATCCAGGGCCATGGAGACGATAATATTAGGACAGAGGAAGAACAAAACAATGGACACGCTATAAATGGTACACACAATCTTCTAATTAGTTCGTCCAGTTCGAGCAGTAGTTCTTCCGCTACGTCTCCATCTCACGCGACAGCTGATTCGTCGAAACAAGCGGAGAAAACGATGACTATTCCCAGCACGGTACCAGAAGTGATGCGTACTGCATCTGAACGACATCAAAAAGGCTTAATGTCTCCTCATATTTATCAAATTCTCATTGCCGGAGAGATCAAACTGCCCGTTCTTCTCGAAGACGAAAATCACCGCGAATTTCCGTCGATCCACCTTATTTATAGACCCGTCAGGCAAATGGTATACGCGATACTATTCAATCTTCATCACCGAATGTATTTAGCTGCTAAGAGTAAAGAGAAGGGAGGTAGGTAAATTAATTCTTTTTGGAAATACTTTGAAATGGATTGAATATGTACTAAATTATTTTGAATTAATAGATAGTGAAAAAATTGAAGTCCCAGATGTTGTAATAAAGGAGTGGGTATGGTCCAAATCGAATCCATATTTGACTCCAGAACCTGTAAAGGCAGAACAAATTGGTTGGGGCGTTCCTACGATTCAACGTTTATGGTTTGGGTATGTAATTATTTTGTGCCATAATTATCATGTTCACAGTCTGGTATCTCATATATGAGTCAGAATATTCTCGACCTACCCGTCGGTTGACCCGATCGTGGTTCAGGAGCGTCTGACATTAAAAAAGATGTGACTCTTGATATAGGGACATTTTGTGTTTAAATTTTTATAATTAATTAATATTAATTATATAAATAATTAAATTATGAATGTTTTATATACAAGGAATAATTTGATTGAATACCATAATTAATTTAACAGAAGTTATTGGGAAAACAAGAATTGTTATAGCTTATATTTTTATGTGTGCTGTTTCTTTAAGCAGCTAATGCAAAGTATATGCATATCGTTTTCTGGGATGTACGGGAAGGAAGTACGTTTTCGGCTTGGACTGTAAACGTGTTATTTTTATTGGAGGATGAGAAGGGAAGTCTACACGGAATTTTCATTTGCAGCACGGGCATAGATGACAAACGTCGTCGTTTACGAGGATTCCTGACTTGTATGAAATCAGATACACCACTTATGTTAAACACTTCCTATGTTCCGCAACACCTTTTAGTCATGGCTTGTGTATTAAGGTAACTTATGATTCTTCTTTCTGTGAAAATTTTTTTTTATTAATCTACTATTCTATAGTACATTTAATTTTATTACAGATATATTATGTCGTTTTCGGATAAAATAAAGGTTCTACGTCGTTGGGAATTAGACGCTTTTATTGCACAAGCATTTTCGCCAGAGCTTATGAACGCTCAGTATTTACAAGATCTCCAGGTAACTTGAATAATTTTTTACTAAGTTAATGATAAAAATTATATATTATCTTGAACTTCTTTATATAGCTTCCTTTAGTAACGTCACGCGGAGTCCAATTAGCTACTTTATTCATGGCTGGTGTTGAAACTGCTCTCTTAGCTAACGATGCCTGTGGTGCACCGATTCCATGGTTAATGTGCTGCCCGTGGTTATATTTTGATGGAAAACTATTCCACCATACATTGGCTCGTGCTAGGATTGCGAAGAACTTACTAGAACTCTGTGGTGGTCACATAGATCGTATCGTGAAAGTCGAACGGATGAAAAAAGCTATTTTAGAGGGTACCAACGTTATTTTCGCTCGGGCACCTCCAGTTGGCCCAGGTATATCTTTCAATAAATGCTATCAATTTCTTAAACCTTAGAAGCTATCATGGCTCAGTGATAAAACACTTGTCTTATAAGCAAGTGTCTTAAGTTCAAATCCTCAGTTTGTCGTTTTTTCCCTTCCAACAACCTTAGCATACCGTGTACATATTTAATGGTATGTTTTCAGAATGGAAGGAAAGAAATATACAGCTGTATTGCTTCGTGGATTTAATATGTCTCGACTTTGTCTGCGAATCTCAAAGCTGTTACATAATTCTTTTATTTACTATGTATTAATTTAATATTTTTCCTTTTACCCAATCATTTTTTTTAAATAGGTATTCGCATGTCAGTACCACAGAATATTCTGGCCGCCGGATGTACAATTAACGACGGCTTAATGCGCGGGAGAGGTAACGGAACTATGCCTCAACGTGGATTAATGCGTCGCCCTATACCTTCCCGTGGTGGACAGTTAGAAATTGCCGGGGTTGTTGTTGGACAATGGGGTCCAAATTATGGACAACCTGGCCGCTTACCTCAGCCTCTACAGGGACATCCTCGCGGGCGGCTCCCGCCACAGGTAGGTAGTATCCTTCTGCACAGTTTGCACAGAGTAAGAGAAAAGTAAGATAACATTTTAATGTGTGAGAGAAAACTATCGGAAATGATAAACCTCTGTTGTGTAGTGGCAACATTGATCTATAATAAATGAATTGATATAACATAATATTATCACTATTCTAAGTTTTTGATTGCTTTACTTTTGCGTTACCTTGTGCTTTTCAAATAAAAAAGACAGCAATTATACTTCATAATTAATCTTCAAGAAAATTGGAGCTATCCAGTGTAACGTTTTAAGATGTATGTTTTAGGTGACTTCAATTGGTGGTCTCAAATATGGTCTCCCTCGTGGTTTCACCCCCATGGGCCGGCCCACGTTCCAAACTCGAGGGAACAACCGTACACAAATCGCAGGTCGTGGAAAAAAAACGCAGATGAAGGTAGATAGACATCTTTATTATACAACTTATTTGTTCCATTAAAAAAAAGATAGTGAAAGTGAGTTATTGTGTAGATAACTGGTAAAAAGAAAACTCCAGTTAAGAAGAACAAAGAATGCGAAAACAAAAAAGACAGCAGGGGCCGAGGCAATAACGTTGATGGAATAACTGATTATAAGTGAGTTCATTTTATACTCGCATATGCATAAAATAATCATCTTGAACATCTATGAACATGTTTGTTGATATCGCCAGTGACTCGATTCCAAATATGAACACAATAAAAGACGCACTGCCAGTACCAGGCCAATTTGAGGACGCTGTAGAAAACGGCAAAGGAATAGAAAAAGGGCAGGGTGACGCGTCGCTGGTCGCTCCAGTCGCCGCAGAGAATTAGGTATTTATACATCACGTTTATATCGACTTTTAGACACTCCCGGATGTGACTCAAGACTGCAATCAAAAGGATTTTCTTAGAGAAAAAAACAAGTGTGTGTAAACGAGTAATGATGCGCCAATGACATTTGAAAGTTGCATCATAATTATTGCATATGACACAATTACTTTCAATCGTGCAGAAAATTGTTTTTATAAACAAAAAGAAAAAAAGGGGGATTAAAGTTCTTTTTCATGTACGTTTGCTCTTTAAGGAAAAAGAGGGAAGAGAGAGAATGTGAAAAAAGATGTATACACAAAATTGCCTTGAATTTTCGCACAATGAGGATGATGAGGAAGACTTTTCAAATGTTACGCGCAGAATCACTCAACAATGTCTAAAGCTCTGATGGGGCCAAACTATTTAAACTAATGTAGAAGAAAAAAAGCATCGTTAACGCGATGTCAAGATATTGTAAAACCACAAGGATGTAGACCCATTTCCGACGTACACGATACGATGTCCTCACTGCCAAACGTACCATTCAGCGTGTAGGATAAGAGCGAAAACGAACATGATTTAAGAAAAAAGAAGAAAATATTTAAAAAAACAATGAAATCGTGCTTGTGCTAACACGAGCGTGCTTTTAGACTACTACTACTCCGCTCGGATCACCATAAGGATGAACTCGACTGATTAGTGTATGCGTGCGCTAATTTTACTAAGAACGAGAACAAGTCGTCAACTGCTATAAGTATTTAATTCTTAAGAAGTGTGATTATTTTTTTTACAATGAAAATATATATTTTCCGGTATTATATGAAATGCTCGCATTGACAGTCTCAGTACTCTGATCTCTAATAATTGTAGGCACGAGACAGAAATCGCATGCTCTAAGACATCACAGACGGACGAATGGACAAAATTTGGACTGGAGTGTATCACGAATAGTTTTACTGAGTTTTGTAGATAACGCGAGGCAGGATACTGAGACATTCATTAGCAAATGGAGACTGATGCTTTTCATATAGGTAAAATATATATTTATATATGATTTAGATTAGAAATTCCCGATAGATTACATATTATATGTAAGTTGTGAATGATGTGTGCAATAGAGTGCGAGGTGCGTGGAGTCACTGTATGTGAGAGAATTACATAAGCGCGAGAGAATATTGCTTTATTTGTGTGTGTGCTTGCGTGCGTGCGTACGACGTGCGCTCGTGTGTATGTGTGCGTGTGTGTGTGCACGTGCGTGCGTGTGTGTGCACGTGCGTGCGTGTATGGTATGTGTCAGAGAGAAAGAGGGAGAGGGAGAGGGAACATGTTGTAGACGCGTGACTGTGAGAATGACATATAAAGAAACATAAGAAATGTATATAAATGTGGAATGTTAACGCGTGTCCGTTTACGTACACACGCGTGGTACATAAGAAAATGAACGCGCGTGTACGTGAGCGAATTGATATATTTATTTGTTGTTGTGTCGGTGGAGAAACGAATGAATGACTTTTGAACGAATTATAAATTTCCATGTATGATATGTACTCATGGGCACACGGAGGGCTCATTGCGAGAGTAATCGGCTTGAATTTTTATAAAATAGAAAGACGAGGTTCTCTGAAAGAGTTATTCTTGCGGAGGTCTTCCGGTATCGCTTGGAAAATATGCTACACTATGCATTATTCTAATTCTATTACCAGGTTGAATAGTACCTCAGTTAATAACATAAAAAGAAAGCAATAACTAGTTGCGCCATAGAGAAGTATCTATCTTTTATGATTCTATTGAAGAATCTAAATGTCTTTTTCATTTTTATTTCTTCTTCCTCTTATTCCGGATAAACATTTTAGGTATTGTTGCCTTTTGTAGCATATTTTCGAAAGCATATGTGTCCCTCCTTTAATTGTACATACGAATAATTTAGAAACAACAGCGTAAGGTTGGTGTACATAAAAGAGGAGTCTGGTGGCTTTGCGCTTTTGTCGCGCGAAGAACCAGTTTAAATTAGGAGATCATCATGTTGAAAGAAGAAGATGAAAAATACTATTTATGTGTAGAATAGTCGAAAAGACGTTCTACCAAAGATCATTGGAGTTTGAAGGGTAAGGTGGGTTCTTTTATCAGTAAAGTATGATAATACACATATGACAGAGATACAAGACAGCACGACAGAACACGATTATTTATGGAATGGAATGAAAACATAAACAGAAAGAGTAGGTAAAAATGGCGTGAAGAAAGGATATGCGTCTAAAATGCAGAGGTAATTTAAATTGAGTAAAAGAGCGAACGAAAGCGAGAGAGAAAGCGATTGTGAGAGAGAAAACCATTTATTGAGATAATATAATGAGAGATAAGATAAAAATGTTATATTTTTGTAGATTTGTTATCGCGTAAAAAAATGCATTAAGACAATGAGAAACTTTATATAATTTGAGCGACGGTTGAATTGAGCCTGTGAGAATTAAAGCGAATGACTAAGATCATAGGAAGAAAGTGTATTGTACAGAGAATGAAAAAGAGATTTAAAGGAAAAAAAGCATAGAGGAAAAAATGAAAAAGTGCTTTAGAAGAGACGATAGTATATTGAACATGTTTGACATCCGTGATTTAATAGAAAATCTCATTAATTCTTCTGTGTCTCCGAAGCTCTCAAGTTCTGAGTTGCTTGCAAACAAAGAAAAAAGCTAAAAAACAAAAAAATATAAAACGTGAAAAATAGGAAGGATATTTAAAAAAAAGAAGAAACTAAATGTCAGCTTCAATATAAGCTATACCAGTGTATGCATATAATAAACAGTTTTCTCAACGCGATTTGAAAAATAGGCTGAAGATTACAAAAAGAAATAATGAAACGAAATAAAAAGTCAAATGCCGTAATGAACGGAATTGTGTAAATTAAAAAAAGCAGAAATGAATATCATTTGATTATCAATTAATAACACGCATTCACACCATCCATTATTTTCCGAGTACGGTATATAATATATAAAATGTGCACCGACGTATAAAAAAAAAAGAAGAAAATGATAGAAAAAAAGATCGCCGTATATCTTTCTTGAATAATTTAAAGTTAAAACGACGCCAATCGCTCATGAACGACTAACCAACGTAATAATGATAATGATAATATTAATAATAATAATAAGGATAATAATGTTAAACTAGAAGCAGAGAGACGTTTCAGATCCGACGGATGAATATTTGAGAGTAAAAATGCCACTTTACGCTTTCGTGTAAAGGTAGATTTTCTTTCTGAGAAATCGATCATCCTGATATATGCAAACCGGAGATTACAAAATATGTAATAAAACAAAGTAAAAAATGAAATGATAAAAAAGACATAATATATATATAACTATATGTATAAAACATGATGGTACACAAACACAATCAGTTGCTGCTGCACTGATATGAGGTAACGCAATAAACATAAGAAGTGAAATAATTTAAATATACTAAATATTGAAGCGAAAGCAAGCAAAACCACGATACGGAATATAAACGAAAAAATGAAAAAACGGAAAAGAGAAAAAATAAAGGATAAATAAAAGGAAGCAAATATATATGAAATCCATATTATTGAAAAAGAAAACAATACAACAGAGCAGAAGTACCGCAAAAATAACAAAATATAATATGTAATGCAAAAGAAAGAAGTGGAAACTTGCGTAAAAACGGCGAATAAAATGATCGACGTAAAAAGAACAGGTGCGCGCCTGACTCGTGCCTGCTTTTTCGTTGTAATATGTAGTAAATGAAAAAAGATGAACACGCAAAATATAGGGGCCCACGAAACAACTTTAACGATAGAGGACGTATCCGTGCGAGAATGTGAACACAATAAGCCAACATATAAAACGAATAAACCTCTCTTTGTGTATTTAGGAAAAAAAAGGAAAAATTCCATTTATAAACTCGATCTTCGAACACTGTGTGTCATTGTGGTAAACAGAAAATTAATTATATTTCGAAGTAAGGCACATCTTTAAACTCTTGCTATAAAACAATGATAATGATGATGATATGATGATGATGATGCTGGAATATTGATGATGATAAATGCTTAATAAATGAGAAACAGTCGAACGAGAATGTAAATTAAGCGACTGTATGTATATTGTTTCTCTTTTTTTGTTTTTTTTTTTTTAATCTGTAGAAGAGCACTTTTATTGTAAATGAAAGCGTCAATTTCCAGTGGACTGTTCTCTCTCCTTATTTTCAATCATTATAGCTGTATTTTTATTTGATTAAATTTCGATTTTGTGTCGATACAGCAAGTGACTAAACATTCAAAACAGACATGGTTTATCATGTCTTACATTGTGAAAAAATCATGAAAAACTTTTGCTTCTTCTCTACCTGTTCATTTTTTTATTGTACGTTCTTTTTTTTTATTATTATTACTCTTTCGTTCTTCGTTTGATTTGTAATCATATTGTAGTAAAGCCTTAGGACTTTTTGCGAAAAATCACACATATATATGTATATGTACATAGGGAAAAAATATAACATAAAAATGGAGCGGATCATTTAATTTCAATGATTTGTTTTAAATGATTGCCACAAAAAAAATCAATGAATAATAAGTTTATGTTATTATTTCACTGTATTTCTGATAGAAGCACGCAACCGATAGGCATTAAAAAAAGAAAAAAAACGTTCAACGTTTTCTTCTGATTTCTTTTCTTCTAATGTATGCTATACTCATAGCTTCGTGTTAATAGAACATCAGGATTTTCGATAGCAACGCAATGAAAAAAAGATTACAATACAGAGTGCCTTCGATGGAAGATCAAAAAAGGCAAGAATGAAGGTGATACTGAGTTGCTATGACAATGCTCGATACATAAATTTTAAGTTTCTCTTTTTACCATAGTTTTTCGCTTGCATACCCTATTAACAAGATATATTAAAAGTACGGTAGCAAATACAGTAAATAAAAAAAAGTATTAATAAGGTAAAAAACCAAAAAAAGATGAAGTAACGAATTAAACACTTATCAATGTAGCTGCAAATGTATGTGGGCCCCGTCTTTATATATTCTTATTAAATATTACATAACGTATATTCTGCTATTATTTTTCATAGCTAAAGGAAGCAACAAGAACAATGAAAAAACAATAAGATGATTAAAATACCAAGCGTACACAGAGGGTAATCATTGTATGTTACAATTTATAATCATTGTATGTTTAATTTTTTTTTCTGTTTTACTCTCTTTTTGTTTTTCTACTGCGTAAGAAGACGAGGTAGTCGATGATTAAGTGTATAGCGCATGACATGATAGAGCAATATTTTGCGAATAAAATGAGGAAAACATTCAGAAAGAATACTTTACGTTTATCCAGACAAAGATGAAAAGAAAACGAGTAAAATT
Organism: Bombus flavifrons; assembly: GCF_040668555.2. Classification (NCBI taxonomy): domain Eukaryota; kingdom Metazoa; phylum Arthropoda; class Insecta; order Hymenoptera; family Apidae; genus Bombus; species Bombus flavifrons. The sequence continues at coordinate 5,254,762 of NC_138457.1, read as the reverse complement.
GTACATGCGCTATGATCTTTTGCCGATGGTCGCGTTATTTTCAACCTATATGGGTCGCTAGGTGATTACCACATTATTTGCAACAGTAGAAAAATCCTAATTAAATGTAATATATTTATAGTCCTTTTCAAATTGTTATTTGTTGGTATGACAGTGTTCAAACTATTGCAGCATAATGATTTAACTGATCTATATAGAAAAGAATTAAGTGAATATTATTTATATGCATTTGCTATAGAAGTTGGAAACAGAATGGTGTGCAAGATTTCTGTATGCAAAAGCAGCATGCTGTATTAGTTGGTAATTTATAGATGTGTTTATGGTATTGACAGTATTGCCTAGCCGACTCATTTAGTTGTTGTATTTCTCTATAATACACAGTCAAATCGATGTATTCTTGTTGGATTATTCCATCTTGTAAATTATTGTTGTAACATATACCCCATTCATGTCTAGTGTCAAGCAGAGCTGATTCTATGCTTTTGCTAATTGGAAAACCAGAACAAATAAGTTTTCAAACAAAAAAAAAAAAAAAATAAGGAAAAGAAGGAAATGAAAACAAAGCGCAGATATTTAATTAACCATTCGTATATTTAAAAAGAAATGGAACAAGTTAAAGATTTTCATATTGTTGATTAATTTAGAAACAGGCGTGTGGAAAGTTAATGGCAAATCATAAAAATAAATAAAGGACGGAAGAATCAGTGCTGGCGAAAACACAAGGCAACCAAAAATTATTATAAAGCTAAAAAAAGTCACATTTAAAGTACTTTTAAAGCGGATACATATTTGGAAAGTAGGAGGTAATCATTGTATAAATGTAGTGGCAACTCTATAATACTACAAAACAAAAAAAAATCAATATATTCAACAATTATTCGAAATACTAAATGCAAAATGCACTTTAATGGATGTTGTAACAATTTAGAGTATTCAAATTGCATCGACATTTTACTGTAAATCTGTTTTTTGGAACACGACTGCTCTGCTGGCTGAACAAAGGATATTTTTCTTTCTTAAAGAATAAAAATGAATTGAAAAAATCACTTAAAAAGATAATGATTATATATCGGGAAACAAAGAATGATCTTTTTTTCTTTATTCCAACAAGCAGAGAAGTTTCTCCAATGACAGATATCTTAAGTTTGTTTCTTTTGAAGAAAAAAAAATATATATATTTATCTTCGTTTTTTCTTGTATAAATGCAATTACACGACACACATGCAAAGTAGAGAGAACGGCAATGGTTCATAGAGATTCTCTGTTCATTTGAAGAGGAAAATAATGAAAGCTTTGCAGGACACACTGCACGGTTCGAAATAAAGGAAACAAACTTTCAATGAGGTTTTATAAAGAAAGCTTGTTCGAATGAGAGGTTCTCGGAGATGGTTGGCTGACATTTTCGGAAGTTTAATGATTTATTAAAACGTGTTGTCATGTCTTGAATACAATTAAAAGAACTATAAAAGAAAAGAAAAAGATAATTTTGTGAGTTTATCTTCCATTTTATGTCCATGTTTTTTCGTCACAATGTGTTATTCAGTTTATTCAATTTAATTTTATGTTACTCCCCAAATTAATACTCTGTTATCTTATAAAAACGTAAATTGTAATAAGAATTATTAAAAATATTATTTGATAGTTTCTTAAGTACCAGGTTAATTAAACGAAATGGAATGAATGATTAACAATGCATCGTAATTATTTGTTGCATCTTTATTCTGATTTCAAAATTTTTTCAAATATGACTATAAATTTTATTAGTTTTATTTAGTATCATAAAGTGGTATGATTTACAGGATATATGTACAGCTGGTTTTTGTACTTCGCAATATCAGTGATGTGCACCAAAGATTTGTCAGTCTCTTCTGTGGTAGGAACATAATTCAATGAATACTTTACCTTCCCATATTTCTCTACTTTTGTGTCTCTTTTAGCCGAATCGGCTGCAAAAAAATCGATAACGTTTTCATTTAATAGTATAATATATAGTACAATGCAAAATCAGTGCACTTACAATTGGCTGCATTTGCTGATGTTTCAACGCCTTTGTTATTCTCTGTATCAGATGATTTAGCAGTTCCCACTACATGCACGCTTAATTTTCTGAAATTGCTCCCATTAAATGTGTGAGACTTCATCCATTCCCTCAATTCGTCAATCTTGATATATTCGATCACACTCAATTCCTTTTCTATTCTATCAAACATGTAATCGCCACTTTCAATTTCTGACCAGTTCCTATCAACCTCTTCTTTCAAATGTATATCCGCGCACCGTTTTAATTTTATCACTGCTTCCTTAACGCTGTCTAACTCCTTTTCCGACATCTCTTTCAAAATATTATTAAACATCCCCAAAAATGCTTCTATCCTATTATCCACGTATTCGGTGCTGTATTTGTCTGCCTGAGTGTACACTGTGACAGTATAACCGAGGATACCAAAGGTATCCCTTAATAGACAGAAGACATTGTAACCAAGTTGCTCCAGTGTTCTAAGTTGATTAAAAACAGGCTCTTCCATAATCGTCTAAGTTAAAATTAATAGAAATATTTATTACTCATTGTACAATAAATTTAAAGTAATATAATTTAAAGTTGTACTTACAATTAATAGTTCGATAATGACTAACAATCTAATAGATGAGACATCGGATTGATAGTAATTCATTACAACAGAATTTATATCGATGCTATTGAAGTTCCTTACTTTACAATAATGTGAACCAATTGGTATTTGCGCCACCCTCACATGTGGCATAGTATTAGGCAACAATGATCCACACTTCAGTGCCTTTACACATTCTTGAATGTTTTTTATTACATCTTCTTTTGTCATGTTTCCTTGTACCAAAGATTGAATGTAAATGTGATCGGTAAAGTGTTGAACAAAATTTTGAAATTCAGAAAATTCCACATTCTGAATGGCAGCGTGCTTGTCCGCGGCCGTCCAATAGACGAGCATTAGAATTGATAATCTTACATCTCTGAAACAATTATGAAAAAAATATAGAACATCTTAAATTTATTGTTTGTGGCTTTGTGAGAATCATTACCTACCGAACTAAGCTTTTGGGTTTTACTAAGTTATTATAATATTCCTTAGTTTGTTCTTCCTTCATCACTTCGAAAAACTCTTTAGTTATTAATGTCGGAATATCAGCTATACACTTCGCAATAGTCATTAACAAAAGCTACAAATAAAAATAAAAAAACACTAAATCAAAATAGTAACTATCCGGAAAAAATTATTATAAGTAGACTGTAAAATTTTATGCAATTATCAGTAATTTAAAGATACAAAAATGCATAGAATTCACATAATATTAAAGAACAGATAAAATATCCAAAGTGTAGTATTCTTTATAATATTTAATAGGTAAATCAAATTTCTGCCTAGGTCCTACTTTTTTAATTGTATTCATAAAAATATGAATTTGTATACAAATCCACAGTCTAATTATAAGTATCCTTACTGGTAACTTCTGATTGAATCCATTCATTTTAAGCATAATACCCTTTTCGTTCGTGTAAATAGCATGGTTTAATTCAGCAATCGTGGCTGGATACAATGTTTCCACTAACAGTTGCTTCAATATAGCAACAAATAGATCCATTATGACTACGCTAAAATTTTAATTATTTCTGTAAAAAATTCATGCTTTTTTCATAAAGATTCCAAATATTTACCCTTTCAGTGAACAAACAGCCATTGGTGATATGATACAAAAATACATATAACATTCAGGCAAGCCGAACTTCGGATCAGGTCGGTACCAAACTTCTATTATCTCATCTGAATAGATTTTTGTGGGGTACTTGGGTACACCAGGTGGTATCGAGATTAAACTGAAATCATCCGTGATATACATATTGGGTAATGGTAAATGAAATTCAGGCAAAGGCTCCATAGTCTTCCAGCACTCTATCCATTCTTGAGGAATCTCCATATTTGTATATTTAGTTTTGAACCAAGGTTCCACTTTATCGAATTCTTCATCATTGAATTTTTTATCAAGTATTATAATGTTCACATCATTAGGTGTTAAATAATTTAAACAGGTTTGTATAGCTTCTGCATTATATTCAAAATACAATTCGCTGCCAGTAATATAATCACGAGGAGGATAATAATGCATGTTTTCGCACAAATCTTCCACATATTCTGCTGGTGGAAACTCATCTGTAAATCTATAAGAAAACCTTATCTATTAGTCATTCTAATTATTATATTAACAATCATTGATCACTTTAATGCACCTAAAATTCATTTCCTTAATTTGGTGGATCTCATCATAAATTCGTTTTTGCGGGCCTTCTTTTCGCATTAAATTAATAAATGAGAATGTGGCGTTTAATACTTCCAGTAGGTGTTTATGTCCTTGCTCCGTCAACATCAAAGACAAACTAAACAACCCGTACATCGAATTGTGTTCGAAGCCCCTTTCTGCATTTCCGCTGAAAATCCCAAGACACCACATCTTTTCCCTTAAGTAACTAATCAAAGATCCTTTTCCTTCGTATCCCATGATCCAGGAAATATACTGATGCGGCTTGCTTTTATACATATCGTGAAGAGGTGGCATGCACCATGTCAATTCTACCTATGAACAAAATAAAATGTAATCGCCATTACTAGACCGCGAATTTTTATGCATTTTTGTATTTTTATGAATGTAACTAAATAAAAAGGAATTTAAATAGTTTGCTTTATCTACTAAATATTAATCATAAATACTATTTTGGACATTTCATATGTTTTTGCATATTATATGCATTGTGTATATTTTTACACGTTCAAATTTTCCATAAACGCATAAAAATCCGCAGTCTAGTTATCACTTCTAAAATTATGAAGACATACTTGGCAAACATCTTTTATAGGTTTGATTTTATAAATTCTTCTAAAACTTGGTGTATTAAATGAATCTGTGCCCTTAAAGGGAGTAAAGTCGTCAGGTGATAAGCCATTACTTGGTACATTTGCAAAGCATTGTATTACATAGTCTTCTAGCACATCCAGTGGAAGTCTGGCCTGCAAATCAATTTTGTAAGTTAATATTATTTCTTCTGAGAGCGAATTCCGACTTGGTAAAATAAAAGACTAACTTGTATGGCAAGTTTCATTCTGTGAGCACTGTAGTGACGCTCCCTAAACTTATGCAACTCCTCATAAAGTTTGTCATCAGTTACATTATCTCGTAATGTAATTAAATTACCCCAACAAAACTTTGTAGCTGGATGATTTGGCTGCGCAAAGCTACTAAATAATTGTTCTTTTCTACAATAGTCAGAGGGTAAGGCCATCTGAAACTCTATATGGTTTATTTAATCTTATTATACTAACTAAATTAATTAAATTTCATTATTTTTTGCATTTTCAAGATATACCGCTTTCTATGGATTCACGTTCTCTCGTTATAGCGTCCTTCCTCATTAAAGGTTTGATAAAAAATTGAGCAAAACGATCAAGGGCAGCTAAAAGATGCTTTTCTTGTATTTCAAAATAGAATGTTGTTGATTCACAATCAGTGGAGGCATTGTCTGATCCACCTCTTTTTTTAATAAACATATCAAAATCGTTTTCCTGTTAATATACATGGAAATTAAATAAAACTTCAGGAGATATAAGATTCTTTTTCGAAATGGGTACCTCAGTATATTTCTCTGATCCCATAAAAATCATATGCTCCAAAAAATGTGCCAGACCTGGAATTTCTGGTGGATCACTAAAGCTTCCTACACCCACAGTTAATCCACATGCTGCCTGTGTAAGAAATATGCGTAGCAGCACACTAAGAATATTAATAATTCATATTTTTTTTAAATTGATTAAGCATCATATGGTATATCGTAATAAAAGATACCATTTTTTCTTCTCCTTTTACTGGTTTGGTGTAAGCACATGAATCAGCATCTTTGTCATCGTCTGATTGATTATCCTCTGTATCACTCTCTTCTCCACTTTCTTCTTCTTCATCCTCTTCACTTTCAGTCTCTTCATCTTCATCTCCTTTTTTATTTTCAATATTTATTGCATCCTCTGATAAGTTCCAAATATTTATACTTTTATAAATTAGTGAATTGAAATAATAACATAAAAACAAATTAGTGAAAGGAAAGTGCTAACATAAATAAAGTTTTCTTTTGAATACACATATATTTGTTTTCTTTACCTTTATCAGTGCACTCATCATCTTGGGTACAAAAGGAGTGTAGGTCAGCAATTAGCAAAGCAGTCAAGCCATTTTCCAATTTGATCACTCTATAACATTCGAGGAAAGTAAAACAAGTATTCAACAGAATGTACCAACTATTTTTACTACTATTTTTTTTTTACCTGTACTCTTTCTTGTCGTTCTCCGACTTAACAGGCGTTTCTAAATATGTAACTTTCTCTCGTGGTTGTTTTGAAACGCAAATAGAGGTTTCCTGTGTTTGATTTTCTGTTTGCATTTTGCCAATGACCATTATGTCCGTATTGAGGTTATGTTCGGTAGGGATGTTGGAGTTTTGTATCGAATTAATCGAGCCTTGATTCGGTTTCAGTTTTTTTTCAGGAGGACTTTGTATCGACCTTGTTGGCATTATCGTTGTGTTAGGTTGTACATTAACTTTACATTGGAGAACCTTTGTGAAAAGGTGCCTCCAAAACCGTATCACCATACGTGACTGAGCAATCTGTTTCCAGCTATCTAGTTATCTAATTCCACTTTCATCTGTTTCTATTATACTCCATCATATCAAATTTCTTAAAATATGTATAATCTTTTCTTATTATATTCTTATTTATAATGTTATGTAAATATAATATTTACAATCATCCTTTTTGTTAAATCTTTCGTTTCCTATATAAAGTACGCATTAGCAATTTATATTTCCTTTTTTGTAATATCCTTTACAGGAATAACTTGATCTACGATTTAAAACTAAAAGTAACCGCTGAAATATAGAATATCCAAAATTCAATTTACACTTTCTACAATCCAAAATGATTTTACAATAATCTAGAATGAATTGCAAATGTTAATCTAAAAAACGTCAAGTCGCAGTCTTATTGGCAACATTTTGTATCAAAGATACATTTATTTAAATTCAAAAACAACTTAGAAAGTTCAATTATAGGCACTTTATTAAATCAATTGTTTTATTTAATAAATAAAAAGAATAAAGAAAAGGAACTTTTTATTCTTCACTTCAAGTTAGACAATGTACATATATATATAGATAAAAAATATGCGCACAATAGATTTAGCCTAATAGTGACAACATTTTTTCTTTTCTTTAATTTTTTCAATGCATCAGCTGATTGTTAGTTATGCCTAGTAGTTTTAACCACTATAACAGTGTGTCATGGAGTAATAAGTAATTAACGACTATATGTAGTAATGAATTAATGTTAACATATGTAGAAAAAGTAATAGTATGAATAGATTTTTTCAAATTCGTGAGCTTTTTATACCGACCTCGCGTAAACAGGTTATGAACCAATCAGAATCATTCCAACACCGCCGAATATTGGCGGCGCCATACGGAGTTGTCCGAAAGCAGCCGCCTATTGGTAATTCGAAAGCGAGCGATAAAACTCTGTGCTATACCATGACCTAAAAAGTTTTTGGTCATTATTTTCATATAAGAAGAATTGTTTTATTTTATGAATTTTAATAGATATAATTTCATAAACTTAAATACATACTGTACATATATAATATACTAACAGAAGAATATAGTACTACAAAAGCATTTCTGTAAAAATGCTATATAGCTATGTAACTATATATGTGAAATATCCCTATAATCTTTGCTTTGATAAAAAGAATATCTTCAAAAAAAAAGTATTTTTATAACTATTGAAAAAACATGATCATACTATAAAACTTACTATAACTGCAAGATATTCTACAAAATTTATTTTATTGAAAGTAGTTTTTTTACTGAAATATTATTAATCATATCAACATCAATTTTGTTACAACATAAATTATTAGATGTAGAAATAAATTAAATAATTATAATTAGACTGTTGATTTTCATTCACATTCATATTTTTGAGAACATAATTAAAAAGATAAAATCTCGATAGAACATTATTTTATCTACCAAGTATTACAGGAAACATTATACTTTAGATATTTTATTTATTTTTTTATATAATGTGCATTAAATAACCTTTTATATTTCAAACAACCATTTCTCTTTTGTTAAAAATTTAAGAATGATTAAGATAAAATTAAGAATTTAAAGTAAACGATAATTTATAGGAAATAAAAATACAATTTTTAATATATTTATATGGTATTATGACTGAAAACAGATCCAAATATATATGTGTGTATACTATGTATGCATATTAAATCCAATACGATTTTTGAAGGTTTTTTATCAACTCGCTAGGTGGAACCGACAAGGTATTTTGTCTTCTATCGTGTATTTTAACTTGCTCGAAAATATAAATAAATAATGCTAAAACACGAAAAATTAATTATATTCGATTGAACTATCAAATATTTTAGTTTGCTTGACAATAAATTATCATCTGAAATAATTTATTTAGTAACTGTAATTCAACTCCATTTTTCTAACCTATAAATACCGAAATTATTGCAGAGAAATGGCAAGGGAACCGGATGAAGAGTTAAGGAAAGCGTTCTCGCAATTGCACGAGAAAATGATTGATACCACGCAAAAATTGAAATTAGCAGATTTGCAAATTGACAAATTGAAACGATCTAAACAATTTGCAGAGCTGACAATGAAAGAGATAACCTCTTATCCTGAGAACACAAAGACGTACGAATCAGTCGGCAGGATGTTCCTTTTGGATGACATAGATAGCATAAAGGCCGGTCTTGAGAAACGAATGAAAAATGCTGATGAGAAAGTGAAGACTTTAGAAAATAATAAAACATATTTACAACAGAACTTAAAAGAATGTGAAAACAACATTAGGGAAATGATCCAACAAAGACAGAATAAAGACACATCTGGTTAAAAATATGCTTTGTACCTTTTTACCAAAATTATTGTCTTATTATTTGCGTTAGAAAAGTTTCATATGTTAGTTTTTTATTACTATTGTTCACTATATCATTGCATTTTTGAACTCATGCATAAAATTATGTTTCATTTTCAACGTATATAAATTATGAACAAAACAATTATACAATTTGAAATATGTAATTATGATTAATCGTTCTATTATATTTATCAACTTTACAGCGTTTTGTAACCTTTATTTATTGTCTATATGCTAATTAATAAAACTTTTTATTATAACTTTTAATATGTTTAAAAATTTAAGAACCTATAAAAAGATATATCAAGTACTAATGTGGTTTCTAATTATTAATTTATTCCAGCAGAATTAATACATACAACAAACGATATTCCGTGATTCGGCTTATATCTTTAATTCACTTTATACTCGTTCATTCCTCTCGCTCGTTTTCCTTTCATTCATCTTCATAGTCTCGTTCGGAATTTCTTAGCTAAATCCTAAATTACCCTTAAAATCTTATATGCCAACACATTGATTGACAGATCAATTACTCAGAAATTAAAATGCTTTAACATATTTCAAACTTGGGATAGTAAAAATTGAACAGTATGTTTACTCAAGACTTTTTAATGTATTTGTGTTTCATAATTATATTTATAGTCGTTCCTTATTCTTCCTCTTTTTTTTTTTACTAATATAATGCATGGGATGTGACGTGCTTTCTGACCTTATACGCAAGTACTATTAATATGTACGTGTATATGTATTTTAGTATATGTAGTGCAGTAAAATGTAACTCGACAAGTATGTACAAAGTATATTTATCAAACAATCACGGTATTATCAAATTCAAATCTAAGACATATTTTTATAGTCACCGGCGTGACGTTTTAATAAAACTGTAGATTCCTACAGAGTCGAATTACGTATTTATTACGTAGAGTTGTATCACCATGTATATTATAATATTTAAGTATCAAACAGACTTTGTGTCTCTGTTCTCTGCAATGTGGTACTTACACAATACGATATATCTGCTTCTTCAAAAAATTTTAACCGAAAGATTGACGATTAAAGCATGCACGTGTAAAGAATCTTGCTTATTCAGTATGAAAAACCCATGCATTACAATAGCATGTAAAATCGTGTAAGAAATGAAATCTCCTGAATATATCACGTGAATGTCAGTCTTAACTAAGGTGATTGCCATTGTTCGTCGTATTTATGGTACTCTTATATGACGATACTCTGTATATTCAGTATGCAATCCTAACTGAAATCCCTGAATTCACAAATACACATATCGGGCGGGGATAGGCTTCCAACTAATTAAGTCTTTCCGGCATCCATTAGGAAAATATTGATGCAAAAAGAAGTTGCGAATAAATTACGCCGAACGATTAATCGCTCGAATTAATTAGTGTACCTTATGTTTAAACTGCATAAATTTATGTAAATCTATATTGGTTTCTTAAATAAGTTGTTATTTTTGTTTCTATTAAGTAAAACGTACTTATCGTTACGATACGATACACACGCCGGTCGATGAAGAAATATAAATCATGCTCTTAATTAGCTTAAGAAAATAATTTATGCCGCTTTCTACAAGGACCGTATATGTATAAATACAAAAACATGGTAATCTTGATGCTAAACGCCGAATGTACACATAATAAATACAGCAATAATGTAATTTAGATGTAACGTATTACGTCTATGTGTATGCGTGTGTGTGTCTGTCTTCGTTACTTCGTCAAATCGTAGAGCATCTCCTCTTCTAATAAAATTCAGCTAGAAATCGTAATTTACGAAAAATAATACAGCGCGCATGGACCTCGTCGAAAGGTAGTGTTGACCTGCGTTATTACAAGTTCTCGATTGAGCCACTGTTTATCAACCATTTACTATTCAAGCTGCAATATAAATTATTTTTGTAACAATCATTATATCTAGAAATCCGATGTCTACATTTTAGCAATCTGAAAGTTATTGTGAACCTGTGAATCCCTGTGGTGGTTGACCTGGTACTGAGTATTGTGGTCTAAAATTTCCAAAATTAGCCGCACCAGCAAATGTAGCCGGCAGTTGTCCACCAGAGAAACCGGCTGGGAACTGTTGTGCTAATAACGCTGCTTGACCCGATTGAGAACTACTACCACCTGGTGCGGTTGCTGCCAATCGACTCAATATCGACCTCTCTGACATTTGAAGTCTTTGAGCAACAGGTGGAATGCGAGCTAATGTTGCTGGTAAACGACTCACGTCAGATTTCATGTCAGACAACAGTTCTTCCAATTGATTTAGTACCTGCAATGAAACAATGTATAAAGAGGAATTACTGAAAGAAGACGATTATTTTCTATCCATAGAAATATATTTACTTTATGCAACACAGCATTTGCTGGTTTATTTCCGGCAAGACTTTCTTTACTAAGATGTTGATGTGATTCTGCAAGGCACTCGACTTCGGCAAATCTTGCATTCAGGCTCATCGCAGGATGATTAGGATCCTGCGTTAAGTTCAGGTACGCGGCTCTTCTCAATTGCTCTTCTATCACTAATGCCTGTTCCAACAATTTGAAACGTCGAGCTAGGAATTTGTTTTTTATTTCTAAAAAGTTACCCTTGCCCACGTCCATCTTAAATGGTTCATTTATTATTGCAAACCTGCAAAATAATATTAAAATAACACGTTTATAGTAAGCATATATTTTTCTATTATTGTTTATTTGTTACCTAATATCATTTTGGATATCCTGCCAACGACCATAGCCATGTGTAACAATGCCGGCCAGTAACCAATAGTCATGTCTTCTATGCCAGATTTCGTATTCACGGCCAGGTACTGCAGCTTTCTCTTCATTTAACCATAATGTGTGTAATTCAGTGAAACCACCATCAGCTATGTTGAACATAAACTTGCGCTTGGGCTTCATCGTTTCTGAATCACAGTCCTTTATGTCTCTATCTTTATTATCTTTCTCCTACAATGTAATATTAGAAATCTTATTAATTGTTTCAAATAAATTACACTGATTTAACATCAAACTAGCAAGTACCTCTCGCTTTTCTGTTTCTTCTTCATCGTCTTTAACGATAACTACATCTTCCTCGGAATCTTGCTTTGTTTTGCTTTCGGAATTGTCTACTTTTTCGTCGTGTTTCGTCACTAATTTTTCGTCTGTAGCATCTACTTTATCCTTCTCTTTATCCTGTGTTTCTCCCTCTGTATCCTTCTCTTCTTTCTTGATGTCCTCCTTGTCTTTATCTTTTTCTATATTATTCTCTTCCTCTTCTTTAGATTCTTTTGATTCCTCCACATCTTTCGCATCAACACTCTGTAAAATAATTCTTCCTTTACTACAAATTCATTTGGAATTATTTAAGTTTTTACGATCGACTATACTAACTTCTTTATCCTTGGGTACTTCTTTACATTCTTTTACTTCAGACGTGTCTGAATTTGACTTGTTGGAGTCAGTATTCGTACTTCCAGGGATAGCAGTTGGCGTTGGAGTCGCAGCAGGGCTCGGGCTTGGTGCATTAGAAGTAGCTGGTGTTGCACTGGTACTGCTAGTTCCAGTTGCTCCTTCTCCACCACCTTCTATTTTCACAGGTTCTACCGGTTTGCGAATCATTTCTGGCATCGAGTAATATCCGTTTATGTGTTCGAATTCTTGCACCTATTACATAAAACAAAACATTATTAGAAGAAAGGAAAAGAAGAAAATAAAAAATCAACTGAAGAGTGTTTTACCTTTTTCCTTATTAAAGACATTACACCAATTCTTGTTAAAACGTGCTGTCTGCTAAGACCTTCTCTCGGAACACCATCGGCAAATGTTTCAGCATTATCCGCACCAGGTTCACACAAATGTCGCATGAAAAGGGAAACGTAGGCCTTGAAATTCTTCTCCGACTTGCCTCTCAGGTCTCGTACCAACCTGAAATGCGACAATATACTTTAACAGTACTTTAAATTTACTGATTGCGGAATACATTTCGAGCGAGTAACTAACCACTGAGAGTTAAACGCGTCCTGTGGTGGCATACCGTAACGCATAATCGCGTTCAGGAATGCTTTCCTTTGTCTGGCATTGAAGCCTAGTACCTGGATTTAAAAAACCATATTATAGTATATATCTTTCATTAATTTTTAAATATAAGAAAAATTATGTAAACCTACTTCAATGTTTCCATTAACCCTGGCAAGCAATGGAGGAAGAGGTCGATCCTTTTCGTCTCTCCTCTCTAATCTTCGCCTACTTCTGCGAGATAACAGGTCACCATCACCCTTTTCGTCAAAGTCGTCGTCTTCTTTATCGTCATCGCTAGGAGCACTAAAATCACTGTTGTAATCAGAAAGATTCTCCTGCCATGGTTGATCATCCCTTGTACTTTGGTCTCCAGTTACTCCTCCATCATTATAGTTCACTTGCTTACGTATTCGTTTACCTAAAAATAATTATTACTTTGTAATGACAAGAGAGAGGTGGAGAGGAGTATTTACAGGCAAAGAAATAAATTATATATACCTTTCCCAAGTGTTCTGGCAATGTCTTCTTGTTGTTGTTCATAATGATGTCTCAATAATTTGATCCAATAAGCTGGATCTGTGTTCTCAGCTTCCTGTTTAATAATCTCAGTGTCCGCTTCTTCTTCCGTTTCACCTTCCTTTGTTACGTACGATGCTACTTTAAACGAACTTAGATACTCGTTGGCCCAGTTTTCTTTCTGTTCGATACCTTCCTTGCTTCTGTCTAACAATTCAGCCACAGCTTTGTCATCATAATGAATGGCTTCATCCTCTTTGCCTTCCTCCTCTTTGAACAATTCCTCAGTACCTAATACGAATTGAAATTATAGACAAGTTCCATAATTTTAAATCCTATTTTATAATCTTTATTTCAACGACATTACCGAATCGTAAAATGTCATCAAGTTCTTGTTTACTGAAATTGGCGCCTTTACCACCCATTCCAGGTCTCACAACTAAATGTGTTAACATCATTTTACGCTTCGCCACTTGTGTAACTCGTTCTTCGACAGAGTTGCGAGTTACAAATCTATAAATCATGACTTTATTAGCTTGGCCAATTCTATGTGCTCTACTAAATGCCTGAATGTCGTTGTGTGGATTCCAGTCGGAATCGTAAATGATCACAGTGTCGGCAGTAGCCAAGTTTATACCCAAACCACCGGCCCGAGTAGAAAGTAGAAAAACAAACTGTTGCGCGCCTGGTAAAAAAATTGATTAATTTTCCGTTGATGATTCATTAAAGATACAATAAAACTATCTGCTCACCAGGTGCATTAAATCTGTCAATGGCTTCCTGTCTTTGAGCACCAGTAATGTTACCGTCTATTCTTTCATACTTATAACCCTCTCCTTCTAAATAATCTTCGAGAATGTCCAACATTTTTGTCATTTGAGAAAAGATCAAGACTCTATGTCCATCATCCCTTAATTTCTTTAACATTTTGCTCAATAGAACCAATTTTCCTGCTGCTTTGATTAACGCAGACGTTTCGTAACTTCCGTTTGGTGCGGTTGGTGCTTCTTGAGACGCGGCTGGAAATAAGTAAGGATGGTTGCAGCACTTTTTAAGATCCATCATGATATTCAATAGCGACACTTGTTGACCTCCTCCCTTGGGATTCAGTGCCTCGAAGTTCCTTGTCAATATATATTTATAATATTTCTTTTGCATAGGCGATAATTCGACACGGACGATAAATTCTGATTTACTCGGCATATTCTATAAATAAAGATGATTAGTATAACTCACATATTGAATTTATGAAAAAAAGTATATAATAAATACCTTTAATACATCAGCCTTTAATCTCCTCAACATGTGTGGTCCGAGTAGTTCATGCAACTTCTTCACTTGTTCTTCTTTTGAAATATCAGCAAATTCATTTTGGAACGCAGCTAAGTCATTGAATTTATCACGACAGAGGAAATTCAAAAGATGGAACAATTCCTCCAAGTTATTTTGCAGAGGAGTTCCAGTTAACAATAATTTATACGCGATATTATAGGACGCTAATAGTCTAAAAAATTTCGACTGGTTAGATTTGAGTCTATGCGCTTCGTCTACTACTAATACAGCCCAATCTATCGATCCTAAGCACGCAGAATCAATTGAGATCAGCTCGTAACTGGTAAGAAGTACATTGAACTTAATTTGATTCGATCGGATCTTCGATGCTCGGCCACCACGAACAGCACCCTCTTCGAAAGACAATTCATTCTCACGAATTACGATACGACTGTCCTTGTCACCTGAAATATACAAATATATTAATATAAAATATTAATTAGCAATGAAACAAATCAATAAACACATTTTCATTAATTAAGTTCATATACACGTACGTACCAACGTAAGTAACACAATAAAAATCAGGTGCCCAGGTTTCAAATTCACGTTCCCAGTTAATGATAGTTGATAGAGGAACAGATACAAGGAACGGTCCCTTGCAGTGACCTTCTTTGTATAATGAATACAGAAAGGTGATAGTTTGAATGGTTTTTCCTAGACCCATCTCGTCCGCTAAAATAGTGTCTATACCTTGGCCCCATGAATATCTTAACCAATTCAAACCCTACAAAATCATGAAATTATAAAAAGCTCATTAAGGAATAAGTAATGTAATGAAGACAAGATATATACTTCTAGCTGATAAGGATGTAACTGCATTCCAGTCTGGTCCAGATATTCTGGCTGCCGTTCATACTTTTTCTTTAGATCTGTGGTTGGTTTGTCAGGTGGAGGAGTATACCTCTTAGGCGTTCTTTCTTCGTCATCGATGAGTTCACGAGTCTTCGATTTCTTGCCTTTACCTGAATATAATGTATGTGTCCATTTCGCAGCTCATAATGATGATTGTAAAAAGAAAAAATAAATTAACCGACTCTTCTCACCCTTCTTGCCCTTGCGGGACGAACTACCATCACAACAGTTTGCAGCTCTGAGATCCAAGTAATATTCGATAGCTTGTTTTAATCCAGGAATATCTTCATGCTCATCTTCCCAAGTTGCCTGATCGTATCCTAATTCCCTCCATTTAACGAGATACGTCGCTCTACCATCTCTTGAAAGCCTATGATTAATTACTCGATGCACTACAAGCCACTCTGGTCGAACTCCGTAACGATAGAATCGTTCCTCTAAATTGTATTCATCCCTATTAGTTGCAACGTCCTGTTCTTTTAAACGTTTCACTCGGGAATCGCTTTCGTCTAATGGTTCCTCCAACTTCGGTGGTTCGTCCATATCATATTTTCGTGAATAATTTCTAAAGATCACAGTAAAATTTAAAACAATCATAAAAAAAGGATTAAGCATATCATTATTCAATAAGTGCCATACCTAAACATGAGAGGGTGGAAAACATCAAGCTGTAATTCTGTGATCCAGTCGCAATGCCAATAAGACATATCTGCCCATTTCACGAAGAATTCGCGTATTCTACGTTGCTTAGGAGCAGCTTTACTTGTTGACGGCTCCTCTGAGGGTGTTTCTGGGCATTCTTTCCACCTCCATGTTAAGATCTTTGCAACTATTACATAAAAGATTAAATATTAGTTATGAGTATGTGATGCATAATTCTTTGTCTTAATCATACAGTACCTTTTCCACGTATAGGTGGACAAGAACATCTGGGACACTTCCAGTCGCCATCAGGAATTTCTGAAAGTGGTGGGTTCAAACAATGTGTATGGTACGCACTAGTACAGCTATCACAGCATAGCAATTCACCACCATCTTTACATATTCTACAAAATTCCATATGCTCATCATCGTCTTCAGCTGCACCTGAAAACAGAATTAATAATCCACGATTCGTTTTGATAGTTGAATACACATCAGCGTGTTGGGGAGGATGGAAGGTTTGGGGTTACAAGGAAGGTACCTGCAATACCTTCTCCTTCACAATGAGGACAACTCCATTTTCCTTCCGGAGTTTCTTCTAATTCAGGCTCTAGACACACCAAGTGATAAGCTCTAGGACATGTGTCGCATAGAATAATTTCTCCACCTTGCTGACATACTTCACAATAATCCTGATGATCAGTCTGTATAAAAAGATATAAATATCATAAAAAAATTCAAAAGTTTCATTGACATAGAAAATATAACCAGTATTAATCAAAAGCAATCTAATTATACCTGAAGACCTTCTTCCCCGTCTGGAAACTTTGACGTGGTTTTTGTCTTTTTCTTCTTCTTAGTCTTATTTCCGATTTTGGTCTTTGCCTTCCTGCGAACAGGTGGTTCTGCTGGTGGTTCAACCCCGCTTTCTTCAGCGTTTCCTTTGTTCGTCCCATCCGCACCAGTAGGTTCCTCCGCATCTGCCAACATTTGCTCGAATTCCATGTCTGAATCTCTGTCAGTACCAACACCACTACCCTCCGCTTCCTCATCCGAGCTTCCTCGTTTGCGCTTTCCAAGTTTAATCTTGAGTGTTGGTACTTTCGAAGCTTTCTTTCCCTTCTTCGCTCTCGATCCTCGTGATTTCCGTTTTCTATCACTATCTTCGTCATCGTCTTCTTCATCTTCGCCTTCCTGGACCGCACCACCACGATTTGCCCTTGCATTTCTACTATCTTCATCTACATTTGCAGAAGACACATCCGCATCTGGCTGTGTGTGAGGATTTAACTCAGAAAAATCACGCCATTTAGCAGCCACTAACATCATAAGCTTCGACATTGGAACCTAAAAATAAGCATAACATAAAATATTGGAAGTAAATAAAATATCGAAAAAATAATCGCTTGAGCTCATTGCTTTTACGAAAAATTTACTTTTGGATTCTCTTTTGCTAGTAGCGGCCTGACATGTTGTTGAAATAATTTATAGGTAGTTAAATTCTGGAAGTCTGCATCAGTGTATTCAATTTGTACATCAGTTAATCCAAAAGTGTTACAGACTTCCTCAATCGTAGGCATTCCTGTTGTGGGTTCCTGGCTAGGAGGAGCAGGTGCATTGTGACTAGATGATTTCCTGGAGGAGGATTTTCTACTTTTTCTATTTCCAGCATAGTCACTATCATCACCAGCTACATCACCAGTTTCACCGCCTCCTCCAAAATCACTTTCCTGCGTAAAGAAAATATGAACATTTAAGTTATTTTTATCAGTAAATTAATTATGTTTTAGGAAATAAAATAAAAGTAATTACATCTCCAGAATCAGATTTTTTCTTTTTCTTCTTTTTCTTCCCTTTCTTATCTTCACTACGAGCTTTTCGTTTTTTTCCTTTCTTCTTCTTTCTTTCCTCTGGTTCATAATCATCATCTTCCTCCTGCATAAAAAAAATATGTTTCAAATAATGTTCATAGTTTAATCAATGTTTAATGTGTATATAAGTTACTAACTAGTCTTTGAGATTCTTCTGCATCGGATGAACCATCCACTTGTTGGTTAACATTTGAAACTTGACCTCCAGTTTCATCTATGTCATCCTCTCCTAAAAGTTCATTATATTAAAAAAAAAAGAAATTATTTTAAGAAAAAATAAAAGGACCAATTAGGACATTAAGATACAATTATCAATAAATATATAAAGTCATTTATAATACGAAATAGATAATTTTTTGAAATAAATAATGTTCTATAGTATTTCTAATATAATGATTTTCATGTATGATTGATATATTAAGCTACATTTTCACTGGCTACCTCTGACTTACATAAAATCAATATCTGTATTCATTACAATGTAGGTTCAAGAATAGTCAATGTATACATATATTTTTCCAACAAAATTAATATTTCATGTAAATCAATACTTTACAATTTGTCTGCAATAGTGTATAAACATATATTTATCAATTCTTTTAAAAGGAATGACTTCATATAATCCTACGGATTCAAATTAATCCTATATATTATACAAATATATGTAAATATTTCGAGTCGAACCGTCGAAAGAACTATTTTCCATCACAGTACCGCGACGACATGGCACCGACAAATATTTTGCCATTCGTTTTTCCAGAAACTCGAGTAATACGCGGCTTCAATTCACTTTAGAAAATATATTTCTTAAAAAATCGTAATACAAAATACTTAAGTCAGAAAAAGAAAGAGAGAGCAACATATAATTGGAACAAATGTTATTGGACGGGACGTTCGACTAGCAAAACGGCGGCGGACTGATAATTGCCAAATCGATAGTAACGTTTTATAACAAACCGATTTTTTTATTCCTCCGAAGCGATCAAAACGATAAAACCAGCATAAATACAAACTTTCTGTACAAAAGCGAGTTTGCGCGCATGCATAAGTCTCGTTTGAAAATTGAACAAGCTATTAAGATTGGATAGTCGAAATGTATAAATTATTTTCGACTAATCCACGTTCGATGAATGCTTTGTAAGAGAGTATGCGTCCGCCATTTTCTTCGAAAGGGCTCACCACATTGGAGAGAGAGAGAGAGAGAGAGAGAGAGAGAGAGAGAGAGAGAGAGAGAAGCCTATATTTTATATTCATAATATTGCCGCGGATTCTGATCTCGTTCGTTCACTGATTATTCTGAAAAATTCATGAACGAACCTGTGATCACGATATACCGCTGCAATTTTTAGTAAGTCCCGGAAGACGATATCCTCGAGAAGCTCGCACCGGTCGCTTATATATTACGATTAATAGTGTGCGTGTGTATAATGAATACGTACACAACCGTACCAGATGGTCGGAAAACCGAAGCTAGCATTACGAAATTACTCAAAGATTCCGCTGGAAATTAGAATTATCACTTTACATTGTTTTTTACTTTTTCTGTAAAGAAATTGGATTTTAAGCAAGAATCCTCGAAATCGTTGAAAAACACACGATGAATGAAATTATCTTATTACTCCGCAGTTGAAGTAGATTAAAATTGTACTAGAACTTTGCATGAGAAAACAGTGTGACCCTTTTGACTTTTTCGCATTGAAAAAAAACGACGGTTAGAATAAATTCAAATGCGTACATAGGATTAATTGTACAATGAAAAATCAAATAATGAAGCGTTAATTATGTAAGGGTCACGAAATATTGCGAAAACACCGTGCAACATTCAATATTTGACAACTTTTTAATTTGTGATTGATTTAAGCAAAAATCTCACTCAAGGGTTAGAAATCGTTTAGCTGTCGAAATTGATGCATCGAATCATAGTATGATTTAAAATGTAATTACTATAGAAAATTTGTTGGAATCGTGGCAACAATTTGGTACTAATGTACCTGTAACTGTAATAATATCTAAAATAAGTCAGAGAACCATGTGATTTCTCTCTAACTATCGAATGTAAACAATAACCTATACTCAGATGATTATTTCGTTACATTTGCATGACGGTTAAATACAACACGAATATGTATGATACATTAAACCGTTAAACAGAATATCGTGACATGTTCGTGGGATTATTGACAATTCGAAGGTTAGTTGTTCCTTTACAAAACAAAGTAAGATCTGTCGAATTGAAAGGTTAATTGTTTTCTTTGGACAATTTAACCTGCCATCGAGTTAGACAAAAACAGGAGAAATCACGTCGAAACGCGCAACACGCGACAGCGCGTGAAAAACCATAGAAGGATCAATTGACATGGCAGCCATCGTACGAAAAGCGCGCGTCCTGCGTGCTCTCGAGGATACAACTTTCCGGTAGTATTCGTGATCAAGTGTGCCCTCGTCGCACTTACCCGCGTAGCTCTCGTCCACCTCCTCATCGGATGCCATTCTTTAGTACCTCGACAAACTACACGTTCGAGAAAACACCCGAGATTATTATTAATAGTCACTCACTGACTAAGATGCTCACCGTAGAAAAACAGCACGGAAATGCGACATTAAACGTTCGTGGCTCTCGGCGTTTCAGTTTCGGCGTGCCGTCACACTCGTACGTGCACCGATGTGCACCTACTGCTCTACGCTTCTTCTTTCACGCGATTCGTCAGTTCTCCTCATTCTTCCCCCCCCACTATCGCGTCGCGATCTTTCTCCCCCTCGCTTTCCCCTCCCGCCCTTCACAGAGAGTTCGTTTCTTCCCCTCTCTTTCTTTTTCTTCGTCTCCTCCGTTCGCCCACCGTTACATATAATGCGCTATAGCTGAATGTATACCAATGGTCTGCCCGAGTCTACCGTGTTGCATTTATTTCTTTTTACCCCTCCTTCCCTCCTCTATCCTTCATCCTCTCTCTACCCCCTTCTGATTCCGCAGAATATATGCTTTTTAATTTTTAGAAAAAGAGATCTTTTTTAATAGCAATGCATTTCTGTGTACTAGTCGCTATACTGACCCCTACTCTTACTTATTTTTCTCATTTTTTTTATTCGTTACGTTTTTAGTTGTTTTTATTGCCGACGCTTAAAAATTTCATCGATTCGGAATATATCTACCTTCATTATAAGATACATCCTTTTTATAAAGTATATATGTATACATACATATGTAGACTACGAATTTTTATGAATTTTTATATCTTTATGAACATAACTAAGGAAATAGAACCTAAATAGAAATTTATCTCATCTACTAAATACTATAATAAATACTCTACTTTCAACATTTTATATATTTATGCATATTATATTTCCCATAGATGGATAAAAATCTGCAATCTATACATATGTATATACATATCGCATGATATATGCCCGCTATTAAGAAAATTAATATATCGTAAATTTTTGATGATTAGTTCTCTGGAATTCCACCATTTCAGTCCAATGTAAATTGTACAGTTGCAAACTGTAATAGTATGCGTATACGGATTTGCGGTATGATTAATGGCCGAACAGTTACATGCACGTACTATTATATATGTGTATATATACATGTATATGTATGCTCGTGTATCGACCTTTTTGATGGAGACAAGATAACCGAACGCAATCAATGTGTATTTTTTTTACCTGAATATGATATTCATTTTTAATTTGAAAAATACATATAGTAGCTCGCAAAAGTATTAGTATACTTTTTATGTACACATTTAAAAATTTCATTAGCGCTATAATGATAATTATATGGGTATAACTAAATGATTCTAGAAATGTATACAGAAGTTGCAAGATATTCAATACAAATATATATTTTGCAGAGATCACAAAAGTATTCAAGCAGGCAATTATCCACAATATTAATAAATCTAGGTCTAATTCAGTGGAACCACTTTTAATATGATATATTATATGTTTAAGTTGACTATTCATACCGTATATTAATTTTTTACTAAATATAAGTTTACAGTAAATATCCTATAACATATATATATATATATATATTTCGAAATTGAATTCAAATTTTGTCCATATACTTATGGCAGTCGCGTCTCATTACAGTGTTAATAAAATTTTAAAATGTTTCATATAACACGGACAATATAGGAATATATGCTTTCTGTAGCAAATGTACGAATAGCTTTGCGAGCCACTGCACGTATATATCATAATACACATGAGCCGCCGATTTTCTACGATTACTCGTTTATTACTCGTTAATATTAATACGAAAAATAATAAGGGCGACTAGCACACCACGGAAAAATTTGAATTAGGAAATTAGTTATTATCGGTTGTCATTAAATATATAATCCATGTATGGTCCACGATTCTAGCACTAAACGTATATCTACGATTCTTTATCTAATTTCATTAATTCGACCTTTTCGACCTTTATTCGACTAATTTCGACCTTTGTTCCAGAAAAACATAACTCAACTGATTTTAGTTATTCAATTCATCTTCAAAATACTCTTTATTAAATGAAATATATAAATCTAGTGAGAAAAATATACGTGCGATTTACGTTTATAAATATTAAATTAGATTAATAAAAGATAAAATATGTAACGATCCTTTTTAATATTGAAATTAAGTTGTAAATTAACAAAGGAAATTCTACAGGGAAGGAATGCAAATATGGCATGATCTAGAAATGATCTGGCCCTACACATTGAAATACCGCAGATCTCTGAATTGTTCTGTACATGACAATCGTTTTAGTCTCAGACAAGTATAATTCCGCTCTGTAGCTACAGGAATTACTAAACAGTTTACTCTCAAAATTAAGTAGATTTTCAGGTATTAACAGGTATCATTTCCAGATCGCAAATTGCAAAATCCCTGTACAATAACATGTTGTTATATGCGTTTACACCTCTTTATTCATAAGTGCTAGAAATACGAATCATGTGTACCGATAGAGGACACGTTACATGCTCTGCTGGAGAGATACGTACCGTCGTATAACGTGAGGATGAAAATTTTATTTATACGTCTCGTACGTAACAATCTATTTACAGATGATGAAATACATACATATCATGAAGGCCTTCGTATACAAAACGAAAAAGTCAGAAGAAAGCATTTGTAATATTCTTACGTACAATAAATTCACTCTTCTTTCTAAAACCTGTAATACTAATTTTATAAAACAAACATGTTTTATGTATATCACTTAAGGAATTACAATTTACAAAAAGATATAATAAACTGTCTTTAGGAATGGATAGAAGCAATACTGTATGGAATGAATTAGTACCTTTGAATTTTAACAATAATTAACAACCATCGATCGATGTTAGAAAATTATTGTACATATTTGGAATATTTAGATTCAAGCCTTTAAGATTGTTAAAACTGCTTTTTTAATGAATCAAATATGAATAAAGTTTTGATTTTATGCAATTCGATTAATTGTGAACAAAACTTTGTACTACATCTTTTTATATATTAATGAAATCTAATTTCTCGTCAAAAATATTTCGATCTAGAATATATATGGTACATTTCTATGCATAACTAGAGATATATATATTTGTCTGTGACAATTAAAGAAATAGATAATCATAAAAATTTCTTGTCTGAATGGAATACAATTACTTGCAAAACTTCTGATGAATGTCATCTATGCAGTTGTCCATACAAATCAAAATAGATTTGCAAAGATAAAAAGGTATACGTAATGCTATTGTATAATCATATATTAAGATGGAATATTTAGTTTGCTCAACCATAGTCGACGCTTAAAGCACTCAGCCCTTTCTTCTTTATAGCTTCTGCCACAGCTCTTTCTAGAAAATTCTTTTGTTGGTCATTCTCGTCAATTTTATCCAAATCAAAATCAAGCCTATTATATTCCTCTGTGCTTTTTGAATCATTCAATCTTAATGAATTTGCAGATGTAGTAGCTACAGAGTTTTCAAAATTTCCAACATTTTGTATGCGATTAGAGGGGCAGGAACAGTGCACATCAGTGTGTTCATTATTGGTCCAATACCCTGGAGCTTTGTCACTGTAAAAAGCAGTGGATTGAGGAATAAGTCCTGTAGACCGTACTAGACCGTGATTACGAATTGCCATCATAACTGCAGTGTCTTCCATATCGTTTCCTCTAAACAACTGAAATCTGGACTCCTCCACGGAACAAGAGGATACCATAATGTAATTCTCTAATACTACATTAATGGTATTATCCACATATCCTTTGGCCACCTGACAAGCTTGCCATCTTTTCAATTTTTCCCTTGCTTGTCTCTCTGCATCGTCATATTCTACATTTTCTGTTTCTTGCACCAACTCTTCTTTTCCCACTGAATTCTTTTCCTACAAAATGAATGCTTAAATGGAACATATATTTTGAGAAATTAAATGATCACACTTTGCTCATTTCTATTTAGAGAAATAAAATATATAATTAATATATAAGATGATTCATATGATTAATATAAAGGACAGTTCTATGTCTTCTTCTATCTTAATTTTCATGTCTTTTAACATGTCTGTCTTATGCCTTAATATACTGCATATATAGCTGAAGCATGTTTTGATCTAGGTAAAGTTTATAATTTTTATCTTCCCGCTTTTGGAACAGTAGTAGACTTGTAAAAATAAAATACTGAAAACTGAAATTCGATATTGTTCATAAACTTTAAATAATGTCAAGGTATGCTTTAATTATAAATATAACAATGCTAAAGTATGTAGTAACTGTAAAGTATATTGAGGCACAAGACAAATACTTTGAACATTTTCTTTAATCATCCATAAATTAAAAATGAAAGAATATATGTGACATATATGCATATGATGTCTTTTACTTATTTTAATGTGTAGATTCACTCTCTAAAGTATTGACATGTATTTATGAATCACCCTATATATCATTAGAATAATTTAATATAATATTTAATTTATTATAACTATACGTAATAGTTACCATATCCCAAATCGTCTCGTTGCCTTTAAGTCGTGTACATTGCCGTTTCGGAGGAGCTGGCCTTTCGTGATCGTCAGTATCTGATTCCTCGATGTCAGTCGCCATTTTCTCTATTTTATACAGAACTGTATCGTTTTCTTTTCAAACAACTTAAATAAGAATAAATAATTCCAACAACGGTACTACTAAACAATCACCAAGCAAAGAGTCTGACCGACGTTACAAAAATTTGAATCACTTCCACCAACTTTCTTTGACATCTTTCTCTTGGATAATAGTGATAAATCTTTATCGTGCTGTCAATTAACTTGAAATAACCTCGACGTTTCTGATTATACGCAGTCTTCACAATGTGAGTAGATCGCAGTATAAAAATTGAATAATAATCACGAGCGAGTCGGTTAGAACTCAAGAGGACAAATACCACACAAAATCAAATGGCAAGAATCGTTTTGACAGCTTCAAAATGGCTACTTTACCATTAGATTCTATATAAAATTACCAAATTGAATCGCAAGAATATTTTGTAGATTATTAATATGAGATACATTCTGAAAATATCGTAAAGAAAATTGTGCAGGAACGAAGCACATCGGGAAGTAATTTAAATCTAAATTAATCTACCTGGACGGTGTTTTGACTGCAGCACTACATTCTAAAATGGCGTAAACATGTGTTTGCAGTGTTCAAAGGAATTTTGACGTCTGGTTCTGTCAAGCATATCGTTTTGTAAATCGTTCGAAGTAAATTCGTTTTGACATTTTCGTTAAACACGCTAATTGGCATGGCAGTCTGTGGAGAATACATTCGTAGTCAATTTCCCACGATAGATGACGACCTATACCAATATGTAGAAGGTATATTTCCAAAGAATAACCTATAAGTTATACGAAATATTTATCACTTCGTTTATAAGTGGTACGTATATTTTTAACTAACATAAATATCCGTGCTCATAAAGGTATTTTAGATAGTTCAAAGGATGACTTCGAGGATGGCGACGAAGTTTACGAAGCAATAGGGGAGGTATTACACGAGGTTGCAGAAAAACCAGAGAATGAGGTTAGGTCTGTAAACGTGTTCGCACTTATCACTTTTTATAATGTTGTTAATTACCCTTTATTGCTATCGTTTATTTTATATTTAACTTTATAACTTACAGCTACAGTTTCAATTTACAGTTCTTTCTGATATTTATTTTTGAAATCATTTTCTTACATAATCTTTGCTCAAATTTCTGATTTAGAATTTTTTATTTGCAGACAAATATGCGTCAAGCTACTGGAAATGCTAAAAGGTAATTCAAATGACGGAAATGTTGAAAGGAGAAAAAATGGGGTAAACAAAGTATTAAATGCTCCAGTACATTTGGGTACTATGGCTGCTACCCTAGAAGCTCAAGTAGAACAAATAAAAAGTATATGGGTTACTACTAGAGATGACGCTATGGTAAAAAATAGTTCTGTGGATAATTAATATTTAAATAGTACTTCGATCACAAAATATTCTTTTACAGAAAGTAGATGCCAAGAAGCTAGAAAAGGCAGAGGCAAAATTGCAACAAAAACAAGAAAAGAGAAGTAACAATGAATTAAGTGGACGAATTAATATTGTAAGCCAAGGTATAGAATCCGCTAGCGCGAGTCAAATGACGAGTAAAAAGGATAGTAGAATGGAGACAAAAGGTGGTGTAAATAAAGCCCAGGATATTAGAATAGAAAACTTTGATATAGCATATGGGGATAGAATATTATTGCAAGGAGCTGACTTAACGCTTGCATTCGGTAGACGCTATGGCCTTATCGGTAGAAATGGACTCGGTAAAACTACATTACTAAGAATGATATCTAGGTACTAAAACGTGTAATATGATAATTTCTTATTCTACATATTTTACTTAATCTTGTAAATATTGTTTTATCTCAATCATTTCAGTAAACAGTTGAGAATACCATCCCATATAAGAGTTTTACACGTAGAACAAGAAGTCGCCGGAGATGACACTTCTGCTCTCGAATCTGTATTAGAATGTGACCAAGAGAGAAGTATGTTACTTAGTAAGGAAACAGAATTGCAAGTGGCGATCGAAAAGGATGGTGGTAAAACGGGAGATGCATTAGGCGAAGAATTAGCTAGAGTATATGAAGCAATGCAGTTAGCTGAAGTAGATAAAGCACCTGCTAGAGCTAGTGCAATTTTATCAGGACTTGGGTTCTCTGTCGAAAGACAATCGTGGCCAACTAAAGCTTTCTCTGGCGGCTGGAGAATGAGATTAGCACTTGCAAGGGCACTGTTTTCTAGACCTGATCTTTTATTACTTGACGAACCTACGAACATGCTTGATATTAAAGCCATACTTTGGTTGGAGAAATATTTACAGTCATGGCCAACTACGTTACTGGTGGTTTCTCACGACAGGAACTTCTTAGACACAGTAAAGACTCGTGTGCTTTAAAGAATATTATTCATACATTGTAAATAAATAAGTTTAATTTTATGATATTTTTTACAACAGGTTCCTACCGATATACTATATTTGCGTGGACAAAAAATTGAAGCGTATCGTGGTAATTATGAACAGTTCGCAAAAACTAAAGGGGAACGTGAAAGAAATCAGCAGAGAGAATATGAAGCTCAGCAAGCGAAAAGAGCACATGTACAAGAATTCATTGATCGATTTCGATACAATGCCAATCGCGCTTCTAGTGTACAGAGTAAAATTAAGATGCTAGAAAAATTGTAAGTTCAGTAAATCTAATCTAGAGAACGATTAGAGAACGCTCAAATTTTATCATTTTTAACAGACCAGAACTTAAACCAATGGAGAAGGAAGGAGAAGTAACTCTTCGTTTCCCAGATGTAGAACCATTAAGTCCTCCAATATTGCAACTTAACGAAGTCTCCTTTAGTTATACTGGAGGAGTCGATAATTCGTATATATTTAGTGGCGTGAACTTAACTGCTAGTTTACAATCCCGTATTTGTATCGTGGGAGAGAATGGTGCTGGTAAAACTACGCTTTTAAAAATTATAACAGGTGCACTAAGTCCAACACGAGGCACAGTGCATGTTCATAGAAATTTGAAATTTGGATATTTTAGTCAACATCACGTAGACCAACTTGATATGCGTGTGTGCCCAGTTGAACTATTGCAAAATCATTTTCCAGGTGTGAATTAATTTTTAATTTGTACAAATGCTACTATTAATAGATTAATTCTATAATCTGTTCTTCATTTAATTACCAGGTAAACCAGTTGAGGAATACAGAAGAATGCTTGGAAGCTTTGGAATAAGTGGTAACTTAGCTTTGCAGACTATTAGTTCTTTATCTGGAGGGCAAAAATCTAGAGTAGCATTTGCACTAATGTGTGCTGCAATGCCAAACTTTTTGGTACTTGATGAACCTACGAATCATTTAGACATCGAATCCATCGAAGCTTTAGGCAAAGCATTGAATACTTGTCAGGTAAAAAATCGTCCTAAATTTTCTCTTAGTTTATGTTATGCAAATTCTATTTTGAATAATCTTCCAGGCAGGTGTTATATTAGTTTCACACGACGAAAGATTAATTCGCATGGTATGCACCGAACTCTGGGTATGTGGAGAAGGATCTGTTCGATGCATCGAAGGTGGTTTTGACGAGTATCGTAGGATCATTGAAAAGGAACTTGAAGTATAAAGATCGTTTTAATTTAATTGCATTATCAGTCTCTGCATTGTCCCGACTCAAGTTACCGATGTGAAAATTTCGATTAATTCAAGTAGATACAAGAAAAGAACGAATGTTTTGTCTTATACCGGGACAATGGAAATTTTTGATTTATTTATCGATGATATCACGGATATTATATTGTCTATTTTAAATAAAATCGTGATCATTATAAAAATCATTGTTTACATATTATATATATATTTCATCATATTAACATGCAATTTGCAAAATAGACTGAGTCTTCAACTTACAAGAACATAGAACTAGGAAAGTTTCACATCGTTTAACTGCCAGCTACAATAAACTATATCTAAAAAAATTCTGATATTTAATATTGTACATTAGTTAATAATAAAAAGTCGTTGTTATAAATAAAGGTATATAAGACTTTGTCCTTATTACAAAACCATTCAGGATATTACATTCAAGATATATATATAATATAAACGCAGTTCTTTTCTTTAAATTTACCATGTACTATCTCAATAATACGACATATCAAAATTTTATACGAGAAATTTGTAGAGCTGTGAAATTAAAAACATTAAAATCAACATTTTATTTTTAATAAACATAAAATGTTCATGATACTTCATAATACATAGTAGTTTTAATACTTTTATTCCGCTTCCTTTTTCTTTCATCTAAACCTTTCATTTCAATGTAATAATATTTCGAAAACTATTAAAACTAGTTGTATAACATAATAAATATAACAAATTACTTGAATGTGCCAAAGAAGTGGTTCTGTATTGTCACAGTTAACCTCCGGATGAAGTATTTAATGATACCATTGTATTGGATATAGAAGACATTTGCATGGGTGGCGCAGGAGCTTGTTGTTTTGCAGCTGGAATTTTCAAATACTTCTATTATTTTTCTCTTGACAAAACTTAAATTCGCTCGATAGTCAGGTAATTACTTTAACATGCAGTTGGATCTTGAAGATGCATATCACGCAATGCAAGCAATTAGCTCAAGTATTTAAATAAGCACCTAGTATTAGTTGCTGTGTTGTAATATATAATAAACAATTAAATTAGTTAAATAAGTACGTGCTTTATTTTTCATACTTAATTTTACTTTGTGCCACATAAATGTACATGCAAAGAGATAAACTTTCTATTCATGAGCAGAAACAATACAAACTAGTTGATTTATGATATATGAATATAACATGGTGACTCATTGTCAGCAGTAAATCATATGCAAGAAATGATGAATATTTTTAGATATGCAAATTTATAAAAATAACTCCGCAGTATACCGCCTAATAGTATGATTCGAAAACGAATATGATGGACTTTTAAATATATCGTTCTCACCATTTCTGCTGCTGTAGACTTTCGTAAACCCCTTAAATTGCTCCGGCGGCGGGAAATTCGCAATAGAATGAAACATATCCGCGAACCGAACCTCTAAATCTAGAGCATTCATCGTCTGTCCATTGCGCATGGAAGAACTCCTTGTGGGAGGTGTTGGCGGTGGTGGCGGCGGCGGGGCCAGTCTTTGATGAGTAGGAGCTGGACGATGCGGAAGGGGCGGAGGTGGAGGTGGTATACAAGGAGCGCTAACAGTTACTCTAGAAGGAGGTGGCGGTGCCACTCTAGTTGCTGTAGAGGGTATATTGTTTGATCTAGATGTAGGTGGAGAAGGAGGTTTCGCGACTGGAGGCTTAAGAATTCGATTCGTAGGCCTCGATTGCGTCTCGTTCAGACAATCCTGAGACTGATGAAGGGAAGGTGGAGTTGGAGCAAGTACAGGAGGTGATCTAGGCAATCGCATACTTTGTGCTCTTGACACACTTCCTCCAGTTAAGTTTAATTTCTTAGGAGGTGGTGATGGTTTGTGCAATGCAGATGTTGATGTGGTAGGTGGTTTGGGAGCAAGAGTAGGCTTTCCAAATCCCTTAGGTGCTTCCATATTAGAACTAGAGTCTGCAGTACTTTGTCCTGGCATTGAGTTTGCCTTCTAAAATGTGACACAAAATCTTCAAATCTATATTAACATATAATTTTTTAGATATCTTTACCTGAACAAATAGTTGTGGCTTTTGAGTGGCTGGTGGTGGAATTGGCGGTGGACCTCTTTTTATACTAGGGACAGTCGATTGACCAAAGTTTGTATTATTAACATTACTATTATTCTTTTCAACTGCAGAAGTCCGAGATCCTACAGGCTTCAATTTAGGAATACCAGTAGGAAATAATCCACCTAGTCCTATGGGACCTCCATTACTTGTACTAATGCCACTGTTTGCTACATTAGAACTATTTTCCTTGCTATGTAAGGAAGAAGAGTTTCCTGATTCACCTCTAACTCTACCTAAAATGATAATAATAATAAGTATCGCTGCCTGAAAAATATACATACTTTATAACTTACCACTAACTACAGGTGCACTTTTATCTACGGTTATAGTTTTCTTTAAAGTTTTGCCAGCTCTAATTGACTGAAGAAGTAAATTTCTATCCTGATCTGCTACCCCAGAACCAGATGTGTTGAAGACAGGAGGTGGAGGTGGAGGTGGTGCAGGCATCCTTGTTCAATTTTTATAAAAGTATTTATCACCTCTGTTAAAATCGTATTATAACAATAAAACGATTAATTTAAATAAATCTGAATCACGATCCTTATGATCAAATTAAATTGTAGACTGTAGCATATAGAATGGCTAAAACACATTTTGAGATAAGATTAGACCTCCTACACAGAAAACAGTGCAATTAGGTTAGCGAAAAAATAATTTCAACATTTTCTACGATATTTTATATTTGTATTGGCAATTTTTATACTTTAGGAACATATGTCGTAAGTATAATGAGACAAATTATAAATAATTTACCTAAAATTGATAAAACGATTCTATCCCCCCAGAGGAACTGTCTTTGAAACTACCGCACTTTGCATCCGTTTCTGATTCACTATGAACGAACAGAATCCACAACATTCCAAATTTTTCCAGGGCCGATAAAAATTCAGATGCACTGATGTTTCTTACGGGTAAAAATTAAAATCGACTCGTTAGACGTATAGATAACTGAATTAATACACATCTTGATAAAAGTCGACCATTTGTTTATAGCATTGACGAGTCATATTCGATCGAACATACATACGTCGAGTTGAATACACCTGAATACACCACACCTGGGAGCTCTTAAACTCATGACAGTGAAATGAGAACAGTACCTTTCTCTTGTAGCTATATTACCATTGGCTACCAAGAAGAGATTCGCAGCCTCGCTTTCCACTATAGAAACACATATCCGTTTTTAAACATTCCAATTGTAATTGTTTCCTTATTCGTTTATGCAATCCGGAAGTTAAGTAAAAATATTAATTCTTAATGTATTAAAAAACCGACAAAATGATTTCCATAAATTAAAGTTGATTAAAAATAAGATATCAATTAAGATGTATTAAAATAAGACTTTTACTATATAAAAAGTAATATTTTATACGTTACATTAAAATATAAAAGAAATACGAAATATTTGAAATACAATATATACATATGTATAA
Source organism: Bombus flavifrons (assembly GCF_040668555.2). Lineage (NCBI taxonomy): Eukaryota > Metazoa > Arthropoda > Insecta > Hymenoptera > Apidae > Bombus > Bombus flavifrons. The sequence goes on along the minus strand of NC_138457.1, from coordinate 5,222,296 downwards.
TTTATAAGGAATATAATTAGCATATAATAACATACAAATATAGGTGATAGAATGAGACTCCTTTCTTAAAGAGAAACTTTCGCCATTATACAAATAAATAAAAGCAATGAAACATCTTACCTTTTAGGTTTTTATTCTGTATATGATTTTATCCAAGTAATAGCCTGAAAAGATTAATCGGATGCAACAGTTATTGTCTCTACATAGCATAACATTTTTCTATATTAAGGTGAAAGACTGAACATATCTGAGAGTCATAATATCAAAAACTGTTTATAAGTGTAAAATTCATTTTGTGCAAAAGATCTTTCTTTTTACAATTAATATACAATTATTATACATATTTACAAAATTCGCCCATCAATACAAAAATAGATTATATACTATATTGAATTACGATAATCCCTGTAAAAAGTTTCCCCTCTCGTTTAGCTGCATCGCAAAATATAATTGCAATAATTTTTGCGAGCTCTCATAAACAATGTAACACTACCTAGATTTTTAAATCTTTCATCGATGTTGTTAACATAACAACCAACGTTTTAACCAACAGCTTTTTTTATTCCTAAACCTTCCAGGCAAATGATCCCATATGGAAAAAACATAATTCTTATTTTTATTCCTTTGTTACATGATTCGTTGGTTCAGGCTTTATTTCATCGATCTGTTCAGTAATAACTATATCAGACTGCTCTGTATCCTTATGCAGAGCGATAATAATTTTTTCTTCCGTGGAAGATTGACTATCTGAGGAACCCTCCTGTGTTGAAGTAGCTGCTTCCTAGAATAGAAAGAAAACTATGAAAAAATAATAATAGACCAACAACATTTTCGGTTTCCATTCTTTTTGTTCATCTCTAAACCGAACTGATCCCAGTCAGATTACAACTCTTCTTACCGTACTCCGAATCTTCGTGTGTGTCTTTATATGTTTCGTCAAATGGTCTGATCGCATGAATTTTTTAGTACACTCAGGACATTGGAATCTCTTTTCACCGGTGTGAGTTCTACGATGCCTCTGAAGCTCATCCGACCTAGTAAATTTCTTACCACAAAATATCCAACTACAAACAAACGGTCGTTCTCCGGTATGCCACCTCAAATGAGCCCGAAGGTGACTGGTCTTTCCATATACCTTATTACAACCCGCTATGTGGCATACATGTTGCCGTTTTCTAGTCATATCTCTATTCCTATTCATATGAATTTCAATTTATAAAATTGTTATGAACTTGAACAAATACAGATTAGTTTTAAAATCCTACCTATCACCATCTCCGCAATTAGGACACGTGCAAGCAACCCTTCTACGATGTTGCTTATTAGAATCCGTCTCGATATTCGCAGACGGTGCAGTAGCTACTTGATGCTGGTGTGATGTGGGGGTAGGCGTTGTTAACGCGTTATTCGATTGAAGAGTTTGTAAAATTTGCCACTTTGTCGGATCGTTCGAATCTAATTGTACGGTTGGAGCAGCAACAATCGGTGCAGCTGCTGTTGCAGGTAGCGTTTGAACGGTGGCGGGCTGAAGAGCACTTGCAGGTATAACTTGCACATTACCTAGACCTGGAATATTTTGCACAGGTATCGACTGAAGAAAACCATTTGTCGCGTTCATTCCACCAGCAGGTTGAAGTTGCATTATACTGCCGTTACCAACACTCCTCATCATGTTACCTTGCTGGGCAGTTAAGCTTGCTAACGCGGATGCAGGAATTAAAGTTAGCTGTTGTGCTTGCGTTCCTGTAAAATATACATATTGAAGTGTTAATATGGTTTTCCTAGTTATAGATAGAGGAAATTCAAATTAACAGTCATTGGTCAATGTACCTGCAATTGTAATTGGCTGAACTGCAGGTTGTGTTGTTTGAGCAGCAGGAATATGTATAACTTGGCCGCTAGCTAATTGTCTAGCATCAATACTGGCTACTTTTATGTCACCCTCGACTGACTCTGGTGGTCTTGCTAATGCTGATAACGTCTGTACATCGATCTTCTGTCCATCTTTTGTGGTAATTACGTTGTTGCTTCCCTGTATTGGCCTTCCAAGTGCACCGATTCCAAGTACCTATAGAAGATGCAATAAATATAAACATTTAATTGTAGACATAAAAGATAATTAACTCTCTTAATACATCTTCTACAATCTTTCACCTGAACATTGCTTGGAGTTGTTACTGTTGTGCTCCAAGTTGCTACAGTTGAAGATGGTGTGGATGATTGTTGTTGCGCTTGTTGAACTTGTTGTTGCTGCTGCTGTTGTATAACTTGCTGTACAACTTGCTGCACTTGTTGCTGTTGTTGCTGCTGCACTTGAGCTTGTGCCGCCTGCTGTTGCTGTTGCTGCTGCACAGACTGTACAACCTGTGGTTGAGCTTGCTGTTGCACTACTTGCTGTGCTTGTTGCTGAGCAACTTGCTGAGCTACTTGTGTTACCTGTTGATTCTTATATCAAAATTATTTTAATAAAATCGTACATTGTTATATGATTTATTATTTCTTTTTATATTTACTTGTAAGCTTTGAAGTTGTGGTATGTTAGCAATCTGGACTTGCTGAATTTGTCCATTAGGTGTAATTATTTGAGCTACTTGTGGAATTTGCTACAAATAAATTTTATTTCAAATAATATATGTATACTAATTCTTATCGCACAAAAATTTGTATTCGCGTAATCAACATACTTGTGTGATCTGCGGTATCATCTGCGTGGCAGGCACATTGAAAACACTGGATAATGCTTGAACTGGAAAATGTACAGTTTGATAAACTGTCTGTCCATTACTTGCAGTAACTGGTACTTGCACAGGCACAGTTTGTTGAACATGTTGCATAGGAAACTGAAGAGGTCTAACTTGTACACTTTGCCCTAAATATAAAAAATATTTAATGAAATCTGCTACCTTTTATAAAAGTAATCTGATAACAACGGAACACATACCTGTTGGTAACTGAACAGTTTGCGCAGTGATATTCTGTATAATAGAAGTAGGAAAGACACTGGGTGCTTTTATCAAACTAACTGGCTGTGGTGTAATAATAGTCTGACCATTAGCCAGTTGTACTTGCTGGCTAGCAAGTTGAACTTGTTGGCCATTAGCAGTGGCGAATTGCATTGTTGGTTGGCTTTGATGATGTCCTCCTGCAGCAGACATAGCTGAGGATGGGATGAAAAGTGCTTCTTGGCCATCAATGTTAACGGTTTGCATCTGTGGTATAACACTATAACTGAGTTGTTGTTGCGGTTGTTGCTGTTGCTGCGATTGTTGCTGTGTTTGCTGTTGTTGAGACTGTTGTTGCTGTTGCTGAAGCGCAGCTTGAGCCTGAGTACTGATCAACTGAGCACCCTGAAGTAATTTTTACATCTTAAAAGAAGAAAGAAAAGAAGCAAACCATTTAATATTCTTCTAAAAGCATTTCTCACCTGCAAGAATTGTTGAGGCAAAGATTGTACAGAAATGGTTTGTGCTCTTTGTTGATCATGCTGCGGTTGCTGAGTCTGTAAAGGCACAAAATTTTGCAATTGTTGCAAAGTAATGACTTGTGGCTGCTGTTGTTGCTGTGCTTGTTGTTGAACATCTTGTTGCTGCTGCAATTGCTGCAAAACTGCTGCATTTGTGGTTAAGAAACGAATTTGAGGTTGGGCAGTTTGCTGTTCCAATTGCTGTTGTTGCTGTTCAGCTTCATCCTGCTGCTGCTGCTGCTGTGTTTGTAAGAGATCATGATCTTCGATCTCCTCCTGTCAAATAATTTCAACACTCCTCTCATTTCTGCATACTTTATTTCTATAGAAATAATTAAATCAAATTTCTCAATCGTTTCACCTGACTGATACTTCTCCCATCCACGCTTCGTTTCATGATAAATATATGTGTAGTATATTCTTAACACAAACAAGGTCGTCGTCAACGCCAAATTTATGCAGATTACCCTTATGCTAGGAATCCATTCTTGACTATACCAAACAGGACTGACTATTTAGTCCGTGGTACGCGGAAACACCCGCTGGAAGAGCGTTTAATCTAAAAAATTCATTAGTTGGTTAAACCCGCTCTATTTTACTTTATAACTACTTAAGGTATGAATCTCCACCGACTTAGCTACAATCGTAACTACCCTGCCACTTGAACACCGCATCTGGCTCCGTTTTTCTTTTTCTTTTATTTCGAGTTAAAGTAAACGATACTTGCGACTCAGGTACATCGCGATTGAACGAAAATGAAGTAAAAATGATGCGAATAAAGCCGTAGCGTCGAATGAGCAAGAGACACGAACGACTTAAACGATATCGACACGTGCGAAGACCACTCTCCGAAGACAAAGAAGGCCAGAGAGCACTCCTCGAGAACCCAATCGAGGACCGCCTCTCTACGCCCCTGTTCCTGCCGCCCCACCCGCAGCCGCTCGAAATATTGCCCACCGTGGCAAGGACGCGCATAACCACCGACACAGAGGCGCACTGTATGTCGTCACACCCGCCCACTCGGTCGTTTGTCGACTGTCCGCCTCACCAACACACTCACCTACACGCGATAACGGGGAAGGCAGCCTCACGATGCAGCCTCCACCCACTTTGCACATGGGACTCCACCTAACTCGCGAACAGCACGTGGCTCCTCCGCAGAAACGTCCACTATGTACTCCCGCCACTCGATTTTTTCCTTAAAAACCAGGATGATAAGCCTTCCGTGCTCGCTACGCTTCCTGTTTCATCTGTTCGGCCCGGTAGCTGTCCCTGAGACGGCCATAATAGAACACCACGAATAACTAAACTTCAACCTAAAAGATTTTACAATATTGTAGATTACAAAGAAGTTGATAATGAACAGAAAAATAAATACAGTACAATAATATTGTGTTATGTAAAGTAATGCATATATTCGCCATATATATATATATGTATATATATATATATATATATATATATATATATATATATATATATATATATATATATTCGCTGTTTTAGAAATGCATTTCCATGTATGCATCTATACACCGACGTGCATACTCAAGCGTTGCGTGGTACGCGCGCGCACACTATTCTCGAAGCGATCGCGGTCGACGATCTACGTCCTCCTTCTTTGGTCGATACACTCTCTGTTATAGTGGAAACGTTTTTTTTACAAAAAGAAATACAATCAAACGAGATTCAACTACGAATTCTTTGCCACGATGGTTCAACTAATTTCCTTGGTAACACCAGAAGATTGACGCTATGTTCAAAGTTGCCGCCAAAAGTACAGATATAGGACAAGCCAATGTTCTTCTTTTTCTTTCTGATGATCGACGAAAAAATTACCTAGCGGATACTCTATAACCGAGAATTTCCGACGAAGGAACAATCTTACGCTGGTTTCGTATCACCTTGCGCACGATTTGATTTCAACGTGATTTCAACATGTGCACGTAGACTCGCAACGTGTTGGTCGGCCGTCCCTCGCGAAAACAGGGCTACGAATACCGCTATGAGAGGACTACTTTCGCCGTGGGGCGGTACACAAGGTGGCAACGTCGCCGTACGCCAAGTGCGAGGATCAAAGCTCTGATTGGTCGTTGGTTATTCGTGATAGTTGGCACCGAGCAGAGGTTCGTTAGACAGGGGCGTACGCAGAAACCGTCGGACGCCCACCCCGTCGAAGAGGGATAAACGATGCACACCTCCTACTTTCTCTGGCCTTCCTTCCCCTCTTTTTACCAATACCCCCGGTCAGGGCCACGCTTGAGCAGGGTCGCGAACATCGGCATATCGTTGTTATAGAGCAAACTCACTCTCTCTCCTTCTTACTCTATCACATTATAGAACGCTACTGATTGCCTGATGCCGACGTTTATAGGGAGAAGGGAGGAGCTGTTAGTACTCCCTCGCTATGCCGCCGCCCTTCTTTTCATAATCAGAAACAAGCTTCACGAAACGAATCTCTCTTGCTTTAGTTGGCCATGTATGGAGTGGCCGAGTAGGTTATGTGTTGAATGTGATTCAATCCTGAAGGCTACTTTAATTGGAAGTAGTGATGGGTTGTCTCAAGCATTTCAAGAATATCTGAATGTGGCGAAAATTCAAATCAGTTCGAATACGATTCGATACCCTAAAACTTATGAAAGTTCTGGACCTTGAAAGTCTTGGAAATCTTGAAAGTTCTGCAACTCTTGTAAGTTTTAAAAGCTTAACGTGTAGTCAATATTTGACAGCATTTTGAATATTTTAATCCAAATACATACATTGGTATAAAATATTAAAGATAATCTAGAAAGTTTGAGATATTGGAAATGCATCTACGCGAACGATTTCCAAGAGTTTTGAAGTATTGAATGATATTCGAATCACTTCGAATTTCAGCATTCTTAAAAAACATTGAATCATCTCAAAACTGACAATGAAATTCGAATGCCCATCATAAGTTGTATTTCTATGCGATCCAATCCTGCAAGCTACTTCAATTGGAGGCTATGAATCTATCAATGATTTTCGATCAATCATATGTATTTTCTACACTTTTTTTAAGGACTCAATTCACGTATTGATTTCGTTAAAAAGTGGGTACTTCGTACATAGGAACAGCAATTTTTCAGCAAGGTGTATAAAAATATCGATTACATTTAGTTCGATAGGAAGGGATTGATAATATACAGAATACAGAACGATATAAAAATAATTTACTTAACAAAAAGTATATAATCTCATACTGCTCCAATTTGAGGTTATGAATTTACCAATATTTTTTTATATTTTGTACTTTTTTTGGAACTCATGGTTAATCTATTTATTTCATTAGAATTTATCTGGTGCATAGCAATAGGAATTTTTCAGGTAGGTACCTGGAAATATTGATGAGGTTTAATTAAATAAAAAGGAATGGATATTATATAGAAGTGGTATACATTTGACATGACAAAAAATAACATATTTATCTGGAAGGACTGAGATGTAAAATAAGTCCAATATGGCTTTTATTAAGTCAATGGTAATGACAAGTGAAATAAATTAATCTCTAACATCAACCGTATGTTGTAATTGCATGATGTTAGTAACAATAAATTAAATAAGTAGTTACATTTAAGTAATCAGATAATCTACATATAGACTGTTTACTAATATATATTAGCAATTAACGTAATTTATAAATAAATTCTTCTTCAAGAATTCTAAAAATAATATCGAGCTTACAATCCAATGGCGTGTATGATTATGTCACATGTAATGTGTACCTAAACAGGGAATTATTCACAATACATGCTTGACGATTTTGTTACAGCAAGTCTAAAGTAACAAACTTAGAATAACATCATGTATTTCTTTATACCAAACTGCATTTTCTAATTGCGTTAAACTAGAATTTATTTTCTGTAACATCAACTTTTTGTAATTATGAAAGCATACGTTCAATGATTATGGCATTTAAAATGCTCGACGTTCGTGTAAGTATATAATTTTCTAAAAATTGTACCAACTCAGTATACAATGATATACCTAGTCATAAATACGTTTCTTAATCATATTGATGCATTTAAAGAGTTATATACAGATTAGAACATATCTGTTCTATTCCTTAATGAAAACTGAAACACTGTACATAAAAATATTTACATATTAAAATTGAAATTCTTGTTATGGTCGTGTCCTTTTTCCGAAGTTGATCGTTAAAATAGTTAAGATTCAGCGCAGCCGTAATTAATGTACATTTACGCGCTTAAAATCTTCCCTCTTATCTTCATCTCGATCATTTTGAGCTTGCAAGCTAACTGCAACGAAGGTAGAAAGTCGTTGTATAAAGTACGAAAAAAGATAAATAGGTCTACAAAGTAGTAATCCTAGAGTATTTGTACTAGAGTGGGCTACAATTGAAGTTCAGAGTGAACAATGATTCTGTCATAATGAATTCGTCGTAGAACTGCGTTTTGAACGTGTAAATTGCTTTTAGAAGCGTGCAGAAAATTGTACAATGCCACAGAAAATGAACCTCCTACAGTCCACCGCCTGATCTCTCTACACTGATCTGTTTCTTCAGCATATCTTTCTCGTGTTGCGCCTCTTCCATCTCTGCCATCCTTGCAAAACGTGAATATGCCACGTGTCCAGATTTAATGGCCGACATCATCTGCGTCAAATTGAGAAAAATTAGTTTTAAAAATTCGAAACGAGAAGAAACCTGGTTCCATGAACTTGGTGATAATCACAGTTTCATAGTTTGGCACAAGAGCAGCATGATACTAAAATATGTTGAAAGAAAGAAGTAAAAGAAGTAGAGAGGTTCGAATATTCATAGAAATATTGTAGTCACAACATCAGAACAAGACACACTTTGATTAGATTAGATTATTGTAATCTATTAATATGTAATCAGGTCTAAACTATTCGTGCAACAAAAAAGAGAATATTAAAAAATTTGTTACGAGAAATTATGATAAAATAAAGGAATACAAATGTTATTGGTATCTATCGTTATCCAACAGATCTTTTGTGCGATTATTTTTTTTTTTTTTTTGTTAAAACTGAACTAGTCCTAAGTAATGTTAAAAGATATGTAAATATATATGTAAAATAATGCAACAAAAGAAATTTGAGAAAAAAAGAAATTTGAAAGCGGCTGCAAGACTATACGACAAATCCGTGCGTGCGAGCTTTCACAGACCTGAAGATATTCGTCCAACTCGACCTGACCATTCATATTAGTGTCGATTTCGCGTAGTATTTCATGAAGCTCTTCACCAGGCACTTCCTTGTCACCAAACAACTGCGAATGGTAAACAAATGTTTCAATTAAATATATGCTTTACGATTTACCTGCAGATAATCTTGTAACTCCATTTGCCCATTGTAATTGAGATCAATTTCATTGAGCAAAGTGTGCATCTCATCTTCTTTCAGTTTTATGCCAAGTACCTGTACATCGACAATTACACGTATAATGAAAACAAAAAGAAAATAAAAAAATAAATTTAACATAAAATTAATACTATGTTTTATGCAAACCTTAAGTCCCCGTCTGATGTCGTTAATGGAAACATAGCCTTTGTTGTCTTTATCGATGATTCCAAAACGTTTAATATACAACTGAATTTCTTCCTTCGTGAGGTTGATAGGAATTTTGTCACGAGACGCGCGATTAACCATTTGTCCCATTTCATTAGCGAGGAAGTCACTAGCCTCTTTATGCTGTCTTTTCTTTTCCTCCGGTGTCCAATGTAATTCTTCTCCCATAATGTCGATAATTACCGGAAGAGCTTCTTGTGCTGCTTGGACGTTTAAGAAGGCTAATCTCAATCGTCTTGCAATCATATCAATTGCTGTTCTCGCGTATTCACGAACTCCATATCGAATCTAAAATTAATAGCGATTAATTATTATAATGAATAAAGAAAGATACATAAAAAATAATGATTGATAGTATTTACCTCAGCGTCGATATATGGGAATTCAGGATGAATCTTTTTGCCTATAATTGGCCACCTTTTACCAGTAAGGGAAGCCATTTTTGCTACAGCAAATGCACGGTCTCCATAACTCTTGGCCATATGTTGCGCAACCTCACATTCCAAGCCAAAATCTTGTACTAATCTGATGTACATTGTTGGACTCCAACCATGAGCTCCCTCGAGGAGAAAACCATTTGTTTGACAGGGTCTTTCAGGCTTTAAATTGCAGGCTTAACAAATAATATAAAAATTAAAAATAAAACTTAACAAATCTCTATCGTACATATACATCATGTACTATACCCTTGATAGCTGTATCGATAGTTTCCTCAGCCATCGCTCTGTACGTTGTCCATTTTCCTCCAGCTATCGTGATAAGTTTCGTGGGACTGACATGTACAATGTGATTTCTCGCAAGGGACTGGGTATTTGGTTTGTTTGGATCGGAGACAAGAGGTCTAATTCCGCTCCAAGCGGACAAGACATCTCCTCGACGAACTTCAACGTCCGGATTGAGGTAGTTCTTCACTTCACGTAAAATGAACATGATTTCATCCTCAGTGGGTCGCGGATTATGCGTTATTTCGCAGGGTAAATCAGTCGTTCCTGCGATCGTTTGTTTCTGCCAGGGTAAGAAAAAGATCACTCGGCCGTCACTCGTTGATGGATCCAATAAACCCATCTGATCGGGGCTATAAAAATGAAATTAATACATATAATTAATGTATGTTTTTCTTAACCATGCTTCCCAAGTTCAAGTTTTATAATCTATTCAGTTATTCACCTGTAATAGCCTGGAAGAACAATATGAACACCAGAAGAGGGACAGCAGATTTCTTTAACGTTCTGGTCATCCATTTTTCTGATATGGTCGGTGAAAGGCCCCGTTGCGTTTATTATTGCCTTTGCCTTTACATCCCATTGTTCACCCGTAAGTTCGTCTTTCACTCGAGCTCCAGTAAGGACTCGATTACCATCCTTCGTGCAGAAAAAATTTTATTCCGATAAACAATCTATCTTCACATGGCTCTTATTACATATGTATAATCAGATAATATTGATGCCAATACCTTATCGAGGCCTTTCAAGAGATTAACAACTTTAACATGATTTACGACCGTGGCACCATGTCGTGAGGCAGTTAGTGCAACTGCCAAATTCATTCTGGCATCATCCTGTTGACCTGTTACATCAAAGCAATATGAAATTACAGCATGCTTGAAAGAGTTGATAAAGAATAGCACAATAGAAATACCATCATAGTAAACAATAGCTCCTGTGAGTTTATCTCCTTTCAGCATGGGAAACAATTCTAGCGCATCCCTCTTGCTGAGAAAGTACGATGGTCTAACTGTCTTGCCTCCAGCAACAAGATCATACATTTTTATACCAAACCAGTAGTAGGGAATTTGCCACCACCTGTTGAAGATAAGTGGATTTTGATTATTGATTTCATATCGAACAGGTAAAAACAATTAAGTAATAAACATCATAACATACGTGTAAACAGGCAACATGATAGGCAGAGGATGAGCCAAATGAGGTGCGCTGTGTAACATAGACGCTCGTTCATGCAAAGCTTCTTTGACCATTCTGTATTGTTCCACATCCAGTTGTAATATAGCCTTCTGTAAGTAACGGACTCCTCCATGAATAAGCTTAGTACTCCTAGAGGATGTACCAGAAGCAAAATCATCTGCCTCGATTAATGCCGTCTTCAAACCTGGAAATTAAAAATAGCATATGATTAATAGATAACTATCTAAGGTTTTTTATTTATTTAAAGTTGCATTACCTCGTGTACATGCATCTAACGCACATCCAGCTCCAGTCGCACCACCACCGACGATAAGAACATCGTACTCTTCGTGATTCTTTAACGCCTTCACTTGTTCTTCCCTGGTTGGCAAAGGTCTTTTCGATGGTCGTGATTTCTGTACATCCGCGTGTACCTAATAAATAAAGGAATATTGTATCAAGCGAACTACAACTAATTTTACACAATACGTCCTCCGAGATTAATATTTTTATTTGATCATTTTGATTATAAATAAATTTCTGATGTTTACACATTTTTGGGAAAATTTAAGATTCCAGAAATCTACGAAATACATATATGTAGTATGCAAAAATATGTAAAATATTTAAAGTAGAGCACTTATTATCATATTTAGTGGATGAAACAAATTTCTATCTAAATTCTATTTCTTTAATTATATGCATAAAAATATAAAATTTCATAAAATTCATCTATTTATAAATCAGTTTTCATAAATGACACGATACTAGTCGATAAAACAGTTGAAGATAGAGCGGGTCATTCAAAACAAAAGAGCATTCCCCGCGTATTTATTAGTACAGATTGAAGCTATTCTTCGCTTATCATCGTATAGGAGCATGGGGCAATTATCGTAATAGACGACCCTATACCAGTGTCGTCTTGGACATAATCAACTTTAGTCACCTCGTGATAGAATCAATTGCGATCGCGATTCGTGTCACTGTATCAATTTGATTTGTCGGGTATAATCAAGTTTGATAAATATCGGTCTCGTGCTTACATTTCCATACAATAAATAAAAAATTTTACGTTGGTTTTTATTTTTATTTTCCTTAACTTTTGTTTATATATTGTCAAATCAAAATGAAATAATCCTATATTCAGACGGGCCATAGCTTCGAAAAACAATCGTGTATCAAAATAGACGAGCATTCCTGATAGCTCGTCCTGGCCTGGCACAGACCTTTGCAGCAGTGAAATTTTGGTATCCACGTGACTGCTAACTTGGTAACTTGGTGACACGAAACACTACAGCCTTGACTGCCAGCGTAAATTATAGTTACTAATAGCTTTCGTTAAACTATAAGTCAAACTGAAAAATGCAATAAACAATTGAAATTTTATTGCGATGATGATGCTGGCCTCTTTCGATATTTGCACTTAAATAGCATTTCTTTTAAACGCTGTACATTCTCAGGAAACGAGAAAGAAAAAAAGATTCAAGAGCGATAATCAAAATTGTTAATACGTTTGATTGCAAAGAACAATAAGAAATGACTAAAAAATTTTCTGGTATATAAAAAGGGTCCAACAAATCCATCTTCGCTGATATCTCACTGCCTTTGTTCCTGCGATTTTTAACATAATCCCACGAGTGAGTTCCAAACGGAAAATTCCATATCCCTTGCACGATTAGCTTTTACAAAGAAGAAATCATAACCAGCAAATAAAGAATGAAATAGCGAGAACATAATATGCAAAGTAAAATATTCAATATATTGGGACATGCCATATAAATAATTCTCAGCTTTTCTGAGAGCTAAGTTTAAGGCAATAGTTTTCTAAAATTGCAATTGAAACTTAATTATTTATATTTAATTTGAAAAATTAATTATTGATTAACTTTGCCAATTAGTAATTTTTTATTCTCATCTAGTATATGAAAAGTAACGTCAGCATTACTTATGAGATGATCAGATAATACGTAGAAAGTGCAACAAATTTTTGTCTAGGTTCCATTCTTCCAATATGAATTTTTAGCATGAATTTGCATAAACATTCACGATCTAATAAAGTTGATTATACTTACGGTATTATCGGTCATTAACAGATAAGAAGTAAGAGCACTAGCACCGATGGCACTTGCACCACCTACTAATAGCTTTAGCGATGCCATTTTATTACGTCTGTTATGATGGAACAACCCTTTCGGAAAGATCTGGAAATAAACGAAAATACGCTTGTATTACTGTTGCTCACGTCAACCGCGGTTTAGAAATTACGTAAGACGAGAACGGAATAGAAAAATAATTATAGAAAGATACGACAAAGGGTTGCTAAACGGCGAAATTTCTACACGAATAAGCGTTTGTTAAATTAGGAAAAAATATCGTTATACAATGATAAGATAAATGATAAGATAAATCGAATTGATAGCTATAAAACTGAAGATATAATCTTTCGGACGATTAATGCCCCTGATCTATTTAGTGAATCACCATCCAGATTTTTTGGCAATACATCAACAGGTGCAATTTGAACGACAGTAACAAGGAAACAAATACAGTGGAATTTTGGTTATTCGAACAAATTAATACTAAGCTTTCACTATCCGAACTATGATCAAGCATAATCTCGTACTATTTCGTAATACGTACAAACACTTATTCTTATGAGTATATTAATACATGCAATTATTTATTTTTATTCAAAATAAATTCTATATGTCAAAGGAGGAACGGTTGAAATTGTAACACTTCAATCCTAATATGTTTCAACTAATAAGAAGAGATGGAGAGAATAGCTACTTAGTGGACAGTGAACTTCTATTATCGGAACAGCCTTGTCCTCCTGTTCGTTCGAATAAACGAGATTCTACTGTATTAAGAAGGGATACGACAAGAATGTTATCGATGAGGATTTAACCTAATTGTTTACAAATCAAAATTTGAGTTTGATCATTTTTATGTGTTTTATGTAAAAAGCAATGTAATGTACAATGATTTTAGGTATTGATACAGCTATGAAAGCATAGAGTTACATAGTTCGTTGGTTTCTTTGCAAAGATTTAAGTTTTAAAAATGTTTATTGGCAGTTATCCCGGAATATTTTTGTCCTGATTAAACGTGACATACCGATTCTTTATTTCTTTTGCATCGGATCATGTGATATACTGATGTCTCATACGAGACATCGTACCTACACTGTCTTACTTACGTATACAATGATGTAATAGACTTTAGTCTAGTGATTAAGAGCCATGGGTGCAAAGTGAATTACTTGATAGTGGTGCTATAATTAACCGGCTAGAACTCACTCTTACTGAGTGAGGAAATCCGTCTTGATAAATCTATTGCATACATTCAACGGTTTCTGTTGAATTATCAGTTATAAAATACGTGATTGATAATGAATACGGAATATATGTAGTTACTATGTAAACGTAGTATAACGCGATGTAATACGCAAGGTTTATTAAAATCACTGGTTGGTTGTCTACGATTTTGTTAAAACTTCGAATGTCAGGAATTTTTTTTCAAAAAGTACTACGACATATTAACCGATTTTTAGCAAGATGCATTATGATTACACGTTTCAAAGATATATTATGTATTAGGTAAAGAAAAACGCGTTTCTACTTTCTGGTAATAAATATAGCGATTATTTTAAATAGTAATAAAAAACATTGACGCAAATAAGGCATAATCATTCCCTATACTATCGACAGTTTAATTACTTCTTCTCTTCAAATTTTTATTAATAATTTTTGTACATATGTTCGGGTTATTATGTTATATATATATATATATGTTATATTATACTAATATAACTATTAACCAATAAAAGTAACTGATATATTTAATTGAAATATGATACATAGTAAGATGCACGTGACTCTGACGCACTATTTTTTATCGGGTGACGTGTTCGTCTTAATTCATGAATTAAGGTAATTCAAATAAAAAAGTAAGAGCAAATAGAAAATATGAAATCATTACATATAATTGGCACTTGTCTAATCACAGAGTTACTCGTCTTTCAAGTATCAAAAAAATAATTTACGTTATGCTATTCACTATGAGACCTTGACAGTCCCCTAAAACACGTGGAATTACATAAGCAGTATTAATCAGCAAATTCTAATATTCACAGTTTCCTTTCTATTTCTCTTTTTTTTTATGAATGTCAGATGCATCGAGATATAACATATGCGAAATATCTTATGAAAATGGAGAAACTGATTGGATTGGATGAAACTAGTCAACACTAGTTGAATCCTATGCTATTGTTCTTCTCAAAGCAAACGGAGTCATAACATTTCCATAATTTTTATAAATATTAAAGTACGCGTATATTACGATAATGCAAATGTAGAGACCGATGTCGTAAAGCTACGTTTTAAAATAGCACCCAAATCTCGTGCCAAATGATTTGGAATGTCATCAGTATTTGTATTGTAACTGTACTCATTATACAATACAGATATACATCACAATATTATGAGTGGGAAAAAAAAAATATTCACTAACTTTCTCTTATTTCAATATGGATGAATGAATGAAATCTCGTAAACAATCCATTCTTTAGTTACATAAATCGACCTCAACGTATCACCACCTTCTTCTAATTAAAACTTCAGTGATCATAGGAGTTAGTTTATAAGGATTTCTATAAAAAAATTCATAATTAACATCACCTTATCTCTTCATTAAAAAATGTAAAATAATTTAGTATGAAAATGAATGATTTATTATCTATATGCAATAGTTCATAGAATGTTCTTTGCTGTAGTAGCAATTGACATTTGTGACATTACTGATAACGCTACTTACTGTGAAACAAATTGACAGCTATGAGAACTTGAAAACACTCGCGCACAGTGGTGGTGAGTGCGATATATGAAACTAAAAATTAACGATAGACATATTCAACGAGGATGCCGGTACACATTTCACTGACTCGCGCGAGCGAATGAACCATAGTGAACGATCAAACGACACTTAATAAAGATGTAAACTGACTGCCTCAGCGACATCTTTCGAACATTTTTCTATCTATTGAATGGCGCGCCTAATAAAATGTAAATCAGTTTATTCGCTTCTTTTCGTCTGTGGATAGAAAGATTAAATCCTGAAAAAGACATAATATACTTTTACATTAGAATAATGGATTTCTTCATTCAAAGATATATAAAATTTTTCTCAATCAATTATATTGTTTTATATTCACATTTTGTTTTATACAAAACAAATGATTTCCTTTCACGATGTCAAAAAACAGATTAGTCAAAAATACTCAGTTCCTTATTATTTGTTACTCGCAAAAGTTCGTAAAATAGTGATTTTTTTATCTTGGTTATCTTATGTAGCATAACTTACATATGAATTATATATTATTCATACCAGAAATAAAATAATTTTTCATTATTTTACAGCGATTTATCTCTATAAACGATAGACACTCGTTTCATCCTGAACAGTTATAGGGTTGAATATACATAAAAGTCTTGTGTATTAATTAGACATAAAATAACATCCGAAATCTTAATGCTAGTAACAAGTGAATTCACATGTTGACTATGATCTAACAAAATAAGAGATGTAAACATAGTACAAATGCACAGGATGTATGATGAATGGATGTACAATAAATAGCAAAAATCATTGCAAAAAGATCAAAACACACAGCGTAGCTAATACCTACTATTTACACAAATTGTTATATCAAAATATATGATCATTTTTATTACACAATTAATTATGTTTTCTTTCTTTTCGTATTATCCTCTTGAGCCCAAAACGTGAGCTAAAAATTACACTTCGTCAGATGCAAGTACTTCTCTATCAGTGGGTGAAGATGACTTGTCTTTTCTCTCATCTTCTTTCATTTGAAGAGCAACCGCGGACTCAAGCACCCGTATCCTACCCTCATGTTTCACAATCACCGCTTTTAATTTTCGCATTTCCTCCATAAATTCTTTTAAACGTTCTTCCTGTAAAACAAACAACCATATCAACAATTTCGTCAAGAATAAAGTTACGAGTGACGTACAGTAATGCCTGCCGATGCTTGTGTAGTATTTTGTGCAGAATTCGAGGAGGCAACTTTTGCTCCTTTGCTCAATATGTTTGACTTTTTATGTACTTTCAATTCGTTTTTGGCTACTGAGGGTTGATAACCGTCCCTCAGAGAGATCAGTATGGGATCTGCATCGGTTCCATTTTCCCACTCTTCGGCAGAAATCGCAGCAGTGTCGCCGGGGGTATCGGGATACAAATCTTCTTGAAATAATTCTGACTGGAAACAAATAAACGATATTAAAACGATTAAAAAGAAAAACGCTTATTTATTCGGTATTCAGAATGTGTATGAATTGTACCTTTCTTGGTACAGTCATAGAGATAACCTGGCAAAAGCCTGAGTTGTTGAGCCGGTAAAATCTAGTTATTTCACAGCTATTAACATCACAGCCTCGTTTTGGCATCATTCCTATACCTCGTTGAGGATCAGGAGTTTGAAACGTATTGATATAATGAACAAAGGGAGGTTCAGGGGTAATTTCGAAATATCGAATCACAGAATCACCCTTCCCACATAAATACACTAAATTCGTGTCGGAATCGTACAAAGGAAACATAACTCCATTACTTGTATCCAATTCGACCATAACTATAGGTTCACCTAACATATCTGGAGCACGTAGAGAATATTGCCTCTCAGACATTTTACTGAAACCTGTGGTAAATATCAAGCCTCCCCTGAAAACACATTAAACACACATCTTTGTGGATACAGTTTTATATTTATATATTCATAGATACAAATATAAGATCCTACAAAAATATACAAATCAATAAAATATATGTTTAAATATGATATCCTTCTCTAATTTAATAATTTACTTTCATTGCTTTTTGAATAATCTTATTCAAGTTAATCATCAAAACTGAATAACATCCACCTTGTTACAACATTTGAAAACTGTGTCTTTTGTATTAAATACACACGTGTGAAATAACATGAAACAAATAAAATGATTATTAAGAAATAGTGTTGTTTGCCCAACAAATTATTTCAACTTGTATTTTAAGCAGAGATCAGTGCACCAGCTCTGTCACTGAATTTTGTAAAATATATATACCTGAATCGATCTGTCCGTTTTTCGAAACAGATATTACCAGCATTCAAAACTGCATTAATGATTTTTTAGATATTAGCGTAGTTATTTCACTGTATTCTGTACTTGTTTGCCAACATATACGAAATGTTATATTTTAAATGATATATATACGATACTTACTGAAACTTTTATGCGGATACTACACAGTGGACACCTTGATATTTGCATTTATTAAGCTGACATCCCCCTGACGAGTTGCATTTTCAATCTTCAAGTTTTCCATTAAAAAATACCAAATCTCGCACTACACAAATTGGAAAGACCATGTGATAATAAAAAATAAATGTATTCTTAACGAGCAAATAGAAGTATCAATCACATGTCATTAAAAGATACTATAGCCTGCTATAAACATAGTCTGTTTTGAGATAAACATCACATTTATCTTTACATTTATTGTGTAAAAAGGCGGATGTATATTGTTTGATGATTATTTAATGTGGAAGATATGTTGATAGTGTTTTGCATAATCAAGGTATTCATTATTCCTAAATACATATTTCGGTAACATTTATTTGAAACTTATTGGTTTTTATGTGCACAATGGTAGAAATATTTGTGATTAAATATATGTATAATTAAAAGCTAAAAGGGCTTATCCACATTGATAAATACCTACTGGAAAGAAATTTACATACCTAAGAAAGATTGCACGAGTTGCTTTACTACCTTCGTGTGCAATGGCTTCTTCTAATATCTCTCCAGTTCTTGGATCCAAAATTCGAATCTTTTTATCTTTACAAGTAGTAACTACTCTGGAACCATCCCAATTCCAACATGCAGAATAAATCATATCTGGATGACAATCTATTCGTACTATGGCTTCTCCTGTGCCTACATTCCAGATCAATACAAGATTGTCAGATCCAGCTGTGAGCAATATGTTCAATGCTGTAGGGTGCCATAATACAAGGCCAACTCTGCGCTGATGCAGCTGGAGATCTACCACAGATTCGGTTAATGTCCTAGAAATACCACCATCAGGTATTTGCCATACTTTAACTACGCAATCTTCGGAACCTGATGCTATGATATTATCATTATGAGGACACCATGCAATGTCTAATACAGGACCTTTATGTCCACCGACTAAAGGATAATCTGCTGGTATTCGACCTACCTATAATAATACAAAGATAAAATATAAAATAATAAAATTAACGTGAGAATTACTTGCTAAATATCTAATGAAATAATAAATAATATGCTAGTACAGTGCTTAACTTGAAATTGAAAAAAAAAACGAAAATGACAGAGAGATCGAGGGTGAAACTTACTTTGTTATGCGGTAAGACTATGAAAGCACCACCGCCTGCAGATTCTACGATGATAGCGAGAAATTTTGGATTCACGGCGCAAAAGGTTGAATCCCATGAGGACTTCGATACCCTTATATTATCGTAACATTGTTCACGTTTTAAAGCCGTCCCGTACACGTGGCGGAACTTGCTGCTGCGCACCACACGGAAAGACATATCTGCACCTACTTTCGGTGACAAACAAAAAGCGAAGGGAACAATGATTAACCTAAAGAATAAGGATGGTACTTTGCCGTGTGCGGTTATTATGATTATTTTAATAAATTATTGTTACGTGTCCACCGCCAACGTGGGCGTCGCGTGGACCATCCCCGTTTTATAAATAGATTCCCCACCCTTGACGTGTTGAAATGAGCGCGACTGAAATAAGAATATTTTTCGAATCCCGACTTTTTACTGTTTATAAGTTTAATGTTTCTCCCCCAGTCTTCTCGACCTCAGGGCTGCCAATTATCACGGATATCTCGGAAATATTTGATAGACCATAATTGATCAAACGAAAAATAGATCTGATCCACCCGAAATAAACCGGCCGCTGCTTTTATGCGACGATGATTCACACCGATCGTCATAGCGTTCCTGAATTTACATTACTGTACTCCGTCCGGTCCCGTCTAAGGCATGGATTGCAATCCAAATGCTTCGTTATTTCGATATTTTTGGACAAACGTTTGATCACTAAATTCGCGGATATCGTGATTTTTGACGTTATGCCAATATCGAGGAGCAACCCGGGGGAGTATCGAAATTTCCCCACTGCTGGAGAACGCATTTAGGTCAATTGTATTCTCCGTTCGTGCTCCAATGAAATATCCTTCGTGAAAAAAATTAACATATTAGAAATCAGATTATCTGTGTTCAACTTAAGAGCGAGATAAGTAGAGCAGAATTGTTTTACAGATGCGAGCAAAACCACAATTACAAGTGCGATTTACCTTCGACTATTTAAAGAAATACATCTATCATTCCCTCTGAATGTCGTTCTTTTATCTCACCCCGGTACGTTCGACGAAACAAACGAAAATCTTATCAATTAAAACAACTTGAACTAAAAACTGATTTTCTATATACGTGCTAATAGAAAGCTAAATAACGGAATAATTTCAACGTCCCGATTAATCGTTCTGCTATCGTCAACGGGTTGACGCCGACTGCTATTCTCTCGCGCTAACTGTATCTAATCTACCACGTGTTTGTATACGCCACATGCACATACGCAACAGAGATATTCACGCGCAACTACGACTCACGATTAACTATTACATTATCGTATTTTACAGATAAGAATGCAGAGCTGCATTCATCGGATGACGAATACTCTTTTTTTAATTCGATCAACACTCGGAGGAATTTCAACGTTCCCGCCGACTAGCAATAACGTTGTAATTCAGTGAACGACCACGTAGTAGCGCTATTGACACGAACGACTGGATCATTTGAGAGCACCTTATTTGGAAGTGCGCACCCTGCTCCTGTGAATACCTACCCCCGAAGCTACTTCTTCTGTCACATTATCAGTTATAAATCTGTATACTTGTGAAATATTTTCTATGATTAGTTTCTTGTCTCACCCCCCTTGTTTTTTTGTTTGTAACACTTGTATACGTACGAATTAAGCGGGTTACATATACACGAGGTAGAGAAAATCGTCCGATCTTTCCGTGAACGCGACGAACTTATCGTGCCTAGATAATTTTTTTCAGAGTACGTGTGTAAAAAGAATCCTCACCGAGAAATTTTTTTCCGATGACAGCCGATGCACGCTTTTGGAAAAGAACTCTCCCCACCCCCAAATCTCACGCGCTAATGAGGATGATGGATGCGCGCGCTTCTAAACGCAATATGGCGCCTCACGGCGCGTAATATTTAAACTTTTGAGTCTCCTGCACATTGATTTTTTACATTGTCATTGATACATTACCATTAAGCTGGATTTTTATGCATTTACAGGAAATTTGAAACTGCAATTGCACAGAATGTACGAAATACGGCAAAATATATAAAGTATAGTGCTTTCTATAATACTTAGTAGGTAAAATAATTTTCTAATGAGGTCCTACTTTTCTTATTATATTCTGAAAAATATGAATTTGTATAAAAATTCGTAGTCTGGTAATAAGCCACAATATATAGTCAAACCATCTTCAGCCTTAATTGTATGTTTAAAACTTACTATTCATGCTGTATACTAGTTTTTATATAAATATATGTTTTCAATAAACGTTATGTAACTTCTATATACATTTTCGAATTGGTTTTAAACTTTGTTATTATAATCACGATAATCATGTCTCATTACAGTATTAACAAAATTTCAAAAAGTTTCGTATAATGAAGGTAATATATCCACAAAAAGATTCTGTGATAAGTGCTCAAATATTTTTGCGTGCCACTGTACGTTCTTAAGCCAGATTTACACCTTTTCATATTGAATGATCATCACGGATAGTTCATCGAAAAACATCGTTTTCTTCCGCGTTTCATTTAAAATGAGTAATGATTAATCTTTTCTTTTGATAAATTAAATGGATGATTAATTCGTAGCGAAACTGTATTGCCTTATGACCATGCCGTTGCAAGTACGATATACTGAATCCAATCATTTCACGCTTCTATGATACATATCATACGAAATGAATATGGATTTGGCCTATTCTTATTATTTTCTGGGCAATCCTGTATTAAGAATCTTAATAATAAATTCTTTAAGACAGGGAAGGAAACTATCACATTTTGTTTCAAGATTTATAGGATCAACTTAGTAAATTTGAAGAATATTTCAAACTAATGAAATGAATTCAACCAGTGAACTGGTATAAATACTCCGGCTTTCATTATTCACATTTACCGTGAAAAAGATGTAAATTCGGCTTTATTCAATTCATTCAAAATAAGCTTTACTTTGTTGACTGGTCACCTCACGATAAAACGTAACTGAAAATATTATTTTTCGATGAATAATTCGCTATAATCATCCAAAGTGAAAAGGTGTAAATTCGGCTTTATCTTTCCTAAGTTCTGACTAACCAATCCGATTTTCGAACATAATCTAGTGAACAGTTAATAGAACATACTTAAAAGGGAAATTATTTGGAGGGGCGGGTGGGATTCGATTTGTCGCGAATGCAACACTTGCTTTCGTATCATTCGTGACAATATTCTAAAAAGTTGCATATGGTTGTATGCATGTTTGTTGTTGTGAGTGATGATATGTTTAGATAAGAGAGTGAATTTGTTAATACTTTAATATTAAACTGGTAGAAATGGGTAATCAAGCAACACGTGGTGGACATGTATCCACTAAGAAGGCTGATGCTGTGGTTCATGTTGGTGATAATGCAAACGCAAACAATCTTTCAAAAAGTTCCTCAGGGACCGAATTAGAAAGTAATTCGCACATGCAGTTCTTTCCAATTGAAAGTCTAGCGAAGGTATAGAGTCAATTTGTAATTACTATTTCTTCGTAAATCGAACAACACAGATATATTCGATATATCGCAGAAGTATGTCGATCGTCTTTTGAAAATCATTAATCGTCACAAATATTTGTTTCACATTTTAAAAACGCAAATTGATTTGTATGGTTCACGAATAATATTCAAATTATTTCTTAACTAATTTATTTTTGATCCACTTTTCCTTTGACAATCTTTATAATTCGTATAACCTACGATGTCATGTTGCTGATATAATGTGTTTTTCGTAAATAATATTTTTGCGTTGCAAAAATTAATTTAGATCATCTCTGGTCTTTTCCCAAAAATGTGAATAAATACAAAACTGTTTGTCATTTCTTTCCACGTTAATAAAATAAGATACTATTACTTTCTAGTTTGCAGATTTATCAGCATTAATAATATCTATTAAGATTTAATATTTATTAAAATTAATTTTAGAAAGCATGTATTAGTTAGATTGTTCATTTTGCAGATTTTGTCTCATTTAACTCACGAACAGGAACGTATAAATGGGATAACAATATCTATATTTCAACGCTATCTCTTCCCCAATTATCCAGAATTAGGTGAAAAATTATTCAATTATCTCCATCATGCTGCCAATGTTAATACTACGCACTTGAGTGCCAATTCTTTCAAACAACAAGCAGAGAAGTTCCTCTCTGTAATGAGTGATCAAACTGTATTAGAGAATTATGTGAAGATGTATTCTGATATAAAAGGAGATGGAAGCATAAATCCTGATGGATTGAAGGCTTTATTGAACATTTCTTATAATATTGCTATGGATAGTAGCGGAACCTCTCCCTGTATTTATAAAGGTCAAATAATTGATTCAGCTGTATCATCGTGTGTTAGTAAATTTAATATTTATTAGCATTATTAACCAAAACCTATACGAAACTAAAACTATAGAATGTGTATTACAGTTTCATGGCAAACATACTTTGTCTGTGAGTTATGTGAGCAACTGGATCTGGCAACATTGTCCACGTCTAATATATGGCCCTCATCGATATATAATACATGTACTAACAACTGCTTACAGAAATGGTAAAGCTCTTTTATCCAAAGAACAACCACAACCACATTTGGAGATACCAACACCTATATTGGAGCAACCAGATTCTTTATGTTTTCCACAAGTTTTGTTACCTATGAGCTACGTGTGGTTATTATCAAGCACACTACCCGAATGTTATCTTCAGGTATATTTTCATTTTAAATTCGATATATACTTCACTGAATTGTAAAATAATAAGATGAATATATGTTTAGACAGATGATTCACCAAAAGATGTTACTCATGCACTCATAGCTAAAAGAATGGGCAATGTGTGTCCTAGACACTGGACATTATTGTACAATAGCTCAGAACATGGAACAGGAGCTAATCGATTTCTTTACCATGTATTAGGGTACAGAGGACCCACTCTTTTATTCATACGGATTGTTAATCCAGATGGAGATACTTCGCGTCCTACATACTGCATATGTTCAGCGATAGAATGGCGTGAAAGTCATTTGTATTGGGGCGACGAAGATTCGATGGGTATTGAATTGTTTCCTTCATATAGGGTTATTGAAAAAGGAGCTAAAGTATTATACTTGAATACTGGTATCAGAGGTTATCCTCATGGATTACGGTTCGGAAGTAATCCCCGCTCGCCGTATATTAGTATAGATGAATCATTCCATTCAGTCAGTATAGCAGGTGCACCTTATCCGATTGCTAGCTTAGAAGTTTGGGGTTGTGGAGATATGAAATTAAGGTATCTTTTTTTTTTGTTTTTCCTCTTATATAAAGATGAATAGATTTCAATAAAAAAAATTAATTTGAAATATTTTACAGGGAACGTCAATTGGAAATTAAAAAGTGGCAAGTGAAGGAAGCAGAAAAGCAGAGGACCGTTAAACTAACTGCTAAAGATTGGAAAGATCATCCTGATCGTTACTTACTTGAATTGGCGGGTAGGGCATCCTACAACGAATCAAATAAATAGTCTCAATATGATATTCTATTATAGCACAAAATTAATTCAGGATTTTAGTAGATTATTTGTATATATGTATATATCATTAAGCATAGTATTGCTTGAATGTGTAAGTACTTATGCTGTATGTGTAAGATTGCAAACACCATATTCGATTTACAAAGTACGAAGTGCTATAGTATATAAACTGTACAATAACAGGAGGAGGAAAGTTTCTTAATTTATTACTTATTTTTTATGAATCAGTTACTTAAACTAAAATCGAAGTACTTCAAAAACCTAACGTAGTATATTTTTAAATAGTACTTTGATGCTCAATAATATTAGCATAAAAGATACAAAGCTCCAAAAATATTTAAGATGAAAATGTGCTATGTTATATAGTGATGATTGAAAATTTGCATTATAAATATTATAAAAGTAGTTTAATAACTGTAAACTTTCAATTTTTAATAAAATATTAGATATACACGTGTATTTGTTAAAAGTATAACTACATAGGTGCTATTGCATATTTTTATGTGAGTTTTAGATAAATGTGTTTTAATTGTGTGCGTTAAGTTTGAGCTATTTGATTCAACCAACTCAGATTTATGTAACTTCCGGAATTTTGTATCTTTTTGTATTTTTAAGCTGTGACCATTATGGCGTGCCTTATATACGTACTTAAAGAATATAATGAACCACGTTAGATATTAACATTAGATGCGTGCAAAAATGAAATAAAAATAATAGATACAACTGAAGAACTAGTTGCGTCTGAAATCTTATTACCATCGGAGAAAAAAGTACTCATTACTGGATAATTTATTTTCAATGACTAGTTTTTTAAAATAAAATTTGTATTTACATAAATAAAGCAATGAAATAGCGAGCAAGATTTTTATTTTAACGATTATACTGTATGAACAATGTTATTTTTTGGTCAAGGAATAAATAAGATATTTAACATATTTTCTTGTTTTTTAAATCCCGAAGTAATGCTCATGTTTAATATAATTTTTCTTATTTTATTCAGTTATTTCCTTAACTCTATGCTTCAGTAACTATAAATGAAGATCGTATGCTTCTTCAAGAATTTATTGCTTAATATAACGATATTCAATGTAATATATATTTCTATAGAAAGACGTGTATAAGATCATTTATCATTCCAAAGATAATTTAAACATTGTACAATATATAAAGTAACTTGAGGAAATTGATTAATTGCTGTGACATTTAACATACTTTTTAATATCACTGAATAGAGTAAGGTAAAATAACTTATAACGTAATTTTCATAAGTACGTATATCAATACAAGTATATACTTTGTCAGAAACATATCTATTGAAGATCACTAATATGATTTTCAATATACATTCACCGTACCGTATAACGTTATAACGTATTACGTTATATAGTATAAAGTTATATGGTATAACATTATAACGTATTACGTTATCTAGTATAACGATATAACGTTATACGTTATATGGTATAACGTTACAACGTATTACGTTATATGGTATAACGTTAGAACGTAATACGTTATATGGTATAACGTTATAACGTAATACGTTATATGGTATGACGTTACAACGTAATACGTTATATAGTATAACGTTACAACGTATTACGTTATATAGTATAACGTTATATGGTATAACATTATAACGTATTACGTTATCTAGTATAACGATATAACGTTATATGGCATAATGTTAAAACTTAATACGTTATATGGTATAACGTTATAACGTATTATATAATAACGTATATATAATAAAATAAAATAAAAATATATATAAAAATAAAAATGTATACACATATACATAACAAACTATATACTTAACAAACATACTTGAAATACATGACTTTATACTATCGAAACTAATCAACATTCGGATAAACTTAAAATCATATTGTGAAACATAAATAAATAAATATATATATATATTTAACCGAATCTAGTAAACATAAAAATACATATACGAAACTATACTTCAACAGACAAAATGCTATATGAAAATTATATATATATACGAATATTTATATATATATCGAAATGTATATAAATGTCTATATATATATATATATAACCTAACAAACATAAAAGAAATAAAATGAACGACATTACACCACTGAAACTAAAATTGTTAAACGATTCCCATTAGCGAACTAACAAATATAGAGCAAATGTGTATATATATATATATATATATGTATTTCGAAAAATAAGTATAGAAGAAATTTCTCTAATCGAAACAGTCCTTAGACTGTTTCTGGTGGCAGCAATTACCGTATTAATCGGGAATCTTAAATCAATATTTTATATACAATCATATCATTTCAATTTTTCCCTTCCGATTAAATTCAAATTAAACAAAAATTAAATTAAACGAATCAAAATTAAGATTGGATTAAATTAAATAAAGACAAACGAATTAAATACGTAACAGATTTAATTAAAAAATTTTTTTGGTGGCAGCGGTGGGATACTCTCCACAAAGGGTTGCTACAGTTATCGATAAAATATACCTACGAAACTAATGGCAACCACATTAGAATCATTGGACGAAAACATGGTCTTGACGTTAAACCTGAGTCACCCGCATCGCCGCCGATGACTCCCCAAACGACAATACCGACAGAAGATAATCTCCAACCAATTAAGTTAAAAGATGCAATCAAGTCAGTACCAATATTCGATGGACATCGACCCTCAGTATTTCAATTTTTAAGAGCATGTGAGCGCGCACGAAATATGCTTCCTAGGCATCAAGAATCTCAGTTAGTAAAATTATTAATGAATAAGCTTCGCGGACACGCATTTCTCGCCGTAGAAGACACACAACTTATAAGTTTAAACGATTTCGGGAACAAATTAAAGGATATGTTCGGTCCAGGAAAAACAGTTAACCAGTATAAAGGTGAATTAGCAACAGTGTTTCAACGACCAGGAGAAGACATACTACATTATATGGATCGCGTCAGAGATCTCAGACTAACGATAATGGACGGGGAAAGATACGAGTACGGCACCGTATTCCAAGATATAATAGATCGAGACACGAGGGAGGCTTTCGTCAAGGGGCTCCCAAACGAGGTGTATTTACGAGTAAAGATAGCAGGATACCAATCCTTGGATGATGCGTACCGCCAAGCAGTGAAAGCAACACGAGAATTAAAACAAGCAAACAATAGAATACGATACCAACGTCCGACACCTCCGAATAATTATAACCGAAACAACGCTCATTCCCCATACAATAGTAACTACATCGGAAACAACCACCAGGACTGGAGATTTGTACCGTCGTCACGGAAACATCTAAACAATCCGGGAATAAAGGAAGATGCCAGGAAAGGAGCAAGAGCAATAATCTGGGAAGAAAAATGCGTAAGTAAATACCTCGATAGAGATCTAAATCAAAAGAGGGATGTTGATCATTTGAATCAATCAACTTTTCAATGCAAACACCATTCCGTTGCTGTGATAAGGGATAATGTCATTTTAAATAGTAAGAGGACGCACGACACCACAGACAGGATCGTGAGTGAAAAATTTTCCAAGTTCCCAAACAAGATAAACAATACTGATGCCAAAGAACTTTCAGAAGAGGCAGAAACTAGGAAATTGAACGACGAGACGATAGGCAACGCTTATCCACTGCCCAATATCACGGAGATATTGGACCCGCTGGGAAGTGCGAAGTGCCTCTCCACGTTCGACTTGGCAAAGATACAAAAGCAAGGCTTCACGAATTTCGTGAATGTTTCAACCATAATAGAAAAAGAGATAGCGAGTGTATCTCACTTAAAAACTTTTATAAAACCACCAGAAAGTAACTGTACCGGACTCAAAGCCAAGTCATTAAATTGGAAGGAAGATCAGACTACACAGAATAAAAATATAGCTATCCCTAAATGCAAAACAGAATCTATAAGCAGAAAGGTTTGTAATAAAAATTCAAAAAATAATTCTAAATCTACCAAAAATATTCCTAAACGTTCCATACAAATAAATAATAATTTAATTATAATAAGCACTTCCAGTGAAACTATTCATCCTGAAAAGGTTGAGAAAAATCAACGTGTTGTGAATAAAGTAAATAAAGAAGAAAAAAGGGTAACTAAGGAAAAAGATTCTAAACATTTTCGAGCTGAAAAAATGCAAGTTCAACGTGCTCAAAGAAATAAAAAGGGAGAAAACTGGGAATCACCAGTTGAAGATATATATAAAAACTCGAATAAGTACGCTAGCCATTGGATTATAATTGGATTAAAAATATTTCATTGGTTATTACATCTAGCATTTGACATAGATAACATGAGTGCTAATCTTATGATTCCTCTTGGAAAATATAGATGGTATCACACTATACTATATCCAAAATATTTTTAGGTTAATATAGCTACGGCATTTTCAAAAATTTGTATTTTGAATGCTATTGGCAAGCAATTGGATAATTGGATCGGTGTCAGTAAACTTGCGTCTTGGCGCAAAATAAAAACTAAAATGAAGAAAAGGAAGTGTGACACTGTTCATCGAATAATACAGATAGTGGAAACCTAAAAAGGAAAAAGAATATTATTATGTGTGCTCCAATTATTGTTTGAATATAAAACGTGTTAATTCAATGAATAATCAAAATAGTGAAAGTGAAAGTTACCTTGTGAACAAGTAATCATCATACAAGAAAGTGCATGTGCAAATATAGGTTATGGATCCCTGTTTGCGGAACACAATGTATGGCAGCCAGCTGAAACAAATGAATGAATTAATTTCAATTGTCTCAATGCAGAATACAATATTACTAAATGTTATAACAATATTGTGGTTAAATTAAAAGCAAGTGTGACACTGTTCGTCGAATAATACAGACAGCGGGAACCCAAAGAGAAAAAAAAAAGAAAATTATTATGTGTACCCCAATTATTGTTTGAATATAAAACGTATCAATAAATAATTAAAACAGTGGAAGTGAAAGTTACCTTGTGAACAATCAATCACCATACAAGGAAGTGAACATGCATGAATTTCGCAGGAACAAATTACGTATCCACTCCGTAGAATATAGTATACGATTGTCAGTCAGAACAAATGGATAAACTAACCCCAACCACTTTGATATATACAAAAGAAAATAATACTATTAAAAGTTTTACTAAAAGAAACACGATAATAATCAATAATTGATGCTCGACAACAAACTTACAGTTGGCCAATGGAAAATTAAACTGAAAAATCAAGGAAGCTAGTGACTCAACGTCGACGCAGCGGTCTCAATAGGAAAGAGACAAAATCAGTTAATAAGTGTGAAAAGAGGTTATAAAATAATTAAAATAGGTTAACCGAATGTCAATAATAAATATGACAATAATAAGAAGGTATTACACTATGTTAGCTTATATGATATTGTTAAATTATTGTATTTTGAAATAAATTCTATAATACACAACAGCGATCGCTGATACCATACAATACCTATTGATTTAAATAAATTAAATAGCGTTCTTAGTACTTACAAATGTAGAACAAATGAAACCACTCCTAATGAGTGTCGAAAACCTATCAAGAAACTCAGTGACGCAAGTGCATACTGTGTAGGGGTCTTGCATGAGCGACGCAGCATGTAGATCTGCAGAATGACAAAGTAACCATAAACAATATAACGTATAACGTAGTACGTTGTATGGTATAACGTTATAACGTATTACGTTCAATGGCATACCGTTATATGGTATAACGTTATATGGTATTACGTTATATGGTATAACGTTATAACGTAATACGTTATATGGTATAACATCATAACGTAATATGTTATATAGTATAACGTTATATGGTATAACGTTATAACGTATTACGTTATATAGTATAACGTTATATGGTATAACGTTACAACGTATAACGTTATATAGTATAACGTTATATGGTGTAACATTATAACGTATTACGTTATATAGTATAACGTTATATGGTATAACGTTACAACCTATTACGTTATATAGTATAACGTTATATGGTATAACGTTATAACGTATTACGCTCCATGGTATACCCTTATATGGTATAACGTTATATGGTATGACGTTATAACGTAATACGTTATATGGTATAACGCCATAACGTAATATGTTATATAGTATAACGTTATATTGTATAACGTTATAACGTATTACGTTATATAGTATAACGTTATAACGTAATACGGTATATGGTATAACGTTACAATGCATTACGTTGTATGGTATAACGTTATAACGTATTACGTTATATAGTATAACGTTATATGGTATAACGTTATATGGTATAACGTTATAACATGTTACGTTATATAGTATGACGTTATATGGTATAACGTCATAACGTAATACGTTATATGGTATAAAGTTACAACGTATTACGTCATATAGTATAACGTTATATGGTATAACGTTACAACGTATTACGTTATATATTATAACGTTATATGGTATAACGTTATAACGTAATACGTTATATGTTGTAACGTTACAACGTATTACATTATATTGTATAACGTTATATGGTATAACTTTATAACGTATTACGTTATATGGTATAACGTTATTATGTATTACGTTATATAGTATAACGTTATATGGTATAACGTTATAACGTATTACGTTATATAGTATAACGTTTTATATGGTATAACGCTATGACGTATTACGTTATATGGTATAACGTTACAACGTAATACGTTATATGGTGTAACCTTATAACGTAATACGTTATATGGTATAACGTTATAACGTATTACGTTATATGGTATTACGTTATAACGTAATACGGTATATGGTATAACGTTACAATGCATTACGTTGTATGGTATAACGTTATAACGTATTACGTTATATAGTATAACGTTATATGGTATAACGTTATATGGTATAACGTTATAAAGTATTACGTTATACGGTATAACGTTATAACGTAATACGTTATATGGTATAACGTTATAACATGTTACGTTATATAGTATGACGTTATATGGTATAACGTTATAACGTAATACGTTATATAGTATGACGTTATGTGGTATTTCGTTATAACGTAATACGTTATATGGTATAACGTCATAACGTAATATGTTATATAGTATAACGTTATATGGTATAACGTTATAACGTAATACGTTATATGGTATAACGTTAAAACGTATTACGTTATATAGTATGACGTTATATGGTATAACGTTATAACGTAATACGTTATATGGTATAACGTCATAACGTAATATGTTATATAGTATAACGTTATATTGTATAACGTTATAACGTATTACGTTATATAGTATAACGTTATATGGTATAACGTTACAACGTATTACGTTATATAGTATAACGTTGTATGGTGTAACATTATAACGTAATACGTTATATGGTATAACGTTAAAACGTATTACGTTATATAGTATGACGTTATATGGTATAACGTTACAACGTATTACGTTATATAGTATAACGTTATATGGTATAACGTTACAGCGTATTACGTTATATAGTATAACGTTATATGGTATAACGTTATAACGTATTACGTTCCATGGTATACCCTTATATGGTATAACGTTATCTGGTATAACGCTATATGGTATAACGTTATATGGTATAACGTTATATGGTATAACGTTATATGGTATAACGTTATACCGTAATACGTTATATGGTGCGTCGTCATAACGTAATATGTTATATAGTATAACGTTATAAGGTATAACGTTATAACGTATTACGTTACATAGTATAACGTTACATGGTATAACGTTATAACTTATTACGTTATATAGTATAACGTTATATGGTATAACGTTATAACGTAATACGTTATATGGTATAACGTTAAAACGTTTTACGTTATATAGTATGACGTTATATGGTATAACGTCACAACGTATTACGTTATATAGTATAACGTTATATGGTATAACGTGATAACGTAATACGTTATATGGTATAACGTTATAACGTATTACGTTATATGGTATAACGTTATAACGTATTACGTTATATAGTATAACGTTATATGGTATAACGTTATACCGTAATACGTTATATGGTGCGACGTCATAACGTAATATGTTATATAGCATAACGTTATAAGGTATAACGTTATAACGTATTACGTTACATAGTATAACGTTACATGGTATAACGTTATAACTTATTACGTTATATAGTATAACGTTATATGGTATGACGTTATAACGTAATACGTTATATGGTATAACGTCATAACGTAATATGTTATATAGTATAACGTTATATTGTATAACGTTATAACGTATTACGTTATATAGTATAACGTTATAACGTAATACAGTATATGGTATAACGTTACAATGCATTACGTTGTATGGTATAACGTTATAACGTATTACGTTATATAGTATAAGGTTATATGGTATAACGTTATATGGTATAACGTTATAACATGTTACGTTATATAGTATGACGTTATATGGTATAACGTCATAACGTAATACGTTATATGGTATAAAGTTACAACGTATTACGTCATATAGTATAACGTTATATGGTATAACGTTACAACGTATTACGTTATATATTATAACGTTATATGGTATAACGTTATAACGTAATACGTTATATGTTGTAACGTTACAACGTATTACATTATATTGTATAACGTTATATGGTATAACTTTATAACGTATTACGTTATATGGTATAACGTTATTATGTATTACGTTATATAGTATAACGTTATATGGTATAACGTTATAACGTATTACGTTATATAGTATAACGTTTTATATGGTATAACGCTATGACGTATTACGTTATATGGTATAACGTTACAACGTAATACGTTATATGGTGTAACCTTATAACGTAATACGTTATATGTTGTAACGTTACAACGTATTACATTATATTGTATAACGTTATATGGTATAACTTTATAACGTATTACGTTATATGGTATAACGTTATTATGTATTACGTTATATAGTATAACGTTATATGGTATAACGTTATAACGTATTACGTTATATAGTATAACGTTTTATATGGTATAACGCTATGACGTATTACGTTATATGGTATAACGTTACAACGTAATACGTTATATGGTGTAACCTTATAACGTAATACGTTATATGGTATAACGTTATAACGTATTACGTTATATAGTATGACGTTATATGGTATAACGTTACAACGTATTACGTTATATAGTATAACGTTATATGGTATAACGTTACAGCGTATTACGATATATAGTATAACGTTATATGGTATAACGTTATAACGTATTACGTTCCATGGCATACCCTTATATGGTATAACGTTATATGGTATAACGTTATATGGTATAACGTTATATGGTATAACGTTATACCGTAATACGTTATATGGTGCGACGTCATAACGTAATATGTTTTATAGTATAACGTTATAAGGTATAATGTTATAACGTATTACGTTACATAGTATAACGTTACATGGTATAACGTTATAACTTATTACGTTATATAGTATAACGTTGTATGGTGTAACATTATAACGTAATACGTTATATGGTATAACGTTAAAACGTATTACGTTATATAGTATGACGTTATGTGGTATAACGTTACAACGTATTACGTTATATAGTATAACGTTATATGGTATAACGTTACAGCGTATTACGTTATATAGTATAACGTTATATGGTATAACGTCATAACGTATTACGTTCCATGGCATACCCTTATATGGTATAACGTTATATGGTATAACGTTATATGGTATAACGTTATACCGTAATACGTTATATGGTGCGACGTCATAACGTAATATGTTTTAAAGTATAACGTTATAAGGTATAACGTTATAACGTATTACGTTACATAGTATAACGTTACATGGTATAACGTTATAACTTATTACGTTATATAGTATAACGTTATATGGTATAACGTTATAACGTAATACGTTATATGGTATAACGTTAAAACGTTTTACGTTATATAGTATGACGTTATATGGTATAACGTTACAACGTATTACGTTATATAGTATAACGTTATATGGTATAACGTGATAACGTAATACGTTATATGGTATAACGTTATAACGTATTACGTTATATGGTATAACGTTATAACGTATTACGTTATATAGTATAACGTGATAACGTAATACGTTATATGGTATAACGTTATAACGTATTACGTTATATAGTATAACGTTATATGGTATAACGTTATACCGTAATACGTTATATGGTGCGACGTCATAACGTAATATGTTATATAGCATAACGTTATAAGGTATAACGTTATAACGTATTACGTTACATAGTATAACGTTACATGGTATAACGTTATAACTTATTACGTTATATAGTATAACGTTATATGGTATGACGTTATAACGTAATACGTTATATGGTATAACGTCATAACGTAATATGTTATATAGTATAACGTTATATTGTATAACGTTATAACGTATTACGTTATATAGTATAACGTTATAACGTAATACGGTATATGGTATAACGTTACAATGCATTACGTTGTATGGTATAACGTTATAACGTATTACGTTATATAGTATAACGTTATATGGTATAACGTTATATGGTATAACGCTATAAAGTAATACGTTATATGGAATAACGTTATTATGTATTACGTTATATAGTATAACTTTATACTGTATAACGTTATATGGTATAACGTTATAAAGTAATACGTTATATGGTATAACGTTACAACATATTACGTTATATAGTATAACGATATATGGTATAACGTTATAACGTAATACGTTATAGGGTATAACGTTATTATGTATTACGTTATATAATATAACGTTATATGGTATAACGTTATAACGTAATACGTTATTAGGTATAACGTTCTAACGTAATACGTTATATGGTATAACGCTTCAACGTATTAAGTTATATAGTGTAACGATATATGGTATAACGTTATAACGTATTACGTTATATGGTATAACGCTATAACGTAATACGTTATATGGAATAACGTTATTATGTATTACGTTATATAGAATAACTTTATATGGTATAACGTTATATGGTATAACGTTATAAAGTAATACGTTATATGGTATAACGTTACAACATATTACGTTATATAGTATAACGTTATATGGTATAACGTTATAACGTAATACGTTATAGGGTATAACGTTATTATGTATTACGTTATATAATATAACGTTATATGGTATAACGTTATAACGTAATACGTTATTAGGTATAACGTTATAACGTAATACGTTATATGGTATAACGCTTCAACGTATTAAGTTATATAGTATAACGATATATGGTATAACGTTATAACGTATTACGTTATATGGTATAACATATAGAACGTAATACGTTATATGGTATGACGTTATAACGTATTACGTTATATAGTATAACGTTATATGGTATAACGTTATAACGTAATACGTTATATGGTATAACGTTATAAGGTATTACGTTATATAGTATAACATTATATGGTATAACGTTATAACGTAATACGTTATATGGTATAACGTTATAACGTAGTACGTTATATGGTATAACGTTATAACGTATTACGTTATATGGTATAACGTTATAGCTTAATACGTTATATGGTATAACGTTATAACGTAATACGTTATATGGTATAACGTTATTATGTATTACGTTATATAGTATAACGTTATATGGTATAACGTTATAACGTAATACGTTATATGGTATAACGTTATAACGTAGTACGTTATATGGTATAACGTTACAACCTATTACGTTATATAGTATAACGTTATATGGTATAACGTTATAACGTAATACGTTATATGGTATAACGTTACAACGTATTACGTTATATAGTATAACGTTATAACGTAATACGTTATATGGTATAACGTTATAACGTAATACGTTATATGGTATGACGTTACAACGTATTACGTTATATAGTATAACGTTATATGGTATAACGTTATAACGTATTACGTTATATGGTATAACGTTATAACGTAATAAGTTATAACGTAATACGTTATAAGGTATAACGTTATAACGTATTCCGTTATATGGTATAACGTTATATGGTATAACGTTATAACGTAATACGTTATATGGTATAACGTTACAACGTATTACGTTATATTGTATAACGTTATAACGTAATTCGTTATATGGTATAACGTTATAAAGTAATACGTTATATGGTATGACGTTACAACGTATTACGTTATATAGTATAACGTTATAACGTAATAAGTTATAACGTAATACGTTATATGGTATAACGTTATAACGTATTCCGTTATATGGTATAGCGTTACAACGTATTACGTTATATAGTATAACGTTATATGGTATAACGTTATAACGTAATACGTTATATGGTATAACGTTATAACGTAATAAGTTATAACGTAATACGTTATATGGTATAACGTTATAACGTAATAAGTTATAACGTAATACGTTATATGGTATAACGTTATAACGTATTCCGTTATATGGTATAGCGTTACAACGTATTACGTTATATAGTATAACGTTATATGGTATAACTTTATAACGTAATACGTTATATGTTATAACGTTACAACGTATTACATTATATTGTATAACGTTATGTGGTATAACGTTATAACGTATTACGTTATATGGTATAAGGTTATTATGTATTACGTTATATAGTATAACGTTATATGGTATAACGTTATAACGTATTACGTTATATAGTATAACATTATATGGTACAACGTTATAACGTAATACGTTATATGGTATAACGTTATTGTAATATCGGAATATATTAAAGGTATAGTTTTGTCCGATTAATTATAATTTATTA
Source organism: Bombus flavifrons (assembly GCF_040668555.2). NCBI lineage: Eukaryota > Metazoa > Arthropoda > Insecta > Hymenoptera > Apidae > Bombus > Bombus flavifrons. The sequence continues at coordinate 5,184,574 of NC_138457.1, read as the reverse complement.
ATAATGGATTAAAATTACAGATATTAGTTAGACAGAATACGATGTTTGATTCACAGGAAAACTAAATACAACGCTCGTATTTACATCAAATAACTCGACAACTATTTGGTAACTCTCTCTCTCTTTCTCTCTCTCTCACTAGCAACTCTAACAACTCTACAACACTAACAGCTCAATTCTCACGACTCTATGCTTCGACGTCTCGATCAACTCTGCCCTTCGCAACACACTCGCTTTTCGACTCGCATACCCTCACCTCTCCGTCACCTCACCTTGAAAACCTTAACCGTCTTTTGTTCTAACGCTGTTTATCGTTTTTCTCATACCTCTGTAAGAACTAGGTCACTTTAGTCACATAGGCGCTCTTAGATATAAACAAACCACAAAGGACGACGTACACGGTCTTTTTCTAGTTTCAGCCGATTTCCAATCGAAGCTATTTTACGATATTACATTATTATGTATTACGTTATATGGTATAACGTTATATGGTATCACGTTATATAGCATAACGTTATATGGTATAACGTTACAACGTATTACGTTATATAGTATAACGTTATATGGTATAACGTTATAACGTAATACGTTATATGGTATAACTGTATAACGTATTACGTTATATGGTATAACGTTATAACGTAATACGTTATATGGTATAACGATACAACGTATTACGTTATATAGTATAACGTTATATGTTATAACGTTATAACGTAATACGTTATATGGTATAACGTTATAACGTATTACGTTATATGGTATAACGTTAGAACGTAATACGTTATATGTTATAACGTTATAACGTAATACGTTATATGGTATAACGTTATAACGTATTACGTTATATAGTATAACGTTATATGGTATAACGTTATAACGTAATACGTTATATGGTATAACGTTATAACGTATTACGTTATATGGTATAACGTTATAGCTTAATACGTTATATGGTATAACGTTATAACGTAATACGTTATATGGTATAACGTTATTATGTATTACGTTATATAGTATAACGTTATATGGTATCACGTTATATAGCATAACGTTATATGGTATAACGTTACAACCTATTACGTTATATAGTATAACGTTATATGGTATAACGTTATAACGTAATACGTTATATGGTATAACTGTATAACGTATTACGTTATATGGTATAACGTTATAACGTAATACGTTATATGGTATAACGTTACAACGTATTACGTTATAACGTAATACGTTATATAGTATAACGTTATAACGTAATACGTTATATAATATAACGTTATAACGTAGTACGTTATATGGTATAACGTTACAACGTATTAAGTTATATAGTATAACGTTATATGGTATAACGTTATAACGTAATACGTTATATGGTATAACGTTATAGCTTAATACGTTATATGGTATAACGTTATAGCTTAATACGTTATATGGTATAACGTTATAACGTAATACGTTATATGGTATAACGTTACAACGTATTACGTTATATAGTATAACGTTATATGGTATCACGTTATAACGTAATTCGTTATATGGTATAACGTTATAACGTATTACGTTATATGGTATAACGTTATAACGCATTACGTTATATAGTATAACATTATATGGTACAACGTTATAACGTAAAAAGTTATATGGCATAACGTTACAACGTATTACTATATGTAGTATAACGTTATATGGTATAACGTTATAACGTAATACGTTATATGGTATAACGTTATTATGTATTACGTTATATGGTATAACGTTATATGGTATCACGTTATATAGCATATCGTTATATGGTATAACGTTACAACGTATTACGTTATACAGTATAACGTTATATGGTATAACGTTATAACGTAATACGTTATATGGTATAACTGTATAACGTATTACGTTATATGGTATAACGTTATAACGTATTACGTTATATGGTATAACGTTATTATGCATTACGTTATATGGTATAACGTTATTATGTATTACGTTATATAGTATAACGTTATATGGTATAACGTTATAACGTATTACGTTATATAGTATAACGTTATATGGTATAACGTTATAACGTAATACGTTATATGGTATAACGTTATAACGTAATAAGTTATAACGTAATACGTTATATGGTATAACGTTATAACGTATTACGTTATATGGTATAACGTTATAACGCATTACGTTATATAGTATAACATTATATGGTACAACGTTATAACGTAAAAAGTTATATGGCATAACGTTACAACGTATTACGTTATATAGTATAACGTTATATGGTATAACGTTATAACGTAATACGTTATATGGTATAACTGTATAACGTATTACGTTATATGGTATAACGTTATAACGTATTACGATATATGGTATAACGTTATTATGTATTACGTTATTTAGTATAACGTTATATGGTATAACGTTATAACGTAATACGTTATATGGTATAACGTTATTATGTATTACGTTATATAGTATAACGTTATATGGTATAACGCTATAACGTAATACGTTATATGGTATAACGTTATAACGTATTACGTTATATGGTATATCGTTATTATGTATTACGTTATATAGTATAACGTTATATGGTATAACGTTATAACGTAATACGTTATATGGTATAACTGTATAACGTATTACGTTATATGGTATAACGTTATAACGTATTACGTTATATGGTATAACGTTATTATGTATTACGTTATATAGTATAACGTTATATGAAATAACGTTATAACGTAATACGTTATATGGTATAACGTTATTATGTATTACGTTATATAGTATAACGTTATATGAAATAACGTTATAACGTAATACGTTATATGGTATAACGTTATTATGTATTACGTTATATAGTATAACGTTATATGGTATAACGCTATAACGTAATACGTTATATGGTATAACGTTATAACGTATTACGTTATATGGTATAACGTTATTATGTATTACGTTATATAGTATAACGTTATATGGTATAACGTTATAACGCAATACTTTATATGGTATAACGTTACAACGTATTACGTTATATAGTATGACGTTATATGGTATAACGTTATAACGTAATACGTTATATAGTCTAACGTTATAACGTATTACGTTATATAGTATAACGTTAAATGGTATAACGTTATATGGTATAACGGTATAACGTAATACATTATGTGGTATAACGTTACAACGTATTACGTTATATGGTATAACGTTATTATGTATTACGTTATATCGTATTACGTTATATGGTATAACGTTATAACGTAGTACGTTATATGGTATAACGTTACAACGTATTAAGTTATATAGTATAACGTTATATGGTATAACGTTATATGGTATAACGTTATAACGTGTTACGTTATATGGTATAACGTTAGAACCTATTACGTTATATAGTATAACGTTATATGGTATAACGTTATAACGTGTTACGTTATATGGTATAACGTTAGGACGTAATACGTTATATGGTATAACGCTACAACGTATTATGTTATATGGTATAACGTTATTATGTATTACGTTATATCGTATTACGTTATATGGTATAACGTTAGAACGTAATACGTTATATGGTATAACGTTATAACGTAATACGTTATATGGTATAACTGTATAACGTATTACGTTATATGGTATAACGTTATAACGTATTACGTTATATGGTATAACGTTATTATGCATTACGTTATATGGTATAACGTTATTATGTATTACGTTATATAGTATAACGTTATATGGTATAACGTTATAACGTAATACGTTATATGGTATAACTGTATAACGTATTACGTTATATGGTATAACGTTATAACGTATTACGTTATATGGTATAACGTTATTATGCATTACGTTATATGGTATAACGTTATTATGTATTACGTTATATAGTATAACGTTATATGGTATAACGTTATAACGTATTACGTTATATAGTATAACGTTATATGGTATAACGTTATAACGTAATACGTTATATGGTATAACGTTATAACGTAATAAGTTATAACGTAATACGTTATATGGTATAACGTTATAACGTATTACGTTATATGGTATAACGTTATAACGCATTACGTTATATAGTATAACATTATATGGTACAACGTTATAACGTAAAAAGTTATATGGCATAACGTTACAACGTATTACGTTATATAGTATAACGTTATATGGTATAACGTTATAACGTAATACGTTATATGGTATAACTGTATAACGTATTACGTTATATGGTATAACGTTATAACGTATTACGATATATGGTATAACGTTATTATGTATTACGTTATTTAGTATAACGTTATATGGTATAACGTTATAACGTAATACGTTATATGGTATAACGTTATTATGTATTACGTTATATAGTATAACGTTATATGGTATAACGCTATAACGTAATACGTTATATGGTATAACGTTATAACGTATTACGTTATATGGTATAACGTTATTATGTATTACGTTATATAGTATAACGTTATATGGTATAACGTTATAACGTAATACGTTATATGGTATAACTGTATAACGTATTACGTTATATGGTATAACGTTATAACGTATTACGTTATATGGTATAACGTTATTATGTATTACGTTATATAGTATAACGTTATATGGTATAACGTTATAACGTAATACGTTATATGGTATAACGTTATTATGTATTACGTTATATAGTATAACGTTATATGGTATAACGCTATAACGTAATACGTTATATGGTATAACGTTATAACGTATTACGTTATATGGTATAACGTTATTATGTATTACGTTATATAGTATAACGTTATATGGTATAACGTTATAACGCAATACGTTATATGGTATAACGTTACAACGTATTACGTTATATAGTATGACGTTATATGGTATAACGTTATAACGTAATACGTTATATAGTCTAACGTTATAACGTATTACGTTATATAGTATAACGTTAAATGGTATAACGTTATATGGTATAACGGTATAACGTAATACATTATGTGGTATAACGTTACAACGTATTACGTTATATCGTATAACGTTATTATGTATTACGTTATATCGTATTAAGTTATATAGTATAACGTTATATGGTATAACGTTATAACGTATTACGTTATATGGTATAACGTTAGAACCTATTACGTTATATAGTATAACGTTATATTGTATAACGTTACAACGTAATACGTTATATGGTATAACGTTACAACGTAGTACGTTATATAGTATAACGTTATAACGTAATACGTTATATGGTATAACGTTACAACGTATTACGTTATATGGTATAACGTTACAACGTAATACGTTATATGGTATAACGTTATAACGTATTACGTTATATGTTATAACGTTACAACGTATTAAGTTATATAGTATAACGTTACAACGTATTACGTTATATAGTATAACGTTATATAGTATAACGTTAAATGGTATAACGTTATATGGTATAACGGTATAACGTAATACATTATGTGGTATAACGTTACAACGTATTACGTTATATGGTATAACGTTATTATGTATTACGTTATATCGTATTACGTTATATGGTATAACGTTATAACGTAGTACGTTATATGGTATAACGTTACAACGTATTAAGTTATATAGTATAACGTTATATGGTATAACGTTATATGGTATAACGTTATAACGTGTTACGTTATATGGTATAACGTTAGAACCTATTACGTTATATAGTATAACGTTATATGGTATAACGTTATAACGTGTTACGTTATATGGTATAACGTTAGGACGTAATACGTTATATGGTATAACGTTACAACGTATTATGTTATATGGTATAACGTTATTATGTATTACGTTATATCGTATTACGTTATATGGTATAACGTTATAACGTAGTACGTTATATGGTATAACGTTACAACGTATTAAGTTATATAGTATAACGTTATATGGTATAACGTTATATGGTATAACGTTATAACGTGTTACGTTATATGGTATAACGTTAGAACCTATTACGTTATATAGTATAACGTTATATGGTATAACGTTATAACGTGTTACGTTATATGGTATAACGTTAGGACGTAATACGTTATATGGTATAACGTTACAACGTATTATGTTATATGGTATAACGTTATTATGTATTACGTTATATCGTATTACGTTATATGGTATAACGTTATAACGTAATACGTTATATGGTATAACGTTATAACGTAATACGTTATATGGTATAACGTTATTATGTATTACGTTATATAGTATAACGTTATATGGTATAACGTTATAACGTAATACGTTATATGGTATAACGTTATAACGTAGTACGTTATATGGTATAACGTTACAACGTATTAAGTTATATAGTATAACGTTATATGGTATAACGTTATAACGTATTACGTTATATGGTATAACGTTAGGACCTATTACGTTATATAGTATAACGTTATATGGTATAACGTTATAACGTAATACGTTATATGGTATAACGTTACAACGTATTACGTTATATAGTATAATGTTATAACGTAATACGTTATATGGTATAACGTTACAACGTTTTACGTTATATGTTATAACGTTATAACGTAATACGTTATATGGTATAACGTTATAACGTAATTCGTTATATGGTATAACGTTACAACGTATTACGTTATATAGTATAACGTTATAACGTAATACGTTTAATGCTATAACGTTATAACGTAATACGTTATATTGTATAACGTTACAACGTATTACGTTATATAGTATAACGTTATATGGTATAACGCTATAACGTAATACGTTATATGGTATAACGTTATAACGTATTACGTTATATGGTATAACGTTATTATGTATTACGTTATATAGTATAACGTTATATGGTATAACGTTATAACGTAATACGTTATATGGTATAACTGTATAACGTATTACGTTATATGGTATAACGTTATAACGTATTACGTTATATGGTATAACGTTATTATGTATTACGTTATATAGTATAACGTTATATGAAATAACGTTATAACGTAATACGTTATATGGTATAACGTTATTATGTATTACGTTATATAGTATAACGTTATATGAAATAACGTTATAACGTAATACGTTATATGGTATAACGTTATTATGTATTACGTTATATAGTATAACGTTATATGGTATAACGCTATAACGTAATACGTTATATGGTATAACGTTATAACGTATTACGTTATATGGTATAACGTTATTATGTATTACGTTATATAGTATAACGTTATATGGTATAACGTTATAACGCAATACGTTATATGGTATAACGTTACAACGTATTACGTTATATAGTATGACGTTATATGGTATAACGTTATAACGTAATACGTTATATAGTCTAACGTTATAACGTATTACGTTATATAGTATAACGTTAAATGGTATAACGTTATATGGTATAACGGTATAACGTAATACATTATGTGGTATAACGTTACAACGTATTACGTTATATGGTATAACGTTATTATGTATTACGTTATATCGTATTACGTTATATGGTATAACGTTATAACGTAGTACGTTATATGGTATAACGTTACAACGTATTAAGTTATATAGTATAACGTTATATGGTATAACGTTATATGGTATAACGTTATAACGTGTTACGTTATATGGTATAACGTTAGAACCTATTACGTTATATAGTATAACGTTATATGGTATAACGTTATAACGTGTTACGTTATATGGTATAACGTTAGGACGTAATACGTTATATGGTATAACGCTACAACGTATTATGTTATATGGTATAACGTTATTATGTATTACGTTATATCGTATTACGTTATATGGTATAACGTTAGAACGTAATACGTTATATGGTATAACGTTATAACGTAATACGTTATATGGTATGACGTTACAACGTATTACGTTATATAGTATAACGTTATATAGTATAACGTTATATGGTATAACGTTATAACGTATTACGTTATATGGTATAACGTTATTATGTATTACGTTATATAGTATAACGTTATATGGTATAACGTTATATGGTATAACGTTATAACGTATTACGTTATATGGTATAACGTTATAACGTATTACGTTATATAGTATAACGTTATATGGTATAACGTTATAACGTATTACGTTATATAGTATAACGTTATATGGTATAACGTTATAACGTAATACGTTATATGGTATAACGTTATAACGTAATAAGTTATAACGTAATACGTTATATGGTATAACGTTATAACGTATTACGTTATATGGTATAACGTTATAACGCATTACGTTATATAGTATAACGTTATATGGTATAACGTTATAACGTAATACGTTATATGGTATAACGTTATTATGTATTACGTTATATGGTATAACGTTATATGGTATCACGTTATATAGCATATCGTTATATGGTATAACGTTACAACGTATTACGTTATATAGTATAACGTTATATGGTATAACGTTATAACGTAATACGTTATATGGTATAACTGTATAACGTATTACGTTATATGGTATAACGTTATAACGTATTACGTTATATGGTATAACGTTATTATGCATTACGTTATATGGTATAACGTTATTATGTATTACGTTATATAGTATAACGTTATATGGTATAACGTTATAACGTAATACGTTATATGGTATAACTGTATAACGTATTACGTTATATGGTATAACGTTATAACGTATTACGTTATATGGTATAACGTTATTATGCATTACGTTATATGGTATAACGTTATTATGTATTACGTTATATAGTATAACGTTATATGGTATAACGTTATAACGTATTACGTTATATAGTATAACGTTATATGGTATAACGTTATAACGTAATACGTTATATGGTATAACGTTATAACGTAATAAGTTATAACGTAATACGTTATATGGTATAACGTTATAACGTATTACGTTATATGGTATAACGTTATAACGCATTACGTTATATAGTATAACATTATATGGTACAACGTTATAACGTAAAAAGTTATATGGCATAACGTTACAACGTATTACGTTATATAGTATAACGTTATATGGTATAACGTTATAACGTAATACGTTATATGGTATAACTGTATAACGTATTACGTTATATGGTATAACGTTATAACGTATTACGATATATGGTATAACGTTATTATGTATTACGTTATTTAGTATAACGTTATATGGTATAACGTTATAACGTAATACGTTATATGGTATAACGTTATTATGTATTACGTTATATAGTATAACGTTATATGGTATAACGCTATAACGTAATACGTTATATGGTATAACGTTATAACGTATTACGTTATATGGTATAACGTTATTATGTATTACGTTATATAGTATAACGTTATATGGTATAACGTTATAACGTAATACGTTATATGGTATAACTGTATAACGTATTACGTTATATGGTATAACGTTATAACGTATTACGTTATATGGTATAACGTTATTATGTATTACGTTATATAGTATAACGTTATATGGTATAACGTTATAACGTAATACGTTATATGGTATAACGTTATTATGTATTACGTTATATAGTATAACGTTATATGGTATAACGCTATAACGTAATACGTTATATGGTATAACGTTATAACGTATTACGTTATATGGTATAACGTTATTATGTATTACGTTATATAGTATAACGTTATATGGTATAACGTTATAACGCAATACGTTATATGGTATAACGTTACAACGTATTACGTTATATAGTATGACGTTATATGGTATAACGTTATAACGTAATACGTTATATAGTCTAACGTTATAACGTATTACGTTATATAGTATAACGTTAAATGGTATAACGTTATATGGTATAACGGTATAACGTAATACATTATGTGGTATAACGTTACAACGTATTACGTTATATCGTATAACGTTATTATGTATTACGTTATATCGTATTAAGTTATATAGTATAACGTTATATGGTATAACGTTATAACGTATTACGTTATATGGTATAACGTTAGAACCTATTACGTTATATAGTATAACGTTATATTGTATAACGTTACAACGTAATACGTTATATGGTATAACGTTACAACGTAGTACGTTATATAGTATAACGTTATAACGTAATACGTTATATGGTATAACGTTACAACGTATTACGTTATATGGTATAACGTTACAACGTAATACGTTATATGGTATAACGTTATAACGTATTACGTTATATGTTATAACGTTACAACGTATTAAGTTATATAGTATAACGTTACAACGTATTACGTTATATAGTATAACGTTATATAGTATAACGTTAAATGGTATAACGTTATATGGTATAACGGTATAACGTAATACATTATGTGGTATAACGTTACAACGTATTACGTTATATGGTATAACGTTATTATGTATTACGTTATATCGTATTACGTTATATGGTATAACGTTATAACGTAGTACGTTATATGGTATAACGTTACAACGTATTAAGTTATATAGTATAACGTTATATGGTATAACGTTATATGGTATAACGTTATAACGTGTTACGTTATATGGTATAACGTTAGAACCTATTACGTTATATAGTATAACGTTATATGGTATAACGTTATAACGTGTTACGTTATATGGTATAACGTTAGGACGTAATACGTTATATGGTATAACGTTACAACGTATTATGTTATATGGTATAACGTTATTATGTATTACGTTATATCGTATTACGTTATATGGTATAACGTTATAACGTAGTACGTTATATGGTATAACGTTACAACGTATTAAGTTATATAGTATAACGTTATATGGTATAACGTTATATGGTATAACGTTACAACGTTTTACGTTATATGTTATAACGTTATAACGTAATACGTTATATGGTATAACGTTATAACGTAATTCGTTATATGGTATAACGTTACAACGTATTACGTTATATAGTATAACGTTATAACGTAATACGTTTAATGCTATAACGTTATAACGTAATACGTTATATTGTATAACGTTACAACGTATTACGTTATATAGTATAACGTTATATGGTATAACGTTATAACGTATTACGTTATATGGTATAACGTTATAACGCAATACGTTATATGGTATAACGTTATATGGTATAACGGTATAACGTAATACATTATGTGGTATAACGTTACAACGTATTACGTTATATAGTATAACGTATAGTATAGTATATAGTATAGAAAAACTCTCACCCTTGTAGGATAAGACGAAGGAGGAGGGTGGTAGTCAGGCGGCCTAGAACCGCATCCTCGCCGTCCCAACTGACCACGACTAGAAGGGTGATAGCGCTAGTGGAAATGACCCCCCTCCCCCAACGCCAAATTAAACAGGTGGAGAATTTTCGGACTGGCTCGAACAAGAGCCAATTCCCGCAAACGCATTCCCAATGCGAGAATTGATCATAAATTTTAATAAATAAAACAATAAAGAAAAAAAGGGGCCGCGGGGGGGTGCAACAGAAGATAATTTATAAGAGGTTCCTGGAGCACTCCTGTCACACGCGTAGGATGGTCATCGTGGAGTTTTAGTCGGTAGGAGTCCGACACTACTCTGCTGTTACCTGATTATTAGCAACTGCGGATTGTCCATGAGGATTTCTCCACGTACAAAAAAAGAAAGAAGAAAAAGATATAATGTTTAAACTTTGAATATCTTGCAAAATTTGACATACATTTTCGGATAGGTTTCAAATTTTCCTATTGTAATCACGGTAGTCGTTCTTTATTACAGTGCTAATGAAGTCTCATATATTTATAAAAATTTCCGCGCGTTACATATTAAGTACTGATTAGGATGCATGATTCCATCGAGAAAGAACAGTGAGATATGCAGGGTGACGAAATCAATATAGCCTAAAATTTAAGCGATATGTACATCTACAAGCGAAAATACGACGAAAATGATGGATAAAGATCATTGTGTTTGGGATTTTGTTTATTAGATATTGACATTTGAAAATTAATCAAAATGCCCTTGTGAGTTGGCAATCCTCTTTACAGGAACGAATGAAAAGTATAGTCTAAGGCGACATAGACGCAATGATCCTCAAACTTCGCATTTTTCAACCGGTGTGCTGCAAGAACATATGCAGTATCTGATAATTTAGTCCACTGATCTCTTTTCCCTTAAATTGCAAGGTAAAAGCAGTAGTCATCCAGCGTAAATATCTTGTCTCAATATAATGTAAAAGATATAATACAAACGCAAATTCTTACAATTCGCTGTAAGACGATTTGGCAATTGGATTGTACAAAATGGAACACAATGAGAATTTTTTATCCGCAAGCACTGTCATTTGAAATTTTCATTCGAACAAGCGTGTATATTATCTCAGATTTGCGCATGAAATTTTAGAATACTGAAATCTTAAATTTATCTTTAGTTCGTAAAGTATTAATAATAATTAATATTTTTCGCTATAGAAAAGTAACAATTCGAAACTTTTCTGATAAAAAGTCGATGATATTTTTCACAATTATTGATTTTTGAAATGTTACATTTTTAAATATTTCTATACTCACAAAGTCTTTTGTCAGAAACTTCATAAAAATTCGTCAAAAGATCCTTTTGGATTTCAAGGAGATCCTTATTAATTCATTGATAATACATATAACGCTAATCCTGCTAAACTAGTTATCATAAAATTGATTGCTAAATTAAATGTACAACTAATACTCGTCACTAATATTATGCATTTTCATTTATCACAAACATCTTTTACGTTTTTCAGTTAAGAAAGACTCGTAAAAACTACGTATTTCTAAGTGACATTTCTTGAATCGCATCTCTGTGTCTTCAAGAAAGTTTTTAAAGACTACCAAAAAGTTTTCTAAAACTTTGGTGTTTCATTTTATCTTGAACTTGTCATTGCTTGATGTTTCATTGGCATATGCCTTTTTAGCTTTGTTTCTAGATTTGTTAGATAGATAAGCCTGCTGGAAGAATCTAGCGAATAGAATGAAATAGCTGAAGTACATTAGCATCGAAAGTTTGATGTTGGAAAGTGTAACGTTACATTCGTTTGTTTGCATGTAGTAGTAAGCCGCAAAAATTATAACGCAACCTACAACCATTTGCACCAATTGTAGCGTAGTGATTGTTATGGCTATCCATTTTGGTGGATTGAATCCCATTGCTTTCAGAGCGTAATAAGAGTACATCCACGAGTGAACGAAGAGGTTCATCGTAGTGAACCATCTGCCAGTCGCTGAAGTTTCTCCATAAGAGTACCATGTATAAAGAAGAACCGTTATATGGTGATACCAGTGTAGGAATATTAATGGTTGCTTTCGTAACACGATGAAGGCTGTGTCACCGAGTTCTACTACCTTCGATAATGTAAACAAGAACGTCCAAAAGGCTGCAACGGGGTCTCGCGTAAGGAAACTGAAAAGTAAGTAATTACGTTTCTGCTGTGAATGAATATTCTGGAAATATGTACGATAGTATGTAATAGGATATTATTCTTGTACTGAAAATATTTTCAGGAATAAAGTATTAAAGTGAAATTACTTTGGAACACAAACGCTATAGTAAAACCCATAATTGCTTAAAGTGTGGAACATTTCTGGTCCCATTCGAAGAAAGCCAAGAACGGAGAACGTCGCAAGCATCAAACTCCATATCGTAAGCCAACGTCTTAGATCGAACTTTGGCTTATCTGATAAATAATACTTCCCAGAAAAAACTAGAATGACGTAGATAGCACAATATACGAGGCAGTATGGCAAATGATTATTCATTGGCGTCACGGTATCCCAATAAATAAAATTTTTTTCCAAGTTCAAGACGTACGAGTAATTAGGTAGAGAGATCTGCATGTAGCTTATATTCTCCTTCATCTTATAATCCATTTCAACGTTCGTCCTGGGATTTGTTTTTTCTATCCAAGATTTTTATCTCTGTTGACAATCTATTGAACAGGAAGAAGAGTACATCGGATACAGTGTAATTTATATTCTGACAAACATGAATAATTGTTTCATGTATTTATGTGGTAGTGTATAATATAGTTATAAACTATTCCGTGGTTTGGTATAAACGTATATGGCGATATACACGTTATCCAATTATGCTTATTAGTGCTCGTGTCACAAAAATGCGCTTTATCTTTAATAGATCCGATAACAAACTATCTTATTCTTAAATTATATTATTTCACTAGCGGAAAAATGATAAACTATCTGGACTATACTATAATGGGTCACAAGATTCGATAACAAAAATTGATGAAAATATGTTAACTTTATCTATATATTGTAGACCAGTTAATTTTTTTACATGTTGTGTACTTAGATGAACTTGTTATTTTGAACTTAAATTTCATCAGGTTTAACACTTTCCGAGATATTCTGTAAAATAGTATGTAGAATATATATTTCCAGGTTTTTGCACAACTCTACTAATACTAATTGTCTGTTCAAATTGACTGGTTGGTGATTTTTATGAAGTGTATTCTTTCAATGAATATCTCTTAATTTCTACATACATCTTCAGATACGTTCCAAATTTCACTGATATAATTACGTTAGTTGTATCTCGTTACAGGGCTAATGAAATTTGAAAATATTTTTTAAAATACTCAAACACTTTCACGAGCCGCTGTGTATACAAAATATATAATATATTTGAACGTTAATACCAACGTATATCGCAGAACAAAATTCTTCTTGTACGATGGAAAATTCAACTTAGTCGATTCCAACGTTAATATCTCTTGTATCCAGTAAAAACAATTAATTCGATGAACGATTGAATTTCCGCTGAATTCTTGTTCTTCCTGTAACCAGAAAAATGAGACTGAAGACCAAATTATAAAAATCATTGCTACTTGGCTGCATAGTTCCCACTCCTGATGCTGAATAAATATGAATGTATACAAGTGGTATATTCTCACATAATAAGCTTACTGGATATGTACGTTGGATCGAAGAATTTGCTTACCCATGTCTTGCTACTTATGTATATCTATCACTTTAACGTGATATAATGACTTTAGTACATACTATATCATATTTTTTATCAAACGATAATGTAGATTTCATAAATGTAGTTTCTATTACGGTGAATTTTTGAAAGGAATGTTCCAACGATCTTTAAGAATTTTATTAAATAACTTTAGACAGTAGTTTCATTTTTATTTTTACGTTGAAAATCAAAATTCCAATTTATCCGTATTTTGTACAATTCTTTGAACTTAGAACACAGGTAAATTTTCCTAAAAATGGGTCAACATTCAATAACAAAAATTGACTAAAATATGTTAACTTTATCTATATGTTGTAGACTAGTCAATTTTGTTAAATGTTGTTTACATAAGTGTATTCATTTTGAATTTAAACTTCTTCAGGTTTAACAATTTCCGAGATTCTACGAACAAGAATAGGTTCTAAAAAGTAGTATCCATTTATATATTTATAGTATCTATTTACATCTCATTATCTTTCCTACTTGATTAGTTTCGACTTTGGACTTTTCTTACTGTAATGAATATAAATCAATCATACTATGGCAACGTGTAATTAATGTATATTTATCGTAATTAATGCCTTTCATTGTGTTCATACTTAGCCAACTACACGCGCCACAGAGAGCTATATATTTCCATCGCGCTCGGACAAGCCAACCTATACGCTGTCCACTGCACATTTTTCCAAACATCGAGGACTAATATTCACTACTTAAAAAACAAAAGAGTCTACAAATTATTTAAATGGTCAATTATATTTTGCGGTAATGATGTTATTTAACCATTTCACATATTGTTTATACAAAATATCAAATTGAAAGTATATATTAAAAGTATAAAAAAATATAGGTAAAATTACAAACATTAAAGATGACTAGAGATAAATAACGCGACTTGAATGTGAAATTAAAAATTCATAATACATTTTAATATCTTTTTACAATGTGGTATCGTTCGATTATAACTTTATCTAGTCATAACTGATAGCGTAATATTTTAATTAATTTTAACACCACTAGATCGGTGTATTTTATTATATGCTGTACATTATAAAAGCAGAAAAAGTGGCGCAATTAATTGGGAACAGTTGATGAACAAGCGATGTACTTTACAGAGGGGAGATCTCCCTATTCGGTTGGCTAAGTGTTAATGACAATTTTTCATCTTCATGATTTTTTAAATTAGAATGATTTCAATCATTTTTTAATATGTTACCGGCAGTATGATTTTGAATGACTTTTCCTTACAGATGGTTCTAATTTCCAAGATATTCGTAAGAAACTTGTAAGAAACAGTAAGTGTACGCGTTGGTATCGGTTGCCTGCTACACGGCGGTTTGCCTGCGTAATATATAATATGATTATACATTATACATATTTATCAGTTTCAAATTGCAGCAAACTGCTCGTAAAAAAATTTGATGAGGTGATTCCTGTAGACGACACAACGCTTGCATACGAAGCGCGCATGAGCTTGGTGGCATGAGCTTGGTGGCATGAGCTTGGGCGCCGTTTGTCAATTTTTCGGGTACTGCAATCTTTCGGCAGCGTAGTATTTTTAACTGTTGAAACTATCTCAAAATCCAAGGCTGCCAGTTATATGTATAGGAGAAACTCGTTGAAAATGTTGACCTTTACAACATATTAAAAAATCATCGAAACTGAAGAAAGTAGCTTCCTTACAAATTCATCTCGATGTATAAAATCCTTCTGGGCATCTAGAAAATTTAATAAATTAAATAACATTGAAGTTTATATTTATAATTATGAACATTGTAAGCTTATCTCTATTCGAAATAAATATTAAAATGGAACTATTATTTCAAGGTCGGAATAAAATAATTGATAAATGTCTCATAAATATGCAATTATCAGGATAACGAATCGTAATATCCAGTGGACGAACGTCTGTAGTGTTTTGTTAGTATTGAAATTAGTTTCAGCAATTTCTTAAAATAAGTTTTAAGCATTTCTAAAATATGCTATCTTAAACGAAAAATATTCATGTCTCAGAAAGGAATAGTTTTAGTCAATTTTTGGATCTGTGTGTATATTGTATAATTTTTCTTTTCATTTTTATGAAGGATAAAATATGACAGAGTTTGACCATTTATTTATGAAGCACCTTATGTAGAAAGTCTATATTTATATATATGCATACATTTAAATTATACAACAATGAATGGAATTTTTTTAAAACAGAATATTGTACATAATATTGAGTTAATGACTACAAGATTAATATTCGTCTACTGTATAATATTCTTCGACGATACGTTTAAAAAAATTAATACTTTGAACAAAAATTGGACGAAATTTTTTTTCAGACGAATATTAGAGGAAAATAGTGAAGCCAAGAAAAAGCTTCTAAGAATGTTTAAAGAAATTACGCCGGCCATGTTCAATTGGCATAGCCAACACAATGGCTACAAATGTTAGAAATAAGATTGCATTTCTTATTGCAAAATTAATGGTATACTTACATATAAATACATGTACTTGTCTCACGATTTAACAGAAAATTGCCATTTTCTTTTGTCAATAGAATCGCATCAAAGTTTCAGTATCCATGTTGACTCTATTGTTCATAATAATATTGTGAAAATTACAAACTATGCGAACTGTCTTGTGCATTTTTGTGTGTTATTTCCTGAATAGAGAAGTACTTATCGTAAATAAAAACCCAATGAACTAAATAGCGTGTACACTTGAGGCTTGAAAGTACACTTCAAGCCAAGAGTAAAAACAAGTTTACATTAGTAAGGTATTCCAAATTACTCGAAGTCAAGCGACCTAATTAATAAAAGAAGCATGATAGTAGTCAAAAGAATATCTCAAATGGAGTAAACGATAGTGAAATGTGGAAATAAAGAGGTTTCGAGATTAAATTAATGTAAACGAGGCGTTAGACATCATATAATTTATTGCTAGATTCAGTATGCGCAGCATTTAAGATTATCGTAAAATTTCTATAATTTCTATTCTATTTGAGCATTCTACCATAGCCAATTTTTAAGACTATGCTAACGAAGACTAGAACAAAATTTTCAAATGTTATCTTGAAATGCGTTTCTATGTCTTCATAAAAGATTCTGACGAGGAACACTTCAATCAATATTATATTATATTAAATTTAATAAAAATTCATATTAAATTCCGAACCAAAGTTCGTCGATTGTTTTTCATAAAAGTAGTCCTGCTCCTGAACTAATTATGAATAACGTTTTTTTTAAATATCTCCGTGAGCTTTTTAGTGCATTCTTTCAAATTATATAAAAAAACCACATGATTATATCTACATGATAATCAATCGAATAGCGTTTCTCGTAAGAAGGTATTTTCGTAAACTGCCACTGAAAAGCGTTCTTGGAGAAAGATTTGAAAAATGCTATTTTAATTAGCCTTGAGCTTGTCGTTAGCATAATCTTTTTTTCCGACATTCTTCGTATGTTTGCCAGACAAATAACTATTCTTAAAGAATATAGAGAAGAGAATGAAATAGCTGATGTACATCAGCATACCAAGCTTGGCGTTGTAAAGCTGAACGTGGCAATCATCTCGTCCACTTGCTACGTAATAGTGACTCATAGCAGTTACAGCGCAACCGGCAACCATTTGTACCAGTTGTAACGTAGTAATAAGCATGGCAACCCATTTTGGTGGGCTGAATTGCATTGCTTTTAAAGCATAATAAGAGTACATCCATGAATGGACGAAGTAATTCATTACGGTGTACCATCTGCCTGTTGCTGTAGTTTCTATATAACATAACCACGAATAAAGAAGAACTGTTATGTGATGGTACCAGTGTAGAAAGATTAACGGTTGCTTTCGTAACACGATGAATATTGTGTCTCCGAGCTCTGCAATTTTTGATAAGATAAACAAGAATGTCCAAAAACCGGAAACGTGGTCTTGTGTAAGGTAGCTGTAAAAAATAATAATATATGTAATTACGTTTTTAGTATTTTAGAAATATTGTTGTTATATAAAATAATATTATGTGTTATATGTCTCAAAATTTATATAAATATTATTAGACTATACCATAGACAAATACCCAACATTTAGTTTTTAAAATAGTAGAGATATAGAACATTTATGTAATAAGATAAATCTAATAAAAAGAAATAAATTGATAAAATAAATTGAAAATAAACAATTTTTATTTGAATAATATATTTAAGACATAAATATACAAAGTTATTTCTTAATTAACTTTGAAACTTGTTATTCATCTGAAAATATTTTAAAAATTAAAATGGGAGAATGAAATTACCTAGGTGAACAAATACTATAGTAAAATCCATGATGCCTTAACGTATGAAACATTTCTGGTGCTGTCCTAAGAAATCCCATAATGGAGAATAATGCAAGCATTGCACTCCACAAAGCAAGTTTGCTTCTCAGGTTAAACTTTGGTCTATTTGACATGTAATGTTTCCCACCAAAGATTAGAACGGCGTAGATCCCACAGTATAAGAAACAATTTGGGTAATGGCTTCTGCTCCATGTTAGAGAATTTGTGTAAGAGTAAGTTTTTTCAAAGTTGAAAACATATGAGTAATTAGGTATAGTAAGCTGCATATAATCAGCGTTGCCCATCCTGGAGTATGTTTTCTATCTTCTGACTATAGAGAAGGTATTGCCTTTCGCCTCTGTTACAGGTCAGCTGAAAAGAAAGAAAGACAATTGATGGTATTTTTGTTAAATATTATTATAAAGTATCAATAAGTATAATAAGTATTTCCATTTTGATTTTCCACAATGACTTTTTGGAAACAATATTTCTACATCGTTTCTCAAGTTTCCTCGAATCATTAGTTATCTTAGAACTATATTATTGTCCTTTCCTATTCTGGTTCTATATTCCTCAGCTTCTTCTAATTGTAGTGTATTGTTACTTAGCATATACTTTCTCCCTTTGACTACTTTTCTCATTTTTTATTCTAAAGATGTAAACTCATTTATAATAATATTTCTGTTGAACTGTCTATTTGAAAAATTAATTTGTTTAATAGAATTGTTGCATTAAGATCTTAAATATATGGAACTTGTGGTTTTCCCTGTATTTGAAATATTTAATAGCATTTGCTTTGTATTAGGAATTGTTGCTTTATATATTATTGTATCATTTTTTACTGGTTAGTCTCTGCCCTCTGTAATCAGTTTTCATCAATTTTAAATTCAATCTTTTCCTTGTCATTACCACGTGTTCTTAGTGAAACTAACCTCATTTCGTTTTCGTCTTTAACAATTTTTATTCGTGTAGAACCATCATTAAAATGTAGCGATAAGTGAACGAATTATGGAATTTTTTGTTTGCTACTAAGCTTATATTTACTAAACTATATTAATAAATAATATTCATGCACACGTGCATATTGATCTTTCCACCTTACTATCGAAATAAATTGACAATCATTAAGATAACAGAATGATAAATCAATTCTTATACAACTGTAAATATTTAAACGAAATATTGTTATTAGCTGACAAAGATTAGTAAGTTCCCGCTTCATATAAGAGTAAAGGATGACATTTGACAAATGACATTTTCAAATAAATGTCAATGTCAAATAAATATTAATAAATTTTTGTTAAACAGGAAATACAGAAAAACTTAAACCTAGATTTAAAAAAAACTGTTTTTCAAAAAATAATGACCTATCTTAAAAATGTTAGAAAATAACGCATTCGGTATTTTCCTGTCATTATGTATATCTACGTGTCCTTATTGATTATCTCTTTACAACGTTATATTGTTTTATATTTTTCGATTTTGTGAAAGAACATATTATAATTGTTGAATATTTTTGTTAGAGCTTCTTATTTTACGATAGTCTAATATTTTTTACCAAAACGTCTTTGAAATATCATACGTATTATATAATAACTAAATTATGCAAGTCGTACGTTTTCTAAAACAGTTTATTACTTACTGATTGAATTTTAATTTCTCGTTATGCTGTTTTGCAGCATTCGGATCACGAGCAGACGTCACTGGAATCCTCTCACCTTTTGCAGGATGTTGATTTTGATATGAACTTGGAACCGTACTTACCTATCTTGCATTCCTAAGCCATCCCTTTCAGGGGTGTCTCAAGTCACGTGCGTTTTAACCCCTAACCATTTTTGAGGCCACAGCGTACGAATAATTACTTATTTTACTTGGATTTAAATAAAACGACTTGAAGAGAGTCCGTGCAAGGAAGCAAGACAAATTATTTATTTGTGATTTATTTACTTAAAAAAACAAATGATAATTTACGTCATAGGAAAACCTGTATAAAACCGTATTATCCATTTCTATATACATATACCCTTCTATTAAAAACTACAATTCGTCTTCTTATTGAATAAGCGATGTCAAACTTTGGACCACATTTGTCCATCAAAGAAGAGTGACGCGTATTCATCTATCGTACTATTGAAAGGAGTTCTACCTACCTAGTAGGAGTGGTGAGGAGCAAGAGAATGATTCCGCTTATTTTACTAATTGTCTCACGTAGATATCACGCACATGCTGATCGAAGTGGCATGTGCTATCATAGTTGTAGTCACGTACTTGACGAATAAGTGAAAATCGTGTGATAAAGCATGTTCATAAAACATTTTAGAAAAAATCAACTATGAATTTCTGTCTCATTGTCAGTGAAGTGCAAGTGTATTTAACGGCAATAGAAATTGTTACATTACGAAGCTTAGGTATGTTTGCTAAGTGTAAACAGTGTGCATTTAAGCAAAATGAAACAAATAATTCTTACTCGCTCCGTATTCTGCCAGGCTTCTCTCTCTTTTTTTTTCTTTTCTGCACGCCGTTACGTAGCTGCGCAGTGTCACCTGTATCTGTCGCGGAGTATCTCGATTTCCAGTTGTAATTCAAAATGATGCGTTTCGAGCGAATTCCAATTCCGCACTGCGGAAGTATGTAACTTGTTGCGTCCCACGATACACAAACGGTAATCTCCCGTAAATGCTTCGCACAAGAAAAAGTTCAACATTTCGAATTTTTACATTCTATGGAATGATCGCTAATATGTTAAAAAAGTACATCAAAGTTAACAAAGAATATTCTTTTTTTCTTTTCTTTTTTCTTTTTTTCTGCCGGGTGTCTTTTTTTCTGTCGTTCGTAATAACCTTGTTCAAACTGTCGAAGTTCACGATATTAATAATTTGATTGCTTCAAAAATTTGTCGTGCGATCAATTGCTATCAAATTGTTGAAATTCACGCGATTCAACATTTTTATTTATTTACGATAAGCAGAGAGTAAGAAGATTTTAGTCAGAACGACTAAAAATTAATATTTATCAGTTATCTAGATTATTTAAATATAACGTTTATTTAAATGGAAGCCAGTTACCAGTAAATTTCAGAGAAATTTCTCAAAAAATGAGTTAATTAAGAAATGTTAATTTTTAGTCGTTCTGATTATCATTATAACCATATTAATTTTTGGCTATCAATAACCATTCTCGATGACGAAAATTTAATTTTAATTGTCAATAACCGATATAAATGACCGGAATTTTTTTTAGTTACCGTTAATCGGTATCGACCACAAAAGCATTTTCTAGTTACATTCGACTATTGTCAATTGTTATTAACATTACTGATAAAATTAGTATTCATTGACAACATAAAGAATTTAATCATAAAACTTATATTTTATACGCAAAAGAACGGTATGAAAATATTTGAAACAAAATAATGGGATAAAAGATATCGTAGTACACTATTTTTATTAACATTTGTATTAGTATTATACAACAATATCTTTTACTCTATTGTTTGTTGCATACATTTTCATACTGCTTTTCGATTAAGAAAATATATAAGTTTTATAATTAATTACTTTTTATATTGCTAATGAATATATACCGATTACCAGTAATGAAAAATCAATAATCAAAATGAAATTGAGGCTATCGATACTCATTAATTTTAATCATTTATAATGGTCATTCCTAATCAAAATTATCTAATTAAACTTATTGACTTTCATATCATAAATATTACTATTTAAAATGTCTTACAATAATTGTGATGTTTGGCTAACGTTAAATACAATTATACTAATTACTTAAACTCACGATATAGTTTCTGCGATTTTTCAGGAAATCTTGTCTACAAATTACGTATTGTTGATATTTAAGTCGGTTGGGACTGATGGAGCTTCTAAAATATTTTTCTTGTGAATAGAGAAGGAAAACGCTTGCCGTAGGTACAGATAAAACGAATCAAACTGCGTTCCGTGGACTGTGTACCTCCTATGATAATCAAGTACGTATGACATAACAAATATCAATTGCAAATTATATCATCCTGTAATTGATATTATAATTAAAACGCTATCTTTTCATTTTCCAGAATACTCGTAGGGATTTTGGAATTTGTTCTGGTTCGATTCGCGTCTACTTGAAAGTAATTGCCGACGTGGGAAAAACAATCTATAGTCGGTTAGAAGATATGGATATCCGTAGAAAATTCGAATTTAATCAATTAATGTTTGTGTTATTATATATAAAAATTTAAGTATATGTTATACATATGTATATTATATATAATTATATACTATATGAATATTTAGTTAATGTTGGACGTACTTGTAATGCATGGACTTGACTTTGTCACTAATTATAGACACAACTCAGCAAACATTCTCATGTATAATTTAAAGTGACAAAATATGCGAGTTGAGAAATAATTGATAAAAAATTCAGTTTTTTAATAAATCGTTTTTTATTTGTCCTCTTCGTACAGGAAATTTATTGAAAGATTTGAATATGCAATACTAAGCAGGTATAATATATTCATTTTGGCAAAAGTTTAGAGTCACGATACAATGTAAATATTTAGTACGTGATACTTACGTTTTCTGCTAATTCGTTTTCGGTATTTATATATCGTGTTTACCAAAATTAGAGGAAACCATGACAAATTTCGGCTCACATTATAATGCAACGTCAAATAATTATAATAGAAGCAGAGAGGGCACTGTGACACATGAAAACATAGAAAAACGAAGCTCTGCATAGTTGAAAATAATATATGAAAAACAAATTATAATATAATATAATATAATACTAATAATACAAAAATACTAATATCACTGATTCTATCGGATTTCTATCGCGGATTCTATACCTTTAGTCGTTCGCAAGAAAAGAAACAGATTTTAAATTCTATAATACAGGGTGTCCCAGTTACATTTTCATGCACGCTTTTCAACGTATTTTCCGTTTTTAGTTCCTCGAACGCTAAAATGATTCTCGCTTTTGCAGTACGATGACCAGCATTTTTAACAATTTTTACACTAATAAAGCATATCTTAAGAATTACATGCTGTGTTATTACTCATATATTTACGGTATACTGACACACCCTGTATAATGCTGACATCTAATAAATAAGCACGATCTATTACAAATTTCGTATTCGTTTATAACTTACTTTTATACGCGTAAAAAGCTGACTTTATACAATCTTCGTTCATTTCCGTTAACAGAGACTAACGTCATTGTTATTTGGCATAATTGATCTACGAATGGCGAGAGGTGTATCTTCATTGGAACATTGTCAGCGGAAGGCCTTACGTCTGAATGAACAATTTTTATACAGGGTGTATCATAACACGTGGTACACACTTGAGAAATGGACAGGTGGCAGAAAAACAACGAAAAATGTTCGTACGAACATGTGTTCTGTCTTCTACCTTGTTTCAAAGTTATAGTCACTTTTGAGTTTCAATGAACCGTATTCCGCTCGAAACACGCAAAAATTCGCGTGACATTGTCACGTAAAATTACACAAAAGAACAACAAAAAAGAATAAAAAAAAGAAACTTTATTTTTCTTCTAGCACTTGGTTTTACAATCTACCTCCGAGCTCTAAGCGTGACCTTTTTAGACTGAAGCTCTTATGATTTTTTGACTTTCGATCGGATCCGATCACTTTCTTTTGTCATCCCTCAACATCCCCACCGTCCATGCATTTGCTAGGCGTCCGCGGCCGTTGCTACGTGCTCTTTCTTCTAGAACCTTCGGTGGAAGGACCGTTGGGATGTTGATGGTTCATTAGGCACTTCAGCGATATACATTGTCGCCGAGTGCCGCCACATTTTTATCTCCGATTTTAAAGTGAGCCGGTCGTGACAACATCTTCGTCGGAAAAGATTGTAGCGCATCGTAAAAGCTTAAAGGCTATTAGAATTCTATTATTTATTAGATTATTAGAATATTTATAAAAGGTTATTTAGAATCTCATATTACTGCGCTTGTAATAGCCAGCCACATATTGTAAATTCGATGCATCGACGGTGTAATTTAAATAAAAAAATATTGTAATGAAACAAGTTGTCGAGCTTTGTTTTTATCTGAGGTAATATCGCGACTCGAATGCAAAAAATGTTAAATAAGAAAACCTGCGAAGTCATTTCATATAGTTCAATACACATTTCAACGAACATAGTTCAACCTTCCAACACAAAAGCAAGTTTATGTCGACGTAAAGGAATTATTATTATTG
The DNA here is from genome assembly GCF_040668555.2 of Bombus flavifrons. Classification (NCBI taxonomy): domain Eukaryota; kingdom Metazoa; phylum Arthropoda; class Insecta; order Hymenoptera; family Apidae; genus Bombus; species Bombus flavifrons. Next base: position 5,159,042 of record NC_138457.1, on the reverse strand, counting down.
CAGGCAAACACGTCCGTGCAATTCGTAAGTGCTAATCATCGTAGAAGATCTCTATGCAAGCTCACAATGGTCGTGCAAAATAATTTTGCGATCTTTCAAAAATTCCAGGTGTATGTCGAACAATACAGACAGAGTGGAGCCATTTCGAGCACCGTCTATGGAGATAAGCAGTTACGGATTATCGAAACACGAAAATGGCTATAACTTTGAAACGAGAGTCAGGTTTGTGCGAGTTTTCTTCATTGTCTTTGTGCCTCCTGTTCACTTCTGAAGTGGGTCCCAGTGTTATGATACACCCTGTATATCCTTCATTTCCTTTTCCTCTTCTTTTATTAAAAAAAAAAAGTTAATTTTTCATATAACATACATTTTATGTATTTAATTAACATTCTTCTTGATTATGCGTGGTTATTTATATATCTCCATCTGACTTTCTTCATATTTTATTCATTTTAATATTTTTCATATTTTTTGTCTGCAGTTACTTTATTTACTTTATTTGGTATTTATGAAGAAATAAAAAAGGAGAAATAGAGTTTAAAAACTCGTTGTGTTTTGTACTAACCGTTTATGGTAAACGTCTTGGGAAATCGGAGAATTTCAGATGTGTCGGATATTATCACGTTATAAGTCACTGTCGCATCAAATATATGACTAAACTCCATAGCAGCAGAATCCGCACTATTTCCCATTAACCATCGAATCAAACGTAATCCAATTTGCGTATCTTCATGCAATGGAAACCATATAAATTAATTAATCTTTAAATTAAATAAACCACATGTACCTATAGAGGTACATGTCCACCTTATCTCCACCTTATCCGAGCACAAATTATTCGAATACCCTAACGTTCTACTATCCGAACGTAATACAAGGGTCGTTCAGAAAGTATTGGGTTGTCCGGAAAGTTTATTCCGATTTTTAAGGAATTTGGTGGACATGAAAGACCATATTGAAAAATTTTTGCTCCGAAAAACGTGACAGGTTCTGAAAGGATGGAATATTAGTATATATACTAAAATTACAAATAAAGAAAACTTTTTCAGATGCATCTGTATCGTTGTTATTTCAAAACGGGTATTACTTTCTGGACGACCCTCGTGTTTCTCAGTAACCGATGCCTCTTTCCGCACCCAATATCTAGATACATATTTTATTAGCATATCGTAATGCATTCTTTCCTTTTAGCGAATTCTGATAAGAAATTAGAATAAATAAGAATTTAGTGTGAAAGTAATAGTGTTGCAATTATCGAAACAAATAAAAATAATTAATTAAAAAACTGTAACAGAATTAGCAACAGTATATGGTGTTGGAAAAGCCACGTTCACAAGACGTTAAGAAGCAAAAACAGAATACTGAAGATTATCCAAAGCACGTGGATTCCTTTGATGCTGGTGACAAAAATGGAAAACCCTTAACCTCAATTGATTTATCAGTTTTGGTACGTACCTAAATATCGAGACCAAAAGAGTCGTTCTTTCGGATCCAGCGTCTTTTGAAACATGTAAGCAACGCAACTCCAAAGTTGTTTATTTTTCGATGGTATTGGCACGGTCAGATTCAAGCGACACATTTCATTATAATAGTCCTGTTCCGTGCAAATGCATTTTTCAATTTGTTCGTCCCATTCGACGACGATATTATCGGTTAGTGATGTTTGCCATTGTGAATTTATCTATATTTCAAATCAAGCGGTTGGAAATGTTCATCTCTATAGGATGTTACGTCATGTGACAGACGTGTTTTTGCGTGTGTCGTTAAACAGTTATAGCAAAAAAATGATATACGAGATAAGCGTTGACGAAGATATATTGCTACTTTACAAAATATTAGATTATTTCAAGAGTGTCTTTCTTTTACAAAACATGTCTTTTACAGCATCTTTATACAAACATGGAACCTAATCTGCCAAATGTTGTGGTCTTTATCTTAATAGAGCAAAATGGATCATTAAATCACGACATTTGATCAAATAATATAAAACAAAGAATGTTGTGCATCTATTATTTCCTTATAAAACGAAAGAAACTTTTGGGCCAACCTAATATAAATACATCAGGAATATTTACATCTATTACAGACAGATGATATCACATATTTTTTACGTCCGCAATTTCAATGAATGACGAACGAGAGCTTAAAAGAGGTAGATCGTAAAAGTATTATGATACATTCTGACTATTATGACATCTAAATATTTCTCATACCGGCTTATCTCGTATACCGATTTTCTTTTTTATTACTATTCTTTAACGATGCTTCCATTGACGTATGTTTATATGACATCTTTTATTCATCTTGACCGTTAGAACCTTCTGACAACGTATGCAATCATACATTGTTCTTTAAATTAAATCACTGTCTCGATATAGCGTCAACGCGTTTTATACGTACTTGAATAATAAAGTCGCCCATCTTTGATTGAAAAATGATCCAAAAGCTTCGATGGGAAGGCGAGAGACACGCCACTGTGGCTGATAGATAAGCTATTTTAGTACCTTCTTTGACTACGATTGAATTTTGATTTAAAAATAATCTCCGAGGTATCTTTCTTGAACGTAGCTCAGACCATCGCGTCTGTTTCAATGTATCTATAAAATAATTGCATCTTTAGATCCAAGTATATTAAAAATTATTATTCGAATTGTAATATGTTAAAGAAAAATATACATATATTGTACAGGTATAACGTAATACTGTATAACAGCTTTTCTGTAACATGTTATATACAGAGTGCGGCCGAATAACATGTACAATCGGGTACGAAGTGATTTCTTATGAAAAAATAAGAATAAAATATGCAATAAAATTTTTTCATTTAAGGTTTAGTTTACGACAAAATCGAGTTTGAAAATTTATCAAGTATACTTGAACATGGCTAATTGCGGACTGCCCAGTACTAAATAATCGACAGGAGGTCGTTTTATGTGTGAAAATAAGTCGAAAATGCAGAATAACATTTTTTCTCAAGACGCTTTGTTTCCGAGAAAAATAAATTTGAAAATTTATCAATCGCGTGTACTAAATATGTTCTTAACTAAACACGTTCGAACTTTATTTCCTTAAAAATGGTGCCCTGAACGGAAAAATTTTATTCTACGTTTTCGACTTATTTTTACACGCAGAACAACCTCCTGTCGATTATTTAGCACTGCCCAGTCTGGAATTAGCCATATTCAAGTATACTTGATAAATTTTCAAATTTGATTTACTCAAAAACTAAACCTTAAATGAAAAAATTTTATTCCACATTTTGTTCCTATTTTTTCATAAGGAATCATCTTATTTCCGCTTGTACATGCTATTCGGCCGTATCCTGTGAAACTACGCAGTCTCGATGTCTAAAATTTAATCTACAAGCAACGTTCGAATATTTATAATCATCGTTTAGTTATCGATTTATATTAATGTCTGGGAAGTAAGCTTACTTACTCGGTTTAGTTGGTCGCTCTTCCGATGCCCAAATTTCGTATTCCGTCGAATTTTCATACGGTACATTGATAGTTAGAGTTTTTTCGACTGCTTGGTACAGCTTACTGCATATCGTATATTCATTCGTAATTCCTAAACAGTCGGTTTGACCCTCCAAAACGAACATTTGATTCTTGCTAAAATGAGGACCAATCGTCGATCCACAAAACAGTAAATAAGCTGTTGAGAAAGGATGCTGGTAATTGCGATAAAATCGAAACTAAAATAACGTTCCTCGCATTAAGAATAATAAATGTTGAGTTACGTAGGATACAGGAAAGGGAAGATAATTAAAACCTTCTAAATGTTAATCAAACTCTATTTCATGCTGAAGAAAAAAGTAGTTACCTTTAGTCTCTTTTATTTTCTTAGCGTGGAATTCTATCTTTATTATGGCAGTACCGTGACCGTTAAGATTGATGATCGGCTGTGACGAAACTATCGTAAAAAATTCATTATCGTTGTCAAAAAACAATAGCAAGAAACCGACACTGTGCACGGTTGGATTTGTGAAATTTAGTTGCCTGGTTACAGTTTCGGTCAAGGGGCAGCTAAATTTAATCTGCAAACATTGTTAAGCTTCAGATTTCTATAAAAATGTTATCCTTACAGAAGTAGATGTTCGCCTACCTTAGCCCTAGGGGTATACGTTGGCAGTATGTTAAATAAATATCTAACCAACATCAACATTTTAACGCAGTTTGGATAGATGATTTCCAATGGTGAAATTACAAAACCAAGTCGTATCTTCTTCCACGCCTTTGTCACGCAAATAGCATTGTGCAGTGCCTTCGATAATAAAGTGCGTATATTGGTCATTTTTATGAACGTGTCACAGCCACTATACAAAACTTTTTGAAATTTCAGCGGTATTCTTTAATGGGACTATCGTGAGTGTAGTAGTAAAACTTGAAACCAATCCGAAAATGTACAGAGAAGTTACAAGACATTTTGTGCAAACACTTATCGTTAGTAAATAATTAGCACTTTGAGGACGGTATGCTCTGATAAGCATATAGCCTGAATTACCGCGTATTTTTGCAGTGATTGAAAAGATTCAAAAGATCGCTCGGAAAGTTCGTTCCAATTTACATTTTGTAAGTGCAATTTTATTCCACAACCTTCCTTCATGTTTCACGCAACTTGAATCCGCAAAACTTCCGTCCTTCCAGAACCTCTCAGGTTTTTCGGCGAAAAACTTTCCAATATGATTTTTTACATTGATTAAATTCCTTAAAAATCGGAACGAACTTTCCGAACGACCAATATTATATCTAATATATTAATAATGGTTTCATATTATCCAAGCATGTAGTTTAAATACACATTCGTAACATTCTTTTTATAGCATCTATTGCTTTTTTTACTATTTTATTTAACAGTAGTTAACATTTTTATAGGATACCGCATGAAGTAAGACGCGAATTCGCGTCTCCAGTCCGCAAAGTGTTAGTATACAGCGCAAAATAATTTTAAACGTACAATTAGCGCTAAAGATCGTCTCGTTAAATACTGTGACTTATCAATATAGTTACATGTGTATATATATACTTTAATTAGTAACTAATATTTAATAATTATTAACGAATAATTAACTGCTCAAATACTTTGGTAATCTTTACGAAGTATATGTTTTCAGTAAATGTTTTGTAACTTTTATACATTTGCTTTGTGTACATTTTCAGATCAGTTACAAATTTGACCAGTATAATCACGATGGTCGTGTCTCGTTACTAATGAGAATATTATAAAGATTATAAAATATTATAGATATTGTAAAATATTAGAAAATATATAATAATATTTTGCATAACATATACGTAATAAGAGTGTTCGAATACTTTCGTCAGCCACTGTACGCTTGCTGTATTACCTCCTCGTAACTCCGTGGACGGATATAAATTCCACTCAACTCTTCCTCAATGAGAAAAGGACAGTAAGCAGCTGTGACAGCAATTAAGACAAGGGAATCCGATAAATCTCTGTCGAAATTCTTGATGTTTCGAGCCTCTGCCACGTCTTTACTCTCATCGGGATTTAAAACCACGTGACGATCGGTCATCCACTCTTGTTTACGTGCCTCTTCGTAATACCGACGCAACCATTCCAATAAGAATGATTCATCAAAAGAATAATTATTGTCAGGTGACTTGAACGATATTTCTCTGCTGATGTTTCCAATTATCGTATTGTGAGTTTCGTATTGCTTGCGGAAGCTGGAACATTCAAACGAGTACTTCTCAAACGAGTGATTTTCCGATTAACTTTTGCAATTCTTTGAGCGAAAATTATGCTACGCGTAGGAATCCTACTGCATCCTGAAATAATTTTTCCACGCCGAAATTTTCCATGAATGCGTAAAAATCCGCTGCCTAATAACGACAGACACATTAAAGGGAAGAAAAAATTACATGGGGAAGTAAGTTTTATACTTTTGCGACAATTAGTTGTAGTCAGTAGCTGACAATTTGTTTGAAAGTAACGTCTGATATATGTATAAATTTAAACGAACCTCGATATAGAAGGCGCTGTAGATGCTCGTTGAATAGTCGATCGTCTGGAAGATCGCGGGGTGAACGAAGGCGAAGATTCGTCTTTACCTTTGTTCTCAAGAACGAGCGGTAATACGAAACATTTGTACGTTTGTAAGATCACATCTAGCCAGCATTGTTTGCTACGACATTCGAACTTCAGCGGTGACAATTTTTCTTGCATCGATATCTCTATCCCCGATCTTCGTGTATGGGCCTGGAGTATAAATTTCTTGAGAATCAAGAAAGAATACAAGAAGAAGGATTTCTCGATTAGGTATATTAAACATTTGCGATGCAAACACAAAATACAAACTTCGTTTTCAGTTAGTTGTAATAATACTAAATGCCAGTAACAATAAAATAAATAATAATAATATTACTATGAAAAGTTTTATATAATTCTATTTTCTCTCCTGTAATATATTTACTTTTAAAGCGTTGGAAATTTTGAATTGTCGAATTTTTATTTTTGAATTTGACAGAAGAACTTTCCCTGCTTATATTAATTAATCCTTTCAGGATCGAATTCTTTTCTATGAGAAAATTTAGTGTTATAATTACTTTAGAACGTGAACTTTCTAGAAGAACGATGTATTCCTCGTAATTGAGTAAAAATTGTGGTTGAACGTGGCACAAGTAAGCCCCATACTTCGTCAAGAACTGAAGAATATTGTCGTAAAGATTATATATGTAATTTACCCTGTCGATATCTTTTGCTGGCAGTTCTTTGCTGCGGAACGAAAATAGATTTACATACATGTACATATACAGGATGCTTTATGTAACTAGAAAACTCAAAATAAAATTCAAACTTAAAATAATGGAAAATAAAAAAAAGCAATTCGGGAAAAAATTAACTACAAATATATTGTATTATATTATATTATATTAATATCGTTATGTTTAAATTACATCGTTAGTTTCATAATACTCACAATTGTCCAATGTAATCATAAATTGTCGGCCCTATCAACGATTCGAGCACGCTCACGAACCCTAATTCCGGGCCTTTCCGTGTCGCAGTTTTAAATTCTGTTGGTTTCTTTGAATAATGCTTGGACAGCGCCATTTTAATGCACAAAATGTCAGCATAAAAGTTAAACTTGAAAGGCCCACTGTGCATCCACTCTTCGGCGGCCTTTAGTGTTTGGTTCATATAAATTTCAAACTCGCTATAATTGAAATAACATATAAAGATAAAAAGCGAAGGTATTCACAGCCGTTTTATAAAGGCAATTATAAAATATTTCTGTTATGCTTAATTTCTTTTACAGAAGATATGTCCAAATTAGAGATACAATTTGAAGAAGAGTGAATTTGCATGAAAAGGTAAGTTGAAAATGTAAAGCAACAGTATTTTCGTACGGAGCTTTATTTCGGGATAAATCGATGTTGAAAATTCTTCGGCTATGCATATACTTACGCTTACTTATATCTGGACTGATGATTATAAAAATGGTGTAAGTCTAAAACTTAAGGAAGTTGAGTTTTTAATTTATCTTACGTTATATCATTCTACGTTGCAATAATATGCGAGATTTTTTGCATGAAAAATATTCGACTTACGTCATTCACTGGCATAAATCACTGGCGCATCTAACAGATATCACCTATCACCAGTGCTTTATGCCGAAGTAGTATTGTCCAACGATTCTCAAAAGACAAGGTAACGATATATAAATAAAAACATGATACAACTCTGAAGGAAACTCACTCGCTTTCGCCATCAAAAGGAAAGAATGGATACTGCATTGCCTCTTGAAAATCTTCGACTTCTGATTCAGATCTTGGGGTGGATTCTTTTGATTTTTCGTTTGGAATTTCTACTAGACCTTTCTTCGTATCTTCCCCCAATTTATTGGCGTTGTTAAGAATCTCTTTTTCGTATGGGACCTCCTGCGATTCGTGCAACGCTAGTTTAAGCTTACTTTCCATCAATTTTTCAATCGATACTCGACTCTTTCGACCGAAATACGTGAGAATGCCTATTCTTGGTTCTGACGTTTGTCTCTGAAATTAAAATATACAGATTCGAGGCATTCGCAATACGCGCATAATCGGCGTGAGTTCTTGTAAAAAGAAAATTCTCTTACTGGCCTGTAAGAGTTTACTTCGTATTCTTCGTCGTCAGTGAAACTATCAGACGTTTTGGAAGCTCGAGATACTCTTTTATCGATGCTCAGTGACCATTGAAAATCGATGATAGGGTTTCTTATATACATGTGCGTAGTCAGCAAACTGTTTTCGGATGTAGCATGAACAATTACAGGGCAGACAGCCATTCCATCGCTGTCAAAGAATTCAACGATCACGCGGAACGAAACAGACACCTCGCTTTTGAAAACCATCTTCACCTCCAATTCTGAGTATCTGGTAAAAGACAGTTTACGATAAAGATTATTTCGATATTGTGTTTAATTTTAAGGAGACACATATGTACTTCTTATTTAATTATTTCAATGATACTTTTTAAAATATTATTAGTATCTTTCTTGCGGATTTTTATGCATTTATGAGAAATTACCTAAAAATTTCAAATATACAAAATGCATGTAATGCAAAGACACAGAACTAATATAACAGAACTATAGTAAAGTATTTATATACATATGTATACATATATAGTATAACTTATAAATGTACAGGATGGTTGGTAACTGGTGGTACAAGCGGAAAGGGAGTGATTCTACGCGAAAAAAGAAGTCGAAAATATAGAATAAAAAATTTTTTTTTTTAATTTTTCCATCGAGACAACGATCTACAGTGAGATTCGTTATAACGTACCGCACGCGTACCGAGCGAAGATTCAAAGTCGATTTTCTCGAAAACAAGGCCTCGAACGAAAAATTTTTATTCTATATTTTCGACTTCTTTTTTCGCGTAGAATCACCCCCTTTCCGCTTGTACCACCAGTTACCAACCACCCTGTACCAGGTATGTAAATATGAAACCGGAATTTTTCTATAGAAAATACACGTTTATTGTATGAAAATGATTAAAAATATTTTATTCGAAGCATTGCCCATCGCTAGCTATACATCTTTCCCACCTGTCTGGCAATTGGTGGATGCCATGCCAAAAAAACTGTCGCTCTTTTGAGGCGAACCAGTCATCGAGCCATTTTCGTACGTTTTCGTAAGAAGTGAAGTGCTGGTCAGAAAGTGCGTGTCCCATCGATGCAAATAAATAGTAATCGGATGGAGCCAAGTCTGGTGAGTAAGCCGCGTGCGAAAATATTTCCCAACTGAACGCTTCGATCGTTTCCTTGACCGGTTTTGCTGTATGCGATGGTGCATTATCACGAAGCAAAATTGCTTTGTGTCGCCTTTTTTAATATTCTGGTCGTTTTTCACGCAAAACTTGATTCAAATCGATCATTTGTTGTCGGTAGCGCTCGGTATTAACGGTTTCGCCAGGTTTTAACAACTCGGTGATCTTTTTCGGCGGTCTTCCACGTTCTTCGTTCCTCGCGTCAAAATTGCCACTTCTGAATTTTTTAAACCACTCAAAGCACTGTGACTTACCAAGAGCATGCTCACCGTAAGTTTCGACAAGCATTCGATGCGATTCTGCAGCAGTTTTCTTCAAATGGTAACAGAAAATCAATGCTGTCCGTAAATCGTAGTTTGCAGGCACAAAATTTGACACGTTCAACGCTATTACAAACTATGCTGTTGTATGAAACTTGTATTGTTCTGAGTCGAAAATGTTTGTGAGATGTCAACAAAGACTTTTGGCATCAATGATGCAGTTTAGTGATAACTACATTATCAGCTAGGGTCATCTATAGACAAATTCCGGTTTCATATTTACATACCTGGTATATGTATAACATGGTTATATAGAATTTAATCCGAATTAATTTTTATCCGAATATAAGTTAGTCGGATAAATAGCTGTTCATTAGTGTTCATTAGATTCATTCTTTATCTTAATTCGTTATCCGTTATTGCACTAAGATTTTATCCAACGCTGGATACGATCAATTGCCTTAAACCTAACCTAATCTTAAACCGTAAACGTAAAAGCTAAGATATGCAGCCTATAACAAAGTAAAGTACTGGTTGCGATATTTAACGAGCCAAATAGATGTTTATGTACATTACATTTCCTTATTCATGTTAATAAAAATATGAAGTTGCATAAAAACCCGCAGTCAGCCGAGTACAAAATCACAACATTTTCTGTAGTGTTTCAAAGTATTACTTACTCGGAAGCAGACACGATATTTGTGTCGATAAAATTTATAAGAAGTAGGTTTTCCGTATATTTTCCACTGGAATATTCAGGTGGCATAATGTTCGACAAGATAACCACGTCTTTCTCGAAGTATCGCATATACAATCGAAACTTTTTTTCCAGCGAAGTATTTAAGGGCACAGGTACGAAGAATATTTCCGAAAATTCCGCCTTGATAGTGCTGGCAGGATATTCACCGATGAGGCATAATTTATTAAACATCTCACCATTCGATTCATTGCGGATAAATATTGGCGCATCGACGGAATAACTTCCTTGAGACTTGGGCTGAAACGACAGCGAAAACGTACACCTCTCCCCTTTTTGCAACGTACATCGAATGTAGTCCGAGTTAACAGTCGGTTTTTCACCCGCTGACCATTGAATCGAAAACGGACACGAGGCAATCGAGAAGTTGCTGATGTCTATTTGAACGATCTTCTCCTCCACTGATTCGCGATTTTCTATGCAGAATTCGTCTGACACCTTTAGAATTGAAATTTTATATATAACGAATAGAACGATCGCGATTATTTTTAGGGCAATTTTGCAATTTTTAATTTTCAGATTTTCGCGCGTTTACGAAGAATTAAAAGGTGCAGAAATTTATAGAGCACATATCGAATGCAGAAATATATAAAATATACAAAGCAAAATTATAACATTTACTACGAATGTTTTTTTTCGAGAAGATTATCCTTGTTGTTTCCATAATTGAACGCTTACGTTGTTCGTTAGGATGTTGAAATGAAACACCAGTTTGTTAAAGAAAATCAAGTGTCCTGCAACTGTGCAATCAATCGGCATCGTCACGATGGTAGGAGGCAATTTTTGCAGAATGAGATTAGGTACGCCGATATAATGATTTTTGAATTGTTTCAAATACTCTGAAGGCTTAAACGATCTGTGACTCGTCATTAATGCCGGGCCGAGTACATCGTTGATGATGATTGGAAGATAAAATGCGTAACTAGCCAAGTCGATAGGTTCGAAATGAAGATGAAAATCTTGGCTAGTGTTTGGTGCAAGCATAGTGTCCTTATTGCCTGTTAAAAATGTAGATAACTTGCCTGGGTGAAATTTTTATTAAATATCACGCTACTACGTATATCAAACTAATTGAAATTGATCTATAATTAATTATGCTAAATCGTGTTCGTCGTATATCCGATATTTTATTTGAGAAAATATTTATATTTCAATATACGTATTAAACTAACTTGGATCAATTTTAAAATCTTTTTTAGGGTTTCTTTTTCTAAATAAATGTAATAGCATACCTAATTGATTATCAATAAATTCGAATTTAAACATACCTATTCCAGGATCTTGCCTCTGCGAGGATAATGAAATACGAAATTCTGGATACTCATTTAGTAGAAATCTCAATTTTAACATAGTCGTTCCAATATTTGATGCGGTGATTAAGCAATGTTGATACGCGGATGCACTTATTCGCCGTAAGTTAATGGAGTTCGGATGCAATTTTAATTGCGGGAACGTTACATTGCCTGTGATTTTAAACTGAACGTTTACATGTTTCTGTATCGTTAGACGAATCACCAGAGTAAAATGAAAGCATAAGCTAAATGTCAAATAAATCTGCAATGTACAAAATAAGATTTCTTATTATCTCAGTTATATAAAAACTGTCATGACAGATAAAAGGAGCCTGCGAAGGGTGATAGAGAGAAAGGGGGACAAATTTTGCGAAGGTCTAGTTATCGAAAGCCAGAAGGAAAAAGGAAAATGCGGTAGTAGAGAAAATATGATAAAACTAATAGAAGTAATAGAATATAAAATAATATAATTTATTTAGATAAGATAATAAATAAAGTATAATAGAATATTATTACGGAAGATAATGATAAGTAAACGTGATATAAACCTAAACTGAAAGGCAAGAGGATAAGGCAATCTATAGGCGCTACCAGGAAATAAAAATTATAATGATGTTAGGAAAATTCAGAAAGGACAACATTATCCTTAATTAGTATTAGAAAGTAAATAACAGAAGAGAAATACGTGTCGAATATTTTCCACTGCACTATGAATCTGCAAAGTTTCGTCAAAATCGGCTACACTTGGATAATCGTAATGCTCCTTGTAAGCTTACGTTAATTTAAATTGTTATGGATTCTTAATATCATTTACAATCGATAGAAATACGATACCAATTGAGTGTTAAAATAAACCGTAAGGTTTTTTCATATTTACCTCGAAGATGGCAACTCCACGAGGTGCCAATACTCCGTGAAGAGGACTAACAGTGCATCCATGAACCAAAGACGAAGTATCAACTTCGAATTCAATTTCGATGTATTCAAAATTCCTCAAAATAGCGACCGTTTTTGTCGGTAGGTTTAGTGGAATGTCACCGACATTTATGAGGTCTTTGATGAAGTTAACTTTGGGCGTCTGTACTGGCATGCTCACACGTACAGTACTGTAACTGCTGTTTTCACATTTTATTATCAATTCAGTAGAACTGAACTTTGTAAAATCGGGCTTGTAGTATATATAACTGAACAACGAAGCATTTCCACGGACTGCACCCGATATTGGTTCAACGAAGAAGCAACACGTTGCGGGTACTTCCCATCTGATCGAAAATGACAGAATTTTAATGATTTTGCGTCTGTTTCGATTATCGCTATAGGAATTGTTCATTCATATATAAATTAACGTATGCAATTATGTCATACAATCTAATTCACTTTCCCTGGCCAACGAAATCATTTTATTTTACTCAGACGAATCACTCACCGGAAGCTCGTTTTCGCATCCAACTTATTCCTAATCTGAACAGTACAATCCATCGGCCGATAGATTTCTTCCTTGACCAAATCTTCGCCAAGCATTACTTCACGAGAGTCCAATGATAACTGTTTTTCAACGATATTAGCAGTGACACCAAGCTCGAACGAATGATTGTTGTTGATAACGTAATCAATGTAACCATTGAATTTGCCGATATGATGCGCTCGAAATTCAACTAATCGCGTGGCGTGCAGACCAGGTGGCAAAATAATTAGATTCCCCTTCGGGAAATGAATGCACTTGGAGGACAAGCTCGTGAGGCGAATCATGATTGGAAAGTCGTTCAAATTTTCGACGATCAGCTCTTGGTAATTTCGACTTCTTGGGACAACCTACGACAGTGTTGTACTATTTGTATTTTTGTTATACGTGTGATAACGTAAGGAAGATATTGGAACACGGTTAGAAGCGACATATAAGAAGGGAATAGCAGAAGTGAGAACAAGAGAGAAGGAATAGAAGGAGGAACCAGAAATCAGAAAGTTGTGAGATCAAAGAACGGAGGAAATTCTAGTCAAGGGTACAAATATCCATGTATAGTACATGTATAGTGATTAAGGACACAAACTATACAAAGATTAACAAGTTTAGACTGGGACCACACGAGCGTTGAAATGATGTCCGTTGCATTATCTCCGTTGTAAAAATATAGGAAAATATTGACAACAGGGGACATAGCTCCAATGACTTTGACCTTGACTCAAGTTGTCAAGGACACTGAATAAACTCCAGGAGATTTTAGCCGCCGCTCGGTATTCCTTAAAAAGTTATTAGCAAAAATACATTACATTAAGTTTTTATTTTAAACAAGCCCAGTACCAATTCCACACGCAAGGGATCTAAAGAGGATTCGATTTTTGTCCAAAAAACTTTGTAACAGACGCCGCGTCTCAACGCTCGGTGGACCCAGTCTAAAGAAATAGATTTAAGAGGTGAACAATAATAAAGTAAATAATACATATAATAATATTAGAAACATTTTGAAGTGTCACGTTAATATAACGATTTGCTTTTAGTTTGAATATAAAAGATACGAATAAATATAAGTATAAAAAAATTTAATCAAGTACTTACCATTCCAAAAGCAAATAAGGTAGGATACATGCGTACGTTGTATATTTGCAAAGGAGAAAGGGGTATTAAAACTTCGGTACTAGCAGTTAGAGTCGATAACATTTTGCCCGAAGACGCAAGGCACTTCACTGTTCCTGATACATCTTTATGTTTCCACTTAGGAATATGAGCAACCTTTTGTATAATTTCTTCGTCGTCCTCGCATTTTATTTCAATGGTCTCTTTCTTCGGCTTTATCATTTTCGGTTTTATCTAAAGATAAAATACAACACAACACTAAATCGTTAGGTGAAAAATAAAATATATGAACAAGTATATAGAGTACTTAGCAAAAGATTGTAAAAAATGGTCTATACTATAGCATAGTCCATACTAACAAATCTTTAATATCGATTTACTCAGAAACGAAGCTTCGTACAAAAAATGTCCCGGTATATTTTTGACTCACTTTTTCACAATATACATATATCGATTCTTAACACAGCTTACTGAAAGAGGTTGTATCGATGGTGTCTTTCTATTATCTGTTAGGAGCTTCCTTGTACCTGTAGAGGAATAATAATTTTGTAGTCGTCTATTTTCATCTTTGATCTTTTGATCTTTTAATCTTTGGTAAGTGCAAATTCCGAGAAGATTAAGAGCATTATAAAAATAGCACATATTAACACAATTACCTTCACAATAGTTATCGAAAATACTTCGCCCCCGTGGTAAACATGATCGTTTCACGGTGGTCAGCAGTTTCACGTTCACCCTACATTGTACAGCATACCTTCCTACTTTTATCTTCGTTTGACGTCTAGTTTTCGTTGATTCGCACGAGTCGGCTGCGGTGTCGAAGTAAACTTCGAATGACGAATTAACTGCAATAAAAGAAGTAAATTTTTGGAAAATGTTCATTTCAACTTTCTCAAGTGCTTCTAAACGCGTGAACGAAACGGAGTTTATATAAAAATTTAATAAATATTTTATCATAGCTCTCTTATTTATTATATTTCAAAAAATTTATGATATTTCATATACTTTTGCGTATTATGCACATTCTGTACATTTCTGCACGTTTAAATTTCCTCTAAACGCATAAAGATCCGCAATCGTAACGATTACATACCATTCTCCTTTCCTCGAACTTTCAACAGGACTTCTATAGATCCTCCCGGTTTCAGCATTATAGTTTCTGGATAGCAACGAGCTGATGCGTTACGCACATAGCTACAGAGTAATGTTGCGAATTTTAATGGATTCGATATACGAAGAACACGCTGTGAGTCTTCGCCGACATAAAGTTCACCGAAATAGAGAATATCTGGTTCGAAGCATAAACGCGCCGCTTCCATTTCGCCATGGAGACAGAGTCTTACGGTATCGTTCAGACCAGATTCTATACTGGTTTCAGTCAACGTGGACGAGGAGTAGTCGTTCATTATTGGTACATCTATTGTTGGCATTTATAATATTATTAAATATGCAATATATCATTGAAAAAAGATTTCTTTCATGCTACGAATACAGTCCTGCAATGTTCACTTTATTATTTCATTATTTGTGGTTCTCGATTGTGTTTTTAATAGCGCTATAAAATAATAAAATAAACTTTAGATCTTTATCTTTCATAGTGATCATTAGATGACATATCTCTCATTCTTCAAGTTTCGATCATGCTTTTAATAGAGACAAAATTTATTTTGTTATTATTTAACGTCATTTATATAGTATTATTCTTGATGGGAAATATATCATGTGGGAAGATTATAAATTCATTATAATCACAGTGTTGAATGTAACTTGGACCGTAATGCATTTATATTTTTAGATATTTAAATTTAAGTTTCAACAGAAATAGACTTTTATAATGTAAATTACAGAGTGTCTCAGCTAAACGAGATCACTTAAATATGTGTCTTATTAACGATCTTATGAAAAAACTTCTCAACACGAGGAAAAACTATTTCAAGAGGCAAATGCAATGGCGAAAAGAATTTTTTCTGATGTTCATTTTTTTAAGCAGATTTCAAGAACACCGATATGTTTCTAAATGGCATCCTGTATTTTGTTATTCATCGATTGATGCGTTTTTTTGTTCTTTGTACATTAGTATTAAGGCATTACTAGTGTTTATGCATATGGAATACTAACGTTTTTGATGATTAATAGTTTGTAACGCCTCAGTTAGCGCGTTTCGTATACTATCATTGGCTCCTGCAGTTTTTCACAATAAAATTTGTTATTTCATCTTCGTTAAAGTAAACAAGCAACATGTGGAAAATATATGAAATACAATGTACTCAAAATGTGTTTGGTCTCGGTGACGTGTACTCTGACGATTCTTATGAAAGCCATGAAATCCTTCTCTTGTGTGTTCGATTTCTCTTCTACCGTCTCTCGCCAATGCATTAAACCGTCTATTGGTGTAAACCTAAAATTACATCTTTTTTTAATAAGTAATTTCGTATTATTTTTTGTGTTGTTCATTATCTTTATGATTATATAGCGTGTAGTTGTTTATTTTCATAGTTATTTTATTTTAAAGAGGATTTCTTATATTCTTTCTAATTCCGTTTGTAACAAATATAAACAAGTGTAAAAAAGTTCAAATAAACGCGAGATGGGTAATTACTAGAAATATTTATATTAAAAATTTAAAATACACGTTAAATTTATTAATACATTGAAATTTATTTTTCTTTATCGTAGATATTTTAAATCCAAAATTGTTTTCAATTATTTGTTGAGAATATAACGTACCCTACTTCAAAAATAATACCCTCGAATGGCCCAATACGACCTTGAATCGGTCGAATTTCAAAAACTCTGTACACAGGATATTTTTTGCGGTTAATGTCCTACGAAGAGCACACTCGTTATAATTTCCTGCGCGCAAGTCTCCATCTTTCGTTAGTTGCAATTGAAATAAATTACCCGAACGCATATAAGTTCGTTGTCGATTTCGCCCAGCACCACATAACTAGCTACTTGAGAAGAAATATTTCGTACAACGAACGAATCGTACTTTCGAGTATTTACGACGGTTTGTGAAAAATCGATTAGAGTGAAATCTCCAGTCGTATTTGGATGATAAATTACAAGTTTTGGTACGATTACCTTGACGTTAAAAGGGATTCGTATATTCGGAACCGATTTGATCCTGGAAGAAAAAGAACACCTTTTTTTATTATTAATTGTTATTGATTTATTAATTGCTTATTAATTGTTTATTAATTGTTTAATCACCCTGTGGTGACACACTCAATTAGTACAAGTTATAGCACTGGAACTAGTAGAAGATAGAACAGAATTTTGTAAATAAACAAAATAGTAGTTTTTGTAGTCTCAGTGTATATCTGAATTAATATAGGTAAGAAAATTTACCAGAATTCACTGAAAAATGATCCTTCGTTCATGCCAATTAATTCAACAGTCAGCTGAACCGGCTTGTTTGGTTTAACGATTCCACGCATGGGATGAACTGTGATTTCTAAATCATTTGTACCAAGATCAATCGAAAATCTGTTAATTTCATGTTAATAAACATAACTTGCACGGACCAGCAATACACACGTAAGTACATACATTAACAGTAAGATATTCGGAAGCAGTGTGATCATAAAAAAATAGATTGCGAGGAAAATAAAGGAAATACATACGCGTTTCATTTTAATCAATCCACGAAAATATAAATGAAATTAACATTAAAATTCCTTTTAGACTACGCATTTTCAGATACAAGTACCGTAATATCTCTTTGTGTAGAAAATCACAAACTGCATCGAACGTACAAAAAAATTATACAAAAAATGTACAAAAATTGTATAGTTACATTAAAAAAAAAAAAAAAACAGAGATCACCTTGAGATTTCAAAATCGTCTTCGCCTAGACAAATTTGGTGATCGTCATAAGACATCCACCTTAAAACGGGTTTTATTTGAAATACGTTTTCGAATAATATCTAGTTTAGGATAGTGATTCTTAACCTTTTGTTTATCACGGAATCACTTTAAATAATTTTTTGTTATCACGGAACCCCAAGACTTAACTCAAAATTTAACTCCTTAATGTACCAAATATGTGTATTTAAAACATTCATCAGCTGTTCGTCAACAATCTTTTTGGATTTCATAGTCCTCCAAGAACCCACGGACAACAGATTAAAAACTACTGGTTTAGGAAATATTTACGTGGATGAGTTAAAATGAGACACTCTGTATACATACAATACCTGGTACTTTTGCCGCCTTCGTTCCTTAGGGTAATTATTTTAATACCAGAAGAGTAACCAATATCGACGATTCCAAAGTCAATCGATTTCGGTTCGATACTAATACCTTCGACTAATAATTTACAAATAACGCGATAATCAAGAATCTTCCCATTAATCTCAATTGGTATTACTGCACGCAATAGAGACGGTCGCTTAAAAGAATACGTTACTACCGTGTGTATACTTAATCCTGGATTTAACAATATCCCTTTATCCAAACTTTCCACTTGAAACGACTGAAAAATAATTTAATACATGGACGAAAATATCTCATTAATCGACTTATTATTATTATATTTGTTTCTAGGATATTAACCTTCAAAAACATAAAAATTGTTAACTTCTAAAAAGCATGTATAGTATGATAAATTACATTTGATTTCCAATTAAAAACTTTAATTTAGTTTCAACGTACTATTGACTTGGTTTGATGGATTTTAATAAAAGCCGATTTTTTCCCGGTATTCTTAATAGTGATACGCTGATGACACGTAATTCCTTCGCTAGCTTCTTTAAATTCCATAAAACTAGGATATATATAAACGTCATCGTGTTTAGCGGTTGCTGATTGGTCATACGAACGTGGAACTTGTTGAATCTCGATACCTTCTTTCATGAGCACAATGGAACTACTGGACTGAAAAAGATTTAAAGTTCATAATTCATAATCAGCAATTTGCAATTGCAAATGAAACTGAAAAACACAGATACAGAACGTGATAAGTCACGTCATCCTGGGTTTATAGAAGAGTAACTCTAATTCAATATATTACCTAGCAATTCTACAGCAAAAATATTCTTTCATATGATTTTCGGATTAAATATGTATTTTTGTCATTATCTTGAAGATTTAAAGAATATTAGTGATAGTAATTATAAGACCGAGGATTCTTGTACAAATGCATATTTTTATAGAAGAAAACATAATTTTAAAGAATATATTTTTAATCTTAAATTTAAAGAACATGATTAAAAAATAAAATCTCGATAGAAAATTGTTTTATCCATCAAGTATTATTACAGAAAACATTATATGCATAAAAATTCTAGTAACTATATGCAGAATAATATTAAATAAATCAAACTAACGTTATTAATAATTTTATTAATAATTTTTTTCTAAGCATTCTGGATTTATCTTCGAACATATTTATCATTTCATTTCATGAATTGAATCCTGTAAGTGAGCTACCTAAACTTACCACACAAAGAGACCTATAACTGTTACTGCATGTTTACATTTGTCTCTATTGGTTTCGAATAAAATGAGGAAATAATATTTTTGTGTAAGTCCAACATCTTCTTATACCAATTTAGCATACAAGATGGCAAGATTTTGATACGATGTTCTTATAAAATGATAACGATTCAAAACGTCAAAACATCTTTTTTCTGATTTTTAAGTTATGTCATTGTTGTAGCAAATTAGCGATATGTGCGCGCTAACTTATAAAATTTACACAAAAAAAAACCAAAGTTAAACATATTTCACTTACAACAGTATGTGCTCTTCCGATCACTGACTGAGTATCGAAGGCCATTTTATAATCCATAAAGATGTCTGCTTATAATTAATAAAATAAATATTAACCTAATCCTATCTTCTTCGACAACAGAATGAAAATGTAATCAAAGGCTTCTTTTGTTTGATAATTTTGTAACGTATGTATGTATTAACTTATTTGCATGAAGCAAAAGTAAAATGAATTGGTTGATATACATAATATATTTTATTCAACAGATTTAATATAAGTAAAACTTGTTTCATCCAATTAACGCTTATAATATAAATGGAATTTACGAAAATCAATTAATTATATTATTTTATATTATATGTCATTAATCCATTATACATAATTAGGAAGGTCAACATATATCTTTTAATTTTCATTAACTAATTTTAGTTTGTATCTTTAACATATCTGGGAAGAAATAAAAAGTAAAGGAATGTTAGAAGAGAAATGCTAAAAAATAAGAAGAACCAAATATTTAAGTATCTGACATGATTTATTTGACATATACAACTATTAATACAGATGTGTCATGCTGATGATACTTTATTTATATTTAATCAACATCATTTGTCCGGCATATACGACACAATGTACTAAATAGAAATGGTAGGAAAAGAAAAAATTGTAACTAGCATTGAGAAAAAGAACACTTTGTACGTGGCTGATTATTATGCGGCTAGTTCGTAAATGGTATGCGAGGCGATTTACGACAATACATATTTTAATTATTTTTCTACTTATCAATAAGCAAGCAAAATATAAAGCATACATAGATCACATAAAATAACCGAATCCAAATGTACGTTTTATAGCGTCCCAATAATACCTTTCCCAATTTTCTTTTGTAGATTCTTCCTCACTGCAAATAATTGATTAATTTTACATAGCCATTAATGTCTTTTACAATGTATTTAAGGAGCATAATGTAAACAACTATAATCTTTGATAGTTCTGCTTAATTTTTCTTTTAGCACAAGACTCAATTATTTTTAGTTATGACAGTTTTTGTGACACTATAAATTTTTCTTACCTAATTGGTACTCCTACTTGTGTCAAACTAACTTCAGTATGGTCATTCTTTTCACAGATATCAATAGTAACATCACTATAATGACCATCAGGCCATTGTTTGCAACGCCATTTTTGAACGATTTTCGCAGGCGTTATGTCCGTAAAATCACCATGTATGTTACCACCAAATAATTCAAATTTGCCTCCCTTCTTCGGTTCGAGTTTTA
Source organism: Bombus flavifrons (assembly GCF_040668555.2). Classification (NCBI taxonomy): domain Eukaryota; kingdom Metazoa; phylum Arthropoda; class Insecta; order Hymenoptera; family Apidae; genus Bombus; species Bombus flavifrons. The sequence continues at coordinate 5,137,887 of NC_138457.1, read as the reverse complement.
CCGGTCCCTTTGTAAATGCTTGAACCATCTGAAAAGAAATATTGTATTACAAATTATCAAATTAAACCAAAGACAATGAAATATATATGTATATACAATCAATCCGTACAATATTAACAGAATAGTAACAATAACAATGTCAACAAACATAGCAAAGAATAAAATAATTCCACAAATAAATTGGAAGAAAACATGACTATATAGGCTTTTCATCACAAAATCACAATATGTAAACTAATTGTATTAAACTATTTTCTTTGCTTTCATAGCTTTAATGAGAATTTATGTTGTTAAATCCATATCTTTTTATTTAATAAAATATAAATCATTACATTTGAAAAACTTGATCTATCTTAAATTCATCTTTAAAATGAGATATAAGGAGCAATTTTATTTCTCTATCATTTACCAATATTTTAAAAATATCACACTATATGTGTATAATAAATCTTATAGCAAAGGCCCACTCTTCAAAAAAAAAATATACTATAAAGCTACTTCTATAAAAGTTATATAAAACTAATATTTTAAATAAATATTTAAAAGAATATTTTAAAAACATACGTACCACACATTAATGTAATTGAAAATATGAATTTTAAGTATTGATTGCATCCTGTGCATTTAAAATTATCTTATACCAGTAATGTTACTTAAAGAACAACTACCATAATTGATTTGAAATTAGAATACTATCAAAACTGGATAAAAAAAGAACAAAGACAAGACAAGTTTGCTATTTAGTAGTCTAATATCTCTCATTAAATGAATCCTAATTTAAAACTCAATCCAACTTTTATTTAATACATTTGAAGTGAGACAAAGGCAGTACAACTTAAAGATAAACAAATAAATGTTTCTTCTGTGCACTAACCTTTTATCAAAATTTGTCTTCAGTATTAGCACTCTGTATTAAATTTCATAGCAATAGCTGAATCATTGTCTTGTCCCATCAGGAAACAAACAATTTTGAGACTAGATCAGCCTATAAAACAACATTTCGTTTCAGCACTCCAGAATTTCATTACTCCACCTACACCAGAATAAGCAGATTGACTGTATCATAAAAAGTATTCTTTTACATGAAGATATAGAACATTTAATTACAAATATCATACATAAGATACGAGTCATTTTCATAGAAAAACTATTTTCAGAAATATACCCAAAGCAATACTATAACTGGTATAAACGACAAATAGATAAATGCATAAGATAGATATCATAGATGTTTTAAATAACTATTTATGAATGTTATTATCATTTCATGTAGAAAACTGAAATCTTTTGTTCACATCCTAGACATTCAATAATAATATCCTAACAATTGTATGAAAGATCATAATGAACGATATTGAATGAAAAACGTTTTGATCATTTTTTACAATCTCACATAGAATAGTTTATAGACATCCTGGATGTGTATATCATATAAAGAGATATAAACTGATTAACCTCACTTTTTAAATTAAGATTGCAGTAATAATAGGAAATATAATTTGCACCTTTATTTCTGATGGAAAAGATTCTCATAGATTTGAGTCACCTACAAATAGATTAATAATCTCGACAATAGAAGTTTTTATAAACCTAATAATAAAACCTTAAAGTCAATGATTAAAGAACAGAGTGGGCTTTTACTAAATATGTTACATTTACTTATTTGTTATAAGTACGTAATATCTTTAATTAGATAAAATTATATGAAATAAAATTCTTCAAAAATACATAATTGTGTACAAGTGTAAACAATTATATATTTTCCACATACAATTGAATATTGATTATCTATAATATTCTATGAAAAAAATAATGGGTACAATAAGATAACAAAGGATAGTAATAGGATTACAATATGAGAAATAATGCAGTAAATAAAACTGTTAGTGCGATAAATACGGAATGTTTAAATAATCATCAACGTTTTTCTGGTTTTAAGATTTTTGTAGATCTTAACTCAATTATTAAGTATTTTTAGAAAGCGTACATTTTATTAGATATTTTGTTGTTTGTGGTCTCAGTGGACTTACCTCTATTGTCGTAAACACGTTGTAAAATTCTTCGGCCCTACATTGAAACTTCTGTTGTTGTTTAATTGTTGTTGTCGAAATTTTACATCCTAATTCTTTTTTATTATTCGGTGAAACTACAGTAGAATTCATTTGCATCTGTAACAATTAATTAATTATATATATAATATTATATAATAATATATAATAATATATATGTCGGGTACACATTGGAATTAGGATTAGGGGCGTGAAACGAATCGTCGTTTGGTTTACGCATTGTCGATAAGCAATAGAGAAGACATTGACTAGTGCAGATACGATTATTATGGAATTGGACAAGCAACCGTGGCAATTAGACACTCGAGAAACTAATGATAATGATCCTAGGTTCAATAACGAATCCGCGGTCGACGGGGTGATGGATGAACGTGCCCACAAAATCTAAGTCGGACTCTTTGTTAAAACGGTGAATACCCACCGAGCGTACAGACGCTAAGTGAGTCGCTAATACGATCTCGCGAGAGAATGACTTTTCGTCGCGACGATGCTGCAGAGGAAAACTATGATGGGGTGTGTCTAAGGACACGAGATCATCGGATTCGTCGAGGATAGTCCTCGTTCAGAAAGTAAGGGAAATTAACGTTGCTGCTAATTGGTCAATCTCCATATCGATGGTTAGAAAAGATGCTAGCCGCCCTCGAAGGAAAGTTGCTAGTGGGAGACGCCGTTCGTTGAAAGAAATAGATCTCCCCTATCTTCCCGTAGTTGGGACAAAGACTGTTTATCTGTTTGAAGGACTTTAGGTAACTAGATCTTAGTGTTTATAACGGCCCTCGGGCTAGCTGATCACGTACTGTGGAGACACATCGACATCTGGCAATCATCTTACTCGAAGAATAGGGACTGCGTGTGGCCACGGGACAGAGACCGTTGGAATGTTTACTGTCGCGTGTCGCCAGAGATATTTCTTTTAAGGAGAGCTATAGAATTACTTCATACCTTTGTTAGGCAAAGCGTTCATCCCGTGACCGCGGCTACGTTCGGCGACTGGCTATCGCCTCGAACCCAAGCTCATTATCACAAATCTTGAACAAATACAATCGGATCGAAAGACGACAATTGTTTAATTACGCCTATGATAGAATCTAGATTACGGTGTTAAGGGATTTTCCCGGGGTTCCAAAGGGAGGACTCCGATGTCCTTTCATCTCCGACATATATATTATATAATATAATATTATATTACATTATATATATATATATATATATATATATATATATATATATATATAAACGAAATTTCTTTTTGTAGATTAAATATTTTTTAAATTAAATTTAACGTAAAAATATATGTGATATATATATATACACAACACACATACACACACACGCGCGCGCGCGCGCGCACACACACACACACATATAACGTGAATCAATCCTATACTTACTTTTGCATTGAACCCAGACGTAATATTCAAGATATTTTCTTTCACATTATCTTTTTTTGGTAAAATCATACCAGCTGCAAATTCTAATAACAAATAATAGAAAGTTAATTTAGTGTAACCAAAAGCATTATATTCAAAAATTTAAAATAATTTCCAAAGTGACAATTCAATACATTTACAAATTATTAAATTCATATTAACATAAAGTTACCTTCTTTTAAAGAAGAAACGTATTTTTTCAATTTCTCCCTAATAAAATCTTTTCCTTTCGTATGAAGGAAATGTTTTACTGCTTCACCTTCATCTGTGCTATCTTCCAGAGTAATTTCAATCTATAAAAGGAAGTAATGTTTTTTATTGCTTCAAATGTTTGTATAAAAATTTTTATTAGTAACTAAATTTATAGAAAATATGTCTTCAAGAAATATAAATGTAAATCTTGTAATTAATATTGGCAAGTAAAATATTTATGAATTTAAAGTTATATATAACTATATTTTCTTTCTCTCTTTGTTAAATACTTTTATATAGATACTTACATCCACTTCAGAAATATCATTTTCCTCAGAAAGATTTGGAATGTTTATTTTACCCCCAATCTTCTTATCAGATTTTTTGTTGGATACCCACTTCAATACAATATTCCATTCATAGAAGAAAATTAATTTACCTTTTCGATTATTTGCCATTGCCTCACCTTCACACTTTTCTATTTCATTTACTATACAGGAAACTAAAAATTACACTCATTAGGTTTATATTTTACGTGATATTTGAAATTATTATACAAATTATTCTTTTGTTATTATTACAAAAAAGAAAATTGCAAACCATTATCTCCTTCCATCTTCATATTAATAAATAATTCTTTGATTTTTTCTTGGGACCAAGCACAGGCATTTTTCTCCGTCCTTAAACAAATCGAGATTACCATGAATGTTGTATGTTGTATTCATATAAGTTTTTTATTTCTTTCTGTATTTTATGTACTTATATATGTATATGTATTGTATTTTAATATGTACTTTTGTATACAAATTGTAATTCATATAAGTTATTTCTCTTTTATAATTATAAGTACTTATTTCTCAAACTATATATAATTATTAATATCAAGGAAATTTGACATTGCAATCTAGGATACATTCGAAAAAGATGAATAGAATTACATATTTGTAATGCTTGTAAATAAATATATCTTCAAAGAAGAATTCTTTCTCTTAACTTCGCTTACTAAATCCATATTTATTGAAAAAAATTAAGTATTTGAATCTTCAACTGCACGTAAACTTTTATAAATGAATATATCATTTAGAAATTTATACTTTATTCAGATTATATTGTTTTCTAATGATAAGTTATGAATCATAAATACTAGTAAAGTCTGCTGTGCTAGGTATTGTAAAAGTGAACAAAAAGACATCATGGATCAAATATATATATTTAAAATAATCTTTGGTACAAAATTTTATAAATAATAAACAAATAAATATAAACAATAAACAAAATATAAAGAAAAATATGTAATATTGTACATTAAATACAATAATATTTAGAAAATTAAATTAGTATAAGAAGACTATTAGGTTCCACTTAGATATATAACAATAAAATTATTTATAAGCAATCTTTAAGTTAGATAAAATTTTTGTTAACTTATTATATGTATAAAAATATATAATCTAATGAGTATACAATTTTAAAACAAAGTGCATTAAAAGTTTAATCATACCAGTGCCAGTTATTTACATTGGTGGCATCAGGCCTTTCTTCAACGATCCATCTTGGATCTCCTTCACCCCACTTAGCCATTTCTTAAAAACAAAAAGCTCACAATGTAACAATGTCTAAATGTAGTTACGAAAAGAAATAGTTATTCCTGAAACATGAAACATAATTATTTAATAATCATATCTTACGGACTACAAAGATTTCAAAAGATTTAAATAACATGCATACTATATTCATAAGAGGTATCTACGAGTGTTTAATTACTTTACATTAACAAATGCAGTTAAATTGTTTGTATTATAATAAATAATATTTAATAACATTTTCAATTACAGTAAAAAGACAGTGTAAGAGAACTGACTGAGGAATGACAACTAATATTAACAAAAATTTCATTTTATTCCTTGCTTAAATATTCTAACTGTATCAATTACAAAAGGAAAAACTTAAGAGTCATTAAGAACATTGAAATGTAATAAGGTATATTATTAGTACTGACTACAGGAATTAAAATGTAGGTTGACAACTATTAAAAAAATACTTTTATTTTATTCATTACTCAAATATTGTAATTATATCAATTATGAATCTACTTAAGAACTGATAATGACATTAAAATATAATGGAATAAATTATTACTAGTGATTTCAGGTATTACAATATAAGTTTACGACTAATATAAATAGAAAATTAATATTAAAACAAACTTCATTGCCTGATTAAATATTATAGTCGTATTAATTATGAACAGAATTAAGAATTATTAAGAAAATTAAACTACAACATACTGAAGTAAAATATGTTAAACGTTGACAAAACGAATTTAACTTCTTTTTCACTTTTCTAGATGCAACAAATGCAATTTTTCATTACCTTGAAACTGTCAAGCAAAGTGAAACAGTATAAACCAAATAAAAAGATATAATATGGATATAATTAACAGAGAAACAACGGAATTGCGAAAAATACAGTCCACTTTCTGTTTTATGAAAGTTAGCTTGAACAAAGTATGAATGCATGGAGCATAACCTAACCTCAATCTACATTCGTCAATTGAACGTTTTCAATAAGAGGAAAATAATTGATAGTTTACGTAACATTAGTTATACTTGCCTTACCGAAATTTTTAAAAAGACCTGCCTCTACTAGAAATTGGATTCTATTTATTTATAATTTGATTTAATTTTACAATTGTAACTGATTTTAATGTTCAATACATTGTTTCGTAAAAAAGCTAAATTGCTTTTAAAAGATTCCGAACACGTTGAAAGCCAAAATTCTTTCGAACGAACAAATAACGTGAAAGCCGCAAACTTCCACGCGGAACTCGAAATTACTAAGGAAACAAATGTTGTAGGTTGTAGACTTTGTAGTGGAGGGGATATAGGACCCTTCTAGAAATTTCATGAACGTGTAATCAAATTATTCTAGATAGGAAACTAGATCTGAAAATGTAGTGGATCTAGAAATTAAAAGACGGAGTACGAAGTTTCATCTTAGATGAAAGGGTCAATTTAGTCGTCCATCGGCAGAAGGAAAGTTGTGGTGAACGTATTGTGATTGGCAGAGTAGTACGCACGCGCCACGCTTTATTGAGAATGAAACGTTAAATATCATTTTTATAAAATAAAACTTAAATTGAATGTTTAAAATACGTCAGACTATAATTAACATTGAAATTATTATTTTACAAATAAAGGAAAGAAGAAAGAATTGCAATTTAAATAAATGACAGATAAGATATATTTTTCTGTTATTTCTATTTGTAATAAGAAATCAATAATTATGACAATAGAAAAGTCAATGATGTCAAAAAGGGAAATGTATAAAAATAAAGTAACTTTGAAACTAAACCTGTAAACGAAATTTTATATATGCAATCAATCAATCTTAAGTCTATAGAAAATGTTTTGTAAATGAGGAGCGTAATAAATAGGGAATTGCACAATGATAAAACGATATACGATCGTTCAAATAAATAATTACAGTGGTGGTAGTAAATCTACCACACAAAGCTTCAAATAAAATAGTTACCTACTATAAAAGTTAAGATAGTTATCTACTATACCACATCGCAAATAAAAAAATTCACCTAACTACAACAAATATTAATTAATTCATGTACAGTTTTTAATTATCCATATATTTTTAAATTATATGTATAAGGAAGCAGAAAATACATTAAATGAATTTTAAATGTTTGTTTCTTTACTTGTTTTTATTTATAACTATTTATACTTAGTACTAGCTAGTATCAAAGAGGAAATTTTCTCTTTGCTAGTATTTACATAGTTACGTAAGTTCCTACAATTGTAATTTCCAGAAAAATAAAAGTGCATTTTCATTGAAACAATATTCGATAATTTGTGGACGACACGTAGATGGCACTATACAGATAACGATTAACTCAAAATGTTTTGTTTCGTTCTTATATGCTAATTTTTAAGATTAGGAATTCAAATTCTTAATGTCCTAAGATTGAACGTTAAGTACTATAACATTTATATCGAATTTTATATCTGTTAAATCAATTTGAAAATGAGATATTCAAATAAAGTAAATAATAGAGAAAATAAAAATATATAATATAGCAGTATTAAAATAAGACGCCAATGATACTTTGTGTGTGTAGTAATATACTATTTAAATATTAATTGTATTAAGTTTGCGAAATGAATATTGTATGTGTGATATGCAGTGATCTATTAACACCTTCTGATGATGTTTTTCATACACCTTGTGGACACATTTTTCATTTTATCTGTGTAACTCAATGGTTGGAGAGGTAGGCACATATAATGTTTTTAATTAAAAATATTGTATAAACATATGGCATTTCCGTATAAAATTAACTTCGTATTTTATCAAATAATATTTATATTTTCTATACCTTAAAAAATATTCAACTGTTCTCATAAATATATTAATTACTTTCTCATGCAGATCCAAAACCTGTCCACAATGTAGAGAAAAGACTACATCAAGTAAAATTCATAGATTATATTTTAATTTTTCCAATAACGATACCATTGTGGAGGATAAATGCTCTTTACAAGATAAAGTTGATAAATTAAATTTTCAGCTTATGTTAAAAGAAAAAGATATTAAACATTATTCAGAAAAGATTGAAACATTAGAGAAACAGAATAAGGAGTTAAAGAAGGAAGTAAGAAAAGTGGAAAGTGAAATAAGTGAAAAATGTAATGTTATTTATGCTCTTAAAGAACAAATTAAATTATTTAAAGAACAAAGTTTAGAAGCAGAAAGCAGAAGAAAAGAAATAGAGCAATTGCGAAAGAAAATTGAGCATTATAAAAAGTATGTGAAGATATATAACATTTTATTGTATCCAAAAATTATTTAATGAATATACCTTTTGTTTAAGTGTACAAACCATACTTGATGGTACTACAGAAGCTGTAGATGAGATGATCTCAAGAACAACTGAACCTACTACGCTTATTACATACATATCTGTGATGAAAAGGTAATTAAATATTATTTATTTATATTATATTTTGTATATTTATATTTCTTTCTTAAAAGTTACATGTATAATTTAGAGAGATAACAGTTAGCCAAAATAAAAGAAGAGAATTAAGATCCAAACTAAAAAGTGTACAACAAGAACTTACTAAAGTTTCTATGGAACGAAATTTCCTGTCTGATGAACATAATAAAAGGAAGTATGTAACTCTTATAATAATTATTAATATTTAATATAATAATTATTATTATATTATAATAATATATTATTATTATAAAATGTTGACAAATTAAAAAATATTTTTGTTAAAATATTAAAAATATTTTTATTGTTATACGTTATCTATAGAACACTTGAAAATGAATATCTGGCTTGTCTAAGTGAAAAAATGTCTTTACAAAATAGACTTAGCGAGTTAGAAAAAGATATGTCTTTGACACAAAAGCCAATTAAGTTCAATTCAAAAACAAAGAATATGACAGAGGGTAATTTAGGAAATGATTCTAGAAAAGATAAAATTGAATGTATAAATAATACCATAAATGAGAAAAAGGATATAAGTGAAGAAGAGAAAACTCAATCTGCTATTACAGTAATAAAAATAATTTATGATTTTCACAATATTGATTGATTTTATTATTAATTCCTAAAAACAATAACTTATTTCCAGAAAAATGAAACAAGTTCTCCGTATCTTCCAGTGAAATCAGGAGGAGTATTTGCTTTAACACAAATGTCTCAGAGATATGCTACATCAAAATTAACTTCCTCGATCTTGGCAAAAAAACCAAGACTTGAGCAAGGAACCAGTAGAAATGTAAGTATACTCATATTAATTTGCAAATTGATAATATACCTACTTCTTTTATTTGTAAATATTATTAATTTAGGAAAATAGTAGAATTACATTTGATGGTTTTGGAGGGCATTCAAAATATGAGGAGTTCCCTAAACCTTGTGCTGTCAAAATGAAAAAAGTTAAGGATATTCCAAAAGTTAAAAAGCCAAAATTTGATACAGACAATCCGAAAATAGATTATTTTCTAGGAAATTAACATAATCATTGCATATTATTAATGTTTATAAATAGTATTTAAGAAGAAGAAAAATAAAGTATTATGTGGCAAATATATTTATTAAAAGAGTGAACATGTTACAAATGTATTGTGGGAAGTATGTATAAAGTTGCATATTTTATTAAATAAATCTGTTAATCAGTTTCATAAAAATATACACATTTTATACTGATATGTATGTATGTATGTATGTAATAGGTAAAAATTCCTGCATACATAAACTAAAGTACACCTCAAAAAAGAAGAAGAAACAAACAAACACAATTCTATATATTATTATGTGGGTTTAATTATACTGTGTGAAATTCTAAAAGTCGATAATTTGTTATTAATTTGTTATATCACATTTGAGTTCTTAGTAATCATGTCGGTAAGACGTCGGTATACGACATCACAAATCTCACGTCTATTCTATATCTGTATACTGTACTGACAAGATATGTGTTGCTATCTATGGAAGACGGAAGGAACCGTAACTTGAAGCATGTCAGGATAGATGGTAACACATGGCTGTCCATAGACCAGAAATGCAGTACTGTGCGATAAGGTATGTGTTGCCATCTATGGAAGACAGAAGGAATTGCAACTTGCAACATGTCAGGATAGATAGCAACACATGGCTGTTCATAGATCAGACATGCAATATCGTGTGATAAGGCAAGTCCTTTCCGGTATATGTCCATTCTGTCGACTTACGTATTATCTGCGATAATTCCTATGTTCGCCTTAGGAAATCGGTATTTTATAATTTTAGATACAAAATTCTATTGTCACGTCTATGTCACGTGCACTCTGCCTTTAATGAATAATTTTGTATACATAATTGAATTCAATTTATCGATGGTTGAATGATATCATGACTACATTATCGGTAATGATATGTTTAGCTGGTGACCCTGCATTAGGCATATGAGACAAGAAAAAATTGTGAATAAAAATTTAAGATAATTCTATTGTACGAATTTTTCAATTTTAAAATTGATAATTCTTATAAATCTAGTAATAAAATTATTTAGTTGTTAAATGTTTAGTGCATGAATTATCTTAATAGAAAAGATATAAACTGTAGCAGCTCTGTTTCCAGAATAGTTGAATTCTAAAATTGGCCGTTCTTCTGAAATAATGAAACACAGAATGCATACTGAAATAATGAAACAGGTTGAAAAAATGTATCGTATAATGTGGAAAAATGTTTTCATTATTAATATGTACATGGTATTCATAGAGGGAACGATATTAAAATTTGGGCAAATACAATTTCATGTCTACCAACTGTATAGATTAGAAAAAGTTGAAGAAATCGAAAGAGACCCCTGTTGATGCTCAAGCGAACTAACGATAATCCGCAGATTCATGATGTGACACCTTTCTCCCCTGGGAGAATGCCGTCATGGAATCCATGTCTTGTCCCAGCGGAATTTCGCTGTTGTCGCCATAGCTATGTTCCGGAATTCGTGACTCTCCGTATCCTCCTGTGGGAGGAAGGTGTCGTGTCCCTAGGCGCATGAATTACCAGTAGATGCCAGTAGTTCACTGTGGTTCATGGTGAGGGAAACCAAGAGGAACGGTGGGAATGGTGAGCGGCCAGTTATCAAGGCAATACGCACCGTATGCAAATCCATATATCTATACTACTGTATATATAAAAGTCAAAATATGTATACATATATGTTAACGAATTCTATACCGTTCAACGCAATTTCACAAAATTTGGTATGAATATTCTTCGACACCTCAGAAAAGATATTGTGAAGATTTTTCCACCCCAACCACTCTTCAAACCCACCCCCTCTTTACTTAAGCTCGAGCAATCTTAAGTGAAGTAGAACAATAATTTTCAACAATTTTATAGAATAATATTTTTATTTCAAGTTTGGGTATTTTTTGAATGGATTAAAAAGTTATCATGGAGATTAAAATAAAACGAGAAGCGAATGTGTAAAATGAAATTTGAGCAGCTAAAGATTCGAAGAAAAATATAAGCATTTAAAAAATTATTTCTACGAAGATTAAAGAGACAATTATTATTTGATGAAATAAAAGAAAACGAACGAAGAAAGAAAAGAAGGAGTAATACAGTTTTGAGTTTCTTAGCTTCACAGTTATTATATATTTTATCTATTTATCTAGTATTTAGTATAAAATTAATTTGGTATATTAATAATAATATATAATCGATTATTTCAATACTTGTGTTAAAAAATTCTGTTAAATATCTCGTTAGTTCTACGTTCATCTTCACATTAGTTTTAAACTTTACCAATAAAACGACAGTCGAGTCTCATCCCAACTATCACGAGTCTGTGTATATTTACAAGCAAACCTTTCGTCGATAAAACAGTTAGAAATGAAAAAACTATAAGTGATTTCCTCCTATCATAAAATAACGTATAAAAGCTAGAAAAAATGAAAAGTTGGTTAGTACAAAGAGAAAGGTAGAAAAATAATGGAAACGCGTCGGAATTAATCATATTGAAAGATTCATGGTTTAAAAAGAGTTGTAAGAATAGCAATTGTGGATTGTGGACTAGCAATGTACCGAGCTGACAAATATTTACGCCGATACTCTATTTACATTCGATGGTTTATTCAAGGTTTCGTACCGTAAGAACGAATGCATCGCCTCTTTCATTTTTTCTTATTTTTTTTTTTTTTTTTTTTTTATTATTATTATTAGTAATTCTGTTTACTGTACCTCAGTCGATGACCTTGACTTGCGACGTATTTATGCGACCGTAATTTCTGAACGTACGAGTAATAATATATCGATTTGTAATTATCGAATCACCTGTTGATAAAACCCTACGTGGTCGTAGACGTCATTTTGTCAGGGTTCACGATGTAATCGGACAAATAAAAGGGAAATTACGATCAGAATAAATGTTAACACAATTACGTTAATATTCGGACACTTCCTATATTCGTTGCTTCGTGTAGGGAGGAACGATCTAAAAAATATAATATCTAAAAAATATTCTACTAGAATATCAACTATTTACTATTTACTGTAGCTTGAAAATACGTAAACAATTTCTTCCTAACAATAACCGTTTAATCTTATAATGGACTTTCAACAGAACAATTGTCTCATTTTTACACGTCATGCTGATACCTGTGAAAAAAAGACAAATTTTATTGGTATCGCTCCGTTAATTATAAAAATAATTCGAGTGACCGAGTAACACGTATTAGCACGTCTTGCGACGCTGACGTAAAAATACGTCTTTTTCGTGTTATCGTTTAACCGTCGCATCGGTTCTGTAAATGTACTTTTAACAACTGTGATATCTAATAATAACTATCCTGCGCAGTTCAGACGTTGCTTTTCGAAATATCTGCTCTCCCTCCCTCTCTCTCCCTCTCTCTCTCTTATTAATTACTATTTTATAAAGTTTCGGAACAGTTCGTCTTAGTAATTCTCGCGATTGTCCCCGTTGTATTCCTTTCTGCACACTTTGTAATATCTCTCATAGGGGTTCTTTGGCTGTTGAGCAACGCCGTCTTACCCCTTGTCTTCGTTTCACATAACGGTGAAGTATATCTATACGGTGACACACTTGTTTCAGTCTCGCCGACTGTCTCTATTGTTTTGCAATTTCGAAAATTAACGAAGACTACAATGGACAGATATGAACGCGACAATACACGTAATCTTGGCCACAGACAAGGGATGTCTCTGTTTTAAATCAATATGCGATCGTAGTTGTTATAATTTTATGGCACTTCCATGGTGTTTTTTTTATTAGTACGCTGCGCTTTGTTCCGACGCGTTAAACAATTGGAATGTTCACGAAACACGTCGGAACAGAACGCGACCTACTGATAAAAGCACGATTAAAGTCTGAAAATTTGAAATCTAAAGGGAGGATTTGTTTAAAAATGAGCGAATTCTTGCGCGTATAAGAGAGCCGGGTGGGACGCGGTTAGGGTGGATCTCCATGTGCAGCAACCTCCACGTGGTAAGGCCCGGGCAATCGTTATTATTTGTTATACAATTACTAATCGCATCGCTACGTTATACAATTACGAATTATATAGAAAATAATGCCAGCTAATTGGCTGCGATTATGCTTTTATGTAATTGAAAGATTTATTAAGCTGTTGACAAGACTACCATCGATGCCTGAAACCGTAAATTGGTTTTTCTTTGGTAATGTGTAATGAAGCAATGCCTTTTGAATGTTGTAGAAGCGTAGAATTCTACGTTTCCAATTTAAATTATTCTGGTCATCTATATAACGTTTAAGGGCTAACGTAGCTTAGTTATCATATGCGAGCATATCGCGGATTTTTATGCGTTCATAGAAAATTTGAAAATGCAGAATTGCGTAGAACGCGCATAGTATGAAAAGGTACATGAAATATCGAAAGCGAAGCACCCGTCGTAGTTTTTGATCGAGCGATACAAATTACTATGTAAGTTCCATTTCCTTAGTCCTTTTCGTAAAAATATAAAATTACAAAAAAGTCAGCCTAGTTGTTGTACGTAGATATAAAATTTTAAACCTTAGTTTCGTCCGCCACTGTAGCTTATACATGGTGAGAATTTTTCTGATCGCGTTATACGAGCATCGCGTTATACGGAGTTCTACTGTACTAGCTAAGGACCAACGTCCCATACGTATGAATGGGCAGAGCTGAACACGGTGAGACTCATGCGCGCGCTTCGAAAATCAAAATCAATGTGGTCCTCCCCTCAGAAACTCCACACCGGCCTTGCTCCGATTGCCCACGCCCTTTAGTGTGCCTCGTACTTCCGTCGCGGACGCATCCCTCGTGCAATCATCGTCGTCTTTGCGTCCTCCTCTCTCCCTCACTCTGCTCCTTCTCTCTCTCTCTTTCTCTCTCTATCTTCGCTTCACTTACTCACTTACTCTTTATTACCCCCACTCCACAATTCGCTTACTCTGTTTCTCTCTAGCTTTCTCCTCCCCCCCACTCTCTAACTCCCCCTCTCTCGTTCTCTATCTTTCTCTTCTGTTTCTTTCTTACTTATTCGCTCACTTACTCTTTCTCACGCATCTACACGTACGCGGGTACATTATATAACATACACGCGGTCTGTCCTCTCTTGATCCGTGTGCCTGCTTGTTGTGTTGTCTATCTCCCTCGGGTTTAGGTTCGGGTTCGAGCGAATCAAAATAACGAAGCTGTATGCGATGATGATCGGCGGCAACGAAATATAAGAGAGAAAAGAAATATGTATATACGAGAGAGGAAAGGGTGGTGGTAAACTCGCTAAAACATCGGATCTTCTGGTGCTCGCAATTATATCAGAATATAGTCGTACCGATGCACGCGAGATTCCTCGTCCCGCCTCTTTCTACACCGATGCTGGATACCAGTGATTTAAATTATGTGTGAATCGTCCGGTTTGTGGATTTTTCGGTCTCGCCCTCGAATTTCTTGTGTCAGTGAAGTTCCAATTTCTTTGTTTTTTTCCACGTCTTTCCCGTTTTTTCGCGACGATAACCTACATCGAGATTGGTCTTTCGTTGGTTTTTGTTTTCTCGTAAATAGACTGCGGATTTTCACGCATTTCTGGGAAATTTGGAGGTGCGAAATGCACACATATGCGAAAATATATGGAATATCCAAAATAGAGCGTTTTGTAGATGAAACAAATTTTTATTCAAATTCCATTTCTTTAGTTACGTTCGTAAAAATATAAAAATGTACAAAAATCCGCAGTCCACTCGTAAATATTGCTGGATCTTTTTGTCGTCGCGATGTTTTCCTCGAAAAGTGGTCGTTCTCGGCCGATAAACAATTCGCTCGGTCCTTATCGATCGAGATATTAGATTTTCGTGGCTCTCTTTTGTATCTTTCGAAAATTTCGGCTGTCCCTTCGAGATCGTGGCCCAGCCTTTTCGAAGGCCCGACCCACCTTCTTGATTGGAAAAAAAGTACTTGTCGGTCCGCCTTTAGCTTTTGTTTTCGCCGAGAAAACAATTCGATTAACCTGTGTCTTTTTCGCCAACCTGTGTCATTGGGCCTCCTACCACGCCTAACGGTTCGTCATTCAAATTCTAATCTCTATTCAGTGAATATCGCGCGTTTCGGCAGTTTTCATTACGTCGGTTAATCGGTAGGAAACCTCAAACGCGAAAATATGTAACACGATGAACACAGAGAAAGAACAAAATCAAAAGTGTGTTGTATGGTTAAGGAACCGATGAATTTTGTCCAAGTGGCTGACTGTTATGTGTAAACACGGCGAACAAGGTAAAAAGTGTTTGAAAATCATTGTTAATATATTTTCATGATGTTGTTAATAGCGATGTTTTGATGTATTAGTTCATGAAATTATAAAAACGAATGTTGATGTCTACGTTTGGTTATTTTATATCGTCAATGTTCCTTTTACATTTGAAATAGCAATTATTATGGGTTACTGTTTTTGTTGTTGATATTTTCCACATTTACGATATTCACCATTAGTATCGTTAATGGTAAAAATAAAGTTATAACATTTGAGCCTCTTTGTTCGTTTTCATGTCAACGAATTGACATTTCTTACGTTACATTTGATATAATAATTATTAGGGGTTAGTATTTTTGTTGTTGATATTTTCATCGCCATTGGTATCGTTGATGGCGCCACTGTTCATATTGTCCCCATTATTCTTATTTTTTATAATATAAAACTGTAATATCATTTTCCTTCAGTATTTTTATTTTAGCTTTTTAATTACATATTTATACAATGGTGCTTCGTTAGCGTTTATATTGGCGAATAGGAAAAATTTGTTTGCAATTACAACCATAATACATTCAGTATTGGAGATAAAACATATTTTTACAGACCATAATAGATCGTTAATTATGTGTAATGTGAATTAAGCCTCTTGTATTGTGTTGATTTTTATTTTCTCGTGAAATATGACGCTTTTTAATCTGAATGAAACAATATAGAATATTTCGATTTGCAATTTTTATCTTTCTCATAAGCTTTGTTTATTCCGTTGTCTCCTTTTTCTCTTGCAGACATCAAAGATCTTTTTGTGACTTCGTAGCGTTTGTACATTTTACCGTTATCTTTTCACCGCCCTCCTTCGTTGTTCTTAACGTTATTTCCGCGAGCCATTGTTTTCAATTTACTCTTTATTCATTAATGTTGCACGGCTTACGATCGAACTTTTGTATCGACATGTTTTTGTAACCGTATTATTTTATTCAACGGGCTTTATCGAAACGCATTATTAACATTTTCAATAACTGTTTACTATTCACGTCTATAACTTTGGAAATTTTCGGAAATTTTAGAATTTTCATAGATGATTTATTTATTTTTTACCATTTTTATTTCGATAATAACGTCGAACTTATATGTTGTTATAACAAAATAAGAACTGTTTTTAATGTTATATAATTAATTTGTTTTCAATCAAATCATACGTTTTATATAACTAATATTTCTACATAATTTCCTATCATAGAGCGATTTGCTTTTTATGTTTTCTCCGTTATTAATTAATTCCCTCTTGTACGATTGAATTAGTATCATTAATGAAATTTGTCAAATCACAAATTACACGTTATTAATATCAATAATTCTTTAGTATACTGACAGTTAGAAGCTCGATAACGATTAGGTAATTAGTTTATTAGTTTATTATATGTAAAATTGTAAATTTATAAAAAGAATTGATGATTAATTTCAAATGTTATTTAATGAAAAGAGAATTTAAATTTTTCTACTAAATATATACATCCCAGACTTAAAGTTATTTTACTTTATTCTATTTTATCTCGAAAAATGAATATTAGAAGCGAATAATTTCAAATCTTTGACAAACTTATCGAAGTTTACATATACTTTTTAAAATTAAAATTATTCTGCTTTATTTTCCTAAATCGTATTTTATTTTATTCGCTTAATTCGTATTTTATTTTACCTCCTTTCAAAGGGTGAATATCAAAAGCGATTCGAAATTTCTGAGCGATTTTATAAGTTGGATTTCTTCACGTACGATTTGAACTATTCCAGAACGAGAAAATCGACTAACGTATAACAGGTATACCTGCTCAGTTGGAAGCATTTTCGAATAAAACGTACGTCGACATAATAGAAAACGCTTGTTACTATTAATGTGACTGGTATTCACGTGCATTTCGGTTTAAATATGTATATCGTCGGTAATGCCGGAAACGGTTAAGCGTTTATTTCCAATGCGCCACATATTTCCCTATGAATTCGCTTCTTTCGTTTTTTCTTATTCTTATTTTCATTTTCGCCTCCGTACATTTTTTTTTAATATACGATATGCGATATGCAATTTTCTCCTCGCAATTGCAGCCAATTGTTTGCGATTTTGCATTCAGTGCTGTTTCTATGCGTGATTATTAAACTGATTTCTATGCACGGTACACTGTAAAGGTGTCAGATTACACATGTAGATAGCTACGTTATTGGCCTTTTAATGGCAACTGAGTATCGTTTTAAGAAACGATTTTAGGTGTTGTTTTACGAAGGTCAAACTGCTCATAACGATTGTCCTTTCCTGGCGATCTTTATACCGGTATAGATCTTTTTTACAATTTTTCAATCGAATTGCAATTTAGGTAAATGTTACGCACAGATACACGTACAGGGTGTCCGTGTTATTACGAATCTGGATTCTTTTGGTAACTGATTAGTTTTGGGAGAAATGAGAGGGAAAGAAATTTGATTGAAAAATCAAATTTCCGTTTCAAACCTGTGTATTTTAGTTGTATCTTCAAAAATCCAAATTTCCGTTTCAAACCCGTGTATTTTAGTTGTATCTTGAAAAATCCAAATTTCCATAAACGCATGCAGTGTGCTCGTCAATTACACCGAAACAAGTATAAATCTCGGCCGGGTTTATTTTATATTTTACTTTGGAACAGCTAAAATCCACCGTGATTTAAACAGAGGTTAAAACAATTATCCATAAAGTTAAATACACGGCAATAAAGAAAAACTTATCTCTAAGCATTTTAATATATTTTTCTAAATAGCACGAATAACAAGGCATAGTTGCGGAGTAGCAGGGCTATAATGCTAGATATTAAAAAAAAAAAGAGATCAAGTTATCAAGATCATACGGTATTCTCGGTTAGCGTACGAGTACAATCAGGATTCTCTTTAATTATTCTGTATCTAATATAGCCGGGAGAACAGGGCGTAATTGCGAGAGCAGGCTTTTTTGTATTTTTAGCAGTTTTCTATATAGGTATCTATAAATGTTGGTTAGCCTTTCTCTCCTATGTGTGCGTTTTGTATCGCTGATCTATATTGGTCTCGGCCATATATAGAACTATTTTCGTTTACAGCAAATATAGAGCATGAAAACATTTCAGTGAAAATATTTTATGCGCAAAGCGATTCCCTCATGGTTCCTGGTGGCCATTTACAGTGGCTGGCATTAATATTCGGACACCGTGCGTATTTTTGTTTCTTTCAATTTCCTATAAATGTATAATACGAATAGGACAGTTGTAACTTTCCAGATATATTTAAGTAACTTTAAATATACAGGGTGATTGGTAACTGGTGGTACAAGCGGAAAGGGGGTGATTCTACGCGAAAAAAGAAGTCGAAAATATAGAATAAACATTTTTCGTTCGAGGCTTTGTTTTCGAGAAAATCGACTTTGAATTTTCGCTCGGTACGCGTGCGGTACGTTGTAACGGATCTCACTGTAGATCGTTGTCTCGATGGAAAAATATAAAAAAAAAAAAAAATTTTTATTCTATATTTTCGACTTCTTTTTTCGCGTAGAATCACCCCCCTTTCCGCTTGTACCACCAGTTACCAACCACCCTGTATAATAGGACAGAGAAAGGAATATTAGAAAAGTAAAAAACTAATGTTGTAATAATTTCAAATTTTGAATATATTCTCGCCTTGGAATCTCTATGGTGTTAAAAAAGAATATTTAAATAATTTAAGAACATATATACCAAATATAGTTAGACACGACTTGACATATTGCTTTTTTATCCAAGCAATTATGTTTCGTATATTCTTTGCTATTGTAACTACTTAATATTCTTTATGTAGTATAAAGTGTTTACATATTCGTAAAGAGAGGCGAGTATTTTTTTGACTGAAGATTTTATTGTACAAGGTGATCCGTAATTGGTGGCACAGAGTAAATTTAGTATAGAGTGGTTCTACGAGAAAAAATAAGGGAAAAATATACAGGGTGGTTGGTAACTAGTGGTACAAGCGGAAAGGGGGTGATTCTACGCGAAAAAAGAAGTCGAAAATATAGAATAAACATTTTTCGTTCGAGGCTTTGTTTTCGAGAAAATCGACTTTGAATTTTCGTTCGGTACGCGTGCGGTACGTTGTAACGGATCTCACTGTAGATCGTTGTCTCGATGGAAAAATATAAAAAAAAAAAATTTGTATTCTATATTTTCGACTTCTTTTTTCGCGTAGAATCACCCCCCCTTTCCGCTTGTACCACCAGTTACCAACCACCCTGTATATTTCAATAATTTTAAATGTATTTAAGCAATTAGCCGTTTTTGACGAGTATAATCGTCATAAAGAAATGGCAATATTTTGTGCTATGACGAGTATACTCGTCATGCGTAAAGAGTAGTTACAATTTGCTGTCCAAATTGCAATTTTAGTGAAAACTAAAATATATTCGTAAATTTCGACGTTTCGAATATTCAGAGGCCAAGACGAAATAAAACGAACAAATATAAAGATATAAATAATTCCTATGAAAAAACTATATGTATAGTGTATATAGCGACGCATTTCAGGTACACACTTTTCAAAGAGCTCGAAACAGCTAACTGGTTAAGTGATTATAAAAGCGAACGCTGAAGAGGACGTAAGAAGACTCCGCTGCTTCATACAGAGTGCAATGAAAATTAGAGCGTTTTGCCTAGAGTAAGACAGCATTCCTTCGTTCAGAACGATGTGACATTAACTAGTATTAATAAGGATAGAAATAATACTCAAATGGATAGTACAAACCAACGTCGTATCAAAGAAATATTGTTACTTAGGTGCACATCTCGCTAATTAACTTATATATCGTTACTTATATAATTTTCTTATTTATCTTTCTAACTCGTTTGCTACCTAAGCTTGTAATAGGCGGTAGCCTAACGTAACAGTAAGGATAATGATAAAAGTAATAAATATTATAAATTATTAATAGTAAAGTATTATCACACTAAACTCAGAGATCAGAATATTTTATGATTGAGAATAAGAAAAGTAATAACAGTAATAAATATTATAAAGTATTAACAATAAAGTATTATCACACTAAACTCAGAGATCAGCATATTTTATAATTGAGAATAAGGAAAGAGCGTTATATAAATATATAATCGTCGTAATGGTCGTAAATGGCTTACTACAAAGTTGTAACAAGGATAACAAAATTACCAACGACCGATTTCTTATTTGATTCTGCATGGAGACGATGTCGATATTGTATTTGCAAGAACTTTGAGCAAGAAGTTCGGTAGACGTGACTAATCGATCAAACGAGATGCCAGTCGTTTATAATTTTTCCTTGTTTTTGTTATAAGTTTGTAATAAAACATTCACGTTACCCTACATTTATGCAACATTTTTTCCTTATTTTTAATCGTAGAATATGCCGACGCCGCGTTTAGCGGGATAAAAATGAAACAGCCTGTATAAATAGTTAGGAGAGAGGAAACCTACGATAAAATATTTTATACCTGAAACAGCTTCTTTTAAAGATTCTGCGCTGTAACGATCGTGAAACAAGTTGAAGTAGACGATTCCAAATTATCGGCCAATAATAATCTGTTACAGAAACTGGATGGAACATATTTTTGTACCAACTTATTTCTTACACCGACCAGCTCTCTATGTAATCGCCAAGTTTCCTCGTTAAACTCTCCGATATATATCGTGAAATAAGCAGAACGATTAAATGAAAAAAAGTTACTCCGTACAAGCATAAATTCGTCTATGTTCCTAAAGGATTGATACGAGACAGGCTGTGGGACGAACGAATAACAAACAAGAAGCGGTAATTCGTAATGAAAGATGTTATTATCTGAGCAAGAGTACCGAAGAAGAAAAAAAAAGTTTGATAATTGAAATTAGGAAGGGATGAAATAGTTGAAGCGTTTAAAGAATCCGTAATTCAAACTGGCGAGTGTCGTCGAGTTGCCGTGAGCCCTAGATTTAATAGTGCTTTCAGCGTTTTAGTTTTCGACAAAATGGAGAAGCCTAGATTTCGAGATTAAGTCTTATTTTCTCGAGTAACTTTCATCCCCCGATCTTTGCAAACCTTTCATTTTGCACATAGAGTGTTGGAAAAATGCATTGAAATGTATTTAGGTGATTTAACGACTTAATTTGTATTAATCAATATGCTGTCGCCATCTGTTTGAAAAGTGTGCACCTAAATTGTGTCGCAAAAGGTAAGCGATGACGAGTATACTCGTGAAACACAGAGTATGTGTGGCTGTTATAATATAGAATTAAGTTGTAATGAAATGATTTTTATTTTTTAATTTTATTACTGCAGTTTCCTGCAATTACTAAATTGCAATTTAAACAGCAAATTGTAACTACTTTGTATGTAGTAAATGGTAAAATAATTACCAGAAGCGATAATCTTCTCGTGGATTCGTCTCGTTATAAGGAAATTGAAAGAAACGAAAAACAGATAAATTCGTGTTTACGTGTATTATTATCCGAGGATTTTTACGAAAAGAATCTTTCACAGCAGAAATTCGTTCGTTTGACTATGGAACGCGCGCTGATATTTTCTACGCTTTTACGTTAAAACGAATTAGCAGCAGTGCTCCGTACAGTGGTTGATTTAATTCGAGCATCACTCTCGTTATAATTTCTATTAAACGCTCTTTTCTTTTTTTTCGGGATTAAATTGACGAAGTAGAAAAGGCTTGGCTTTCTGAAATTTCTTTCAGTACAAGTTCGGCGATCAGATATTCGTTCAAAGACTCGCGAAACTTCTTTGCTCGAGCGGAGGTTCCACCGAGAGATAAAAGTGCAGCTTTAATTGTAACGGTGATTCAAAAATCTCCGATCGAGTAATAGAATTCGCAGTAAATCCTGTTCTTTGAACTGAAACAAGCTTTGACGAATGACTGTTTAATTTTCGTTTAAATAGAAGACGAACGAGGCACCAGCATGGTTAAATCAGAGATGATTTAAAGAAAGAAAAAAAAAGAGGTTTTGAAACATTCGAACGCGAAATGTGTACCACGGTATACGCTATGTAAATATCGATTAATTCTACGCGTGAAATGTGCACGTTTGTGATAGAGATTGTAGTACTAGGCTTACAGTCTCCATACGATAATCAAATAATAATACTGTTGAGAATTGTGGATCTTAATTGCCGAAATAAAAGTAAAGGAACACTAAGGATACACTTAGAATTCATATTAAAATAGTTTTAGATTTATTTAATAAACGATTTCTAGGATATTCGTCGATATACATTTGCACGCGTCTAAGCATTCTCTTTGTCTCGCCATCTTCCATACCACACTGCCAACGGAACAGTTATATTCATCTGTTTTTCGAGACGCAGCGCACACACATACTTCCGCACACTCGTATTCACATACGTATGCCACTACTACGCGGCCAATCTAGTCTAGCACATGAAATTATACATATCTCAATAAATAATAATATCAATTAATTCTAGATTTGGATTTTGGAAATTAACACAATCTTCTAATGTTGAGATTGATTACTTTTATAAATGTTAGATACATAGTAATATTAGTCGACCATCAGGAGGCAAATTGTCTAAAATCATAGTAGAAATTGATTTGATCGAACGCGATGTTTCGGGATTTTATTACCAAAAAATTCCATTGCTTGTGAGTTTAGAACAACCGTCGATCAATTTGTTGTTACGAATGGCAATTTTCCAAGCAACAAATGTAATTGATCAAACATCCGTTTGCAACGTTTACGATATCTTCTGAAAGTTGAAAAACTGCGTTCGTTTCATAGTGGAAACGTAATTTCGAAATGTTGCAATGATATTTCGTGCCTGGTGTTCTAGTTATTTTTTTTTCTTTCAATATGAGCTTCACGGGGACCTGATTGAATTAGAGAGTTTCCAGATTTCAGATACACTTGTTAGGTCCGATCGTTAAACCAATTTGTAGAGCTTTGACTTGGTTCGCGTTTCGCCAGTCGTTAGTACGATTTAGTCGAATGTATATTTGCACGTTCTATCGTATTATTAGTTATTCTAATTATCGTCTCGTTTTGTTTGCTATTAAATACTAGTACGAGCGGCAAAAATTTGAGCTTTTTATGCAAGGTAACTTTGTTGCTCTATAATATGTACATTTAGCATGTGAATGTAACATGTTGTATGTGCAGATAAATATTTAACAGAGCAAGTTGTGTAAGTTCACGAACTCTGAATAACAAGTTATATAGAATCGAGTATAATTTAACATGAGTTGCGTCGAACATGTTAATAATACTGTTAATGTTGATAATAATGTTAACACATTACTGACCGCTACCGGTTCTACAGCATACGCACGTCTGACCGACAGCTCTGGCGCAGATTCTCCCTGGCGCCGGCTGTGTTTCGGTATAGACTCTCCAATACCATTCTTTTCGTTCATCGCGAACGGTAAGTTTTTCAAATTGGTATAAAACTGTGGGAGCTTACACAGCAACGCAACTGACGCAACCGAGCAAGGTACCTTAGTACTAGATAACAAATTACTGCTCAAATGAGAAAGATTGTCGGCGACAAAAGCCGATTAGTAGACTATCGGTCGGTAAACGTCGGCGACAAAAAAACAATTAATCGGGTATCGGTCGGTAAACGTCGACGACAAAAAACCGACCAATCGGCTATCGGTCGGTAAAGTGTTAATAATACTTCTGAAAGAAATTATATGGATCGGTTAGTGAATTAATTGGTCGAGTATAAAAAAATACGTAGTAATTGACATTTGTGGAAATAAAGTAGAGAAGAAGAGGACAAATCGGTACAATTTCTCTGGGTAATATTAATTATTATAATAGCACGGATAAAACTGACCGAAAGAAAAGACTAGAAAATCAAGAGAATAAGTGAAGTATCATAATATATGAATGAAGAAGTACTATGTCAAATATGTGACAGGAGAAGGCCAAAATTAGTCGATCACGTCTTAAAAGACTAGCCAAAACGTATAGTGAACTTAGACGAAAAATGTATATAAATAAAGACAGCTGGAAAATTATAAAAACGAACATTGAAGAGGATGTATTATTTAATTATTAGTAGCAAGGATAATAAGGCTCAAAGGAATAGTACAAATCAACGCTGTATAAAAGAAAGATTGTTACTTATACAAGTACTTAATCGTGTACTTTCTTAATTTTTCTACTTGAATTAATTTTTTGAAAACGATTTTATAGCTTTTAGAGTTTTCCAAGCTTTTCACAGAAATGGTATAAAAATCTAACGATTGGCCCTTACATAGAGGCCTTTACCAAATCAATTGTCTATTGTCTGTTGAAAAAGAGAGAGGGAGAGATGGAGAGAGAGAAGAAAAGAATATTTTACAACAAAGAACAAGTATTCTTAAGAAGAAAAATTCTTTGATAGGGAAGAATCGAGGACTGTCTGAAATAAAATCACATGTGCCTGCTAGGGAAGCTTTTTTAATTGTGAAGACAAATCCAGTAGCGTTGAAACGTAAATAATCAGGCAAAGGAACGAAGAAGATTTCTCGTATAAAATTTCGCAAGAATTTTTATTGATTTAAGATGAATTCGTTCAGAAAATGCGAGTAATGCTCGTCGATTCTGATACTGTTGGTCTTTTTACCTCGCATCGAAAGAAGAAGCGAACTTTGAATCTCGTGGTCTGACCGAATAACGCTTATACTACTGGCTTACTCAACCATTCTCCTCTCACTTCGTTCTTATTTTACTTTTATTGCTGTCACTCGTGCTACTTTTCCAACTTTATAACGATTTGAAAAGCAATCTGGGAAATTGATGATATCAAGAAAATTCCGAAGATTATCGTTCTGGAGAAGAAGCTTTGTTTTCGTTGCAATTTTCCTTCTTTATCTTTGTTAACGTTTTATTAAATAAAATATGTCGCGCGAGAAATACTATGTCGCAGTGTTTGTTTTCAAAATAATCGGCACAGGAATATCGGAAATATTTCATTGCATGAAAATCGAGAATATTTATTTCCGCTAAATACAAAATACTCTCTTATCTTCGTGAAAAATAGAATATTTTTATCTTCGTAAAAACTGACGTTTCATTCACTTTCGAAAAATACGAAACACGATATTTCCTTCGACCATAAATTTTTGTTCGTTCGAAGGGAGTTTGAAATATTTTATTTTATAAAAGTTGCGAATATTTATTTATTTTAGTTAGAAATAAAATACTTCGATCTCTGCTATATTTTCAGTTTTTTATTCAAATCAGTTAGCATGGAAGAAACACCTGAGGAGGAAAATTAAAGATTCGCGAGAGGAACATATGCGATAACACAGCTACGATACCATAACGATAACTGAGAATTTATGTACTATGTTCGGTGACAAAGATTTGGCCGCCCAAGGCTTCATTCTCAACAACGAATTACGCAGGAAATGGTTCGACTGTTACGATCCTATCACGTTTCACGGCTTTTATCACACATATCGTATATCCGAGGTGTAAAATTTTCCCTCCCGTTATTCGTTTCGCCTCTCTTTCTACTTTATTTACATCTTTAATCTTAATAATAAATAATACGATCACAGTAGAACGTTCGTTAAATGAATTAATCGGTGTATAAATGTGTTTATGTAAGAGAAGTTTCACATAACAGAACGAAAGGGGTTAATATTTAATTTGATTTAATATTTAACACATTCGAAATTGATGGCAAAGTATACGTATTAGGACCCGCGATTAGAGTTTCAAGACTTTCAAGACCATCAAGACTATCAAGTCTTTCAGAATTTTCAATATTTCCAAGACTATCAGCACTTCCAAAATTATCAAGACTATCAAGGCTTTCAAGATTATCAAGATAATTAAGATTTTCAAGATTATCAAGATAATTAAGATTTTCAAGATTATCAAGATAATTAAGATTTTCAAGACTTCCAAGACTATCAAGACGTTTAGAACTTCCAATATTTCCAAGACTATCAGCACTTCCAAAATTATCAAGACTATCAAGGCTTTCAAGATTATCAAGGTAATTAAGATTTTCAAGACTTCCAAGACTATCAAGGCCTTCAGAACTTCCAATATTTCTAAGACTTTCGGAACTTCCAATATTTCCAAGAGTTTAAAGATTTTCAGGATTATCAAGATAATTAAGATTTTCAAGACTTCCAAGACTATCAAGACTTTTAGAACTTCCAATATTTCCAAGACTATCAGCACTTCCAAAATTATCAAGACTATCAAGGCTTTCAAGATTATCAAGGTAATTAAGATTTTCAAGACTTCCAAGACTATCAAGACTTTCAAGATTATCAAGGTAATTAAGATTTTCAAGACTTCCAAGACTATCAAGACTTTCAGGACTTCCAATATTTCCAAGACTTTCAAGACTACCAAGACTTCCAAGACTTTCAAGACTTTCAGGATTATCAAGGTAATTAAGATTTTCAAGACTTTCAGAACTTCCAGTATTTCCAAGACTTTCAAGACTACCAAGACTTTCAGGACTACCAAGACTTTCAAGACATTCAGAATTATCAAGGTAATTAAGATTTTCAAGACTTCCAAGACTATCAAGACTTTCAGGACTTCTAAGATTATCAAGATTATTAAGACTTTCAAGAGTTCTAAGCTTTAAATCGTTCCGAATATTTAGGCGTTGTATTAAGTTGTCCGAAAAGTGTCTTTCTTTTACAGACACGTCTTTTACAACGACTCATCTTTGTACAAACATGAAACCTAATCCGTCGAACGTTATGATCTTTATCTTGATAGAACAAAATGAATCATACAAAAACAATATCAAACAATAGAAACAAAATCGATAAAACAATATAAGACAGAAAATGTTGTGTATCCATTATTTTCTTATAAAATGAAAGAAACTTTTCGGACGACCTAATATATTGCGAACATCGAGCGTCCAAACTTGCGAAAGGATTCAGGAAAGAGATCATCTTGATCCGATAATGCGTTATCGTGTGTACATGGCCTGGTAATCGAGTCGCTGTTTCTAATATCGCTCGCAAAGAAGTCAATCCGGAAAGCATTACGCAAAGACCTCGAACACGCGTTAAAATTTATAAGCTGAAATAGCTTGGGGGCAATCAACGAGATTATACGAAACATTAATAAGAAAAAAATGTGAGCAATCTTTCTCCTGTTTTCAAGCGTAACCATATTGGATCTATGAAGTATTAAATCATAGTTGAAGATTTCTTTAGTAGTAGACAAGGCTGTAAGTGCAAAAATAAAAAAATATGTTTTTTTATCGTATAATGTCGTACCTGCCAATGGGAATATTCTGTATTTAAATATTTAAGATTCAAGAACAATTTCTATTTGTAAATAATTACTGATAGCGTTGAAATAAAAATTATAACGAATTTATATAAAACAATGTGAATATCATTAAGCGACAGACATGCTCAACAATTTTTGCTCGGAACATTATAAAATATACTTCTGTGATAAAGATAAAAAAATCATCTTGGAAGAAAATATTACTTGTTTTTATACAAGTTATTTAGTATCGATACTTACAGCGAATGATATTTATAACTAAGAGCTTTGGCTTTGGGCTTTTGGTTGCATGCAAGCTCTTCTACAAGTACAATCCTTTTCCCGATGAATTTCGACTATGCTAGAGCAGAAACTAGAGAATTTTCTAAGCCATTTGGATTATTATACGCTTAAGGTCGTATAACAATTGAAGCAAAATGAAATTTTGAAAGTGCTTTTAAGCCAGACAAACTTTTCCTCTCTCCTAAAAAAATTCGATATTTGCCACTTACGGTGTTGTCTACAAGAAATCTTCAATTATGGTTGCGATTGTGTATAAATCTGCCTGTTCGAAAATCGAAAATAAATACCACGAAACTTCGTTACTGATGTCGTTCGTTTCATCCTGATTATTCCACTTCTCGGTCGTCGTTCAAAACATTTTGCGAGCTAACTTCGTCGGAAGAATGTGCTCGATTATTGTAATTCTTAGCGAATCGATAGCACTCTGTTACACTGGACTCGTCACAATCGTTGCATCCTGTTATTCCACGTGACATTGCGATAACTTTGTCTGTGTCATTTCCGCCCAAGTTCAGTTCCTCATTTTCTTCTAGCATTTCACACGGCAAGAAAGTTTACCTCGTACACTTCTCGGCGTTTCGTTTTTCATCTACAATCAGGCATTTCCTACCATGTTACTGTACTCTCCTAAACTTGACTTTTTATGAATTCTAATTACATCTTGGTTCGTAATTATGTCCGTGGTTAGTAGAAATCCTACGGAAGTATGTGAACATTCTGCACTTGTTTACAATGTTTACGCATAATAATCGTAGCATTCAGCTGACAGAACGTTCATATAACGGAGCTTCTCATCGTTATTTCTTTCGTTCGCTTAACCTTATCTAAATTGTGTAAATTATCTGACTAATCAATTTCTCAATTTTTGTTAATATCAGAATTTAGATAAAGTCGGATGAACAATAGAGGTAACGATGAATGTAGAATTTTAAATTAAATTTTAAAACTGCTTATCTGACCGGGCCTGGTATGGTTAGTGCTAAAATAATTATTAAAAATTGACAAAATATATTATTTAGACGATCGTCAATCAAATATCGTATTTAAACAAAACATAGTTAGGCATGGCGAATAAAGTTGTAAAAAGTTTGTTTGAGGTCGTTACAGAAGTTCTTTGAGCTCAGAGAAAATACTTAAAACTTTGCACAAAGGAATTCTCTTTAAAGAGGCCAGGAAAGAAATTCCTTTTTAATGTCCAGCAAAAGCTGCCTCTTTTCTCTAACTATACTTTCATCGCGTATACTTTGTCCGGTCGACTGCCGCGCTGCAACACAAAATTACAGTGTTGTTTCCTTCTACCGAAAACAACACTGTGCAACTTTGAAAGCTAAGCGACCAAAAACTTTTCGTTCCTCGGGAAATTACATTTCATAATTGATTACTATAGAAACGTTATAATAATTTTAGAATTTTTAAGAGAAATCTAAAATATTAAATATGCGGCTGTTTCGAGAGGAACCAGTCAAGTCATATCGTAATGACATGATTTCAATCGAGGTTTAATTGATTTTTCTAGTATTTCTAGAATTTTTTTTTTTTTTTTTTAGTATTTCTTATTCTCTTCTCTTTTTGTTTCATGCGTGCGGCCGTGTGATGAATATTATACCGTGCATTGGCTGCTTGTCATATCTGACGTTTCCAGGTTACACGCAACGACAGTCAGACAGACAATTACTGAAAAATTATTGATCGATGGTTCTTCCTTAATCGCTGATTGATTGTTTATTTCGTTATTAAGCCACTGCATATTATATTCACTAGCGTTTAACCCTTCGTCTGCATACTGGCTCGTTTAAATCCATGCGGTCCTTTTTTTACGTTTTTGTGTTTTAAAAAAGCTCCCCAAAATTCTTGAATACTTTTCCAAGCTTCCAGAACATCTATCATCTAGTGGTTTTTATTTTTACATGTTATATACAGGATCCTGCCGGATAACCTGTAAAACCGTGCAGGACGTGACTCCTTGTAGAAAAATAAGAAAAAAAATATAGAACAAAACTTCTTCATTCTCCGGTTAGTTTACGCGAAAATCGAGTTTGAAAATTGAACGTGGCTAGTTACGGACTAAATATAATCGACAGGAGGTGGTTCTACGTGTGAAAATAAGTCAAAAATATAAAATACAATTTTCTCTCAAGACACGTTGTTTCCGAAAAAATAAATTTGAAACTTTATTGTACGTGTAGTACTAGATCGATTCTTAACTAAACACGTTCAAGCTTTATTTTCTTAAAGATAAAGTCTTAAACGGAAAGATTTTATTTTACATGTTTTACTTACTTTCGCTTCTACAACAGCGCCATATTGATTGTTTACTTGTATCCAGTTTACGGTAATTAGCCATGTCCAAGTATACTTTTCAAACTCAATTTTCTCGAAAACTAAGCCTTCTATTATCAACTGAAATTCTATTCCATGCTTACTTTTTCATAAGAAATCACGTCATGCACGCTTCTGCGTGTTATTCGGCCGAATCCTGTATATATATATATATATATATGTACGTGTATGTGCATGTGTATGTGTGAATGTTTTTCTAAGGAAAGCAAAAGTTGAACTAAAATATGAGAGAAATAGAAAATTACTTCAAATTAGTGGTCGAAAACGATCCAATTCAGATGGAGGATTAAGAAAACACAAGAAAAGGTTCACATGTTCAAAGGTGTAAAGTAGAGAACCCTTGACACTTGCATCTTGTTTTTGACCGTACATTTGCTAACGAATGTGTCAATCTGTGCGTGCGTAACTAGCGCTCTTGCGCTATGCCTGCAGCGGTAGCTTAATGACGTTGGGGCCAATTTAATTGCATAGAATAAAGAAACACTTGTAGTCCGTGGTTGATGTTCTTTATTACGGAAGAATCGTTTATAACGTTGGTCGGTTGCTGTGTATAAGAGCTTAGAAAAAGGTTACGAAAATTTCAGATGGATGTATTCGACTAAAGATCAGCCCCCATCTGTTTGAAAGCTTCTCTAAGATTTTGAAATCTGCACGAGGAAAACACAAATCGCAAGGGAAAACACAATAGAAGTTTTTATCCGTATACTTGATAAAAAAGCCTTTGAAATAGCTAAAAATGCAGATATTATAAATCCATAAAATTGCTTCGAGCCACTGTTATTTCTGATATTAATTTTGTTGCGTATCGATTAAACGAAAGATTCGTTTATTTGATAGCTAAATGATAAAATAATTCGATGGAGAATCACTTCCTTATTCAGGCAAACGAACGCATAATTATATTTCGAGATAACATCCGCTCAAACGAAGTGATGTATTATTTTAATAAACATTTTCCAGGTCGGCCCATTCTTCCACCTGTACGTTTACATTCCTTTGTTCTTCTCTCTGTCTCTATCTTCAAAACATTTCTCTCACTCAGTCCGGACTGCTGGATTTTATTGAGATAAAGGAGTACAAAGCCCCGATGACTTTCAACACACATTTTATCGCGCGTCCCTTCGCTATAACTGCACCCGCGTGTACACGTTACGTGTCTCCTTCTCGAGAAGGAAGGAACTCGCACGCTTTTAGGGGAAAACAATAAAAACAAATCATTCGTGCCAACTCTCGCGAAAAGGAACTAACATTACGGTACGGTAAAGTTGTCGCTGTTACGAAGGCAAACACTCCACTAGACGCCTCTAGAAAGCATCTAATCGTGAGAAATGGAAACTTCCAAAGATTATAGTTCTCAACTTTGAATTTAAATAACGAATTAGTAACGTCTGGACGTTTATGGAAATTTATATTTTTTTATCACCATTCATATCCAAATTGTAAATTCATATTTTAATATCAATACCTAAATCAAGTTCAGAAAATAATCGAAACAATCAAATGAAAATCAAATGAAAAAAGAAAAAGTTGTAACATAAGATTGATCGAGACAAAATATCGAATATTAACATGAATGTTCAATTTGGCCAACTGGCTGGCAATCTCCTTTCGTCGCTTTTGCGGCTTTGTGATAAACTATACATATAATTGCTATTGAAACAGCACGAAGAAACTGCACGACTTCCGAGTTCTAATTAGAATTCAAAGTTCCGCTATCCATATAGATCTTAGAACTCGTATGTAGGCTGATGACTATGATAAATCGGCTAATTGGTTGTTAACCTTAATAACAACGCGATATTACGTTTCCGTCAAAGGTTTTAAAGATGATAATTTGTCACGCTATTCACATATACTTAACAAATTTCCAAGCTTAATTTTCTCGAAAATGGAGTTA
Source organism: Bombus flavifrons (assembly GCF_040668555.2). Classification (NCBI taxonomy): domain Eukaryota; kingdom Metazoa; phylum Arthropoda; class Insecta; order Hymenoptera; family Apidae; genus Bombus; species Bombus flavifrons. The sequence goes on along the minus strand of NC_138457.1, from coordinate 5,105,151 downwards.
CAAATGGAAAAATCTTATTCTACGTTTTGATTTATTTATTTTTTTTTTTATATATATAAGAATAACCTCCATACCAATTATCATCTCTTGTAAGCTTCGCTTTATGAACAATACAATTAAATTCATTTAACGTTGTTCTATTATTAGTGGACTAAAATATTAAAACTTAATCGATAGTAATTTGATCTTATTTCAGTATCTACTGCCTAGAAATGCGTTTGATTTACGATTTTCTATTTCTCATTCCTCCGTACTTAAAACGGTAGCCGTAAAACTTAACGTACGATTCTTTACTTAAATCCACGTATGAACTAAACAACTGCGTTCGACGTGTATACTCGTCGTGTAAAATAAAGAATTACCATTTACTATAAAAACTCAAAATTTTAGTAAAAGGCAATATAAATGATATTTAGCGGTATGTTTTTTTATACTTCTAGTAAAACTGTTATGTATTTTATAAACAAAATTTTTATTGCTGGATTATTCTCTTTGGTGTATCGGTTATACTTCGTGTAATGTATCGCTTTGTATAAATCGAATTCTCCATTTTCCCCAATGAATCGCCATTTCTGTATTTTATCGCGTATATCGGCTATTCTCCGATTTGTTTTGTCTATTTTATTTTATTATTTTTTGGCAATTTTTAAATTTTTACTAGCGATACCTTTTCCAATAATAAATTGTTAATTTTTATCAAATAAAAATGTGATATTTGTTTTGCGTTACTTTCTTCGTAAAATTTGTAATACGAGCGTTTGCCCTGCGTTCGACGTATATACTCGTCATTGCTTAATTTAATTTAACTACGCGCGTAAGGAATTTTTAAAATTAGATTTAGCTAAATTAAAAATTGTTTAACTGGTTAAAGCTTAAACTTTCTCGCTAAAGCTATTTCGTGATGTTCTTTGTTCCTATCCTTCGAAAAGTTAATTCAGCATTCTGAGGCTCCTCTCATAATTGTTTTTTTTTTATTTGCAGTAATCGTTCGTTGTATTCCGCGAAACACCGACTGAAGTACCACCTTCGACTGTGATATATCGTGACTGTGAAATACCCGGTTGAAGAATGCAACCTCAGGCGGGTTTCGATCGATGAAAAGTAGAATTCTCTGCCGGCTATTATGTTCACGAGGTTCAAGATGCCGGTGACTGGCGATGGGGCTTTCATTAACCGCGGTGCGCTCCCTGAGGAGGATTCGTCGGTGTAACAGGAAATGTGACATGCTGTCGTTAACCAACTATGAGCTCCAGAAAGCACGCATCAGCGAAAAGTAAGTAGAATTTATAATTGAAAATCTGTTTTATCGTTCGTTAAGTGCAGACGTAGAAACTTTTTATCCTTCTCCCTTTTTTCCTTTTTTTAAATAAGTTTTAATTACATATTACGCGATACGATGATAATATATTTAAACATCAATATCTTCTCTTCTTCTTTTTTTTTTTTTTAATAAATTTTACCTTGGTATTACGCAATACGATGTTCATACATACAAATATACATGCATATAGGCATAAGAAAAAAGAACTAGCACGTAAAGTAGAAAATGCAAGAAGAAAATTGAAGATTCTTTTTTCTTTTAAATTGAAATTTCACAAGAGTGATTCTGAAAATGAATAATGCATAATATCATGCAACGACCATGCCACATTTTGATCTACCGTAACATACAGATGAAAGATAAAAGCGCACAGTTCCCCTTATTAACCAGTTAGCTGTTTCTGACGGGTATACTCGTCATGATGAAATGGCAGTATTTTATGCTATGACGAGTATACTCGTCATGATGAAATGGCAGTATCTTATGCTATGACGAGTATACTCGTCATGATGAAATGGCAGTATTTTATACTATGACGAGTATACTCGTCATGATGAAATGGCAGTATCTTATGTTACGACGAGTATACTCGTCATACGTAAAAAGAAGTTATAATTTGTTGTTCAAATTGGAATTTTAGTGAAAACTAAAATATGTTCGTAAATTTCAAGATGTTTCGAATATTTCGAGGCTAAGACGAGATGAAACGAATAAATAAAAAAAAATAAATAATTATTGTGAAAAATCTATATATAGTGTGAACAATGCGACAAATTTTAGGTACACGCTTTTCAAAGAGGTCGCAATAGCTAACTGAATAATAATAACTAGAATTTTATTTTACTTCCTTTAAAAGTTCATTCTGTTATTTTATATCTTTAAATATATCATCCTATAAGTATAATACCGAACGAACGCGAAAGTTTCGACGGATTTCCAGTAAATGGCGCTACGATCGTTATTGTTTCGTTGGAACAATGGACGATCTTGTCGATGTGTTATGTATCGTTGGCAACGTGACACAGTCAGCTGTCATAGGGAACAGACAATCGACTTGATCGAGCAAAATCGTATTCCTTTAAAAATAAAATTGAAAATACTAACGGTGGATGCTCTGTTTGCATGTCATAATGACGTAGTATGACTTTCATAAACCAACAAACATTACCAACGTCTTGAAAGGTACTTTTGCGAAACAATAAAACGCCATTATCCGAACGTCCAGCTATTCGAATTTTCCATTATCTAAATATCGTAGCATACATTATAATATTTAGTATATTTCTTTCCTTGTTTTGATATGAATGACAATTGATTAGCTTCGCGCGTAATTTCCACGTCGAAGAATTAACGAAAATTAATATCTCCTTGTAAAATTTGAATTTCTCGAGAACGATTGCAACAACGAGTTACGTTAAACAGATAACTACGTTCGACGAGTATACACGTGGAACAAAAATTTTATTTCGATGCATTCGACGAGTATACTCGTCGTCGCTTATATTTATTTACGCACTCCACGACTCAATCCTACGGGAGGTTTCTAAAATTAAATTCCGCAATTAACTGGTTAAAGTTTAAACGAAATTCGAAATCTTTGGATAATCGAGTCTTATTAGTTGACTAATCAGCTGACAAAGTAGCGAATAACTAAACGATCAGTTTACGCATCGATCATATTGTTACACTGTTAAACGATTATGATAATTAGGCGATCTGGTTAAATAATTAATGACATCGATCGATTCATGTGATAGCGGCCGAGAGAAATTTATAGAGACGACACCAGATAAATTTCCGTATCCCGTAACTCTGGCTGGATTATACTTGCCAAACAGAAGGAGATTATTATCGCTATGCTTGAGCATAATACGGTTAACCTGTGCACGGTAATCCTTGTAGTATTTAGATGTCGATGACAGTAACAATTTTCCAAAAAAACGTCACTCGAAAGTCTCTTAAGCTACTTAATTATCATAATCGTTGATGGAAAATTTGAAAATGCAAAAATGCATTGAATGTGATGTATGTAAAAAACATACATAGTACTTTCTACAGGGTATCCCATTTCTTCCCCGGCAAACGTTGTCTGTATATACAGAGTGGTTGGTAACTGGTGGTACAAGCGGAAAGGGGATGATTCTACGCGAAAAAGAAGTCGAAAATATAGAATACAAATTTATTTAAAAATTTTTTTTTTTTAATTTTTCCATCGAGACAAAGATCTACAGTGAGGTCCGTTATAACGAGACGCGATAAAGTGCACGCGTACCGAGCGAAAATTCAAAGTCGATTTTCTCGAAAACAAAGCCTCGAACGAAAAATTTTTATTCTATATTTTCGACTTCTTTTTTCGCGTAGAATCACCCCCTTTATTTATCACAAATTTATTTAAAAATTTTTTTTTTTTAATTTTTCCATCAAGACAAAGATCTACAGTGAGGTCCGTTATAACGAGACGCGATAAAGTGCACGCGTACCGAGCGAAAGTTCAAAGTCGATTTTCTCGAAAACAAAGCCTCGAACGAAAAATTTTTATTCTATATTTTCGACTTCTTTTTTCGCGTAGAATCACCCCCTTTATTTATCACAAATTTATTTAAAAATTTTTTTTTTTTAATTTTTCCATCGAGACAAAGATCTACAGTGAGGTCCGTTATAACGAGACGCGATAAAGTGCACGCGTACCGAGCGAAAATTCAAAGTCGATTTTCTCGAAAACAAAGCCTCGAACGAAAAATTTTTATTCTATATTTTCGACTTCTTTTTTCGCGTAGAATCACCCCCTTTCCGCTTGTACCACCAGTTACCAACCAGCTTGTATATTACACAGATCAAGATAAGGAAAAGAATGTCATATAAAGATACGTCATTGGAAAGATTGTTAAAGATTGATATTTACATCTAACAGTAGCGAAAACTATCAGTATCATAACGTTTCTACGCCCTCATCTGTAACATCGTTCCAAAATGTTTACCATTCCTGTCGATACAAGATTGGCAGCGGCAAAGAATTGAATTTGTTACTCTTTCAAACTCTCGAGAGTTAGCTTAAGCTTAAAGTTTATTGTTCGTTGAAGTTGAAGTATAGTACTCGTTGTACTACAGTACTGCAAGTATGATAAAGTAATACATATACTACTTTCTATGGTACTGGTCGTTTTAAGTTACAAAAGTACAGCAGAGTAACCTAGTACTTTATATGTACAGTACTTATGTATTTATATATGTAGTACTGGATACGAGCATTTTTTATCTAGATTCCACTTCTAAAGGATATAGCAGGATCTTCGAGGCGCTGAGGTAGAGCACGACTGAAAAAAGATTGGGAAACATGTACTGTTCTAACTCGTACACCGAAAGAATAACTGAAAAGAAGGAAGAAGTTATTTATTAATAATCAAACTATTTATAAATAACTGTCGATGCATGATCACCATGAATATATCGATACGTAGTTTCCTATGGCCTTACGTCCTTCGATCCAGCTTCTCTATAACAAAATTATAAAAAGATGAAAATAAGTGTAAAAAAAGAATAAGCTTTTACTTTACCGAGTAATAACGTTGTAACTTGCGCTCGGCAAAGTGTGCTGGGTTTCCAAGTGTTAGGAAATTTCTCAACAGTGAACAATCCCTATGGACGTGATTCATTAATCACGCCGTTAACTATTTCGTAGAAAATGATAGAGCAAGTTGATTTACATTCGCGATACGATCGATTAATTGAACTTTGTGAGAGTTCTAAAAATTAGGGTTAGGATACTGAAAGTCTCGAGACCCCTGAGAATTGAAAAGATTTTGTACGCCGGAAACTGCAAATTGAATGTATTCAAACGCCAATGTTCCTAAAATCTTCCACCGAATTATACTGAAGAGATAAAAATGGAAGCTCCTTTCGGTAGCAAGTGACCTGTGGTTAAAACGTTGAAATGAACCATAAAACAGGAATTTGATATTTGAATACCGCACAGAGAATAAGCTCCTGGGCGGAGCCAATTGAAAGAACGTACTCTGTTTCAAGTGGCCGTGAAAAAAGAAGGCGTCGAACGTCCTGGTCGTAGGTCGATCTCCGTGAATTTGCTGCCGAACGTCGTTCTATGGAAACTCTTTACACGCCTGTTGGCACCGAGCCGAATGAGGCGCGTAACTGTCCTGAACAATCCAACTCCTGGCCGTACAGAGAAACGTTGTAGAATTCACCCCATTAAATTGTAACTCTAAGTAGTTACAAGTGCAATTTGAAGATAAGCGGCTATACCAACCTGACACTATATTTAGAAATTGTCAACTGATTTTCAATGAGAATCCTCTTTTTGTTATTCCATTTACAGTTCCGCTTTAGTCGTGAATTAATTAGAAGTTGAATAATATTGTACGCATTATATAAAACGTTTGGAAACTTCATTAGCACTGTAATGAGACAGGACTATATATGTTGGTCGAATTTGAAACGAACTCGAAAATGTATACAGGGTGGATCAACTAAATGAAATCACCTAAGTAGCTGCACTACTTATTGTCGTGTAAGAAAACTACCCAGGAGAAAATTGCACTGTTTCAAGAAGCGTAACCTAGTACTGAAAGTAGATTTTTCTTTCTAGTGATTGTTTCATTATGAAATTTCAGGGTTACCGATATTTCTCGTTGATATCCGTGTATTTATTTTTGAATATTCTTGTAGAGAGTGAAAACAAAATTCAACCATATATAAAACCGTATCATTCGAATTATTTATAATTTTGAGATATTCGCTTCTGAATTTCCAACTTGCTAAAAATTTACGTGGCATTTCAATTCACACCCAGCATACTGATTCCTGTATACGCATTCAAACGTAAACATTGGTTAGCATTCGAAAATATTTCCGCAGTTGCGATCATCCAGTGCCTTATCGCTTGTAATAGGAGCCGTTGTTTATGTTTGCACATAAACGTGAAGAGTCGGTGTGCTGCGTAACCTGAGATATCACGTAAAATTTTAATACATTCAGACGCAAATATCTGAAAAGCATAGGATCGGAAGGACCATAGTTCTATAGGTCGTTGAATTTATTTTTCCATGTTCTAGGAAAATATTCAAACACAAATATAGGCTTATCTACAAAAAGATATCAGTGATCTTCGGATCTCGTAAAAAGGAACGATCACTAAGGAAACCAATTTCCAATATTACGTGTACTGCTTCAAACAGTGCATGTTTCTCCTGAGAAAATTTTGTATACGATAATACAAATAATGGAGATATTTAGGTGATCCTATTTAACTGGTCCATTCTATACGGAAGTTACAAGATATTTATAAGAAGCATAGAGACATGTTCGCGAGGATCAGCAAAGTACTCGAACAGTCGATTATTCGTTATATTAACGAGCCACGATCGTGTAATGACACTATCTTTAACATTAATTGTACTTTTAAGGCTACTATTCGCGCCGTGTATACTAATTTTCCACTAAGTATACGTTTGCAATAAATATCTTCTAACTTCTATGTATACTCGTACATGTACATTTTCAGGACTGATCTCAAATTTTACTATTACATAAACACGATAGCTACGTCTCGTTACAGAGCCAGCGAAATTTCGAATACTTTCGTCAGTCAATGTGTGTATTTCCACTAGTTAGCTGTTAAGATGGTCGAAGATGCTGTATGGAGTGTAATCGATCCAGGGGTACCAATGCTTCATCACAGGTCAATAGTCTCTATTTCCTCGGGCAGTATACCCTAGAGATTGTCTCTATGCGATAGTTGACTCGTGTTCAACCGTATTATTCGCTGGTAAATCGGTTGGGATTGTCGCGATTCCTCGTCGGATCACTGCATCTAACTCGCTGGCAGTCACTTGTAAAACAAACCGGAAGATCAGACATCGTCTACACAGAGTGCGATGTTTATGCTGAATTCATATTTTTATGGGTATGACGTAAAAAGTGAACGCTGAGTAGAAATTTCTTTTACCTATTGAATTGCGAACGTAACAAATAGTGCGCTTTGGATATTTCCTATGTTCACGCGTACTATCCGCAGTTTGCTTGTCGTATCGGTAGAATAAATAGAAGTTTGTTCGCTTAGTAGTGAGAAATAAAGCAGAGTAATCGATTGCAGTTTCTCAATTTAATCCAGAAACTAGAAGCCAATAATTGCTGTAAATAGACCGTATGCCGTGCAGGTGAATAAATAAAATAGTATATAAAAATATGAGGCACCATGCAAGAGTTTTAAATCACGCTGTGTTACCATCGAAGACCTCTTGACCGATAAATTACCAATTAATGATATTAACGAATTGATAAGCGAAGAATTGCAGATCATACCTGTCCTCTTCTTCAATTTTATAATTTTACTTTAAACGATTAAATGACTTCCGATTCGTGGAATTTAGTTTCAAAATTTAGCAAATCGCAATATTAGTAAATTGACAAGTAACAAAATCATCGATCATAAATTTCAGATTTCTTCCTGCGTAAGCTTATCAGTTCATCAGGTAACTGCATTAATTTCTTAGGTAGTTTAATTAGCCGTTCAGATAACTTCGTTAAGTACTCATATAGAGCTGCCATAAGTTTATTAGCTAGGTTAGATAGAGCTATCCAATAGTTCTATCAGCACAGTGAATGGTTATATTAGGTTATTAAATAAATTGCATTAACTCCTTAAATAACTTCATCTACTATTTGATAATATTCTATTTCGTTTCTTTTACGCTGTTTGGTTCTCTTTAAATCTACAAATTTTTATTTATGAACGAAATATTTTTGTTCGGAACAGCGACATTTTCAATATTTTCAATTTTTTCTTAATACTCGAAATAATAAAGATATTCTATATTAAGAAAAGAGTTTATAGGGCAATCTTTTCTGTTATATCGTTATTAGTCGTTATTGAATTACATTAATCGATACGCGTGCCTGTCAAAGAAAACGTTTAAAAAGAACACGATTTTAAAGGTACTCTCGGTTCTTTTCTTTCGTGCAGTTTTAAATTTCCCGCCAGTTGCTTTGAAACAACGACGTCACTATTTTAATAATTTCTTAAAATAAAGAAACACTTTCACGGATGTTTCCACGATACAGAGAAACATTAATAACAGTTTCGTCGTGTTTGTTTCGGCCTTTTGTAGTTAGTCCGCTAAAGAGGACCTACGAAACTTGTATTCAGCACTTGCATTCAGAGATTGCTTATTCACTTTAGCCAGGTCGGAACGGATATCCATCTGTCGGAACTAGCGCAACTGCGACACCAAGGTGGAACATTCAGACTTCACATGTTAAAATCCTCCGTTTTCTCCTCTTTTGCGATGTCAATTCTCGCTTCAAAGTGTTTACACTTTGAAGTTCTGTAGTTAACATTTTAATTAAACGCTTTTGTTAATTGAACGTGAAACCTGGTGAATTAATTGAAACAGATAAAAGTACTTCGAAGGGAATTTCAAGATAGAGGAACGCCCCGTTGAATCTATTAGGAATAACTATTAAAGCGTTTCGCTTATCTTCAACCTTTTAACTTAAACCCAATGTCGCATTGGCGCGACGCTTGTGTTAAAAATTAGTCGAACTCTGCCCCTGACTAACGACTAACCCGTTCTCGCTAAAACTCCTTCGACGAAACAGCAAACAGCCTGGTAAATCAGTATAACAGTGGTATTAAACTTTGATCTCGAAATAAAAAAAATAAATAATATTATGTAATATTACGTAAATATAATATTTGTATAATATCATATAAATACACAACATACGTTTTATATGTATGAAAAGAATAGTGTGAGAATGAAAGAGAGTTAGAGATACGCGAAGTCAAAAAATGAATAAAACACGTATATAAAAAGATGAAGTGGTGTTTGATGTGAGGTGCCCAAGAAATAATCTCGATGTTCAACAATATAATTTATCTAACAATCAACAGTCAACAATCAACAATCCTCGCTTCTCGACTGTGTTTGCTTCGCTGTTACACTTGACCCTTCGCACTTCGCTGCCCAAAACCGAATGAATCTTTGGACAGATTCTTTTCTTCTGTTGCCCCTCGATATCCCCACTCCGCGCGCGTTCGTTAGACGTTCGCCACCGTTGCCGCGTACGCATTCTTCCAAATATTCGGCGGAAGGACCGTAGGGATATCGATGCGACATTAGGCATGTTGGCATTACGCTTTGATGATATTATGCTTTGTGTCGTGAAGCCGTCGTAAAAGTGCCGGCACAAAGCTATATAAATATATAAATTTTGCACTTTTTAAATAACTCAGATTTAACGTCTTGGGCGTTCAAAGGGTTGAATTGATATTCCATAAATACACAAACATTCATAGTGTACCTGTAGTTTGTTTGAAAAGTTGATCGAGTTAAATCGACTTTGAGTTTGATCGAAAAAGCTGTTTGATACGATGCTTTATATTTTGCGTCGGGTGTGGTCGAAGGTGTGCCTTGTTTGTTTCCCGTGATTGGTAGAGCTGTCGAATTTGTATTTCGGTTAAAGTGGAATGCAGAGTGGGCTGACCAGCAATGGGAAGCGAAGGTTTGACCGCTGGTGAGTGATGAGTTGACGAATAAAGTCATAAAATCACTAGACCTATATAAATCATGCTACGTCGACCGTTGGATAGTGTGTTTTAGACATTTGTTAGTCTATTGAATTTCCAATTATTAAATTCATTAGATCGTAACGTATAAAATATAAATTTTCATTTATTAAAACAAATATGCTTTTGCTTTTTTAAAAAGTAACTCTATTAACCAAAATATCGTATCGCTGGTACTAATACATCTTTGCCATCAGCATATAATATTCTTAAGGAATTTTTCGATTATTTTTATCGATATAGGAATTATTTGATCGATGGATATGAGACATCGTTCAACAACATATCGTCGTCGTTTACCAGGCATTGGTGCGCCAAATTCACACTTTAACACGTCTTACCAGATCCGGCCAAGTTATCTGATTAATCAACTTCTCAATTTTTCTTAATACAAGAATTTACATAAAGTTAGATGAACAACAGAAATAACAATGAACGTACAATTTTTAATGAAATTTTGAAACCGGTCATTTGACCGAGTCTGGTAAGGCTAGTGTTAAAGAAGCATAATAAAAGATATTTCGTGTTTACTGACTTAACATAAGTCGACGTATTACGATTATATTATTTTCCTTATCATTATTATTATTATTTTTTTCGAATAATACATACTTCTGTTTTTATTAGTAAATTCTTCGTTTAAAAAAAGAGCGATTAATTATTATTGTTGATATCAACATGTCAGACTTTAATATTCATTCGCATTGAAAGGGTGTTGCAACGAGGCCACAGGATAGATATTATTATGTCGGCAGTTTTCCATTAGCCACGAGCATGATCCTTTCTCAAGATGATATTTTTAATGTGTACGAAGAGAATAACTATCGCTCGGCGTGGCTTATGGGCGCTTACGCGTGCGAGGATGAAACAATATCGGAAAATTATTTATAGCCTGAATAAGGAGAACTAATGCAAAGCTATCGACGTACAACCATGCCACTTAATAATAAACCGTGTTATACAGGTACAAATATTGTAGATATTCACCGTTCATCACTGGAACACAGTTAAGCTTCAGTTTCAGACTGTTCGGATAATATCGTTAATCGAACGAAGAGAGTCTGATATTATAGTGGAATTATTAACATAGATATACATGCTTGCGAAAGTATTCAAACACAAGCCATGGAAAACTTTCGTGTATACAGGGTGAGTCACCTAAGAGTCATCTAAGCTGAAATATCGTTGATGCTATTAACCAGTTATTTTTTGCGATCTCTTTGTACCTAAAATGTGACGCAAAAAGTAAGCGATGACATGTATACTCGTCAAACACAGGGTATATGTGGCTGTTGTAATATAATATTAAGTTATCATGAAATGACTGTCTTATTATGGGACTCGTTATAACACAGAATATTGCCATTTCTTCGTGACAAGTATACTCGTCAACAACAACTAACTGGTTAATTATACGAAGAAAGACGTAAGGCACTATTTTTCTGTCTGTTCTCCTTGTCTTTCGACTTTTATGCAAAACACTTTTTCGACGTAATTATTAGGTAGTAGGAAATATATTTCAGCTCAAAACTCTTAGGTAAATCCTATATATCGTGTGTATTATGTAAAACATTTTGAAATTTCCTTAGAAGAGAAACACGACTGCTATACATGTATTGTACTCATATACACATATAGATATACGACACTGAAGGGTTATATAAAATAGTCGATTTAAAGTTTTGAAATAACTCGAAATTTGTAGTAATTTCTTTCTTACCGTTATCGGAAATATGGTATCCGTTACGCGCAAAAGACTCAGCCAAATTGATAATCCATGATGGAACGTTGTGCGCTCCAGTTATATTAATTATCGATTCATGATAACACTGTCATTACGAGCGTCTAGGCACGCGTAAACACATCGATAAGTGTAGCGCCATGGGTATAAATTGAATACGTTAATTAAACTTGATATTTGTTGGCATTGTTTACGGTTAGACATAGGAAATAATTAATTATGAGTACACTCCATTTAGCGTTACATTGTCGCGTGTAGCACGCGACAGAAAATTATCAAAAATATGTATGTGATAAATTATTCGTACTTTTATTCTTACTTCTTACAGCTACATAATATGTACACACATATATGTGATATATGTGTGGTCATATATATGTAGTATACATACTAATTAAAAATGAGTTAAATAATATAACATTACAGAATAAAATATAATATAAACACAATAACAATACAATATACTAACTAAAGAGCTCAATGTAAGAATATAAATATAGTGTAAGAAGTTAGAAATAAGAATACAACAACTTGCTTGTGACAGGTTATGGACCTAAAGTACAAGTAAATTATTAATATACAATATTTGTTTAAAGTTTTCAATAAAGCTTTAAAAGACCTATGTTTATATAATATTTTTTGGCTTGACTATCTGCTCATATCGTACACTGGCAAAGTTTGGCTATTAAACCTGGAACACTCTCCCTTTCTCTCTCTCTTTCTGCTATTCTCAGTATCAATTCCACTGTCGCTATCTGCAGTAGCAATTATAAATCAGTGAAGGAAATATATTTATATATTATATGTCATGGAAGATTCGCTGCATTTTCCATGGTCGTGTGACGGAAATTTACATATACGAAAAATGAAACTTGTTTACCTAAGCCAACACGTAGGTAGATGTTTATCAGTGTCGATGTCGTATACTGAAATCATAATTCATTTCTCATCGAGCTGCTACGGTGTATTCGCGTAACGAAGATTCGTAGCAACAAATCACAACGTATTTCGCCGTAACAGTCCAAAGCGTTTCCTGACGAATTCATCTGCAATGTAAACACGTTATGTTATACGATGGAGATATGAGTCTTCCTCGACAAACAAGTCTACGGTGCTTCTCGGTTTACTCTCGATCGAGCTCTGGTTTTTGCTGTTAAACGAGACGTAGATATGCAACATATAGTATGAAAACTCGTCGTGTCCAGTTTGAAAAAATATCGAGGTATTCGTTGAAATCTCTTTTTTCACGGGACCGTAGATTTATTTAACCGACACCGATGCTAATTTTGGTCATTACGAAAGTTACTTAAATACGTGGTGGATTGATGACACTGATCTATCGTAGTGTCGCGTCGCATTGATCGCAAGTGGCGTCATCTTTTTAACCAGTTGACTATTGCGATCTCTTTGAAAACTTTGAAAAGTGTGTACCTAAAATGTATCGCAAAAATTAAGCAATGATGAGTATACTCGTCAAACACAGAGTATGCGTCGTTGCTGTTATAATATAGAATTAAGTTGTAACGAAATGTCTGTTTTATTTTTTAATTTTATTACCGACAGAGCTCGTCGTAACACAAAATATTGCCATTTCTTCATGACAAATATACTTGTCAGAAACAACTAACTGGTTAATATAGGTAAGATATTGTATGCACAAATGGTAAATATACATATACTAATCCACGCGATCTATGACAATCTTGTCCGAGAGTAATGTAAAATGAAAATACCAAATCTTTTTTGGGATCGTCCATTTGTTTGAAGAAATTCTTTCAGATTTGACCAACGCTACACAGTTATGCTATAAATTATAGCAGCGAAAGATGTTATCATTAACACTAACCTTACGAGGCCTGGTTTCAAAATTTAATTTAAAATTGTACATTCATCGTTATTTCCTTTGTTCATCTAATTTCATGTAAAATCATATATTAACAAAAATTGGGAAATTGATTAATTAGATAATATAAAAATTTACATAAAATTAGATGAACAAGAAAATAAATAACAATGAATGTACGATTTTGAATAAAATTTTGAAACCGGGCCTGGTAAAGTTAGTGTTAAAGGTGGCGTGCAAAATCGCTAACAGTGATCTATCACTGTGATCACAGAATCATGATCATTCGATTATGGAACTCGATCATCGTGATCGTAATTCTTGATCTTGATCGAATTATTCCTTACGAAATACTTTGACGTAGCTTGTATAAAAATATCTGCATATGATGTAACTTCAAGATCACGCTACGTTTTTTGCATATAACGTAAATCGTACTTCATTCGATATTAAAAACGACAAATAATTCAATTTTCTTTGCTTCGTCTCTCATATCGGAATTTTAAGAAATAAAATATTAATTTTTCCTGGTGATTTTAAAATCCTAATATTCATTTGACATGGTCGATACAAAATATACAGCTTATGTGATGCGTGGAAAGAAGCAGTTACGCTCTCCGTCAATCAGAAGCAATCGCGAAGAATCACAAATTACTATGAAGAATAAGCCTGATTGCGAACGAACGTGATCGAATCACTCGTGATCGCATGTAGCAGTTCATGTCATTTTTAGTTGTCATCACGCTAAAGGACCAACCTGCTTTTCTGCCATTCCCGATTTCACTGTACCAGAGACTAGTCTAACTGATTTCAGCCTTTCGAATATCGGTATTAATATGAAAAACATCCGCGTCTAACGTTTGCTTCCATTTGAAACGTTGCCACATCTACCCTATGTCAAAACTTATCTTATGCTGCAGGGATACCAACAATTAGCCTGAAAACTTGTCATTAATAATGTTGGTAGAAGGGTCCGTCGTTTTTTCAGGAATTATTACAAACGATTATAATTGGGATTTATTCGTCGTTGGCTCTAGCCACATAAAATCATACCAGTTGCCCATTAGAATAGCGAAAATCAAACTGCGTTGGGCATGGTTAACACTAACTGTACCAGGCTCGATCAAATAACCAGAATTTAGTTTCAAGTTGTACATTCATCGTTATCTCTTTTGTTCGTCTAACCTGACGTAAATTCTTATACTATCTGATCAATCAATTTCTCAATTTTTGTTAATATAAGAATTTAAATAATGTTGGACGAGCAAAGAAAATAACAATGAGTGTACAATTTTAAATGAAATTTTCAAACCGGTCATTTGGCCGAGCTTGGTTAATTTAGTGTTAAGCTGGAGCTAGTTTAGTAACGATATGTAGAAATTTTTGCTTTTAATATTCAAAAACTAAAATCAATTTAGGTTTAGGGAGTGGACATGGTCAGTTTCGAAATTACTCTCGTAAATATATTCATTAAACTGCGGGTGTTTATGCAATTTAAAATATGCTACGGTATGGAAATAAGACGTGTGTAATATGGTAATGTGAAATGTATGGTATATATATAGGGTGTTTCAAATTTCGTCCAACCAAATTTAATATATTTTATAATAGAATTATTTCTATAATAATTAAATTTTGTCCAACCGCCATTCGTTCACGAAATTGATGATTAGTGGCTGGATGCGAATGACGAATGATTATTTGTAACAGTAATTTACAAAAATTTATGAGAATTTCAAAATCATCTTCGAATCGTTCGAATAATATAATTGTTGCCTCGTAGCTTCGCGATAATAACGTAACGTAAAATAGAATGTACACTTCATTAATTATCTCCTACGTATATATCAGTAAATAACGACAAATATCATGTTTAATTAGGATTTTCAATTTATGCTCACATCTCTATATTTACCAACATGACTGCGTGCATCTAAATACCGATAATTACATTGTTATAATGAATCAATAATCAATATAACAGGTACATACAACGTTTCACCATAGATTATTGATTTGATTCAACGCTCTGCACATAATCCATAGCATATCCGCGATAATGGTAAAGAGCGAATTCTTTTTTTTTTTTTTTATTTCTATTATTTAATGTCCACATCTCATTGATTATTAACAACGTAAGAAGGCGAATTTGCTTAACAATCGTTTTTATTTTCGCAAGACGTAACGAATAAATATAGAAAGATAAATTGTTTGTTAAGAAGAAATTATCATAATAGAGGAAGGAACGTTTCATTTCATAAATTAGTAGCAGAACGAAGTGCATCTTCATCGAAGTATAATTAACGATAAATAGGAAAATGAACCGTTCTATTCAGAAAATTGGTGTCGTCCACGTCCTCTATGGTCGTCTGTTCGTTTAAGTCAGGTATACTACGCGTTTATGAGCCGGTCAATAGTAATTAAAAGATCCATTAGTTCAGATGTCCGCTAGTGTCCACGGGGACATTTAGTCCTTGATACGACAAATATGATTACGATACGTCGATTGGTATCGAGCAGGAAATAACAAGAAAGTGAAAAATGCTCTATGGACCTTAAGTTGGTGCGTCAAACAGTTACAAGGATTTAGAATCTTTTACAACGTTAAACTGTGCTGCTACTTATATGGAAGAACTCCATAGTATTAGAAAAATTTATTGGCGAAAAATTTACGAAGGAAGAGACTGTCGTGAAAAGATTATTCTTTCTGTCGCTTGTAAATTAGTAGCAGGGAATAAAGTAAAATATTCGAGCGCTGAAAAATGGCAGATAATTTCAACGTGGCAAATTTTGTAGCGTTCACGAGACGACAAATTTAACGCAGAACGTTACGTCCTCGATAGTTTGTTAATAGTTTTAGAAATATTTCAGGTTCTGGTCTTGAGAGGCGACGGTTTCTCTGTCTATAAACTATTGCCTTTCGAATTGTAAATTTGCCCATTTTTACAGGGTCGTCATAAGTATTCAAAATGATTTCCCTTCGTTTGGCTGCACATTGCGGCGTGTCTGACTATGCTTGCTTGCACATCCCAGGGCATATTGACATCGAAGGTGGCAACGGCAGCCTGGATACTGGTATGGATCACTTGGCCGGTAATAAATATCAATTAATTCGTTCGTTTCATTTTCCATGTATTTTATAACGCAATTTCAATTTCCTTTATAATATTAAATACTATTAAATAATAATATGAAACAATATATCTAATTAGACGGAATTTTTATGCAATTTTATATCTTTATGAACGTAACGAACAATGGAATGAAAATAGTCATTTGTTTCATTTATTAGATATACTAAAACAAGTATGCTATTTTGGATATTTTGTATACAGGGTGGTTGGTAACTGGTGGTACAAGCGGAAAGGGGGTGATTCTACGCGAAAAAAGAAGTCGAAAATATAGAATAAAAATTATTTTTATTTTCTGAATTTTTCCATCGAAACAACGATCTACAGTGAGATCCGTTATAACGAGACGTGATAAAGTGCACGCGTACCGAGCGAAAATTCAAAGTCGATTTTCTCGAAAACAAAGCCTCGAACGAAAAATTTGTATTCTATATTTTCGACTTCTTTTTTCGCGTAGAATCCACCCCCTTTCCGCTTGTACCACCAGTTACCAACCACCCTGTATATTATTTATACATATTTTTCTAATTTTCCTTCAAACTTCTTATACATGCATAAAAATCCACGATCTACTTGTAACAACGAAATTATAAAACTCGACGATATTAATTTGTTAGAAAGTAAAATACGAAAACACGAATAATATTGATTTTAATATAATTTCGAACTAACGATGGATAAGCGATATTATATTTACGTTTTCTCATTCGGTTATACACTCGTATATCGTGCTTGTCAAAAATTAGAGAGAATCACGAGAAACTCCGGTCCATGTCCGATATTAAATTGACGTCATGCGAGTGGAGGACTCTTTGGAATATGAAAATATATCGAGCAGAGTGGAAATATATGATATAGCGATGCGGTACACGGCTGAAAATCATGAAAGAAGCGGTTCATTATTACAAATAGGACATCTATAGAATGTTTTCATAATAAATCTTCAAAAATGTAAATTTCCGCCGCCTGTCAACGTGCAGTTTGCTTTTCTTACGAGGCTCCTGCCATATTTCGAATATTCTCGAAAATACGAAACATCTCGTATTTGCCGATGTAACCTGGATTTTTACCTGGTCGTTGAGTCTTTCGTTCTTTTCCAACCTCTTGACCAACCATGGCGCTTCTTTTCTCGTGTATCGAGTCAAGAAGCGTTCCTCTTACCCCATGATACTCTTCTTCAGTCACGCAACCCTAGACGATAAGCGCTTAAACACAGTCATGAGTCATGAAGCTTGAGAAACGAGAGCCAATTTCCACTTGATCGCCACAAGTGTTCCAATACTTACGAGCCTATGTACTGTACGAAGCAGGATAATGAAAAGATGACTAGACGAAATTAATGCGAGTCTAACTGGTTCTGATTCTGCATTTGATCGATGCAACATTGGAATCGTTGGATTGCATAGACCTTGCACTTGTTATCGCTTCCGGATTGATTGTGGCACATGTTGTGACCGGTCTGATATCCTGCGTCTTTGTTGACTCTGTCTCTGTTACGCAGTATTTATTCGATGTTCCCCACAGAAAGAAGTCAAGTGGTGATTATATCAGGTGGACGAGCCGATTTATTCTCTCGATTCGAAATAATATTCGAAATGTGTCACAATAATTAAATATTGTGCCTGATAAAGGTCATCGGCAATAGAAATATCGGTGAGGTAGTATGCAGCAATGTGTTACAATAAACCCGTGATTCGCTAAGAAGGAAAGAAAATGATGGTAATCTGTCTGTTCGCAGGTGACGCGCCATCAACGAGACCGCTGAAGAGGGTATGCAGTTGACGCATCCCTCGGTCCCCTAAATCCTGGAATAAATCGTCCAGAAGTTAAAGGAATTGTCTCATCAGCGCGCGTGCGTACGTGCGTGCGTGTGTGCGCCAGTTGTGTTCGCTGGTTGCATGCGAAGAGGGCGGGGAAGAGCCTGTAAAGAGTACGGACTTCGAAGAGAGATGTTCCGACCGGACACGTGACACGTGAGCCGTATAACGAGCAGAGAACAAAAATATTTCCAGACATACGCAGGAATAGAAACGATAGAACACGCGCAAGAGAGAGAGAGAGAAGGAGAACGGGAGGAAGAAAGGGGGAGGGAGAGGGAGGAAGCAGGACAAAAGGAGGAGGGAGAAGGAAAATAGTAAAGGAAGTACTTTTTCGCTGGAAAAGAAGCCAACTCGAAGAGCAAATGAGAAAACGAAGCCTGAAGGGTATTGCTTCTACGAGAACCGAAATACGTTTAAAACACGAGCACAAAAAGAGGAGGAGGATGAGTTAAAAGCTCGAGAACGAGCCTGACAGGAAGGGACAACCTCAAAAGAATTCTAAACTGATAAAACTAGCTGGTAAAAACAAAAATAAGGAAATTTTATATGTAAAATAAATTGCTTTAAGTAGGAGAACAAAGGATTTAAATTAAAAATTAAGATAAAAAAAAAAGACAAGATACGTTAATAGAGAGAGAGAGAGAGAGAGAGAGCGAGAGAGAGAGAGAGAGAGAGAGAGAGAGGAAAGTAATTTTAAGGAAGAAGAAAGTTACAAAAATCACAAAGAACACACGACTTCTTTTAATAGGAACAATAAATGAAAGCTGAAAAAAATCGGCAAAAAATAAAAAAGGGGCAAATTTGTACTTAAAAAGTAGGAATATAACGTAGAAGAGAAACATACATAAACGAAGAGAGGAGAATAGACGAAGAGATTAAGAAGAAGAGGAGATTTATTTAAGAAAATAATTAAAAAATAACATAAAGGATTCTCGAGAATTATCAGAACGCACAAGAAGTATTTTTCGGCAATAGCGAAACTCTTCAGACATGAATGTGACTTCAGAGGTGGAAATTTTTGGGAACGAGAGTTACAACGTGAGTAATGGTCTCGATTGCGGCGGTGAACTACACTCGTACAGGATATGGGAACGCGTACTGATCGTGATAATCGCCGTATTCCTCAGTCTGACCACCGTCGTCGGTAACATAATGGTGATGATATCGTTCAAGATCGACAAACAGCTGCAGACGATTTCAAACTACTTCTTGTTCAGCCTAGCGGTAGCTGATTTCGCGATCGGTCTAATTTCCATGCCTCTCTTCACGCTTTACACCGTGCTCGGCTACTGGCCGTTGGGACCGCATATTTGCGACACGTGGCTGGCGTTGGATTACTTGGCGAGTAACGCGTCGGTTTTGAACCTCCTTATAATCAGCTTCGACAGATATTTCTCTGTTACGAGGCCTCTTACGTATCGCGCCAAGAGAACTACTTCGAAGGCAGCCATTATGATCGGTATGCATATTAGGTTTCTGTTATCTTTTTTAAGAAGATTAGATTGGGCTGGCAATATTCTTCTTTAAATAGATTTAGATGTTTGCGTATCTAGGTGTTTTAATATCTGTGATTTTGGATATTTAGATATTTGGGTACCTAGATATTTGAATATTTGAATACTTGAGTATTCATATATTTACATATCTGAATACTTATTCACATATTTAGATGAATTAATAATAAAAATATATATATAACTTTTTATAAAAGAATTTTTAATAAATATTATATTTGATGCTACTTTAATACCCATAATCGTCATTTTTAATCATTGACACAGAAGAAATATTGTATTGCATACTCTTAAACTTGTTATGCGTCTTATATGCATCAGTCTAAGCTTACATTTGATATTTCAGTATTTCTGGATGTCGCTGGTTGGTAGACAAGCTCTTCCCCTGTTTTTCATTTCACAATACCAGTGTTATCGACAAATGAAGTCTTTTTTATACAACTCCTTGACATTGTGAACAGAGACAAAGAAATCAACCTACTTTTGTCTATTCAATAATGCATATACAGGAAAGCTTCTTACAAGAGAACACGTGGAACCGATATCGGATGTCGATTTTGATGAAACTTATAAAGAAAGTAGTTCGTAGAAAAATATTCGAGACGTAGCTTTTTTCTTGTCGACGATTCTTCGTATATCGAAAGAATAAAAATAGGAAGAAAGTGTGAATATATGCAACAAGTGTCTCATTAAAAAAATTATTAGATTTACAGAAATAATGTAAATATCGAATTTGTTTTCCAATCGATACAACTAAAATGCTGGTGTTACCTTCCCATTGTTGCAAATTCTTCAATTGTGTTCATAAAAATATGAATTTGCATAAATATCCACAATCTAACAATAATATTATGGGAAAAAATTAAAAGAAAATAAAAAATAAAAAATAAAAAAATATTTAATGTGTTTCAGCATGTGCATGGGGAATTTCGCTGCTTCTATGGCCACCGTGGATTTACGCTTGGCCTTATATCGAAGGCCAACGAACGGTACCCATAAACGCCTGCTACATTCAATTCATCGAGACAAATCATTACATTACATTTGGTACCGCGATTGCTGCATTCTACATGCCTGTCACTGTGATGATTATTCTTTACTGGCGGATATGGAAGGAGACCAAGAAACGACAAAAAGATCTTCCCTATTTACAAGCTGGAAAACAAGATGCTAGTAAAAGGAGTAATTCTAGGTAAATTATTTCATGTTTCTTTAACGAAGAAGGGTGAATCTATATGAAAAAGCAAGTCGAAAATATAGAATGACATTTTTTCGTACATAACTCTTTCGACTTACTGTTTCATGTAGATTCGCCATGTTATAGGTTATACCTTAATTTGTAAATGTAATCAGAAAATATCCCGTATCTTGATTGATAAAAGTTAAAGTCAAAAATGGAACTTGAATCGATATTAAACAATGTATTCTTTGTATATTATACTATATTTCTCTTTATTTGTAATTAGCGATGAAGCGTTGGATATGGAGGACTGTAGAAGGCCTAGAAGCGAATCAAGCACAGGAGCTGACGACATGAATGCGACACATATCGCGGTCTCTTATCTAGAGAAACATTATCCTCAATATAAAACAGTAAACATTTAACTATTATTTAACTAAATCTATCTATCTAACTAAAAACCATTTAAATTATCTGTTCAGATATAAACTATTGGAATGTAAATATTTAAATGTTAAATATACATTATCTGTTAAAGACTAGTTCAAATTTAATTTAATCATAGATTTCATGACATTTTCTTTATACAATATACTTATCAAGTTCATCTCTTATAATCTCTTATAAATCTCTTAATAATCTCTTATAAATTCGTGTAAACTTATACAGAAACACAGACCATTTTCGTGGATGTGGCTGAAGATGTGGTGTGTCGCGTGGTGGCATAGTGGTCGCGAGGATGATGATGAAGAGGAGGACATAGAAGGCGCTGAGAGCAGTCGCACAGGACACGGTTATGACGAAGCCATAACGCCGTTATCAGCGGAAACCCCTCTTACTGGTACGGTCTCTCGATCTGCCTCTCTAAGTGGGATTCATCCTACCACGTTAACCGTTGAGAAACCCATCAGTACAGCTGATAACCACGATTACAAAAAAACTAAGAGAACCGATGAGCTGTCGACGAGAAGCAACTCTAACGATTCTGTATGTTTGGATTTATTAACATGTCTAACAATGTTGCATGCAAACAGTGTCTCGCACGTTCCATAGTCGTTCATAATTTGTTAATTATTTTCATCTTACTAATATTTGTGAAAAAAAGTTATATGTATGTAACTAATAGTTTCGTTAATTTATTAGCCATTTTTATGTTATTAATATTTTTATCTTCTTATTGAATAGAAGTTGTTTGACTTAATAGCTCAGCGATTATTTAAATGTTTGTTCAGCCTTTTTGTAAAACACCCTGAATAATTCAAAAAACTTGAGTATTACAGAATTATATACTTTTTCGCTACATGAAATATATGCTCCAAATGATTTTTCAGGTTTATCTCATCTTTCTTTTAAGTATTATAATACAGAACTGTATAATTACATACACACTTTTCCTTTATTTTTACGTTTCCTTATTTCTTATTTTTGTACTATCTATTCTGAACTTTCCAATATATTATATGATAATATTTTAATCTAGATATACACGATTATAATCCGGCTTCCGAGAGCTATCGACAGTACAGGGAAATACACGGAGGCCGCAAGCATAAAAATGTACCACGAGGAGACGGTGAGCCCCTCGTTGAGCACTAGGAGACCGTCTCACATGCCCGACATAAGGATTCCCCTGAATACGAAAAACATTCCGAAACCGTCGGGGGGCAAACCGGCTGCGAGCAAACCCGCGAACAAGAAGAAGAAAAAGATACAAGAGAAGAAGGCCGATCGAAAGGCCGCGAAAACATTGTCGGCCATCTTGCTGGCGTTCATCATCACCTGGACACCGTACAATATTCTCGTTCTAATTAAATCCATCACAGCCTGCTCCTGGTACATACCACAGGAGCTATGGGACTTTTTCTATTACCTTTGTTATATCAACAGTACTGTGAACCCAATGTGTTACGCCTTGTGCAACGCGGCATTTCGACGAACATATGTGAGGATTCTCAAGTGCAAGTGGCATAATAGGAACAGAGCCGCGATGGACAGAGGATGATATCAGTAGAAACGCCCAGCGTGCGACGTTTGCACGCTCCAGGGCGTACTATTTTCTCTATCATTTTCTCTCTTCTCCTTTTTAATCATTCCTCCGAACGTGCTTGCCGATGATAAGGAAACTGAGTTGCTTACGAATTTTATGGTAACCTACTGTCAGTAGGCTACTAAACGTGCCGAATATTTTTATTATACAGTACGTATTTCACTTTTGCTAATCGAAAGGACGATCAACAAATGATATTATTTGTTACAACTGTTATATTTTGTTAAAAAGTCTCTTTCCAATCTTTTTAATTATACGAGTAGCAAATCGCTTTTTAATTCTGTTTTTTATAGGCAAGTAACAAGGTTCGTAAAGGGACAACGTTTCTCGAGATAAGCAAACTATCGAAGAAGATAAACTGGTTCGTAAAATAACGTTTGTACAAACCGAAAGACAGTTTAAGCAAGTTAAAAAAATTCCACTCGGAGATTTTGTTTCATAATTTAGGTGTTAGATTAGGGGAAACACAGGGTGTTTACAACTCGATTTGATAAATTTAATAAGACACATTTTGTATACAGTATTTTACATGTATAATACCACTAACTTTGGTTTCTCAATTGACAATTATGTTTCATACATTTCAGATAAAGATGATTGACATAGAAATTTTTATATTTAAAAGAAAAGAGAATATGTAATTTTCAATCATAATATATCATTAAAATGGTAATAATTAGCAAGAGATCGAAATAATTTATTAGTGAAAGAGGAGGAAAGATGTTTTTTATTTTAGATTGTCGGAAATCGGAAGAATCTTAAATGTTCGCGGTTAGACAGCTCAGATTTCCGCATTTGAGGCAATGCAACGTGAATACTGCCATAAAAAATAATCTTTATAAATATATTTCTGAACCGTACAAAGGAAAAACAAAAAAGGGTTAGATAACCGGCACGTACGCGACAGTGCCAAAATTTGTGGCTCGATTTCAGCGGCGATAGAGCCGATGACTTGCCGCGAATCGAGTTCTTTTCTATAGTTTGTGAAACAAAATCAGTTTCTATAAACAAACGTTACAAATTGAATCAATATTTGTGAGAATACTTTATTTACAGGTGGATAGATTCAACAAAAAATTATCATTGAGTGAACCTAATCTCAAAATATTAATTTATTATTATTTATTATTAATAGTTTTTCGAAATTTATTAAAAGGCTGTTTAATACTTTAGTTTTGAAATTTTTTATAGAAATGAAAATGTTTGTTTAATGAAAAGTAACGTTTAAGAAACTGACAAAATTTCATAAGCCTCCTACACACACACAAAGCTATACCGCACAAAAAAACGAAATCTATTCGAATCCTAAGGAAGAAAAGTTAATAAACAAGCATTTTCTCGTGCGTTTTATTCGAGGAACACATAACGCACTCGATGTACATTTTAAATAGTAGTCCAGTTGTAAATGAGTGTTTTAAGTGTAATTAGTCATGGAGAACCAAAACAAGCGCTATTATACATAGAGAGTGTGTCACAATTATAATGGCAACAAAGTGGTATAAAAAAAATATAAGAAGCGCTGCATCGATTCTTTCGTGTTAAGAAAAAAACGTTCTAACACTTTCGTATTAAATAACATTCTAATCACACGTGCCAAACGAAGCTTTAAGATATCAATAGTATAGGCCGGTAATTTAATAAATGTATCCTTTCAAAGGTATACTTGTACTAAATATATAAATAAGGACTTAAGGATTTGCTATCATTTTTTTATTACGAACGTTTACTACAAAAATTTTTATTATGTATTTTTTTCTACGAAAGAACATTACGTGATTTTTTGTCAGTTGCATACAGTACTTCTCGGATAAATGGGTACGATAAGTTTCCTCTATGGTTTTAAATCATAGTGACATCACTAGTTACCTGAATAATTGAAATACTACTGATAGTACTATTCTAATTGTAATACGTAATATGCACAATGAAATTGAGAAATTTTCTGTATGATGTAACTGTATAATGACATTGAGAGAATTCAGTACTTGCATATTTTTCACTAATTATGCAAATGAATTCAGAAAGCAGAAATTTTAGACGCGTATCTTTTTTGTATGTTATTAAAAATAAAGTTATAAGCAATTAAAAATTTTAAAAACCGGACGTTTTCGACCACGTATTGAATATATTCTAAGTATGAAATCACAAGTCTGTGACAGCGCTACACATGTTTTTAATTCGCTATTTGCTATATGTATAATTCCGATACCAGCGCATACATGCAAGAGTACATATACGACTGTGCATCAAAAAGACAGAATCACAGACATCACAAAGATGACAGCTAAGATGGCTAGTGTTTCTACAGCATTTAAATACGAGCGAAGTTTTAATTTAATCATTTTGATTAATAAGTAAATATGCGTAACGAAAATATAAACTAACTGTTTCTAATGAACCAAATTTTTATTTTCAATAATCTTTTTAATAAAGATACATTCAGCAACCGAATAGAGACAAAGTGGAGTTGAGCTTGGCTTCTGAGAAGCTCATATATCGTATACATATAAGTGAAGTATAAGTGTCAGGAAAAATTAAAAATTTATGTTCATATAGTAATGAGTATATCACTCCTCTGAAATTATTTAATTTGATACGATATGATAGAAAATGGTGGAAATAAGACACAGAACTTTTACCAAGGAAAATGTGGACATTTATCCGGGAACTATTGTAACTTTGTCATTCTACATGAAATTTGATAAAAAAAAGAGTAACATCTTATTCGTTTTACAGAAGTTTTCGTGATAGATCGGCTTTTCGAATAATCTACATCTTGTGAAATAAATTTATAATTTCTAGTCCGATACAGTAAAATTATTTTCAATGTTTTTCTTAAATGTGTAATAAATAAATCAAATTTTCAAAACTAAATTAATATGGTTGCAGCAATTCAACAATAAACTATTTACATTATTGATGTAATACTAATAATAATGTTGGATGTTTGAATATAGTTATTATAAAAGTTCATTATTTATGTAATCCTGAATTATTATTGAATTCTGCTTAGGAACATAAGTACAAAATAATTCATTTTTAATGGCTCTTTGTCGAGATATTCTGTGATTTTTATTGCGTTACCTTTTTATACATATTTTATATTAATATTTATTTATATGTATGTATATGTATATACAAATTTTCGCTGTTTTAGCAAATAATTCCTTTTTTGTAAAATATTGTTATGTTAATTTATTCATCATACTTAGCATTTTTGTGTGTATCCATTTAAAATAGAATTTTAACAATCATCATTCATTTCTATGTGGTTACTTTTTACAACTAATTACTTTACACTGTTGTAACAACATAATAAAATATAATTCATTTGAATGTGAAATATTACTAACAATATAGGATGTTTCAAAACTACAAGTTAATCAAGCAGAGAATTTAATCGAGAAAAAGGAAGATGAAAGAAGTACGTTTCACTTAATGATCTATGTTCAATTTTATTTTATTGTTTGGTAAAGAAAATTTATATGTGCAAATTTCTGGAGCCTATCGATGAGCAACCAGTATTACATAAGACCTTTATTCATCTCTATGAAATTATATTTCAATAAACTTCTAACTACAATAAAATTCAATACAATTCTTACCAACAATCTAAAAATTGTATATAAAATTATTAACCTTGTAAAATTTAAAAAACTGACCAATATTGTCAAATTACTAAAAAGAAGTTTGTAACTTGTAATTTGTTAATTCATTCACAATATTAATTAACAAATTATTGTGTAAAGAAGTTCATGTTATATACAATTTATTATTTCAAAATTTTGTTGAAGCTTTATAGAAACGATTGCCGTATGGCGGGTTGCTCATCGATAGGCGCTCGAAATTTTAGATTGTACTACTTTGTACATATTATTAGGTGCGTGTGTCCGGTTGCGGGGGTTTTCGAGGGAGTGAATCTTTTGAATCTTGCGGTTCAAAGGTTGAATCTCTTTTTGAAGGGCTAAATCTTTAAAAAATTATTTTTTAAATATTCATATTTTCTTTAAATTCTCCCTTGTTCAAATCTCACATAACATATTCACTTTTCATTTTTTAAACTAATTCTTTCACAATAAATGTTAAAACCAAATTTTGTTTCCAGGAAGCACTCACACCATCGTGTAAAATATTCCTCCTCAAAATTACTGAAAATTATTGAGTTAGTACACAAAAAATTACTCGGGCTTCGGTTAAGAGGGGGTGATTGGGGATAGGGGTCTACACAATATTTTTTCTGGAGTATCGAAGAATATACATGCTAAATTTGGTGAAAATAGTATAATAGAGTATAGAACTCTTTAGATAGAAGAAGATACATACGTACATACATATTTTGACTTTTATATATATAGATAATAAAGCAATATTGAACATATATTCATTAATTACTGCTTGTGTCTTTAAAATCTCTAATTTTGAAACAACCTGTATAAAATCTAACTATAAAATTCGTACCCATAAAAGGTATTATTATAATAGCTAAATACCATTCTTATTTCATCTTACAAATATTGATACATTTTGGAACAATCTTCTCCATATTAAAAGTGAGATTTTTTCTTACCTATCCAAACAGTAAACCAAAGGAAAATTGAGATTCAACTTATATATTAAAGTCGATAAATTAAATCTTGTTAGTACTGCGTCAATATTATTTTTATTCGACGAGAACTAACAAAATTTAATAAATTCTTATAGTATGAGATCTAGCGAATTCTAACAAGATCTCACTTTAATCTTAATTCTAGATTTTGCAATGATTTTTTTAAGTTAATATTTCATAAAGAATTATCATTTTCTACATTGAAAATTACTATAAACCTGATTATTTAAAAATTAATAAGGAAAGCCGATTCTGTTTACATCAACATTAAGCTATAAATTATAATCCCACTGCTATTAAATTATTAAATGATTTTCAGTTTCTGAGATCGATATACTTATGAATATTCAAACGATAAAAGAAACCGAAACAAATCGAAAGTATACATTTATTAATTAAGCAGATGGTCAACTTGACAGCAGTCGCATTCGGTTTAAGGAGCGTATCGTTAATTATTCTAGAATTATCCCTCGAAGAACGGCATTTTGTAAAAATGAGTAATTCATATTCAGTCGACGTTCACCTTATTTGTCTCGTACTTGTTACTTCTTAGAACGTGTAAATTTGTAAATACGTGTATGAGGAAAAACTATTCGATGTTCAACGTTAAAGGAACGATCATCTTTCTAAGATGCAAGGAAATGGAAATTATTTTTTACGATGCGAACGACCTCACCAATTTCAACGATCTTGTAACGTATTGTCAAAACCAACATTCTGAACAACTTTTTCCTGTACACGTTACCGTCACTCGGCTTTAATTACTGAGATATCCACAAAAAAAACTTCAGTTATATCACGATTGCACTTCATTCTGGCATATACAGATAATCATTTTCAACTCACGTAGGAAAGAAAAATAATTAGGTTAGGTTTAGGATAGATAATTTACCATAATGTTACTATTAAATAAGTTAAGATATTAAATAATAGGGCAGATACAATTTATATATTAAGCTTTATATTATATTGTCGTTATTCGAAATTGTAAACACTTAGGCTATGATATTAAAAAAATGCCATGATATTGACTATTCGATTACCAAAATCATACTGTGGTTAAAACGGAAAGTTGCGAATATCTCGGAAATCAAAGTCGAAAGATGGTAACATTTATAGGGAAAAGCTGTTCAGAATGTTGACCTTGACAACATATTTTAAGCTCATTGAAATCGGTAAGGTCCTCCGCTTTGTAAATAATTACCAGACAGTTAAGAAGGGATGAAATATATGTTACGTGTACAGAATGTTTCCCAATAAGATACGTTCCGTGACGCGACTGTTGCGCAGTTTACCTAATTTATTTAAATGGGCGAAACAACGTCCGTTCAAAAACAGAATTCCTGCAGAGAGGATTACTGCGCAAAATGGTGCTATTTATATTGAAAATTAATTACCTAGAAATATCGCCTTATATTGACAAAACGTCGTTTAGAATTATTTTTTGTACATACATATACTATGTATAGAATGATATGCTGACCGCTCAAGGATTTTTGAGAAAAATTGAGAATCTGTAATTTCAACAAATTACAATTGGTCCTGAATAGGTGATAACGATAAGAAAAATATTACATCGATTGATTCATAAACATCCAAAATTGCATTAATCCAAAGTCACACTACTATTTAAATTTGTTTACTTTTTTAATGTTTAATTTGTTCACTTTTTTATTTTGTATTTATTTTAATTTGAATTAATTATCTTTCTATTATTATATATCCTCAATTTTTTCTTTAGCATAAAATCATTCCAAGTCGGAAGGTTTCGTAGAATGATAGAAGGTACGAATGAAAAAATTTTTCGAATATGTAAAAAATTCGTGAAGGAGAAAAAAACGATAAGGTTACAAACACGCACCATAATTTTGCGTAGTAGCCTCGTGCAAGTATTTAGTCTCCTTGTGAAGCTAAAAAAAAAGAAAGAGAAAGAAAATGACTTTGCCAAGTAAGAAAACTTACGCACATAAAACATGGTTATTAATTTACATTCATATATGCATATACGTATACATAATATACATATATATAATATACGACGGAAGAGATGTACCGTACGGTGTGCCAATTTTTTAATTTTACATCAGTTCGAGTATCAAACGAAAATGTATATTTGTACATCTTCTTTAGAGAGGTGAGCGGAGCGGTGTCCAAACTCCACATTGTTTTACGCATTGTCTATTGCACATCGACTTCGAATTTGAACATAATGGATTTTTCACATCGGTCTCATACATAAGTTCTCAATCAAAATCGATTACGCGATATCGAAGAAATCGAGATCTTTGAAAATAATCAAATTTGACCTGAGAATTCATTCAATTATCGTGAATACGAATCGTTATAATAATAACCATTAAAAAAAAGTATTGCATTAAACTGCGGACGTGTTCAATTTTTCACAGTTACGAACGATTCGCAAGGAACCTCTTTAATTCAGGCTAATCGTTTTACTGTTACATTTTATTGAATGTAATGCATAACCTACCGAGCACCTTTTCTGTAGTCATATGTATTACGTAGAGTGATAGAAAATTTGCATTTTCATTCATGGGTAATTAATCGTATTCCATATGCAGATCGGCGATAAAATTCCGGAAAATATTTTCTTACACTTCTACTGAACACAATTCGGGATTTTCCTATTTCTTCGATATATATAGGTTTCGTAACGAACTCGAATCGTTTTTACTATCGCTCAAGGATACGCGAATGATGATCGTCGATTCTTTCAAATTGTCGTATCATTGTTACGAGCTATAATTTTGCCCACACGTCTAGACACAGAGAAGCATGTAAAACACTGCAAAGAAAAAAACTTGTACGTAGTTGAGCACAGAGTAAAATGAGAAAAAAAGAAAAAAAGAATTGTGTCAAATCGTTTCAAGATGATGTCTTTGCATAACCGTATATCGAAATAACGAAAAATGGTGTACGACCTTTTTTAACCATACATTACCTGTAAACACCAATATACTCGATCTATGTTTATATACGTGTTTTATATTAACAAAGAATACATAAGGCAACAAACAAAAAAACGTTACGTAACTGAAAAAAAAGACGTATAGAGAAAACTGTATGTAATGATACCAGTAGAATCTGGATAAAATATACCATACTATCTATAAGAAACGAGCGTTTTATTTCTACGAATGATTCAATATTTAATCTTTGTTTTCTTGTTTTTACACAATTACAGGTTTTAAAAAAGCTTTTAGATTAGGAATACAGGATGCAAGGTTTACTAACAATATGTTGACAGTGCTTTCATCAATGATGTGTGGTGGCATTATTCATAAAAGACATTAGGAAATGAAGAAGAAAATATGTTTAATTCAGTTTTTATTTGAGTTTTTAAATATATATTTATATTACGTATGTATAATTTGTTTAGTTAAGGGGGTATTCTAGCTTAGACTAATATTTATGTCTTTATTTATGGCTTTTTACAGAAGTGCACAGTAGGACTAAAAAAGTAACAGACTGTTAGACAAAATCTGATATAGCCTAGGAACATTACATATATTTACAGTACAATAATTTCATAAAAAATTATTACTGCTATTTTATAAACTACTTTACATATTTTACACATCTTTTTGAATTAGTTTTTCATGACTAGTTATGTAAGATTATAATCTTCAAAAGCTCCACATTAATTATATATTATATATACTCGTTATATACACTCCTCGTCAAAAAGATAACCCAGGTTTATCCTGTGTTATCTTGAATTTCTCAATGATGCATGTAAAGTTTTTCGTCTGTAACGTATAATATCAAAACATTATGAGCTCAGAATATGCGGTTTGTTGAAAATAATTAAAAATATTATGAGGTTTAGTGTGTAACAAAGAAAAACTATTCCATACTAAGGTCGAAATGATAACACACTTTGTTAATATGTTTAGAAATTGCTCAGTAGTTCATGATCTATCAACGAGTAAGGATTACAGTACAATATTATATAAATTTCTAAGCATGTAGGACGTAGAAAAAAATTAAACGAGTCTGGAAAAAATCAAATTCTTGAACTAAAACAGCAACAGTTATCAGTAACAAATATATCAAAAGTAATAAGATGAAGTCGTAGAGTAATACACAATTTTTTAAAAAAATGTTGAAGATTATGGCAAAAAGAAAAGTACTGATCGGCCATCATCGTTATCCGATCGTGATAAGCGAGCAATTTTGCGTGTAGCTTCCAACTCGCAGTTAACAACGAAGCAAATAATGGAAAAATCTAGTGTTAGTGCCAGTGTTTCAAGTGTTCGTCGAGTTCTACTACCCTGCAAAGATATTAAGAGTAAAAGATATTGAAAAAGAAACCTTCGTTAACAACGAAACACGAAGTAGAACGTTTACGCTTTGCAAAAGAAAGAATACATTGGAAAAAGAAATGAAGAAGGGTACCATTTTCAGATGAAAAAGATTCAACTTGGATGGTCCTGATGGGATAAAATATTATTTTCATGACACAAGAAAACAGACAATATCAGCAATTCGACGACAAATGGGAGGAGGCAGTGTGATGGTTTGCGCAGGCATCAAGAATTAAAAAGTGCAATTGTACGCGAATGGGGTGCGTTAAACCAAAATTACAGCCATAAACTATATAAATCGATACCAAATCGTATAATAGAAGTAATAGAAAATAAAGGAGGATGTACCCATTATTAAATAAATATATATGTTTGATTAGTAATTATCGTTAGTTAGAATATATGTTGATTATTATTTTCTTATTGTACATGTGTTATCATTTCGTCCTTAAAACAAAGCAATTTTTTTTTGTTACACACTAAAACTCATAACATTTTTAATTATTTTCAACGAACCGCATATCCTGAGCTCATAATATTTTAATGTTAAACGATACAGACGAAAAACTTTACACGCATCATTGAGAAATTAAAGATAACTATCTAATCCTTTTGACGAGAAGTGTATGCATATGTCATATGCATATACAAGTTAAACTGTAAGTTCTGGAAATATATTTATCAAAATCTGGTCCAGAAGAACATATGCCAGATGCTTATTAAGCGGTGCATTTTGTAACGAGTCCAAAATTGAATCCATTATTTCAATCCATGGCTTATAAAATACCATTAACCAATAAGGCAACAAACCATACAATCCTGTTTTTGCTATTTCATAGTAATTCCGGCGATTCACTTGAGATGAATCCTTCTTCTCACACAATACCTTTGTGTGCAGAAGTTTTACCACGGTCGCTGCACGACCACCGCTTAGAAGTTTTGCCAAAGCGTTGTAGAGTAGAACGTTGACATATGGATCTATTTTCGCACGTGATGATGAAGCAATCATCCATAGAACTCGAGCAATCATCGATGGAACTTTCAGTAACCTCACCACTGAAACAGTAATACCCAGTAAACTCTATTTATACAAGAATGAGGCACACATTATAAAGATTTATAAGATAAAACATTTACCAGCATCTACAATACAGAAAGAAGCACCCTTAACGTGAGAACGTTCTAACGAAGGAGAAAGTAAAGTTCTAAAATTAAGATCCAAATCAAGATTGTTTCCAAATACTCCAAACTCAAGATCACGACGTCCTTTTTCCTCCGTTTCCTGTACAGTTGATTCATTCGCTGGTTCAATTCCAATATCAGTATATTCATTTTTAATATTAGTCGAGGCCAGAAACACTGCCAGAAACTTGTCCAAATTTTGACCTTTCTCTTTTCTTAATTTGTATGCCATACTTTGATACAATATACCAATATCTGGCGTGCTATAATTTGTAAAATAAGGCTTCAAATTTGGCACAGTCAAGAAATTATACAACAACTCGCTACTCCTGAGCACTGGTTTTGATAGTAATTTTTCCAGAAAATCTTCATATCGTTGTCTATTAATAGTACACGATGAATGAGGATTCTTTCTTGATGGTAATGGCGAGTCGCTCAATTCTTTGTCACCATGAAACTCTGCCAATCGTGTTCGTAAAATGTAAAAATCTTGATCACGACGTAACACAGTCCAGGATTTTCCTTCGGAAATATTATTGACAGCGATGACATAATAATATAAAGTTTGATTATCTCCAGTTTCAATGTGCGGAATATTGACTCGCCATGTTGTTAAATTCCTGTGGGAACTGTTATCGGAATATTTAATCTCGCTATAAGAACGGGAAGGGTAATCTATTTCCTCGCCTTGATATATATCTTGATATGACATCCCGTCTATGGTTGATAATCTCAAAACGTCAATCTTCGGAAAATGGTTTCCAATCTTTGAGGATGCATTTGCGGATCCACTAGTAACGCTTTAAATAAAAATTAGACACATTTTAAGATATAGGAAGTACAAACTCGCCTAATTATTTTGAGCAGCGTATAACGTTGGCAACTGTACATGTTATTATGTCTATAAGTGCAAAAAGATTACCTCAATCGTGGTGACTGCTTCACTCGACTTGGAACTGGTTGTCCGCATAATAAATCATACAACTGTAACGTAAAATAAAGAAAGAATTATTATGAGAACAGTTATATAGGAAATAAAGAACAATTGCTCTTCGATTTTCTTACTTGATAGCTATGATGGAAAGATGGTAGGCAAGTAGATTCTAATAAAGCATGGGCTTCTTGGTGTGCTTGATAAAATGGTTGTGAAGTCCTCATTTCCTGAATTTTCTTCGGACCTCTTTCTAAAACTAGAAGTGTTGTTGACATACAATGTAAGAGCTGGATATTTTGTAGCATGTTATGCTGATAATATATAAATATAAATTGCACATGTATTGCAGGTGAACTCTCAAAACGAAGTATTCTTACTTTGGCATATGCCCATGGATATATCTCCTGGTAAATGTAAGCATTCCGGACCTTCAGGATCCAGATATGTTGCATACATATTTTGAATATCTGTGTACAAACTACTTTCTGCATTCGAAGTCATTTCTGGATTTAACATACGCTTGCTTAGATCATCTGGAAATAGATATATGTATTGAAATTCATCAAATACTTTTACTACAAAAAATTTTACTTTTAAAAGGAAAATTTAATCTGTGCTACTATTTTTATTTATCACTATGTATAAATATGTATTTACCAATGTCTAAACAGAACTGAAAGAGATTCATAGGGCCATTCTCTTTGATGTGTTGCATAAACATGTACAATAAACGAGGATCATTTAAAACTTCATCCAAAGAGGGTTTCAGGTGATTCTGCGTGTTTTTTGGCATCATTGGAATGGTCATCCAGCATTGCAACATCGGTACATTAACTGCGTCCACTTGATTAGAAATTGGAACATCGCGATGAGTTGATAACGCGATTAACGCATTTATATTGTCTGGATCAGCAATCGCATCTATTGCTGGCAGCAAAATCCAATTGGCCAAAATTTCTCGAAGTATGACCTGAAAGTAAAATACAGATTTACACTCCCCTTTCCACTCTAATCATTATCATCATCAATAAAATGAAATATTTTATGATCACGCTCGTGTTGAAATTTTTTATAGCTGATTACACTAATTTCAACAACAAATTTTGTGCTGAAAAAAGATATCGTTATTCTAGCTTCCTCCGCTTACAAAAGAGCTACATGAGTATACAGGGTGAGTCAGCTAAGAGTTGGAGTTAAAATTTATTCGATACCATCAGTTACATTGAAAAATGTTTCAGATGGAAGTTGAGTGCCTGCAAAGAGGACATATTCTGATGTTAGTTTTTCTGTAGATGGGCGCGTAAAGGTCACGTGAAGGTTAACTTCGCTTTTTTAAATGAAATCATACATTTTTTAATACACTAAACAATACAAATCGAAATTCTTTATGAAAGAAAGCTATTAATCTACTTGTGTCGAAAAACTATTAGTTCAGTAGATATTCTAGCTTTTATTTGTAAAACTTTTCGTATGAAAGACAAGGGAGGACGTAAAACAGTTACTCAGGATAGTGTCCACGATAACATATTTCAAACTGATCGAAATCGATGAGGTGACTACTTTTCTGCATAATTACCAAACATTTTTCAATATAATTAATAGTAATATATAATATAATATATAATATAATATATAATACAATAATTAATACTATACATTAAAACATTTCAGCTTTCACTCTTAGGTGATTCACTCTACATATATTTATGCAATATCAGGAAAAAGAGTACAATAAACAACCTTTTAACTAAGCATATACTTATTAATTGATACTAGAGTGAGCAATAGGAAAATATTGAGAACATAAAAAAACCAGAAAAACTCATCGGATAAGATTTTCTTTAATTCGTCGGGGAAACAGAAGAAAATAAAATCAAAATTCTATTGAGAAACCACAGGTTAGAAGGATACAATGACGGAAATGAAAAGAATAGAAAAATGTGTAAATTTGATTCGCAATCTTTTTTCAATCAATTTACATTATTAAATTCAGTTCTTTTAAACATTCCGATAGCTATGAAACGAGACTCCAAAGATTCGCTTAATATTTCTTCCCTCATTATTCCTTTCACCAAGATCCTGTAATTTTATAAAATCGAATGGAATTGAAATATTTGTAGTAACACTATGATAAATTATTATACTAGATCCTTAATTGGTCAAAGAATTGATCGATTTGAAACAACTAAGAAATGCAAGAGGGTGTGAATATATGACATTCATCGTAAAAGTGGAAAAAGCCGGCTCGATACGTCTGTCACCTTGTAAAACAACAATAAAGGTTATCTCCGCGTTTAATGAACAGAAAAATGGATATACCTGAGTGGCAACAAGCTGAAAACATTCACACAAGTAAACCCTATAATAAAGATACAATTAACGATTCGATAAAGCCTCGCATAAATAACGACCAACTATCGAATAGTTTATCACGTCTTGTTATTTATGTGCACGTGTTATCTTTAAGGAGCATACCCATGCGACTAAATACGTGTTCTATGATAGAAACTGTAATATAAAAATCGAGAACATCAGAGTCAACTTGTCAAAATCGAAAGAGAGTTCAAAAGGCGTAAAGTAAACGAATATACTCGATAGAAGTCACCATGCTTGTACTTTCTCTGCTGGTTGTCACGGTTCTTGGCATTTGTATGTATTTGATATACGTTGATATATCCTTGCATGGAAATTCGATCATCTTCAACTTTTCCATTTCTTTTTTATTTTTATTTTCCTCGAGACAATCCAAAACATATATTCCTCTCGTTATTTTGACATGAAATGAATATTATAAGTAATGTGTATAATGATTTTCAACGAAAAAATATATAATAGGACAGAAAAAAGAACTAACGTTATAATAATTTCAAATAAGAATCACCCAATTGTGCCATTAGTTACGGACCATTCTGTATATTATTTGCACTGAAACTCCTTTATATCCTCAAATATTTATTAACTAAATATCCTTTTTCGTAAAAATTCCAAAAAAAAAGACTTCGATGCCAAACCAGATTGTAGGAAAAATGAACATGAACACATATGTGGATCTCTTTGCGAGCCAACTTGCGATAGTAACGGTCAGGACTCGAATCCTCTATTGTACCCTAAAATCGTAAATGTTCGCAATTATTATTATTACAATATCGATACATTCACGTCATAGTATCTATATTCTGACAATGACAAATTATATTCTGATAAATTCTTTTCAGGTATGCAGTAAACTCACTAAAGTTTGTAGGTGTGTAGATGGCACTGTTCGAAACAAAAGGAACAAAACATGAATACCTCTGGATGATTGTCCGTAATAAACACGCGCATTACTTATAATTCATCCAAATTGATCAACTCCATTTTTATATGAGGTTATCATTATCCAGGTACAAGATTAGTATTCGATATACATATAAATTTATAATTTTATAACTCATGAGAAGATAACATAAATAACTGAATTCCAAAAACATGTTATATAACTGAATTAATGGAATGATCAGCATAACATTTCTGAGTATTTATAGGTTGAAGTAACTGGTTGAATTATATCTGTATATGTGTCAATAAAGAACGTTCTTAAAGCATATTTAATGTTTATTAAATAAAGATGAGCGATTTAATAAGAAATATTTTCTTAATCCACATATATACAAACATACACAGACGTACTCAATTATCACCGAAAAATCGAATGGCTGGATGTTCAAAAACGTTGATACGTTAGTACATCTATATGTCAGGACGAAGAAAAATGTCAGGAAGTGGCAAGGCAAAAATGGGGAAACTGGTTTTTGAACATTTACCTACTCACGCGCTAAATATACTGGCTAAATGTATGCATAAATCACACACATTATACGTACACACTACACACATACGTCTGAATCATACAAATTCGACTATATAACCTCCACGTGATGTACGTTGGATTATTCTAATACCGGCGGCACACTTTTCATCCAAAATTCAATAAAACGGCGAAAGAAAATCGTACATCAACTTTACATGAGTCGTTGTAAAAGGAATACCCCAATCTTCCAATCCGTGATGATTCTAGTCGCCAAAAAAATTGTTAATCACTGCAGAATCGATTGAATTTGACACATTTTCGGAACGGAGAAGCATCTTCGCTATCCCACTCTGTCACATGATACAAGAACTTTGTGGGATAATTAAAATAAGTATTCCAAAAGTAGAAGCTTCACGCGTCAAAACGAGCCCGGAATGATCGTCGTATGTTTTCTAGTTACGAAGTTAGAATAGTTTAAACATCATCAATTTTTCGGCGAAAATCGAGCGTTCCTTTAAGCACACCAGTGTGTTTTCGTATCGATCCTAGAAAAGCTGAATCTTTATGCGCACACCTAATTTCTTTACTGTTCTAGGATTTGAAAACATGTAGAGAAATGTTGAGTTACTTATTGAAGTCTTTACTATATTGTACAACTAGCTTCTAGACAAAAGATAGTTACAGGTTACAAGTGTATGTGTCGCGGATATATGGGTGCAGTAATATGTTATCTTAGGGTTTTGATTGTTCAGTTTCGACGCACTGGCAATGGGAAACCAAAAACAGTGTCGAAGAAGTTAGGCTTTTGTCTTACCAACTTCCTAATTCTACTGCATCATATCATCGTCTCCTCTTGATTTTGTCTTTCTCGCTCTTACTAGCATCATTTCTTTCTTCGCAAATTATTTCTCCTTTGTTTCATTCTTTCTCTCTATTTATCTTACACCTTTTATTATCACGGTCTTTTTCCTCGATTCTCTCTTCCTTTTTTACTTTTTCCATTCCAGCTCCCTTCTTTTCTTCTCCAACTTCTTTCTCCCTTTAGCCCACTTCAGCTTTCCTTTTCCTATTCCTCTCCCCATTTATTCGTTTCCTCTTTCCATATTCTTCTGTCTTCCATCATCTCTTCCCTCCATTCCTCCATCTATCTTCTTCTCTCCTCCCTTGTCTCCTCTTCTAGCCCTTTGATCTATTCCGCCAAGTTTTCTATCTCTCACCGATTCATCTGTCCTTTCACTTCCTCTTTTGTTGATCTCTCCTTTTTTCTTTCCTCCTTACTGTCCAAGAATCTCAACGGTTTACTTACCTCCTGCCACCTACCTACCTACCTACCTTCGCGCCACTTTAGTGCTCTCTGTTCTTTCTAACCTTACTATTTTATTCACCTCATACTATTCTTCTTTCTTCTTCTGATCTCACTCTCGCTTTTCTGCTATATCTATTGTTCTCTTCTTTCCTCCGCCTCTTTCCTTCCTCACTACACCCGTTTGTTCATCTTTACTTCTTTGTTTCTGTATTTCTTTGCTCTCCAATCTCCAATTCTGCACGTGTTTACCTTACCAGTTCTATAACTGAAAATCAACTCACAAATTCCGCAGGATTGATGATTGAGTCGAAAGGGAACTTTAACTCGCTTCTTACTGCATCTTACTATATTGCTTCTTAATTAAAGAACCTGGCACGGAGTCACACGATGACTCTTCGTGATGTTCTCATGATTCCTCGGTTGCTTATACCTGTACCGTGAAAATCCGAAAATTTTGACATGGCAAAGAATTAATTTCCTGAAAATGTTTGGCAAACATTGCTCATCGAATGTTCTCACGGCTCAATGCTAGCCATGTCTTCTGTATCGCTTTAGATAAGGGATATTCTTGACTAAAAGGCGCTTCTGTTCTCTGTGTGTATTTGAAGAAGTTCAAGGCCGCAAGTGCAGAAAGATATTCTCCACCCAAACACACACACACACACACACACACACGCGCGCGCGCGCGCGCGTAAAAATGAAAAAGCCGGCTCGATATGTGTGCCATCTTGTAAAAGAACAACAGTCGTTATCTCCACTTTTAACGTACAGAGAAATTGGCATACCTGTATGATAAGATTAATAACATTGACATGGCTAATCTTATAATAAAAATACAAATAATGGTTTGATAAAACCTTACATAAATAATTACCAACTGTCAAATAGTTTATCAAATCTTGTTATTTATGCGCGCGTGTTATCTCCAAGGGAAAGACACGTACGACCAAATATACGTGTACTATGAGAAAAACTGCAGTATAAAAATCGAGGATAACAGTGTCAACTTTTCAAAGTCGAGGGAGAGCTCAATAGGTGTAAGGCAAATATTCTTATCAGAAGTTACTATGTCTCGATGCCTAGTAGTTTCTCTGCTTGTTGTCATGATTCTTGGTATTTGTAAGTATTTAATATACGTTGATTTATCCTTGCATGAAAATTGTATCATCTTCAACTTTTCCATTTCTTTTTATTTTTATTTTCCTCAAGGCAATCCAAAACATATATTCCTCTCGATATTTTGACATGAAATGAATATTATGAGTAGTGTATAATGATTTTCAACGAAGAAATATACAGGGTGGTTGGTAACTAGTGGTACAAGCGGAAAGGGGGTGATTCTACGCGAAAAAAGAAGTCGAAAATATAGAATAAATATTTTTTGTTTGAGGCTTTGTTTTCGAGAAAATCGACTTTGAACTTTCGCTCGGTACGCGTGCGGTACGTTATAACGGATCTCACTGTAGATCGTTGTCTCGATGGAAAAATATAAAAAAAAAAAAAAATTTTTATTCTATATTTTCGACTTCTTTTTTCGCGTAGAATCACCCCCCCTTTTCGCTTGTACCACCAGTTACCAACCACCCTGTATAATAGGACAGAGAAAGGAATATTAGAAAAGTAAAAAACTAATGTTGTAATAATTTCAAATTTTGAATATATTCTCGCCTTGGAATATCTATGGTGTTAAAAAAAATATTTAAATAATTTAAGAACATATATACCAAATATAGTTAGACACGACTTGACATATTGCTTTTTTATCCAAGCAATTATGTTTCGTATATTCTTTGCTATTGTAACTACTTAATATTCTTTATGTAGTATAAAGTGTTTACATATTCGTAAAGAGAGGCGAGTATTTTTTTGACTGAAGATTTTATTGTATAAGGTGATCCGTAATTGGTGGCACAGAGTAAATTTAGTATAGAGTGGTTCTACGAGAAAAAATAAGGGAAAAATATACAGGGTGGTTGGTAACTAGTGGTACAAGCGGAAAGGGGGTGATTCTACGCGAAAAAAGAAGTCGAAAATATAGAATAAACATTTTTCGTTTGAGGCTTTGTTTTCGAGAAAATCGACTTTGAACTTTCGCTCGGTACGCGTGCGGTACGTTATAACGGATCTCACTGGAGATCGTTGTCTCGATGGAAAAATTAAAAAAAAAAAATTTTTATTCTATATTTTCGACTTCTTTTTTCGCATAGAATCACCCCCTTTCCGCTTATACCACCAGTTACCAACCACCCTGTAGAATAACATTTTTTTATACGACGTTTTTTTCAGGCACAGGTAAGAGTGGGAAGAATCTTTTCTCAAAATCATTTTTTTAGGAGATTTCAATGTCACCGATATGTTTTTGAATAGAATTCTATATCTCTCCCGACATAAATATCTTAATACTTTTGTATAGAAAATAAAAAATATACTGATGGCCTTGAAATCTCTTGAAAAAATAATCTTGAGAAAAATTCTTTCCATTGTTACATGTGCCTGTTGAAATAGCTTAACTTGCTTCTGAGAAGTTCTCATATCATTCATATAAACATATAAACACAAATAAGATGGATATTTAGATGATCTCATTTAGTTGAGACACTCTGTATATCATTCGGACTGAAACTCCCTCATATTCTCAAATATCTATTAATTACTAATGTAATTTTACGAATTCTATGGGAGGGTCAAAATTATATTTTTTTCATCTTCGTCTATGTGATTCGTAAATACCCAAAATTAGATTCAATCCAAGACTCAACTGCCGGATCAGAATGTCCAGAAAATCAACAAGAACACATATGTGGAACACTATGCGAGCCAACCTGCAGTAATCCACAACCAAATCGCGAGTTTTGCCCTCGAATCGTGAGTGTTCGCAATTATTAATTATTAATATGATATCAATACACTGCATCATAATATTTGTTTTCTGATAATAAATTTTTTTCAGGTATGCACTAGAGCCACTAGCGGCTGTAGGTGTGTAAAGGACACTGTTAGAGACACAAACAGTACACGATGTGTGCCACTGGATCAGTGTTCGTAATAAACACGCGCATTATTTGTAATTGATCCCAAATGATCAACTTCATTTTTATATAAAGTTATTAACTTTATTCACATTATCGAAGTATAGAATTAGTATACGATTTTTCAAAGAAGAAATGCTATTTTCATAAATGTACCATCTTATAATTTATGAGTAGGTAGCATAAATAATTGAATTCCAAGGTGAATAAAATAAAAATTTTATGTATTTTAAATTATGAAGTTGATCAGCATAGTTTCTGGGAGTCCATAGAGTAGTGAGTAGAGCAACAATTTATATGTGTATACATCAATAAAGTAGTTCTTAAAGAATATTAAATATTTATTAAATAATGATGAGCGATTTGATAAGAAATATTCTCTCAACCCGCATATGGACAAATATATTTTTACACTAACCCTAGAAAAACTTAGTCCTTTATGTCCACGCTTAATTTTTTTACT
The DNA here is from genome assembly GCF_040668555.2 of Bombus flavifrons. Classification (NCBI taxonomy): domain Eukaryota; kingdom Metazoa; phylum Arthropoda; class Insecta; order Hymenoptera; family Apidae; genus Bombus; species Bombus flavifrons. Next base: position 5,062,335 of record NC_138457.1, on the reverse strand, counting down.
GTCCCAAACTTTCAAAAAACGTAAAAAAATTCTGGGATGCTGAATGTAATCTTCACTATATCGTACAATTAGTTTTTAGTCAAACATTTAAAAGTTTTCACAGGAAGAATAAAAATTTGCTTTGAAGGAATTCACAAGTGAAATTTCGTTTAGCGTATATCATAAACAATTTATGAAAGAGAAATTCACAATGGTCTTCTCTTAATAATTATTAGTTCGATCTCATAAACGTTTATAAATAATTCTACAAGAGCTTACCTTGTTGTTAGTAGACACATGGATGGCAGGTAATAAATACGGTATAAACGCTGTTACAATTCCTCTCAGATAATTCAGCTCTGCCTTACGCGAGTAACTCGCTGGATGTATCTCACGACCAAAATGGTCGATCAGTTGATTTCCGAAACAAGATGTATCCGACAAATCCTTCATCTTTGTGCGTAATGTTTTCCAATCTTGAGCATGTTGCAATATTAGAGGTATTAAATGGTAAAACACGACATTGGACACGTCTGTGCGAAGCAACCGAACTGCAATATCTTTCGTTGCAGTAGCTGTGGCCAAACGAAGCTGTTGTACGAACGCTTCGTTCGTCGAAAAATCCGAGTACCATGCGCAAACATATTTCTGCAATAAATCTTCCAGAAGCTGTGGAAACAAATTTTATATCTATTCTTTTTTTCGTTTGATATATATATATATGAAGCGTAACAGTAATTAAATAGGAACTTTATTTGTTAATTTTTGCCGAAAATTTTTAAGGTAAAATGGAAGTGCAGTTACAGAAACCCAATTAAATTTCATTACAGCAACAGATAAGAAAACAAAATTGCCGCAAATTTAGTTATTACAAGGATGAGAGAAACGAAAGCAAAATTGTTGCAGAAATAAAAGGAAAATTAAAAAATTAAGAAACTTTACAAAGCATTGAATTGCAATGATTAATTACTTGTTCTAATGCATGGTCAAGATCCTTCGGTATTTTCACTTTCGTCGAATGTGGTAATAATTTATGTCTCTTGCATCTATTATTACTGCAAACGCTGCACGGATCCTTGCTTTCATAGGTTGGATTAAAACTATCGCTTATTGCATTTAAATTCACGAGTGCCACGCCGACATACTCTAATATAACGAGCCCATAAAAGACACTGGTTATATAGAGACAACACACGATAAGTATCCAAATGAAACTGAAATTCGTAGATAAATCAGGCAATTATTATATTCTTTAATCGAATAATTTAATAATTTAAATTAATTCTGTAATGTCTCGTAAACTTGACGCTTATTATATTCCTTATTTTTTATTAACAAAAGAATTAATAAAATGTGGAAGGATTTCAGCTTTTGACGCTGTGACAATGATAGTAAATCTACCACTAAATCTGTACAGTCCATTAGATTCAGAAAAGAACTTAATAAATCTTACACAATTTCTATTTGCGTCAAAACTGTACCAAAGATTATAAACTGTTTAGTTAACGATTTAGGTAAATGGGTAATTGTACAGTGTAGCTAATAACTAGACTGTGGATGTTTATGCATTTATGAAATATTTAAAGATGTAAAACATTGCAGAATATACTATATAAAAAATCCAAAGTAGAGCGCATACTAGCATGTATATATTGAAAGAAATGATACAATCAAAGAAATATAAGAAATATAATCAAAAATAATAAAAAACAGATTCTCCTTGAAAAAGCTGTGAAAATTTAAAATCATCTAGAAGGTAATGGAATACATAATAGAATGTACAAGTTAGTTAATAATGCAAAAAATCAGAAATTGATGTAGTTCCTCTTCCAAATAAGCCCTACAATTTCATTAATCATTATACGATGCCAATAAATCTGAAATTCTGCATTACATTACATAATCGATAAACTTAGCTTAACAATATTTTTGTAACTAATGATATTATTATAATTACCCAATGTAATCTTACATTTTTTATCTAATTCGTAACAGGTTGCTCATCATACAAAATTATGTATATACTTGTAAATGCACAAATGTATGCATATTATTACCAATTGCCATACACTAACTTGTTGTCCATTATGTTCAATTACATATAATAATACAAATAACAAAAATTGTTAAATATACAATTTATCATTTATACAATTGTATAAAATCTTTATATAAAAACAAATAGTATTTCTTATGTTCACTTCTACAATAAAAAATTACTACTTTAAAAACGTAGAATGATATTTTTACAATAATTTAACACAAAATTACATAAAACTAGAGATACTGTAATAATAAGATAACCTGATACCAAAATAACAATAATCAAAAAACGTAAAAAATAAATGATTAAAATTAAACATATAATTTACTAGTAATAAAATATAAGTATTTAAATCACTTACCTTTTAAATACGATCAAAATAAACGCAATTAATATGAAAAGAGTCACAGAAATTATTACATTACACACATTAATTATCGTCTTACAAAAGTCTTGTACTTTAAAGACAGACACAAATGCCATTATTTTATTAAAAATTCTTCTTTCTCGAATTATGATAGAACATTGTAACCAGAGCAAAAAAGCACGTAAACATTTCAAATATCAACGAACTTCAATACGACGTTTTGGTAGATAACTCAGTATTAAGAAACCACGTGACAAAAACATTCAATCTATGTATATATATATAGATTGAATGTTTTTGTATATATATATATATAACTTCGCAAAATTACGAATACTTAGCACATAGATAGTTTTAATTTTAAATATTTTTTTGTTTCTTAAATCGCGTAATGTAACTATTAATAATAAACAAATATCTTAAGCTTTCTACAAATTTTATTTAGCATGAAAAATTATTGACATTTATTTAGGTTTGCATTATATAGTTTTTACAATATTTTTATATATGTAAATGAATTACACAATTGTTAATAAGGAATTTCTCTCATTTATTTAAACATTTTCTTATACTTCGAAAAAATTAATAGAAGTTTTTACTGAAATGTTAACATACATGTAAAATAAAGAATATACACAAATACTAAATGACAGGTTTAAAAAATTATATTTGTTAAAAATATTGTAATGTGTAATACAGTAAGAATTTTGTACACACATGTACAAGTATTCAAACTTTCTGGACTACTTATAAAAAAAATATAATTTTAGTTAAGCAATCAAAATATCATTGACAATAATACTTTGTGTAATAAAAATATCCTTTTTCAATTAAATGTTGTTTCCTTTTTTATTACTGTTTCCAAAACGTTACTTTTTTGTACATTTATGAAACATTTATATCCTCAGTTAAAATACAGGAATGGAAGATTATAAGAGATGTATTATCATTTTGTTTCACACTTTGCGCTTTGTTCTGGTTCTTGTGACCTTTTAATAACTTCCCTTTTCAAGATTTGTGCTTTCTTTCTTTCTTCTTTAGTTCTTAATCGAGAATTTCTTCTTTCTTCCCTTGTCCTTACACGATTTCTTTTCGATATTGGGTCTGGGACAGCTGTATGAGGTTTTAAAATACTAAAGCACCTTGGCTCCTTCGATTTCAATAATTCTCTACGTTGTTTCTTTGACAATACTGGAGTTGTTGTAGAAACAACGAATAATTCTGAATTATCACGAGCAGCAAAAGAACCTAACCTCTCTTCTAACCGAGAATCCTCCAAGAACTTATCTACATCTTTCATGTCTACATATTTACGCCATGCTATTTTATTCTTTTTGGAAACTCTACGTTTTTTAGTACTAGCTGCGGTCATCTTATCGTAATTAATAAAATTATATCACGTACTGTAGCACTTAGTTTCTAAAAGATAATCTGACTTTCAATTTATTATCTGTTGGTTAGGTTTTTATTTAGGTTTCGTAATTAGTGAATTTGTATTTGAAAGATATTCCTATGTCCATGAAAAAGGTACATTAGAAAGATAGTCTGTATAACATGACATAAAAACTTCTATAAAAAGAATTATGGCTTCAGAAATGTGTCAAAAATAATTTACCTTATCTCATAATCTCATTGATTTAAAAAATACAAATTCATTACAATGTAATGAAAATTCGAAACATAGAGAGCAACAAATATTCAATTCTTTCAAATCTTAACTTCAAAACTTCAGAAGCTTTTCGTTCTTAATAGTGGCATTTCCAATTATATTACTTTACATTACATAAGCTTTTAAAACTTTCAAGATTTCCAAGTTTTTCAAGAATTTTAGGTTTCAAGGTATCGAATGTTATCCGAATTGATTCGAATTTTGATAGTCTTGAAAAATATTAAATCATTTCGAAACTGAGGTTCGAATGCCCACTATTCTAATAGTCTTCATATAAACTCGCCACAACGTAACTGGTTGCATGAAAATCCAGCTTGTTCCCGACACACGTGTTGCGTATGCGTATACACACGCGCGCATCACCTGTGGTGCGGTCAGAAGGCTGGCCACAACACCAGAGAAAAAGTTGTACTTACCGATGGCTGTCATCGCTTTTTCTGACAGATGTTTTTGCGTGATCTATCACACGAGCTCCGCCGTTTCCGAACAGATTCCGCCGATAGTCTCACCTTTAGACCTTTTCTGAACTCAATATTGTCGCGATAGTAGGGAGACAGATTCTAACCGAGTGTGCTCGCTTTTAAGTTTAAAGGGTGCGTCATTGGAATTCCAAGGATCACGATTACGCGAGAGAAGATCGTGTTAAAAAGGGGGCTGAAAGAATAAAACAGGGGAATATTAAAGAAGTGCGAGAAGAGATCACGTGAAATAAAGAGTGTGACTGAGGAACAAAGGGTATGGCGAAGACGTATGATTATTTGTTCAAGTTGTTGCTGATTGGTGACTCAGGGGTCGGCAAGACGTGCGTCCTCTTCAGGTTCTCCGAGGATGCTTTCAACACGACCTTCATCTCGACCATTGGTAAGTATATCCTTTTTTCTTTTCTTTTTCCCAACAGCATTTTCCTTTCTTACTTTTATTCATCTACTTTTGTTTACAGATTTTCAAGTAGTAGTACATATTTTTTCAATGAATATCAATGAATTACTCATCAAATCTTCATATACAATTGAAAGATTAATTATCAAGAGAATATTTCTCTCAATAATATTTATTATCTTACAAATGTAAATTTAGTTGTATATTTGTTTCTTTTTAAGGATATATTCTTCTAGAAGTTTAATTTAGGTGACCGCTGCTTATGCAATGATTATTTAAATACAGTTATTACATTTGTAGAAAGAATTTTCTTTATTAAATGCAGCTGTGTATTTTTATTTTGTGATCTCTATATCCTGAGTTCTTAATTTAGAGATTGCTTCCTTTTGTTTATTGAGATTTATTTATAGAAGGATTTTTATTTGTTTATTTGGTTGTTTACCTTTTAAAGTTTCATACATATATGTATATATAATATTTATATTTCTATATATATCTATTTAGCTATTTATATGTTTTACGAAATATTTGTGCAACTTCATAAACATTCTTATCTATATGTTTATTTATATACATACACAATAGTGACTGATTTATCTAAGATATCTTTGCTGTGTTTATTTCTTGTTTATTAATGTTTATTTTCAAAATAATCAAAATCTGAATATTAATTTCTTCAGCTTTCATTGTTCCTTAAATTATATATTATAATTGATGTTCTTTAAAGTACACATATTTTTAATATGTATATTTATATTTGTGTGATTATTTACTTTATACCACATACCAATGACTTAGGAGAAAAGATTTAAATAATGAATTAATAGGAATATATTTTGTTATAATAATAATAAAATGTGCAGCAAATTTAATATGTTTCTATGTCAATCAAATTTTTAATCCCATTATGTATTCAAGTAAACGAAAACAGATATTGTTACATGAAATAAGATCTATTGGAAATATCACATTACTTAATGGGCATATATTTTATATTGTATTATGTTTTTTTCACATTTATGTGGATATTATTTGTTATCCAAACACATGGCTTGAAGAAAAGTAAAAATTTAAAAAATAAGTTATATTTTAATATTATTTAATATTAAAAAGGTGAGAAAAATTTGATTATATATTTTTTTTATAAATGGCAATTGTCAGTCATAAAATTGTAAGTAAAATTATATCAAGTGCATAAAGTCAGATCAACTAATTATTAAGGCCACCTTACTATGTTTACTTGGACAAAGTATATTTAGCACTTAAAGATTAAAGTAAATATCAATTTTTATATTCTCCTTAATATGAAAAAATTAATATTAATAGAATGAATTCATATAAACAAAGTATGTAATATTAATATTTATTTAATATATCAAATAATGTATATTTAGAAATATAAGATATCATACAATTTTATCTTTTGACACTTTTTCTATCCCTAATCATTTTAGACATATAATTCTATACAATTGTGAGAAACACCCTATAGAATAGCTTTGTATAGTCATGCAGAATAATAAATTTATGTTGATTTAAATGCATATTCATGCATGTTTAAACATTCATAGCACAACATAGATTCCTTTATTTGTAAATGTAATGCATAATACTTTGTGATTGTTTTAACTTTGATTTGAATCAATCTATAATTAAATTAAAAAAAGGATGTTTTTAGAGAATATATATAGATATTTCAGAATTATACTACAGAAAAACTATAGTTTTTACATTTATTGAAATATATTTGAAATAAATTTGAAATCCAATCTAATTCTTAAAGGCACAAATTTGTAATATTTATTGTATGCAAAATATTAAGTGTATTTTTAACAATTATGATATTATCTAATTTGTTTATTAATTCAATAAATTCTTTTGGCCATTGATTTATATTACTTATTTATTTCATGCTTCCAGGAATTGATTTTAAAATAAGAACCATAGAATTAGATGGCAAGAAAATAAAATTACAAATATGGTAAGTACTAAGTAATTAAATCAGATTCTTAAGACTAAAATATTTCATAATATAACTATTAAAATGTAGTAATATAGTATTAATATATAATTTTAATGAGAATATTACAAATTTAAGATTGAATTAGTTTGTTCAAAATTGTTATATTTCAAATATTTTTGTCAAATAGACTCTATTTCATCAGAAAATCTTTCGAAAAGAAGTATGCTTTACTCTATATAATTTTCCTAATATTTATTGGAATAAAGATGTTTTATATGTCTTTAAAGGGATACAGCAGGCCAAGAAAGGTTTCGTACAATAACCACAGCATATTATCGTGGTGCAATGGGTATAATGCTAGTTTATGATGTAACCAACGAGAAAAGTTTTGAGAACATAAAGAACTGGATTAGGAACATAGAAGAAAATGCCTCTGCGGATGTTGAAAAGATGTTATTGGGCAATAAGTGTGAGCTCACAGAAAAACGGCAAGTTTCAAAGGAACGAGGGGAACAACTTGCTGTTGAATATGGAATAAAATTTATGGAAACCTCTGCTAAATCCAGCATTAATGTTGAAGAGGCATTTTACACCCTTGCACGAGATATCAAGGCTAAAATGGAAAAGAAACTGGTAAATATCTTTTTTCAATATGCTTCTTCTTTCTTCTTTTGTCTTCTTCTGTAGTTGTAGAGCGATAAAAGGGAAAAAGATATTGATTAATAATTCTTTACTATTATAAGTATAATTAGTTAATAGTAAAAAATATAGAATTGGAAAAATTGACTGAACTTCCTAAAGGAAACTGTTTAAGTGTGTCACATCTAAATTTGAATCGAATAAAAAGTTTAATATATCAGTATGTTTTAATCCTATGTTTAAAAAAATTATAAGAATCTCTATTGTTATAATTATATACTGAAACATGAATTATATACATATATATGTATATGTAATTCTTTCAATGGTAATTCTAGAATTCAATTTTATCATTTTCCAGAGATTAAAACTGACTCTTGTTTAGATATAGTTTAGTGGCTTTCACAGATATATTCTAGCAAATAGGTATACACTGATTAACCACCATTTCTTTGTTTCCTGTGTCTGTTTCTCTGTGTTTGGTGCGGGTCTGTCTCGGCAGAAGGTAACTCTTTCTCTCTGTACACATTACATATTTTGCACGACTATTTGTAATTTATCTACATTTAATACTAACACTTAGTACATTGTGTCAGAAAGTTAAAAAATAATTCTTTCCTTATTGTCAATACATTATAAATTATATTTTCTCCTTAGTTATTTTAAAATATTATTTACTATAAAAGATTTATTCAGATTCTTCTGATTCAATGCCACTAATAATATATTATACTATATATGTATGCATATTTCACTCTTGTCTATGGTGGAGTGTGTTCTTTTTATCAAACTACGCTTTTGTTATGTAATAGCATGAATATTAAGAGCTTATGTGGACATGTTAACACAATAACTGTTTTATAAATTTCATTTCTTATTATTGCTTTTATATCTACCAACTTATATTCTTTTACTCTCATAGAAAGCCATATAAAAATATATGAATGAATATTTTATAATAACATATGACACACTTTTAATATCCTTCATAATTCTTCATAATCGATATTGACAAGTACAAATTTTATTTTTAGTGTTTCAAATTATTTGTTATTAATACTTAGACTGTGGATTTGTATGCATTTGAAGATGCAAGAATACACAGGTCAAGAATAATATGCAAAAATATATAAAATATCCAAATCATAGTATTCTATAATATTTAGCAGCTAAAACAATTCCCTAATAAAGTTTTATTTTAATTTTAAATGATTAAAAATCCACATAAACATCCACAGTCTACTTTTACTTAAATAAGCGATATATTATATAAAATTATTATCTAACAATGGAATTATTTTGAACACAGGAGGCATCAAATCCACCGAAAGGAGGAGGACATCAATTGAAAGCATCCGAGCCACAAAGGAAGCCACCAAGTTGGCTTGCCCGATGCACTATACTCTGACCCATCAGCCGGCATATCCTCGACCGTCACCAACTACTCTTTACCTTCGGTCTCCTTCGCTCGCTGCACGTCGCGAGTACTTCTGTGATTTTACTCCTTGACGGCCACCTTCGTTTCCCTCCGTCGCTGCCGGTCTCTCTTTTTTACTGATTACTCATAGGAGCTCTTTTTATCCTGGAGGAGAAACTGCCTTTCCCCTCATCCTTTCCGAAAAGAAATTAAAAGAACAAAAAAAGTAAAAAAAAGAAAAAAAAAGAAACAAAAAAGGAGAAGAAGAAGATAAAAAGGCACGTTCAGAAGAGAATTTCCCGAAGGAAACGAATCGCGAATTGTGATAATTTTTGATAATTTTTTAACGACGCTCGAATACCACCTCGTAAGTCACATCGTTTCTACTTGTCACGTTTCATAACGAAATATTAGGAGTGCAATTGATCGAGCAGTCTTTAGAATGCTTACGCCGTGTAAAATTGATATACTGTCGAAGAAGGATAATCTTAACTTCTCGACCAGTCAATGAGCAATCTAGAAAATAAATCAATTTTTAGAATTGCGCGTCGTAAATAACGTGCAATTCTGCTTTTCGTCTATCGTGCGATTCATTTACATACGTTGTAAGCTTTGCTATAAATGAGGATAATAACGACGATAAGCTGGAAGTTGGCCACCCGTAGAAACAATAATAAATCGTTGATTTGTTTTTAACGCGTTAACTTATAGTGGCTCATGAAAGTATTCTAATAATTACCGCAGAACTATTTTGTGAATATATCACGTGTAATGTACGAAACTTTTTGAAATTTTGTTACCACTGTAATGAAACACGATTATCGTGATTATAATAATAAAATTTGAAATCGATTCGAAAGTGTATTTAGAAATTTCAAGATATTTATTGCAAATATACAGTTAGTGAAAAATTAGTACACAGCATGAATAGTCATCTTAAACGTAAGTAAATGATAAAGATGAACTCTCTGAACATAGAGAATTATTAATATAATGCATAATTGACTGTTTAAATACTTTTGTGACCTCTATAAAATATATGCTTCTACCATCTTATAGCTTCTATGTACATTTGCAAATTTTTTCTTCATCAATATAATCGTGCTATTTAGGTTTCATTACAGTACTAATAAAATTTCAAGATGTTTCCTATAACACATATAAAAAACATAAAAGGTTTTTGTAAATATCTGAATATTTTCATGAGCTACTGTATATTTTGAAAATCTCTGTTCTCGTTTAAACGACCGTTGGATATTCAGCAATTTTGCTTCTATTGTATTAAAATTCGGCTATGTTAAATCAATGCAGATAAATATGAAAAATATAAGATGTTTTTATATTTTTATGTTCAGATGCTATGCATACGAAGTTTCTCCTCCACGTTTTAATTAATCAAGGGGTACGATTTTTTAACACATATTTTTTGCATTCGCTTTATTTAAATGAGTGAAAAAAGAGAAACAAAAGGAAGTAAATAAGAAAGAGAAAATAAAAGGAAGAAATTTCTCTCCAGCCAACGCATGAGAAATCTCTTCTTTTTTCGAAAAGCATTTCGAAGCTATTTCTTTATAAGACATTGTAAAAGCAAGACAAAAAAGAAGGGAGATGCGAATAGGTGAACAATGGGCGGTCATTTTTTATATATAAATATAAATATTTATATAGATATATATATACATGCATATATATCTATATACACATCGTCAAGTTAGCTTTTTCACCGGATCGAAGAAGAATTCCTCATTTTATTAATTCAATAATTAGCGCAAATTCAGAATTCGAAAAAGAAAGAAAATAAGACGAGAAGGCTTTTTCAATATTTTTGATTTAAACTCTTTTTATTCCTCCCTTTTTCTCTGTTGTTAAAGAAATAATAAAAAGGAAAACAAGAAAAAAATGGATAAAAGAAGTAATACAAAAAAGATGGATCACGGATTTCGTCTTCGTTTGAAACGCTTGTTGTAATAGTTTTCTTTTTCCAAAGAAACAGAGGGTTCTCTTTTTTTTTTGTTTCTTGTTTCCTAAGAACGAGAAAAAAGGGATTCCAATCTGTTTCCACTTATATACTTAAAATATACGATTATTATAATACATTTTATATTAATCCTATTCGTCTATTTTTATTGTTATAACCCGCCTTTCCTTTGATATCGCGACACGATCAATTTTTTAATTGTCAAATATTATCGATTAGTTGCGAATAATGATAATAATGATGATAATAATAATGTTACACGATTCCGTTTATACTGTTATTGATATTATTTATATAATTACGACTCCGCGTCGACGGTGACTTTTTTTAAAATCTAGTATATATAAACGTAGTGCTATTTAAAGAAAAAAGAAACTATGCGTCGCATACGAACAATATTTTTCTCTTTTCGTTTTAAGAAACTTTTCTTTCATGGTCAACCACTGTAATAGAGAGGTCGCTGGAAAGCTTCCAGTTTTAGTTTTTAACAAAATGGAACAAATTGAAAATGGCAACGAACTAACGGCTAATTTTTTCCTTACAATCTCAAACTGCTTCAATGCAAGGATGGTGTTGTATATACAAAATTATTAGCAATTTTTTAACATGTTTTATAACGATAAGCAATGTAATTTTATTTTGAAATATTTTATCAAGTCGAAATAAACCTATTACTTATCAGATGTATTGAGAAACTGAAATGAAATAAATGTTGGTAATCATCGACTTGATTAACTTCATTCATTAGAATTGTTTTCATTATTGTTATATTTATATTAAATTTGTGGACAGCTCGTTGAAGATTCTGTCCAATTTTTCTTCAAATGGTACAGAATCTTGCATTTTTGTTTCCAAGTTTGTTAACATTTCTTTCAGCTGAAAAATATAGATTAATAACACAAATACAATACATGATATTGTTAAACATTTTTAGTATTATGTAACTTTTTATGATACTAATAATGCAAAAGAATAATATAATCTATATACCTTGAAACATAAATTTTCCATTTCTGGGTGTAATAATATACTATTATTGGATAATTTATTGAATTCGTTAACAGAAAGAGCAGTTAGTTTATGTTGTAATTCTCTTATATTTGCTTTGTTTCTTTTATTAATTGCATGAGAACAGAGACCAAAAGTTTGCAATCGTCTGTTCAATTGAATTGCAGCTTTGCTACTTTCTAATAAATATTGCTGTTCTTTTGCAATCTTGGCAATATTTCTAATTTAAATAAACAAAGATTATTTTCAAACTGATATCGTAATTAATAAATGAGTGATACATATAAAATTTTTATAAATAATATTCATTTCATACAAATAGATATTTACATATTGATGATATATTATTATAATCTTAATGATATTTTTTACTATTTAATATAAGTAAAGAACTTTAAATGTCTCTAAAATTACTTGTAAATTATATAATATTTTAAACAAATAAGATATTGTATCGTAAATAACTCTTACAAAACTTCAAAAAGATAACTTAATCTTTAAGAGGAAGCAGAGATAATTGATAAGAGTAAAGCAAATGCTAAACCCATTTCACACCTTTTCCTATCAAACTACGATTCCTTTTATAGAAAATAAGTATTTAAAAAAAAAGTATTTAAAATATAAATAACAATAATTTTCTAAAAATGATTTCTAGAATAATAGTGCAATAAAACTTTTATAGAAATTTACATATCAATATTAGCTGTGATTTTCTGATAATCATTCTTTAGTTCTATTAATGCTTGCTCTAGTTTCTCTTTTTGTCAAATTTCCCGCCGTAATATATTTTCCAAACTCGTGATTTTTAATTTCACTTTCGCGGTTTCTGTTTGGCAGGATAAAGCTTCTTTTGTTAAAACATCACTCTCTTTAAGCAAGGTTTCATAATTCATTGACAAATTCGAATAATCAATTTTATTATGCATGTTTTCCTCCTCCAATCGAACAATCGTTTCTGATGCCAATTTTAAACGAATTTTTAATTCGTTCGATATTTTTTGTTCATTTTGCAATAGATGATCTTTCGAACAAAGTTCTTCGCGTAACAATAAACATTCTTTTTCTAAATTGCTCAATTCCTTCTGAAAAAATGTTATTAAATATTCATTGCTACAAATCTTATTTTAACTTCTTTTACATATTGATTTTTTTTCTTTTGATTTAAAAATATGTCAGATATAAATTTTGTACAAAAGAGTATAAAAATGGTGTTTACTGTATTTTGTTGATGTTCATAAATTATTTCGTGAAATTTCTTCTCAAAGTGAGAAATATCTGGTATATTAGATCGGATGATTTCCATTTCTCTTCGGTTTTAATCATTAAAGAATTAATTTGAATTATAATTTGATTATATAGTTTGTTTTGTTCTATAAAATAGCAAAAATTGTTACAAAACTACTCGAAGTTTGAAATACTACTACATCATCTTGAATAATCGATCTATCGAACTTACAAGACATAACAAAAACTGAGAAATCGCCAATTGGTGTGTTGGCTGCATGTGTATTCAATGCTTTAGATTAATGATAAAACAGTTCCAAAAGGATCGCATGGCTCTCTATCTTCGAAAAGTCATGTTCTTGGTACAGCAATTTCTTATGTTTTTAATGTTTTTATTGTAATTTCCATTTGTAAAATTATAAGAATATGCAGGAATACTATAACAAATAAAAATAATAAAAAATTTATCAACATAAATTGTCAAAATTTGACATTAAAAAACTTAATATTTTTATTAAAGGAATTTATAAAGTAGAATAAAAAAAGCTTATTGATTTTTCATTAGTTAGTTTTATTGTTAGTTTTATCTGAATACATATTTTTCGGGTTTCTTACTACTCTACGAGGACTATGCACTAATGGGACAGATATTTAGGTTCCATTTAGCTGACCCACCCTGTATAATGAATTTTACGAAATGTTTATTTACCTGCATTATACAACCAGGAATTATATTTTATTATTATATCTTATTATAATCATTTAAAAATCAATTCCTACTGTATTAAAAAAGAAACACAGAAAGCATTTTTTAATAGAAAATTTATTAAACTCATTAAATATCTCATATAAAAAGTTAATGACTATCCATAAATTGTATATCTGAAAGTAATAAAACTGTATTTGGCAATGGTCTTGGCTGTGGACTCAGAACTGTAAATGTTTGTCTGTCAACATCAACATTGGTTCTATAAACAAAACAAAAATAAATTATATAGTTATATAACTCATATAAATTATTTTCATTTAAAGCATTTTACTTATAATAATTCTTACACGCAGACAAATCCAGCCACATTAGTTTGCACTACATCATCTTCCGGTGAATCAGCAAATGAAACAGATAATAGATGATGAAGAAGATTTGGTCCAGGTGTAACAGCTACTAATTTTGTTAAATTATCTTCTGCCTTCATTCCAAGAGGCATACAAGATGCGGGAAGCACCGGAGCTCCAATTTTGTATAATCTAGCCTCACTCCATTTCACTTCAAAACTGTGTGGATAAAGTGGCGTCCTAGAACCATAGAAATATTCCCTGACACCTTGATCTCTGGCTTCTGTCCTTTGAGTTTGACTTCTTTCCACAACTCCACCACTTTTTGGAAGGAATACAACTTTAACAAAGTCTGGCATATCTCTAACAAGTTCATTGTACAATCTTTCCTGATCCAATACCAGAATTGCATCTACTTCAAAAGCCTGAGCAGCATGTGTCAACAATTTATATCCATCTCCTTTTACCCAACCACAAGTGTTTATTACTATTCCTGAAACTCTGGCTTTTTTATTTGCTTGAAGTCTATCAGAACAGACTTCTGCGAGGCGTGTTACAAGAAGATTATAAAGAGCAACATTAGCTTGTGGAGTTTTATGTCCGAAGTGAAAGACTAATGGTGCCTGCTGACTGAAACCATCAACTACATTTGATGGACGTTCAACTAATAGTGCTCCAACAGTACCTGGTATTGCTATGTGACCTTGACCAACATCCAAGTCTACAAAAATTGGCCTACGACCCATCCTAACTGCATAATTTAATAAAAGTCTACAAAGAGTTGATTTTCCTACATCACAAGGACCAACAACCATTGTTATGGGACCCCTAGTGTCTTCTTTCTCTGCAGCTTCTCTGAGTCTTTCCATTGCAGCATGACAATTTAAATAAAGACCCATTGGGGTCTCTTTGGCTACATAACTAACGTCAGTTTTTCCAACTAACTCTACTGTACAACCTTGCCAAGTAAATACAGCTACTTTAGCACCAGCAGTAAATTCATATTTTTTGCCTTTCACTAATTCTGTACCAAAAACTTCAGCTAATCCACTCTTCAACTAAAAAGAAGATTAATATAATGTTATGATATATTTACAAAAGATGGAGATGAAATTAAATACGCGTTGGAAATAAACAATATAATATAATATAATACAAAGTATACGAAAGATATAATACATACCTCTAGCGAAACTTTTTCATTTTTTGTTTCAACTTCAAATCGTAATTCACAATCTGGATCTAATTTAAACTCCTGTGTTTGCGTTTTTTCGTCTGTCATTTTGTGAACATAAATTATATTCAACTATTACATGCCTTTATATCATGTTTACCCTAACCTGTATATTTGGCAATGTTTTCAACACTTAAATATAGTACTAAAAATGAATAGTACTAGGGATGGAGAAATATTTTATAGTTTATTATATAATTATTTATAATGATCGATTAGTTTGGATAATTTGAATTTAAACAATTTTTTATTTAATAAAATTGGATCAACATTACTAATTTCTAGAAACTCTAACCGCCAACCTATGATGTTACTGTGACGGTATAAAATTGCTGTGCGCAACTTCAATCAAACTGAAGATGTTTCTGGAAGCGAGAAGTTAACGACCGCGAATATTTAGAAACAGAATCGCTTTCCAACATTCGAGGAGTATGGATGTATGAGATCATGTCATTGTATATTAAAATCTCTAAAAATAATAAAGGGTGTATAAAAACCATGTCGTACGCCGAATAATTCCAACGCAATTATATAATACGGTCATTTGTCCATCGATAATTCCGAACTATATAACTTTCCGAACTTATAGAAATAAATCGATAATCTTCTGTTGTTTGAGAGGAAATTTCCTCCATGGTCGAACGAACGATACACACACGCGCATTTGTATTTTCTATCTTAGGTATAGAAGTACAATAGAGTTAAAAATAAATGAAAAATTAAATTTTTTAGATCGTCAGGATCGCATTCAGTAGCGAGAATGATACTTATAGAAATTCATCAGTCAAAAGAAGAAATTTCGATAGGAAATCTGAATTTTATCGACTTAGCAGGATCTGATAGAATTTAAGATTTCAGTGTCATACCTTTTTAGCATTATTTAGACTATTTTTACTTTTGTAAATCGTATCGAAAACTGTAAATAGTTTAGTATAAAATATATTCAGGTAATACTAACATATTGCACATATTTGTCCAGCTTCACTTTAATTTTCAAATTTTCAAAGATATTTTATATGATAAAAAGAAGTCACCGTTTGGAACTATTATACGCTTTAATACTCCTTCCAAGAAAACAATTTTCGCCGAAAGATTTGTTATAAATATTAATTGTACCACATATTAGATATATGATTATTAGAATAAAAAATGTCGCCTTTTTATGCGATATTAACATTGCAGAAGTTTGGGAAATGCGATACTGGAGAAAAACATGTAATAAACTGTACCAAATAGCAAAGAAGAGATTTCCGAGGAGAGAGAAAGAGAAGAAATTCCCACAATGCAATTCGCGTCAATCGCGTCGGACTCGAAGCCAGAACTTATTCCGTCGCCAAATCTCTATCGTGCAATATGTTTCGTCTCTGGTGTTCTATTATGAGTTTATTATGAGTATATTATATGTAGTGATTCGAAGTGATCATTATACGGTAACTAGTGATCGAGTATTGCATTTTTGTTATGCTAAAATGCAATGGAACGATTTTCTTTCGCTTTAATATATTTATTTTGAAAACTAGTTTTGTGCTTATTAATTAGTTATACAAATTATTTCTGTGATGTACGAATCTCACACAGTACTGCTGTTGCTCTTAACCCCTTAACCTACGATTTACGTTCGAGAATTTTGGACCGAAAACGTAAACAAGCTATTATATATTATATTTGGCTCGATCATCGTACTGCGAGCTATGTCCGCAATATTTACGTTTGGTCTGATCATCTACTACGGGCTATTTCCGTAATATTTACGTTTGGCCCGATCATCGTACTACGGGCTATACCTAATTCTTCTAAAAATTCCTTTCCTTTTGCCCTGTAAACACTTTTTCAAGGTTGGTAAGTCATTTTTAAACGAAGCTGCTTGCAAACACCTTGCGAGCTAAGAACCAATTGTTCTTGTATCGACCGTTATGCGTATTATGTATAAGAGAAAATCATTCAAAATCTTGACCTTAATAACATACAGTTACTTTCATTAATATTCATATCTACGTGCTGCAGAATTTCATCGAAATCAGTAAACGTTGCTATGAGATACAAATAGTTAATCATTTAGATTTACCTGATATTTCATCCGTATTGATATCCGTATTGAGCAGACCAAGAATTTACATTGCAAGAATACAAATACTCTTCGACCAAATTATTTAGCTATTTCCCGCCTGCATTTCCACCAACCCGAAAGAAGAAAACGTAATAATCAACACCTTTTACCAATTTGTGCAGCAAATTATTCCTTCTTCAATTGTATTTACATATTTCTTGCTACCTTTTATCTCAAGGGAATTCTCCTCGCCTGTGTTAATTACTTTCTCATTGTCATAGCGTCCTAGTCGACGTGATTCGCCAGTAACTGCTAAGTTGGCAAGTACACCAGAACTTACCAGTTAAAGTATTTTACTCACCATTACTGCCCGTATAATTCGTCCTTGTCGTACATTATAGCTCTCTTCGTCTGATATAGTACATATATCAGTCTTTGTCGTAACTAATGCGCTTCTCGTCTACAGACAAGCCATGTGCTGCTATCTACTGAAGATAGAAGAAACTGCAACTTGGAGTATGCGAAAATAGATGGCAACACATGGTTTGTCTATAGGCAAAGGATGCAATATTGCGCGACAAGAACAGACGATACGAACGATGCTAGACTGAGAAAGCAATAGTGTGTGACAAGGACAAATGTATATTTTCTTTTAGACGACGAGGATAGGCCTTATGAACGGTTTTAGACAAAACCAGTTTAGACTGCAAATTAATATAAATAAAAAATCCTTAGAAACTCAAGAAGTCCACAAGTTTGCGGGAATATTCACTCACTGAAGTATACAAGCTCAGTGCAAATATCTGTAAATATCAGTAAAAATATTAAGTTAATAAATTAAAAACCCTTACTAATAAGTATTACTTATTTCAAAAAGTTTGGAAGTTTATCTTTTTAAGAATAGCATAATTAGATGTTTCGAATTTAAATCATCGATTCTTTTGCACGCAATATTACTCGAATCGATAGGTCTGTTTATCGAATCGGCCATATATATGTATTTATCAGTTATATTGCGCGCAACTTCGGAACGTGCCACGCATGCAAGCTATGTGATGTGCGCATACTATAGTCGAAATACGATCTAACCTAAAACCGAACGTCAAAAGATTTTTGAACGACATGACTGCGTTAACAGTTATAGCAAAATTTTGGCAAGAGTACGTGAAAAGTACTCCAAAAAAACTTAAAATAATAGATGCTTATCTACTTTATGTGTTTTTAACGGGTGCCATACAATTCGTATATTGTTGTCTGGTCGGTACGTTCCCTTTCAATAGTTTTCTCAGTGGATTTATTTCCTGCGTTTCCTGCTTCGTTCTTGGAGGTATTATCACTAATCATATTTATATATGTTCAAATTTTTAACTTATTAAGTAATTGTAATGTTATCAATACTGATGATTATTTCTTTTCTTTTTAATTTGATTAACTTTTTAATAACAGTAATATTAATTCTTTTAATTTTATAAATCTCTTTCTATAGTTATAAATATTGTAAGTTATTAAATATTGTAGAAACAATTGTATAGTTTCGATATCATAATCCATTTATTATATCATTTGTTAAATTTTAAGTTGTTATCATATAAAGCATATTGTTAAATTACTTTTTCAATTATCTTAATTTTAGTAGTTAGCTAAGCAAGTAAGAATTGCAATTTTATTTAAAAAATATTATAGATTAATTTATCGTTTCTTTCTTTGATTATATTCTGCATATAATGAATATTCATTTTTTCTGCATAACTGTTTATCTTTTATCTTTTCTTTATTGGGAAGTACAGCGCGTAACACATAAATATTTGTTATATTTTATTAGTATCTTGTCCCATAGGACTCAGTGAGTAATAGAAGTTATTTTGTATATTAATGAAATTTTCAATACAATATTTAAAAAATCATGATTTGCTATGTAATTTTTTTGTTTTATTCATTATATTCCTCTTTATAAGTTTTATAAATTCTTATATTAGAAAGATATGCAATATAAATTATTAATAAAATAAATATGAAGTTAGTATATAGGTATTTTTTTTCAATAAAGTGTAGTAAATGTATTAAGTTTAATCTATTAAATCATACAAGTAATTATGTTAACAATCGTTAATGGATATGTTTTAATTATTTCTTCTTCCATGTATTTCAGTTTGCTTACGGTTACAAGTGAATCCCCAGAATAAAAGTCAATTTCATGGAATAAGTCCAGAGAGAGGATTTGCAGATTTTATTTTTGCACATGTAATTCTACATATTGTTGTTATGAACTTCATTGGTTGAAAATGAAAAATGAGATTTTACTTGTAAAATTTTGTAATAAACTACTAAAAGCATTATTATATTCGAATCTATTATTAAAAATACCTTATTTAAAAAATGATAGAGTAACGAAATTAAAATTCATTTATATAAATCGTAAATTTTTGCAATAAATAATAAAACTTTTTTCTTTGCTTCAAATATAACCTTTTTTACTGGTATACATAAATAAGAGATGTTTACAACTGATAAAATTAATCAAATACAGAATATTCATTTTTAAATAAAATAATAGTGTTTCATATTAAAAAACATACTCTCAATATATTCTTTTGTACTTAATAAAACTAAAATTAATAATAGAAATAACAATAACCATTTATTATTAAAAATATTAGGTGATTTTATCCTGTATTCGAATAAAAAAGAAATATATGGAAAAAAGAAAGATATTACCTTCGACAATACATTCTAATTATTATCAGTCCTCTAATCCACCGATGAGTATATAATTCACAACCAGTCGATGTCGATTAGATCAAAATCTTTTCTTCTACTCTTAAGAATAACGACTTTCTTACGAATAGAAAAATAAGATTTCAAAGAAAATCTTCAAAAGCAGAAATTATTGAATTGTTAAAAAATATCTTCCTTTAACCGTTTTAGTGCCAGGGGTTTTTAAGAATCCGTGTCGGATTGTGCCTTGCAGCGCGATAGCATTTCGTTCATTTATTTACGAGAAATACCGATCGAAGCGATCGCGCTGCTCTTATTTTTCGTAGAAATATGCCGCTCGGCGCGCTCGCGCTTCATTTCTCATCATTCATATCAGAAACGTTATACCAAACACTCAAAAGTTTGCGAAATATTCGTGTTTTACGTTTTGTTTGCGTGATAACATTGTATAATACAGGATTTGGTTTTCCAATTCAAGCAGTAATTTATACATTAGTTTGTTTTAATTAACACGTTTGTCGCCGCGTCATCCAGATATGGGTGACGGGTATACTTCTATTACCGGTATAAAACGATCAGATTTAATTTGTGTGCAGTGCAAAAATGGACTTCATCCATTATGTCTTTATAAACATGTCTGTTTTAAAAATAATGAATGTCATGATCCTGTAAAACCATGAATATAATTTTAATGCCTTTGTGTGTTTACACTTTTGTGTTTTGATTTAATATATTATTTATTTTATTCATTTATCATCGTAAAAGCATAAAAAGACATAAAGAAACAAGGGCAATGGGTGAACTAAATAAAAAACTTACTTTTAAAGATGACAATGAACATTAGTAATCTAGTTTTATATCTATTATAAATAAAATATTATATTATGTTTTCTTACATTTTCAAAAATGTTGGCAACATTTATACTATGCAGAAGTATATGTAAATAAAAGTAAATTCAATAAAAACAGCTTATTTATGTAGGTGGTTTACGATTATTTGAAAAAAAAGTAATTACGAGAGGAAACTTATATGACTCGCGACGAGCTACATTCGGAACCGTGCCTGTTGCGAATTGACGACCATGACCAAACATCGCGACACAGTTCACCACAGTACGTGAACAGTGCGATCGCGCTGCGTGGCGCCAAAACGGTTAAGAAAAATGAAAAAATATAAGCAACGTTTTCTTTTAGGATAAAAAGTATTAAATTCAATGAAAAGAATTACTTGTTTATAAGATATTAAATTTCCTATATATGTATAAGGACTTTCTTTTTTCTGTATAACATAGAAACTCTTGAAAAAATTTTTGATGGGTTAAGAAAAAAGAAGAAATACGAAATGAAAGATTAAGATCTCAGGAAAGTTTCATTTCTTAATTATTACTTTAATAAATAAAGAATTAAAAATAATTAAGCGAGTAATACTTTTAAGTTAATTCTTATTATTGCTAAAGAATTAAATGGTTAATACTTTAAGTTAATTGTCCTTACCTCTTCTTAAGAATAAAAAACGTATTCTTAAGGAAACTGTCCTTCTCAAGTAAGGAGTCTAGAATTTTGAAGGAAACTATTCCTAAAGATCGGGATTTTAATATGACAAAAATCAAAGAAAGCGAATACAATATTTATAAGAGCACAGACTATGGAAAAAAGGAAAAGTGAATAAAAAAAAGAGAACTGGTGTCTAAAAAATTGTTCTCATTGTAGGAGCAATAATAATTAAGATCATTCAAAAATGCTTAGGAACAAACCAAAGAGTAAAGAACATAGTCTACACAAAAAAAAAAAAAAGAAAATAAGAATTGCATGTAGGCAAACACAAAAAGAAGGCGAGGAAAAAGTAAGTGGACGTCGGTGGACGTGTACTCAAGGAAATCAGTCGTTATACTCTTCTTCGAAGAAGATAATCGCTACGAAGCACGAAAAATCAAGAACTTTTTATCAGCATATATCTCTCTGTTTTCCCTGTTTTAAGAGGTGGCATTAGAAACACTTTCATCAGCTCCATGCTTTTCTCGGCACTTCTCGAGATATTTCTCCTTAGCAGTGAGTCTCAGCAGTTCTTTGCGACGCTGCAGGATTTGTTCTCGTTCGGACGATGATTTGGAAAACCGTCCTCCTAGGCTGGAAGGTTCTTCACCGCTGTAATTATTCATTAGGAATATTTTCAGATTAATCAAATTATATTACAATGGATAACTTGAAAATAAAATACATTTAACAAATTTAAAAATATTATTTGGAACATAAAATTATCTGTTTTGAATATATCTTACATTTTCTTTATGGATTTTGTTCTAACCCTTTGTGCTCGAGAGGCGACTCTCAGTCGCCACGGTGTTCTATGGTGCAACTCCAGTGGCGAGTGAGAGGCGACAGTCCCTGTTTATGCTAGATTTTGACATCTCCAGTTAATGAGAGTGCAATATTGGTTCGTACATAGGTTCCTTAGGTCTTTATGTTCTTTGTTAGGAAACGTAAAATGTTGGACTTTAAAAGGGAGATCAAATATTTAATCTCAAATCCTTACGAAACTATGATTCTGACAACGTCTCCGATGTTAGTTCGGATTCGACTATCATGGCAAAAGTATTATAGCTTAGAAACTCTAAAAAAATGGTTTTCGGAAGTGAAATTAGCTCAAATGAAGATGAACTTAATTTTGAACTGTTGAAAAATGAGACCAATTATATTCAAGGATGCATCTTAGTAAATGCTTTATAAATTATCATACAAAAAAATAGAAAAATTAATATTATAAAATCATATTTTTAAAGATGTAAATATAGATAAATTATTAGAATATAATGTTTTTGTGAGTTAATTTGTATATAAAATCATTTTACGCTACCTATAAGACACGCATCATATATACGCTAAATCATCTGGATTTGCTGTTACGCTTGACGAAAAAAATCCTCGAACGCAAAAGGTTAAAATATATGTTTGAAATAAATTATGAAAATGAAGGAAGTACCTATCAGCAAGAGGAATATCAAATCTTGGATCTGAAGGTAGCGGCATCGAAGGGGTATTCAAAGAAACACTAGTTTCTGTGGTACTGGTATGGATTTGAAGGACGGATTCCAATTGCGGTTCTTCGATTATATGATGAGGAGACATCAAGACTCCATCCAGAATATTTGCAACGGTCCATTCGATTGATCTCGTCCCTCTGAGGTCTTCTACAATTAGATTGCGGGGGAATTGTGGAAACAGTTGCTGCACCTGTTTTAATAAATAATACAAAATTAATATTAGGATGAATGACACAGAAATCAAGTAAACATCTCTTTCTCCATTTGATTAATAAAAATGTGCGAATAAAATGGAAGTAAACTATATTTAAAATTATAATTTGATGTTAAATAAGTTCAATATGTAGCAGTCCTTGAATAAATGAACAGAACAGAATGAACCCAGTTTGAACCAGTTAACAGTAATAGAGTACCATTCAGAGTTCAGTGGATTCTAATATTAGATTCTAATAAAGATTCATTAGAATCTAATAAAATTGTCATTAGATTCTAATAAAATAATTACTACTGAACCATTGATGTTCTCCCAAAATTATAATGTATTAGTTTTCAATCATTAAAAATGTACGATTAACGCACCTGTCTAATCATAGTATCCATTTGCGAGTTGTTATGTGTAATAGTAGAAATATTCCCACGTAGTCTATTGTGGGAAACTTCAACGGAGAAGCTTGGTAACCAGGACACATATCTTGAGCCATCGAAATGAAAGAAATGATTCTCATTTCGTCTAGCTGGCGTTTGTAGTTCAGTTGATAATTCTTGTGTGTTTACAAGGTGGCTAGGTTGCATGTTTAAGGCAAGCCTACAAGTTGGGCAGGAAGTATCCTGTTCCAACCAAGACTGTAAACAGGAATTGTGGAAAAGATGAGCACAAGGTAGCTTTCTAGCTGTTTCCATTTTCTCCCAGCAAATGGCGCAGTTGTCTGAGTTCTCTGCTAACTCTTCCTGACTTGCCATTGGATAGCTAGAAATAAAAATATATAAATTTGTATAAAATTTTGTATAAAAATCCATAATCTCCTGATTACAATTATAAAAAGTGTGTACTTACTTTTGTTCCATATGATTTAATACAGCAAGATAGTTCCTGTGCTTTGTGATCTTGCGTTGTATCTCATAGAATAGATACCTAAGTTGCATACAGATTACAAGGGATGCCATGCTTAGGAATATGTTACTCCAAAGTAGCATGTGGACATGGTGAAGAAAATCTACAGCTAGCACTATTAATTCTGCTGTTAGATCTGTGTAGTAAGTTAGAGGACCTCTTTTGTCCCAAGAACGTTGCGAAGAGGTTCCAGCCCCTCGAGTATCATACAGATGAATTATGTATCGCACCATTACATGAATTGTTCTGACACCTAGTAAAATGCACTGTTAACAAGCAAATACATCATTAGAATTACATGGTTATAATAACTTCTATTCTGTTAGTGGAAAAGAATGAAAGTTACTAAAAAAAATTGAAGTATTCGAAGTTGTCACGAGTACTGTGATAAATGAAGAATTGTTTACTTTCACACAAGGGTTTACATTACCTCAGCTGCAGTGAAGACAAAGGTATTGAATGAAACGAAGAAGAACGCTGCAGCTGTGCATAGGAGTAACATGAAGGAGGATAATGCAAGAATAGTCGCGAGAAGTCCAAGAAGTTTCGCATGACTCCAACCTGGTGTTGTAGGCGAAAACGATAACTAGAAAATAATAATTAAAAGTTCTGTAATGTTTTTCATTATCTATGTATGTAAAATAATAAATTTTTTAATAATAATTAATATTAAATTTATAACTTATATTAAAATAGATTATTATTAATATTAATTCTTATTTTTATAATGCTTATCAATTAAATTAGGCCATGGACGGTAATTTGTAAAAATGATTTGTTTAAAAAAAGCAAATATTTTTTTATTATTCATTAGAATGATTAACTTATTTTTATGTAAATATTTGACTAATATGAAATTTTACTGTTTATATAATGACAATATTTATACAGAATATTATGTAACTTAACTAGACAATTTGATTAAAGCATTACTATTCTATAGTTAAAGATTATATAGATTCAAATAGAACAATCCATGTAATCCATATACTGGAATACGTCTAACTCTACTGTATCTAACTTCAGACGTATATTATTTAAATTAAGAGATTTGCGGAAATTAACGTGTACATTGAAAAAATGTTATGGAACATGTACTTTTTGCTCAATTATGTGATTAAATGCAAACAGAAAAATTATACATTACAATCTAATGATAATTGTAACAAAATTATTATAAAAAATATCTAATATCTTCAGTCGAATACTAATTTATTGACTTAACTTTAACTTACTGAATTGTACTTATTATTAACTATAATTATTAATTTGTAAAATATATCATTAATAAATCTGAAAAATAGCTTTATTTACGTATCAAAGTTTAACTAAATAAATATTGGAGTAACATGCTTTAAAGAATTAAAAAATGGCACGCATGAGACAGATCAAGGAAAATTGAATGTCGTCTAGCTGTGGAGAGGTATAACCTGGTTACCTCTATTCGATTATACTAACGGGATTCACGCTAATTCATTGCATAACGGAGCCGAGATTCTTTGTCTTTATACTAAAGATTCAGACCACTCTGCGCGCCAAGATATTTGTTTTTTTTAAATCTTTCAGTACTATTACTGAACAAATTTTCAGAATTTTGGCAAAAATACGAAGAATGATTTTTAAATATAGATAACATACATTATATTTATTTACTGTAGTTTTGTAACATTTATAACCTTGTCATTGTTTTATTGAACATTTTCCTGAAGTATAAAATATGTAAAATGTAAATGGGCGACCATATATACAGTGTGGACCAGTTAAATGGAGTCATCTAAATATCTGCGTTATTTGTTGTTGCATGAAAAACTTTTCAAGAAAAAGTTGCACTGTTTCAAGGAGCACGTATAATATTGAAAATAGTCTTTCCTAATGATCCTTTTTTTACGAGGTCTCAAGGTCACTAGTATTTATTTGTTGATAATCCTATATTTATTTTTAGATATTCTTGTAGAAAGTGAAAAAATAAATTCAACTACCAATAGGACCATACCATTTCTATCGTTTAGTTTTAAAATATTTCCATCTAAATATATACAAATTTTATGTGGTATCTCGGGTTACGCGATACCGTGATTTTTCACGTTCATATGTAGGCATAAATATTAGTTTCAATCGCAAGCGATAGGGCAGTGCATAATCGTTTAGCTTGATGTTTCTTTGGTAAAGCCTTTTCTTGTAAAGATTGATGCCTTTCACCATATATCAGTACAATATCTACTTCTTCCTGTAGTATGTAACGCATTTTGTTAAATTCAACAGTCCCAATAGAACTAAAGATATACTAAGCGATCATCTACTGCCTTATCGCTCGTCATTGGAGATGATATTTATGTTTACGTACGAACGTGAAGAATCGGTATACTGCGTAATTTGAGATACCGTGTGCATCGAGATATCACGCAAGATTTCAATACATACAGACGCTAATATCTCAAAACTAAACGATCGAAATGTATAGTTCTATAGTTCTATAGGGCAACGAATTTGATTTTTCACACTCTACGAAAATATCCAAAAATAAACGAAGGATTTTCAATAACAAAAAAAAAAAAAAAATACTAGTGACCTTGAGATTTCACCAAAAAAAGAAGATCACTGAAACAAAATTATTTCCAATATTCCATGTGCTCGTTCGAACAGTGCAACTTTCTTCTGGGTAGACTTTTTTATACGACAATAAATAATGCAGTATTCATGCATAATGCGATCTGTGCTCTAAAAAAAGTATGGGAGTTGGTAAGAGTTGGAAATACGTAAGCCAAGTCCTTCTTCTAGACTGTAAAGTCGAAAAATAAACAGAATATATACATATATATATATATATATATACACATATATGTTTATATAGGGTGTCTGGTAAATGGCAGTACAATCGGTCATTGAAATTCACTATGAATTGAGACATGATCGAGTATATGTGTACCGAAAAGATTTTTGTACTAGATGTGCTCAGAAACTGAGCCTTAAATGAAAAAATCTTATCCTTTCTTTTCAACTTACTTTTTAATGTAGAATCATTCCCTGGCCGGTTGTACTAATATATACCCTGTATAAAAGGACGCCTCAGGGTACCCAGGAAATGGAACGAAATAAAAGACTGGAAAGTTCGTTGGGTAATATAAGGGCCAATGACCTCTGAAGCGACTTCTTCAAGGGATACTGCCTGTGATGCCAAGGGCACATAGCAACCCATCCTCAGCAGAAAATAGAATACATACATACATATATACGTATGTATATAAACGTATAGAGTATCTTTATTACATGTGCGTTCAACGTGGAAGAAAGATACTGAGGATTTTCTAGAAGTACATATACAGGGTGGTTGGTAACTGGTAGTACAAGCGGAAAGGGGATGATTCTACGCGAAAAAGAAGTCGAAAATATAGAATAAAAATTCTTTTTTAATTCTTTCTTTTTTTTAATTTTTTTTTTAAATCTACAGTGAGATCCGTTATAACGAGACGTAATAAAGTGCACGCGTACCGAGCGAAAATTCAAAGTCGATTTTCTCGAAAACAAAGCCTCGAACGAAAAATTTTTATTCTATATTTTCGACTTCTTTTTTCGCGTAGAATCACCCCCTTTCCGCTGTATATACATATATATATATATACATCTGTATATACATATATATACACCTATTCCTTTATATTCCTTTCGATAACTGGCCAGATAAGAGCGCTACTGTAATTTCAAGATTATTGCTGGCTACTTGTTTGACTCGTCGAACGTGTAACTTCTCACGTCGCTAGTTAAACCAAATAAACAAGCGAGATTGATTCATCGCGGAAATACACGAGAAAGATATAGACAGAAAGATACTACGTAGCATATGTGCCTACCAGAAAGACAACACAATACAGATCTGTCGAGAAATTTCGCAAGATGTCGTTTTGGGGCACGTGCCAACTTTACCGACGCGTGCGTTCCGAATTCACGTTCCTGTTTAAAATGTGCTAAGATATTCAGCAATCTCTCTGAGTTTACTACGATATTTATTGTACGATATGGCTTTATCAAGGTCTTCCGAATGAACAAAATTTAAGAAGTTGGAATTCGATGGTAATGCCAAGTCTCAGAATTATCTCTTTAATGACATTATGATCATTTTTCCTATGTTATAAGTTGTTTTCAAAAGTTTGGAGTACTTTTTAGACGAAGCAAATTTTGTTGTATATTTTCCTGCGAAATAAGAATAACATAAACGTCATATCTTAACGTAATTGATTACAGTTTCAATGCTATAAGTAATATAAGTAATAGTAATATCATAAATGGAATATTTATATACTTTAATTTCTTTTAAAATCCTAATATGCTCTAAGCTTTAGCTTCGAACTTTAAATAGAGATATACTGAAAACAAATATTTTATCAATATTTTTTCCCAATAACAATATATCTAAGGATTGATTTAGAGGAATTGAAAATACTTGCTGCTTTAAGAAAAATTTAGAGCATCCTGGGAAGTGTTTAATGAAATTTGGATCACGGACAGGGTCAGCTCAGCAGTTGTCAGCAGACAGTATGTCACTTACGTATTCGAATCGATCCTTGCATAGTTGACTGAGGAGACTTAGGAAGCCAAGCGCGGTGAACCAAGCCCACCACAGTAGCACCTCGTCCATGTACTGCACATTCAGCACGCCGAATACGAAGATAAATTTGTAGAACACGAAGTTCCAAAACTTGTCCTTTAGGTGTTGCCTTTCGGAGACTCGGAGCTCGGCGAATACGAGCTTTTGAATTGTTTTACCCAGCAGAATTAGCACGCAGTACGCCATGTTGATTAAAGTCTATAGAAAATAACAACAAAGGATATTTTAAGCGTAAAGATTAGCACAATAGAAATAGGTATATCATCGATATTAAAATTATAAATTAAATTATATTGTATATATATAAATAATTATATAAAATATATATTATATACAGAATGGTTGGTAACTGGTGGTACAAGCGGAAAGAGGGTGATTCTATGCGAAAAAAGAAGTCGAAAATATAGAATAAAAATTTTTCGTTCGAGGCTTTGTTTTCGAGAAAATCGACTTTGAATTTTCGCTCGGTACGCGTGCACTTTATTACGTCTCGTTATAACGGATCTCACTGTAGATCGCTGTCTCGGTGGAAAAGTTAAAAAAAAAAAGAAAAAAGATAATTAAAAAAAAAATTTTTATTCTATATTTTCGACTTCTTTTTTCGCGTAGAATCACCCCCTTTCCGCTTGCATCACCAGTTATCAACCACCCTGTATATAAATTAAAATATTAGAATATCGTAATTAGCAAACTGCGGACTGTTATGCATTTATGGGAGATTAAAAAATTCAATATTATACAAAACACGTATCGTTGCAGTGCGAGGGATCAAGTTCACGCGAACATTTTGTCGAGATTATCTGATAGAGGAACGCGTGGATGAATGTGTAATGAAAATATATTTAAGTAAGTATAAATAGAAGAATGGGTACAAGTATAAGTACAGTGTAAATTAAATCCAGATCGGCGCGCTGGCAGCGTTACATTAGAACAGAGTTTCGAAGCCATCGGGTTATGGGTATTTTTATAATTACGAAAATTGACCTGTCTATATCCCGCTGCATCATTTGTGCAAGGCATGTTGCTAAAAAGGCTATGAGGCTGAGAAACCCTTCAAATTGATTTACTATTAGACAATACTTAAATGGTAAAATTAAACAATAAAGAAGATGTTGAGTTTTCCTAGAAGTGAGAATTACTTCACACTTTTACTCGACCGCCTCAAAGTGCAATATAATGCGACAGACAGTTCGGAAAGAGACACAAGATAGGGGCGTAGATTTGTAAATGCGTATTTACTTGAGGAAGTCCTCTACTGCGGATTGATGATATTAGAAACGATGTTTTCAGTTCGGAAAGTCACTAGGTGTGGACACTGGAATTTCCTGATTTAGCATTTATTCGAGGTGGAGGAAGTAATTGGCGAGTGCACGTTACAAAGAAGGAGAAACTCCAACTTCTACGTATCGGTCACATCAAGGTAGCGACAGTCCTTGAGGAGACCACGTGAGACGCTCGAGTGTCCGATTAACAGTTTGTGAATATAATGATAAATGTGTGATAAAAGTGATTAACTTTAAGAAAAGGAACAAAATACGCTAATTCAAAAAATTTCCATATCGTTTAAACTATTTCCAAAGACTAGATGGCTTTAGAATCTTATTGTTGCGCTGTAACAAGCATAATATAAAAAATTATATCAAATATCCAGATTATAGTACTTTCTGTAAAACATGATAGATAGAACAATCTTGGAGGAAGCAGTTTTTCAATTATAGTTTCAAAAATAGGAATCCGCATAAAGATCCGCGGTCTAATAATTAGTAATGGGATTAAGTTCAACGTGTAAGTACTTATAAATTTGACTCGAATCGTGCAAATACTTCTTATAGTCACTGTGTATAGAAAATACTATATGAAAACGCCCCTCTGACTTCACTAAAGAAATGAAATAGACAAACTCGAAGATAGTATTCCGGTGAGGGTAGCTATCCACATATTATTTAACAATAAAGTTAGAAAAAATTTACCGAACGTCCAGCTGGACAAATTGTAAAGTACAAATTAAATAAATAACTAAAAAAAAAAAAAAAAAAAAAACTGTGAATATGACAGGAAAATAACCAAGAAGAGTGGATAATTTCTAAAATGCTATGAAACATTTCTGTGTCTTTACCAAGGAAGGCAAATTAGAAAGAAATTCATTTGCAGTTGGGTCACATGTGACTATCACATGTGTAACTTCCAAGGTTACAAAAAGGCACAGGGAAAGATTCTTAAAACTGAAGAGAAAGAACAAAAATTGGGAACGTTAGAGAAAGCCGTATAATGAAACTTGAAGCAAATACGGAATAAATATCTTTGAAAAGCTTATTGCGTTCTTTGGCTTTTCTATTGCTTAAAAATTCTCTTTTTCTTGCTCTAAGAGGTAACTTAACAAAATCTAATGTATCTTAATCTAACTTAGATTTTAAAAATATACACTGAAGGTAGCATTAAATATACTTTCACGTAGATCTTTGAAACCAAAGCTGAACGTCACTTGTGTACATACATATGTACATGAAATCGTGCGGGACATTGACCTTGACATCTTTTCAGATCCTACCAATCAATGATGTCGCTCTACCGTAAATATTTATTAGAATTTTTTACACTCGCAACTTTAAACACTCTTTGTTTTCACTTTGTTTATTTATCGGTAGTCTTGATTGTATCAGGAGAATTCTTTCCCTTTGGCAAAGAAGATAGGAAGTAAGAAGCAACGTCTGGTACAAGTCGTATAACAACAACGTTTCTGTTTGCCAAACCGACTTGAAAGGACAGATAATTTTAGTTTCAACCGAAGCATCGGTTATTTCAATCTTTAAATTTGATTCGAGAATGTGGAATAATTTATTAGCCTGAAACGATTATTTTATAGAGAATTAAGATCGCAGAATGGTTTCACATAGATTTGACATTGTAGGGAAATCTATTATACTTTTAATATCGAGAATTAGTTGTATTATTAGTTGTACATTTTTCTGAAACATTAAAAATCGTTTTTGGTCGCTAAAGTGGAAACAACATTGAAGTATAACCGTAACAGGGTTAGCAGTTTAGTGATTGGTAGTGAATGGCCTGGCAGATTCAAACTTTAAAGAAACAAAATTTCATATGTACCGATCTAATAATAAAAATATATCTGATTCGCTATAAAATTTCAACGCTTCGTATTTTTCATTCATTTTTAACTTATTACAATTATATTTGGTAAGCATCCGTCCGAGTTAGATTTACATACTAATTTATAAGCCGAAATTGATTATTCTATGCATGTAAAGGCCACGTATGCCATATGTACTGTACGGTAATATTATTTATTTATTTATTATTGCTTAGTCCGTGCCTTTCGGCTCTGGACGAACTTTCGGTTTTACATCTCTTATACCTATTTCGCTACTTCTATATCTACCTCCCCTTTTAACCATTCTATTATATCGCACTCTACTGTACGGTAATATTGATTACAAATACAAACGTCCAGTTTTGTCCGTGTTGCATAAACTATAATTATTATGCTGACATTTTTCTATCTGCGGATGCATTTTCTTTCGCGTTTCTCATATATCAACGTCAAACAAAAACTAAAAGAAGAACGAAAAAAAGAGTCAGCAACGATTTGTTAATCCTGACATTGATTATCCTTGTAGATCTCAATATCATTTATGCCCAGTCATCGTGTGGACGCGCTTTTTTCCTAATTATTTGCTTCCTTAAGTCTTTAGGGACTAACATTAACTGTACATTTTGCATTGCATATTTCCGGGGGAAAAAACTATTGGAATATACATAAGATGATTTATAAATGTGAGGTAAATTGCGATTTATTCCTCTTAAGACACGACAAATGCTTGAAATCATTAAGTACATCGGTCATAATTTTATATTCGTCCAAAAATTTGTAAAAGAAGAGCTATTCGTACGTATTATAAAAAGAATTATTTTATTTTTGGAAGCTTGAAACAGTAAAAAAATTATATACAGATGCAAACGATCCAGCTTACTCACTGAGAGTTAATGTAAGCCATATTTAAAAAATAAAACGTGTTTTTCTTAAAGCACACGGTTTCTAGTATAATAACATAAAAACAGGTGGAATTACACGGAATTATTTTTCGCATTTGTTACTACGCGCGTAAAACGATGGCTGCGACTTCATTTGCGAAAATATGTAAGCATAGTTACATATCTTATGTTAAGTATATGAAGTCATAGATGATAGAGTAATTGCGTACGCTTGTAACTTTTACCCACATCGACGAACGAGAAACGCGTGTTTAATACAATATTCGAAAGGTTAATGACACCTAAAAAATTCCACGTTCCTTTGTAGGTCGGAACCTTACATCAGAAACATCAAATTTGTTGACGTTATAGTAGACGTGATCGTACTTTCTATTTTTCTTTTACAAATTTTTTTTTAATTTTGGAAGAATATAATATTACAGTATCGGTTATCAGAATTATTGGAAACATTTTAGTCGAACTTTTTATCGGAAAAATTAATAATCTGTCTCGTTAAAAAATAAATGAAAAATTTGTCGAAAGAATATCGTTATACAGAGTACGATAAAGAATTTAGAACTCTTTAAACTTCTTTTATTGTTACTTTGTAGAATTTGAAGTGCATCTCCGAACTTTTCTCCGTGCCTTAAGTATCATTAAAAAAACTGTGTCAAGATATATTATTAGAAGTCGATATTGCTTGTTGAGTGTTCAAGGGTTATTGGTTCTCCTTGCATCTTCAGATTGGCAAACTCAATTTATGTCGTGTTAGGCGAATTTTTCCGGAGGTATACATTTTATCACTGAAATAAGTAAATTAATCAAGTTATAATCTATATGTTAATTATAAATTTATTATAAATCTATATAATAATTCTATGATTATTGTCCCGGAATTTGTCTGTTTTACTTTATTTTTCGCTAGAAAACTTACATAGTAGCGTATACGTGCAATAGAATACTTTCGTAACCTGACACTGTGTGATAGAGAGCGAGAAAGGATACGTTTCGAGAAACTGAAAACGGGACTAGTTGTATGCCTGTGGTGAGACAGATCGTTTACTTACTCAGAAACGACGCATTTATCATGGTAGTAACACCAGGAGAAAGGAGAAAGTTCGCTAGTTATGGAATAGTCGATATAAATTGTCCCTGAGGGGACACGTACTCATTGGCCACGTGTTCTGCTACATTTCGTTCAATGCGCGTGATACATATTCACTGGATGTTATTGGCTTCTAAAATGGACGCACTGCTTCATTACTTTCGTACAAATAAAATGATTAAAGATGGCTGTATAAAGTAAAAAACATTTCTCTTTCGTTTCTTATTCTTTAAGTGTATTAGATTGTCCGAAAAGTTTTTCTCGCTTTATAAGTAAATAATAGACGCACATTTTTCCTTTTATATTATTTTACTGAGTTATGTATGACTCATTTTGTAGTAATAGAAGAAAATATAAAACAGAAAATGTCTATTATTTCCTTATAAAAACGAAAGAAACTTTTGGGATAACTTAATGTTATTAACGTACTATAGGTTTATACGTCATATATAACCTTAATATTCTATATATATATAATATATATAATATAGAATATATATAATATATATAATATAAAACAAAAAATGTCTATTATTTCCTCATAAAAACGAAAGAAACTTTTGGGATAACTTAATGTTATTAACGTACTACAGGTTTATACGTCATATGTAACCTTAATATTCTATATATTAAGTCAGTGATTCGAATGATATTAATTGAAATAGATAAACTCAACGTAATTATGTGTCTATCTAAGTAAAAGTGAATATTAATTTTGGAAAAAATTCCGGTATGTTCTCAGTATTTGTAGAAGAATATCTAAAATATACAGGGTGGCTAAATTTTTTCCGGCGATATAGTTATCGGTACAGTCTAGAAAGGAATGTACAACCAACTTTTTTATCGTTTGTTAAACTTCTATCGATAGGAATGGTAAAACGGAATTTAGAAACGGAATTCTACTTAGAATTGTAGAAATAATACCGCGACATCTTTTGATTATTGTCAGATATAAATATTCCTAACCTATCCATTCTATTTATTTCTTATGGTACCGGTCGTATTTCGTGTATCTTTTCTTTCTTTGTTACGTATTTAACGTAATTTTGTATGTTACATATATTTGTGTATTTAACAACATTTCCAATGACATACATTTATATAACATCTTTTTCTTATCTTGACTTATGAACGTACGTTATAAAATGTACCGACAACGTTTGGCCGGAAGAGGCTGAGTCATTCCGTATATTAAATGAATACAATTAATATATAGGAAAGAAACTATTCTTTTTTGTTTCCTTTTTTTAAATATTCTTCATGCACTATGCAAGAATTATAGAGAAGTATTTGATGTTATCTTAAATCTGTCGTTAACTTCTTAGAATATGTTTAATGGTAGAATTATTCTTTTTCTGATGTAGTAAAAATGATTTTGAATCGCTTGTTGAATTTTTATGTCAATATTTGTCTTGATTATTTTCTAAGACGCAATTTAAGCTCTTGTTCGTAATAAGAACATTGGTAAAGCGTAACCTGAACTCAAGAATACTTCCGGATAAGAGCCTTATCTTTCATATCTCACGTTCATGTTCTAATTATGATTGCGTGAAAGTTTTGCACGTAAATACGTGAATATTACACCGTCCGAACGTATAAAATTATCTTACCTTGTTGTGACTTTGCGAGTTCCGTGTTATCAAATACAGGCAAATAAATACATAGATGAACACGACTGGATATTACTTTATAGTAAATAGTTATTTTTTTAACACGTCGAAACGCAAATATCTAAATACATACCAGTTCGTATGTTAAGATCACAGGAGAAATATACATATATGACAAGTACATACATATTTTTTTCATCTTTTGTTACTTAATTTTGGTAAGTGTCTTGATAATTACAAAGGGTAGTTCGTATCGGATTCTACGCTTAAAAATGCATAAAAATTCACAGTGCGTCGATAAATACACTTCGAATCGGAGTTTGGTCAAATTTTTATTCGGATAACGTGAAAATAAGGGATAAAATCACGATTTTACTATCTGTAAAAACAAAAAGCCTAAGACCAGTCATTTCGACTGGTAGTTCTAATATTAAAACTATGATAATAATGAAGTCCATTTCTCCCAGGAATATGCTACATTTTCATAAGAGTAAATGGAATCTCTGTGTTTGAGGGCATCAGACCGAAAACCAAATTCGTGCGACTGAATCGTCGTGTACCACTTACCCAGATGCAGATAGGCTCGTCGAGCATGCACTCGAGCAACTCCTTCATATACATCGCGGAATCCCTCGGATCGAAGTCGATGTTGTTGGCTGAGTCATTTTCAGAGTCCACGTAAGTCTGAGTGATCTTCCATGCCGGGTCTTTGATGATTTGAACGGCATAGTATATCGAACAGGATAACACGCCGAAGCTTATTGCCGTATACAGCCGGAGATTTGGCATTGGAAGCCGGTCCAAGAATTCTATCGGCATCTTAGCAGTTCTTGCGATTTACTGCTTCCTACGAACACATTTACGATCTATATTGATATATTTGATTTTGTCATAATTAATGGATGTGAAGTTATATCGAAAAAGATTGTTATTACTAAATATTATTATATATATGTATATCGTTAATGGAGATTTCGTACACGCAGCGCATTAATTGGGGAAAAGGCTAGATGGAAAATAATTATACACTAAAATAAAAATTAAAATATGGTGTCAATATGTTAACTAGTTAATTGTCTTTTACGAGTATACTTGTCATAGCTTACTTTTTGCGACACATTTTAGGTACACACATTTCCAAGAGTTCGAAAAATTGATCAAATGTACAGCTGGACAAATTGTAAAGTATAAATTAAATAAAAAAGGAGAACTATTTCCAAGACATCGGCAACAGCTAATTGGTTAAATGATTATCCTGTAAACTATATGCAAAAAAAAAAAAAGAAAAAAAAAGTGCGATCAGATCCGAGAGTGTTAACTGTAATTTAAGGTAATATATACAAACTCGTAATTTACTCTTGCAAATACCGTATATTAATATGTATATTACGTGTATTACACCAATTTAATATTTTAATGCGGAGCTCTTGCAAAATCATAAAGACATAAAAACTCGTTTTCCTTAATACTAACCTTACCTGGTCAAATGACCGATTTCAAAATTTCGCTTAAAATTGTATATTCGTTGTTATTTCTTTTGTTCATTTAACTTTATGTAAATTCTTATATTATATGACTAATTAATTTCTCAATTTTTGTTAATATAAAAATTTACATAAAGTTAGACGAATAAAAGAAATAACAATGAATGTACAATTTTAAATTAAATTTTGATATCGCTTATTTGACCGGGTTCGCTAAGTGTTAAAATCGTTATATTTATATTGTAGCAGCGAATGGTTACTTTAATTTAATACGAAAGCTATTGATGCGAGGATATTTAATTCGAACAATTACATATTCTTCTTTCTGGTTTCATTTCTGAGTAACGATTGATGATTCACTCCACTGATTCATTGCGCCGATTATGGATGTACATACTTATTTCAAGTCTCTGTATGACGTATGACATTTTCCTAAGTTGCATGTTATTCAATGAGGTCAAGTAAAAGATAAGAGAAATCGTTCGTTTAAATGATAAATATAAATATAATAATGTTAGTTTTGTTGGTATTTTTTCTTATTCGATGTTAATATATTTCCACACAAATTTACCTAATACGCGAGCACTAAGTACAGGCGAGAGGATACGTGACGTGTCTGAAAGAGGCAGCGAGTGCCTTTCTAGCCGGGACGCGTAGCAGGAAAAAAGCGCGAAAGCGATCATTGCTCTCTCAATCTGAGGCGGTGCACTGTTTCAACCGAGCTAATTTTAGCCGAACAAACCTCATATTCTACTTTTATAGGAAAAAAGGAGTATTTAATAATACATTAATATCTAAATTAACGATACTTGACAAACTCTCAAACTCAATTTTCTCGAAAATGAAGCGCCATATGAATAAATTTTATTCTATATTTTCCAGCTGTTTTTTCACGTAGAATCATTCTATCGTCGATTATGTCACAGTTACTGCTCTGTACAGTTACGTGGTTGTCGCACATGTTGCTATACACTTCTTCATTATATAATCCGTCAGTTGCAGTCGAGGGATGACTCACTTAAAGTGAGGAACAGTTCGTTCCTTTATGATCTTCGAAAGTTGTTATACAAGTGGAAGCTCCGTATATTTAAACCGGTTAAGCGATCTCTGTAATGCAGTAATTTTTACCTTTGTTTCCTCTATGAAAATAATACTCCGTATTTTCACTGTTATTACCGTGTTGTTTCATGTTCAAAATTGCTACGTGCCGGTCGATGGATAGTGGCGATGCGCGAATATTACAAT
The DNA here is from genome assembly GCF_040668555.2 of Bombus flavifrons. NCBI lineage: Eukaryota > Metazoa > Arthropoda > Insecta > Hymenoptera > Apidae > Bombus > Bombus flavifrons. Next base: position 5,023,927 of record NC_138457.1, on the reverse strand, counting down.
GTGTGCGCGCCTTTATGAATGGTTAACCTCCGAATTTAGATACAGTAATGTAGTATACTTTGTTATCAACCGAATTTCCAATGATGCAACGCATAAAATACAAACCACATGCACTTAAATACGCATTAAGAAGATTGCATAAAAATTTGAGAAGTTGCATGTGTACCAACTTAATGATGATGATAAACGGAAGGTCGTCCGCGGGGCATCTCGCGGATAATTTACAGACTCTCGTTAGAAATCACGAATATTTTTATTAATGAATGACTCTCGACACGTATTATCGTGCTCTCGATGATTAAATGTTTAACGGGAAGCAAATAAGTGCGGCGCGGCGTTTCGTATGTTTTTTAATCGGATAATGAAACTGTGTTTTCAAATATATTCTTGCTTCGTGAATATAGCAATTTATCGTTGATTTCTATATTTTATAGACTATAGAATTCGTCCGTAGTTAGAATTAAATATTTCTATATTAAAATTTGAATTATTTTTTAATCGAAGAGTAAAGCCATGTTTTATGTTTTTGCCATTATTATATATGTATATTTGATATTTACGTTCAATAGTATATTTGTTTTTGAATTGTTATTATATATTTATTAATACTATTGAATTATTACAGTTAAATGTTAAAATTTTCATTATTAAAGTAGTTACATATAATTCCTAACAAAAATAATGTTGACTTAAATTTGCTTTTAGAGAGATTATGCTTTAAGTGTTTACTGAATATATTTATTAATCATTAATACTTTTCTTTCTTGTTTATACACTAGAAGCACATAAATGTATTAATTATTGTTTGCACGTGATAAGATAAGTAGAAAACCTTCTCATGTTAAGAAGTTATATGTGATATGTGTTTAAACTTTGTTCCATAAAAAGTTATTGGATATACTCGTACGTACATATCTTTATATCGCGAACAATATCCTGTTCGATAAATTCGTTGTCTAGAGAACGTTAAATCTAAAAGAGAAACTAAAGTATCCTTGAAATTTCACAACCACGTTATCAACAGAAAAATGTTCACCCACATGAATTTTGTTAACTATTTTAGAATATGTTAAATATTTTGTTAATCAGATATTATGATTTTCTAGTTATCCATATATTACCTGATTGATTCAGACGAGAAAACATATATTTATTTACATTGTCGACTCCTTGTTTATAAACTTAACCTGGATCAACTTTGGATTCGCTGTACCAATATTTATTAAGAATTTAATAATATTTCTATTTCCTTGTTCATTTATACTTTTTACTCATTCATTAATTTAACTGAGTATTAAATTGAACAGAAATTTTTAACCACAATTTTTCAATTAATGAAATTTTTTAATTTTATCATTTTTGTTTATTAATTTTTTATTATCTAATTCTTTTAGTTATTTTAATTCTACGTAATTCATATTTATCTTCTTTTTATTAATTCTTGTGCTTAATACTTTCGAATTTTGTGTATTCTTCCATTCACCATTTTAATTGATGAAAAGCGCTTATTCCCCGCAATTTTAAAGAAACATATATTCAACTACATTTTAATAATTCGTATACTTAAATTTATGGAATATTAAGTACTTCACCATTCAACCTTTTGCTCTGCTTTCTTTTCCTCATAATGGTTAGTTCCCTTACATCAGTTATCCATCCCAATGGTTCTATTTTTCCAATTATATGTATTATAAACTAAGTAATTGGGATACAATGTCAATAAATGGATATATTATTATATGTAAATTACAAGTTCGAAATTTTGCTCTATTCAAACTATGTGTAAGCATACTGCATTTGCCATATAAACATAAATCATACCTGGGTTAAAGCAACTAATAAGTAAATAAATAATTCATTATAAAATATTAAGTGACAGATTAAATACAATGAACCATACTCGATATCATGTTCCTATAAAAAGACGCTCTATCGATACAGAACAAGTGGACTCACCTGAGATTGATGATTGAACCACGTTGTCCTTAATCCATCACCGAAATGAAAGACGGTACTTCCGAAAATGAAGACTCGTGTCGACACTTAACGCATATCTGCACTGAATTTGTGAGGAAAATAAAGGTAAGAATACCGCGGAGAAAAGAGAAACCGGAAGGCTACTGAAAGTAAGACTTTCTCGGTCGAAATCATCCACCAGTTAACAGCACACGCGGCTCATCATGGTTTTACATGGTATACGTACAAGAGAAGTCCACGAATTAGTTCTGTTCGAACGTATCTCGTGCTGGCGAACCGCTTGTTTCACTCTCGTTTCTTTAGGAGCAGCTTGAAGATATTATTGCGACACAATACGACACAATGTGTCACGACAACTGCAGTGCTCGAGACCGCTGAGGAGACTTACTGACTGCACAGTCGATAAAGAAGTATCGATTGATATAAGTAACGAAAAGTGGGGGTTGACTAGGTTAGGTTCACCACTTGGCCGACCTTATCAATATTGCGCGCGAAAATGTGAATCCTTTCTTAGAGTTATAACTGGTGATTTTTTAGTAAGAACTAATGACTTTTACTAATGATTTTTTTTATTCTTGAAATTAACGCTGTAACATACACTGTACGTAGAACAGTAATATTAGAAGTATTGCATAAAATATACGGAGCTTAAGAAAGAAATCAGAAATATGTTATTGACTCCAAAAATTTAAAAATGTAGGATTAAAAATAATTACTGGGATCAATATTATGAGTTGCGCAATCATTTATTATATCACATTATTTTCATATAATTTGGATGCAATGTAAATTAATAATAATAATATTTATTTAATTTACATTACAATTTAATTAATTATAATAATATTTTTTAAGAAACAAAGCTTTTGTATTTAGAAGTTTTGATTTGGAATTGATATATAGTATTAGATTTAACTAAAATAAATAAAAATTTAATTTAAAATAATACTGAAATTTAGTTTAGCTTAGTTGATAAAATTCACTGCCCTGTAATTACCAACAATCGATACTATATCTTTGACTGGACAAATACGCCACCTTTCGAACGTTTCAAGAATTCTATGATCAACAGTTTTGAAGCTGCAAAATATCAAAATATGTTCAAATGCAAACACAAAATATCAAATATCATAAATAAAATTGTTAGAGATATCCGTTTTCATCTTTTATTTTGCAATAGTTGATAAGTAATATTTGGAAAAATGATGATTAATATATTTCTTGAAAATATTACGTTTTGCTAAATTAAATAATATTAAACCTAAATGTTAATACTTTTTGTTCCATATTTTACTTTGGATATTGTATATATATGGATACTATCAGGGGCGAACTGGCCATCGAAGGGTTAAAAGATGAACTAAAGATAGAGGGTCATGTTCGTAATCTCCCGCTAAAAATTGAAGTCCTAGTTCGTCCCTGGTTACTAGTTCCTATATGTATTAATATGATTACTAGTCTAAATATGCAACAGGTTATAAACATTTTAGAAATGTTCCAAGCTTACAAAATATTTAATTACTAATCTATTCTGCTACGGACATAAATTACATATGTACATCCTGCTATATAATTATTGATATAAATGATATATTGTGCACAACATATTACATTATATATTTATCATAGAATTACAGATCGATATCGCAAACAATACGAAGGCGTTATAACATTTTTAGAAGGTTTTTAATTGCAAACAATTTTTTGTCGAATAATCATTTCACAATGATTAGAGCGAATTATCGTGTTTATTTGAGTGACGATAGAAAATTTAATCTATGATATAAATTGCTTTTAATGGCTAATACCTTTCTAAGGACATGTGGTATAATCCTGACATTCGTTGTATTAAGAGATCGAGTACTTCGCGCAAATAATTTTAGAACACAATTTTAAAATACAAAAATTTGATTCATAGTTATTAATGTCATTTATTACAGACAAAGCGATTTGCAAGGTTAACTATTCATTAACGGGTTATGATATATTAAAGAATATTGGAACTTTTAAACTAAATTACATTTTTCATCAATTTACTTTATTTAATAACATATGTACATTCTTTAAATATTTTAATACATATATTCTTCCGTTTTATAGGACATAGCACATGAAAGAAAATTGTTATTCTGAAACGATCAAGTTTCCAATAATTTTGTCGTGCTTGTTATGAAAATTAGCAAGAACGTAGATATTCATTTATTTATTCAAGGTAGACGACTCGTTATTTTTTGCACGACTTTTTCTATCGGTCGTGTTAGAATCGTCGAAGATAGGGCACTGCATAAATAGAAAAGCTACGTAAAGAGATATAATTGAAGTATTTAAAAATTACACGTAAGTGGAGAAATATGAAACTAAGTAAGAAATATTGTATTAAATTCAATTATAATAAATTGAAATTATAATTATAATATAAATTAATCAATTATAATAAATTGTAAGTTTTTCAAATGTGAATTGTTTTGTGTTATTTTTATTATTAATTATAGCGATAAGAATAATCTTCAAAAGTCATATTTTATTTGTTATCAACAATTCCTAAAAACCGTTGAAGGAATTACCTGTGATAACTGCAAGTTATTAACTGCATAATTTCTCGTAATACAGCTACTATTGTTTATTATAAAATAAGATCAATTTATATTCGCATATATGCATTATGTCTTAAATTACCTTATTATTAGCTGGGACTACAATAATAATAGAACAATAAAATTAAAGAATTTTTCGGATAATTACAGATTGCAATGAAAATATTTTGAACAGTAAATTTCTCTGCTATAACAAAAATGCAATGACATAATGGTGTCTTTAGTAATAAATAGGATCGACACGAATCAATTAATAGGATTAAAGGAATACCACTAAATTTTCTCCATTAATTTAGCTTTAGTTTCTAAATGGTCTCATTACCCTTATAAAGTTACTATAGTGATATAGCAACTTGTTAAGGAGAAACATATAAAGTTATTTTTAATTGTTTCGAGACACTACACTTACACATATACACTAAATATACATATAACATACAACATTGTTTAACATACATGTAGATAGAATTCATTAATTATAATTATAAATGTCTACTTTGTCTGTAATGTCTTCTTCGAATGAAAAAAATTCGTTGAAATCTTGATCTATTATCAACAAATTAAATTTAACAAATGTTCATGTTAATGATTCTAATACAACACCGCCATATTAATCAATAAAATTTCAGTACATATATACGATACCCTGAATCATAAAATCTTATATCCTTTTTTAAACAATCTAAATCAGCCAACATCGACACAAGCAGGTCATAAACGTGTTTCATCTTGCCTGCAACAAAAATTAATCTGATATAGCCTTAAATGCAACGCTGAGTATGTAAACATTGTTCCACATGCGATCGTGTAAATTCATCGGTAGATACTAATTCAATATTACGTAGAAGCTGTTCAATTGATATTCGTGCACAGCACACGTGACGCTCGACTGCGTAGCGTTCTAGCCATTCTAGCGAACGTACATATATGCTCTAATGAGATGTCCAAGTGAAACGTGGACAGACGGAACAGGAAACCAAATGACATTGTCCCCACGCGCGCAACTTAAAGGCGCGTCGAGTGCCGGCGACGGTCGACGCAACAGTAGTGCGATTGCTTTCTGGCTGATCGGATTCACCTGCCGTGAATCGATACTGCGCATGCGCACGATTCGCTTCGTTTTGCCCGCGCCGTGAATTGACGTAGCGCCAGCGCGTAGTGTCGTTTCATTTCGCGCGCCGTAAGTCGATGTTGCGCATGCGCGTCATGCCGTGAGTTGACGGTGCGCTTGCGCGTATCGCCATTATTTCTTGTGTATTCATCGGCCTCGTCGCATACGACAGTGGATTTGTTTCACTATTAACAAGATATGACGGGGACCACGCGAACGACGAGTGAGAATGAATTACGCTCTTTTTTCGTCCTTTTCTGGGAAAACGATTGCCTGCTGCCAATGGTACTTCTTATCGATGCAGCTTACTTCGGAATTGATCGCATTGGATCGACGTTTACTTACTGAATCCTCTGATGGATTCACGTGTGTAGCATTTAAAACATGGAGGGGACGCCGCTCTTTTCATCGGCGTTATAGGTACATATCGAGGTTTGAGAATGAATAGACTATTGATATTGAATTATCCATGAAAAGTACTGGAACAAAAATTTTATGCATATATTGTGTGTATTATATAAAACATTCTGATCATAGTAACTGAGTCACGATCATATTAGTAAAACCTGCAATTTTCAAAGCACATCTGTATTTTATACTCAATCTTTAAATTAGAAATTCCCTTTGGTACCTCAAATATCAACGGATAAATTATGAATAAATTTTCCATTCAAACTGTTTCGTCACAATTATTGAAATAATAAATTTAAATCTATTTCGATTGAAAATTCTGTAAGTAAAGAAAATTTCGAAATAATGATTAAAAAATTTAGATATACACTAGCTCTCAAAAGTATTTGAACCATAGAAAACTTTTATATCCGTATTATATGTATTATCCAAAACATTCTAAAGTGTTATTGGTTTATTATGATAAACACGATGTACAAAAATAACAATAATTCAATTTATTTGTGTCAAATATTCCGTTCTGTCTACGATGAGAGGAAGGAATATGAAAGAAAACTATTTGGTCTAGAATAATTTTCGACGATAGAACAACGAAGAATTGGGATCAAGGAACGTGTATCAGAAGGTTTTTTCGTGCGATTAAATCGATTGCTTTTTACAGCTGGCATTGATTCGTCCAAAACATTGACCCGATCAGTGACCCAAGTCTTTCTTGCTTCTCTTTTTACGGATCATTTTGTTCATAATACAAGACGTTCCACGCTAATTTAGAGAAATATTTATGCATGCATACTCCAAGGAGTTTCTCCTACGAAATGTATTTTGTTTTCTATATTTTTTACGTAGGTTAGTCTATGCTTGTTTATAATTAATACAATAAATGAATAATCATTGGGCAATTCGTTTCAATCTGACCACCCGTTCGTTTCTGTTCCAGATAACAAATTCCCCCATCCGCGTGTCAACATGGCTGCTGTCTAATCTCCACCAAAAAAAAAAAGAGAAAAAAAAGAAGTAAGAAGAACGATTGAGAGGAAAGACAGAAAAATCAAAGCGTCTCTCGACGATAACAAGTCAGGAAAAAAGTAAATATCTTTTATCATAGCAGACATATTTCCGAAATATTCGCTGACCGATTGCCGGTTCGAAGGTAAAATCACGTGAAACATTCGTTGGCGGGTTAACAATCGCGCATGCGCAGATGTGTAGTGCATCTTCGGTGACCTTGAAATGGAGGAGCAGCCGCAGAATACCGAAGGACCATCGATAAACTCTTCTTCCCCCTCCGCGTACGGTGAGTTACTTTAAGACCTATTAAATTAATAATATAATGTTTTATTAAATACAACATTTATATGTAACAGAATAAGTATTTTATATATAACGGATAACTTGAAGTATTAACGTACACTGCTCTATTCACTTATACATCTCAAACAGGAATGAATTTATTTTATTGCACATTCGTTCATTCAATACATACGCGATGCGCTCGTCTCATGGCGTTTTCCTTTTGTCTTCCTCTTTTTCATTCCTCACTCGTACAATACAGATGTACACACGTCTATTTTCTAACAAGACCGTCTTTTTCTTTTTTTATTGAGTAGATAAAATATTTAACCATGGATAAATAAAGTCTATTTAGTATATATAGGTTATGTTTTAAAGGATATGAATATAGGCTGTTTCATGTGATAAGTAGACTGCGGATACTTATGCGTATTTTTATGAGCACAATGAAAAAATTGGAATCTAAACAGAGATGTTCTTCACTCACCAAATATTATAGTGAATACTTTCATACATTATTAAATATTTCATACATTTTTATTTGTTATAAAAATCCTGTGTATTTTTACATCTTTAAATTTTCCGTAAATGTATAAATATCCGTAGTTTAGTGATGACTGTTTGGTCCTTAATAGATTAATCGGTATCACTTAGTTTTAGTAGACATCGAATCAGTGAATGACTAAGTGCAATAATAATTACCTTCTTAGAATGAATAAATTATATTATAAATTCAAACTATTTATCAAAACGAATACTTATGTCTAAATTAAATATGCGAGTTGATGTTTTCTGTCAATTCAAGAAAGTATTTTTCATTCCATTAACATTACCAGACATATTAGACAACTCAGAGGAAGACGCCGTAACAGATTAATAAGGAAAATAATAATTGAATGCAGTACGTATGAATCAACTTTTTATACAATAAATTTAAATTATTTGTGTCTAAACTTTGGTATAACTGGTGTGGTGTAGAATCTGGAAAGTATTAATCGTTGAAATAAAACATTACTTTTACCAGCAGTTAGTCACAGAATTGTAGTGTAAGTTTTATTCCATAATATACATCGTTTTATAGAAATCGTTTCTGTAGTAGATAGAAAATTTACAAATGAATAATCGCTGATACACTAAATCAAACACCGATTATATTTATAAAACGCGCTTATTTATAGGCTTGTTGGTATACAGAACCATCTTAAAGCCCGAAAGATAGTAAAAAATATAATTCCGACGGTATTAATAACCATTAACGAGTTTCATTAATTATGAAAGTGTTAGCGGTGTGAATCGATACACGGTTATGCAATTAACATAGACATCCCATTGGTGTAAGTGTACGTTCGCTTGTCAGACGTGTGTCTCGTAAAAATTCTGTGTGAAACGGAGCGGGACTCGCGAATGATAAAGTTCCATCGCTCTGCTCTGTTCGAACAAGATAACCCGTGGACCCTCGGCTACGCAGCAGCCAAGCTAAATTCGCTCGTATTCGTCTTCACCCTCTTTACCTTAAACAAATCCAAGCTTCGGGCACGTTTATCGATACACGGTATCATCGACGACGAATCCTTAGATTGGTGCATGTGAAATTGTTGTTTCTAAATAGTTTGAATTTGAAGGGTTGTTGACAACATACTTTATGATTATTGAAATCGGTGAGGTGTCCCCCATTCTGCATAATTGTACCTTTTTAATGACTAATTGAATAATAAATGTATTTGTGTTTGGTAAAACTCTGGTTTTTTACAGTTTGAATTTGGATTTGGTATGTCATTAATCCGTTTAACTTAGATACGACATTGTACGATACTTTGAAATGCTATTAATTAATTAACTTTGCAGATCTCCTCACCTCTTCTTCATGTTTGCATCTCTTCAGATATCTTCTTTCTCCGAACTATTTTATTTACGGAAAGCGTGGAATACACAAAAGATATAAAAGTTCACTCGAATAATGAAACCAAATGTCTAAAGTCTATGTATATTTTAATAATATCTATTGAAATATAACAACCATTTTGGGTCATAAAACCGACGAGGACAGCAGAGTTAAAATTCATTACATAGTAAGAGTAATAATGTGTAAATAATTTTTATAGTCAATTATATTTTCACTTGTATCTTCATTCTCCGTTTGATATTATATCATTCTTCTTAGGACACATTAGATTTTTGTGTTTTATGACAACAAAAAATCAATGATAATAACATTTACGTAACGATGGAATTTTAGTCATAATAAGTGTCTTGGTTACGTTCATTTTTACATAATTACATACTTATTCATATTTATTATTCAAATCCATCATACTTCTATTCATACATTAATGTATTCACCCCAGTGAAAAGTTTTGTTCGAGTTGAACAGAAGTTTGAAATGATTTGTAACGCTTCTGGCGTTTTCCAATACGTAAAGGTATCGATTATGAAATATGTATAAGCGTAAGTAGGTCTTTGGAGAATATTGAGGAGGACGTTCAGCATCGAAGTTTGGTATAAATGAGTATTAGTGTCTCCCTAAGAAAAAAAATGAAGAATACAAAAATTGCGTTCCAGATTCTATTTATTAATTGCTAATATATAAAGAGCAATCAAAATCTGTACCTGAAGCCGGGCGAACTACTGTATCATGGACGAATGTTGAGTACTTTGAGCAATGTTGACACAATGATTCTGAAACCCAAATTTTAAAAGATAGTGTTTATGACATCGTCACATTTCTATGCTATCCAACTCGTAAAATTGATTAATATAGCTTCTTACATTTTCTTTCTTAAAAATTTTCAAACCTCCCAGCTTTGCAATAATTTCCACGTTATTCAAGTAAAATTTTCAGAAAGCAATGAGGAGGAAGAACTAAAAATTCTTATCCCAGTATTACTTTATGAAATAGGGAAGAAAATACATATGAATTATAAAAGTTGAGAAAGTTATCACTACATTTGACAAAACATTTTTCCTAATTATTTATTATATTTAGGCAAATACAGATATTAGTAATATGTTAGCTAATAGTGACATAAGTCATGATTTGCTTTTAATTTCGACTATGATGCAAAAACTATAGTTCTTTTGACTATCTGTATAACGATACGACGAACATATGCTGTTTTCCTGGCCACAGGTAAATATTAATATTTACGTCTTCTCGACACCAATTTGTCATCTTATTCTAGTGCTGGACACCAGCTTTTGTAGACTGCTTTTTAGTTTCTGCTTTTACGAATAAATTTAGAAATCCTTTTCACGTGCCTCTACGTGAATAACGTTCGGTATTTCGTTATTTTTCTGCACCTGGTTTCCTACCTAAGAATAAACTTGCATTCAAGGCTGGCAAATGTTCGCATCTTTCAAAAAAGTTTCATAGAAACAAAATAAAAGTATAATTGGGCGAAAAAAAAAAACGTACAATTACATTTTATTTTACAGTAGAACGAATTTTTTGAGATTTTTTAAAACCTATGCACATCGGATTTACCATTACCCTAATCTACATCGGTAGACGCTTTATCGATATTTTGCAGTTATTTTTAATTAAATGCTCTTATCAATATCTGCTACTCGGTATTATTTGAAATATCTCTACAAATTATTGTAGCGTAAACAAATGAAGTTTTGAAGTTTCTCTAGATATTTTAGGATTTTTCTACACTTGAATTGCGTCAGCAAAGTAAATTTATTTTGTTGAAGTAGCGACATTAATATTAACAGAGGAGGTTTTAAATAATCGTTCGGTATAAGAAAGAATACACACAATGTACAGGGTATTAGAAAAAGTGGACGATATTTTCAGCGATTCAGGAAAGTAATCAAACATTTATAAAATCCTTTTACGAATATATCACGTGTGTTGTATAGAACATGAAATTTATGGTTCCTATTCGAATGTGCTAAATCTTTTTGTGATGTAAAGCTTGAATATTTTCGTGAGCCTTTACATATTTTAATATATATAATTAATAATATAGAAAATCTTTCTCGTTTTATGTCTATGTTCCACAACGTTCTACAACTATAATACATAAATATTTTTGTCATTACACATAACTTTTTGAATATCCCATACTTATACCGAATACATACCGAACCCATACATACATACCGACCCATACATACCCATACATACCGAATTATCATTTATATTTTACATAAGTTCTTTATCTTATTGTCAGCCGATATGTGTCATTAATTTTTCAAATTATCACTGTTTAGAAATAGAGTCAACCTTGATTCATGAAAAAGTTTACTTTTCAGATCGGTTCTGATTATAGCCAGTAAATAAGCAACAGACAGCATTTTATTGGTAAACGAGAAAATAGTGGAAAATTGTATAGGGGAAGCGTTCTGATTCATCGAAAAATCTTTGATAGTCACTGTGTATTTACTATTTTGGTCTTTATGAAGATTAGTGATAATTTCATGATTAATTTTAGATAAATTTTTCCATTTAATATCTTTCTTTTTTAGATTGCTCGTTGGTGAATAACGTGCTCAATTTCGATAATGATCTGGTGAATGAAGGAAGTTTCCAATACAAATATATATTTTCTTGTTTTTAATTGGGGTTCAGTCTCGTACCTACAAAGTTATTACCACACTATAAGAGGATATATTATGTACGAAATATTAATATTATACGGATTTTCCTAATAATTTGGTTTCCTTGATAAACATTGGTAAATCGCGGGTTCCGTTCTATTTCTCTTAAACGACGGCAAAATACTTGTTATTTAATTCTAGACCCCTTTTCCGTACAATAGATACTAACTTCACTAATACTATTAATGAAATTTTACTGATCGCTATGATAACGATGATAGAACGTTTTTGGTTATTCGTAAAGAAATTTATTTCGGCACAGTTAAGATTAGATTTTAATTTATGTAAATTATAAGCAAGGAAACTAAATGTGAAGTTAGTACTTGTAGTATCGTTAACTGCAATGAATACATGTTACATCGTGTATCGCGAATTACCAGTTGTTATTTGGCGAGTAGCAGCGATAACTTTCAGAAGGATATCGATTACTGTGTAATCCTCTTAATTCAGATATGTTTCAGCTGATTTGATCGATAAAGTTTATCGTGCTAAGTCGTTGTCTTCAAGAAACTGGAAGAAGAAAAATAACGATAGAGTAGGATAAACGTTATATGAAACTCAATTACATTATTGTCTAAAAGATATATTGCTTTAATCTTTCTATTTTACATTTAAAGATAGTCGAGATGAAGATACGCGATGGAAATCATGATCCGAATTATTAAAAAACAGCCAAGTAATTATGCACAAAAGAACACCTCAACACCAATTTTATTGCATTTCGGATATATTATAGACGGTCCTGAGTAACGTGCACTTTATCGGAAATCGTGGTTCGAAAGTTAAGATAAAATAGGAAATGGTACTTGTTAGATTACATTTACTTCGATATAAGCGGTTAAAAATGAAATTACCATAGGATTGCGACCCCAATAGCGATGAGATGCGGTCAGGTTAGGTTAGATTCCATTCATAAGTAAGGAGGGTTGAACTCTCAGATTCTTCAAAAGACCTAACGTAACGTAACCTAACTTTCAAATCACGATCGTTTCACGCCTCAGACAGAGTACATACTACTCAGGACCTTCCCCTCCATAATATATCTCAAGGTTAAGGTCATTGGAGTTGAGGCCCTCTTTTGTGCATACTTACCGAAAGCTAAACTACATGCAAAGGAATCAGATATTTTGTATAAATTCATGTTTTGCGACAAAATTATCATTTTATTTAATTTCCCCTTCACAGCTTGGAAATGGTCGTGGTTTTACAATATTTTTTGAAGCTCACACATACTTACATTTTTCTTAGATTTGGCTTAGATTTGGCAATGCCTCAAATCAGACGAAGCCTATTGCGAGTGAGGTATTCTCAGCAGATTGCGGATATTTATTCAAATTCACATTTTTATGAATATAATTAAAAAAATAAAACGTAGGTAGAACATTGCTTTACCTATTGATAAACGTGGTACTTTGAGATACTTTGTAATTTAAATGAGATACTATATTTTAATAAGATGCTTTATAATTTTTAATTTTCACAGTAAGCTTTGCTTTATCATTACAAATTTAAAGCATTGTTTTATTTGCAATCTACTTTTTGCTACCTTCATGCACGTAATTTCTCTACGATACCTGTGAGCAGAAACTTCGAGAAAAGTGAACTGTTCGTAGAAAAGAGTTGAAGACGATCAGTTAGTAGCAGCAAGAAAACGTGAATTTATTTTATATTTATGTATCCAACTCTGCCATTCCCTGTAGGTCATTTTTACTTAATTGCATTTGTTTTTATCGTTATACGATTTCTATAGTCTCAGAAAAAACATTTTAATTCCAGTTTTATGTTAAATCATTTTCTTAAGATATTGAAAATATTTTCTATCTTTTGGATTTATGTAGCTACGTCTAAAGTTACAAAATTAAATTAAAGTCTAAATATAAAATTTATATCATCGCAATATTCTCGTAGATTTATCCCATATTACTGCCATTTCCTCTACTTCTTTCATCATACTGATTGAATTATATACATAGACATCTTCCTTCGTGACTTCTAAAAACTTTTGAACTCCTGAAAAACATGACCTCCACGCTGATCTTCGGATAATTATATTTAATCGACGAGTAAATAACGATGTTTGGATGGAAATTTAACAGAATTCATATTTAACGACTCTCAGGGTAAAAATACCTTTCTTATTTACTATTTTCGTGAAGGTGAAAGATGCAAGCTAATTAGCTGGGAGAGCCATGTTGGAGAACGCAAGCATAATCAATGTGGCGGGCATTCTCCAGGGTTATCGCGTGACCTCTTCGTTTATAAACTTTATTGTAAGCAACCTTCAGTTCGCCATGCGCTCGAAACGTGTCACGATTTGTTAATTCGAGGTTTTCCTTCTTCTTTTTGAACAATTCCCCTGCGCTTCTTTCGCCTTTCTGTTCGATGATTAAACTGGATGCTTAATTTAACTATATGACATATACAATATGAACAAAGAAGTTTTCTAAATATTTACTTGTTTATTATTTATTATCTTCAGAGTTATTATAATCTTAATTATTATTATTATCTTATTAAATATAAATAAATCTTATTAAATTATTATAATCTTAAGAGCGTATAAACAATCATTTTCTAAGTCTTAAAACACTTTCGTGAGCCAGTATATCGATATACAAAGAAAAAACATTTTTAATAAAAGAAAGACGAAATACATTATTAAATAATATTCGTTAATATTTATTCGAAACGAATAAATGTAAACCAGAAGCCATTTCATGATTCAAAATTTGTGCAATAGTTGACAAGTTAATGTATTTTCTGGGAAGCTATGCTTAGCGATTTATATTACATCGTAAAACGACGTTATTAATAGCTCGAATCGCTTGTTTTCTTTATTAAATCTATCGAATTACAATATTTCCAACGTGCAAAACAATTCTATACTTTCAGCTCTAGACGTTACCAAACGGGAAAATCCAATTACTAAACTAATTACGATTACTGATAAGCATAACTGATAAGAAAATTTGGAAAAGTCTGTTAAACAAACAAGCTACTGAAACAAGCTCCTGTTTGCATGGGTAACCCATCTCATATTGAAATTGAAGATACTGGTAGAGCTAACCCATAAGGGACAGGGTGGGTAAACCAGGTATGTCAGTCTGCTATAAAGAGGCTCTAAAATCATTTAAAAGAATTCTTAATGATCGTTGGAACAATTCGTGGGAAGGTTCATGCACTATATACAATATACATTGTATTAAAAACGATACTTATCAAACAAGTCATGCATTATTGTTTGATAGGAAATATCAAGTGACCTTATCTAGACTAAGGATTGGTTATGCAAATTTTACTTACTTATTAAAAGAAGAAGGCCAGCCAATACTTAGTAGATGCGGTGTAATAAACTCAGTGGAACACACCATCGCATCTTGCCCGAAATATCAATGGGAAAGAAGATTCTATCAGGTGAAGGAAAACCTTAAGAAACGACTGGCATTGTGAAGTTTGAATGTTTTTGAAACATCAGTATAGTCCTATACATATATTCTAACATGTAATCTTAACTAATTACTGTTAGGTAATGTGGTTGCTAGTGACTTAAATGGGTCGATGTAAGTGAAGAACCTAAGTAAAAAAAGAAAAAACAATCGAATATTTACTAATTTTACTATTTCTACAAATAGTTCCGCTGTTCTTATGTTATACCGCTGTAAATTCATTTCTTCTTTCTTCAAAGTCGTTTCAAGATCGTAATGTCAAGGATCGTTGAACTTGTTCTGATATCAAATACAATATTACGTTACAAAAAAGCAAGCGCTGATATGGAAAGAAATATCGATGACCTTGAAAAACCCTTCAAAAAGACTTTGGGTCAACTTTTCTTATCATCTGATAAAGTTCACGTTTTCTTCTTGTCGTTAATTCTTGTCACCAACGCAATTAATTTTTATATCGTGAAATAATTTTTACGCGCATAAAAATTATCGTATGCGTCTCTCACAGCAAACGTAATTAGTTCTGAAATTCGCGCAAACAATTAATTGCAAATATTACAATCGTTAACTGCGTAATCTTCGCGACGTGTAATGATATCCAAGCTGATTTTATCCGAAAAATGTTATCAAGATGTCCATTTATTTCGTTCAAAACAGCTTTTCATCTTTGATATTCCTATTCGAATTATATTTTCGATTTAAGTATCTCATTTTGATCGATTTAACATGAATATTTTTGAAGTTGATGATGATACCAATTGACATTTCCTAATACAGATCTTTTACACGAAACATGATAAGTACAAGCAATCTTCGAATCGCAACATGTAGAGTATTCCCTTATCTTATTTTCGTTTTGAAATAATACATGTGAAATCTTGAAATATTTTTAAGAAGAAAAGAATAACTTAAATATTTAATTGTTGAAAAATACATGAAACTTAACGATATTAATATCAGATTAATATTTTTATTTATTTATTTATTCCTTTTTGGTCACATCCCCTGATAAGGTATTAGCGACTGCAATGAAATTTTGTACATATATAAATATCTAAGTAGTATTTACATGTTTAATTTGCCACAATTACCGTTGTTAGCTGTAAATAATTAGTTAATTACTAGTTAGTTAGCGAATTAATACATTCAAGTCATTACTTCATGTATATCTCTTCTTAATTTATGTTAGAAGGTGTTGTGTGTTTTGCCAGAAGTTATTCTATTAGCAGTTAGTTATTGAAGTATAGCGTTGCTTGTCTTTAGTATATTTAATATTACATTACGTTGGTATCACTTTTAATTTTCCTAATACATAAGTCTATTTATCTTAGAATAATACCTTAGCATTTCTAAGAGCAGTACACATGTCACGTTTGTCCTTGTGCGTAATTTTTTGCTCTATATTTTTTCAAATAATTTGGTTACGAAAGTCTATAAAAAAATACTTATGAAAAAGTTAAATATGCAAAAATATCCAGAATGACGTCGAGAAAACTTAGTATACGTCTATTAAACTTCTATTTTAGTGCAATCTTTTTTACTTGCGTTGATAAAAATTTGAATTTTGCATAAATAATATGCGAACTAAGTAATCTATAAAACCAATCGTACGTCTTTAAGTTTAAGACTGCGATTCAATCGGCAAGATATTTAGATCTCGATTAATTTTTTCATATAAATTCAGCTTCTTATCTATTGTACTATAATTGCCGTGACATTCTATATATAAATTTTACATATTAATGTGCGCACAGTAAGATTATGTATTTATAAAATCCGTAAAAAAAACTTGGCGTAAAATTTCCATAACGTTCTACATTAAATAGAAATGTGGTTGAAATATCTAATCGTTTATGTAACTTTGACACGTTGACCTAATGTTTTATCTTTGAACATTATAAATGTAACAGTAGGGATTATTATGTGGTGTATATTGTAAGCAACAATTTTGTTATCGAGTTTGATTCCGTGACTGTAACAATACTAATATCTTTATGATGATAAGACACTTTATAGGAGAATTTTGTGCATTTTTTTTATCATTTCTCGGCCGATATCTTTTTCTTACTTAGATATCAAATATTAAGATTGAAACAATTTATAATTACACGCGTTAATCTTTTTCAAATTACAACGCTATTTCGAAATAATAAAATTATAAAGATCGGATTATTAATTATACACGTACATGTACTTATAGTTTGTAGAAACAATTTTCTCTCGGACGTTAGATAATCATACATTATCATAAATTTTTTTTATACAATAAGAATATTATAAAAATTATTAATAAATTATTAGCGTTAATAGTATTCAATATGTATTCAGAGAAATGTCCATCATTTTACTTAGTATCTATCTATTATTATACTTTCTTATGTCGTAATTATTTTAATTACTAACAATAACATTTGTTATTTATACCAGTCTTTTTAATTCAAACTAATCTGTTTATATTATTTCTTATTCAGTAAATATCTTTCTTATAACAATATAATATTTTATATAAATAATTGTTTATTGGATTTCTGTAGACACAAGTAAATTATCACTTATAATTTGTTCTCATCTTAGTGATTAACTTATCGTCATTTGTGCAAGTAATAGATAACAATCATTAACCGATTGTATAGATACGATGTTATCTAATTGTCTTATCGAGTACATTCCTTTTGTGAAAATAAGTTTATTCATTGTTCCAAAAATCAACTTCCTCATAAGAGCCACTTTGCATTTATTCAGTAATATACATATTTCTTGATTAAGTATCCCTTTCATTTTGAATGCTGTTAATCGACTGACATTTTTTGTATGTGCAATACTAAATGCAAGTTTCGAACAAAAATTTGTGTGTTGTTCATTAAATTAGTAACGTGAAAACACTCACTTGATTGAGTAGAATCTTCGAGTGCGGGATAGGATTACGTTTGAAAGTGAATGAGGAAGCTGATTAATATAAATAAATTATGCACGTTTACAAGATGAGTAGAACAAAGATTTAAGAACACTTCCTATTTATTTATAACTAAGAAATACACTTTTTTAATCGAATAGTGGTTTAATCGATTGAATAAATATTTAGTTAATCTTTATTCGCGTGTTAATGTGAATATACAGTGTGGTTGGTAACTGGTGGTACAAGCGGAAAGGGGGTGATTCTACGCGAAAAAAGAAGTCGAAAATATAGAATAAAAATTTTTTGCTCGAGGCTTTGTTTTCGAGAAAATCGACTTTGCATTTTTGGTTGGTACGCGTGCGGTACATTATAACGGATCTCACTGTAGATCGTTGTCTCGATGGAAAAATTAAAAAAAAAAAAATTTTTATTCTATATTTTCGACTTCTTTTTTCGCGTAGAATCACCCCCTTTCCGCTTGTATCACCAGTTACCAACCACCCTGTATATTCGTTTCCATACATCGAATGGTATTAAAATCAGCAAATTCAACAAATATATGGTATCTATTCCCCACGTTTATTTCATGTGATCTTCGTGTATTCTTACATACTGCGTACATTCTTTAGATTTTTGCGCAATATAGCGTATATTTTTATATTTCTAAATATCCCACATTGCTATTTGATTGTAAACATCGGAATCTAACGATCGGTACGTTAAAAATTGTCAAACTTGATTTCTACGCTTACACGAGCGCAAATAAGATTAAGAAACGTTGGAAGACTCGTGAACAAATGCAAAGAGTAAACAAGCAAGCAGTTGAACAAATCGTATCGTTGAATTAGTTACATGCAATATCCTCGTTGAATCGTTCCAACAAATAATAAACGTTTTTCCCTTTCTTTGGAAGTATTCTTTCCGTATTTCGCTAGTAGCGCACGACTATAGCCCTCACCACTATTCGCGCTATCCCCACTCACACGTGTCTTTCCCTCACCATACGCACATTAGCGAACGAGGAAAGCAATAGTTTGACAATTTGACATTCAGTCGTTTAGCGACCTCCGTGCGCGATGGTCCAATAATTTGGTAAAATTATTGTTTTGAATGAAGACCGTATACATAGTGACAGAAGTATGACAGCCACGTGAAGAGAATTATTATTTGTGTTGTGTTGTTAATGTGTGCTTGCGCACATACCGTTTTCACACTGCCTTTACGCGGCCAGTTTGAATTAAAGGGGACACACGCCGAAATGCGGTTCGACGAGCATCTTTTCGAAGTCCTTGGTAAGTCAATAACACGAATCGATAATTATCGATAATTGAAGTGACTGCAAATTGGATAATTTACTCTGATGATTCCACATAAGAATTGGTTTGATTTTGAGGTTATATCGGAGTAAAAGCATAATATAGTAGAGGTATTAGGGGTATAAGTAATAATAATAAACTAAAAATTGTTAAATTCTGAATACGATACAATTAAAATCTATTCTTTATGGTAATAAAATATATAAATATATTTCAGTACTTTATAGAATAATTAATATTTAATTTTGCTTATAGTATAATTTGGGCTATTATAACCACACACCTGTCATTAGTTTTGCTGTAAGAGAAATTGAAATTGAAGAGAATGAATTATGTTTTAATTATAAAACGTATCTAACAAAATTACAATAAAAAAACATTTAACATGGAACATTTAATATTTATGTATGAAAGATTATGTCCATAAAACATAATAATTCATAGAAATTTTCTTCAAATTTAATAGTATTAAATAAAAATTGAATATTATTTTTAAAAATTCTATTTTGCATTTGCAACCATTTTTTACGCTTATTATAATGCCTCATTATTATGACTATGAAAATCAAATAAATTATTATACATTTGTATAAAATGTATGTATGAAGAACATTTGTACATGTAAAAAAAGATTTGTACATGTAAAAAGTTGAGAATACAATTACAGTCAATCAAATGTATAGCAATGTAAAGAAATCTATGCAAAAAGCATTTAAAATTTAATGTTACAATTCATAAAAAAGAAAATTTTAATAGAAATAAAACACTATTTCAAAAATTTTAAATAACAAAATATCTGCTATGTATTTTAGCGTTTTTAATATTATTTTAATAAATTGTCGTGTGTCTATAATATCCAGTTAAATGCACTGAATAGAAAATACCAATTAGTCAGATTCTAGTTGTTCAACAATAATTTACAATTAATTATAATGTTTCAGATGTTTAAATAACGATCTATTAATGTGATTTAAGACTGCAGTCATTTTTAGCCGGATAAGAAAACCGTATAATTTTTTGTTTAAACGTTGTCTTAATTAATTAGACTCGTGGTAACATCGAAGTTAATTAAAGTTAATTTGCTATTATTATCTGCCAGAGTTTTGTAAGGATCGCGATTAAGCACGTTTTTTTGCCACGGCAAATAACATTTTTTCTCTTTGAAAGTGGAAACACGATATTAGCAAGAAACTTCGTTTTATTTTTATAAATAATTGAATAAAACGAACGATTTCTCCTGGAAAAAATTTCTGATAATTTTAATTGTTAATCTCATGCTGTGTTTCCGCAACAAGAAAGGAAGAATTTTTTCATTGAAATTTCCTTGATTCTTTGAAAGATGTGGAATAATGCAAACACAAATAATCGTAAAATTATTAAAGTGAAATCGAACACCACGCACAGTATAGTTATTTTTTATTTGAATTTAACAGTGATTTCTTTTTAGATAAGCGAAGAAGGATAATATATAATTTCTTATTTTTTCATAGAAATGTTTAGAAGACAAGAAATACCGATCAGATAGAAATTATGTTAATTTGGTAAATTAATTTGGTAAATTTAAGGTGTTTAAAAAATTAAATGGACAGTTTAAACTTTTTACCAATCTAATTAATTTTGTCCAGCGAAATATCACTAAAAATGACCAATCAGAATTATAACTCTTTTACAAGAATCAGTAATTTGTAAGTAATGAAAATTCGTTTATTATTTATCTACTTTAAACTGTGCAATGCTATCTGAAGAAAAATATCGAAAAAACAGGATGTAAATCCACTTGAAGGTCACCAAACATTTACATTTACGAGCCATCCCCGTATTTAAATAAAGAATTAAATAAATTTCCATAATAAAAGCGCTATTATTAACTTCATTTTTAAACAATGGCTACAATGCATGGGCATACGGTATAGAGGCATTGCTATAAATTAAAACACCATTCTGTATTTTCTTTTTAATCAACAAAAAAGAAAAAAGAGAAAGATGAAAAAACGATGAGTCATGGAAACTATAAAAAGCAAATTATTGTAATACCGAGTCTTTTTTGCTCTAAGTAAATCCTTACATTAGAATACTTATTTTTCAAACAATTTATTTTGCTCTTGATGTTTTACATTTGATGAAAATCACTAATGATAATTTCCAAATATTATGTAGCATATAGGTAATATTAAATAATAAGTAAATGTACATGATAAATTTCATAGACTTAAACATTTTCAACAATGTATATTGGATTGGAAAACGTTGATATTTCAGAATTTTTGATATACTGATAAGATCTGACTACCATTGCAATATTAGGCATGATTAAAAAAATTAACGGCCACTAAAAAAATTGATTTTATGTAGTATATCTTATATGTAACGCAAAATAAGTGAGATCGTTTTATTAATAACCAAAAGTAAACGAAAATTTCGAAATGTTTATAGTGAGACTCTCTCGTTCGAGCATAATTATCATCCTGGCAACGTGATAGTCGGGCCAGCTCACAAAATGATTCATTTACAGCTGTCTCATTCCGGCAGAAACTGCTTCGTTCCTTTCTGTTTATCAACTGACTCATTTACCAACCACCGGCTTTGTTACCATTTTCCTCACTTCCCTCTGTCTCTCTTCAACCCTCTGTTCTTTCCTCTCTCTTCCTCTTTCTTTCTTTCTCTCTCTCTCTCCTCTCCTTCTCTCTCTCTCCTCTCCCTCTCATGTTACGCTTTCCTTTGATGGAAATATACCACCGTGGAAAAGCCAATTAATCGAAGAAACCTTTGTTATTAAAAGAGACTGAGCAATCTGGATGGAATGAGTTCTTGAAAATTTGATTACATTCTTGATTACTGATTACTGCACAACACGTGTGTCGATTAATCGAAAGCGTACTCGTTGAACATTGAGTCTATTAACTTATGCGTTGGGTCGTTTCTTATTACATCGAACAATAGTTAAACTTCGTTTTGCGACACTGTTCTCTGTTTCGAACTTGTTTTACATCTTCTCACAATATTCGATAAACAAAGAGGAAACATAGCACTTCTCGAGTCTGCGAGTCCATTGGTTCAAAATATATGATCAATATAAGAATTGATTTGGCAAATGTGCTGGACAAGGGGTACCAGTCAGCTTCTGGCGGCAGGAAAAATATACAGGATAATCCACGTAACTGTTTCATGTTATAATTCCATTACCGGTGTAATTACTTAAACGAAGTTTAGTCGAATAATACACATTATGCCGCAAAATTAAAGAATTGCTCAATTCTAACCGAAAAATTGTCGATGTTTGAACTGTCATAAATTTGTAATATACTTGTAGTATACTTTGAACTAGCATAATGAAAGTAGAGGCTTCACCCTTTAACACTTTACCGACCGATAGCCAATTAATCAGTTTTTTGTCGCCGACGCTTACCGACCGATAGCATATTAATCTGCTTTTTGTCGCCGACAATCTTTTTCATTATTTGAGCAGTAATTTGTTATTTAATACTAAGGTACTTTGCTCAGTTGCGTCAGTTGCGTTGCTTTGCAAGCTCCCATAGTTTTATACCAATTTGAAAAACTTACCATTTGCGATGAACGAAAAGAGTGGTATTGGAATGTCTAAACCGAAGCCAGCGCCAAGGAGAATCTGCGCCTAGCTGCCGGTCAGACGTGCGTATGCTGTTGAACCGCTAGCGGTCAGTAAAGTGTTAAAATGTGCCCGTGGTAAGATATGGACAATTTCTTGGTCATTTAATGATTCTTTAATATTGTGACATGGAGTATATCAATATTGTGATATTTGGTGGAATGTTAATTAATTATTTAGTTTTCTGTTAGAGTTACTACCAAAAATGGCGTTTTTTGAGGCAAGCCCAACGAACATTCGATTCTATGGTGGAATTTTAATTGTGTATTGCGGATGTTTATGGAAGTTTAAATTTTTGTGTATTATGTATTACAAAATTAAAATACTAGAACTTACATGATTCGTTTCATTCGTCACTTTAGCAAGTGTTATACTGTGTTTACTCTTTTATACACATTATGTGTACTTTGTGCACTTTTGCAGTTTGAACTTTCGAAAAAATACATAAAATAAGAAGGTTAAACGATTTATTAAATACTCACTTGTAATTTAATTTCGTATGAGCAAGAGAATTTGAATTTTTCATTGCACAAATATGCATTTCGTGTTATGCTATGAATCACTACAGCACATACATACATGTATATCGACTGTTACTCGACCTCAGATTTCTTTGCTCTTGACGTAAGATCTTTCAAGCAAAAATGCTATTTGACGATTTTGAATGTCCTTCGTGCGATCAGTGATGCAATATCCTACGATTTTCGACTTATGTAATATAGCAGTCGAGATTCATTTTCTTTCACGTATTGTTTGCATATTTTCATTATACAGTATAGTATCTACTCTTATTCAGGTTATCCTCATAAAATATAATAACCCATTATTTATTTTATTTCAATGGCAAGTTATCATATAAACATGCAAATCGCATCTGACATAAAAAATGAAATGGGAAACTAGGTATTTCCTATAAGTACACATATGCAGGGTGGTTGGTAACTGGTGGTACAAGCGGAAAGGGGGCGATTCTACGCGAAAAAAGAAGTCGAAAATATTTTTTTTAATTTTTTTTTTTTAATTTTTCCATCGAGACAACGATCTACAGTGAGATCCGTACCGTACCGCACGCGTACCGAGCGAAAATTCAAAGTCGATTTTCTCGAAAACAAAGCCTCAAACGAAAAATTTTTATTCTATATTTTCGACTTCTTTTTTCGCGTAGAATCACCCCCTTTCCGCTTGTACCACCAGTTACCAACCACCCTGTATATGCAAATATTATTCAAAACGGTAAGATAAAATCGAGACGTTTTAGAAAATCAGTTATTCGATTCAACCTTTTCCTGGATCTCGTATTGTGGTACAAGACATTGTTATGAAGGTCACTGAGATTTTTCTTTAAACAGAACAGTACGCTTTTGTGTACCTACGAATGTACGTAATTCACATTCCGACGAATTCAGCGACCATAGTTACTCAGGGTCAATCAAGGTCGTAGCTAAAGAGAAAGCATCTTCTTGTATCTTTCCAGTCGCTGATGAGAGACATCGTCTTCCATCTCGCTAATGTTTCGTAATAATTCTTCTTCACTATGTGCCTCTCGTGTTTCAAATGCTCTTTAAATTCCTTGAGTCGAACGTACTTGGTGAAATCATTGTTGGATATTATTTAAATATTAAGTTGATTGTAAAGTTCTGTTGCTTTTCTTCTTTAGAAAAAGATCAATTGTTTCAACGAAAATTTCTGTCAGTCTTCGATATTTGACGTAATAAAAGAAATAGTCATTGTGCAATCTTCATAAAAATATAGATATTCAACAATAACTGCACACATAATAATTATAATTGTATGATAATATAAATATCCAAGAGTAATAAATAATCACTGTTCGAACTTTTTATTCTTTTAGGAAAAAAAAAACAGAGAATTTGTTTTTAAATTTTTATGTAGGATTACATGTGTAATTTTCATAATAGAAATTTAAGTTGCACAATTCTCGTGACAATAACTTCATGTATCTTCCGTGTTATATGGGATCCTGCTATATTCGGAACTAAAAGGATTAACAGTTGTCATAAAATAGAAATCAAACCTCGTTGCTAAATTTATCAATATATTAACTTATCAAAATAACATATTAAAATAACAACTCTAAATAAAAGAGATTAATAGTTCTCATAAGAAAAAACCAACCCTCGTTGCATTTACGCGCCAAATTCTAACCCCGTTGTCTCCTTCCCCTACTCCTAATCTACCAACAGCCTAGCACCCACCACTCCTAATCTTCGAACGCGAGCGCCCCCCCTCATTTCTAACTATTGCCGCGATTCGCGCTATATTCATTCCTATGGTAGACTCGAGTTATCCCCACTCTCTAGCCACGAGCCGAGCGCAAAACGCGCCAGCTGCTTGCCAGGCAGTCGTCTTTGCGACGTTGTCATGAAACAAATGAAAGTTATCATCACGGCGTTTTAGCTACCTGTTTGCTACGGCTCCATCGTGTTTCAAACCTCCCTCTTAGTTCGTTGCACTGGCTCACTGTACGGAACGGTTTAGGTTAGAGTGTGTTTCCTCTTCGATCGACAAACGATTGTGCGATGGCCGAGAAATTACGTAATTAAAGGCCGCGGTCATACCGTAACGTAATTTGCCAGGGCTACTGTCGTTGTCTCGGTGATAAGAACGATAATGGAGGCCACCTGCGAGGAATTTTTTCCGAGAAAGATCGGGAGAACTCGTGCACGATTGATCGAAGATCTACACGTCTGATAGCGAGGCCACGTCCGCCGCTGTTTCGGAAATGGGGCTGGCAGGTAAATGTTTTGTCTTGGTTGATCGCCATGTTTTTAACCGGTTTCGGGATTCTTTAACCTATGATACCAACCACTGTTATTTTTGATATGATTTGTTTTTATGGACTTTATATTTTCTTTTCAAATGTTTAGGAAGTACAATGAATATAGTCAGTATCTTGTCTTTTTCTTTTTTTATGGGATTCTTTGGGTCGTGTAGGTGATAGATGAAGGGTTGATCACATAGGGTGTCCTTAAATTTTGTGCTTCTTTATTTGAGAGGGGATTTTGGTAAATAATAAAGTTTATTAGTTATGTGAATTTGTGAATAGCATAAAGGAAGCTGCGAAGGGTTTGTTATACAAGATGTTAAAAAATTGTATGTTTACTCATTTAAGAGTTACTTAATTAGCTAATTTAGTTTAGAGAAATCTAAACGTTTATTTACAAGGATTATTCCATTACCTGACCTGTTCTGAGAATCTACAATTAATAATAATTACTCTACATTTGTTAAATGATAGTAATAACGTATCCTGGCATAACGCGTCATGTTTGTGGAATCGATTATCGTTATTATATAATTGTGTATGTGACTAAATCGAGCACTTGTTTCGTGAGAAGTAGAAAATTTTCAAGACACCCGATGAGTAGGTCAACCTACGTCGCGTAATTAATCAATGCACGCCCACCCATATTTGGTAATTTAGTTTGCTTGATTCTTTACCAATTTTATTCGGTAGCATGTGTTCAAAAAATGTCTTAGAACATTTTGGTAGAAAAATATCTCTATAATAAACTGAATTATGACAAAAAGTACTTTTCAATGAAATTCTGCCTTTGTTTTTGTATTGTTGTTTCTATTTATATATATACACACAATTGTATTATTTTTTATATTAACTCTTATAGTTGTTTTTATACATATGTATATATATTATTTTTATTTTTATTAGATACTGAAATCGTTTAATTCAATTTATTAAATTAAAAATTTATTCAAACTTATTGAAACCAAATTTAAATTCATTATGTCAGAATAATTAAAATCAAACTTAAAATTTGATTTCAGTTTTATTCATTGATTTAATGTGGTTAGGTTAGTGATCTTCTTAAAATAGAATTTTGATTAACAAGAGTTAGTGAAATAAAACGAAATTATCCAAAAAGTTTGAATGAAGCGATGAACAGAAATAAGGAAAGCCAGACGCTAGAAGAAATACCAAATTAATTGTTAAAGAAACTTTGTAAAGAGCTAAAAATTGTGTAATGACAGTAAAAATATAATGGGAAATTAATGATACTTTTCTCTGTGAATTTCGTAAGGACAACAACTTATTTTTAACAGAAAGTAAAAGCAGCAGAAGAACAAACTGATGAGCTAATGAAAAAATTATGTAATTTTCGACACACACGATTGGCCAAGTGTAGGGTGAACGTAAAATTTCATTTTTTATGTGATCTGTTAGTCGTCGCTAAGCACGTGGAATATTTTGTTTATGTTAATCGGGACGATTTATAATCTTCTGAAATACACGCGAATCTTTTCCCTTTTATTAATTGGGACATAGGAGGACATATTTGACCTTGGAACGTCCTGTAATGATGACATTAAAATTTTTTAATGGAATCTCTATGTTGTTCTGTCGAATTAAAAATTCATATTTCGATAGCGGATGCTGCGAAAGTAACGAGTTTCTAATGTTTTGAAAAATGAAGCTAATTTCAATATCATCGCAAAGTCAAATAGATAAAAGCACAGTACGACCCCATCGGTACCGTATAACTTTTCTCTGAAATAATTTTTCGTATCATGACAAATAAAAGAGTAATTAAGAGTGACAGAGTTAGGTCGGACACCCTGTATATGTGCAATATATATGCACATAAACGTAAACTACAATACTAACACGCTATAATATAATATCAAAATATTTAATTGCTCTTGTGATATATTACTTGACTGCATATCCTAATTCTTCAACTAGTAGTATTTGAAGTGTCCTATTTTCTTATTTTTATATGTCTGTACTGATCGCATACGATACTCGGCTGCTTGAATGTATTGATTTATAAAGTTTGTAACAGTTGAAATTTACGTGACTGTTAAAAATGATTACAACACGGTAAATTACTCTTAAATTATGTAAAATGCAAAATTTTCTTAGAATATAAAAAATATTTTGTTTGGTTGAAACAAAAGCAAGAGTAGGACAATAATCATGAGAATTGCAGTGAGATTAAGAATTACAAAGGTCTTTCATGCTCTCCGCAATCCTGAAAATCATAAAATGAATTTATGTATATAAAAAACGATTGACTATATATACAAACTGTTTGTTGTAAGAAAAGTGACATAACTTTTCCATGGACCACCACCACTAATCACAACCCGTGAAATCAAGATAAGCGTTTCAGTTATTGGAGGGTTATTTTCGTGCGTTTCTTCGTTTGCTTATGTTAATGCCATATTCAGTGGACAAACGGAAGGGGAACTGCGAATTAACAAGTAAAAGAAGCTTTTAGTCGGAAGAACTCGCATTAATTATTAATACTGTTAGTCCGCCGCCGTGTCGTATAAACGTGTCTCTGAAAAATACGACGGATCGTTTCCACTTTATGTACTTCTATTTCTATTGTACGTCCTTGCCTTTTTAATCTATGAAAACATTTACATTTTTATATAGGATTGTCTTAAAAAATATGTTTCCTTTTATTCTACGGAATTTCGAAATATTTCGATTTTTTCTGAAAATACCGATAAGTATTTAATATAAATGTATCGACTTCTAAATAATTGATTTTTTAATTTCTTAGTGGTTTAAAGTACCAATAACTTTACTTGAGAAATATAGAATTTTTTAGAAATATTGCGCCATTTCCTTGTTGTATATCAAGGTATTTCTAAAATTTTTTGACATATTGGATTCTTTAAAGCTTTGAGAAAAGAAACAGGAATTTTTAGAAATATATATTATTCTTCTATTTTATTATATTTCAGAATATTTTCATTAGTTGATGCTTTGAACGATACTATTTAATCGTATTTACATTGTACATATAACCACCCTATAAAGTGTGATCACACATTTGAAATTCAGATAGGGTTTATGTACAGTGATTTAATGTGTATAAAATGAAAAGAATTCTTCTATAGCGTTTAAGCAGTGGATCTGCCTTTTGTTATACTGACTAAATAAAGTTAGCCACTTCTATCTTCATATTATCTTCGTGTTAGAATTAAATAGCGACGTTGCTAATAGTATTGAAATTTTATTCCCTTCCCAAAAGTAAACCCAGATCTATTTCAAATTATGTTATGTTGTCAAAAGGCACCATAATTTTATTCAGAGTCTAATTTTAATTTCTTATTATCTACCAAAATTTTCATGCCCTTTTACAATAGAAAGATCACGAGGAACGAGAGATACAATCAGGAATTTAATATGGTTATCTTTGCGCATGCGCATTTACATTGAATGTCATTTAGAGATGGCGCCCGAAATCTTTCATTAAAGTTCAAGAAAAATCGATGGCCAGAAATTTCGTATATTCGTTGGTTAACCACTGTGTGCAATCGTTATCCTTGCTTTCACTTTCTACACGACGCTTCTAACTGATAATTAAGCAATCTAAAGAAATGTCAGAATTTCGTCTTGTCATAAACTCAACTATTATACAGTTTAGAAGGGGTAAATTTTATTATATAGATAATGATCACATTGCAATATTAGATGTTACATGTTTTTAGAACACTATACATATAGTAGATCTTTCCTAAGTTCGAACAGGTAAATTTCCCCGAGCTCAATCGGAAATGGTGTCTAACCACTAAGATAGAATCCACTGGCTCATTTCCCTTACGTAATATAATAGGACACGCACGCGACGTATCTTTCTCTCTAATCTCGCTATACATATATACAATTAGTTCCTCTGTTTGAACACAGTCTCTTGTGTCTTTCTTTATCTTCGTCTAAAAAAGGTCCCACTGTCTCTATCCATCGACGTTTTCGAAATTCATATTTACTTTGCGGACAACTCAATTGGTCACCTAGGTCGTTGAGATAAGTATCATCGAAATCGAGCTTTATGTAAGTCGCGGAGAAGCCATGATCAAGTTCATAAATTAAAATACATAGAAGAATGACGATTGCGAACAATATTTTTTTAAATGTTACTTTAATTTGAATTTTTCTTGAAATTTGCAATTATTTACGATACAGCTTTGTGATAAATGAATTTGTAAAAATAACATTTCTTTTTCAAAATATCGAATATTAATGACGTATCTGGATAATATGAAACATTGACAACATAATAAAAAATTATTTGGATACTTATTATAGAAAATCTTTATGTTCTTGTTTTTATATATTGTACAATAATTATTTTCTTAATAGGTCTTCGAATATTCCATCAATCTTCCGTAAATATTCTTCAAATATTTTCTCTGGGAAACACTTACACACGTAGGTCTTCGAGTAAAGAAAAAGATCTGTAATAAATCCACGAAAAGGTCAAAAAGAACACGCGTGAGCAATCTACGGTTGTGAGAAGAGAAAATAAATCGTCATTCGACGGAGTAGCCGGTACTCATAATTGTCGTCATTCGAGAAAAAGTAGTTTTACATTTGACGAGGGATAATAACACGTAATCGAGTTATGAAAGAAATTAAACGATACTCAATGTTTTTCTTGTAATTTAGTGTTAAATGAGTGAAAAAATGTTCTTTTATAACGCGTTAGTAATTACATTATTATATCAATGTCAGCATAAACTTAAGCAAAAAAGAATATATCTAACAAGTAGACATAAATTATTTAAAAGTAAGATGGAAAGATTCCTAACTTGAAAAAAACACTTGTAACAGATATAAAGAATTAAGTCAGAATGAAAATGTGCTAGCTCATAGTTAATGTATATCATATTATATTATATCATAATTATAAAATGCAAAACAGTTTTTAGAAGATCCAGTG
Organism: Bombus flavifrons; assembly: GCF_040668555.2. Lineage (NCBI taxonomy): Eukaryota > Metazoa > Arthropoda > Insecta > Hymenoptera > Apidae > Bombus > Bombus flavifrons. The sequence goes on along the minus strand of NC_138457.1, from coordinate 4,992,944 downwards.
ACACTTATTAATATTTGGACATCACGTCATCCAAGACAAAGTTTGGCTGTTAAATACTGCGATATCCTGTATAATTTACAAATAACGTCACAAGGTTATTGAAAAAAGTGACAGAATTCTTAATTTGCATTAATTTATACAAGTTATTTCTGCTTCTCTACAAATGCAACAGTCGGTCAGATAAATTAAAATTTCTAATTTGAATTAGTTAATTCATTTCTATGGAAATCATTGGCATTATTGCTATAAGAAGTAGGTAGCTGTGAGGGGAAAAAATGTAACTTTTTATCGCTACTTATACGTAAAATAACAATGTTAAGGAAAAAGGTGCTTATGTGTAATGTGACTATTTACAATTATAATCCTTCGAGAACGTAAATGCAATTAGCTACCACTTACATAATGAATAGAACGTGTTGATATTAGCGTATTAGTTCAATCGGAGACACTTGGTTGATGTTTGTGAATACATGAAACTTCATAGCCTTGATCCGATTTTGATCTTCACTGGTAACACGTTTTCCTTTTTTCTATTTCGTTTTCTTTTTCTTTTCTTTTCTTTTCTTTTTTTTTTTTTGTACATTTTCATTGTCAGACTAAGCTAGTAATGCGTAATGTTACCAGTGCCCTCTTACATAGTAATTTATTAAGCAATTATGTATATATTACAAGTCACAGCTATTAAATATTTATGTTTTGTGACTTTGTAATTTTGGAATAACGAGGTCTTGTAATTTATAAAATTTGTTAAGTAATAATATTAATTGTAGGGTATAGATTGTAAACTCTTCATTTAAAATTTTACAATTTTACGTTAAAAAAGATATATATATATATACATATATACAGGGTGGTTGGTAACTGGTGGTACAAGCGGAAAGGGGGTGATTCTACGCGAAAAAAGAAGTCGAAAATATAGAATAAAAATTTTTCGTTTGAGGTTTTGTTTTCGAGAAAATCGACTTCGAATTTTCGTTCGGTACGCGTGCGGTACGTTATAACGGATCTCACTGTAGATCGTTGTCTCGATGGAAAAATTAAAAAAAAAAAAAATTAAAAAAAATATTTTCGACTTCTTTTTTCGCGTAGAATCACACCCTTTCCGTTTGTACCACCAGTTACCAACCACCCTGTATATATATTATAAGATAAGATAGTAATTTGTTATTTATAAAGTTTCTCAAATAATAATATCAGTGAATTGATAACTTACTAATTATAGGCTACAAATTCCTATTTACAATTCTACGTCAACGGATAATTAAGTAACTTACATATAAGTTGCAAAATATTTTCCAAGCAATAGCTTTTGCTTATTTGTGTAAGGGGGTTCAGAAATAAAAGTACAGTCGAATATGTTTATTAGATTAAATATTAGAGTAAAAATTAAGAAAAATTTCTCTCATCTGTTCCCAACAATCAGAAGAAAGTTAAACTTCATTAGAATGCTTACTTTAAACGTATTTAACGTTATAATTAATGCGAATATTCTGATCTTTTTTGCCATTCTCACTATCTTCTTTATTTGTAACTTGAAAACTATCTATACTTAAATTATTTTCATTGGATTTCTACTTGTATAGGTACTTATAGTACAATATTATTATAATTTTTGTGTCATTAATGGAAATCATAAAAACCAGCTTTCAATAGCAAAAGTGCAGAATTTGATATATATGGACCCAGATTTTATACAAACTCTAAGCATAATAAAATAAAAGTTATTATGTCTAGGAGCTTCTTGCTTCATTTTTATTCAGACAATATAGGAAACATTGAAATCAGACATGAAAATGAAATATTTTAAGGCTTCTCCATACCCAAACTTAAAGTCTCATAATAATCACTATTTTGATTATTTTGAAAATATTTCCTCTAAACGATAATAATATACACACACTTATTTCTAATTTATTATTTGCAGTTGCACACCAAGTCGTAATTATTAAAATTAAATGATGAATCAGTTGAAAAAATCAAGTTATTAAACGTTAAGTTATCTTTGCTCTCTTTCAAACATTGTTCAATAAAATTCTACAAAATGTTTCCTAAAATCCCATACTCTATCCGAATCGCATATTAATGTTAAATCATCTGTTTTTTCAATCATAATTATCTTTACTTGACTTATAATTTATCTTTTTCGTTACAGAATATTTTTTCGCGGTATAATCCATTAACATTCGTGGAACGTTCCCTAAGAATAATTTCTATGCATAATTCAAACTAAAATGTGGAACGGTAAATGGAAATATATAGAAGCATACGGTGGATATTTCGTAGCCCGAAAATGAAAGTAGGGAAACCTCATTTAACTTGGAAATATTAAAGTCGTTCTTCGAATGTCGGAATGAAAAGTTATATAATAAATTAGCCGTTAAATAAAGATCGAAATAACATCTTTTCTTTCTTTTTTCCCGTGTCGGTCGCGATTATACTTTCTAAAACATAAAGTGATGTAATCGTTTCAGTTTTCTTGAGGAAGTTCGCGATTCCCGTCTCATTATGCAATTAACAGTTTTCAATTCTGACACGTGTTTCTCTGCTAGATAAGAAAAACAGACACACTCCAGCGATTTGTACGCGTTCATGCTATTCACATGTTGTTAATATGTAACGCGCGAACGATCGTAAATCGCTTCTGGTCTTAGAAGAAAATTGATCGACATTCGATGTGCTTCTTTGTAAAATGATAAACGAAAATTATTAGTTGGATAATTTCGTTAAATTAATCATTCCTTTGTTATTGTTAATTTATAGTTTTTATCTATTCATTGGTCATTTATGGCATTATATTATAGCTACGTTTTCGAGAATATCGAGTTTGAGTGTTCAGTAAGTACGCGCGCATTTAACTAATCGGCGAATCCTATCCCATCTTCTACATTCCATATCTCATACCTCACGTCCTATATCATATCATGTATATCACAAGCAATACTTCATTTTCCATACCTAAGAAGGTAAATGCAAGTTTAAGTTAAAAGGTACACGTTAGACTCTACGACCTCCAACCCTCTTTCCGCGCTATTCACATACTCCATATCGTATGTCTAAAATCTAATACCTACTATCCTATATCTATAGCTCACATTTTATTTCGTAGGATAGCGAGTTTCGTTTATGGTAAGTAACGATTTCTTGTGAGTTCTGAAGGAAATTTGGAAAGTGAGTTCTGAAGGAAACTGATTTCATTCGTTTACGGGAAGTTGAGGATTTTGAGAATTATGGGCTAGAGATACTGGATGTGTGATATGAAATATGAGAAAGGGAATGTGAAGTACGAGATATGGAATTGAAAGATGGAATGTGAGAGATAAGATGAAGAATATGAGTTAGGAACATCATGTGTGGGGGTATAAGATGTGAGATAAAGTACATGGAATGAGGGATGAAAATGTGAGCTGTGGACTGGATATGTGATAGTGGATAGTGGATATTGGATGTTGGATATGGAGACAGAATATGCGATAGTGTGAAATAGGATATGAATAATAAACCTAATAGGAAAGATAGTACATATTGCACAGATTAATATAGATCACAAATACTTTTCTAATGTTCTTGGAATATCCTTAATAGAGGAAATATTACTTCTTCTATATTTATACATAATTAAATTCACAATACCTTACATAACATCCAAATAGGTAAACAAACAACGAAGTGATTATTTTCAACAAAATAAGTTAAATAACTGCGTTAAAAGTATATAGTATTGAATATTGATTAACATAAGTTAATATGATATAAGGAATAATATGATGCGTAATGCAAGCAAACGTTAACAAGGGATCATTTAATGGACAATTAATCACAGATCAATAGAAAAACATGAGAACTGCTTCATCCTTCAAGCATGGAAAACTTTCCACGTTTCTTGTTCGTGAACCACAGTCGACGACGTCTTTTATCGCTTTACTCTTAAGATTTCTTTTGTTGCCAATAAAAACGCCATTTCTTTTTTCTTTTTCCTCCTCTTCTCCCTCTGTTTCTCTGTCGTCGATTTCCTATATCACATCGCTACTGTTGATTTTCATAATTAGATTATTCCTCGAAAAATTTGAATCATATCACAAGTTCACTTCCTTTAGAATGAGTTATAGGTTAGGAACAGATATTTTTGTAACGAATCATAATTCCACATCAATAGTTCTTTTTAACTGAAGGTAGAATATAGAATTTCGCGATTTTCTTTTTGTCTTTCGTTTTTCTACTTTTACAGGTTATAGGTTAATTCCATTCTTTATTACCTTTTCCCAGATATATCTATAAAGGTATATGTACATTATAAATATCAATAGCGTCACGCTGTTCCTTATAATCGTAGTCATTATACTCATTAATAATACATTAAGTACAGTGATAAATATCGAAAAAAGGAAGAGAAAGAATTACACGCCACATATTATAGAAATTCTGATATGAATCAAAATAAACATTTATCTGTTGACGTCGTCAGGTTTACATTCATGAACGAACATGAATATGCTTGACATTAAAACATTATAAAACTAATTTTTATTTGCATATCTCATACTCTTCTTCGACTTTTTATTCATATTTTCATTGATTGTTGCATAATTTTCACTTTTTCTTCATCACGAATGTTTGCATTTAAAGAAGAATCTTAACAATTTATCTTTTCTTCCTATTGCATTGGAAATAGTGGTTTGTTGCCAAAGTTTAATAGCAAATTAATAAGCGTTAATATATCGACTAAGATTTGTAAGAATGATGGACTTGCATATTTTTTTACTCCCTGTATATATCAGTCAGATTAATTGGTATCTCTGTTCCTGTGAGCAAGATAAACTTGTAGAAGAGGAATAAATTTCCAGATAAACTGTTTAGGAGAAAAGAAATTGTTAGTATTCAGAGAAATATGATAAATAATAAATAATTATTATAGAAATATAGAATTAATTTTTATAAATAATTACTGTTATTTCAATATGAAATAATTGAATTCACATTTGTTAGATATACAAATCTTATAAAGTTAATATCAAATTTTATATAATTTATAAATGTCATTAATAATTAATGCCATCTACGTTTGAATCGACTGTATTTTAAAATAAAGTAAAGTACCACATATTACACATCATTAATTAAGAAAAGGAAAAATATTCATAAAAGATATTTTAACGGGAACTATATAGATTTTGGTTTTTTTTTTTTTTTTTTTTTTTGGCGAAGATTTCGATTAGAAGGCCACGGATACTTCTGCTGCAATTTTTCCAAGAATCATGGCCGTGGCCCTAAGTAATTATTTGCACGCTAGAAACGTGTTTGTTCTTGTACATCTTGGTTAAGTATGACATTCTTGCTGGACATTCAATAATGATTGCTGAATGATTAGATCAGTGGATCAAATCAGTGAATCAAAGGATCGAACATTTTTGTCTGCGCATTATGCATCAAAACAGAGAGGAAATGAATAGAAATTGCACAAATTAATTATAAATAGCAATGATGCCATCTTTTATTGACACGACGTATTCATGAAAATAATTGTTCTGCAATTGTTGGTAATACTAAATGAAATTCTTGCATGACAAAAGGCACAGATCGAAGCACATGTACATTAAGGAGAATTTACATTGAAATTCATGTTTACGGATTCGTGTTTGAGTTTAGTGTTAGGCAGTCCATGCCGAAGTATTGCGTTTTATGCAAGTATGTATGTTCAATCATGACGAATCAGCAAAAACTTCACAAACAAACTACATAGGAATATTCTTCTTTAACCTTAAGACTGAATAAATTATCTATTTTACTACTGCACAGTTTTTTGAATCTTTGAATATTTAAACTATTACCTTTAAATACCTTTCAATTTACAAAATATTTCTACAATTGCAACAGTAATTTCATTTTTTCACTTCTAATATACTAAATCGACTGTGTCGATAAAATGTTTGTTTTACCGTTTATTGTTCATTTATTATTCTAACTGTTCAAATAAAAAAATCAATGTTAAATATAGACAGTGGTTTAAGAAATCTGCGAGTAAAATTCCCTTGCAATCATCCTTGGAAAAATGATAGAGGTATTCCAACTCACAATGTCAAATTAATTATATGCTTTCATTTTTAAAATTTCTTAAATTCGTATCTTTTTTAAAATCTGAACATCTTCAAAATATTTTTTAAAATCTTTTTCTTCGTTGAAATGAGGATGAGATATAGACATAAAAGTTCGTAGATCTCAGCAAAGTTAGATCGAAATAAATCCGATATCTGTTGGTTTACTCTTTGTGTTGATTGCACTCAATCAACTCTTTCTTCGTTCTTTCGCCACTAATTTTAGCAGTTATATAGGCTCACATTGGAGTTACGTAAAATTTGTCTAGTGTCGCACATGTGTAAATATGTCTGAGGTGGATTTACGTGATCCTCAGATTATGAAATGATACGTAGTTAACATGTAGACACGTGTACGCCATTTAAATCTAGATGTAGTGTCTAATTAATTATTCAGTTTTTTGGTGATAATTATTCAGGTACTCGAAAAAATTACATTCTTGAATTATTCAAAATAACAGTAAGGTTGGTGTATTGAGAAGGTCAATAATTCATTATGAATTATTTAATTATCGATTTGATTCTTTTATTATTATTTTATTCTGTTATTCTATATTCTATTCTATCATTTCTGGTTTCATTATTGAATTATTCAGTATTCTGACGAAAAATACGTTTCTTGAGGTTATGTTATAATATAACGGTAAGAAAGGTGTTTAAGAGCTTTCTTTTTTAGGAAAAGAGAAAATATCTTAAAGAACATTCACATAAGTACGCTATACAGGCTACAATTATGTTGCCAAAAATCACGAGTCATCTCTAACAATTTTTACATTAGTCGAAATTATTCTTGACTAAAGAAAATTTTTTTCATTTTATTACTCGTCTCTTAATATTCAATCGTAATATTAAATTCTTCGAACAGCGTCTAAAGATAGAATCTAAACGATTCATAAAACAAAAACATTCTTATCTCTTCCTATTTCACTATGACATTAAATTCTTGCAACATAACCTAAAAAAAGGTGCCGAAGTTTCCAGCAAAAGTGTCAAAGGTTTCACGGAACAAAAACATTCTCCTTTTGTCACCATGACACTACCCAATCAAGTAGTCAGTGATGTTTACGATCAGCCGGAGAATTAGATTCGAGCCGTCAGGAACGAAAAAATAGATGAGATGCCAGTATCTTGTCCGCGAGATCAAGGTCCGGTCAGCACTCAGTCATTCTAGTTTTTTTTTTTGTGGTATTGAATGTGGTGTTACAAAATGGCTGGTTTGCTTGCACGGTATCAAGGTGTTACTCAATAATTCCCTACTGGAGGAACAGAGACAAAAAGGGGGATTACTAGCTGACAAGTGTTTTTGCTCTAGCGACACTTTACTTATTCGCTCGCCACTCTCTTTATGCTCACGTGTGCATCATTTGCATGTTGCGGCTCTCTTACAGTGGCGGAACATCCGTAAAAAGATTGAAAGCTATCTCCGAATTCTCTTATAATTCTGCGGTATTTTTCTGTACAAGTGTTTGGGAAATGTAAATTGTGATCGTTATGAAGGGTAATTTCTACGGGAAGCTAGAAAATCGACAATTGCGTAGTCGTTTAGTTATTGAGGTATTGGAATAGTATTGGTATGTTGAAGTATTAAAGTATTTAAAGCATTAAGATAATGATCATTAATTTATTTCATTTATATGTTATAACAAGTAAAGTAGTACAACATACTATGGTAAAAAATGTATAGAATATATATTATACTCTCTCAAGTGATTATCACAAACTCGAGGATTAATGACTGGAGTTTACTGCAAGGTTAAGCATAAAACGAAATTAATATTAATACATTCCCCATTAATATTCTGAAACATACAGACAAATATGAGGATTCTACGAGTATACAAAAGGAAAAGAGAAACGATAATTTATTATTGACCATAAAATTACAAGGCTTTACAACATATTCCTGATTTACTAAATGTTAGTTTTTATTTCTCGTAATTACATAATGTTGCATACAAAATACGACATCTAATGAAGTTGATTTCTTGTTTGTTTGATTCTTCATTCGTTTTCTACTAGGTACATAATTGTAGAGCTACCATAACCTTGAAACACTTCATATACATTTTAAACATATCACCATTAACCCACGTGTTTCTTTCAAGCCTCCTACAGGAAATCTTGGAACTTATCAACAACTGTGAGCAAAGTGAAAGTTTGCAGTAAGTTTGGAAAGAGCTATTGCCAAATTGTTCAGTCATTCTCACGATCGTTAATTGCAGTCAGAAAACAGCCATTAATTTTAGAACAAATTGGAAACTCTCCAAAATCGTATATTTGTACTGGCTTATGTTAGCTATTACATATCTTATGTTATTTCTGCTGAATTATTTATATTGAAAGACCAAATTTTTTATTTAAATCTTTTATATTTATATTTATTGTAAACTCAAAAATTTAATTTGTATGTATTTTTAAATTATATTTATATCTATTTAAACTCACTATTTCCTTTGTTAAAGCATTTCACAAGCTTCATTCTTCATTTACTTTTATTTCTAACTTTAGTTTTTTATGCAAATTATTAATATATAAATATAGTTTTACAAATAAAAATTTGGAATATTACATATATGCACATACATATACATCAATCGAATGAAATAGAATGGCTACGTACAAGCATTGTGGAGAAGATTGGGAGAGGAGGTAGAATAAGCTGCTATACATATAGTGAATCGCGATGATTACGTCATGAGGGTCAGTTCTGCAAGTTCTGCTTGTCATCGCGTGTCAGCAAAATAGTCTAGAGTTAGCGGATGCGTGTTTATAAGAAAGCAAGAATTTTTTTAAATACTGTCACCTTTTGTCATCCTCTTTTCTTGTTCTCTTAAGATTCATTTCGTTTTCCCATTTAATTTATTTTCACTGAAAAATGATCAGACTGGTTTGAGGTTAGGACAATTTCATTGCACCAATTAATTGCTTAACGCGTGTCCCGATCTCGTTATATGTGTTGTTTCCTTTTTTGGTGACACATGTGTGTATATGTTTGTTACTGATATTGTGTGTGACGTTCATATTAATAGTAAGATAATGGAGAAGGTAGAAATCATTATACTGGATGATCTAAGATGTTTGTTTGTGCTTTATTAGATTAGAAAAGAATATAAATTCAGAGATAATTAAACGAACCAAAGTTTTGGAAATAGATATTTTAAAATTTCATTTAACAATAATTAATACTATAATAAATACAAATTAAATTAATAACAATAACAATGAATTCCTTTTAAATTAAAAATTATTTCCATCTTTCTTTTGATACTTTGAGTCATCAGATTATAAATTGCAGATATGTTCCATACGTTTAGAATGAAATTTGTACTGGCTGGAAGAGTATCGAGACGTATAATCAGAGACACAATCGTCGAAAGATACCAGTGAATAGGGTCAGGAACTAGACTTTGGCTCGAGTTAAGGCAGGTCTCGTTCACTTTGGTATGCGATGCGAAATAGAATCGATATATTATATTTCACATAATCACAGCATCGATGTATTATCGATATAGTTATACTCTGTGGCATATTTATGATGAAAAAATTTTCTTTGTATACAGGAAGTAAACTGATGTGAAAGAACAGACCATCTATACCGGGTGTTTTAAAATATTTGGATCAACTGCAGATAAGATAATGTATAGTTCTAATTAAAATTTCTATCATGTAATGGATTATTCAAAATATTTCCTAACTTAAAAACTAACACTGAGAAAATATTTATTTCTTATTCATTTAAATTTCAATTGTAACCTTAATTTAATATATTTAGTAAATAATGTTTGCTGAACATGGCTTGCGATTTAAGGAATTTTAAATTTGAATTATTTATGAAGTACATAAGTCATTTCGTAAGCTACTTGATTTTAATAACTGTTCTCCCTCTCAGAAACCACGTCACCGTTGAATCGACGTTTTCATCATTTTATATACAAATTTTCTATTCCTTGGTATGCTTGACAATACACGTGTGATAATAATTTGAATTTATTATGAATTTCAAGTAAGCGCTTTTAATGTAATCTATCGACTTTCTTTCTTCCATTCCATCTTTACTATTGATTTATTGGCACTTGCTAAAAACCGGGAACGTGAATTTGTACGTATATATATTGAACATCTTTTAATGAAACGTTAGTAAATAAAGAATGTCAACCATTTAAAACCGTTCCTTTCACGTTATTAATTAATATATAGTAAATAGTTTCTATTTGATTATTACTTGTGAAAACAATAATATTCTTTACGCAATAATATTAGTTGTATAAAAATTTACTTTTTTAATCTTGAATATTTTAAACTTATCGAACAGAAATTTTATACTTGCATTTCGTTTGAAACGATGTGAATGATTCATTATACTTTCATTTATGCTTGCATCATTAGAGGCATATATAAATTATTTTTATAATGAAAATAAAAATTTGAATATAAAAGATTAAACATCGATAACCTAAGGAATTATGCATATGCATGTCAATGAATGTTTCCAAAGTATTTTTTGAGAAACTAATAAAACATAACACATGATAAGTTTGTGTAACACAAAGTTTAAAAATCAAATTTATGCCACACATTGCTGACTAATTTATATATTATAAATGATATATTTGAATGATACGAAATATCATTAAATATAATTATTATTCATGTTGGATATTAACAAAATTAAATAATTGTTGAGTATTGAATTGGAGGTTTCAATGAGTGGTATGAATGGCTGATGGTTTCCTTTTCATCATCAAGGTCGAGCATTATTCCATGGGTTTATTTTTAAAAAAATAATTCGTATTTCGGTGATATTTATCCGCTTCCGTTATTCATATCTCGAGAATTTCTGCATTTAAAATCCATTTAGAATGATCGTTTCATATAAACAAAATTCCATATGGAAAAATTTCTCCAAATTGTTAATTGCTAAAAATATAACCTATATATTATCTATGCAACAAAATATTCTCTCATGTGCGTATATAACATCATTTTTTTATATGCAATTTTACAGAAAAGTACATAAAATATTTCGTATAAACATTAAAATAAACCTTAACATTTGAATAGCATTATCGAATGATATTAACATTGGCCATAAAACAATTTAAAAAGGAATTTTTATTCGATAGTAAGTGTTAAACAATCTCTTGATCTTCTGGAATATTTCTTATTAAACGTATTAAACTATGCATCGTCTAGTAGCATGCGTTAAATAGCATCTGTCCGCTGTTTTATTATTCAAAAGAATCCTTTATCTATCACGGCCAGAAAGCGTGGAAAATCTGCAAGATAAGAACGTGAGATGTCACTGGGTCAGAAAAATGAAGAAAAAAGCTTGTTACGACCGATAATGCAGAACTCGTTTATATCTTATGCGCACGAAACATTGCAGGTATTATGAAAAAAATATATGTAGAAGAAAAAACAGTGAACTGTCCTTGAAATAATTTATGACATACGGTTAATTAATTTTTATTCCTACATCATTTTCCATCGCAATCAGTATTCATTCGTTTTCCTATCTTGTCCTATTATGAAATACTTTTACGATGGTCTCGTTTCTCTTCGTCAAGATATTCTGTCTGTTGACTGAACTCTGTTGACAATATGGTCGATGTTTGATAGATGAAGATAATTCTCGGATTAGAGATATTACAAAGTGTTTACTTTGTAAGATCCCTAAATTCATCACTTAAAATGTCAGAAGTGTGAGTTTTAAAAAGTATAAATGGTATATATGGTTTATGACTATAATAATATATATAGATATAAATATAAATGGTAAGAACGATGATATAAATACAGTAATACTTATAAAACCTATTAGTAAAAATTTTTTATCAACTGCGTTAGTAATATAAAATTGTAAAAAATTAAAATTGTATCGAAAATATTAATATTACTTATAATGACGAATTAAAAGTATTTGACACAATTTATTTAATAGTAATTTAATAAGCTTATAATTATAGTAAATTATTGAAGATCAGAATAATACACGAATTACTAATGCTGAATCAATAAGCGTATACTAAGCAAAATTGTATAATTAGGAAAGAACATCATAATAGAATTAGTAATTAGATTGAATTATAATGGTAATAGATACTCGAAGATTTAACGTTATCGGTATTTCATAGCGAGCTGAAAGTCTTTTTGCAATAGTTTATCAAGAATATTCAAATATTATCTCAAGGACCCTAAGTACTTTGCATACTTAACCCCGTGATGACCTAACTCGATGTTTTTACCGCGTGAAAATAAAACTGTAATTTCTGTGCAATAGCTTATCGTCTCTCCATCGCAGTGAAATAAAAATTCAATACTTTATTTATGAAAATAAAATAACAAACAATTTTATATAATTTTATTTATTTAAAAGGAATGTAAATGATAATTATTTAATTATTGTTGTATAATAAATAATATATATATATATATTTAATCATATTGATACCTTCTTTGTAGAGTCATGGTTAAATTTGAATACACAAAAGAATAATTATTTAATTTCAGATAATATTTAATAAGTTTTATCTAACTTTCCGCAATTAGCTATATTGCAATTTTTCTTGTTTACTTCGAGATTATTGGCTTAATTACTTTCCTTTTCGGACAAATATTTATTTCGTAAACAATATAATCTTACTTTGTTGTTCGCTTTATTTCACTATATGCACATATACCACACATCTCTTACCGAAACTATTCAATGTTAATACAGTAGTTAAATTCTTGTCTCCTGTTTCAGCAAGTGCTAACACTTCTGGCTCCTTCTTTCGTATTATTCCAATGTTATGCCTCTTAAGCCGCTTGTTATCCCAACACTGATGATGCCTCACCTATTTTTACGGCGGTATTAGTACGATTTCTTAACGACTATCGCGAACAATTTTAAAAATAACACGAAAACAAGATGGATAAATATTTGAACGTCTGGTCCTGTTCCGAGTGATCATTGATACACTCTGACCAGTTGGAACAATAAAGAGAACAGTTTCGAACTTTTTCTTTCTAGTCGCCGATTTCTTCGTTTATCTTCTTCGGTTGTTGAAGAACTTGTATTTTTAATTCAATAATAGAAAATTTAGCAATCAAAGATTTGAAGAATTCAGTGTTCAAGCTAACAAGTTCTTCGGATTTTTAATATTGTTTTCGTGAATTTTCTTGAAAATTTTTAATTGCAAAATTTGATGTAACACCTAAAATTATGAAAAGTATAAATATTTCATAGTTATGATAAAACCAAATAACATAGTTAAGATAAAAAAAAATAATTGTTACGAAACTCAGAATTTCCTCAGTATCGTCGCATGAGCGTAAAGTTAAAAAGTTGAACATGCAGAGATTTCAAATTGCTGGGAATTGTATTTATAAGAAGAAGTTATTCCTGAAAATCATGCAGATCTATTTATAAAGTTGTAATTATTTCCTTGAAAATTTCCCCGGGAAGACAACAATGTATCTAACTCATGAACACATGTACATTAGTATTCGTGATTGATAAAGAACGCGACTTATCAGTAGGTTTATTGTTAACAGAAGATTCGTAAAGAAAACGCGCTAGAACAGAAATCGATGTATCCGACGCTCTTTATCACTAAATATCGGCATTTATACGTATATATGTCTCGTATCGATAAAGAAATGATCCTCGTTCTCGGAACAAGATTTTGGTTTTATCCTATCTAGGAAATGTTATTCGTTTGCTAGATTGTATTTGTACCGTTGAGGTTATTTTTTTTTTCATATTACTTGAATCGATATTCAGGAAGATCTTCATTGATCTGAGGTTATTGATTTAAACACAAACAAATAAAAATAATGCATTCAATTGATGTCAAGTTTGTTGGTCGGCAGGATATTTAAAGTGACGTGACATCAGAATTTGATTCTAGATTATCATTAATTTGATAAAGAAATTTGAAAAAGACCATTTATATTTCTATTTTAATTTTGGATTTTATATGTAAAATTATGTGCAATTCGTATTTTCTGGGAAGATATTTCTAGACAAATGAGTAAAGTACATAGCAATCTGTGCAGCTACGATAGGAGCTATCTATTCATAAGTCTGCTTGAAAGTGGATCATTTATTGTTCGTAGCTTGCAATTAGCTGTCTGGTTTGAACTAGGTCTACAGTGGAATTGTTTCGCTTGTGATTTTAGGCGGAAGGAAAATTTATTGTAGTCTAACGGCTTAATTTGAATTTTTTCTAACAAACACATCGATTATATTTGTAACAAATACATATTTTCAGTCCTTTGGAATTTTATTCTAACATAGCTTAAATAGTTGTATTTGGTTAGAAATACTTGAGTAGAAAGTTGAAACACAGTTAGCTATGATAAATGACTTGTCGAAGAGATACGAAGCACTAACACAGCAAATAGAAAATGATAAACAGCTGGAGGATTATTTGGATAGTTAGGGAGTGAAGATATGACATATATTTACAATGATTGATGTGTATATAAACAGGTACATTTACGCATTACAAATAAACGTATAATTTTATCTAGTGTGAATAATTCCTTTCATTACTACCACATTGATAAAATTTTCCGGAACAAATTTTGGAAGTAAAATGTTTCATTTTCTTTCTAATGGATTCGTTAAATTAATGGGGAACCATATTCACAGCCATCTGTGCTGTGTGCTAGGAAAAAGGAATTAGTGACTATCGGAATATGTATAGTATCATCTTTTCTAAATTTTTGAATACGGTAAAATGATCACCAATTTTTTGTTTAGTTTCACTTATCTACAAATAAAATAATAAATGAAAATTCGTCATGTTACAGATGCCGATCTAAGCATGGGGGCGGGCGCAGCTGGAGGATCGGTCCTCAGTTTGCCAGGATCGGGGGTAGGTGGCGTGCTTTCGCAGCACTGTGCGATCTGCGGTGATCGCGCAACTGGTAAACACTATGGCGCTGCTTCTTGCGACGGATGCAAGGGTTTTTTCCGGCGATCAGTCAGAAAGAACCATCTTTACACCTGCAGGTTGGTGAAATTCTTCTCCTTCCCTTTAAAATTAGATCTTGACCCAGGGCCGGAATAAATTTTTGGATGTCAAGAACTACAGTACAACTTCATTTATTTGAACTTGTCAGCAGACAAACAGTATGTTCGTTGGAGTTGATACGTATAGTTAAAGTTCATGTAATAGAAGCATACCATATTTCCCTCCACTATCTATTATTTTTCCTTCACATAATAGGAGCTCACATTCGGATAAGTGAATTCAATCAGCAGAAATTCAATTAATCGAGTATTAATTATAATTCCAATAATTTTAAACATAAGATACTTATGTCATAAGACACAATGGAGGATCTCGCTTCATAGAAAAATGAGCGATATATTTCACTTTTACGAAATATTTGAAATATTGCAATTGTAAAAATCTCCATGACTTATCTGCTTAGAAGTCCTGTCTATGTTTAAAACTCAAATATTTTCGTTTATTTTTAAAAACTGTATGTCTCATTTAAGAAATATCTATGACTAATGAATTTTCGTGATAATTGATAACATTTTCGAATGGGCTAGTAATGAAAATTTGTTAGTCGGTAAATAAATTCGGTATCATTCTTGAAATTTCATTTATGTTATATATAAATTAAAGTTTTTATTCTAATTTTTTTAAGCAAATTATTTTTTATTCTTAAATACGTATAATATAACGAATTAACAAATTAACGAAATATTTTTAGAAATTAAGATGTTAATAACACCTAAAAATGATTTTAACAATTTAATTTTTAAATTTCACTTAAGATATAGATTTAATGGGAAATGTATTTTTAACAATTAGTTGGAAGTATATTTGGAATTTTAGAACTTAGATGACTTGCACTTGAATTATCAAAAATCAGACTAATGAGAAATTAAAAATTGTTTGATAATTCTAATGTTAACAGTTTTTGATAAATGTTCTTACAATATTCTTATGTAATATTCGATAAAAATTGCTCATATTATCAACTACACATTTTCGCTTATAGTGATAAATGTTAATATCAATGATATATTGATGTACTACTTCACTCTGTTACAAATTGCATATTTTTCAAATCATTGATTGTAGTAAATACGTTAAGCATCAAATAAGGTTATATGATAATTAGCTTTCAAATTATGAAGTAGATACGAAACAAAATGTTATATAAGTTCGTTAAAGTTAGTTATAAATTTCGAAATTACTCATATTGTAAAATATGATGAATGTGAAGTAAGATTATATAATAACTGATTATGACATACATATATTGGAGATATTAATGAACATTATTTGATAGCTTTATTATTGGTAAATTATACTATGTAAAATTATTATGAAAAGTTAATCCTCATTTGTAATCTTCAATATTTCAAAATAAACACGTTGCAAATTATTTCTTTATTATAATCAATTCTCATTTTTCATATCTGTTAAAGAATACATCAACTTTAACAGTGAATAATTAATTCATGAATTCATTAAGTGCTTAATTCTGTATCTCATATAATCCTAGATTAGTGAATTCTTTCTTCAAACTATTTTCTTATTTCTCCATATATTATACGGTATAATTGCTATCTAATAAAATCTATAAATTATTGAAAATGTAATACTTTTTTTGTTGCAGATTTAGTAGAAATTGTGTAGTAGATAAGGACAAGAGGAATCAATGTAGGTACTGCAGATTAAGGAAATGTTTCAAGGCTGGCATGAAAAAGGAAGGTATGCGCAAAAATTCTAACATCATTTTAATAAATATTTTCATGTTCAATAAATATTCCGTGTCTCTTTTCATATGATCATTAGAAGTAAGAATGGGCGATTATATTATTAATAAAATAAATTATTGCAAGCGATATACTTAATTAGGAAAAAGTTACTATTATTTGTAAGTTATTAGTAAGATTTTATACGACTTTGATATTATTTGTGAAAAATTATAATAGTCACCTAACCGCTTTGTAGCCTTTTTAGGAGACTGGAAACTTACCTTAAATCATTAATTAAAAATTTATAGTTTCCACCTCTGTGGAATGATAAACTTGAATATGGAAGCTAATATTACCACTGAAAAATCTATTCAAATTCTTTACTTGTCAAATAATTTTTTTTTTAAGATTAACGTTAAATCGAATCATGAGTAGCAAAAGTAACTTGAAGCTATAACCAAATTTATATATACAATAAATGACGTTGCAAAAGTTCCAAAAAAACTTAATAATACTTTTTCCTAATATTTGTAATAATTTCATCTGTCAAAAATATTTCTTTTTATTTATAATATGACAAAAAAAAACGAAGTATACGTGACAAAATAAAAAGAAAAGAAATTGCAAAAAACATTAGGCTTTTCAAGCAGTTAATTAGTGACTCAAAGAAAATATACCAGTATACAGAAGGGCTTGTAAGAATGAGTCAATTATGTATATTATAAGTCATCACTGGAGTGAAATAAGCTTTCTATTTTCTTATTTTGTTTCAGCCGTACAAAATGAAAGAGATCGGATAAGTTGTAGAAGGCCAAGCTATGAAGAACAAAGCAACAACGGAAGTGGGCTTTCTGTAGTTTCTCTTCTTCAGGCGGAAATGCTTAGTAGACAAGTTGGTGCTGCTCTCGAGGTCAGTTTGTGCGAAATTTAAGCTTTATTTATTCTTTTGCTTCTTGGTTTTAATGAAACAAATTTAATGTAGTAATTTTAATATTAGAATATCGATCTGCTTAATGCAAATATCAAGATAGATAAACATCCAGTTACTTTCGTACTTCAACGATAGATTATGATCTTCGCAGTATTAAAGTTGAAATTATTTAAATTTCGCACCAATTGAGATGTAGAACCATTATACATTGAGAGTAATATATTATTATATTTTAATAGCTACAATCTCCATATATTCCCTTAACTATAAATAATTTATTTAATTATTAAACCTATAAAATATATTTCAATGTTACTCCATTCAATATACACAAATCGCATAATGAGTAATTCGAGATTATGTTTAAACAGCTAGGCAGTCCGAACAGCGATATAGACCTGAGCACAAAACAAATCGCCAACATAAACGACGTTTGCGATAGCATGAAGCAGCAACTTCTTATCCTGGTCGAGTGGGCCAAGTACATACCCGCTTTCAGCGAATTAACCCTTGATGATCAGGTAGCACTCCTAAGGGCACACGCGGGTGAACATCTTCTCCTAGGCGTTGCCAGGCGCAGCATGCAATTGCAAGATGTCCTTCTTCTCGGAAACAATTGTATCATAACCAAGAATTGTCCTGGTACGTTTCTCTGTGGTTCCTTCTTGGGTGGTGGTTCACGCTTTTTTATGATTAATCCCTCGACGATCAAATATTAGTAATAGTAATATAGGAAGTTTGGTTTTGTCATCTAAAAAAATATGTATGATTTTTTTTATATTATGCTATACACATATTATACACATTACATTACTGTGATTATTACTGTAAGATTGCAGTATAATGTTTCATATAATAGAAAAATTTCCTATAATGTAATGAAAAATTTATAACACTAGATTTTGATTGGATATAAGTAATATTAAAGCATAAATAAGAAAAGCTATCATCAAGGGATTAAAAAAGGTTATATGGTCAAGCTTATATGATAAGTTTTTTTAAATAATCATATTATTTGTAGATTAACCCAAAATTGTTAACAACAGAATTGACACTAACACAACTATCATTTAAAAACGTTCATTTACTAACTACTGTAGTAGTAACATAGCTTTCAGCAATAGTTAAACAAAAAATGTATATTTAGTGAAAATATATACAGGGTGGTTGGTAACTGGTGGTACAAGCAGAAAGGGGGCGATTCTACGCAAAAAAAGAAGTCGAAAATATAGAATAAAAATTTTTCGTTTGAGGCTTTGTTTTCGAGAAAATCAACTTTGAATTTTCGCTCGGTACGCGTGCACTTTATCACGTCTCGTTATAACGGATCTCATTGTAGACTTTTAAAAAAATTAAAAAAAAAATTAAAAAAGAATTTTTATTCTATATCTTCGACTTCTTTTTTCGCGTAGAATCACCCCCTTTCCGCTTGTACCACCAGTTACCAACCACCCTGTGTAAATTGCTTTAAATCAGATTAGTTAATTTTTGACACATTGAATGATAAACTTGTTACAAATTTATGCTAAACTTTTTATTATTACTGGATCAAATATTTATTTTGCTCAAATAAGTCTATATAATACATACATATAATTATGGGAATACCCTATCAAAAATACAGTGACATATCTTAAAATGTTCACCAAAACAATTATCAACTGTCCTTTCACAGTTACCAACATAACATACGAACTGTAATACTAAATCTAATTATATTTCTATATGTAATCTGATATAGCAGTTTCTAATTGATAAAATAAATGCTCCTATTCATTCTTGAAGTATTCTCTACGTCATTCGAACAGTATATCATTCAACCACTAATGATTATGGACCTCATTAAACTATTTATAACACTAATTCATTGAAATAAAATATCCTCGATGCTCACCTTGATTTACAGATTTAAAGACCCATGAAAATTTATAAAACGATTATAAAAATTATAAATAAATATATCTCGGTCATCCCTAACACCTTCATGCGTATGTATAAAAGAGATGATACAATATTGTTCATAAAATAATTTAAATAATAGTTTGAATAATAATTCACTATAGATCACATAATACGTAATACGATTTAGCACCAAAAAATTAAAAGAAATGAAAAGAAATTTTTATATATTTTGTTTGTAAAAAATTATCAAGTCTTAAGACAGGGAAGGAGGGAAAATTTGTTGCCAAGCAACCTTCTTAACAATCGATTATCGCATCAAAATATATTTTTTCGTGATTACTCACGATATCAGTTTGGCGGTATGAAACAATTGAAGGTATTATTATCCCGACATAATAAAGATACTATCGCAATATTCGATCCGTCGATGTCATCGACAGATAAGATTTCATTAGATTGCGAGTCTCGGAAGAGATAAGAATAAATCACATTTGTTTTAAAAAGTTGTCCAAAGACATAATAAGATATCTTTAAAATTATTTTATCAAAATTGAATTATTTTACAAAATTTGTACAACTTCGTTATAACTTTTATGTTAACTCTATTGTTAAGATAAAATGTAAATTGTTAATCTTGTATTTCTATTTCTACTTGTAATTATTTGTTTCTTAAAAATTATATTTGTAATTATCTGCAAATTTTTATGAAAAATATTATAAAAAGATATCTAAGATATTATGGTTATTGAAAAATTTGCGATAACATACTAATCCTGCTACTGTATCTTTATCTGAGGTGCTTTAAAATTATTTTCAATCAAATTCCCGAGCGAGTATCTTATTTTGTGTATTTCGACTTTTACAATCCATTCTCTAAAATATCGAAAACGTCGTTCTTATGATGTAATGTTTGGAATTTATTTTATGATATTTAAATATATATGTCAAAAATTTAATTACTTAATTTTAAACAGTGTTAATTAAAACTTCTATGATAGATTTACTGAATTGCAATTACCAGCTAAACTAACATTTCTTTAATTTTATTATTTGCAATTTTTTAGCTTACATGTAACCAAGTAGAAAATAATTATAAGTAAAAAGTAGAGTTTACTTGTGATTGATAAGTTTCTTAATTGTAATTCGTACTTGCTAAAATAGGTCTGGCATAACTATAGGAAAATATAGGTGAGAAAAATATAAACTATTGCATGATGAATCATCTCCCATATGTCACTAGATGTTAAGAATAAATATTTCATTTATTTTTATATATTATTCTATTTCTGTTAAAGTTTTGTGGAAAATAATCGTGTACTTAACACTGGGATAATGTGGCATTGAAATCGTTATGGTGAGCCGAGACAGTCGATACGTTAATTCCTACAATTTATAGTGAACTATAAGATAGCATAAAAAATTATAAGTTTCCCAAAAGTAATTATACAAACATATCCACGAAAAAAGCTGTTATTAAATACAATTATTCAAATTTTTCTTTTAATTGATCTATATTACATCGATCATTACAATAGATTATTAGCGATTCAGTTCAAATTGTAGATTAAATTTCCAATCTTTCTGTCCCATTAACATAAAACAAAATGATTAAAATACCTCTCAAACTTCACTATTCCAGCAACAAAGAAAAAGTTCATTATTCTAATAAAAAAAAAATATTTCATAAATTCCATTGTTCAAAATAATTAGTTAAATATTTACAAAGCTATCGATAGTCTCGTTGAATAAATTGCACGAACAATATTTGGGGTAGTAGCTAGTAGAGACTGAGTCCGGTCTTCACGTTGCTAGTCGCAGTAGCATGAGTGCAAAGAGAAAATAGGTTTGACGTATTGGTTATTGCGGTGTCGTTGCTTTCCTTTAATACTTCACCAACTATAATCCGGGCTCAGTCAAATGGTAATAGGTGTCGATAGGAATGGTTTAACCGTGTTTATCAGTCATATCATTATCCGCAGAGGGCCGTAATCAGGATCTGGACATCAGCAAGGTTGGTATCAGGGTAATGGATGAATTGGTGAAGCCTTTGAACGAGGTGCAGATCGACGATACGGAGTTTGCTTGCTTAAAGGCCATCGTCTTTTTCGATCCCAGTAAGTATTTCTTTGAATCAAATAATATAACCGTAGACTGAACTATTGTCCCTAAAATCATTGTTGTCCGGATCATATTCTTTTGAAATAAAATAAAACATGGTTTAATAAAAATAAATGCTTGTTTCATGTAATAAGTAAATGTAGTGATGTCTAAAAGTAACCGATTTAGATAACAATTCTTGTAATGTAATAAGTAAATGTAGTGATGTCTAAAGGTACCGATTTAGATAACAATTCTTTAGGATAACTTTGTTATTTTACTTTTGTTTTAAGAAACTTGAATAGCCTTAGCTTCCTTTTGGTATATCTTCTAAGAGCTTGAAGTTCTTCTATATAATATAATATTCTTTTAATATTTTAGAAAGTACAAATTTGTTGATATACAGTTGCATCTAATACATTCGTATCTTATTATTTGTATCATCTTCCATTCTCACTCATCCCTTGTTCACTTTCACTCACTTATTCCCTATTGAATCACCATTTGTCACCATTAACTCCTACTATAAATAAGTGAAAGCCCTTATTACTATAACATAGTAACAAACAAAACTTTTATTATGCATATTATAAACAAATCTTTTAGTGTATTTAAATCAATTTCTTATGAAGTCTTAAAAAAACCGTCATAAAAGTTTCTTTCGACCACGGTTATTCTTGATCCAAGATAATCTTCGATAATATCCTATCGATTATGTCAAGTTGAAGAACAACGTAGAATTTGCGTGTCATTCGGCGAAGATTTGCCGGCACGCGAGAACGATTGTCTCAATGAGATTTAATTGATGATCGGCGCGGTCACCGTCGCTATGCCGAAATGGATTGCAAGCAATGCACGCGTGCTCTGCTTTTTAATATGTGTAAAGATATGTATAATAAAAGTTAGCCGAAAATATAAAATAAAATTTGTTCATACGGGCTGAGTTACTTTGATATGCAATATGTATATTTATTTCATAAAATTGTTGGATTAATAATTGGTTGG
The DNA here is from genome assembly GCF_040668555.2 of Bombus flavifrons. Classification (NCBI taxonomy): domain Eukaryota; kingdom Metazoa; phylum Arthropoda; class Insecta; order Hymenoptera; family Apidae; genus Bombus; species Bombus flavifrons. The sequence continues at coordinate 4,970,209 of NC_138457.1, read as the reverse complement.
AAAACCCTTATCTTCACTAATATCATTTTTAATCCAAAACAATCCAAAATCTTTCTGTTAACAGATGCAAAAGGCCTAAGTGAACCACAGCGAATCAAGCAACTGCGTTATCAAATTCAGATTAACTTGGAGGATTACATAAGTGACCGACAATACGATAGTCGTGGTCGTTTTGGTGAGATCCTCCTAACTTTACCAGCTCTACAGTCAATTTCTTGGCAAATGATCGAACAAATCCAGTTTGTCAGACTGTTTGGAGTCGCACACATTGACAACTTACTGCAGGAGATGCTCTTAGGTGGTGCAACAGCAGAGATCAACGGTGTTGCAACTCCAATACCAATTTCAAACGCTCCTGGTAGTTATGTGAGCAGCAACGAGAGTCCTAGCAGCCCTTTGACCCCAACAAATATGGCTCCATTAAGTCCTCAGGATCATATGTTGAGTAGTGGAAGTCCTGTAATGATCCTGAGGGATCTTACACCTATTTCGAATCAAGAAGATGTGACTAGTGTAACAGGATTCAGGATGTTTAAACAGGAGCCCAGTCTTGAAACTGAATCAACCTTTTAATGATATTAAAAGACGTTAGAGTTTAAAGATTCTGGCGCATTGATTAACGAAACGCATAATTACTGACACATCAACTCTATAAACGTTAAATATCTATACAGAAACTTAAAATATTATGAAAGAATGCAGAAGGACTTTTAAGATCAAATTTAAATGATTAAACTTTATTGGTAAGAGTTAATCTATTAATTTTCTCGGATTTTTGGAACAAGGGTGCAATATAATGCCAGAAAATGTTCCTTAAAACGAATTCTTTGACCGAAGAGAAAATAATTGGAGAGTTATCAAAAAACAAGAGAGAATTTAGTTTGTGTGTCATAAAACTAGGAGCTTCCTTTGGATGATTGATTTTCAAATGTTTAAATGGGAGACAAATATTGAGAATACATTAAAAGAAATTCACAAATTTTAAGGTGGATGGAAAAGGAAAGATTCCACATAATCTATAAAACATAAAATTTTTTAAAATGACATTATTTGTTTTATTACTTCTCAACTTTTTGTGATTTGAGCGAATCAAAAGAACTCGTTGAAGATATTTGAAGATGATACATAAGATGGAGAACTGCTTTCAAACATTTTTAAAGATCTCGAAACATACGATAAGATTTTCGAAAAGGTATCGGAATTCTTAAGAGATCCCAAAAACAAGAATGGATTTTTAAAAATCGTTATCAACTTTGCGACGAGAAACTCAGATTTTTTAACGATCTCTAGTGATCTTTTTGAACAATTTTTAAATGCTAGTGATAATTCTTATTTGATTTACAAATAAACAGAACATTTTTTTATTCACACGCTATGTTTATAAATACATTTGTTATTTTTTAAAATGGTGCAACTTAAGTGATCATTTTTTAAAAAGTTTTATCGAACTTCTCGCATTCATATCCATCAGTTTTGTTTGTAGTTTAAGAACACTTTTTAGAACTAGATTAAGGAATATCAGAAATGTTACCAAATTTCTGATTATTGAGTAAAAGTCGCGCTCAATCAATTGCTCAATTACTCATTTTAATCACCGTAATCATAAGGTTCAATCAAAATCGGTCGATATTTAGTAATAAAATACTTTTGTTACTTGGAACTTAAACTAAATATATAATGACATTAATTTACTTCTTATTGCATAATATTTAATAATCGCATTTCATAAATGTCGTCGGAAGTAAACAAATCTTTGGCTTAAGGCAAAAAGGAAGAAAAGAAAGACACAAAGAAAGAATTTTCTCTATTTTAGAGGAACAATCTTTCTTTAAATTTATTATTTTATCATGAGCTGTGCTTCATTAGCGTTTTCTGTTTTTAATTTCATCAGAAGATCTTTTGTTTCACTTGATCTTGTTCTGTGCGATCACATAAATGCAATCATAAATTTTAAGTGTTATATGCATAGTATATAAGCGTATAGTTATTTATACAAAGGGTTTATTAATTATGTTATTTATAATATATTCCTACCAGAGAATATTTTTGTTACCACAATAAAACATCTTGTTATTCTTGTTATATAGAATATAATGATGATTATTTTTATAAATGCTTTTGTAAATTAAACGTACGTTACATTCTTCTGAAAAGAATATTGGACAATATCGACCATCTCTTTCTTACACATCGATAAATATCCATATAAGTGAATGCAACAAGATTTTAAATATTGTACATAGTATTTTATAAGGATAAGTTATGTTTGTATACATACTAATTTTTATCTAATCAAGTCATCTTAATGTCACCTACAAAAATCAAGGTACAAACATGTAATTATCATTTCAAAATCTAATACTTTCTAGGAAATGTGCCAATATAAAACATATGACTTTCATAATAAATTCATTTTAATTACATTTAGAATTGTATTACAATGACAAGGTTTTTCGTTTTTACCAGTCAAATAAAAGATTTTAGACTTAACAAATACTTTCATCTTAATATCATGCTCATTCGTTTAACACATAGGAGATATTTTTAGTCTAGATACTTCTTAATATACATAACAAATTATTTAATATTAAAACCTAAAATTGTTTTCAACCATTCTCTTTATATAAAAAATTTCAAATTTTTATTTTAGAATACCTATTATATAAGCCCTTAACCCACGATTTACGTTCGAGAATTTTGGGCCGAAAACGTAAACCAGCTATTATATATTATATTATATATTATATTATATGTTATATTTGGCCCGATCATCGTACTATGGACAATGCCCGTAATATTTACGTTTGGTCCGATCATCTACTACGGGCTATGACCGTAATATTTACGTTTGGCCCGATCGTTGTACCACGGGCTATGTCCGTAGTTGTAGGTTAAGGGGTTAAACAACAAAAGTAACATTTATAATAATTTAAAATTTTGTCAAGAAATTTATTCAAGATAATTCTTTTGTATTATTTGGAAAAAATTCATTAGGAAATATTTGTAACTTGTTAGGTTCTAATATTAAATAACTTTCAAATTGAATTAGAATGTTATCTCTACATTCAGTGCATAAAATCTTTAATAAAGAATCGTAAATATAAAAATATTTATTTGAAATGAATAAAATATTCAAACTATCAATAGGCGCCAGTCTCTTCAATTTAGAAATATAATAACAATTACTTTTAAATGTTTCATAAAAATTATTTTTGTTCTTGTGTTATTATGTATTAATGCTTTAACTGACAATACAACTGATACTGTTACTCAAAAACAGTAAATTAAAAACATGTAAATTAACTCAAAACTTTATTTTTTTCAATCAACTAAAAATATTAATAAAATATTGGAGTTTATAATAAGAAGGCAATATAGATATTTTCGTGAATTTTTTTCACCATTTAAAAATGTCTTTGGTTTTGTGCACAATAAATGACATTCCACATAAAAAATCAAAACTAATTAGCAAGTAGTTAGCACCTCTCTCAACGAAGAGAGGAGCACTCGCCATTGCAATGCAATTGTTTTTTAGCAAAGGAGTACGCGTACTTTTGTTAATGTCCTGTACATTTGGAGTATGATTTGTTTTTCATTTTCATCAGAACTATTTACCAAATTTATTATAAAATTATGAGTAAAAAATTTTGTAGAATTTGAAAATTGATGTTATTCAAAATTATTATAAACACAGTAAATATTTAAAAAAAATACGCATATTTTTTATATGGAAATATTGAAAAAATAAACAGTCTATAGTAATAGTTAGTTAGGAAACTAAAATTAATTTTGACAACGAAAATTAAAATTAATTATAAATTACATAATTATATTATAAGATTAAAATTAATCGTGACAATATAATTACATATAAACGAAAACTATACGTTGAAAAAATAAATAATCGTTCTACATATACAGAATGCATGTACGCACAAGAAATATAATTTAAAAAATTCTAAACAAGTTGTTAATTCCAAATGTTCATCGCGACTTCTGTTAAGTTTCGTATTTATGACCGTATAAAAAACAATAATGTAATTAATTAATTATAACAATATTTTAAGTTGTAACATTATTGTTAGTATGTAACGCAAAATATAATATATAAATATAAAAATAGAGCATTTTATGTAGCATGTGTGTACGCCCATACAGAAACTGTAAATTAGTGAAAGTGATAATATTATGATTATAAAATGTATAACAAGTGCGTTTTTTCATAACTTTTTTGTATTTATTTTTTTTACTCAAGCAAGTTCTAATTATTTTCTAATTCCTAAATAAATGAAAGAATATTTGTTGCAATATCAAATACATTAATATATTTCCAATAATCAGCTTTCTACAATATGGTAGTAATATGCAAGTTCATTAAAAATGTAATTTAAAAAAGTTACGTTATATGATTTATGTTATAAAATGTTTTGCACCTGTTTCTCGATTATTCTAAATAAACTCAGTTTATTCTACAATATTGATCTTTTCAGATTATTTAAAAACTTGATAAAAACATTATTCTACAAATTATTGACATTCGTTTACTGTATCTTTGTAAAACGAAAAAGCTAATCAAGTTCATATTTGTCCCGTTTCCGTTTTTTCAAATTTGTCGCTATTTCGGAAATAACCATTCCATTTGTACCCATCTTTAACCATTCCGTAAGACGAACTTTGGCTTGTCGACCGATAAGGAAGAGATCTCTTTCAAGTCGAGGAAGTTGAATTGCTAATGTAGGATCAGATGTTAGATTCTGAGACCAGTCCATTACTAATTGAAAACGAGACTTAAATGTCTGAAAATGAAGAACGAAAAGGCTCCATATATTTCGAAAAATATATTAGAAAAGATAGAAATTAATTCTTGGCTGTGACCTACCTATCATGATACTTTAGTTTTATAAAGTTATTGAAATTTGTAACTTCAATTCTGTATACATGGATTAATTAGAATATCTTTCAATTATAAGATTTCCAATGTTTTACATAATACACATGATATATTCATAAAAGTATTTGAATACTTTTGTGAGGCACTATATCTTATTAAAAACTAAAAAAGACATAGTACCTATTTTTACTATAATTCGCTTACCTGTAGTAAACTTTCTGCAATTATTTCAGAATCTTTGCCACTGAATTTTCTTACGTGCATTCCTAATTCATAATAAAATGGATTCCATCTACTTAAAACTATAGCATCAGCATCTGCTTCTAAAATTTCTCTAAAAGCACAAATGATATAAATAAGTATACACAGGAAAGTGTTTGTAAAGATTTGTTTAAATAACATGTTGTTGAAAAACAAATAAAAATTTAAAAATTAAACCTGTATCCTTCTTTGTATATATTTGGTATATCGATATTAACTGCTGGATTCTGTAAATTTTTTAATGCATCTGCTAGCCATAATGGAAACTCTACTTTGGATCCAACTTTTAGATCCTCAGATTGACACGAAGGATCCAAAAAACCTTAAACAATAGTATTCATATCTTTAACAATATTATATATCATTCTTATCAGGTATTGTATACGTAATATGAATATACTGTGATTATTATATAGATTATATACAAATATAATGTCGAAATATAATTAGGACCTTATAAAAGTTATATTATTAGTTTTTATTACTTAATCCAGTTTTATAGAGTATATCTCTATAATATAGAGTATCTCATTTTTTGAAGTAGACTAATTGGAGTATAGTTTTATAGAATATATCTCAGTAAGTAATAAAATAATAAATGAAAAATTACCTAAACCAGGTAAATCTACTTCAATTTTACAAGATATTCGTTCTTCAGTAGATAAAATGTCAGTTATTGCAAAATAATCCGGGATATAACTTTGACAACATGCCATTTTACAAAACTAACTCATGTTAGCATAAACAATGAATTATCCAAAGCTCACCTCAATTCAGTGTGACCATTGACTAAGAATAGGATAGACGTGACATTAAATGGAACATGTGTCTCAGGTTATGAAATACCGACCTGCCAAAGGATCAGAGTGTTTCTTACGCTCCCTATGGTTCTCTAGGGCAAACATAGGAATTATCCCAGACGACTCGTCAGTGAATATAATGCCAGAGAGGACGTGTGTTAAACACATAGTATTGCATCCCTGATTCCAGGCCAAGCCGTGTGTTGCCAGCTATCCTCACATGCTCCAAGTTGCAGTTCCTTTCATCTTCTACAGATGACATTACAAGCCTTATCGCACAATATTGCATCCCTAGTATATGAACAAGCCATGCGTTGCCATCTATAGAAAATGAAAGGAACTGCAACTTGGAGCATGTTAGGATGTGAAGCAACACACGTCTTATCGTGGAGATTTACGCATGGCAAACAGTTAGATTTATTATAAGGATATTTCATTTACAAGAATATATACTTTCAAATAAAATGGGAACAACAAAGCAAGAAGTACATCGGCCTGGTGCATTTAAGCAAGTTAATAAACCACATAAAACGGGTAGACATCGTAGTAAAGGATCAATAAGTAGCGAGGTTAAAGGTAAAATTCTTTGCAATTTATATTATTATAGCTTTTTGCTGCTTTCTATATTTTCTAATTTGAAACCAATATAGGAAAAGTTGGAGTAAAAGTTTTATCGAAACGTGCTACTAAAAATCTTGGAAAGAGTGCCCGAAGGCTTCAATCTTCACAAATTAGAAAAAACAAGAGAGAGGAAGTGTTGCAGCAAAAAAGGAATTTTGGTGGATCCCATTCTGCACCTATTCTTATATGCATTATTCCATTACAAGAAGATTTAGATACTGATAATATATTATCAATAATAACAAAAGCTGACGAGTCTGCAAATATAACTAATAGTCCATGTGGTACAATACATTTAAGGTATAATGCTACTATGATAAATGATAAATGATAAATGATATTAATAAAAATATGGATTATTGATTATCAATCTTTTTTTACGATAGTGTACCTAGGTTCAAGCAACGCTTTTCCATTGTGGTCCCACCAGTTGGTAATTTGTTTGCCACATTAGATATAGCAAAAATAGCTACAACTGTCCTTTTTGTTGCATCCGCTACAAATAAGTCTGATAATAGTCCCAGATTTGAAGTATTTGATGACTGGGGAAAAGAAATTATTATGCCCTGTGTTGCTCAAGGTTTGACGACTCCACTAATAGCACTTACAAATGTTGAAAGTCTTCACATAAAGGTATTGTGCTTTTTAATACTTATTATCATATTTTGTACAAAAATAATTTCAATTTTACGAACTATTACAGAAACGTCAAGATTTTAAAAGCCATGTACAATCTAAACTTTCTAAGTGGCTTCCTGAGGAAAAAGTTTTGCAATTAGATACTCCCACTGATGCTTTTAATGTTTTACGACGTGTTGGTACTCAAAAACAAAGAACTGTATCATATAGAGACAAAAGACCTCATTTGTTAGCAGAAGAAATAAAGTTTAAATGTAATGAAGTAGGTATTGATGTAATAATTATCTATACTAATTAAAAGATAAGTATATATCCAAATTCGATTTCATTTAGAACTCTACAGAGCTTGGAACTCTTATGATCTCAGGATATCTTAGGAACGTACCATTATCAGTTAATGGTCTAGTACACATACCTGAATTGGGAGATTTTCAAATGTCTCAAATTGATGCACCTGAAGATCCATATCCAGTGGAGAAAAAGTTGAGAAAACAATGTAATGCAATGGACGATGAACCATCCACGCGGGTTCTTGAACGCGCAGATCCAGGAAAACAAGTAATTTCATGAAATAAAATAAAACTTAAAATTTTTAAAAGCAATAATCAATTTTCTTAATTTTTTAGGAATCTCTCGAAAGTGAAAATATACCTGACCCTATGGATGCTGAACAAACTTGGCCTACAGAAGAGGAATTAGCCGAAGCTAAAGCACAAAGAAAAAAAATTGTAAAGAGAGTTCCAAAAGGAACTTCTGAATATCAAGCAGCTTGGATTCCTGATGAGGATGGAGGTATTTGTTTTTTAGTCATAAATTAAATTTGGAGATATATATTATTCTTTGCTTGCATTTTGTAGAGGAATTGAGTGAGTGCTCGTACGATGAATCAGAAGACGAGATGTCTGTTGATGAACCAAAGTCTCAAGCAGATAGTGGACCAGATGCAGAAGAAGACGAGGAAGAATACGACACAATTACTGTGTCCGAAGTTCCTGATGAACGATACGATCAGAATATTGATATGACAGAAGAAAAAGAAGCAATGGAAAACTTGAAGAGTATGTTTGTCGAATATTTGTATATTACATTATTGAATATGTATTATTGAAATCTTTAACCACAATTTTTCAAATATAGACGCAAAATTAGACGCACAATTTCCTGACGAAGTAGATACACCTCAAGATATGTTGGCAAAACAGAGGTTTCAAAAATATCGTGGACTTGAATCATTCAGAACAAGTCCGTGGGATCCGAAAGAAAACCTTCCTACTGATTACGCTAGAATATTTCAATTTGAAAATTTTGATCGTACGCGAAAACGTATATTTAAAGAATCTCAGGAAATAGAGGGTGCTATGGTATGAACATTTGATTAATTAAAAACTAATTATTTATTCATGCTAAATTATACAAATATTTTTAGCCTGGTTGGTATATCACAATTCACGTTGTAAATGTACGGCAAGATCTTTTTATCGCATTTTCTTCATTGGAAAATCATCCATTAATTGTATTTGGTTTACTACCGAACGAGCACAAAATGTCTGTCTTAAATGTGGCATTGAAACATATTAATATTAGTCCACAACCGGTGAAATCTAAAGAAAAATTGATATTTCAATGTGGATTTAGAAGATTCACTGCGTGCCCAATATTTAGTCAACACACAAATGGAAACAAACATAAAGCATGTATTATTTTCTGTGAGATTTTAATATATTCTATTTATATCTTGTTACCAAGAATAGAAATATTTTTCAGTATGAGCGGTATTTTCGTCCAGAGAACACTGTCGTAGCAAGCATGTACGCTCCAATTATTTTTCCACCATGTCCAGTATTATGTTATGTTCAAAAATTGAATAAATCATTGGTAAGGAGGCAATAATTATATACAAGTTAAAGGTTGATTCTATTCTTATATTATTAAAAGTTACAATATTTTTGTAGGAATTAATTGCAACTGGAAGTGTATTATCTGCGAATCCAGATAGAATAGTTGTAAAACGTGTTGTTCTTAGCGGCCATGCGTATAAAGTACATAAACGATCAGCAGTTATAAGATTTATGTTCTTTCATCGAGAAGATATAAACTGGTTTAAACCAGTTGAACTACGAACAAAATATGGTCGTAGAGGACATATAAAAGAGCCATTGGGTAGATAGATCATAAATGTTTCTTAATTTAATTGATGTATTTAATTAAAAAATGACATTATTTTTTCCTAGGTACTCATGGTCATATGAAATGTGTATTTAATGGTCAACTGAAGTCGCAGGACACGATTTTAATGAATTTATACAAAAGAGTATTCCCAAAATGGACATATGAACCTTTGTTGTTAACAGAGTTACAACATCAAAATGAAAGCATGAACATAGAATAAAATTTGTAAATGTATATATATACTAAATAAAATTTTGTCATACATTTAAAATGCTTATCTTATACACGTCTTGTTTTAATATTATGTAAAATGAATTCTAATTTTAATTTGAATGTATGATTTCGATATATCGCGAAATGTATCACGTGACTTATGCTCCAGCCAATTAGCTTCTTTTAAGTAGTATCTTGTATACTGTTTGAAAGGTAACATTGTTGTGTGTGATGTAATTAAATAATATTTGATAATAATAGTATTAAGCAAGAATTTTTCAAAGAAAATATGGACTTGGATACTTCTTATATTGGTAATTAGCATTTCATATAAATAAGAGTGTTGACAGATAAATGTAGATGTTTAATACACAAAAATAATGAACCTAAACTTTCTTCTTGAAATAACTATCTATTTAATACAGAACCTTTACTTGATGATTGGCTAGAAGAACTTCAATCAATCATTAAAGCACAAGAAAGTTTTATCAAAGCTAAAGACGAATTTTACATGCCATTTGTAGGTAATTACTGTGTTTGAAACTGTATCCCTTTGTTAATATTAATTTCATTTTTATTTATATCTTTGTTCCTATTTTGATAGAATATAATAACAACAAAATTTTCATTCACATTAAATACTGCTTTCAGCTATACCAATTCCAATTATCAATGCAATATTTAAAATAACAGAGTATCTCCATTTGGGGCCAGATACTAGATACATTGCTATTCACTTATATGATAAGTTTATGTGTAGCTATTTTTGGGAAGTATATAGAAATGCTGATCAAACAGAAAGTTCTTGGTCTCAAGTTTGTAAACAAGTAGCAAGTCAATCAAAATTATACCTCATGTCTTGTTTGCAATTAGCAAATAAAATGGATTCACATTTCAACAAGTTAAGAATATCGCAAGTACATATACATGATTTTATTCTAAATTTATCAATAGTGGTATCTTAATGTTTTATATGCTACAGGTACTTGGTATCTTACGGTGTATAGACAAAAAATCTGAATACACACCCAATGTAATTTTTCTATCAGAATATAAGGTATTTAAGACTGTTGGATTCAGAATGCCATTTTACACTCCGTTAAATTGCGTAGAAATTCTTTTAGCTGCAACAGGACTCAAGGATACTCCAAATATGCAAGAACTTACTATAAATTTATTGGATCTAGTTTATCTGCAGGTTTGAATTTTATTAATAGATATTTGTAAGACATTAGTGATATGTTATAAATGACATTAGCATGGTTAATGAAACAGATATATATGGTTATAGAGGGAGGAAATATATTTTCATTTGCAATGTTTGTTGCAAGAACATATAGCAAAAACTCAACAAGAAAAGAGGAGTCTTATGATGTTAATGTCAAATATATTATTTTTGGGAGCTTCTATTGTTCTTTGTGGGGCATTCTTTTTGTGTATAGATTGTAAATCAGTAAGAATTATAGCTTCAAAATTATCGCAATTAATAGATATGAAGATTCATGATATTTGGGATATGGCTAACATACTTCTTATAATGGCAATTCAAGAATAATTCTTAAAAAATCTATGTAAAAGTAAACTTTTGTATATTGTATATTGCATATCACTGCATATCAATAAATTTGTACAAATTATTAAGAAAATGAGATAAAAATTGTTTTTATTATTGATTCATTTTGGAATTTTAGAATTATTAATTATTAAAATTGTAAATTTTTAATGCTGGTTTTAAAATAATTTTATATATGTCCTCTATATGCAATAAAGGAATGTAATTCTTACATATACCGTTAGGTGAAATGTTTAATTACTACATTCTTATGAATAAGTACTTCTTCAATAGTAAATAACATATACATCCAACTATATTAACTTAAACTAACTTAAACACTTTCAATATCTCACTCACTATTGACAATACAAAAATATATTAGAGAAAAGAGATTATCTGATTTAGAAGGGCAAATATGATAGTAATCATATTTTTTATACGTTTCAAGATTATCGATATTTTTTTAAATGGAGCTATATCTTCTTATTATCATGGTGTTACAGGTTACAGCTGAAATTAAGACCAATCGATCACCTATAATGCTTGATAATAACCGCGAATAATGAAAAAGCTACGATAGAAAGATCAACGAAGGAAAATTTATTTCAACAAGTGTTAAAAATGATGCCAATTGTCAACAGGAGAAAAGTTTTCTCAACATTGCGTTGGATCGGCCTTTGTACAGCCATTCGATATAGCCTGCGCGTTCGCTTGATCTTAAACCTCTAGGCTTCTTTCTGTGGGGTATGATTAAACAAACAATTTATCATGGTATTAGTATAATACTATAAAATATGAGAGAATGTATTAAATAGAACAATATAATAATATTAGTCGTCACGTTATACGGGCGGCCAAGAATCATACGTTAATCGCTCACGGAAATGTATAGAAGTGGATGTTCATAGCTTTGAACACTTGTGAAGTAAGTTTTCCTTCATCGACCACGCTAAACATTTATGAATTTTTGGTATTCAAGATCATGTGAATGCATAATATTATAAGTTTTTGGATTAATCGTAACTTCAACGCTAACGCCATGATAATAAAAATATATACGACCACGAATAAATATATACTCTATAAAACAGAGTAACTTTTTAAAAATTAGACCAACGATTTGAATTTTTTGTTTTGACAAGTTAGAAGGATTAGTTTACTAGACAATGTGTAAAAAGATATTAGGAAAGTTGCAGTTGGTCGGAATCGCGAAGAAAATAGTAATGGTTACTTTTTGTAACTCTACCCGAGCCTGTAATGAAAATTTAAAAAGTACATTTTGTAGATTTATGCTAGTTATATACATGTTGAAAATTTCACCGAAATCGGTTAACATTACTACGAGCTAAAAACGATTAAAAATGATGCGAAGTTATAATTTTCTATGACTTTCGCCTTATAACTTTATTAATTATAGATTCTTGTTTATCTTTCGATGCCTGTTATTTGATTCTACATCAGCTGATTTCGATGAAATTTCCAACATGTACATAGCTAACATAACTCTTCAAAATGCGTTATTTAAATTTCCATTAGACGTACAGATAAAAAAGTTCTGAAAGGTGATCTTTATTATTTTCTTCGCGATTGCGGCCAACTGCAATTTTTTAAAAGTTTTTTCTACGCATCGGTAGACTGATTCTTTTAACTTATCGAAAAAAATTCAAGTCGTTTGGTCCAATTTTAGGAATGTTATTCTGTTTTAAAGAGTATGCCAATACTTTTATTCGTGACTGTATGTAATCGCGTTTAGAAAAACAGCAATAACCTTGAAATCTTGAAATCTATGACATTGAGATAAATCTCATGTTTACCATCATATTTGCCCTCTCAAATCAGATAATGTTTTTCTCTGAAATTTTGTCTATCAATAATAAGTAAGATATTTATGGCACTCGAGTTAAGTGAAACACACTGTATGTATTGGGTTGGCAACTAAGTGATTGCGGATTTTGTCATTAGGTGATAATGATATATGTATAAGAATATATGTATAAGAAGCCTATATTATTTCTCAATCATAGTGCATTTGTTACGAATGTTCAAAGTTCACACGCATTAACAAATAAAAGCATGGGAATAATTCAAAAGTTTATGAATTAATATATTTTAATTAATTGATACATATGTATATTCTTGCTGATCTATGATCATTTAATGGATTACACATGCAAAGAATATAAGATAATACAAAATTAATAATTGATGTCTTAATCATTCTTATAATTACATAATATTGCTTTTATAAACTGAATTGATTCATTCGATACTTTTCTGATTAGAATGTTGATCTGATTTTTGAATATTGACGAAGTCGTCGATTTTATTTATGGTACAATATACAAATTTATGGTCAATTATGTTTTTATTAACATAATTTGCACTTCATAGTCCAATAATATTCATTTCTTGTGATTTTCCATGAGACTTAAAATTTCATTATATACCCAAGCATCTACATGCTTGCCCCATAAGAAATCAGTATGCCCAAAGCTGTCGGATGGGACTAAAAATTTCTGAGCATTGGGTAGTGCTCTGTACAATTGATGCAAGTCCTGTAAAGATATTAACAGGGAAGAGAAACTTGAAAAATTCAGTAGAAACTGAAGCACCGCGATAAACAGCATACGAACCTGAACATTGACATACATATCATTGGCACTATAATGCAAATACACTGGTAGCTTAACGTTGGCCAAATTATAATCAGGAGGTTGTATCGTACCGTATCTTTTCATGTTGCCGATAAGGCCATAATCAAATTTTCGAAACTTGCCTATGGGAAGAAAAGATGTAATTTGAAAGAAGCAAAAAGGTGTATATTTCATAAAATTATATTACTAAATATTAACCTGAACTAATCAATTGTCCATAATGTGCGATTTGCCTAACAGATGAACCAGCAGGATCATATTGCACAATAATAGGCAATAGAGTCTATGAATTAGAATCAAGTTAAATCGAAAACTATTGTACATGTATAGTGATTACATTGAATGCACATGCATATGATTACCGTATTAAGTTCGTTACTGAAGCCAGCACACAAGAATACGATGTTTTTACATATTGGTTGCAAAAGTGCTTCATTATCACACATAATTGTTCCAAGCATCTGTATGAGTTTATCCGATGGTTTAAATTCATACATGCCTATCAAATCTGTTATGAACTGTAAAAAGACCAAAGATGAGAAAAATTCAGCATCGTTTGATTTGATATCAAAATTAGTAAATGCAGCTTCTAAAGCGTACATTGATATCGTTGGAATGAGGAGCCAAAACACGGAATAGAGGACTTTTTGTCCTGGACATGAAGACTGCTGGACCCAAAGTAAAAGAAGCGATAATCTTCTCTTGGTACTCTGGCCGTTCGCTAGCCATTACAAAGAACGACGTAGCACCCTGGCTATGTGACATGATAAAGATTTTCTCTTTTTTTGTTAGAGTGAGGATATGGTCGATCATCGCTGGCAGATCGTACACTCCGATTTCATGCCAACTGTACGAAAGTATGAATCGTTGTATTATCAGGAAGTAACGATGCAACAATCGTATTAATTGCCAAAATGCATTTTAACGAACGATTATTCCAATTATACCTGAACATCCAAAAATCTGGCTCTGAAATAGTCCAATCCAAGTGGTTTCGTGAGTACCTGTTGCCACGCACATTACCCAACCATACATCGTATCCCCAATCTGCTAATATGAAACCTAAAATTTGGAGAAAAATATTAATCGGATATCATTTAACCCTTTGCACTCGACATGTTCTTCAATTTTTTATTTGTTCTTTACGTACAATGCGAAGGCGAAACTTCAAGGGAACATATATTTTTTAAAAATTTGGACCTTGTGTGGAGTTTGTGCTATATAATCACCAGTAATCTCTTTGTGTCCCTTCAAGGAGAACAGCCAAGTGCAAAGGATTAAAGTTAGCGTAAATTTGTTTTTCCTTGGAAATGTAAATCTATTCGAAAAATCGATGACTTTTTAAAAAAAAGAAGAAGGAAAAGGGAAAACAAATGGTAGCACTTAAAAATGTTTATTCTATAGACGAATAGTAAATTGGTAATACCTAAACCCTTTTCAGGACCTGACAAAAGCCACGAAGCCGAGCAATCAAAAACTCCATGGAGAAGTAATACAGCTATTTTATCATCAGATGGAGGTATTTTGTCCGATCCTACGATTCTATCCAGTTGCAAGATATACCGATCCTCTGTGACGACTCGATGAGTTTCGGCTATGTATCCCGCTTTTTCTGCAAGTTCTTTCTGCAGAAATGCTGACTCTTATTTCAACGTAAATACTGGGAATTATATGACGATCTCAGTAAAATTTACTTACAGGAGTTGGAACATTAAACTCAAATGCGGTATTAGTGATGTGATTTGATTCATGCTGTTGTCCTGTAAATGGCCCTCCTAAAATCACCGGCAACGCGCAACATAAAATAAATATCTTGAACATCATCGTGGGCAGTACGTCTTCAAACAATTCGAATTGTTTCATAGACTTATATATAGACTTATATAAAGAATCATTCCCAGATGTGCAAACAAAGTAGCGCATTAAGTTGTTATCAGTTATCGAGTATCAGATCAAATGTTGTCTACATATATAAACCACTTGGCTATTAAATTGCTACGAAGATAAATCTTTTATTGATATTACGAGATATGATTTATATCTAATTTGTGTTGTTATAGATCTTCGGATTTCTCTCTTTTTCAGACAGAAAGGGAATAGGTATATGCAGACAGTAGCTGTTGAAAAACAATGATTTCTGATTTTTGATCTGCGACTTTGATCAGTTACTTGCACGATTTAAAGATAAATACAAGTAAACAATCGATGAAAAATATCAATAAATGTTGCAGGTGTTACAACTTTTGAGGTATGAAAAATTCTGATATGTATCAATTCATGATACACTGTGAAGAATGAGCATACTTCTTATCTCACTATTCATAAAAATATACAAACATTTCTAGAAATTTGTCTGTATATGTATACAATCAATCACAAAAAGATTCGGATACTTTACAATTTCAATTTCTAAGCTCTATGTTTTCAGTAAATGTACAAAGACCAACAAAAATGTGTTACATTACGTTTCACTATACTATACATGTATAGATAAGTAGAAAAATAAGTAGTAGAAAAAACTTTTGAGTTATTATTTATTGTTGTCTAAATATTTTCTCTGGTGAGTGCTCGAATACTTTGTGATCCACTGTACTTGTTACAGATTTAAAGGATGCCTAACTACAAAATAAGGTATTTAGGATAAAAAAATGCAGTCTGATTGCTTTCTCTTTCTTTGCAAGATGATATTTAGGTAACTTCAATACTGAGCAATATTTAGGCATGCATAAGAAGGAATTGGTACAGTTTAATTTTATAAACGGAAGATGCTTGGCAAATCTTCGCTGATAAGCTTATTTTTTAAAATACAATCGTGAAACTCGTTCGTCCGGTTTAACAGATCTTCGGTAAAAGACAGTCCGCGACTCTCGACTTCCTGAACATCAGAGCTTCGCCACAAAATCTCGTCCCAGTTTCGAAACTTTTCTCAATAGGCTTTTACTATGAAGTGATAAACCATATTACGTATGTACGTATATAGTTATAATTATAAAATTAATATAATATAATATAAAATTATATAATTTTCATCGCAATAATAGATTTCTGTAAACGAGCGATTGTACATTAACAAGTTGACTCTTCATTTATCTACCCGTAACAATTTTAGTGAAATCGTTCGAGTGAAAGTAGAACGTCTCTATATGCAGAAGAAACCGTTATTTGCACACGAGAAAAGTTGGAAATATTGCGTCATATTGAATGGTGAAAAAGAAGGTCATAATCGTTGTGACTTGAAAGAAAGTATGTGAGCCGAGCATTTGGTTCAGCGCATATTTCTTTCCAAATTCCATTGATACCTATCATTTGACGTATTTAACACATTCTACTGTTCTAAGGTGAACTAAGAATTATTAAAGTAATTCGCTTTGCTATCAGAACGTACCAACCGCAAGTAGAGCGACGATTATGAATAGCTATATGTAGTTTGATCCTCCATTTAATCCTTATTTAATAAATAATAATTCATACAACAACAGGTATAAATTCAGTGAGATAGGAAGTAAACTGGTTGTCGCGTGCTCGCTAGCGGAAAATCGATTGCGCAAAAGGATGGTACCTTTGCTATAATAGTAAGGTGGAAAAAATTCATCCAACCATTTGTACTGCGCTTTAGTTTTCCATTGTAGGTAGAATAGAGAAGATTAAATAGAAAATCGCGTTAGTAACCTAAGAGAAGAAGGGGAGTGACGAACAAACATAGGAGAAAGAGGAAAAGGAAAATAGCTAATAGCCTCCATCGGATGCGACCAAGATTCGAAGAGAATAAATGAAAGATGCAACTCGCGTTAGTGATACGCTTCGTCTTTTTAATGTTTCTTGTTCTTTGGATCGTCGAAGTTAATCGTGCTGGTAAGCAAGCTTTTTAATGAAGATAAGAATAGTTGATTGTCACTGAGAAACTAAATTCACTTCTTTTCCCAGCAAGATTCCCTGGAAGGAGTCGAGCGATGGTGCGGCGAATAAGAGTTGGTCTTGAACATTTGAAAGCGAAAATTTGCTTTGGTATGTATAGCATAAGAAGCGGTATTCGTCCAATTAAGTAAGATATATAAAAGAAGTGGAAATTGCAGAATCAGTTGGCTGCTTTGCGGATCCACCGCCCCGTTTGACGTTGAAAAGGCCGCCGGAGCATCCTAGCATAATTCAAACGAGATTTTTATTGTACACTCGCTCTAGACGAGAATCCCCTAAAAGCCTTCAATATGGTGATGATTTGAAATCCATTCTTCAATCAGAATTTGATTCGACGAAACCTCTGAAAGTTGTAATACACGGCTATAAAGGAAGCGGTAGCGATATTGGTGCGGTTCTTTTGGTACAGGCTCTTCTGGACTTGGTAATTAACAAGAAGCGAATGTCTATTATCGATCGATAGAGAATTCGTTTATCAAAACAACTTACGTAGATAAATGATGGAATATCCATTAGGAAGATACGAACATCTTAGTGCTTGATTGGACAAGAGGAGCAGCAACGACCTATTCAGCAGCAGTGGCGAACACGGAACTCGTAGGACGGCAATTAGGTCTAGTCCTTTTAGACGCTGTTAATTTGGGTACTCTTGCTGAAAACATTCACGTGATTGGCTTTAGTCTCGGAGCTCATGTGGCTGGCTGTGCTTCAGAGATCCTCAAGAAGAAAAGTATTCTTCTAGGTCGTATAACAGGCCTAGATCCTGCATCACCCTTTTTCAGAAATCATTTGGTTAGAGAGAAGTCCAGGAAATTAGATGCTACCGATGCTCGATTAGTAGATGTGATTCATACGGATGGATCCCAGGACTTTGCAGATGGATTTGGTCTTTTAAAGCCACTTGGTCATATCGATTTCTTTCCGAATGGCGGTAGAGAGCAGCCAGGTTGCAAGGATGTGAAGAATTCTGTTGTTGTTAGCCATTTGAAAGGTACGTGATTAGATGTTTATTGACCGACGCGATCCAAGTTATTTGAAATTTTCCGAATTGTAAAAATAATAATGTTTCAGAGGATATGTTAACGAAAGAGATCGCTTGTAGTCATTTAAGAGCTTGGGCATATTTTTTGGAAAGCATACGTACAACGAATGAATCTTGTAAATTTATTGCTTGGCCTTGTCCCCAAGGAACGATCTCGTATACGAATGGAATGTGTTTTCCTATGGAATCTACGCTATGGTCCCAAGAAATGGGCTACCGAGCTAATCGCGGTCCTTTAGGAATTTATTATTTGCCCACGAGAGATCAAGAACCATTTTGTGGTAAAGTCAACTTGTATGTAAAATATTTGCAACTCGTTTTTTATTTGTTTGTTCTTATTAGGCCAGCCTTTGAGAGCATCGGTGACAATTTCAGAAACGGTGACAAAGACATCAGGAATATTATTCTTAAAGATTGTGGAACGTGATTCGACAATAAATTTCAAGTTTCGATGCACGTAAGATATACTTTAATAACGCTAATACGCGATCTTGATTCGTAAAAAATTTATCATTATTATTGCGATGCACTTGGAAATTTTATTCCATATATGTATCTATAAATAACTTTGACGAAATATTATGTGTTCAAGGATACCTACTCGAAGAAATAAATCGACGACATTCTACGATATTGGTGCAGCAGAATTTCAATTTTTGTCGAAAAACCGATCAACGATAGAAGCACGTATTTGGTACCAAAAAGATAAGAACGAAAAAAACGAAGATACGACTATAATTTCTAACTCGGATATGTTGTTAATAGACACTCTTACTCTTGAGGATAGAAAAGGCAACAAGTACGTAAATGCTAGTTATCTAAAACTAATTAATCTTTAATTAACGCTTTATTTGCATATTTAGATGGAAATATTGTACTCGAAATACTGCCCTAAATTTCGAAGAAAATTTGATAATACTTCGTCAAGAACAGTGCGCCTTTTTATAAGAATAAACTCATTTATGTAGAAAAGACAAGTTATTTTAATAAAATATTTATTATATACAAAATACTAAAGAAAATAAAAAAAGGTTCGGATAAAAAAATACTTGTTAATTCAACAATTTTCTAACAATAAATTTTATCATCAATTTCTATAATGTATCAGGATTCATTTTTTATATAACCCATTAATTAATTAAATCATTTCCGGAAAAAGAAGAAACGAGTATTTGAAATAGTCTATATAAAGCCAGGTGCGATAACATACAATGGAAACATAACCTATTCATTATTTTGAATCGATCAAACTAATTGTGTGCAACAAAGAACAATGTCTTGTTTAAAAAATCTTCTTCTTTTAAGATGTTCGAATCAAGCTTTTAGAAGTGTAAGTAATTGTTATTCGAAATAATTGTACTCAAATGAGATTACTTTTATAAAAGAACAAAACAAACACAAAATAATAAAATTAATATTATTTACAGACAATTACATTTCGACATTCACTAAATTTTTGGCAATGTTATCCACAAGTTAGAACCATAAATATTTTTACACCTTTACATAAATCCAATGAAATACGCTCATTATCAAGTAAAAAACAATCCATCTTTAGAAACAGTGTTATCACATGGAAAAGTGTAACAGTTACGAGTATAGGATGTGCAGTTCTTTTAATGTATATGTATTATCTTCAAGAAGCAAAAGATAAAGAAATAGAACGTGAGAGAAGACGTGCGCTAGGCAAGGCAGCAATTGGTGGAAAATTTGAATTAGTTGATTCTAAAGGAAAAGTATGGAAGTCAGATGATTTTTTAGGACAGTGGGTTTTAATATACTTTGGTTTTACGCATTGCCCTGACATATGTCCTGATGAACTTGAAAAACTGACAGAAATTGTTGATAAGTTGGGTAGGTTTAAATGACAATATTTAAAAAATGTATATGTCTCATCTTTTATATTAAATTACTTTTTTAGAGACCCAGTATAATACAAAAGTTCAGCCTATATTTATTTCTGTGGATCCTGATAGAGATACGCCAGAAGTTGTAGGCAAATATGTTAAAGAATTTTCTGACAAAATTCTTGGCCTTACTGGAACCAAAGAACAAGTTGCTAAAGTATGCAAAGCTTATAGAGTATACTACAGCAATGGGCCCAAGGATCAAGATTCAGACTATATTGTTAGTTATTTATCTTCCTTATAAGTAGCTTAAATTCTATCTTTGAATATAAAATCACTTTATTTCTGTCATATTCTAGGTTGATCATACGATAATCATATATCTCGTTGATCCAGATGGTATGTTTGTGGATTATTATGGTCTGACTCATACTGCTGAACAGGTTATACAAAGTATGTTAATAAATAAACTTAAGTATGAGAACTTGAAGAAAGATTCTTGGATTCCATCATTGACACTAAAAAACCCACTACCAACATGATTTATTTATATTCTACTATTATATCAATTATGTTAATAGTTAAATCTCAAGTATGTTTTAAGCATTTTCTTGTATTAAATATTACTGTTTACTTATTATAATTGTATAAAAAGAAAAAATCATATGAAAAATAAATAACTACTTGCACTATTTATTTGAATTAAATGCGAGTAATCGATCGATATATTCTCTTGATATTTATTCCCTAGGCCCTAGGTTTATTCCCTAGGCTTCCTTCCGGTTTAGAGAATTCTCAAGTACTCGTTCTTTGTTTATATGCATGTAGATTCCTTTAATATATATTCACGGACGGGACGTTGATATTTTAGGTATGTTCTGCCGTTATTTCAAGAATATCTTTTTCCATTAATACTCAGAAGAGTCAGGCAGAAGATTTTTGCCTGTAAGAACATGAAACATTTACTGAAAGAAATTTTGATACCTTTACTGTCGGAGGTTATAATTTATACCTTATAAATCATTTCAATTTTGTAGTTTGGAAAATTATTCGTTTATGAATTTTATTCTAAGTCAAATTTTTTCTACGTAATGTTTTGATATCGTATAGGAAAAGATAAATTAAAATGGCAGAAGATTTTGGAAGAGATACACCACCTATATACACAGCAAATGAAGAAACAAAAACTGCTGGACAACCCCTTTCGGATTTTTTACTACAACTCGAAGATTATACGCCAACGGTAGGCAAATGAAACATTATAATTGTAGTTTGTTCATTATTATTAATAGTATAATCGGTAATATCAAATGATTCTTTTAACAGGTACCAGACGCCATCAGTGAACATTATTTACATACTGCTGGTTTTAATACGACAGATCCCAGAATGTAAGCAATTTGCAAAAAGCTTGATTAATATATAAGTGAAACTTTAATGATTACTGTTTCATAAATATGTGTATAACGATTTTAGAGTGAGATTGGTTTCACTAGCTGCACAAAAATTTATATCTGAAATAGCAAACGATGCACTGCAACACTGTAAAACACGTGGAGCCAATCAGAATACAAAAACGAAAGGAAAAGATCGACGTTATACTCTTACCATGGAAGATCTGACCCCGGCAGTTGCAGAATATGGCATTATAGTTAAAAAACCACATTATTTTGTTTGATTCAGTAGCGTCCTACTTTATCTATTTTTATTCATGAAAAATCTTTATTTATTTAATATTCTTTCACATATAGGTATAGAATGAATTTCTAATATGCAGTATATCATTGTACAATTTTTATAAAAATTAAGCGACATGCTGCAACAAAAGACATAAAACTGTAAAAGTAATGTAGCTTGAGGGTCATACATGATAGTTTTAAAATGATTAGGAAATTTAAATATATTATACTCTATCCGAAAAGTTAATTTCAATATCTTTTTATTGTATACGTATATTATAACATAAATATCTATAATACTTCAGTATTTGATGACATTGAATTTTGGAAATTTAAATCTCAAAAAGAGGTCGTTAAAATTTAATTTATCAAAAATAAACGACGATAAGAAGGAAACATTAACGAATACAAAAAATTCCTTTGCTTCTAACGTACCGATCCAGTTAAAAAGTTAATTCTAAGATCATAAAGTTACATACATATCAAAAAAATATCTTCAGCTGATAGTGACTAAAAAAATAGCATATGTGGCTAGTAACTTTTCAATACATCAGGTATACCAGCAACTCCGCATGCGCTTTATTCTAAAAAAACTATCAGCCATATTGGTGTGTTGTATCGCTGCCCTCAGTAATTTCGAAGATCAGTGAGGTATTTTTCGCGTTTATCATACGATCTTTTTCATATTCGTTGCACTACGAATAATCGGGATTGCCAGTATGATATTTAGTCGAAATAAATTGGCCACTTATGGACTTTTATGACATTCATGAGCGGAAAAAGTTTGGTTAATGTTGCCACCTGGGCTCACGGAAATCAGTCTGTTTAAGAACATGTCGTAAATAAATGCGTACTATTTTCACTGAATTGGAATGTTCATAGGATATTTACACCTTCTTCTACATTGTTGTTTCTTCGTTTAAAATAATCATTGTTAGGTATTGGTTGATTTTCAAAAGAATCACAACTTTTATGAATACTTTGCCATCGTCTGCCGTCCTCTCCTACCTTCGCTCACTTTTACTTCATACTTTTTATATATCCCAGTTCTATGCCTTTCATGATAACATTACATTTCATATCCTTGTAATTATTATTGATCATCGTGGTTGCGCGATTTTCGTCGAGCAACAGGTAAAGATTGTCGATACAATTTGCTATAATTATACCAATTAGGTTCATCTTGAATATCTGTGATTATTGTCATAAGACCTGCTTGGTACAGGTAATATTTTCCCACATCATTGTGTTTTCTATTGGTGTCATTTCTTAAGACAGAAAAGCTAAATATTTGTTAATCATACATACTATTTTTACTACTATATTTTTCTAACTAATTTACATGTGAGTTTAGAAATATAATTCCCAACATGATAATAATCTTTCAAAAACTCTATTCTATGATGAAATATTATGTCTTCAGCAAATAGATCATCATGACGGATTCTATGAAATTTGGTCCAGAATGGTTTGTAATGTTTTATATATATAATACAATTATTAATTCAGTGTATTTCTTTGCTTATACATTTTACTTGTTATGATAAATATATAGGTTGCGCAATTTGTCTGGAGATACTTGCAATAGTAGCGGTGGTGGTGGAGGTACTACAAGTTTAACAACTCCACGTTATCAATTAGCTGAGCATAGATACGGGCGAGAAGAAATGTTGATCCTGTTTGACCGTAATTGTAAACCTCCTGAACCATTGACAAATTTCTCATCATTATATGTTGAGAAAACTCAACTTCCTTTGGCTCTTATACAAATGACAGAAGATGAAACGGTAATTAACCATGTATACTTTTCTTGCATTCACAAATTTGATATTTATATTGAAATTTGAAGGATATTTATATTTATTTATGATAAGTAATTTAGTTATAATAAGTAGATGTATCAAGAAAATAACTTTTTTTTATATATGATTGTTAATCTATCATACTTTGCAATATTATGGTTGCACATGCATTAATTGTTATTTAGAATGCTAATTAATATTGTGTATTTAGCAATTTATATATATTCTTAATACATCCTATATTGTGTACTGCCTCAAGTTAGTTTGAATCTAAAAATATAACACACTGGAGCCCTTGTGCCAGTTCTTCATAGCACTCTCCTACCTGTTGTATATTTTACATAATCATTACTAGTTTATTATCATTCTATGTTATATCTTCTTTCAATTTTGTATCCATTACAAATTAAAATGTTACCTCTCATTTATTGACATATATATAGTATATACATTTCTTAGATATTAATATTAAATATTAAATTATTTGGTAAATTAAAAATATATTCATTTGATTATCATACAATCTTTTTAGCGGATGTGGAACGGAGGAATAACTAATGGCGGTCGAGGAAGAGGTGGAAGTGTAGATCGTGGAGGACGTGGAAGAAGTGGAAGAGGTAGCTTGTATTCTTCTCATTATTCCCGTGGCGTTGGTTTCGATGATTCAGGAGATGGATCACGAATTGACAGTCAACCATTTCAAGTATGTAGTTTGTTTCATTCTATAGAAAAGATAATATGTCGATGCAAGTATTAAGTGAAAAAAACGAACTTAGTATTTAAGTACCTTGCAAGCAAAACATGTTTCTGTCATTAAGTAATATGATATCCAGAAGGTTGAAAATTTTTTATTTTCAGTAAAAGAAGAATTATTCTTTTAATTGATCAGTGAATATATTTTGATATCTAGGGAAGAAATCGCCCATTTGATAGGTCGCAAAGTGAACGTGGTTGGTCAGAAAGAAATGGAGCCTCAGATCCAGGTGAATGGAATGGTTCTACTAGTCCTAGAAAAGAATTAAGTCGTGGGGCTAGTGGTAGTTCTCTTATGGAAAGTAATTGGCGGCGTCATCGTGGTGGTACAGAAGACGATGACGGTTGGCGGAAATGGGGTATATAAACGTGTATCTTCAGCTCTGCATATGTATAATTAAGTAAAGAATATTGCTTATGTAATAATCAATTTGTATTTTAGGTAGGAGTAGTTGGCGCGAAAGTGGGAGTATGGATAGAGATAGATTAGAAAGAAATGAAGGAGATGGAGAAGAAGGACGAAGTAGTGGTAGTAGATGGGAACATCGTGGTAGTCATAGAGTTACACACGATTCAAGTCATCATCCGCCCCCTCGTACAACGCGCACTTGGGATTCAAATCATCATGATAATAATCATGACAATCTTCCCGAATGGTGACTTTCTAACTGTTTTTATAACTAATATAATCTACGAGGAAATTAAATATATTTTAATCATGTTTAATGATTGAAATTCATTCTAGGGCTACTGAAAATCCTAGCGAAAGTGGAGGAAGTTTCGATGCTTCAGGTGCTTTTCACGGTGGAATGTATTCAGATGATGATGAAGATGGAGTGATTAGTGCAGGTGGTACTCAAGAATCAAGGACTCGGCGTGTTTCCGAAGGAAGCGCTACTAATATTAAAAAACCTAGTAGCAAACCTTTATCTTATAGCTCAACTCAGGGACAAACAGCGGGTCGCAATTCCAATAGCGGAATTAGTTCAGTTAGTAAAGAACGACCAAAGTCTTTACATCCGCTCGATGATAAAAATGAATGCATCGAGAAAGAAAGGAGAAGCAGCTCTCCAACGAAACTGCCCATTACAGTTTTAACGGATAATACTGCTACTAAAAGCTTGACGTCAACATCGTCTGAAACTTCACAGAAAAGAAATACAATAGCAACAAGTACGGAGCATACGAAGACTGAAAAAATGCCATCGTCCGATTCAGGAACTGATAAATCTCCCACTAAAGAAAAGAAAAAAGAAGATATTGAAATAGAAACAAAATTAGATCCGATTCCTACTACTGCGAAAAGACAAGTTCCGGTGCAAACGGAATCTCAAAAGCTCGTACATAGCGCGGAAACGGATAACGTAAGGCATAAGTCGGAAGATGATTTAGATAGAATGAAGGAAGAAGCGGACGCATTAGTTGCAAAATTGATGGCAGATGAAGAAAATCATAGAGAGAAGACTGCTAGTATACCGCCTTCTATTGGTAACCAATCTTCTACAGTTTCATCCACGAATGGACAGGAGAAATGGTTTTACCGTGATCCACAGGGTGAAGTTCAAGGTCCATTCTTAGCTAGTGAAATGGCAGAATGGTGTAAAGCTGGTTACTTCACAGCAGGATTAATGGTAAGAAGAACTTGTGACGAACGGTATAGCACTTTAGGAGACTTAATGAAGATGTGTGGCAGAATACCGTTTATACCTGGACCTCCCATTCCTCCCTTAAAGGTACAAGATCTTTTTGTAATCTTTTGGAAGATAACAAATGTTTTAGTGTTAAAGAAAATGCATATAGAAAAAGATTTTTTTCATTTGTTTCTTTTAGTTAACGGATCAGGTAATACCATCTGTGTCTAACACAGTGCCAGCTGGTATGACTGCACTATCAAAACCTGGTATAGAAGATCCAATTCTTCTACTTCAGTATCAACACATGCGATTGATACAAAATCAACAATTACTTTTAAGACAAATGCGGACATCGGCTATAGCAAAACTTTCTCAGTCCGAGCATTGGGCAACGTTAAGTCCTATAGAACAAAACCAATTGATTTTTCAATATGTTTTTCATGATTCAGAGATTCCAGAGATGCCAATCTCTACAAATCCATTCGTACCTCACCTTCCGTCACAAGCTTCGAATCCAGTTATGCAACTTTTCACTCAAATGCAACAGGTATCAATTTATCTCATCTAGAATGTATACTTGTAAAAAATTGTGATATTAAATTTCTATAATCTTTTGTTCCTCAGGCTAAAACGCAACCAGAAACTCATTTAACGTCAAATCCACATTCAAGTACAACAGCGCATCCACCTACAGTCGATCCTATACAACAACTTATACAGCAGATGGGTGGTATGCAAAATATATCGGGACTTCAACAATCAAGCATAAATTCAACGTCAGCTGCAACGCAAGAGGACAATCCCATAAAATCTTTGTTACGTCAACTCAATGTTAGTGCAAATGGCCATCCACAAACACCTCATATCGATACCGTTTGGCCACAACCCCCGCCACAAATAAATCCACAATTTAATGCACAGAGTTGGTTAGCACAAGTATGTGTTACTTTGTATAAATTTCCATTCAGAAAGATATAGGTTTATAAATACAGTCAATATATTACATACTGTTCAGGTTGGACCGATACCAGCAGTACCTCCAGGCCAGTTACCTACATCATTATGGGATCTGCATACTAAAGAAATAAAGACTGAACAGCAGATATTGGTAATTACGGTTTCAAAATTTAGATTGCTTTATCGCTTAGAATACAATTAAAAACTGAAAGTTATTATTGTGTCATAGGAAGAACAAAATCTTCGATTACAGGAAGATAGGAAAAAAGAAGAACTTCGAAAACAAGAGGAATTACAACGACAAGCTGATGAAGAAAATGCGAAAAGAAAAAAGGAAGAGCAGGCCAAGCAGGCAGAAGAAGCAAAGCGAAAAGATGAAGAGAGAAAGAAAAAAGAAGAAGAAAAAAAACGGAAAGAAGAAGAGAAGCGTAAACAAGAGGAAGAAAGAAAGAAAAAAGAAGAGAAAAAGCGTAAAGAGGAAGAGAAAAAACGAGAAGAGAAGCGAAAGCAGGAAGAAGAAAATTTAAGGAAAAGGCAAGAGGAAGAAAAGAAAAAAAAGGAGGAACTTAGAAAGCAGGAAGAAAAGCAAAAGAAGGAAGAAGAAAAAAGAAAAAAGCTGGAAGAGGAACAAAAAAAGCAAGAAGAGGAAAGAATGCGGTATATTTTGCAAATAATTATGTATATTTGTGAAATATTAATTATTTGAAAAAAAGGAGTTAATAAAACCTACTTCTCTACTTTTCCTATCGTAGAAAAGAGGCAGAGGCACGTAAGCAGGCCGAAGCTGAAGAACAGGCTCGGCGAGCAGAACAGAGACGGCGGGAAGCGGATGCACTCCGTAGATTACAAGAACGAAGTAAAGCGCCATGGGCACAGGCGCCTCGTGCACCAGCTCCAGCTACTCCTGCTGCTTCACTTGCTGAAATTCAAAGACTTGAACGAGAAAAGAAAGCGGTATACTTCGAAATTTTTAAGAAAGTTTTATCATTCTTGTAGAAACTATATACTAATAGCTATAAATGTTTGTTCAGGAAGAGCAACGATTTCAACAAATGATGCAGCAACAATTAGCACAGCAGAAAGCCATAGAAACAGCTCAAGAAGCATCAGTAATGGACTCTTCTAAAAGATTGCAATTTAAATGGGCAGAGAAGGCTACAGCTTCTACAAAATCTGTACCAGTAAAGAGTCTCGCACAGATTCAACAGGAAGAGCAAGAAAGGATCGCCAAGGTAAAGGTACTTATTACTTTTTCCATATCTTATGCTATCGTATATTAATTTTCATATATTTTTTCATTTGTCTTGAGATTTTGTTGTTAATTTCATGAACTTTTTTACATTCCTATAAAAGTGAAGAAAAGAAATACAATTGTTAAATGATAATCATATCTTACTGATTGTTATTGCTGACACTTTAGCAGCAAGAAAGGGAACGCCAAGAGAAGGCAGGACAGAAAGAATCGATGAACGTACTGAAAAACGCTGGAATATGGGGTGCTGCTTCTCAGTGTTTGAATTGGGCCAATTCAAGTAGCTCTAATAATAATCAAGTTTGGTCGAATAATAGTGGTACCAGTGGTTTTTGGGACGATCCTACGCCAATTAAGCCTACGGCCGTAAAGCAATCTGTTAAACAAACTACTACAGTAAAAGCTCTTACTGCCAATCAACAACAGCAACAAAGTAATAAAACAAATAAGAATAAGAATAAACGAGAAGAGGAATTGGTTAAGAAATTATTTGAACAAAACACTGCCAAGACAGATGATTTCACACAATGGTGCAACAAAGCCCTAAGTGGTTTACAGGTGTCTGTAGACAGTAAGTAAAGACTCTTTCACGTACGTATTTTTGTTCCGTTTATAAATGGTTTAATTAGTAAATTTTGCGTGTACACAGTCCCCACGTTTGTTGGATTTTTGCGGGACATTGAATCTGCGTACGAAGTAAAAGAATATGTTCGAGATTATCTTGGCGATAACAAACAAAGTTCAGAATTCGCAAAGCAATTTTTAGAAAAACGTAGTAAATGGCGATCGGCCCAACGACCTCAAGCACAAGCGGATGACTTGTGCAAACCAGCGCCTGCTGTTAATCCTAATGCACCTACGGAATTTCAGGAAGTAAAGGTATCTTGAGTAGATGTAATAAAAACTGGTAATGATCGATGATATGTTTTACAAGCGCCTAAGTGCTTAATATAATCTTTCAGGGAAAGTCAAAGAAGCCAAAGAAGGGAAAAATGTACAAAGTTGATAATAGAATTCTTGGCTTTAGCGTAACCGCAGCCCCTGATCGAATCAATGTAGGTGATCGCGATTATGGAGAAGGTGTTTGAATTAATTCTGACAACTTTAACTGTATTATGGAAATTGTGCAACGCTTGGCCCAACAAATGGTTTGTTATTTATTTATTGTAGATGCCAAATAAGTTCTAAGGAACCCGTTACGAGTACTTCGTTAAAAGTATATAAGATTTTTCTATGATTATGCGTGTAAGGATCTTATCTCTCGTATCCTTTACTCGTACATTAATGGGAGCCTTAGATACCGTTATAGCGTGGCATTATTTCCTTTTTAAACGGAACTGAAAGACACTCCGAAAGAAAACCCAATTGTACATACTACTCAAAGAAAGATACTTCTTAAAACAAAACAAACTCATCTCTTATTTACATGATATGCATATAAATATAAATAAATGAATGATTATATATATTATATATATGTATATGTATGTATACACACTACATACATATATTGCATTAACACATTTTGTAATATTTCACTTTCATCGCCGTAAGTAAAGAAATTATGCCGATCGATAACTCGTACACGCGGAAACATCGCAGTCGAAAGCAATATGTGCTCATGAAGGTGTTCAGCAAGCAAAAATAAATTGTTAATATGTGATCGTAATCAAAAAAGCTTCGATCAAGCACGATATTGATGGATACATTAATATTATCGAATGCACCAAGTATGATAATATAAATCCTATGGATTTCTTTTTTTATCGTAACATCATGATAACGATACGACTTCGCCTTGGATTACGTTTTGCTTATTATTTTTTAAGAGAATAATCTTGTATTTAATACATTGAAAAACTTTTTTTTTTAATCAATTTATGACCGTTTTTAAGAATAAAGAACTAATAATATTTTGACTGAACGATTGAATATTAGGAACAATTTGGACAATGAATTGTACATTATACGTAGAGCCAATCACTCCTTATTCCGAACTTTTGTTTATATAAAGCAACCATGAACGGAAGAACTTATTAAAATGAAAATTGTATGTTTCAAAGCAGTAATATTGCAAAGAAAAAGAAGCTCTTGTACTTTCTTAACACTTTGAATACAATGGTATATTTCAAAGAATAAAAATAGTACTTGCATGTTGTACGATTTATAAAGAAAATAAACTATCTTCCATTCTCCTGTTTTGCACCAGAAAAATATGAAAGTAAGCTCATGTAATGTTAGGAACGTGTACTGTCGATTTTGAAAAATTTACATAGCACATAAGGAAATTTCAGATTGATTACTGCGTGTGCCTACGTGTGGATCTCACTCTCGTCGGCATAGCCTTCTTATTAATATTGAGGTCAATCTAATGATAAATATTTAACAAGGAATTTTATGTAAGATTTTAATTAATGCAACAACTGAAACCAGTATCTTTTGTAAAGTTTTAATTATAATTATAAGTATACATGTGAACTGTCCCACCTCTAACAGAGAGTTAAAGGAGAAAATTTTTAGCACCTGTATAAAAAATATTGATTTCTTCTTTTTCGTTTTTCATAATTGAACTAATCTTTGCATAAAGTGGTACGAATACTCTGTAAGTAAGCAGAAAATGTTGCGACAGATCTGACCGCTCTTAATATTATAATGGTTGTTAATTAAGGCTCATTGGTCTTCTTTCAATATGAGAAGAGTATTTTTAGAAGATCATAGATCCTTACATGAAAGATTTATGTATAAATAGATAAATGTACAGTAATACAAGGATAATTAAATAGAAAAAAACAGATAATTGAGATATTGTATTAATATTATTATTGTATCTAACGTACAGCGTATAATAAAATAAATATTATTATATTTTCAATTTGACCCTATTATTTTAGCTGATGTAAAAAAGGGAGTAATCGGTGCAATATATTTTTCATATGTAAATAATCATTGTGTATGTGCGTGTGTATGATTATAAATTATAATATTATGCAAATTCATCATTCATAAAAAGTTATGTACGTAAAAGCATATAATAATTAAAACAACGTTTGACAAGAAAATAAAATAATTTTACATTAGTTTAATTTTTTTTAACAACTGTATTTGTACTTTGGACACTGTATTTCTGTTTTTGTACATATATATTTATACAACATGAAAATATGTTATCTCAAAAGAATGTTAGGAAGTATTTTTATGAATAGTTGAACCTCTTGCACGAAAAGGTATATTTAAATCATACTGATAGGAATGTATTTGGTATATAAAACACATACTATCAAAATGCTTATATCACCTTATAGTACATCTTGGAAATAAAATATTAATCCTCTTTTTCGTCTCCTCGAGGCTGTATGACGTTAATTTCAGCATAATCTTTCGCAATATCAATGTACTAGAAATTATTATATTTGTTATTGTTATTATGTTATTATTGTTAATTGTTACAAACTTTTAACTTACCTTTTGCGGTACAAGGATTTCTAAAATTTGTAAAATGATGTAGCACAATGATACAACAAGTAAATAGGCTAATACTCCACTTTGAACATAACTTGCTAATTGTTGACCTAAATTCTTTTTATTTTCTTGTTTTACTAAATTGTAAACTATTTCAGTCCTTTTAGTAATATTAAACCAGTTATAAAATAAGCTTATCCTTTTATGCATTTCAAATGGACATCTAGTGTTTCCTTCTTTATAATCTGTTATAGCAGATTCTAGTCCACTAATAAGAGCAGGTACTGTGGGTTCTACTAAATAAATTAAATCAGGTGGTAGTACTTCAGGTATACCACCGACTTTTGTTGAAACAACTTGTAAACTATAATAAATGGAAACATTATATCAATATAAGCAGTGACAACTGTCTTAGTGTTATTGAAAGAATATGTTTTACCCGCATGATGCAGCTTCAACAATTGCCATGCAATATGCTTCTGTCAGACTTGTATTTAGGAATATATGACCCTTATTCAATACATGTCTAATTTGAGAATGCTCCAAGCTTCCAAGCAACGTTACCCTATGTTGTAACAAGTTTCTTTCTCGTACTTCTTCTATGAGCCATCTTTTGGGACCATCTCCAGCAATTAGAAATTGCACATTCTTGTATCGACTACAAAGATCGGGTATAATACGAGCTAATAAATCGACGCCTTTGCGATATACTAGTCGCGATACTATGACTATTGTAACTACAATTAATAATAGATAACATTAGTAGTATTTTGTATCAATTTTATGGCATAATATAAATATGAAAATAAAAAAGAACTTACTAAAATTATCATCTCTTTTACTGATGTCAGGCATAAATAAAGTAGTATCAACTGCATTTGGGATAACAGAAACTTTTTCTTTTAAGACCTTTGCCCTCAATACTGTATTCTCTTTCCCAGTATGTGATACACATATACAATGGTTGCAATCAGCTAACGATATCTCTAAAAATTTATTTGTTAAAATCGCAGAGGCATCCGCAAAACCAAAAAGCGAATGATCTGTGAAAATGGTCTAAAATCCCAGCATACAAGAAGAATGTATTGTATGAACATATATTTTGTCGTTAAGTAACAAACAACTTACTTTTAATCCCATCAAGCGGCCAATTAACATCCCTTCGTGAGCAAGAGCAGAGAATGCAGAGTGGCCATGAACTATTTGGATTTCTTCCCTTAGAAAGATATATCTAATGAGAGGGATAGAACAAATCATTGTTGGAAGAACACATTGATTGTAGAATACTTTTACTGGTATGTAATATACCTTAAAAATAAAATATTTTTAGCATTAATAAACATTCTTTGTATAGACTTTATACTTTCAAATTACAAATATTCTTTATACTGTACGTTACTTTTAGGCCATTTGTCATATAACGCACTCCGATTCTATCACCATAGGAATGAGTAAGCACTACAACTTTATGTCCAAGCTCCATTAAACATTGAGACAAATTAAAGATATGTTCCTCAACACCACCCATGTTAGGATAAAAAAAATCAGACACCATACTGGAAAATAGAATAGATGTTAAGTACTTCCTTTTATAAAATTTATTTTATGCTATTATACACCAGATAATGACGTTTCTTCTAAGATATTTTAAATAGTATAATAATCACAAACCATATCTTATGTTTTATGATGTTCATATTGACGATTAAATTGAAACATGTCTCATGTAATAAAATAATACGTGCTATTCGTTGAATATAATTGAGAACATCTGAAGTATTTGATAACTCTCTGCACATTGATTCACGTGCAAATAGATATTCGTTGACAAGTTTATCATATTAAAAACTTTGTTAAATAACTAAATAAATAAATAAATAGTTAAATACTAAATAAAACTAACTTCTAAAAAATCGTTTTTATCTTTCCGCATAAAACATTTCAATTCAACGAGTGTTTTATACACGTAAGAAGTCAGATAAGGTTATAAAATTCTTTTGAATTTCCTTTGGTACATCTGTAAAGATGAATTGATATCTCTTATTATTCTAATTTTAATTGCAAAGGTCAACGTATTCATGTTCTTCAAATACTCTTAGCATAAATAAATTCGTTGCAAACTCATTATGAACAAAGCAAATAATGGAGATAAATACATTTCAATTCAATAAAAGTGGTTCGACTTTTTACTAATATCAATGAGTTTCGAGGTTTTGTATCTCGAAAATCGATATTCAGTCGACGAGAAAATTGAATTTTTTCTCAATCTATTGCATGCCGCAAGATGTAGAAAATCCAACAAGAAAAAATATTATTTTTCTTTATTATTTTCTTTGAACATATTAAGTTCCCAAAATTTCTAGTATATCGTAAATTGAATTTCTAAAATGATATTATTCCAAGATGTATATAATCATACACCACTGTATATCATAGACTACGAATTTTTATGCATCTTTATATTTTTATGAATTAAAAAATAGAAATTTAAACAGGAATTTATTTCATCTACCAAATATTAGAATTAAACTGCGAATTTTTGCGCATTTATAGAAAACTAGAAAGTGCAAAGTCACACCAAACGCACATAGCATGAAAAATATGTAAAATATCCATATATAATGCTTTCTATAGTAGTGATATTTAGTAGGTACAACACTTTTCTATCGAAGTTCTGTTTTTTTAATTATATTTTCAAACATATGAATTTTCATAAAAATCTGTAGTTTAACGATAATATATACTATAAAAATAATATAGTAGTAAAGCTTCTAGAAAAAGTTACGTATTTCATTATATTACTGTAAAAATTAAATATGGTTTAAATAATTCAATTAATCAAATATTAGCCAATACATTTACGGATAAGATTGATTTTTTCTGTAGCACTACTTATTATCTCAAGAAATCTTTATATTAAGACTTACGCACTGTTTAGATGTTTTTAGATTATGTTTTAATTATAGCATTTTTGTAATTGCATTTATATTTAATTTTATGTTGCATATATTATGTAGCTATTACTGCTTTTTTTTACTTTTCGTTTTGTCTTCTATTTTTATTTATTTTTTGCTTTACATATACGTGATACGTAATATGTATGTATATATAATTGTATGTATATATTGGATTTATACCTTCAGTTCCTACACTTCTATTCACAAATAAATAAATAAATAATAGTAATATATAATGATTATTT
The DNA here is from genome assembly GCF_040668555.2 of Bombus flavifrons. Taxonomy (NCBI): domain Eukaryota; kingdom Metazoa; phylum Arthropoda; class Insecta; order Hymenoptera; family Apidae; genus Bombus; species Bombus flavifrons. The sequence continues at coordinate 4,934,864 of NC_138457.1, read as the reverse complement.
GCATTTATACGCAATGTGTACATATTCCATGCATATTGTATATTATATGCACACATTACATATAATATGCAAATATTCTACAAATCATAAAAATTTCTCACGAACACATAAAAATTCGTAATCTAATTATAAATTTCTTTTCATTTCTATTAAGTATTACTACTTTGTTATTGAAACATAGAATAAAAGTTAGATTACCACTATCCAATAATAAACTGGTAAAGAAAAGGCTATTGTAATTTATGCATATGACCAAATATGACCATGCCTATCTTATAGATATAGTTGCAATTGTTACATCGTTCGTGATTGCGCGTAGAGAGAGAGAGAGAGAGATACATACGACGGAAAGTAAGATAGTGCAGATAGGAAAACATTAGTTAAAAGAAGATAGAGAGATAGTGGAAAGAAGAAGGCAATGCATGGTTTGGTTATATGTCGGTGGTCGGTGCACAACAAATGGTCGACATGTTTCATCAACGATGCGGTCATCGTGTAACTTTAACAAACAACAATTGCACGGCCATAAGGGATTTTTCAGAATATAATCATGGATTGGTTCTCAGCGCAGAACCGCTTAAGGACGATGAGCTTTTTGAAGTCCGCATCGATAAAAAGGTACCGAATCGCAAACTTTGAACTTGTCTAGTTTAGTAGTGAATCCCTCGAATCTGTCAAAACGTTGTTTACGATGTTGATAATTTGAAGTTTTCAATTTACCATTCATTTATATTTAGGAGTTGCGCGTATTCCGTGTTCCTGTTAAAAACTGTCATAGAATGCATCAGTAACAAATCAAATTGTAAATGCTCGTACTTTGTTTATTGCTTTTGACTCGTATTTTTAACGATTTAATGTAGGTTTTGTGTCGGATTATCAAATTTAGGATTAATACTCGTTTATATATTGTAATATACTCTAAATTATCATGTATTGTAATATAGTTTAAAATTAATATCTTTATAAAAATACAATTGCACATATAGTATATATCAAATGTATTAGTGAAAAAGTTAACATTCTATGGAAATTACTAATCATTTTATATTGAGTTATTTTCTTTTTAAGTTCAAGTTCTGTTATGTAGATGACATCATGGAGCGGCAGTATAGAAATAGGAGTAACAGAATGCGATCCAGAAATAATAGAATTAACAGCCTGTGCTACTAATCTTCGTCAAGGAACTTGGATTATGGTTGATTCTGGCATAATGCATGATGGAATAAGAACGGTAGAAATGTATGGAATGTGTCTAAACGAATTACAAGAAGGAAGTACTTTAGGAGTAATGAGGACATCTAATGTAAGTTTTTTTGTATATTAATGTTCTAATGCTTGTTTTAATAAATAGTTTTATTCACTTCTTGTTTTCTTTTAATTATAGCATGAATTGATATTTTATATCAATGGTGTCTCTCAAGGAGTAGCTGTATCCAATATTCCAGAACGCATTTTTGCAGTCGTAGACATGTATGGCGATTGTGTGCAGGTGACTATAACTCACCCACAAGTTGTCTCCACTTTATGTAACGAGCCAAAAGATGAAGTCGAAATTAATAATGACTTCGCTCTTGGAGAAGCATCTAATTCCTCAACAACTAATCTAGTCGCTAATTTGAATGTTAATTTAAATGTTAATGTTAATGTTAATTTACCTAAGAATCCAAGTCCTGCAGCTATTAGGGAGGATAGATTAAGATTTCATGAGAGAGTTGGCTCGCTGGTAAAATTGTCTAACAATGCCAGAACTGCAGAAAGGCGAAGACCCTTAGACGAATTTAATAATGGAGTAGTAATGACTCATAGACCATTAAGGGACAATGAATTATTTGAGGTAAATAAGGAAAATCTAAAGTAAGAAATGATTTCTAATGCATGAGACATTAGTGTAAATTATATATTACTATAGGTACGAATTGATAGGCTTGTACACAAGTGGTCAGGTAGTATAGAAGTTGGAGTTACAATGCATAGTCCAACAGCATTAGAATTTCCAGCAACAATGACTAATATGCGGTCGGGAACAACGATGATGTCTGGGTGTGGAATTTTGGTAAACGGAAAAGGCACATGTCGTGAATATGGGGAATTTAATTTAGATGAATTAAGGGTAATTAAAATCAAAGTGGAGTGTTATTAAGAATGTTTTGTATTATATGTGATTCAATAAAATACTTATTTAGGAAGGTGATAGAGTAGGCATGATAAGACGAAGCAATGGAAATCTTCATTATCTAATAAATGGATTAGATCAAGGTATTGCCGCTAAAGTACCTGTAGGTGTATGGGGTGTTATAGATTTGTACGGTATGACGGTAAAAGTAACAATCGTCGATCGTGATGAAAGGGAGGAACAAAACTTAATTACTAGACGAAACACGTTACAATTGCAAGGTTTAAATGGTAAGAGTTTAGTATCAATCATTTTTCTTATATTATTGATTTATGATATAACACCGCGATAAATTTTTCGAATACTTCTGTTATTTAGAAACCGAAGAAGAGCCGCCAGATAGACTTATGTTTCATTCTTGCTGCGGTACACATGTCGAAGTGATTAATAACGGACGCACTGCGCATAGGCCTAAGTAAATAAAAACTTATTTAACAATGTACATGAAATTTTATTAGAGTGTGTGTGTAGTAAATCTATATGCCATTCTTTTTTAGCGTAATGGATGATTTTAACAACGGTGTTGTATTGACTTCAAGACCATTGAAACCAAATGAATTATTCGAAGTGAGGTTGGACAAAATTGTAACAAAATGGGCAGGTTCTATCGAAATAGGAGTCACCACTCATTCCCCAACTGAACTAGAGTTTCCTTTCACTATGACAAACGTTAGGTATGTAAATTAATATTTCCAATTAATATTAATATACATATATACTTTTTCCTAAATTTATGTTAAGTTTATCGCCCGTATTATTGCTCGAAGGTGGTCATATCCCTTGCAGATCCGGTACATGGATGATGACAGAAAATGGGGTGATGCACAATGGTACTATGATAATAGACCAATACGGTCAGAATCTTGATCGACTACAAGTGGGAGATCGTGTAGGTGTAATGAGAAAGGACAATGCAACATTGCACTTTTATGTAAATGGTGCTGATCAAGGGGCTGCAGCGATGAATGTGCCTGAGAAAGTTTATGGTGTCATAGATCTTTATGGGCAAGCAGCACAGGCAACTATAGTTGACAATACAGACTTCTATAGCCCTACTACAAACAATTCAAGCTTCAGCAATACAACCTTGTATAGGTTCGTAAATTTTGTTCACTTTTGAACATGCGATCGAAGATATTTATTATTAATTATTTTTCCCAAATAGTGACTTGAGGTTTCATCATATACATAGTAAGAATGCAAAAATAATAAATAATGGATTGACTGCATTGAGGCCTAGAGCTTTAGGGGAATTCAATGAAGCCATTGTGATTGCAAATCGTGCGCTGCGTGATGGTGAAATGTTTGAAGTGACAATCGATAAAATGGTTGATAGATGGACAGGAGCAATTGAAGCAGGTATATATTTAAAAGTATAATTTACATTCTTTTGCTTAGTAGAATATTAGTAAGGAAATATCTTTTTTAGGTGTAACTCTTATAAGACCCGACGAGTTGGAATTTCCATCTACGATGACGGATATCGATCACGATACTTGGATGTTGTCTGGATCTAACGTTATGCGAGATGGTGTTATTTTAAGGAATAATTACGCTTGTGATTTAGACAAACTAATTGAGGGAAATCGCATTGGCATGATGCGATGTTCAGATAGTAGTTTGCATTATTATTTAGATGGAGTAGATCAGGGACCTGCTTGTACAGGTGTACCACCACATGTCTATCCTGTGATTGAATTGTATGGACAATGTGTTCAGGTATATCAAAGTTAAAGACTCTTACCTAATCTCAAAGATAAAATAATAAAAAATATGATATGCTATTCACTATATATAAATTGATATGCTATTATTTAAATAAATAAATAAATAAATAATTATACATATATATATATATATATGTATGTATAATTATTATTATATATATATATATATATATGTATAATTATTTATTTATTTATTTATTTATTAATATCAATTCATCAGGTTACAATTGTACAACCGGAACGCAGAGATCCAACAACACAACAGTATTTGCCATCAGAAAACAGTACTAGTCAACAACCTACATCAGTAATTCAGCTTCAAGCTCAGACAGAGATAATGCATAAATTTCATGAATCTGTTGGTTTAAATGTTCAATTAAATAACGATAGAACGGTAGCAACTAGGTGTAGAGAATATAATAATGCTATATTATTAAGCGAAACACCATTAGAAAATAATGAACTTTTTGAAATTGCCATACAAGAAGTAGCTCGTGAATGGAGTGGTTGCTTAAGGATAGGTGTTGTGAAAAATGAAAGTGGAAACTGGTTAACATCTATGAATCTTGTGCCTGGCATGGGGTCCATTTCAACAGATGCTTGGTACTTAACAGGTAATATTAGAATAAAATGAATACGATACATATTGTATAATTTACTACAATTTAGAATCTTATATATATAGGTAATGAAGTAAGACACAATGGATATGTTTTATGTATGAATTATTGTCCAAGTTTGGAATGGTTACGTGTTGGTGATAAAATTGGACTGAAACGTACACACGAGGGTAATTTAAAATTTTATATAAATGGAGAGGATATGGGTATAGCGGCATCGAGTATACCGGAAATGGTGTACGCTGTGATCGATCTTTTTGGTAGTACAGTAACTATAAATATAACGAGTAGTAAACAACAAAATAATGCAGTATCTCCAAATGCTAGTTTGAGATTGCAAGATTCTTTGGAATTATTGCTAGATCCAATGCCACCAGTTTTGCGAAAGTATGTCTTTAATTATATATTCAGAGTATGCGTGCTCATCTTTTTTTGATACTTGAAAACATACAATATTGTTATTTCATATATAGTGATGCTGGAATGGACACATCTGTAGATGTATCTGAAGGAAAATTAGTAAACGATGCAACACTCACACCAACGCAATCTGCTGCTCATTTTATAGGAGAAAACGATTGGAGTTATGAATTCCATGAAAATCATGGCAGAAACATACAACTCGAAAGTAAGACTTCTGCACGAAGAGTTGCAAGTTACAATCAAGGTATTATTTATTCTCATATCTACACACACTTATTGACTTTAACATTTCTTACATCATATGTTGTTTTTAAGGAGTGGTAATGTCTAGTCGTCCTTTACTAAAAGGAAAGCCATTTTTAGTGAAAATAGAGAAATTGAACAAACGATGGGTTTCTAATATTTATTGTGGAGTAACTTGCATTTCACCTGAAAAGGCTAACTTTCCTTTAACTGCTCTTGGCTTCAAAAAACATTCTTGGATTATTTGTAGCGACTGGATATCACATAATGGTATTAGGGTAAGTATTAAGCAAATTGATATAAGACATGAAACATATATTAACAAACTTTATCCTTAGATAAAGACAAAATATGGAGCTGCTTTGGAAAGTCTTCACTGTAATTCTATAGTAGGTTTATTTATCGATGACGACAACAGATTACACTTAATTATCAATGGTGTAGATCAAGGCATAGCTGCAACGGACTTACCACCTTACGTTTATGCTGTATTTGATCTGTATGGTCAATGCGAACAAGTTTCCATTGTTGCAAATAATGTAGAGCCGTTCTCATCTACTACCGATAATAGTATAACATCCGTGGAATCTATGAGAACGAAGCTAGAAGATGCGGAAAATTCGCGAGAGAAAGCAGACTTAGAGTGTCACGAAAAAGAAAATGTCATCGCAGCTGCTTCTTCGGATTTATCTTCCTCTACCTCACCAAGTGTGCCGAGCCAGTGCAGTTCGAATACTAAAGACGATGATATTGTGGAATATGCAACGTGTAACAACGATAATGTGCATTTAACAAATAATGTTGAGAACAAAGCTATGCCCAGTATCTCAGACGGTAATAATTTGGATTCGAACTCGGATATAAATCACGACACAACACGAAGTATTAAGAACAAGATTTACGATAATTCAAATCAGTTAAATAATAGCGCGATATTGAATAGTCAGTCAGAAAATTTGACTATTAGAAACGAATGTACAAATGTAGAGATAAATAATGCAACTAATATTAATATTAAAAATGGCACCGCAAACAGCACCAATAACATAACTAACTTAAATACTAACGCTAATAATGCGATAAACGAAAGCATAGTATCTAATAGTCAAGGAAATAATATAAGCTCCTTGCATCAAAATAATGCATCTGTTAATATGTTAAGCTCATCTCAGACATTCTCGTCTCAAAATACATTGAGTAACGCAATATCTGATATTTCGAACACTGTTTCTTCTAGTTTCAACGAAGTGCGTTCAAATATATCCTGGAATAATACAGTATCTGTTGATAATTCCGTTGGTGGAAATACGATTTTAGGACAAAATACAGTCTCCATTCATAATGCACCATTGCTGCATCCATCGCTACCGTCCATACCTCTTGGAACAAACAATATACCCATGAAAAAGTGTGAATATCTAAAGGCGTGTATGAGATTAAAGAAATCACTGGTTTTACCGGATGAATTCTTTTCCTTAGAAGATGTACTTTGTTATTGTAACAACTGTTATAAAGTAGAAGGGGATAGTGCAATTTGCAAAAAGGGTGAACCACCGGCAGAGTTTGCTGTACCGATTGGATGGACTAGGTTTCCATTGAAACAAAGTATTAACGCCAATCAAATCCCACAGAGTACAACCGACAAATGGCATGTTGCTTTCTATGGTATACGTCTGGATGCAATTAGGTAAACAAACATATTTAGAATTTAACAAAAAAGACCTTTTTGCATTATTCTAGTTTTATGTGTTGTTTTAGATTAATTCTCGACACAGGAGAACTTATGACAAAAGAGCAATTGGATATGAGTAATTTAACAATGAATATAAAGACCGAAGATCAAAACCCTCAGGTAGTCTTTTCTCCTAGTATAAAGTATGCAGCATCTGAGGAATTTACCAAGAGATATCCGTAAGTACTTTCACATGTAGTAGTGATTAATTATGAATTATCAATTTGTCATATTTCATAGATATATTGATACTCAATCAAATAAAAAGTTAAATGCTTCAACGGCATTTCAACTACTAGTAAGGCCTGGTTCATATACAATTAATTCTGGTGGTAAAGATAGCGATGACCCGCAGTTCGAATCTGTCAAATGGGCTACCAAAGAAGCTGGGGCTACGGTTATTATGGCTCTCTTAATTCACCTCGATGAATTTTAATTTATATAACACGAAAGTAATAGAAGAGAGTGATCCAGAGATGCGACGGTTACGAGAGATGCACCTTCGTTTAAGGTTGACAATTGTACATAAAGATTATATGCATAACGTAATATAATTACCGTAAGATAAGTTTTTAAAATCAATTTTTTATTTTTAATTATTCCGTCGAATATTTGCCGTGTATATTTATATTTAGGTTGAATTTTATGTTAAGTACTTGTCAGTAAAAACGATAGCGATCATTTCGTAAACATCTGTTAAGGCTTTTGTTACCTTGCTCTTAATTCAGTATGCAGTATTAAAGAAAAATTCATGATAGATGTAATTTATCGACTATGGAACGAACAAATTTGTAATAATCAGTTCAGCAACGTATACAGTAGCTTGTATATCGAATGCATAGTACATATGTATTATGTTACACGTTTAATGTAGCTACTGGCCTAGGTTCACAGCGATAAGGATTATGTCGAGTAAATTCTAAAGGTTTGTCGCTACATTAAAGAAGCACTTTAACCCTCAAGCTTTACGCCTAACAAATACCAAATCTTTAAATGTTAATAACATACAGCTAAAAATTTCTCTTTCTCTCTCTCTCTCTCTCTCTCTCTCCTTTTTTTTTTTTTTAAGCACGACCTTTTGCAGCATCGATCAAGAAATATGTTATCTGTATAATGTAGAAATAAAGCGATACCATTGTAAATCATATTACGAGGCTACCATAGAAAATTCAAAAATTAAATTCCCACGAAATTGAAAATATTCGGGAAATATAATAACTATATTTTCAAATACGCTGTTTAGAATTGTAATTTTTCTTTGTGGATATCATGTGCACTATTTATAAATGCATATAAATAATATAAGTGGCAAGAAAACGACGAATGTGTCTATCTTTCATAAGCAGTTCATTCAATTTGTTACCATTATTTTATTCTTTTCTCCTAATATTAATTGCTTACTTACTTTATAATTATTTTCTAATTGGGAAAGAGTAAAATTATTACGAATTTTTTAAGCTTCAATAACTTCCGATGTATATTGTGGATATTTATACTTAAAATGATATATTTTTATGGTACATCATTTAAGTAAGCATTTAATTTAATGCGTATAATATAGAGTAGTTCTGTAATCTTTCTGTAAAAGCGTAGACCTACTTTTTCGTGTATCAAAATTTTGATGACAGTCGTAAAATACGAGCGGAGAACATTTCAACAAAAAATAAGCCCTTTCTCTTTTATTTTTGCTCCATTTTTCTTCAATATTATTCGACAGTAATACTTTTTTTTTAAGTTCTACACCCAAATTCGAACATTTTGATCCCAGGAGCAACTAGCGACAGCCATACCATTTCCAGAAACGCTGAGCGATGTTACCCGGTTTTCGTGACCAGTTAAAACACCTTTGAATGAAAGGTAGTCGATTATAATCTACGAAAATTATTATAAATATTTACTTATTTCTAATGTCTATAATATTTACCATTATGTTGATTCTTCAATGTATCCCATATGTGAATGGAGTTGTCATCGCTTCCACAGAATATGAATCTTCCGCTAAAGGATAAACCGCAACTTGTGAATCCGGGGTTAGAATTGGGAGGCTTAAATGTAGCTAACTGCTGATCTGATCTTAAGTCCCACAGTCTTGCCGTCTTATCTTCTGATGCCGTTACAAAAGCTTGTCCCGAAGGATGATACTAAATGAAAATAATTCTTTTCATTATAAGGTAATCTTACAAGTTACGAAAACTATATAGTTTTAAGGGAACCTTTCAAGTATACTTGTATTTATTAAGTAACTAATAATAATTAGACTGCGGATTTTTATACATTTATGAGAAACAAAAGATTTTTTGATTTTTTTGAAGATACAAAAATACAGAAAATACATATAATATCCAAAAATATATAAGATATCCAAAATATAGTACCTTTTACAATATTTAATAGATAAAACAATTTTCTGCCTAAATTCCATTTTATAAATTATATTTATAAAAATACAGATCTGCATAAATATCAGCAGTCTCCCAATAACGAAATATACTTTCTATACTAACACAAACTGAGTTTACGTCAGATCCGTGTCCAAAGAAAGTTTGCTTTGCAGTCTGCTCTCTTATATCCCATAATTTACATGTTCTGTCCACCGATCCGGTAATATACGTATTTACGTCTGGAGATAAACTAATACTAACCACGTCTCCGGCATGCGCGCAAAAGTCGGTAGTTTTCTTGTTTGCTTCCAAATCCCATATACAACTAAAAGAATATCGAAATTAATGACAAATAAATAGTGGCGAAAAATAACCATATTATTTATTAATGCTTTATAGATGCGGATACATTTTCATGTCACCAGATCCAGTGATAATCTTTTTGTCCTCCAAGAATCTGCAGGATGAGAGGAAACCTTCGTATCCTAGTAATTCTCGAACGATTTTAGCCGATCCTGTGGCGTCACGATTGTTTACATCGTAGATAGTGCACATATTGTCCATACCACCGCAAGCGACAAAGTTTCCCGAGGGTGCAAAAGCTACCGACATCACCCATGCTGAACGTAATGGAATTACCTGAACTTTATTTCCAGTCCACGAATCCCAAATGATCAATTTTCCGTCTAGTGAACCAGTCACGCAATGCCTGGAAGGAGATATTCATTTTGATAGCTCAAGATTGAACACAATCGTTTCGGTTGATTTCACAGAGGAAATCATAGGATCGATGATCAATACTGACCTACTATCACCGCTATAATGCACCGAATTCACTTTGTTGATATGTCCCTTTAGTAACTTTTTTGTAGATAATTTAACTTTCGGTGCATCCGGTACACTACTACATGCTTCTTCCAAAGTTGTATCTTGTTGTTTCTTTTGATCTTCCTGTTATGTAATAAAGTGTTCAAAGTGTAAAAAATATGTTCTTAATTAACATCAAAGTATGAATTCATTACAGCTTTTTCTTTTTAATCACTGTACAATTAATGCGATATAGGTAATATGTATAATTTTTCTAATACAACCTTGCATTTGTTGATTAAATCTTCCAGCTCTTTTTTCAAAGCTACCGTTTCCGCGTCATCCTTCCCCATTGTTTGGTCTAGTGTTGTTTTATTTCAAAACTACTGTGGCTCTGAGGACGAAACACCGACGATGATAGGTGTATGGATACTGCGAACAAATTTTTATCAAAATGTTAAAGAAGCCTTCGTCTACATTGCTGTCCCACTAATCGTATTAAATTGACGCTTGATCCTATTTGTTGGGCATTAGTTCGGCTCTCTGACCTAACTTAATTACCTACATACACGATAACCCTTATTATTTCAAGTACGTAAATCTGTTTTTATAATGTGATTGTTTATTTTTTATGCATATATATAGTAACATAAAATTCTTTTCTTTTCCTCCTAAAAACACGAAAAAATGAACGAAAGAAGCTACAGGAAGAGGAAAGAAGGAAAAAGTACGCGGTTACGGTGTCCGAGTCCTTACAAAAAACTTAATCCGTCGCGCTTTCGAATTCCATTTCACCTATAAATGATTCGATTTGTTTAGGTTCATATAGTTCTATTGATTTATCGATCAAAGTTGGATCTATACATCATTTTCAATAATCAATTTTCTTAACATAATGTATTTTTTACAATAAATAATTACAAGTCTCGAAAATACGTGTAATATACCGTATTAAAATATTTAATCAATAGATTTTAAAATTTTTATTTAATAAATACAAAAAAAGATTTACATTTTGTTATATGATTGTGACGTGCAATGCGTGAAAATCATGATAAACAAAAGAAATATTATACTGATTAGTGTTTTGATATTAAATTATATAGGTGTTGATGCTTTAGTTAAAGAAGATTATTTTGACAACGAGAATGCAACATGTGTTGAAGAATCGATAAGCACATTCAAGCAGATTGTTGCTAAACGCTATAAAGCAAATATAAATTTTTGTGACAGGAATACAAAGAGTAAGGGTAAGGGTATTGCATTATATTATATGATTGCTAAAGATACTTATGATATAGAAAGTGGTCTGTAATACATAGTATAAATGGGACCAGCAAAATTCTATGGCTCAAAATAATATGAAAATTAAGAATAACAAAATTGCGTTGGAAGATTCGTTTTTAAGAAAATCGTGTTTGAAAATTTATGAAGTATACGTGAATTTGACTAATTCCCAGCTGGACAGGAATAGACATTTGATATAAGGTTATTCTACATGTGAAAATAAGTTGAAAATAAAGAATAAAATTTTATCGTTTAAGGTTTTGTTTCGGAGAAAATAGAATTTGAATATGTTAGCCAAGAACTAACTCAGTATACACGTGTACTAGGCACATTTTCAAATTCAAATTTCTTGAAAATAAGATTTCAGAAGACAACACTTTACTCTACATTTTCTATTTATTTTCACATGTAAAGTAATATCCTATCTGCTCCTCTGGATCATTTATTCCTGACTAGTTGGAAATTAAACAAAATGTATACTCCACAAATTTTCGCTCAATTTTCTAAAAAATGAAATCTCCAACGCAATTTTGTTATTCTTGATTTTTATATTATTTTGTTTCATAGAATCTCCCTTACTCCACTGTACCATGAATTACGATCACCCTGTATCTATTTGATGTGTCATTACTTCAAACAGTTAACAATGAAATCATCTGTGCTATAATAACGGATAAAACGTAGGTATGTATTCAAATTTGTAATTCAGAAAGGATTACCAACTTCATCTGAAATTTTATTAGGTTGGCACATGTTAAAGAGTGACATCTTCAAAATATTATCGACAATGCACATGACCATTTATGCAGTCGATAACTTTGTAGTGTATAATCAGAGAATCTCTGATATAATATATACTTGGTGTTTAGTGTTTCGTAATTTTTAGCTAAACATCTTGTTAAAATCTTGTTTGTATTCTAAATCTACATAAATCAACATCAGAGTGATACAACGCGTACCGCCATCCGTGTCGTGTGAAACGTATTATTCCTTATTCCCAATGTTATTAAATCGATTAACACTTAAGATACAGATTAATGACTTAGAATATTGAAATCATTATTCGTACATCATATAATCAAAAATGTCCACGAGAATCTCATTTCGTTCCTTTAAAATCATAAATCAGAGTCAAGTGCCGAACGTAGTCGTCGAAGGTAGTAACTTTTGTTCAAAAAGTGTGGGAGTAGCAACGAACTTGCTTTCCGTACTTCGAGACTAGTCTTAGTACTCTTAGTCAGAAGTCAGAACAGTGCATTTCATACATTCTTCGGCGCGTTTGCGGTTCTTGTTAGTTGAAAATGCGTGAGAAGAATATTGGATGTTGTCTTTTTTGGAGTCTCTTTCTGACCTACCACGTGTTTAGCGAGACTCTACCATCAACAGACAAAGACGGTAATAGTTACATCCTAGCTCTTTTAACTCTTTCGTCAATGTTCCTGAAAAACTCATCTAAATTAATCTGCATGAAGAGAAGATAAATTCGATCAACTGTGAATGTGCTTCTTATCATTCTTAGTTGTTAACGTCTATTTTATTGTATGATCATTTATGTAGTTCAGAGGAAAATATAGGCCGGGATATTGTTTTGCTATTTGTTATTATTTTGTTCAAATTTTACGTATTTTACGAATTATATACCATACCAAGTTCATACATCTACACAAAACAGCTATTGAAAAGATCATCTAAATTAAATGAAATTGAAAATGGTAACATCCAACAGAGTGGAAATATATGCATATATACTTTTTAATAATATAAGTTTTATTTAAATAATCATACTCCAATTTACTATATTTTTTTCTACTAAGACAAATGTGAATTTATAAGAAATCATGTTCATCATTCTGGCGTAATTGCTATACGCAAATGAAATCTTGTAATTTTGTTTATTGGTTCCCTTTTCGTGGTTATTTGCCAGGGAAAGTTTTTGTTACGTTGACCCTAAAGGCGATAAGATTTTACGACTGTTGTGGCGTTTAATCGATCGTTTAAAACTTTCATATTTATTTAACTTATTTTGATGGAGCGTAGGAATTATTTTATCTCACTTATCAACAAGTGAGGAAAAAGCATCTTGACTTTTTTCAATTTATGCGAGATTATAATATCTTTATCCTTGACATAATTTTACCATGGAAGAGGAAACTATTTCATTGTCCTTAATTTGTCATATTGAAATTACTGTACATGGCGTAAGAATTAAGAAGAAGTAGGAAGAATTATTAAAGATAACTAAAGAATTACTAAACATTATAGAATCCAAACATGCGATCAATTTATTAGTAAATTAACTAATCTTATAAATAGTAAAAACAATGATTTATAAAGATAAATCGTTGTACATTGTCACTACATGTTCGTTTATACATTTAATTAATGCACAGTATAGTTACAAGAATAATTGGAACAGTAACAGAGAGATCATATTCGAAGGCAAACACGTGCACCATTATGTATGTATGTATATTCTTGAATCTCAACGGAACGATTTGATATCTCCTTTAAAGGCGTAGCAAAGAATAAACTCTCTCGAAATATTCATTTTATTATGTATAAACAGTCTTGATTAATACTGTATACATACATATGGCTGTGTGGCTACAGTGGTATACTGTAGTGGCTACAGAAAGTATTTGTATTTATTATAACATTTACTTACTAGTTAATTAGACTTAAATATATTAAATTTTGCACCATTTAATATTTTTATATGACTACCAAAATATTATGAAAATTAAATATAAAATAATAACGATAAAAAAATGTTTCATTGAAAAACAAAGGTATGCTTAAATACGTTTTATAGTTACAAGAAAATAAATGTATTTTACAGTTATTACGACGCATTTAATACACAAAGAAAGTGCCTGATTGACAATGCCTTGATGAACAATTAAATAGCGTTCGCGCGACCTGGTTATCTTTCCATTTCCGTTTACATAAGCATATTCTCTGAAGATGCCTCTGTTTCCAATTTTCTGAAACCTTTTATCATTATTATGGCAGCTTTTCCACGAATTTTCTTCATTAATTCTTTAGATTTGTTTATGAGGAGAACAATAAGATTAGACAATATCTTTACAGAAGTCGAAATTTTGTATAAAAATCTTCTAAATATGTGCCTACACGATGTCTATGTAGTATGATAAAAACATCGCATTTTTTAATTCAATTAGTTATTATTCTTATAGAAATAAAATAAATTTTGGCTTCTTAATTTGCAATTGTGCCCAAATGTAAATAGAAGGGTTGGATTTCAAAATAACACGGCTTTTTGACAATTGAAATTCCGTTCAATATGTATTATGCGAATCCAGTTTCGCTGAGAGCTGACGTGACTGTTAACACGTACAGTAATTCGAATCATGATGTCATGTGGAAAATGTAGCGCTTATGTGAATCGCGTTTGCTTAGCTTTTGCTCGTTCGGTGCATATGTTGATATCTAGTTGCTCAAAATAGATAAACCCTTCCAATATGGGGAGCCACATATGCTTTAAAAAGGAGCAAAGACGAAATAAAATTTTACTCGTTACCAGTATTATTGAACTAGCTACTAAATAAAATATTGCAAAACTATGTATATGTGAATTTAACATTAAAATTTTTCCGTTTCAAGGCTTCATTTTCAAAAATACAGGGTTTGAACATGTTTAGTTCAGAATCGGGTTACAATTAGTCCTAGTACACGTATATAATGAATTTTCAAATTTATTTTTCTCGCAAACGAAGCGTCTTGTGAACAAATTTTATTCTATATTTTCGACTTTACGACTCCACTGTAGATCGCAGTTAGCCAAACTCGACTTTCTCAAAAACGAAGCGTCATATGGATAAATTTTCTATATACAATATTCAATATTTTGTACATGTTATTTAACCGCAATGTACATTCATATATGCATAAATCTCTGCGCAGCGTTTTTGTAAAGGGCCATTTGGTTTTATGTACTCGGGGCTGAAGTGTCGCGTTCGGAATTCAAATGAAACGGCCAAGAGGAAAATATTATTTTTCTTTTACTCACTGAAATGTGACATATATACAAATATATTACATCAAATTTTTTTCCATTTTTCTTAGAGTATGAGAATCTAAATACTGTTTAAATTGTGTACAGATGTATTGGTGTTCACTATTGCTTCGAACGAAACCGATGGCTACAAAAGATATCTCAGATCGGTCAATGTCTATGGATTTCGCGATAATTTGAGAGTACTTGGTTTGGGAGAACCTTGGTTAGGTGGTGATAACATAAAAACCAGCGCAGGAGGAGGATACAAAGTAAATCTTTTAAAGAAGGCTCTAGAAAACTATGGGGACGATGACCAGAAAATTGTTATATTTACGGACAGGTCTTTTGCATATTTCATTTCCTTCTCTAACTTGTTTCATTTGTAATTTTAATTCTAATGTTTAATTTTAATAACTACCTTTATATTTTAGTTACGACGTGATATACTTAAGCGACTTGACTGAGATCATTAATAAGTTTAAGAGTATGGACGCTAGAGTTTTGTTTTCTGCAGAAGGCTCTTGTTGGCCAGATAAATCGCTAGCGTCCAAGTATCCACCCGCAACTCTGGGGAAACGCTTTCTAAATTCTGGAGGCTTCGTGGGCTATGCTTCGGACGTTTACGCGATTTTAACACATGCCCCGATAAAAAACAAGGATGACGATCAATTATTTTATACGTTGGCGTATCTCGACGAGGAATTAAGGGAACGTCATAAAATTAAGCTGGATCATAAGTCTGAGATATTTCAGAATCTATATGGTGCTGTAGGTAAGTGAATAAGTAAAATAGAATTAAATGAATAAAGTGAATAAGATTATTTTTTTTATAGCTGATGTGGAGTTAAAATTTGAGGGTGGCAAGGCTTCGCTTTTGAATACTGTTTATAGCACAGAACCATTGATTCTTCATGGAAATGGTTACAGCAAGTTATCGCTGAATTCTTTGGGGAATTATTTGGCTCATGCATGGAGTCCTGAGGAAGGATGCGTAATGTGCTGGGAAGAAACGATAGAATTGGATAGAACTACACCGGAATCATATCCGATTATATTAATCGCTATATTTATAGAACGGCCGACTCCTTTCTTAACCGAATTTCTATCGGCGATATATCAGCAAGCATATCCAAAATCGAAGCTACATTTGCTTATACATAACAACGTAGAGTATCACCAAGATGTACTTGATAATTTTATGAAGAAGGTTGAAAAGGAATATAACAGTAGTAAGCAAATTTCAGTGAATGATGCTATGAGTGAAGTTGATGCAAGAAACTTAGCCATGTATGTATCAAAGATATATTTAACCTTATTACTTTCAATGAAATTTCTGTAAATTTTAAGATAAATATCGTTCTTTAGGGATTATTGCTTGTTAAAGGAATGTTCTGGATATTTCTCAATTGATTCCGTTTCCCATCTGGATAACGAACATACTTTGAAACTTTTAATAGAACAGCAGCGAGATATCATCGCACCATTACTAGTCAGACCATATAAAATGTGGAGCAATTTCTGGGGAGCTATAATGGACGATGGATTCTATGCTCGAAGTTTTGATTACATAGAGATCGTCAAGAATGAACGCAGGTATGTCTTAAAAATATTTTACAAACTTGCTATTTTAATGCAACGTACTTTATTTATTGTCTAACTATGCATACGTGTGCAAACATTATACATTTCGTGAGAATCATTTCATGTTCTTTTTATCACTAATTATTTCAACCAACATCTTAAAGGCAATAACTTTCGATTTCATCTATATTCGTACTAAAGTATTGTGAAAAAGGAAACTTAATCGAAAGCGATGGAAAAGTCAGTCTTGAAGGATCTTCGATCGATACTGTACATATTATCCGCTGTACATTCGTAAACTCCAGCATCCATTTGTGTCGCAGGATCTATTTCCAGTTTCGATTTCACTTTATCTGGACCAACTTGCCATTCGTGTACCTTTACATACAAAATTTTCATCGTTATGATCATCGTTTATTAAGACTTAACCATCGCAATTAAGATTATCTATACTAACATGTAGATAAAGATGTGTATAGATCTCAGCACCATCCTTGAACCATGTGATGTGTGGCCGTGGGTTTCCACGTGCCACGCAAAGGAAAGCGATTTTATGTCCTAAAACGTACTCTAAATCAAAGTGCGATGCCAATACTATTTTTGCTCCCTAGATAAACATTTTTAGAAAACAATTAACAAATTAGAAGCAACTTCTAACTTGGTTTAGAAGTCTACGTACATCATGATTATTATAATATTGATCACTTTCTGGATCACGATACTTTCCAGTGATAGGCAGTCCTATTTGGACTCGCGATCTGGTTTTTCCTCTGCCTCGTCCTCTTCGTCCAAGAATTTCCTGGCTATTTAATAGTAGTACGATTAACAGAAATAACATCACCGTAGAGCGTGGCATGATGATTTGAGCAAAGCAACTAGAAATGGATAGATCAAGTAGATGGTTAAAAGTAGAGAAAACTGAGGAGTCTGTGTTAATATGTCGCAGATACTCACCGAGTACAGACAACGTATGACGATCACACGGAACTCCGATGTAACTAACAGTTACCTACTCATTACTCCCCTAGTCTTCTCTCCTATCTATTACAGATGTATAGACAGATACTGCTGAACTGCATGTATTATACGTACATGTGGTAGTTATTCATTCGACACCTATTGCAACTCGGTCATCACCAAATTCCAAATGCTCTAACTTGATTGTTCGTTCTACCTAGTACTGATAATCGAATTGGTTCTAATGAAACAAGATTGAATATGACAAGCCTGAATGTTGTTTCAGGAATTTTTTCATTTAATTCGTGAACAAAATGGCAATTCGTCAGACAAATTTGTGATATGCTATCTTATGTTTTATTTTATGGTTTACGCTATAGATGTACCACCCTTGTAAGAGTCAATTGTGATTTAATGAATAAAAGATAGGGGGAACTTTAAATTTCCAAGTGCGCCTTCATGCTTTGAGATTCTTAACAATCTATGATATTCGTGCATTAAAAAAAATAATGAAACGTGTCGTACATCTTTCTTTTTATTATATTTTTGTAAATATAACGCTTTTGCTGTTATAAAAGCGTTAAATTCAACATTATTAGATATGTTTCGAAGAAAAGTGAAAGTGAAAGTGTATAGCTTTTAAAAAATTAAACTTGTTATTTAAAATTAGCTTTTCTGCTATTACGGTAAGTTGAAGAGATTGACGTCTAAACTTAAGTATTGCAACTACGACAAAAGTACTGATTTTAATAGGAGATCATGACATAATCCGTCCTAAAGCCACGACGATCAACCGCATATTGATTATCCGCTTGACATTCGTAATATCCCGCATCTTTTTGGGTGGCTGGGTCAATTTCCATCTTTGATTTTAACGTATCATTACCAACAGGCCATTCATGCACCTGCAATACACACGATTTTACAACTTTCCTCAAATTTCTCTT
The DNA here is from genome assembly GCF_040668555.2 of Bombus flavifrons. Lineage (NCBI taxonomy): Eukaryota > Metazoa > Arthropoda > Insecta > Hymenoptera > Apidae > Bombus > Bombus flavifrons. Next base: position 4,915,968 of record NC_138457.1, on the reverse strand, counting down.
ATAGGAATCCCTTTTTCTGAATAATGAGAATACCTGAAAGAATTTATGATGATACAATTCGATTCCATCTTTCAACCAGGTGATCTCAGGCCTTGGAAATCCGGTGGCCATGCAGAAAAACGTGATCTTCCTACCCAACATGTAATCCAATTCAAAGTGTGATGCTTTCACTATTCTCGCTCCCTACGAATTTCAAAAGTTAAGCGATCGATGATCTGATATCGATTAATATCTTTAAACTCACATCTTTGTTTTCGTAGTAATTAGCACTAGCAGGATTTCTGTGAGGAATCAGAATAGGCATCCGAGACTTGTAAACTCTTCCGCCGCTGCGTCTGCCGCCTCCTCTACCTCCTCCACCTTTTGCCGCGTCTGTGTTTACCAATAAACCAGCAAAAAAGAACAGGCAGAAAAGTTGATATATCTTCATTTGTTCTACGATTATATAGTTCTCAATCTTTTTTCAAAGTGTCAATATTTCTATGCACTTTACATAGAGCTGTTACACTTGGGTGTATCTTAGCTTTCAATTGATTTTGATTATTCTAACTTGGAATTAGAACACTTGAAATGTTTTTGAGTAACTTTTGCAAAACATTAAACGTGTTTATACTTATGTATGTTAAAGATAGTCGCTTGTATACCAATCGAACTTCACCGGAAAGCAATTGTTGGTGATAAAAGTGACACAATCTTCAGGTGCTTACCGGCTACACGGAACCGCTACTTTTGACAAGTGGTCAAGCCGAATCTTTGGGCTTCGGCCTACAGCCTAAAATATGAATGGACTATGCACGATGGGCATGTCGCGTCATTGGTGACAGAGTTATGAATCTCAATTGGATAATTATGCATAACCCATTGCCAGTGTGTTCATCAGCCAATCACGACATCAGACTGATTGCCTTACGAAATATTGTCTCGCGGGACTAACAAACAAGTATGCTGGTCCCTTCTATGGTTTCGCGTCTGCTTCTTCACTGGCCTTGAGGTCCTGAGAACAGCAGACCGATTGGATACCCACGTGCTATTATGTATTAAATCAATCGTTCATATGAATTAAGCTGAATCAATTCATTATTTTTCACCACAGTAATTACTGTGTTGTATTTCATATCAGTAGAAAAACTTAATATTTAATATAATATCATATAGGCTAGCCACAGCTAGTTACAGCTAGGTAACGTACGTTACTTTCCCATTTAAAAGCTGTATAAGATTCTTCTTGATATTATACTTTTAAATTTCTGTTGCACATTTTTAAAGTGTGTAATTTAAATGTAAATAATTCGAGTAAAGACAATTGAATTTTTTTTTAGTTAATACATTTTTCTAACACTACTCTAATGGCAGATGTGGCCTATTTTCACGACAATCGGTATGTTAATAAACAGAACACCAGAATTTGAAGTACTAAAAACCCGAGAGTTGTTCATTAACTTGAATTGCACCTTGTAAAGATTACAATTTAGTGATCATATCAGACACTGTGTCTTATCAAAGAGTAATCCTTTTTCTTTCTTTCTTTTTAGGATTTTTACTTGTTGCTCCTTTGTGAATTTGGAACAAAAATTTAAAAATATTTATGTAATACAATAAAAAAGAGAGTCATACAACTTTTAAATGCGGAAGTGACTTAGGGACCACCATGTATACATATATATATATACATACATAAATATATAGTGTATAATATTATTACAGAGGACTATGGAACGTGCCGTTTATCAGCAATTGCTACTTAATTAATGCAACTCTAATAAGTAACAAAGAGACCCGTCCATCCTATTCGGAAGGCGATTTAGACACGGAGATGGCTTTCGCTTATGCTAACAGAGAACGAAACATCTTCATGTATGTCAGTAATAGAGTTGACTTTGGGCATCTCGTTGATCCAGATAATTATGACGTTACGGTAACACATCCGGATTTCTATCAAATTCTCAACAACAAATTAGATTGGGAAAAGACATACATACATGAAAATTATTCGGAAAACTTTAATCCGAATAAAACTCCAGTGCAGGTAAAAACACATTTATACATTTCTAGTGGTCGGATAAAAGAGACGTAGATACGCCAGATAATACGTTAGAATTATTAACTTTGCCGAGAAGCACTTGTAATATTTAAAGTGCAATGTAAGATCAGGTGTTAGATTTTGGATATACTATTGGTATATGTACTGCGTATATATATGTAGTATAGTGTACTTATCCAATTGACCGATATTGTCTTATACTCTTTTTCCCGCTCATTATATATATTTTATCGAAATGTTTAATATTTATCAAATATATGAATTCTCAGTATTATTCAGGTTGATTAAATTTTCATTCTAGGTTTGCCCAGATGTTTATAGGTTCCCTATAGTAAACGAGAGGTTTACGAAAGAGTTGATAGATATCATGGAAACGTTCGGAAAGTGGTCGGACGGATCGAATCATGTATGACTATTTATCTTTAAATAGTTACAGTAACAATTACACTAATAACGCGATAGTTACATTTTTCAGATAAAACAGTCACAGGATAAACATTTATCTTATCATTAAACAATAACAATATAATTTTTCCAACAGGATCCGAGATTAACGGGTGGTTATGAAAATGTACCAACCCGTGATATACATATGAATCAAGTAAAATATGAGCCACAGTGGCTATACTTTTTAAAGGAGTATGTTAGACCTCTTCAGGAACTCGTGTTCGCCGGATATTATCACGATGTAAGATATTTGTCTTTTAACTATAAAATGTGTCAATCATTTTTAGGACCCACGTATCGAAGGTGGATACGAAGCCGTACCAACACGAGATATTCACATGAAACAAATCGGCCTCCACGAATCTTGGTTAAATTTTCTTTATGAATATGTCAGTCCTTTGCAAGAACATGTTTTTATAGGATATAATACGAATGTAAGAGTTATCAAAAACAGGATATATATATGGGAATAGGTAGTCTGTTGGTTGCACAATATTTCTCACCCTGATCTACATATAAATTAATGCACCGTTGCACAAATTTTAAATTGCAAGACATTATTTGGCAAACTGATCACATCATAGGGAATGGTGATAGGCTTCGTATTCGGATTCGTTGCACTTTTTTACTAGGCTGCAGTTATATTGTTATACATATATAAAAGATGTTCTATTTAACTGGAAACGATCTCATAAGGGATTAAAGTTGTTAAAAAATATTCCTGCAATGTTGTGTGGTACATAGGAGGACTTCTTGACTTACAAAAGACACTTCTTAAGCTGACTGTTAGAAACTAAAGATATGAATCTAAGAGGCACAAAGGGAGATAAGAAACTCGATTTTTGTCTAGTTCATAGCGCAATCATTTGATGGAGTTAGACCATAAAGTCGTGTATAATTCAACTACTGATTTCCGCTGGTTCATTTTTAGGATTTAATCTATGATATTCTACTACATGAAATGATATTATGTAACATGTTGTTTGTATTCATCTCAACAAACGCTATCATATTATGAGCGGAAAATACAGGGTTCCATTTAAGAAAGTTAATTTAATATTATCTCTTCCACTATTACGCTTAGAAAAAAATTGTTTGTATAATCTATAATATCTTCCTATACTCGTGTACTAAACAATTTTTGTAAGAATACTTTTTTGATAAAATCAATCCCTCGTGAGAAATTTTACCGTCACCAGTTAAACGAAACAGCTTGTTGTAGGTGAAGTATGCATATCGTATTATAGTGAAACATTTCAAATAAATTGAGAGTATCAGAGATTGAATAAAAAAATACTCTGCATTGTTTTGAATATTAATGGAAAATTAGTACAAATAAAATACTAATTGAATATGTTCGTAATTGAAATTTACAGCCACCTCGTGCACTCATGAATTTCGTCGTAAGATATCGTCCAGATGAACAACCATCATTGAAGCCACATCATGATAGTTCAACTTATACCATCAACATCGCTCTAAATAGGGCGGGGGTAGATTATGAAGGTGGAGGTTGTCGATTTATCCGTTATAACTGCTCTGTTACGGACACAAAACCAGGTTGGATGTTGATGCATCCTGGAAGATTGACTCATTATCACGAAGGACTTCGAGTTACCAGTGGTACAAGATACATTATGATTTCATTTGTCGATCCTTAATCGATGTATCGAATTATATACACATATTACATGCTGACTGATAAGGAACAAAATAACTGTATAAAGAATGTTCAACTATGTTCCCATATATGTAAATATATGAGACAGTAACATTAGTGGGAAACTTAAAACTGCCGATACGAACAAAGTATGTATTTCAAGAAAATAAGGTTTTCGTATCAATGTTATTTTTATAATATAGGAAGAATATTTGAGACATTTAGTGAATATTAAGTATTTGTATGGAAATAAAATGTTAACCCGCATTTGTATTTATCATTTTGATGATATCGTGAAATGGTTATCAGTAAATCAGATTCAATTTTTTACATCCCTTTTGTTTTATTGTTATTATTAAAAACTCGTTTTTTTAAGTTATTTACAACTTACGATTTCTACACAATTATCTTTACATTTTAATTTCAACACAAAAACTTTTCTTTTCTTTGTTACCTTAAGCTGTGTTTTTAGATAATAGTGTCATGAATATTCTAATAAAATTACACACGCCACACTGTTTAAAAAAAAAAGCATTTTCTCATTTCAGACTTCTCGTATCTATACAATTATCAGTATATTACAATATTAGGAACATTCGTAGGATAAGTAATTAGATTAACATTACTGAATAGCAAACTTTGAAAAATCGATTTAATTATATTCCCGCACATTTATTTACACAGTAAAAAAAAGTTCCTTTTTTGTATCAGAGTGGTATTGATGCAATTGTAATATGTCACAGCGCAATAACAAAATAATTAAATTCATTTAAAAGACACTTTTTGTATGGAAAAATAAGTACATTTTAAATTAATTGAAATGTTTGATAACTTTTACCGGTTGAAATCAGCGCCTTTGGTTTTCGTACATATACTCGATAATTTCTTTTCGCAAGTAATTTCGATCAATTCACTCGTGTGTTGCAGTTTCGATTATTTTTCGTACGGAATACCACATAATCTAATTAATTTCAACGCAGCCCACGTATAACAAGCAATGACATAACTCTGTAACGTAGTAACGTATTAATACGTTATAAAAATGTTCTCTGCCAGCGAGTATTTTTACCGCATATATATTTGATAAACACGAATACTATTTAAATTCACAGTATTATTTAATTGAACTAGGCATTATGTACAGTTTGTTCGATTCATAGAAAAAGATAAGATTATACATAATTTTAATAACCCGCTCGTTTCAATTCGTTCAGCTGGTGTGCTAATTTTTCCTCTTTAGTTCTTCTCGCTTGGCCCAGCTTCCTACACTCGATATAAGTGCTGAGGAAACGTTCGACATCAATTTTCCTATTAAGGAAGTCCTCGGCGATTCGTTCGCTTTCTTCGTGACTCTCATCTGCAGCTTTCCTTAAACACTCTTTTATGTGATCCGGAGTAAATGCTTCGGACAACTTGTTGTATCGTTGTATAAGCTGATCATATCTAGCCTTTAGTGCAGTGACAGTCTGTACTTTATTCGCTACATCAGACTGCAATTCTCTAAGCTCGGGTTCTTTGGCTACATTGGCCTCTAAGGAATAGATAGAAAAAGATAGATATCCAAAAGAAGAAAATGGCTTTGTCGCAAATAATCTTACCGGCAGTTTTTTGGACCCAATCTATTGCATCGTCGATAGCCGTGTTAATGTCTTTTAAGTCGGAATGTTTATCCAGGAATTCATCTAATCTATCATCATCTTCGCTTAACCATCTCAATTCCTCGTTACTCAAGTTATTCAATTCTGGAAACGCTACGCTCTGTCGCAGCTTAATTTGCGCTTGATTCGGCAACGATTGCTGATGGTAATTCGCGTTCACGTAATGCGAATTCAAATACGTTCCATGTTGATTTGAATTGTACCTAGTTGCATCTGTATTGTGAAGCGAACCGCTTCGCGAAGTTGCTACATATGCTGAATGCTGTGACGGAGAACCAAATTTTGTATGGCTCTCCGTCACGTACACCGTACCCGAATTTGTATGATTGTAATTATAGATACAAGTATTTGCATTGGCAGATGAATACTGCGGATATTGAGTGTTATAATAAGAATTGTATGACGCCAGTGTAATTTCTGGATACTGTTGCAGGGAATAAGACGGAGAATTTCTTCCTTGTGAATCTGTGATTCGTATAATAAAAGAATAGTAATAGAAATTGTGATTCTTTGCTCTCATTACATGTAATATAAAAATGTATGTACCTCTGTGGGACTTGATAGATCCAGAAGAGATTTCTTCTAACAACTGTGGGGGATTTTTACTAAATTCTCTAATGATAGCTTGAACGACACGACCAAGATCACTGTGCACTGTAAACTGATATGTAAAACCAAATGATCTTTACGATTCTAGTCAAATATGTTAGAAATATAAGAGATCTTACATTAAGTAGTCCTGGTGCACTGGTGATTTCATTGTGTTCATTACACCAAGGGTGTTTTATGGGTGGAGAAACCCTGAGTACTGGCTTCTCCAACGGAAACTCCGGTGACAAAGAGACCATAATAGCCATTCTCCTTTCCCCGGCATTGAATTGTACCTGATATTCCACATTTTCTCTTAACTCTACTACACTGTAACACAAATTATGTATAGCAGTTAAGCAACCATGACAGACAGTTACAGAATATAAAAAATAATTCGATGGACAACACAGGAGCATATATGAAATATTTATTTTTTTTAAATTAAATAAGAAATTGGACAATCAAGCTCGAGAAACTAGGCGTGTATCTCCTTGTATGACGGACGCGTAATGAGCGAATTAAGGCTTAATCAAGTATTTAATGGCAGACGTAATAAGCTTTTTATTTAATTCGTCGTCTATAAACCATAAAATGCAGATTTTACGTGGATAAAAAATAATGTTACATGGAATTGTTAGATGATATAGACAGATTAATGCGAATAAGGTTAAACAAGAGAGGTTACAATCGAAAAATCTTCTTACTTGTCGTTAAAAATTTTCAAGGTGTCGATTTGCCGTTTTCTCTTAACTGCGACATTCTCATTTTCGCCACGGAATATTCGCGATATCATTTAAAAGGGTTAAATCTAGATAAAACATTCGTTTTATCCTTCGACTTCCCTGTCAAATTAACCATCCAACAGCAGAACAGCTGTTTCGGCCCTGGTCAAACTTCACGGGAGAAATCGAGATCTATCTAGCGTTAGCAATGTTTTTTTTACACTATACTTTCGTTTAAAAAACGTCAGTTATACATATCTATTGTGTTTTGAAGTCGATTACTTTTACACACGCCGATTCAAGCGATCGATATGATTGACAGTCGTTCGAATAACGTCACGGTGACCATTTATTTTATTACCTAGGCTAAAGTTAATCGCCTTTGTTACAGTCCTAATGTGGAATTTTTTGCGTATTTCGTTAATCAGACAGCAGAAAGAGATATACAATATACAGTTGGGTATCTTTTTATATGATAGATGCATAGTACCCATAAAAAAATCGTACAAAAAAAAAGTTGCATAAGGATTGATTTGTAATAAAGTATAAAATTTGTGTTAAAATAACACAAACTACACAAAAATCTATTTAAAATATAGAATTGCATTCACTAAAAATAATTTATTTAATAAACACATTCATACAGTTACTTCCATTAATATCCGAACAACCTTTAAAACAGAATAACTTCTTTGAAATTGGATCAACTACTTAAGCTTTTTTGAAAAGTTAAAATAGTTAGTTTACTAAATGACGTATAAAGAAAATTTTGGGAAAATTGCAATTGGTCGGAATTGCGAAGAAGATAGTAAAGATCGCTTCTTACAACTTTTTTTTATTAAGCCTGTAATGAAAATTTAGACAATACGTTTCGTCAATTACATTGTACATGCTGAAAATGTCATAAAAATCGGTCAAAACTGGTGAAGATCGCAGTTTTTTTACAGCTTTCAGCCTATGGCCTATATAGCTATAATAAATTTAAAGGTTCTTAAATCCTTCAATGCCAGTCAATTGTTTCAGTATTAATCGATCTCGATAAAATTTTCAGAATGTAAATAACTGATATAAATCTACAAATCATATTGTTTACATTTTCATTACAGGCTCAGATAAAAAAGTTGTAAGAAGCGACTTACACCATTTTCTTCGCGATTTCAACCAATTGCAATTATTTAATCTTTTTACACGCCATCTATATATATAATAAACTAGTAATATATAGTATATAATAAAACCAAATACATAGTAAATATCCTAACTTCTCCAAAAAACTCAAGATATTTAGCTCAATTTTAAAAAAATTATTTTGCTTTAAACGCTATACAAATATTAACATAAGTGACTCTGTTTAAGAAAAGATTTTGAAATATTCGTACAGGATATACATAATTTCCGTAACATTATCTACGAATTGTAATTATTAGTATGTAAAATGTGTGAAAAACCGAATAAATATGGATAAAACGTTCTACAAAAATCGTGTAACTGTAAATAAAATGTGTTAAAAAGACCGTGTAACTGTCAATAGTAAAAAAGAAGACCCACCAATATTTAAGGATCCAAGCGAAAAAGAAAAGAACTATAGACATACAATTATTTGTTACATTACAGGATTACAGGATTTGTGTTGCAAATACTATTTTTTACAAAAGTGAAAATCAAGTGAATTGCAGTATTGTATAACTAATTTAACATCTATGACTGGGAATGTTTATGCAAATTCATGTTTTTACGAAAATGGTTAAAAAAAGGAAAGTTATATAGATCTGTCTCATCTACAAAATATTATATGTTTTACTTTCACATCCACAGTCTATTTACGAAATATGAGATGTAATAAAAATAGGGAAGGAAAGGCAAAATGATTACGATTAGATACTTTGCATGGAGGTTTATTTCTTTAGGCAACTTCAGCAGGTCTCTGTCCGCCTACAACTCTATGATTCTTCGACAAGTAGTCCGCGAATTCTTGATAAGGAGCTTTTCTTAGTGCCTGATCGTGCCAGAGATCCGGTGTTAAGTATGCGTAGGTTTTGGCAATAGCTGCATAAGTAGCTTTCGCAAAGTTGCCAAGAGTACAGGTGGATCCTCTAGCTGAGGTATAGCAATCCTCGATACCAGCCATTTGTAACAATTTCTTGGGCACAGGCGCTGATACAATACCTGTGCCTCTTGGTGCTGGAATTAAGCGCACCTGAACTGACCCACACTTACCAGTAACTTTACAGGGTACAGTGTGAGGATCACCGATTTTATTTCCCCAATAACCACGACGTACTGGCACAACTGACAGCTTGGCAAGAATGATAGCTCCACGGATGGCAGTGGCCACTTCCTTGGAACATTTTACTCCTAGGCCAATGTGGCCTTTGTAGTCCCCAATTGCTACGAAAGCCTATAAAATGAGAATTACTAATGAGATCTTCAGTGCATTAATAATCACACATCATCATTTAAAAATTATGCTTGTATAAAATTACCTTGAAACGAGTACGCTGACCAGCTCTGGTTTGTTTCTGTACTGGCATAATTTTCAGTACTTCATCCTTCAATTCGACTCCAAGGAACTTGTCAATGATCTCATATTCCTTGATAGGTAAGGAAAAGAGGTAGATATGTTCTAAAGACTCAATCCTTCCATCTCTAACAAGGCGTCCCAGTTTTGTCACTGGAATCCATTCCTTGCTATCCTCTTTACCACGTCCACGACCACGACCTCGGCCTCTGCCACCGCGACCTCTACCTCTTGGACCTCCACGATCACCCCCTCCGCGAGAACCAAACCCTCCACGAAAACCTCCACGCGCGGCTGGAGCTGTGTCCGCCATTCTGTTTGAAATTAACCAAGAAAAATGGAATTTATAGACTATTAAAAAGAAAACTGAATAATTAAACGATATATGTAATAAAATTCTCTTTCACTAGTCTGATGCGTAATTATCGATAATTATGCAGTTTATCGACTTTTTCCAATTTTTACTATTTGATGAGTCTTTTTTTAAGAGATAAAGAAAAATTTTTAAAATTTGATATTTTTTCGCTCAGTGTCTAAAAGTTACCAAAAAGGTTAGGTTAGATTTAAGTTGCATTTTTAAACAATATTTTTATTTATCAGTCACTAAATTGCATAATTATCTGATATGTAATTAATTTAACGTTCCTGGAATAGGGCTAGTTATTTATCACTGCCACGCTAACCTCGAGACACATGTTTCTGATGACTAATAGACATACTTAAAATTTTTAATACAAAATTTAATTTTTAAGACATTTATTAGTCATAGAATTTTTTATATTTCTAAAAGTATAACATAAATGCGTTTTAGGGAGAATTAATATTGATAAATAATGAAATTAAGAAAGATATTTGCAGTACACTTACGATTTTTCCATCTTCTTCTTAGTATGTAGAGTTACGGAAGGAAGACCATTATTTCTCGAATTCACCAACTCGAATATATATCGATTATATCGATATCTCTCGACTACATGTCACATCCGGCATTTAAATATACATTTAAATAAAATACGAACTATTAATATATTCATGTAACTCAATTTTTAATTAACTTCCCTTTACTCCTTTTTAATTTCTTAAAACATTAATTTCTTATTGTTCGAAATAGTATATAATCAGCGACGACCATACATGTATACAATTGCATGAGGTGTTTACTTTGATGCAAAGAAACTATTTGAATATTTATTGTATGTATCTGAAATTTAGGTTAATGTATAGCAAAAGAAATTTCTTTTGTTTGAAACTATAACAGAATACGGAAGAGATTTAATTTGGAATAACAACATTTTGGTGAACGTATACTTAAAGACACATGAAGGATTTACCTATTTTCATATTTTATTTAAATTTCAAGTATATAATCTTGATATCTTTTATTTTATTTTAATATCACATGTATAATTTTTTTATTTTTTAAAACCGTAATACATTTACGTTGCATTGATTTGAACAATCACATGACATCTTGTTACAGAAATTGATGAATCATATTTTTCAAGAAAATCGAGTTTGGAAATTTTATTTTCTTGAAGACTGTCTTGAATAGAACAAATTTTTATTTTACATGTTTGACTTATTTTTGCATGTCTAATGACCTCTTGTTGATTGTTTACTCGTACCTAGTTGGTACTTAGCCAAGTTTAACTATGTTTGGCAAATTTTCAAACTCAATTTCTTTTTTCGTATAAAAAAGTTTTATTCTATATTTTCAAGTTATCTTCTCACATAGGTTTATCTAGTTGTCTCACGCTGTATATACATATATACATAGTTAACTTATGGTTAACAGGATTTAAATGATAATTTGGTATAAAGCGGTAATTAGAAAAGCTAATTTTATTAACAATTACTTCGATATTTTGTAAAATAAAGCTGGGAAAACACGAGCGTTATAACGGACGTCAATTTTGACGGACGTTAGATCTGTACTCACACGAGCGTTGGTTTGGTTCTCCGTAATTTTCTCTCATCAATACGCTGAGAAAGATATTCATGTGACCAAAATTAACGCTGTAGAATTCTCGATTTTCGTTTACGCTCGTTTACGTTAAAAATTCAAAATATAAGTCAAGACACGAAAGTACTGGCTGCATCCTATAAACAATTCAAGACTACTGAAAGGTATATTTCACACGCTCTGTAATAAACTTGCAAGTGATGGTGAGAAATTTTTCAATTATTTTCGCATGTCGCGGTCATCGTTCAACAAATTACTTAAGAAGAACAAACAAAGCATAATGCGTAAGGATACGAAAATGAGATGTTCAATACCACCTTAGGAAAGGTCAGTTGTGATTAGAATGATATGGTGACTAGAAGACCAAACTAGGTGAATAGAAAAAATATTGTCTATATTAATACATATAAGCAAATTAAAATAATGTAATAGAGCATTACATTTAAGATAAATAAAAAGATAATAATTTATAGAATACAAAATAATAACAATAATGAATAACAATTAATATAGCATTAATAATAATAAAATAATATTTATAATAAGTAATGTTATGATGATATATTTTTGAAGGAATTTTCTGTTATATCTACCATAAAAATTTGTGGTCGAAAGGGAAATTTTCTTAATGAAGTACCATAAAAATATCTAACCGAACAATTTGATGTGCTACGTATTATATTTTGATAGTGTGCGTTGAACAGATGAACTTCTAATATTCTGAATTAATTGCATGACTTGCATTCTGTATTGCATTTTTTGTTCTAAATTAAAGGACTTAATTAATGGTAATGTTGATTTATAAAATGCCATGTCGTCATCGTCGCCGTTTGTATTTTTCCTATACTCCGAAAAATTAGCCACCTCTTCTTCTGCATTAATTCTTTTTGTTTTTTCTCGTGGAGGGTATCTGAACTCATTATTCGTTTCTTCATTATTAAAAATTGATTCAAATCCATTACTAATGTTGGTCCCTGAATCTGTACTTATTGGATCATTCTTTTCTACCTCCGTGCTACTACTGGTATCTTGTGGCTGCCGACATTTTTTCAAAAATCCTAATTGTTCTTCATAAACATATCGTATCTTTTTTTTTGCAGCAGAGCCTGACTTATTATTTCCGTTTCTTTTTCTTAAAGTACGAATATAATTATCGCGTACGCTTCTCCATTTAGAAGTTACCTCCTGCACTATAAAAAAGATTAACAATAATCCAACCAATTAAGTGTCAATAAATTAATATTTCTTTGTACGTTGTTTTTAGGTATTTGAGTAGTAAAAACAGCATCCTCGATTTGCATTACTGATATCGAATAGGTTGATCTACCTCGTGTAATATTATACGTACAACCTACACTGCACAAAAATGTCGGAAGTATCGCATGCAGAATGCATGCCAATAGCAAATGATAGAAAAGTGGAAAGAAAGTGTGGTAATTATTGAGAATAGGAATGAACTCGTCGGTTACATTGATCTTGAGATATATTCTCAAGGACAAGAAAAAGGAAGATACGTTTTAAGGATTTACCTTGACGCCAATGATATTATAAGCATAGCATATTGCAAACGATGTTGGCCAAGTACCATGGCAAGATGGAAAAATATAACTGCGTCGTGTTTATGGTGTACTCATAAAATAAATAATGAAAATGTATTATATATATTACTTGTTATTTTTTTACTTACCAATAATCTTCTTATCAGTTTCCATCTTTTGCATAAAATTGGGGGTTACAATACTCGCCACACGCAACCACGCTTCGTTTCTTTTTAATTTGTCTTTGTATTCGAGATTGGAAATATCCCATAAAACGGGATGTTTCTCAACTTCGGATATCAGTACCTCGATGTCCATAATTTATTATAACGGTTAATATATGTTAACTCGCCGTTCGTGTGGCCAGTCTCATAGAAACACAAAGAATGCGGCAACGTCCGTGTTAATCGCTCGACGCACGTTGCGTTTGTATCATAGCGATTGCTGACTGCGTCGCGACGTTGCCAACGTTGTCTTACGTACGTAGGAATTGACGGACGCAATTCGTGTGGTGTGACGTCTGGTTGTGTAACTGTGTGACGGTAATACATACATATGTACCTACCTTTGCACAGGTTTGGAAACTTCGGTGGTGGGGACGAGGCTCTTAATATCGAGAAGTGAGCTTTACAAACCGGCCGCTAGCCATAGCGCTGGGATCGATTTGTTAAACTTTTACATTCAACGCCATCCTTACCACTGAAGATAAAGAATATAAACTAAATTACTTTTCATAACATTTCACAATTTATTTAAAGCAAACATTCAGTATTTTATGCGATAGAGAAAATGTTCAAATAAATGTGGATTTACATAATAACGTAAAATTCAGTTGCAGACACGGTTGTCTTGCACGTTGCAGACATAAGATCGCGCTGCATGACAAAGACTAAGAAATCGATTGATGCGCCTGACTTGAGAAACATTTCCTGGTCGCTAAGAGCTTTACCTTCACTCCAGAAGTTTCCAGACTTCAGATCTGTTATACTGTATACACGTCATTTCGTATTATATTCCAAGCACTATTGGCGACCCATGCATCGTACGTTGACAGTGGCGCACATTCATAGATGTATGTGTGTCTAATATGTATACGACAATATATGTATAGTGCCGTCCGTTAAGGAATCGTCTACTATGTAGCCGTTCGGAACATCTCTCGCTCGCACGCATTTCTCATACAGTCATACGCATTCTTTTCTGTCATCTTCAAGCAGAGGCTACGAGAGCGTTGAAGCTGCATTGCGTGGCTGCGTATAAAATGCACATATACATTTGCATTGTACGCATAACGCTCGTGTAGCCCCGGCCTAAGTCCAAGTCTAGTTATTTAGGTTGACGAGTGAAATGCATACGGTGTTCCATTATGACTTCTTGCTTGTTATATTATGATTGAGGAGATGAAAATTAATGAATCACCGTGTGCGTAAACGCAAACGGAAACCGAATAAAGGATAAACAAACAACGGGGAAAGCGCACACGTCATTGGCTATCCGATAAATAGGCGTTTCCTAAAAAAGCTCTTTTTTTAGTCTCTAGCGCGGTTACTTACCGGACAATTATTGTATTTCTACAACGGTCATCGGTTTAAAGCTGTATCCCAGTGTCTCTAGTGTCTAAATGGTTCATGTAACTGATCTTATACAAAATAATAACATTGCAACGTCCGTCGTAACGTCCGTCGTTTCTACACTCGTGTAATACCAGCCTAAATTAAACAAATAAATGCTAAAAAAGATGTAATCTTCTCTTTTTGTTTCCGGCAGATTTCCTCTTTCTGTTTCACATCTACTTCCATGAATTTTCTATTTTTATTTTATATATATCATATTTTCCACGTTTCAATTCTAGTTTGATGCCTCCTGATTTGAATTTCTTTTTGCCATTAAACAAGTAAAAAAAACAATACAAAATTATTGATTTATTCCTGGCGAATTTGTGTTACGGAGACGATCACTGCCCGCAACTTTTAGACGTTGCAGCAATGAGGGTAACCGCAGGATGTTGAAAGCCATTCGTTCGTTTCAAATTTAGGCTTCGAGGATTTTTGCATAGACGATCCAGAATACAACATAAATTTTAAACGACGCCCTGCCGTGCTACGCGCCTATTACTAGGCAACCATCCACGCAGCCTACATTTTTCTTCCGTCCCACTCATGTAAATATCTATATATACACATACATAGTTTTAAGACGGATTGTAAACGGATTTGTAAACGTAATTTACAAGAATTTTATTATAAAAGTTGTTTTTAAATAGAATTGAATAAGAATGTCATAAGACGTGTAGAGTTATTTAATTAAGATATATTAATATTCATAATAGATTTATATAATTTATATAATTTCTACACTGTACATTACTGAAAGGTTTCAATAAACGTTTAATTAAAGTTAATCAGCTGTTTAATCATTTCATGGTCTGTTCAGCTATCCTAGAATGATCAATCTTAATTCTTTACCGAAAAGTAGAGTGACAGACTTTTTAAACAAAGTTCCAAAACTCGAAACGCGAGAAATAGCCTTGTTCACCATTAAATTGGGTTTCTTGGAATTGATGTCATTTTCCAAAAATTCTTCGGAATCAAAATTTCAACAAAATCTTTGATCTGTTTTGTGATTTTGTATCAGGAGAATATAACAGTATAGGAAGTGGCACGAACACGACGATTCTTGGAATTTGTCATCGTCTTTGAATTTTTCAAAGCTATATCGTAGTCTTTTTAACTATCTTTTTTAACCATATGCCAATATCATACTTTTTACTTTTTGGCAGATTGTATAATGGAAAGAATAAGTGACATGATTGTAAAATGCTGTTAAACTATTTCGATTTACCGAAACCTTTATAAAATACATTTTGTACAATAATTTTGCAATAGATAATCTCAGTTTTTATTGTATTATATGATCATTTCCAGGAAAACTGTTGCTAATTGTGAGTCGAACACAGTTATCTATAATCAATATAAAAAAAAACAATTTATACCTAACAACTATATATTTATACCTAATAATAATAATAAAATAATAAATTATAATAAAACTTCTCTAATACGGGATTCATGATTTCCAAAAATTGATTTTAACTGAATTTGATTGATTTTCATAAATCACGAGTTTAATAGTATTATTAAATGGTGTAAAATATCTTCATTTTAATTATTTCAATAAATGAATGATTAAGAATTTTCATTTCGATATTTTTCATTAAGAATGTAGGAAGGAAGTTGGGGTCAAATTCAAAAGATGCAATCACAAAAGTTCAAAAATGAATCCACTTAAATGAAATTTTTGCAAATGCACAGTTGGTCAAGACGTGGACCGTTAGATGCTATAATCGCCTAGCGGTAAAACATGGAACTAATATCTTTATGACGAAATTAAAAGATGAAACTTCTTAATCCATAAGCCAGATTCTGAAATAATGTAGAAATTAAATTAAAGCTGTAACTCTCAGAATCCTCCTTTATAATACTTCTGGTTTTCAACGTAATTAATTAATTACATGAATAATCAATACAATATGGCATATTTTAGCCTCTTTAACGCTATCTATCGAAATTCTCTGGTACTAAATAATTCAAAAAATTAAGTGGGAATAGTAAACCTTACTACATGATAAAATTCTAAATGTGTGAAAATTGATCACGGAAAGAGAAAAATTCGTTAATTTGCAATGGGGATTCGATTTATTAGGAATTACCAAGAGCACATAACCACAGTTGGTAACTTCTTTATCTCTATCATACTCCCACCATTGTCTTTCTTTACCTGGGACATCATGCGAAGAGATATCGACGACCTATTTGGGTATCCTATATTCCTATTAACAAGTCACGATTTTTAACCCGAAATCATGATTTTGATAGATGGTGCTGATCTCAGGATGGTTTTCATTGATTGTGACATCATAGCGTTAAATTTCGCTGCCGATTTTCGGTAGGTAGCATTAGGACAGGTCTGAATATATAATAATGGATGAAAACAAAAGACATGTGTACATATTTTAAAAGATGATATTTCAGGTATCTTTAGAAAAAAGTTTGGTTAGGATATATTAATTTTTGTTAGTTTTATACGCTCTTAAATAGAAGGAAACAAAATGCATCATAGGCATTTGATGCTTTTCCTTTACCGGAAAGGCAAAAATGCCACACAAGCGGCAAACAAGATATGCGCTGTTTATGGTGATGATACTATAGCTGTGTGGAAATTGTTTGCCAGGTTTAAAGCTGGTGATTTCAATCTTGAGGTTTAAGAACACTCGGGTAGGCCCTCTACTACTGATTACGATCAGATAAAAACACTGATCCAGAATAACCCATGCTATACGACACCTGAATTAGCGGAAATGTTAAAAATATCAAAATCCACCACCCACGAGCATTTTGCGAAGCTTGGCTATATAAACTGTTTTGATATATGGGTTCCTCACGATTTAACGGAAAAAAATCTGAAAGATCGCATTTTCATTCGCGACTCGTTGTATAAACGCAACGAGGAGACACCATTTTTGAAGCAAGTTATATTTAAAAATAGTGACGAGAGATGAAAAATGGATTATTTATAATAATGTTGAACGGAAAAGATCTTGAGAAAGCGGATTGAATCACCTTTAGCTATCGCAAAAGTCGATCTTCATCCGAAGGAAGTCATGCTTTGTGTCTGGTAGGACTGGAAAGGAATCCTGTATTATGAACTTTTACCAAACAACCAAACAATATATTTGGAAAAGTATTGCTCGCAATTAAACAAATTGAAGACAACAAATTGAACAAAAATGTCCAGAACTAACAAATCCGAAGGACGTCGCGTTTCGTGAGAACAATGCGCGGCCTCGTGTCTCTCTGACTACTCGACAAAAGCTGTTGATCATGGTTGGGATATGTTACCCCACCCACGGTATTCACCAGACATTGCACCCTTAGATTTTTACATATCTAGAGCAGTACAAAATTCCCTTAAAGGCAAAAACTTTAACTCTTTGCATATAAAAAATCATATTCTAAAGTTTATAGCAGAAAAACCTAAGAAGTTCTGAAAGGATGAAATATTCAAGTTGCATGATAGATGGATAGAGGTTGTGTAAGAAAGGGAACAAATGGTAGGCACCTATATAATTCGATAACTGTATATCGAAATTTAAATGCGCTGCGTTTGAACTTTCCCAAGAACTACGACCATCTAATTTGTCTATTTCATATCCATGACGTTAATTTTATTAATGATCTCCCATCGCCCCTTTATTAAACTTTATCCGACAATGACAATCTTATTTTATTGTAGAACAGAATACGCAATCATTTTGAAATGATACGTATATATAATACCGTTAAAAAAAAAACTATAAAATACATTTCTCAACGTTTTATTATTGAAACTTCTCATTGCACATATACATTATTGTTACAAATTACTTTGCTGCATCTACACGAATGATACATACACTAATAATATCGTATAGAAATATTACAAACAGGTACAAAAGCTACACTACTTTATTGTACGTTTTATCTTTTTTTTTATTATGAATTATAAATATAATCATTCACTAGAGTTTAACCTTTTATCGATGGAATAATGCTGAAATTGAATGATCTTGTCATGTTTTACTTTAATGATTCGTTATATAGAAAAATAAGAAGAAATCTTCCAAATCTTTTCCTACTCTCTTTTACAAAAAATAAAGGGTTAATAGTTTCTTCGAATGGAATGCAGGTTCTGCACAAGTAATTCTTCAGCTAATTAATCGGATTGATATACATATTCATCACAATGAACGCTATTTGTATTTATGTACAACATATTCATCTCGTTACTTAATTAAAAAAATTGGTTTATTATTTCCCAGCTGCTTAAAGTGATTTTGTTATATTTTTCTCCTTTATCTAATGAATATGTTATTTTAAAAGTAAAGTACTTGATTAATTTGATGAATTTGTTATTCAGCTGGTGAATTATAATACTTTCACGTTATATATAAAAAAAAACTTGATACTTCAATCATACCTCTAGTTTATCATATATAAATATCATCAATGGTGCGGAGAGATCTATGAAACAATGGTAAAGATTTTGCAATGCTCTAACCACTAGTTGGCAGTGTAATTTTTCATTTCACATTAGCCATTGATTATAGGGGGGGGGGGGGGGCAGTAGAATAAAAATTTCGACAAAAATTATCTTTCACAATCAAAAACGGGTAGAAGCACGATTTCTACACTGCAAGTACTAAAGAGCATGATCAAAAAGTACGTCTAGACTCCTTCTGGCACTTGAAATTCTAATAAGGCATCATTCTATAAGTCCAAAGGTGTCATAAAAGTACAATCATTTATGATAAATGTAATGAGAAATTATGAGAAATGTAGATGCATTAAACGCGAATTAGAAGTTTCTGACTTTAAATGATTATAGCTTTGAAATGAATGCATGAAATGCAAGAATTCAAACGTTATTTTGTAAAGGAAAGTCGATACGTATGTAAAAGAAATATTGCTCAAATTGTTAATTAATAACAATAAAACGCGACGAATTAAGATAAGATATTATGATGCAAATATTCCATGATAAATATTCCTAATTACATACACTATAACTTACTTCTAAAACAAAATGGAATGTATTAAATGCATTTCGAGGCATCACCAAATGGTTGTATTTTTATATGTTAGGACTTATAAAATGATGCATTAGTAGAATTTAGGTACCTGAAACTGTACAAGGGCACTGTTTGCTCATCTTTCTCCGTAATGTACAACAGCGTATTTTTGTCAGTGCTAAAGAGACTTTATGCGTACACTGAAAATTGACTAAAGAATAAATGAAAACTTACAACCTAATTTGAAATGTCCTTATTTAAAAAGTTTGGAATTTCGATTGATACAAGCAACGGAAATCCTGGATGTTTAATTCGAAAAAAAGTTGAACGCTCTCGTCATATAAAAAGATTCAAACGTAGTATAGTGACCCGCAAAAGTATTCGTGTACTTATCATAGAAAATTTTTATGTGCATATTGTACGTATTATATGAAACATTTAAATATTTTATTAGCACTATAATGAGACACGATTGCCAAGATTACATTGGCAACTTGAATCCAATCTAAAAATATACATATACAAGTTACAACATATTTACTGCAAACTTATATTTAGTAGAAAATTAGTACACAGTATGAATAGTCGCTTTAAGCATATAATCAGTGTTCAAAATAGTTCTATTGAATACTAAGAATTCGTTAATGTTTTGGATGATTGCCTGTTTAAATATTTTTTTGATCAAAATATGTATAAACTTGCACTAAATGTCTTGTAACTTCTATATATTTTTTCAAAATAGTTACAAATTTTACCAATATGATAATGATAGTCGAATATCATGACAGTACTAACGAAATTTAAAAGTATTTCCTATAATACACGTAATATTTTCATAAAAGATATCGACAATTGTACGAATACTTCTATGAGCCGCTGTATATCAGGTTATAGTTGATATCAATGAGAATACTTTTTCGATAATACTAAGTTTTTCAGATGCGAATTCAGTAACTCGAAGGCGGCTACACTATTCGTACAAAGTTTTTTAATTACAAAGAGCCTAAAAAAAGTGACTTATACACACTTGTATTTATTATTCGATTCTCGCAGCACCTACCGCTGAAAATGCATTAAAAAAATACATCCATTATTATTATGGCATTCTTCAAGGTGTACACGAGCCAAAAATAATATCTAATGTCAGATTTTATTTTTAAAGAGTGACATTTACCCGTTTGTCGAGATCAGACAGTGCGTTAAGTTAATAGATGCTAAAGTTAATCGATCAATTAAAATGACGAAATACATAATTCTACACGTTTTTTTGACCTGAAGTATCAAGTCTATGAAGAAAGAAAATAATTTCCATTAAATATTCTAATATTAATCTCTGTTCATTTTTTATTAAAAAACTTCGACATAATCGTTATCTCCTTTTTACGTAAAATGTTTGTCTTTCTAAATCACGTAGTTCGGTCGAAATTCATTGATCGTACATTAGAAATGAAAGGGAAAGTATTTACAACGACTGTACAAAAATATGTGTGTTCAACAAAATCTTCACAAACAGTCAACAGAAAAAATAATGCGTACAAGTTAAATATAAACTTAGATAAACTCTAAATACGATTGGTCCCATATCTCGAATCTTTTTTCATTTTCTTTTTTCTTCTTTTTTTATTTTATAGAAAAAAAGTAGCCTTTGTACACCTTAAAGTAACATCTTACAACGTCTTCGCAAGGCGAAGCTACTGTAATTGTGTAAAACTAGTTTGTAAAAAGACGATGCTCGCCGTTATTTACAAGTTTCGACTGAATCTACTTCGAACATTTCAATATAAGATTTGTAAATCAGATTTTCCAACTTTACTACTTGCTTTTGCGTTGCTTTTTTACAAATGCGTAAGAATATAAAAACAAATTTCTGCATTGCGAAACACACCTGAGATAAACATAAAAAAGAATGAAAATATGATTCGAATTGGTTGTTAATTTCGTTCAGCTACGTTCAAATTTGATTGGGAACAAGATAATTTGCTGATTATATTTTGCAGATTGTCCTTAAGTGTGAAAAAACATCGTTTTAGATATACGTTGTATTTCACTCTTTTTACTTTCTCCGATGTGTTTTCATAGCGAATTTCAGATTCTTGCGCACAATACTTAAAACAATATTGAGACGTTTCGCATCTTAAATTGTACAACGAAGGGAAAAAATGCGCAGATTTAAGTAGATCCATTTTTCTTTTACTCTCGAAACGAATGACTAAAAAATATACATATAGTCATTGCTTAAAAAAAATAATTACATGCTCGACGTGAAAGTTACCTAGTTCCACTGGCCTAAAATTGAATATCAAGGAACGTTTCAATGCTATACTTAAATAAAAAAAATATTAAAGAAGCAATGAACGAAATGAAAGAAGAAAAAACACGAGATTTTATCGGGAACTTAAGATACTGAATCAGGTATACGATTCCCAACTGTTTCTACATATTCTACAAACTTTTACAAATTCAAATCCTCCTATAGCTGTCTCATCTTTGTACTCTACCTGGTTATGCGAATCTAAGTAACTTCATATTTGTCAGGTATACAATCGCGTAAAAATTTACAATTATTACTTAGTCCAGCAATGTATAAAAAAGTATAATACATCAGTCTGGCCACTCATTGACCAAATACTTATCGATCTATATTGTTAGCTAACGCTTTATGAATATTTTTTCTTCTTATTTCCTCTTTATCTTTGTCTCTGTTTGTTTCGCAACAGTCATGACTACGCGAATTCATATCATGTATAAAAAATTGCCTTCCAAAGAAAGCTAAATGTATATTTGTCGTATCTATTTTACACGTTAATTGAAAAAAGAAAAAAATTTAGATAATGTGGACCAACATTTACGATTGTGGTGAATTTAACACTCGTCAAATAGCCGACGACCGCCAACAGAAAATATTTGATACAAAAATATTCCTTCTGTTCAGATGATTCGTTGAAGTCAAAGAACAAAACGCTATCAAATTAGATGGAATTACATAAAATAAATCAATTATATAGGTGAATATACGATTAAATGGGAATTGTATGAGAAACCAGCAGTACAATATCATTAATTTTTCACCTAAAATTCTACAAATGTAATAAAAAGATATAAATAAAATGAATTTAACTCATATATATTCACCGATCATATATATATTTCCTATGAATTTCTACGAGTCAAAGGTCTCGCGTATCACCAAACTAGAGAATTATCTGGAAGCGAAGAATTCTTGTGTGAAAAATTACAATTGTAATTATTGCATAATTATATAGCAGTCAAGTATTTGTAGAAAAATAGAAAAAGGTATGACTTATACAATCAATTCTTTAGATCATAGAGCTTCCCGATAATTCTCTTGGTAGCCATTATTATAATAGTCCTCTGCATAATCCTAATATTCTGTTGGAATCTATTTTCATTTACTTACAAATTCGTGTTTTATAAGTAAATGAAAATTTGTTGTGTAGCATAGAACAGCAGGATTATTGATCGCATTAAGAAAATGAATGTAAAGAAAAAAGAGAATAAATTACGTTGTTTAGAAGTGGAATGTTTCTTGCGTATCAAATATTTTCCTGAAGCGTTGTACTTGTCGATTTATCTACATATATGTATATGTATATACATACATTAGTATATAGTATATATGTGTGCATATATACATGTATATATAGATAGATAGATGGATACGCATTAAAATTAGTAATTTATAATTAGACGATGAACTGAAACTTAATCAATTTTAAGAAATGAACTGCTTCCCGTTCCGGCTCGTAAAAAAAGAGGTGTTTTTCTTCGCGAAGTAGTTACAGGTTGATACACGTAATTCCCTTGTATCGCACCGGTTAATGTCTTTTGCCTTTTCGTACCGGAACTAAGCTCATACTCGAACGGTTCTTGTTTTGAAATATTTAAATGCATATGTAACGCGTCCTTATTGTCCTCGATGTCAATTTCGTCATAAAGATGCTCCTGAATATCTACATCACAATCTTGGCTGCTCTCATCGTAACTATCTGTTACCGAGTTTGCAGCTATATGACCGTGAATAGATTCCTCATACGTCGTGTTTTCTTCGACTGCTTCGTCACCTGAACTTTCCGTTTCTTCAGATACGTCACCGCTGCCTGCGTACTTCATTTCACCCCTTTCAAGTAGTTCCAAATGGTCTGGATATATCATTGCTTTTTTGATAGCTAAAGGATCTTTTCTAGACCATTTCTGTACCTCTTCGTCCATTTTTGCTACTTTGGCCGGATTGATAGCCCACAAACAACCTTTTCTCTGGTTTCCATTTCCGGCAGGTTTTTCAATTTTTTCGAAACACTTGTTCAACGATAAATTGTGCCTAACTGAGTTCTTCCAGCCGTTGGGCGCAGTTTTGAAGTACGGAAAATGCTCGCTGAAATAAAAAATGGACAGTTATCGTCTGACAATTATGATCGTGTCGTATTTTCTAAGAAATATATCTCTCAACAATTAAAAAATTAAATTATATCAAATTTATATTTCTCTGGTACTGTTAGAAACTGAATAAATATCAGAATAAAAATTGTTAATGTCAAAGCATTATTATGGCAACAGTGTAACAATGGATTGCAGCGAGGGGGAATGGAAGCTCGTTAAACAAAGAATAAGCCCCACATTTTCTATGGGGACTGTACCCAGGCATGCACCTGGAACACGGAGGGCCCCATACAAAATGGCAGCTTCCCCCTTGTGTAACCCGGGAATAAAGAGAAAGGAGGACAATACTTTTTCCCCTCGTGGGCCAAGTACCGGAGGGTTTCGACCAGCCCTTATCCTTCCGGCCAAATGGTCGAAAATAAGCGGCTGGCGACACATCGTTTGTCAAATAGGAATCTACCCTATTGTACGTTATGTATCAAAAAAATGTTAATCTCAGTTGAATTCTATCGGACCAATCTCCCTTTTTATAAAAGCATCTCCCTCTCAATTTTACTAGGTTTATCATCTAAAATTTGCATTTCAAACATCATTTCCTCCGATTTATAAGTACTACACATTCAAAATATATGCTATCGTTTTTATAGGAAGACTATTGGACTTCAGAATGTGTATCGTCGTAGTCGTAATTGCTGCAATTTCAACTTACCACATAAAATTGTAGATCTCTGAAACTGGCAAAGAACCCGTCTGGCTATTTTTTAACGCCATCGCTATCAGGCAAGAATAAGAGTAAGCTGGTTTAGGGTAGGGTTTGTCGTCGTAGTCTGATAGATCGAATTCCTTTTCTCTTTTCACCGTCGAGACAGAGGTGGCTCCTGAATTGTTGATGTGTACGTTATTGTTATAGATCTGCTTACGCACGTGCTGATGTGTCTGGTTGGGAGTCTGTAACATCTTGAAGTTCTGAATTCTGATACCGGTCATGCCATTCATTTTTGGTGTGGTTTGTGCCTTTGGGTATTGTGGAGAGGTCGTTCTAGCGACGGATATCGCGATCGTTTTCGACTTGGAAGGTGTCACCGACTTTGAGATCTCTTGCTCGTCCTCGGAATCCTCTTCCGTTTCCGTGATATCATTCTCGTATTGTTCTTCCGTCTCGGTGTCGTTCTCAATCTCATTTTCCTGCTCGTTCTCGATATCGTTGTCGTTGTCGTTCTCGTTCTCATTCTCATTCTCATTCTCGTTTTCGTTCTCGTTTTCTGTGTAACTGCTGCCCTCGTTCTCCGCCTCCTCCTCTACATCGATCTTCTCTTTTATATCCTTTTTCGAAGAAAACGAAAAGTGCCTTCGACCGTTGTTTGGAGTGGGACTTCGAATTGCTATATGAGGCATTACCGAGTTGGGATTCACCATAATGGAGGCCGCATCGCTTCCGTTGAGATCAAGATTAAAATTACTGAAATCAAGGGATAAGTCAGTCTCTAGAAACATCTATTGCCTCTGTTAGAAGAAAGTCATGTTATATTTTGACTGGTATGGTACAAATAAGACACCTGTTCGAACTGTTGCTGTTGCCATTGAGCAAACTGGTGGAACCAAACCATCCACTGAGGTCGTTCTGGCATCCAATGGGATCGTCGTCCATTTCTAAGCCGGACATGTCGGTAAAATTGAAGCCTAGCTCTGTATGCCCACCGATAACACCTTCGATTTCGCATTTGATGTCGACATCGAGCATCTCTTGCAAGGATAGACTGTCCGTACCGAGATAGTAATCCATCGTGAGCCAAGGGTCCCTCGTCGGTCCCTGAACCAGCCCAGTACCGTGTCTACTCTCCGTATCCAACATTCACCTGACTGGAATACAAAAAAAGAAAATTATTTTTGAATTTCTATGCAATATCATAATATTTGTCTTAGAATAATGATTTTCTTTTTTATAACGCGGTGATCAATGGAACGTAGTAATCGTTATAGGGAATGATCATTTGAAATTGCATACTCCTTCTATTTATTCGAAAAGAGGAGGCAAAATAGGAGCCAGCCGCTGCCTGGTCACAGAAACTATATCGGTTTCTCGTTTATTCTCACATAGATGCCTGTCCCAGCTGCATCCGAGCTTAAATATTCTGTTCGCTCCAACTGTAGTTTAAAACTCGAGTGGATAATACGCAGTAGCATGACGAAGCTAAGAAACTTGCGAAATATTATGCTACGGCATTAACGATCGACGTCATCGTTCCACTTTGAAAAATATTTTTACGATCCTAACAGAGGGTGCCTGCGTCGAGACGTAAGCTGAAAGCCGTCTATCTTTGCTTCGGTAAACGAAAATAAAGAAAAGGAAAGAAAAGACAGCGTGATACCGGCGTTAATATATTTATCTTTAAAAACAGCAAGACGGTAAATTTGTATGATTTTATCGACTCTAAGGATCATCCTCGCGATCTTTTGTAGCAAGGCCAATAGATTCTCGGCCGTGTCCGTACCCGCGTGACCTCGCGTACGCGCGCCTGTGTGCCGTGGTGTACACAGTGTGTACAAGCGCGCAACGAGGGTCTTGAACCCACAACCGGCTTGTGGGTGTGACTGACTCATAGTACTATAGTCGATTTACTATAGAACGCGTGGACTCGTAGTATATGTCCCCCGTGCTCTCGCTCTCCTCTCCTAGCCCCACTCTTGCTCATTTAACTATTCCACTCGGCCCTTCTCTGTCAGCTCCGTTCCGCACCGCCGAGCTTTCTCTCTTTCTCTCTCCCTCTCTCCACGTTCTCCCCACGTCTCGCACGTTTGTTCATTCTTTCTGTTCCATTCTCTGTCTTCGTCAAATTGACTCGTCCCGTCTTCGTCTGGTTCACGATTCGAAGCAACCCAGCTCGTTCTACTCTTTAATTCTTCTTCTTCGTTCAGAACTCTTTTTCTCCCATCTTCATCCAACACCACGTGTTTTTATTTGTTAACTCTTTTTCCTGCGCGTTTCTTAGCACGTTTGATATCCTGTATCGGTTTTCTCAGCCTTCTCGAGGCGTCTTTCTCTCTTTCTGAAGTTCACGAATATTCTTTATCGTCCATCTTTCATATTTCCCATCGATTTCACGAATTGTTTCGCTGAAATTTGACCCTAACGTCTCTGCAAAGGAGCATGGTGAAAAGGTGAAAAACTTGTACCCCTTTAGCTACTTGATATTTTGACAGTTAAATCGCGCGTCTTTATGCGTTTATAGGAAATTTAAAAATGTAAAGATGCGCAGAACTCTCGTGAGATGGAAAAATATATAAAACATCCAAAGTATAGTACTTTTCACGACATTTAGTAGATACTATAATCTTCCGCTTGAGTTGGATTTTTTAAATTATATTCGTAGAGACATGAATATGCATAAATGTCCGCGGTATAACGGTAAGACGTCTTTCTGTAAGTCCTACAGCATCGTAAAAGTACGATCACTTATGGCAAATGAGGTGGGAAAAGTTGTGAAAAATTTAATGAAATCGACGGTGCTGCGAAAAGCGAATTGAAACTTTCTGACTTCAGTTCTATATTGTTTCTATATTGTAGAGGAAAGTTGATACTTATATAGTACGTCAAAACATGCTTCTCAAATTGCTAATTAATAAACGATAAAACACGTGAAATTAAGACAACGTGTTACGGTGCAAGTATCCCACGAAATATATTTCTAACTACACTATAATTTACTTCTAAAACAAGATGGAATGTATTTCATTTCGGGACATCGTCAACTGTACATCTATAATTTTTACAACTTTACGATTGTACTTTTATATCTTAAGATTTATAAAACGATGACTTATTAGTAAATTACAAAATTTTATGCTCTTACAGGAAATTTGAAAGTGCACGGTTGCAGAGAATGCGTGTGATACGAAGAAAGAAACAAAATATCCTACAATAACCAATATAGTTCTCTATATGTACAGTAGCTGGTAGGTAAAACAACTTTTCATCAAGCTTCTTCTATTGTACCATTTTGATTATATCCTCGAAAATATGAATTTACATAAAAAGTAGAATCGTGAATGCCCGAAGCAGCAGAGGTTTGTCACTTTTTGACCTTTACGTTTTGTCATCAATGGCAGTTTTTCATCTTCTTGTTTCATACGTTTCTCTTTCGAATTCGATGTGCCTCCGCTGCGAAGAAGTCTTTGCCCTTATCTTTTTCTGTCCGACGTGTTCTTCTCCTGGATCTGTGCTGGTTTGACGAGCTCGCGATACTAAGCTCTGGTTTACCGAACAGACTACTTAACTTCAGTTCAAGTATATCCATAACTTACTATTAAGGCAACCGAATCATCGGCTAGCTACGAGACAAAAATTTCCGGACGAATCTAACGATAGATGGAAGTTTCTTGCACATAGACCAAAGATATTGTTATCATACTGTGTATATTATCGCGCATACATAAGTATTTGGACATTTTCTAAATTATTATGTATCTTACTGCGTACAAAATGTACTTCAAATAAAGCTGCTTAATTCTATTTTAGATTTTAATATCTCTGATATTATCTCAAACAGACGTAAGTACAAGTGATATGCAGATAGTGATAAAACTAAAATATTATTATAAAATTAATCGGTATAATCCGTTGAGATTAGAGTGAGTGAGATATCGGAAAGATAATGCTTGTAGACAACACTAGAAGTGGCAAAATTGAAAAATTTCGATTTCTTATTGCTGCATGTTCTACGTACCAATGAGAATACTACAGTATATTTGAGTGCAAATTCCCTTTCTAAACAGTTATTAATAATGTTAGAAGATGACGTCACAGCGTCGCCTCAATAAAGAAAAATATAAGTGCTAATAAACATTAGTCAATCGTTTCTTGACCTTTGTCTATGCCATCTATCCAAATGAATGAAACATCGAGCTTCCTTCAACTAAGAGCTGGCACGTACAAAGTTCTCTACAAATACACTTTTCTTTTTCACGAATTTACGCTGCATTAACGCGTAAGTTTTCTTTTACCGTGAAATACTCGTTTCTTGGCACTTGCAGCATTTTCTACGAGCATTCTTCATCGAGTTTTCAACTACATTCTAAGAGTTTCTATAGATTTGAACAAGTGTCAACTATTTATCAGAGACAGATATGCAAATCGATCGACACGCACGTACATTGCTTGCTTCAGTTTCAATTTGGCAAAACATTTGATCGCGTTTATGGCGACAAGTAAAGAATTAGCAATAGAGAAACATTCCTCTATCGTAATGTTGCAAATACAATAAAAATATCGATCTCTTCGTTGAATCGCGGCAAGTGTCCAAATGCTTAGCACAACGCGATACTTACAACGTAATTCATAGACTCAGATTGAATGCTAATCGAATTAAGCTATGGAATCTGAATTCACGATATAGAAATCTTCTTGGTATGTTTGATCTGGTACAAAATGTTGCTCTAAAAATATCCGTACGAAGCGAAAGAAATAGACGACTGAATCGTCGGTCGCGAAGAAGAGAAAAGAGAGACAAACGGAGAACTGACCCTGCTCCACGTAATTCCCATCGTAGTGTGGCCTTTACGCGCGCACGAGACATTCAAGTCTCTACGTGACTGAACGATATTCTTAGACGTGGAAGTGTAATGGAACTTTGTTCGATGCACTTACGCTTCGAGGCTCGCCAGTTATGTTCCATCGGCTTCCAACACACCCACGCCTCCCTCCTCTCCACCTATGAATAACGTTAGCGCGCACTTGAAATAAGTCGAGGAAAATGAAAATAATTTTGCGAGGAAAACTACGAGAGTAGGAAGTTACTTTCTTAGAAGTGAGGAAGTTAACGTGCATGAGAAATTCATTTAAATGCTGCGTTCCGACTAGGAACGAGCTGTGCACGTTTACATCGAGAATTCCAGCAGATCTGCGGTTAGGCGCAATACCGTATGCGTTACTTGCATGATTATCCACGATGAATATACGGCAAACTGTTTGGCCGTTTACGAATCAAATTTTCGCGATTCAGATACGTAACAGGTAGACATAAGGTATATATGTGGTTGATCGATGAGAAAATGGGAAATAGTGGAGAAAAGACGAACAACGTCAGAGATGGGTCATCGACCTGTCGAGATCAACAAGCGGCAGCATTTATAAGACGATAAGTTAATCTCACTGTGTGAGAATTCTTTTAGTTAAAATTCACACCGCGTAGGTTGGAGCTGTTAAATTCCTTTCGCGTTCAAGTGTTCCCGAAACCCCGAGCAAACGGATAAACAAAATTAGCTACGGGACAAACTTTCTCGAAAATTCAATTGCACGTTAATTTCCCTTCATTGAAATGGCTAATTTGTCGAGAGGAATCGCGTTATATACAAAAACGTTAATAAAACTCGAATCATCGAATTTACATGAGAGAGAAATTTCTCTTTTGCTCTTTGCTTTAATAAGAAGCGGCAGAGATAAATTAATCTCTTGAATGAAAATTTCTAAAAGAAAAAAAAGGGGAGACGAGAAACGTCGAGGGGGGCAGAAGGAAAAAAAAGAAAGAAGAGCAGACACGCTTGACGCAATCAGACGCGATGGGCGCCACGTTGAGTGCTCAAACATTTTAGGCAATGTCAAACATGAAGGCTAACCAGATTAAAACGGTCGAGGATTTAAAATTGTTATTTATTTCTTTCTCCTCGTTTCCAAATTCTTATCGTTAAATTACGAGGACGTTTATTGCAGCATCGAGTAAACAATTTTTGATTGAAAGCGAAACGCGAACCGGGTCGGGTCAATGTCTTTGGCGAAAACTTGACCGAGAGATACGTACAACGAAGAAACAGAACTTGAAAAAGAACGACCGCTTGTTTGTAATAATATCATCCACTACTAAATGGTTCCAGTCAGTCGTTCTCATAAAAAACAGGTTACGCGGAGAAAATTAGACGATCAAATACACTCGCTCATAGTGTCAGTACCCTATCGATAAACCGAAGAGAAAAACGGGAACGTACGAAGAAATTTACAGTTACTTTCCAACACCCAATGCGTGGAATTTCCGAATGGAAATTTCCATGTAAAGCTGCCAAATATTGAATTACCATCTTTTCTTTCGAATATCATTTTTGCAAAATTAATCGCAACAAATAAAATGTTTTTATTTTATCCAGCCAGACGGGTATCATAATTTTGCATCATGAACAATTTTCGATATTGAACAAGCAGCATAAAAAGAAAATACAAAAATCGTATCTAATATGGAATAGGTAGCTAAAAATGGAACACTGACATCGGGTACAATATTTTCATAGAAAACAAGCAGAAAATAGTTTTATTTTTCTTATCGATTAAAGTATTTTGGTTATAAAATAACATTTTTTTTTTTTTTAATTACATAAGAAGAAAGCTATTTGCAATAATCACGTATCCAAGTGTCAAACTCTGCATCAGCACATTGGTCATGTGTCCAGAGTCTGCACATTATGCGCTTGATGCATATTTCTCCAGCAGAGTATTGCGCAAAATGTTCTTGGCAAAATAAACGATGCCAAAGTGAGTGAGTGAGTGGGATAGTCTATAGCCATTTGACATTCATCTGTAACATTTTAAAAAATGACACTATTGCATACTATTTCATATTTCATTCCATATTTCGCCACTTTCCTCCGACTGAGGAATTTTCAGAGTGACGCGTTAATTCAAACCGAATCTGTAGGACGACGTAAGCGCGTAATTTTATGCCTGTTCATTTATGAAAAAATGTATCTCGTTCCTGAAACAGGATTATCTTTCTGCCTCGTTGCCTCTTCAAGCTCAAATTCCGAGAAGAGCCCTTCCTCCGGCGATAGACGATCCTAAGTCCCTGAAGCTATTCAACCAGAAATCCTTCGCAGGTCATAAAGGGCCCCTCTCTCTTTGCAACTACCTCTATTTCATCCTAGTCGAACGCGATCCAATGCCAGATTTTTCATCGAGTAGTTAACTTACATCACGGGCCGATTTAGAAGACCTCTGTCTATCTTTTGGAAGATCGTTCTCTCGCCTTAAGCCTCGTTTCCACCGAAGCAACATCGACCAACTTTTTCTCGCTGTATGTTTCCAACGAAACTTATAGAAAAACAAACCAAACTTATAGAAACGTTTTGTCCACGCTGAAACGGCACGTTTCCGAGGAACATTTGAGTTTTATTTCGGTTTCAAGGCGACGTATCCTCGCTCTACTAGCTCTTAATCATCCTATCTCCACCAGTTTGTAAACCGAGGAAACTTGAGTTTCAGGTTTACGACGTTTAATATTATTTTCTGCAGTTAGGGCCTGTTGCTTACTACGGAAAATTTTATTATCGCGAATCTGTATTCCTTGTGCCAATGAGACGTACGTATGGATCCGTCGATCAAGTTCTTTTGGAAAATCCAGTTAGAACAGTTAAGAATTAGGCAGACGTATCGGGAACACTATACGGACTTTTCCAGGAAACATGGCACAGCGACAAAAATCTCCTCCACGTTGCTTCGGTAGAAACGAGGCTTTACGCTACTGAATGTTATGTATAATACCTTTCGTAAATACGTGGACGTAACGTACGAGAGGAAACTTTCTAAAAATGATTATTATCCAATCTTCCGCCAAGATAATGAACATTATTACGGACCGTCCACTTGGTAATGAAACAGATGCTTCCGAGTATCTATTCTCCAGCAATGAGAATAACACAGCTTTCTGGAAAACTAGCCATTTTCTTACCGTTAAGTTAATTAATCTACAAGCTACTAAGGGGTAAGCTCTATGAGACCGGGAGCGTTTAAAAAAACAGAGACCTATTTCTCCATGTACATCGAGCAACCTCCACTAATTGCGGCACTAGGGTGCATATATTTGCACGTTTAGAAGATAATGATCCCAGCAGGGCGTAAATGTGCAGCGTTGGTGGTTAAAGGGTTAAAAGAGCGGCAGCAACGGTGAAACGGTGTTACATCGCTATAAAACTCAACTCGAGCACGATAACTCCTCCGCGTTACAACAATCGACGAGATTTCCCTTTCACCGGGCTTCCGTAACTGTGTGCGCGCGTACGTGCATGTGTGCGTGCACACGGGCGCAGCTGTGTTGTATGGAACACCTGACGAAACGTCTGTGGCAAGACGATGCAGCAATTGATAAACATGAGCGAGTGGGAGCAGCAGGAAGACCTACACCGAATAAAGGGGGAAGGTCTGGTATTTCTTCCTTCTTCTGGAAAACCTCGCCAATTATAAAACTCGTCAATCCAGTTGTACGTTTATCGAGTGGAAGATGTGTACGAGAAAATATGATGCTAAAAAGCTACGTTCTAACGTCCATGAATAAGTTATCGTGCAAGCTGGAAAGACGAGGGTGGTGGTATTGTTCGAATTCGACTAGCCGTCCAACGAGTTTAGCCAACTTCTTTCCACGCTGAAACCAGTATGTACCGATGTAAAAAGAAGCCGGGGATCGGTTGTCTAATCACACAGGTGGAAGTCGAAGGAGAGAGGGATCGTTTCGAAAAAGAACCCCTTGAAAACAGTTTCCTCACGAGGTGATACTAGAGAAACTGGTTGAATAAATATTGGTCCCGAGACGCGGTCAAACAGCCTAAACGCGCCTTCCATGGGGCAGGAACACGTGTTCCCTGTCGTGGAAAGCGGCCACAGCTGCACACAGCCCAATCATATATAAGAAAGAGAAATATTCCGCTGAACGTATACAGTCGACAAAATGTAACGAATAAAATGCACTAAAATTATCTCGAATACAGTGTAACGCCGATCTAAGCAAAGAGGGGGAAAACTAGGAGGAAAAGCGAAATCGACCTAGATTTTTTAACATTCCATTTCGTATATTTGTCTTGACGAAAAACTGATCAGAGTGGAAAATTATTTTGATAAATATCGAGAGGAGGCGAAGTCGGCCAATCGACGGTGTAGGTTTGCGTGCACGTAAAACGGCGGGATTCTTTGTGATCGCTTCTCAAGAACCGGTTTGAATCACGCAGAAGAGGGCTTATGAAGTGAGTCGAATGTGAATCGTGTTCGTCTAATAAATGGACTTTTGTCGACCAACTCGATAACGACGATCTAAGAGCTTTCAGTCTGCTGTGACACGTCGCTCTAACGCGTATTATGCAACTATTCCAATGTTCTAAATAATTTTTTTTAACGCCGAAATTACGACAAATCGCAGTACGAAATTATACACAGGACGCGAATAGTGGATGTGTTAGCAGACGTCAGATGATTTCTTCTTAAAATAAAAAAAAAAAAAAAAAAAATCAGAAGATAGAGGATAAAACGTTTTCATATGAGACTCCGTTTTCGAGAAATGATTTTGAAAATTTGTCAGGTATTTTTGGTAACCTGACTAATTACTGACTCATCCCATGACTGTACAAGTAACAAAGAAATAAAAGAAAAACGTGGGATAGAATTTACTCTTTTATAGCTTCATTTTCAAGAAGACAGAGCTCGACCATGTTTAGCTAATAATGACAAACTTTTAAACCCGATGTCTTCGAAAACGAAGCGTCATACGAACAAACCTTATTCCATATCTTCTTCTTATTTTTTCATAAGGAATTACCTCGTGTTCGCTTACACATATTCGATCGCAAACTGTGTAGCAAAAAAGTATAATATCTTTCGAGATAGCAAGCGAGATAGGTACGGTTAATTTCATGCCGGCGCGGCATTAAGACAGCGGCAATGCTTCAATTATTTAATTTAATTTACGATGCATATAATTTCGCGATTCGTGTATATGGGCAATTTACGGTGCACGAATAATTTTACGATTCGATGAAACGGCCTCTGATCAATCGTATCCTTTCCTATCGTTACGCGTTAATTTACTTTTATTCGTCTTACTGATGCAAGTAGTATACAGTGTGTCCCGCAATTTAATATACAAGCTTAGTGTATTCTATAGACAAAAATAAGAGTAAGACGTGACGTGGCAAGAAATCCATAAATGCTTTATCAAAAAGTTAGTATAACAAGAATATTAAATGCGATAGATACGTACGTCGATACTTTTTCTCTTTGTTAGTTTAAATACAGGATAAGACAAGATACATAACGTTAAATGACATACGTAACGATGAAATTCAGTGGCACACGTGATATAAATTTTGTATTGACAAAGGCGGACGATATTTCAATATGCTCACATAAATATATATAGCTTCACGTTTCACGTTATCGT
Organism: Bombus flavifrons; assembly: GCF_040668555.2. Taxonomy (NCBI): domain Eukaryota; kingdom Metazoa; phylum Arthropoda; class Insecta; order Hymenoptera; family Apidae; genus Bombus; species Bombus flavifrons. The sequence goes on along the minus strand of NC_138457.1, from coordinate 4,880,642 downwards.
TTTAATGAAACATTTTAATGAAACATTTATGAACTCTTCGCTATTTAGTCTTGCTTTAGTTTTGTATCTACGTATAGAACGCACTGGCAATGTTTGTACACTGTATACATTTCTATTCACAGATATCCTTTTTCTCTGCTACAACCAGCTTGCTCTACAGACAAATCTCGTACGAACTTTGGCTATAAATTTGCAATGCCGAATACAGTTCGACGTGTTTTTATCCTTGCTCGGTATTACTTCTCGACGGCAGCCAGCTGCCGGGAGCAGTCAATTTCATTACGTGTCGTCGAACTCTGCAGCTGGATTTTCTTGCAGGCACTCGCGCCCCTCTCGTCGAGCTTTCTCCCCCTGTCGTTAGCGAAAATTCGACCTTCAACGCGCCTCTTCCAGCCGTCCTAGTCTCCTTAACTTCGTCTTCAGCGGTGATCAAGATACGGATGACGATGACTATAAAAGGAACAGCGAAAACTGCGCAAGGTGTAATAATACACCTGAAACGATAGCGAAGAAACAGTGCGAGATATTATCAAACAAGATCCGAACCACGTTTTTAAATGTCTATTAATTATTTGTCGAATGTTTTAGAAAAAAATTATTAATGACCCGATTTAAATTTGGTGTCCGTCCTCTTCAAGATAATCCCTTGATTTTGCATTGGTATAACGATCGGGTCAGTTCTGCCATGTCCCAAATGATTTTTGAAAATCATTTTCTTCATCCGCGTCGACCGCCTGTTCTTCAGGGAAGAGCGCTTGCGAGATAATTTTATTAATATAATTAAAGCACAGAGCTTCGATCTCATTTTTTGGAAATATAGAAAGAAGTCGTAAGAGCCTAATCTAAAAATTAATTACTCGTACTCATCATATTTAGCTCCTTACGACTTCTTTCTATTTTCACAAAAATGAAACTGAAGCTCCAGGCACATTGAGAAAGGAACGCAAATTGGACGGCAACTGGCGCTCAATGAGGCTGGAAGAAACAATCTCCAAAAATCATTTGGAGCATAGCAAAGAGCCGATCTGATCGCTATATTAACACTATCACACTGGTTGAAATGACTGGTTTTACAATTTTAGAAATATGCCAATCCTCGTTTAGGGATCACAGACCCAGATGGATTAATAATACCACAAATGTACGACATAACTTGGAATTTCTTTGGTAGGAAAGTAATAAATCAATAAATATAAAAATATCCTATTATTATGTATTTCCTAAAGAAATGTTTTGCTAGAAGTAGCTTCGTCTTAACTGTAGGTAGTTTTAACGTTAATACAGGACGAGACCTATGGGTTCCAACTATGGAGAACAGCGAGCAATTGCAACATAGAAATTCTTCAACGATTCCAATCAAAAACTCTTTGATCCTTAATAGATGCACCTTGTTACCAACGAAACGATACATCGCGACCTTAAGAAACCTACAGTTAAAGAAGAAATATCCAAATTCAGTAACAGATATAACATAAGAATTAACAATCACCAAAACCCATTAATTACCCAATTACTTGACACGACGGATCAGATCCGCAGACTAAAAAGACACCCTTTAGATTTAAACATCGAACATACGATAATCGTTAATTATTCGCGTTATAGTACCACGCCAGAATAATTTAATATAATTCTCAATAAGAATTGCTTGCAAACTATTTCCAAATAAAAAAAAAAAAAAAAAATAAAATACAGGATGAGATCGTTTCGAATAGAACGACAGCCAAATTTTGATCGATTCATCGACAAAACTATTATCTTTCATTTAGAACATCTCATATATCAAAGAGATACAATTGATCGACGAAATTCATTGTATCGTACTATTGCTGTGGATTAGAGGAAATTTTGGAACGCGCGCGTTCCTCCAATTGTTTCCGAGAACTTGTCAAGGTGAAGGGATCCAAAAAGGGGCTCTTTGCATCGTATGATGAGAACTTCGAGGTGGACCAATAATTCGCAAACAGCGGGAAGTCGCCACTTTTCCCAGCCGAAGAAATACTTTTGTCAAAAGGGAATGGAAAGACCACGGAATCGCTTTTGCGGTATTTGCAGGGTACAAGTGTAAAGCTGGCCGTCCCTTTGTTCTCGAAACTACCATACAGCCAAGAAAAGAGTCGATGCGTGTCGGACGGCGGAAGTATTTCCTGGCAGGTAGCTACGAATTTTTAGCGCCGACTCGATTACTCGGGCTTTCTCATGCTTCGATACCCTAACCATTCTCCTACTTTGCCCTTTATTAACTTTTCCCTGCGCTCCACCTACTTGCATGATACAACTTTCCGATCGATGCCACTTGCCATGGGCATTCGAAACGACTCTATGTTCCTCAAGATCGTCGAAATTGAATAGGATTCGAATAGCCTAAAATTCTTGAAAGTCTTGAGAGTTTCGACGGATACTGTTCCATTAGTATTCGATATGTCGCAAGCTTTTTGATTATTTTTCTTCAAACAACGCTATTAACGTAAAATGTTGAAGAAATTCCGGAAACTTTGAATTATCGTAAACACATTTATTTACGTGGGTCGTCTTTACAGCTTGTAGTATACGTTACGAATGTATCGCTTTCGATAAAATTTTCTTACTAAATACGTGAGTGATAAAAGCGTATTATTGTTTAATTATTAATTTATTTAACTGTGACTATAAGGTAAATCTTAAGAATTATATGTTTTATTATTATTCATAAACTTACAGCAAATTGCTTGCATCGTGATCCGTTTAACTACGACATAGTCAAGTGCATGCGTACTCGGAGGAAATTCAAAATCGATTTTCTCGAAAACAAAGCCTCGAGTGAAAAAAAAAGTATTCTATATTTTCCACTTATTTTTTCACGTACCATCGCCCCCTCCACGGTTGTACCATCGATACTGGAACACCCTGTATAAAATACTACATCAACTTCACATAGGATTTCCTTATTCGATACGTAAAATGCATACTCGAGCGATAAAGAAATTTTTCCACGAATTTTCTCCCACCATCGGCAAACCTGTTCCTTTTTCTTTCATTTCAAACCTATTTAGACTTTCAAGACTGTGTGAAATATTGGCGATATGTATACAGGGTGGTTGGTAACTGGTGGTACAAGCGGAAAGGGGGTGATTCTACGCGAAAAAAGAAGTCGAAAATATAGAATAAAAATTTTTCGTTCGAGGCTTTGTTTTCGAGAAAATCGACTTTGAATTTTCGCTCGGTACGCGCGCACTTTATCACGTCTCGTTATAACGGATCTCACTGTAGATCGTTGTCTCGATGGAAAAATTAAAAACAAAAAAAAAAAATTTTTTTAAAATTTTTATTCCATCCTTCGACTTCTTTTTTCGCGTAGAATCGCCCCCTTTCCGCTTGTACCACCAGCTACCAACCACCCTGTATATCGATCGTCTACAAGCCGTTTAAGTTTTGTAGGTCATCAATGTCGTAACGAATGATCGCGTAAATGGATTTCCGACGTCTTGAACTTACCAGATTTTCTTTAGCATCTTCTGTCAACGATACTGTTCGGATCGAAGCGTTCCAAACGCTTGATCAAACGCCAATCTCTCAAAACTTACCAAAATGACAAAGAGTCTCGAGACTTTCAACGAGCTTTTCGGGTATCAAATCCTACTCGAAGAAATTCGAATTTTTCGCCACGTAAAGTAAAGCGACGCGATTCGAAGCGCTTGGCAAGCCATCGCTAAGTGCCGCAGTGAACTTCGTAGCCGTCTCGAAACACGAAAATTATTCCAAGAAGAAATACCGATTCGCTACCGTGATACGCCGACAATTTTTTCTCCGTGTGCTTCTAACGAAGAACAGAGCAAAGAGGAGGGAAAAGAAGTCGACTCCGACGACGTTCCACGAGAACAACTCAACCTTTCAACGTACACAGGGAATGTGTAAAGCACGTATACGTCGAACGTCGGTTTCACGGTCGTGAAAACACAAGACATCTCACGGCAGATCTTTTCCCATGGCCGCGGTGCTTACCGGCTACTTCCTCAACGGGCCATACTTCCGCCGATAATGTTCGCGATCCGGGGATTACTCGGGGGTATCGAACGATGTTACGTTTTTTCTTCTTCTTCTTTCTCCGCCGTTGTATGCAAATAGGTCACGCAATTTCTCTCCCCTTTCCATGCATCTGTGTAACGATGACCCTGATGGAACTATTATGCGAATAAATCGGGGCCTACCAATTTAAAAAGAATATAAACGCAATTCACAGAGAAACGCTTCGGAGACGGCTATTATTATCCGGAGCTTTTGTAAGCGTTTGTGGAGCAACATTTGCATGCGAGATTTTATTGCGGCATCGAAACAATGTGAAATAGCTAACGGGTTAATAGTATTCTTCGGTCAATAAGCAAATATCGGTCTTAGAGTGGCGAAAGGATGCACCAACGAATCGCATTGTTTCGATCAAACGATTTCGTCCGACTTTGCGATATCTTTCCATCGATCTATGCGCCAGCCTTTTAACGAGAAAGTTCCTCTATTCCCAGTAATAATTCCTTTGAATATTTAATAAATAGAGAAAGAAAAAAGGCAAATATCCAGGAAACAGACTCCAACGAATTTCTTCCTAAAATAGAAATTACCGAAATACGTCGGTCGCTCGTCACGATGGCAAAACGCTTGAGAAAGCGGTGATCTTTTCTGCGAGCTCTCCTCTCCTCTCCCTCTCTTTTTCTCTCTCTATTGGTTACATAACCGATAAAAAGTTTAAATAAGATCACGTGAACGAGAACTCTGGCCAATGTGCGAACAGGTATCACGCGCTGTTCCGATAATGCGCTCCTTTTCGTTTCTTCTCGTCAGATCCGAAATACAGAGAACGTCCGAAATTTATGTACGAACGGGTATCAAGTGATTCCTTATGACAAAATAAGAAGAAAGTATAGAATAAAATTTGTTCACACGACGCTTGGTTTTTGAGAAATTTGAATTTGAAAATTTGTCGAGAATGCAAGAAAATAATCGATAGGACGTTTTTCCACGTGTGAAAATAAGTAAAAAGTGTAGGATAAAATTTGTTCAGAAGACGCTCTGTTTCCGAGAAAAATAAATTTGAAAATTTATCACACGCGTGAGGCAATTCTTAACTAAAAAACACGTTCAGACTTTGCTTTTGTGGACACAGAAAAATTTAATTCCACATTTTTTACTCGTTCTCACCTGCTTTCGATTCAAGTTCAAGTATACTCGACAGAGACTCTTTATGATCAAATTGTATCAATAGTAACATTGTAGATATTGTATTAATAGGCCAATTATTTATCTTGATACTAATCTTACCAAGTCCGGTCAAATGACCAATTTCAAAATTTAATTTAAATTTGTACGCTCATCGTTATGTCTTTTGTTCGCCTAACTTTATGTAAATTCTTATATTATCTGATTAATCGATTTCTCAATTTTTGTTGATATAAGAATTTACTCTTACCAGGTCCGGTCAAATGACCAGTTTCAAAATTTAATTTAAATTTGTACGCTCATCGTTATGTCTTTTGTTCGCCCAACTTCATGTAAATTCTTATATTATCTGATTACTCGATTTCTCAATTTTTATTAATATAAGAATTTACATAAAGTTAGATGAACAAAAGAAATAACGATGAGCGTACAATTTAAAATTAAATTTTGAAACCGGTTATTTGATCAGGCTTGATAATGATAGTCTTAAATGTTAATTTCTACTACGAGCAGACCCATCTTTTTTGTCCTACCTACACTTTCAAGCGTCATTTACTTTCTGTCTTGCTTACTTTACTTTCTTACCATTAAGCTAACTGTTCTTCCAATTGTAACTAACGATACTAAAGGTTGTACAGTCTGTATAAATAAATTAAATAATTAACACGTTGAATGCCATGGGGTCACCGGTGACTGGCGCACCAAGATTAGTACAAACAAATACATAATTTGAAGAAATGTCAATAGTTATAAATTTTTATTATTAGCAATTAAGAGGGTATTCTGGTCTAGAAATTTGAAAAAATCAAAAAATTTTTTTTTTCATATTTCAAAAGTTTAGACATTCAAGAATGTGCCCTTAAAAGGATTTTTCAAAATTTCAATTATTTTATGTGTTACAGCCATTTTTCTGAGCGGAACAAATGAATAGTAGACGGTAGACGTTGTCCGAGTAAACTTGTCTCAAAACTTTAAACGCGTTTTTCTCGAAACTACTTTTTTCGAGTTGGCGTGCACGATATCTCAAGTTCTAATGAACCGATTTATTTTAAATTTGGTCTGAATATTCCTTATACACTGCTCTATCGTCCGGACCACGCTCAGCTCAAAATCTGTAATATTACTATTTTTTAAACGTTCGGAATTGTCAAAAAAACGTGCGAAATAAGAAATTTTTTTTCAAACGGCCGTCATTTTGTGAAAAAATGTTGTATTGATTTTTCCAAGGTTCAGACGATAGCGGCATCCATACTAATTAAGAATCCCTTCGCATTTTTTGTTTCAAATGACCAGAAGAATTGATATCATGCACGCCACGACACCCCATTCTTTTAGCAGCATCCACTTTGCCAGCTCATAACTTTTTAAATATTGAGTTTTTTTTCAGTGAATTTTTTACGTAATCTCGAAATATCAATAAACAAATGCTAAAAAGAAGGATAGCAAAAATATTTTTTGTTTCGCTTGTACAGAGCTTCAAAAATCGCCCGAAATTCATGCCTCTAGACCAGAATACCACCTTAAGGGAGTTAACAGTAAAGTAAAAAATGGCAAATCTTGTAACAGTTCTTTAAGATTATTGCGGGCCCCAATAAATGTGATCGAGTGATGGATTATGGTTGATGAAAGGTCCCGGGACGTAATCACATAGGAAAGGGCATAACATATCTCTTGTAGGTAATATTTCAACATTATATGTATCGCATAATAAAACATTCATCGTGGCGTCACGGCCAAACTTTGTCAAACCGATTTGTTAATAAATACATACATAAATAAATAAAATTTTCGGACTCGATTTTCTCAAAAACGAAGCGTCATAGAAAAAAATATTATTCTGTGTTCTTTTGTTACCTTTCTATGAGGAATTACCTCCTGCCAATTTCTGCATAACTATTGAATGCACATTGTACGCTTTGTTGTCTCGATTTTTGGTACGTCACAGCAGAAGGATCGGTTAATACGGCTCAACGAGCTGCTGACAAAAACACCCTAACCCCAGGTATCGGAATTTTTGGCCTTGGAAATTATCGTTGGAATTTTTCCATTTCCTCTAACGATGGACTCCCCTTCGTGACTGTATACGGAAAAACGTGAGGAGAATATTTTCTGTGGAAAAGGGCAACGTCAGATGGCACTGGAAGAAGTAACAATTTTCTCGTCAACCGAGGAACCAACAGTTTTACTCAAACTCGAGTTCATCGAAATGATTCGTATGCGGGTCTCAATTACGAATCATTGGAGAAGCTTCACCGAGAAGTAACTGATACGAGTGCCAGCAGCTTGTTTCGTTGTACAAAATTACTGTTATTGGCCCACGAAAGTATTTGAAATGTGAACATTTACTATAGAAAATTCGTCCACATTGTATGCATTATATAAAACATTTTAAATATTTTATTGGACTATAACAAGTAGACTGCGAATGTTTATGCAATCTTTAATTTTTATGAAAAAAAATACAGAAAGAGAATATAAATAAAAAATGTGCTTCATATATTAAATATTATAAAGAGTACCGCATTTCTTTTTAATTTTAATTTATATACTATATGAATTCTGTAGATTTTATCAATGTTAAAAACAACTGTCACGATTGTATTGGTTAAAATTTGAAATTCAATCTGAAAATGTATATAGGAATTTATAGGAATTTATTGCAAATATATATTTAGTGAAAAGCGAGTATACAGTATGAATAAGCATCTTAAACATGTAATGAGTATCAAATATGAATATTAAATATGTCAAATATTTAAACACTTTTACGACCCATACAAAATATATATTTGCAGTAAATATCTTATAGATTCCATGTACATTTTCAAATTTGTTTCAAACTTTACAACCATAATAGTCAAAATATTCATGAAAAGCGTATAATCCTAAAATACTTTATTTCTTTACTTTCCTCCAATATTTTCTGAAGCCTGTTTATGTGCAAAGATCATCGCTTCGTCGAAGACAAAGAAAAACGGCGCAAACAAATCATTAAGCGACTCGTACGAAAACATTTAAAAGACGCACAAACGAACTACAAATGACACGAGGCGGTGAAGAGCGTCGACGTTACCGGTGACATAATTTTCATGGTTTGAAAATAAATTGCGAAGGACAGACATCCGCGTGAAAACAAGCTCCGTATCGAGTAGAACAACGTGAAAGTCTTCTAGCCGTAAGAGGCGTACGATGCTGATTGTGCCAATCTAGCCACGTGTTTCCTGATACGATTTTCGCGCTATAAGGTTGAAACGATCGAGAGCATAGCTAGCTTCTTTTTCCTCTTGGCTCCAGAGATTACCCAACGAGGTCAATCAAACTGGTAAAAAAAGAGTAACGCGTGGAACTTCATAGCGAGACGAGAAGATGAACCGCTTCCGCCTGAGCAACATAATCTTCGCTTTCCTTATCTATTCGGAAGAAATACTTTACCTTCCGAGTAGTGCGTCACTTGCTGCTCTTCAACGCGATACTTCTTTCAAACGAGATACTCGAATTTAATCCCATTTTGTCACTTTTCTGCCCTACGTTAATACTACTTTATAATACCGTAATTATACAACTTATCTTCCATAACAAAGAGCGGTAATGTAAACGATGAGTCATCGAGCAATTACAAAGATTTACCTCCTCTCCATCGTACAGCGTCCCACTCCTTAGGAGCAACGTAACTAATCCTTTTCCCCTGTTTGTCGAAACTCGACGTGTCTAACAACGAAAAAAGAAAAATGGAAGACAGAAGAAGAAGAAGACACTCTGTCTGTTTTTCTCCGGTGTACACTACCGTGCATAATAAAGCAGACGCTCGGTCTAGTCCAATCAAAACATTTGGTATTTTCATAATATTTTCAACACTATGATAGAAGAATTATTTCTCTACTGCCAATCCTTTACTTCTTGGCATGCCATATGTTCTGGCTAATAAATAATCTCTAATAAATAATCGACGCTTGATAAAATTTGTAGAAACTTTTAAAACGTACTTGAAAATACATATCCATCATTCTAAGATCTCAACATTGAACAGACACGCTTAAGGTCACTTAACTTGGCTATTTCCGTAGAAACAATTTTCATCTACCTTCGATGATTGCTTTCTTACTTACACTAATTAATATCAGCTATTATCAGCTATTATATGATTGCCTGAAATAATATCAGAAGCGAGAATTACATTAAGGAGCTTTACTTCAAATATATTTTATATAATTCCAATAGTCTGAACATGTGTAAATACTTATGCACGGTAGTGTATCCTGCCGGGATGCTAAATAACGTGCAGATTAGTAGAGTGCATCCGACGAATTTGCTTGATATTAAAAGGATGGTGGGGCGTATCCGCGAGCGCATAGGGACAGAGAGAAAGAGAGAGTCGGCAGTCTGCATCTTGCGATGGACCAACCGTAGAGATATACGTATAGCCGTGCTCTCCTCTCCTACCAGCGCTTTTCGCCGAGTATCGATCTGATATCCCTGCCGCCGCGCCGCGCCGGCCGACCAGTGTTTGCAAAAGAGCTATGAGCGTGTCTGCACTCCCTGACGCCGTATGCGCGTGCACGCTCACTAACGCACGACAAAGCTGTCGTTAGTGGTGGTGCGCCTCGGTTCTTGCCTGCCGCAAGACAGTTTGAAAATGTACCGACCCACTACAGCCTTCCTTCTTGATTCCTGATACACAGCTTTTTATCCCTGTCAACCGTTCGATCGATCTTGATTACTCCTCAAATATTTTCTACAAACCAAATATTTCATGAATATGACTTAACGCTTCGATTATTCTGCGCGGTAATTCTCTAACGGAACAGTGTACCCTCTCTCTTATCCTATAGCAAGAAATTTATCGCTATCTTTATGCGCGTGTATCAGTTGGAAATAGACTGAGAAATAGCTTGCGAGAGTTGGAATTGATGGGATCAGAAACACCTCGTATCGCTTCGAGTCTGTGTACGTAGCAAACAATTTCAAATCAGCTTTGATTCGAAGTTTGAGTCTTGACAAGGTTTGAAACGAAAGAATGGCAATGGAAAAGGTTTCCTGATAATTGGGACAAAAATTTGTAAAAAAAAATAGGCTTATTGGTTATGCGTGTTATTTATCGAGTAATGAAAATCCTATTTAAAATTAATGTAGTATTCTATATAATATATATAATAAGTAGTAAAAGTTAAATAAGTTAGTAATTAAATAATAAAAATAATGTTTTTATGCAACAAGATTCTATATATTATATACAAGAACTGATACATTCGTAATGTGTACTGTAAGCTACAAAGATGAGAAAGGTAAACACGTGTATTTATGATACTGAATAAAATAGTCGGAATAAAAATAGTCGGAAAAAGATATCGCGAAACTTCGCAAACCTATCGAAACTCTCAAAACTTTCAGGAATTTTAAAGAAATAAATAAATGTATATATTATATTATTATAGATATATTATTAAATTTCGAATAGAAATTCGAAGTGATTCTAATATTGATAGTCTTGAAAAACATCGAATCGTTTCGAAATTGAGACTCAAATGCCCATCACTAACTGGAAAATTAAGTTCGTAGTAGGTACTCGATACGATATTGCACATCGACGACGAAAAGAGAGGGAGAAAGACACACAGATCGAACGCGGGAACCTCATGTACACGTGGACGTGTGCCAATGGCAAATTGGCGCGAAAAAAATCTCTCTCGGCTTATCGTTACGGGCTCTATTTCATTCGTAATCTTCGTATATCCTCGACGACTTAGAAACAGTTTCGATGCATGGAAGATAAAATGGTAACAATTCAAAAATGCGTCAGTTATTTTTTGACCTTCGATAAAAACTTTAAGCATGAAATAAATTCGACCGAAGTGCTCCTTCTATTTGAATCGTTTTGCTTTCACCAAGAGAACCGATTCAGTTTGTTGAAAAATTTCGCGTGTTGCTACGAATGGCACGCAATCTGCATTCGGCAAAGCGAATTTCTCTGAACATACGTAAGCTACAAGTTGTTGCGTGTTGTAATACGGGAGCGCAAAATCGATCCTTGATCTCGATTAGATTTAACCGTAACAGACCAGACAGAGCCACCATGAAAATGAAAACACGTGCGAACGAATAAACACTTTTCGATTTGATAGTATTTTCTACTGTTTACTAAAACGTGTAAAGCAAAATTCATCGCGTTATCGTTGTTTCGAAAAATTACGTTACGGCAGAGTTCTGCTTGATAACCGTATAAGCATCGCATGAAACCGTAATTCACCAACTTTTTTTACGGTTATCTTTTCACATCTTTTAAAACAACTTTCTAACGCGTCCTAGAGGCACTCTCTCAGTTTCGTTTCTAAACAATGGTGCGAATCAAATGTTCATCTCCAACGATCCTTTGGTAAATAGAAGAAAACGAGGCAAAAAATCATTGAAACGTGTAACTATAATGTTTTCAGTAACTGACGAAAACGGATTCCGATTTATTTATGACGTATCTAATTTAGAGTTTGTAAAAATGCTTCTTTCGCTACATGTATTAGAAAATAAAATAATAAATTAAAATAAGTGAATCGATATTAAGCGTAATTGTACTTTTGATTCGTAAAACGATTATATTTGTTCGAAGCATATTGATAATGAAAGGAAAAAGAAAAAGAAAGGAAAGGGCATGAAAACGGGCAGCACACGGTCATGGCATCGATTCAATTGCCAAGAAGCAACTTTCTTTAGCGTAACGCAGAAGAAAAAATACTAAATGAAAAAAAATGTATTGACGCGAGCGAGGGAACTCTTCTCAGTGACAAATAATAATAACTCGTGAACACGAAACATGGCGAGGTAAATTTCGGTCGAGCCTGTAGGATATTTCCTGCGGTGGGCATATGGCGAGGGGTAGAGTTCCGAGAAGGTTCCCACGGTCAATAGCTTTCGTGGCGGTGAGGCTTGAAAGTGCTCGAGGGGCCCTCCCTACTACTCGTTATTCGCAATATTTTCAAAAAATCTCCTTTTCTGAGACCGCGATTCGACAAAAACCAATAAATCTTCTACGAATGATATACCGTTACGAATATTTACTAACATTACAATTAGTTCATTATACATTCTTAATAACATCGTGTAAATATTTTTTGCTTTAAAATCAATAGATTATTTCCCATAGATCCTTCTAATACCAATTGAAAACGAGGGCTTTTAATTGCTACTCCTGTTATTGATTACTTGCCGCCAAGTCGAGGGAAACTTTCGGCTAGCTTCGTTAATTATTTTAAGCGTAGACTGTAACCAACGTTAATAAAAAAATAACTCCGTTATAATAAGCTTTTTAACCACGAATCAATAAGTCTCGATAAACACAGTGTAAATCGTTTAATTTGTTAATCTTTCGCCATCTTTGATGGTAATTCTTTTTTGATGACACATACGTAAAACGACATTGTGCAACATGCAAACGTCGATTAAAGCAGTAAGCGGTATAAGATTTTAATTTGATGTGCAATTAGAAATCCATAATTTATGTGGACACGAATATCGTAAATTACTTACAAATTAATTCTTTTCGCTAAAAATGATTTATCAAAAAGAAGAAAATACTAGTACGAAAATAATTTTTGTGCACAATAATTATTCCCTCTCTTGTCGCTGGCGAACACGACCCCGAATCAAAATGACGATTCGTCGTACGAGTGCAAACGTGACATTGCACGGAGTGCATTGAGCGGCAAAACAATGGCTTTCATCACCGGAAATACATGTTATATCAGTGAGGTTTCCCGGTAATACACTCACTCTCTTCCCGCCGAAAGTTACGTCGAGGTCCATTCTGCTTACGATGAATCACTCATTCAGTTCGATTTGACACACGAGCCAGCCAACCGATTGTTTATTTTTTACGAAGCGTTGTACGCTTGATAAATAATTGCTATGGTGATGTGCTCACGGCCGCCTACGCTATCGAATCGGCGGAGCGCGGCAAATGTATGAATCTCGTGGCCGATCGTGAATTTATCGTGTCCAAGCGGTCTAAAAATACCGGCAACGCGCAGGGGCAAAAAAAGAAGAAAAAAGTATCGTCGAACCGCTCAATTAGTGACAGATTAATCCGCTACTATTAACAGTAGTGTGCAAACACGAACGTAAACATAGATGTATCGTAATACTCAATAAACTCTGTGCAGGAAGAAAGGTAGAAAAAAAAAATTAAAGTTGAAAGCATCATGACTGCCCCCTTGTACCTTGACACTCGAAAGCTAGAATGGCTCGGCGGGCCGGCTAAGACGAAATATTTTTTCATAATTTTTCGTTGAGGCTTGCGTGTACGGCACGTAAATAAAGCGTAACTAGACCTACCGTGTGTTTGACAATCCTTAAAGCACGTCGTCCTCGCGGGCAAGCACCACTTTCACACATATATTTACAAGAGAATTATGCGATTTTTGGCAGCGACCATGTATAAACGGACACCGACACAAGACCCCCTTTACGGAACTGAAGTAACGTTGACGGGAGGCTCGTGAACAAAGACCACGCACGATTTCAAATCTCGTCCTGACGATTGGCCGACCGCAGTCACGTGGCTTTGCCGCCCTCTCCTTATTGGCTGTTCACTACGGGTTGCGAGGACATTTTAAACGATGTACTTATGCACATGGCTGACAAAGGGATACGCACCAGGGAATTTTCTTTTCTATATTTTTACAGAAATATTATCTCTATTAAATGTAATAATTTTTTTACTAATAATTATTCGTTAAATCGGCAATCAATCAATAGACACTGTAGTATCCGCGTTAAAAATGGCAACAATTGTACGACTTCTCCCTTACCTTCCCCACTACAAAATGGCCGAATCCAAACAATGCACAGAAAATCATTCACTCTCGTTATATTTCGATATGTTTTAATATCATGTGCGACTTAAAAAAATCCTAATATTTTTTATCATTCCCTGAATGTAAAATATTTTACAATTTATGCTGGAAACGCGAAAATCATTCGTGACAGTAAATCGAAAACATTGGACGAGTCCATCGTTCTAATTGGGAGGGGAGCGCGGCAGTCCCGTCAAGAATGAACCACAGCAATAATGGCGGGAATATACACACACGCATACATATTTATCGACTTTATGTGGAAAAACATAAGTCAACGTTACCCTGTGAAACAGATTTGTACGCACTGTATCGAATTAAATATAATACTAACGTGTATCAATATGATTAATTTGTTGCAGAATTTTGGGCAAAATATTAATTCTTTAGCCCATCGAGATCAATAGCTTTGTTATATCTATTTTTTAAAAATAAATACATATATTTGAGAGTCGTTAATGATCCCGCAGTCAATGCGATATAAAGCACAGAAGAAAAAGAAGAAATATATTTGTTGTATTGTGCATAAAAATATATAATTACCATAGACATAGTTTTTGTCATGGTTTATATAAAATATATTTAATTACTTAAACATTTATGTATATATGTGCATTGTGTATACATAATATATGTATATAAAACTTTTTTCAGCAATTCTACGCTTTGCAGATAATAAGGAACATTAAATCCTGTGGTCTCAAATGCTGCTACGTACAATTATACAGTCAAAAATAAAACATATTCATTGTTTTTTAGTATGGTACTTGATCTTTTACAACATAACTTGTACTTAAAAAAATAGTATCGATTGTTTTCGTACACTGAATAACATATTCTGATTTCAGTTAGTTTACTAGAGAGATTGATAAATGCATTTCCCAATACCTGATTCAGAATGATTTGACTGTTGTGTTTTGTTCCTCTCGATGAGACCTTCTTTTCGTTACTCTTCTACGACGCACTTTGTTTCTAAACCATTTCTTCATTTTTCTACATTCTCTCAGTCTTGTTCCAAGTTATTCCTTAATCATCGAGACCAACTGCGTGTTAATACATTTACTTCCACTAGACAGTTATGGCTTTCTATAAATCTTTCAATTAATAACAACTTGATAATAATAAAAACATATTTTTGTAACAATTATAAATATTTTCTAAATCTTTATGAATTATTGCACTATGTTTCGTTCATTCAGGAACGTTAGTAAACTTCTGCACTTCTTCTTAACTCCTATTATTAATCTTAATTTTTGACTTTGGTATTTGAAATAAAGGTACACAATTTTAAAAAGCGTGTGATGTTAGAGACTTAATATCATCTGGTTAGATATTTGCTACTGCTGGTATTATTTTCATATATATATCAATGCCCTTTAAGAATATATCTTTGTTCAGATATTCATCGTGATCGTGAAGAAGTATTTTCGTTTTATTCATGGGCGAAAAACCAATGGAAGGTATTCCAACCTGAAGTAGAAAACAGACTTTTAAAAATTTGTTTATCGTTTTACACCATTGAAAGTTGACAGAATATCGTTTACCGTTTTATACCAATAAAAAGTTAATAGAAGGAATATTTACCTGTCTTATATAGCGACTGTCCGTTCCACCTGGGAAGATTCCTATTTGCAACTTTATTTTAAGATCGTCACAAGCTTTTTTAAAAGCGATCCAGAAGGGATTAGAATCGTCTAACTTTGTGTTCTCGATCTTGGGATCTTTTTGTTCGAACGAATACGTAACATCGGCACCAGCTTCCTCACACCATCTTTTGATCATAGCTTCGAACTCGGTATGATCGACGGAAGGCTCAATTCGAATATCAAAAATTGCCGTTAGCGAAGTAGGTACTACGTTTGTTTGCACGCCACCCTGAAACAAATTATATTTTTCCATTATTAGTACAACACGGAATATTCTACTTCGTTGTTTTTAAACATCAAAATTTAAAAAACTGACTCACTGTGTAATATTTTCCTAAACGCGCAGACATGTAATATTTAAAACACAAATTAATTATGCTTCTTCAAAATATAATATAAAAGCATGAATAAATAAAATTATAATGTGAATGATAAAATATAAGCTAAGCAATAAATCCCCAAAAACTATATACCTTCAGTTGCGTTAAGTTTATGGTTGTAACATCGCCAATCTGTACTTTTGGATCTTTCAACTTTTCTTTCTCCTGAGCTCTGTAGTCCATAAAACGATCAATTATAACTCTTATTTTTTCACCAGCTGTATTATCATGTAAAATGGATCCATGACCAGGAGTACCCTTACATTCTACTTCGACATGCCAAATTGCTCTTTCACCATAAAACATACAAAAATATTCTTCGGGCGAAGCTACACCTTCATCCAGAGAGAAACCAATATTTAACTCTTTGAAGTCCTTGGTACGTACAAAATCTTTCATGCCAAGATCTCCTCCTATTTCTTCATCAGGTACAAAGGAGATATGGATAGTTCTCTTAAAATGTTGTTTAGCAAGTTTTAAACGGCGAATTGCTTCCAAATATTGAATTCCAACACATTTCATGTCCTGGCTACCACGAGCATAAATGTTTCCTTTTTCATCCATATGAGCACTAAAAGGTGCATAGGTCCATTTATCCTGAAAAGTTTTATTTGTTAATTATATTTATTCATAGTCTGGTATTAGTTCACTGTACCAGCATACGTTCCCTCAAGACTGATGCACTGATGTTTACAACTTTTTCAATACGTTACTCATACCATATAAATATGTTTTTCATACCATAAGATAGACCGAAAATCACTTTGTGGTAATGAAAGGTTCGGCAGTGAATATACTTGTTTACTTATAAAATACCAAACAAAAGTCAATCACTTTGCAGATCATACAAATGGAATAACATAATTCTGATAAATTAAAAATTAACACATTTATGTCATCATACGTACTTCAAATACAGGTACAACATCCATGTGACTATTTAATAGAATAGCTGGTTTTGCCGGTTCTGTTCCTATCCATGTTATGACAACAATTGGTTTATTCGCCTGGACATGATACACTTTAATAGGTAAATTGAGAGATTCTGCCTGTTTCCGAAGGAATGCAACACAATCATCTGCGAAATGAAAGATTTGAATTAGTATCAATTAATTAATATCATATATCTATATTTAACACAAAGATATCAAATCATGCTATTATTTAAAACTGGAGCAAGAATTTCTGAAATTCTTTTACATATCGGTTATCTTATTTTGTTTGTAATAAGCAAAATTATCTTATCATTCGCTATGATCGACATTTTTTACGAAGAGATTTACGAAGATACAAACAGTTAATTACTCTTGACGTAACTGCTTTGATAAATTATAAAATCCAATATTTGCAGCGCAATCATCGTTCCGACGACTCGTTATCGTCGGTAAACTGGATTAGATTGAACAGACATAAGAAAAAAACAATCCAATACGAGAATTAAGAAGAATTTCTAATTACGTGTAATTTAGGTCAGTCACGAATCGTACTTGCGTAATGATCATATCCAAGCCAATTTCATCCAAGCTAAATTTCAAATTTTTGTCGGAAAGTAAAACAGAAGTTCGGAGATAATTTTACAAAAGGTCTAGAGGCACACCATCAGTTGAATAAAAAGATACAGAGGTAGAAATAACATTCCACACAGGGTGGGGCATGCAATGGCTGGATAGCGTCTCCGACGCTTCGAAGTTGGGTTGGTTGGGCTAACTGGCAGATCTGTTCTGTCCCCATGTGAAAACGTGCGAGCATCGTGAATTAACGTGAAGGATTTAACATGCAAACCTAGAAATTCTGTAGTGCACCAGAAATGCGTAATTTGTTTAACAAGGAAATGACGGAGTCCGTATTCCGGCACACAATATGCGTGCATAATTTTTACATGACCGTACGTGCTTAAGGTACACGCGTGATGACTGAAAGAGTATTCGCGTTATTTATCGTGGCAAATAAATCAGGAAAATACAATTAGAGATCGAATATGTAAAATTGCTTACCGTAATTGATGTTCGGTTGGACAGAAGGTATCCGCAAATATTCGCGAAAATTTTCTACAGCTGTTGCGTTCAGCTGAGCTTGCGAGGACGAAGACATTGTGCCGTCTGCTGATAGTCGCGTCGGATGCCGCTTAGTCGACTGTCATACCTAGCACTCATAGCAGACGCCTGCCGCTTGTCTCGGCCAATTGCCGGTGATTATCGCTAGTGACGTAAACAAAACTCGATCAATCGAAACGCGTGGACAGGAATGGCGGGTTCGCAAGCGTTTCTTTGAAAAAATAGATAAGATTAGAAAACGAAAATACTTTGTTTGATCAGCGAGGACGTCCTTTCTGTACGGAAAGTTTTTGCGATAAACCATCTGACAACAGTTGATGTATAATATCGTATATAAGAAATTTGGACACTCGATACAATTGAATCAGAACATCGATATTTTTACTATATTTGGAATATTGCCAGTAGAAGAATGTTTCTCTACTATTAATTCTTTAGTTCGTGGCGTAAATAGGATCAAGTGTTCTGCTAAATTAAAATTAAATCAAGGAATATACTTGTATCAATCAGGTTTCATATTTATCTCTAATAAATAGCTGACACTTTTTAAAATCTATAAAATTTTAAAATGTAGTTGGAAACACATTTGTATTTCAATTATTTTAACATGTCAACATTGAATAGATACACTTAAAGTCAATTACCTTAGGTGTTTTCGTAAAAGCAATTTTCATCCACATTTAATTATTGCTTTCTTATTTATGTCAATTAATATAAACTATTTTTTTTTTATCAATATCTACTAAATCGTATATAGTTATCTGAAATAAAATCAGAGACGAAAATTAGATTACAGAGCTTTATTTGATGTATTTCTCATATGTTTGTAATAATCTGGAAGTGTCCAAATACTTATGTAATGTACATGTACAGTAGCTCACCAAAGTATTCGAATACTTCTAGAAACTTTTTACCTATATATTTTACAAAACATTTTGAAATTTCATTATTATAACGAGAAACGTTATTATCGTAATTATATTGGTTAAATTGGTTAAATTTCGAATTATTTATTGGAAGCATACATTACACTATATAAATCAAGCATACAATTCGCTATATTAATAAGCCAGAATATGTCAGAAGACGATCTTTAACACTATTTGTATATTTAAGACTGCTATTCATACTGTATAATAATATTTCATTAAATTTATGTTTGCAATAGATGTCTTGTAACTTCTAAGTACATTTTCGGATTGGTTTAAAATTTTATTGTTATAAATACCATAGTCATGTTTCACGATAATGCTAATGAAATTTCCAAAAGTTCCGTGTAATGGACATAATATACTCATCAAAATTTTCTGTAATAGTAATTCTAGTTCTATATATTCCAGTATTTTCGTAAGCCACTGTACGTATACGACGGTTGATTTCATTATCAGATAACGGACCAAATGAATAAAGATGATGACCGAAAAACAAACTTTGAATACACGTGGATACGAGAGAGGATGCGAGAGATCAAGGTTGATACACATGGAAAGAGATCGTTAAGACTTGTTAATTCGTAAAATGTATTCCGATTTATTAAATTTCATGTATGCCTAAATATGAGCTCTTTACACGTTACGCCATAATATTATATTCATATAGAGGTTGATATCGGAGAGCTTGTTACATCCAATAATCGATAGTATGAATTAAATTATTATACAATGTAGAATATACTGCAACGTGGCTAATAACTAGGCACATACATGTAACAATGAATTGCAAATAAAAAAATTATGTGTTCAGGTATAATTGTAGAGACGAACTTTCTCTTTTATATATATATGTATATGTATATATATATGTGTGTATATATATATATGTACATATAATAATAATATAATAATAATAATAATCACTACTGATCTGTTTTATTTACAACATTGAAACTATTGTACTAACAAGTTTTTTACTAAGTTTTTTGTCTTCTCATCTCTATAACACGGCTTACTTATATCTTTATATGTAGCAACAGAACGCCTTTGTCACTTTATCAGAATGTCCATTATACAGATAGGTTAGAGCAGAGAGAGAATTATACAACGAATAGAATACATTACAAAGCTGAACGTATGTGTAATCGCAAAAAGCAATTTCATTACCATTCTTCTGATTTTTGTTACTTTTCCTTTCAATTGCCGCTCGCTGTTTTACGTGGATTTTTCCACTCGCCTTTTAATAGATGTTCTTTTTCTTTTTCTTTCGAAAGATCTCAAAGGAGACGTTCATACTTAAATTTATCTTACAAAAGTATGTACAAGTTTCACAATACTGCCAACCAGGTGATGAACATAAAGCTATACACACCCTTATCTCATATTCGCACCTGGTTAACACAAGTAACTTACACTAGTATACATGTTTATTACAAAATATCGGCTAAAGTATAAAGGAATACCAAATGCCAAAAATATCGCTCGTTTAGCTCTCCCCATAGCCTTTTTTCTCGAATTGCAAGTATTTTTCCATGTCATTATTTTGTTTATGCTCCTTCTCTTTTGTTTTCTTTTTTTAAATAAAATCTGCAGTCAAATAAACACAAGTTAGTAAGTAGTTGAAGAACTCGTACACTGTAGTTTTATATTTTTTCTATTACTAGCGAAATCCATAGAATGCAGTGGGATTTCAGTAAAATTCATTCTTCTGTATTCCGTCTTTTTAATATCTTATTCCCTAGTTACAGATCTCTCTAAACTTTAATGTCGTGTTTAAAAATTTGTGTTTTAAGCATGTTACAACAGTAAAACGTGGCTTTGTCGTTTGCTAAAACCTCGCATTTTTTTGTAACTACATAAATTTACCAATTCTGATCACTTTTTGACTATTCCTTTGAAACTGAATGAATACATAAAAAAGTGATAAACAGATAGATCTGTTGGCTCGTGAAAACTCTTCGAGGAACTATATGTATAAGTATTAAATATATTTTTCATTTATCCGAAACGTTGCTATCGAAATCTTAAATTGTACATAATTTCTCACTTCGTTATTAGAAAATACTTCATTTTTCTTTGTCTGTGCGAATAAGTAAAATTTAGTACCTCGAAAAGTTTTCTATGTCAGTTCTTTAAACATCAAGTATATCGATCAAAATGCTTTTCTTTCTCTAGTACTGTGTCTAATGTTTGATTCGATAATTGCTTCCTATATCCTATGATGTTTATAATTGTTGTTGCACATGGGAAAAGATCAGCGGAAAGTAAGAAATATTTATGGCCTTCAGATTCAGCAAAGTTTAAACTCTTTTCGGCTAGAAATTTTCCCTTTGACCGAGAAAAGTAATTCGTTGTGTGTATTTCTTTTGGGTAGAATGTTAACCATGAGTCTAAAATCTGCGAAATATACAAAAGCCGGACAGTTATAACTCATATTACAACGAGGAACTCCCAATAAGAAAATGTAATTAATTAACGTATTTAATATATATATATGTACACACGACAAATACGCGAGAATTCCGATATGAAATCTTTGTACAACACGCTAATCTTAAATTACACCGTTGTGTACACTGGGAGAATTGTCCTTAATCAAACGTACCATTTACATTCGTCAAATAAAAATACGAGAAAATTAATGATCACCGGACTAAAAAGAAAAAAAAGAAAATAACAAAAATAGATTTACAACACAAATAAATAAATTTTTTGAAAAACAAAAAATTAGATATCTCTTTTAGTACGTGTATAGAACAATTAGAACAATTTACAAATTTCGGGAACGAAAAAGACGCACTCTACCTATGCATTCGTTAATTCGTTTTCTCACTTTTTCGTTTACAAAAAATAGCTTACGATTCTCCTGTCATACTAACTTCTTCTTTCTTACTGCAGCTTATATTCTCTTCCTCTCTCTCTCTCTTTCTCTCTCTCTCTCTCTCCCTCTCTCTTTCTCTCCCACTCTTTCTCTCTTTTATACATTCTTTCTCTAAATCGCCTCTTAAAGAGCTTTGTACTTCAGAATGAATGTTCAGTTTCAGGACTTCCATGGATCATCAAATAAATATCAAATATTTGTCGCGGAGACGCCTCTCAGTATCAACTAAAAACATGTTGTACTGTCGATCGTGTTATGGAAAAACAATGAAGAGAAATTAGAAAATTTGAGCGCAAAAGAACAATTCTTAAAAGAAAAGATGTGTCAGACTCTTAGCAGGAGGTACAGAGTGACGAAATCGATACGTAGGAACATTCAGTCTAGGGCCTGTACAATTTTACCCTAAACAGGCCTGTTTCCTTCCCATAGAATCGACATTATTGTCACAATGGAATTAAAAAGCGAAAATTCCAATTGTCCGATAATAAACCTGGCACTGCACAGTGATATCACCACTTGAATTTATTATTTACTTTTCCTAAAACTCCGATCATGCCGATACTCTTTTCTTTTTTGTTCTTTCTATTAAAAAAAAAAAAGAAGAAAAAGAAAGAAAGAAGAAAAGAAACAATAAAACATGAAAATAAAAATAAAAATTGCAACTCACAGCACAGTGTTTGAATTTTTCCTGTATCTCTCCCTCGATCTTTAACTTAAATGTACATTTCGATACCGTTATATTATGCATATATGCAAATGATATTTACAGAAAAATCGTATAATATTGGTATGCACATTTTGTGTATCTGTTTTTGTGTATGTGTGTATACATATATAATATATATAACTGTCACATGTGGGCTCCGAATATCACGATTATCATTCAGATTAATTTCAGCTTTGTTACAATTTCGCCACAATTGGACTAGTGCTATATATAAACGTTTTTTAGGGCACCACTTCTCCGATATAAAAAGTGTACGTGGCGTACGATACACTTTTGGCCATAATGCTTAGATGCCAGTAGTTTTCTTAAACACGGTCGTATAATGCGTGAGAGCATTACGTTTTATTTTCTTTCATTCCTTTCGATTTCTTTTTTTTTTCTGTTTAAAATACTTAATTATCACTTTAGGCCACGCGAATTCCATCGAGTGCGTCTCCGAAACCATCAGTAGTATTAATATTCCTTGTTTCTCCTTTCACAATCAACGATGTACGCGCATAAACGTTTTTAATACAAGAGAGAACAGTGTAGCACCTGGTATCACGAATCTCTTCTGATTTACTGTCAGCTGCGTGCGCGAATCATCATCTTATCATATAATCTAAATACCCTTTTGCTATAACACGAATGACGTTAAATAGAAGAGATCGTGAATTTATATTCTGTTCCACTCAAGATATCTTGTTTCACCCCCTTCCCTTCTCTCAGGCCAGGGAGGATAACTTAACACTTTAATCTAATGGAATTAAGCGACCAGCTGCGAGTTTCGCTTTTGTTCGAAACCAATCGACAAATTAACTCGCGATCCGACGAAGTCTAATAAAAATTTTTCCAGCTAAAAACTTTTCGACAGCGCTACCTTTTATGTGGGTTAAGACCTTGGTGCCGGGTGATTATAAAACTGTTTCTGTGATTGGCCAGATGCAGGATACATTTGATTTCCAGGTGGCGGTGTAACAGGCGTGTATTTGGAGATCGATACTGCTGTGGTAGACGGCGGAATAAACTGGGGAGGATACGGATTTGAGCCTGGTGGTGCTTGAGACGCTTGGGGTACTAAGAATTGTTGTGGCTGTTTATTCGCAGATGTCTGAGGTGTAGCGTTCGAATAGACTTGTTGCGAAGAATTCTGTGGAACTGTGAAGTTTGGGTACTGAACGGGACAAGGTTTAGCTTGGAACTGAGAATAATGGATGGATGCAGATCCTGGAGGAGGTATATAGGGTTGAGGAGGCAATTGAGGTACCGGGTAACCTGGTGGAGTATTCGATACAGTAGGATGAGGCGGAGATGTTTTACGCGCTTTTAGTATTGCCTCTGCCGTTAAACCTGTAACGATTTACAGTCATGTAAAAAGTAATGAAATGGCTAAAGAGAATAGTAATATTTACCATGTTTGCGAGCTCTTTCCTCTTCGTCGTCGCTGAGGAACAATCCAAATTCTCGTTTCAATCTTTCTGTAAGATTTTCTCTTTGACGTTCGACTAAAGTTGGCGCGGCAGACCAACCAATTGTCCCTTCCTCACCACCTATAAGAGTATAAAATGTTTTAACAAAATAGTTTATAATTTTTGACGCTTAAACCTATTGTTATTATCTCAACCTTAAATCTCTTAGTATCCTCTATATTAACCTTTCTTTTCCTCGCCTTCCACGTTCGTGAAAAGCGGTAATGTGGTTAAGGTCGGTACATCAAGAGATAACGAGATTTTGGAACCTTCCTCATCGGAACTGAGCGACGAAGTTCCACTGCTCGCACTGTCTGATCTACCTCTAGCTCCTCCCTTATCTGTTGTAGAAGCATCACTCGACGGTTCAGGTTCTGGAGGCGTACCAGACGATTGCTGTTTGCGTTTACGGTATTCTGATATGGACAACTAGAACAGCAAATTACTTTTGAATAAACAAAAAACACATGGTAGAATAACTTCGAAGTAGAAATTTTATTCTATAGTTATTCTAACCTTTCGTTTAACAGGAGGGATTGTTTCGGGTTTAAATGCAGGAGCTGGCATACTATTTGGAACGACAGTTCTCGGGTCCTTTAATCGTTTGATTTCCTTAGGCGGAGCTTCCTCCTCTTTTACTGGAGTTTCTTCATTGTGAACATTTTGAGGGGTCGGTTTTGTCGTACACTCTTGTATCTCTATAATCTGCTCAGAAGTTTCAGACTTTGGCTCGATGTATGGTGTATTATTTTCTTCGATCACTTCTTCTTTAGCGCTCTCGTTTGTTAGATCATCCAACTTAGCTTCCAGCAATTCCCTTAACGCCGTCGAGAGCATAGACTTTTGTTCACCATTTTTGGATTCATCTTCCGTCTCCATATCAATGGTAGATTCGATAATAGCTGCTTCAAAATTTAATTGGCTTTTTGGAGCACTTGTTGCTTCTGTCTTTTTACGAATTCGTTCACTTAATGGTGGAATGGAATGGAAACTCTTTGGTGGTTCTGTGATAGATTCTGTGTCCATGTTGGAAGACACAGACTCAAAAATGGATTCTTCGGATGAAGTAACGAACGCGGACGGTTGTTCAATTTTCTGAGATTCCTGGCTCTGTTCGATTTCTTTAATGCTATTGTCAATGATACATTCTGGTTCGGGTTTGCTTCCAAATTCTTTGAATAACTTTTCCTCGTGGTTTAAATTGAATGATTTGAACGATGGCGACTCGTATTTCACATCATCTATTTCTTTATCCTCAGATTCGGAATCTTCTTTGGAGCTCTCCATCAAACCCTCAATACCATCCATGCTTTTATCCTTCTCCGAACTAGTGTCTACTTTTTCCTTATAATCATTTCCATCGTCGCCAGTAATTTTCTTCATTTGAGCTTCAACGTCAAATTCATCGATCGACATGTTGTCGTCAGATTTCATTTCGCACTTCGCGTCTTCGGATCTTTTATCATCATCACACTTATCATCTTCAACTTTAACCATCTCACTTATACTACCTCCGAATTCTAGTTTCATCTCAGCCACGCGTTCCTTCAGAATTGCATCCGATTCCATAACAGCGACTGGAGAGCTGAAATCTTCCATTTCTGTGTCTCCTTCGTTTTGATCGACTATCTCGACGGTACCTTTTTCCATATCCAATTTCTCTTCTTTCTTTATAATATATTCCTTCTTGCTCTTATTTTTCTGATGGCCAACTGGTTCATTTTTAACAGATCGCAATTCATTCTTGATAAAAGATTTTGACTCCAAGTGCATATAAGTGTCACAATCCATTTCATCTTTCTCTTCTTTCTTCATCCCGATGTTCTCTTGTTTCATTATCGAAGTGTCTATCACTAAATGTTTCTCGGATTTTACAGTTTTGAGATGAAAATCCTGTGGAATATCTATCGAAAGTTTTTGTCGTACGGCCTCGTTTGAATTTGCGTGTTCGTGTGAGGCAACCTCTTGCTTTACAGATTCTGTTGTCGTGTGACCTTCTTCATTCTGATCAACCAGCGAAGATTGTAGGTGCTCGATGAAATCGTCCTGAAAAAAATGGTTTAATTAAAAAATCAACTTCCTATTAATTTACAAAAAAACATTTCAATATACAATCAAACAGCAACTCACTTCAACAGGACACAAAGATCTATTGTTTGGAGTGGACTCAGGGACTAACATAGTAGGTGTAGTGGGTGGAGTGTAATTGTCTGACGATAAACTTTCTCTAGCTATTCTTCTTTTCTTCGGTGGAGCTACCATTTCACTGGCCGGCGGACTCTCCGGTCGACTATTTGGTGAATCACATTCTTCAGAAATGGCTTGACGTAACCATCTTTTCTTGGCAGATCCCGTAGAAACAGGGCAAACCGTATTTCCACTGATTCCTTGTTGTTTGCGTTGTGGCGGTGAATCGCATATTCCAGATACCGAATTCGCCGCCTGCACAAGGGTGGCTAAACTTTTGGCTGCATAACTCTGCGTTAAGAATTCTGCGGATGAGTCCGTCGGTAAAGAAAAATCCGAAGACCTGCAAAGAGGATTTATCGAATTCGTCGCAGAAGCCGGTGGTAATGCTGGTAACGGTGATATCTGAGATATATTGCTTTGCGGTGGATCGGGTGACTCTTTTAACCATTCATTCATTAGAACTTTCTTGGTTTTCGGAAATTTGAAGCCAGGAGCTAGAGGACCAACCGCTGCTGCGACTAACAAGCAAGCCGAGGATAAAGGAGTGGATGGAGTTGAACTTTGGGAGCTGCTGCTTGCACCGCTGTCACAGGTTGGACTTTTAACTGGCGTTGGTTGTTGCAAAGGAGGCGAACTCGGTCCAGGTGCGTTAGAATTTGCTAAAGCCAACAATAAACCAGCAGCTGTTGGTATTCCTTGATGAGCAGTTGTAGTCACGCTTTCGTTCGTACTTTTAGCAGGAGTATGCAGGTGATAAGGAGCATCTCGACTTTGCGAATGATTCTGGCTCAACAAAGGTGGCGATTGCATCGAATTGCTTTCTTCTCCGGACGATTCGTCCGAATCCGCGGAATTCAATCTAGTTCTTCGACTGCTACTTTGCGATTGAGAAGTACTAGTAGTCCTTGCTCTACCCTTTCTTCTCTTCCGCCTTAAAGGTCTATCGGAATTTTGTTGTTTTTGCTTTGTTTGAATCGTGACGCTATGACTATCTTCGTTATCGCTATGCGTACCACCAGACTCCTTCCGCTGTGCATTTCGTGCTTGAACTTCTTGTTTCCTTTGTTCCGCTTTCTCGAGCCTCTCGAAAGCTTTCATAATAGCTTCCATCTTTCTCTCTTCTCTGGTCATCTTCTTCTTGTCTTTCTTAGTCTCTGGCACTATTGGTTGACTTAAATTCGGAGAAGTTTGCGGCTGTTGCACTAACGTCAGCGGTTCCTCTTTAGGTATTTGGCGCACCGTATTTGCAACGGTGGTTGTAACTGTCCTTCTTGGTGGCGCGGATACCGATGATGACACTGTCGTCGGCGGTGGTGCAGGTTGTGTGATGACAGTATTATTGGATATCACGGTCGAGGAATCGCTGTCCTCGCAAATTGTGTTTCGTCTACCCCTTCGTCTCCGCTCTCGGCCATCTGCATTCTCAGCCAATGCTCCGTTGCTTCCTCTTCTATTCAACTGATTTAGAGACACTATTTGACATTCCCTCGGGTTATTACACGCACAGACAATGGGCATCATGGGGCCATTTGGATTAGGGGATAGCAAGAGATCATGTTGTTCGTGTCTGATCGTAATTTCGGCATTTTTCTCAATCGCGATTGTAGTCACAATATACAAATGTAACGTTCCTTTTTCTATACAATGTTTCACTTCCGCGTTAGGTTTACAACTACGTCGCACAAATCTAGCATCGTTTCCATACGTTCTTGTATCTACACAGACTTCTGTTCCGTCTCGTGGTAATCGATAAAAGAATACAAAGGGTCCGGGCCTCTGAGTATGATGCCTTCCTTGAGGATAGGACGGTCGATGTTGCGTACTTAACATATACTTTCCTCGTAATTCAACGACAGGTGTGTTTGGTGGGAGATACATCGTTGCTACCAGAAACTATATAAGAAGAGTAAAAAAAATTTTTAAGATACTTATTTTCATTAAAAAATAACTGTTCTCGTCTGAAAAAATACTTACCCTAACGTTGTTACTATGTACGTTGAGCCTACACTTTCCGGTGGCAATGACATTCATGTTACTCTGTCTCAAATCGCTGTGTGTACCATTTACTTTGATAGATGATATCCTGGCTCGTAATTCTGGACTATAGTGATTTGTCACTGCTTCCTCGTAACGTTCGATCCACTGCCTTAGTGGCGCGACGTTGGAGCTCCACGTATCTTGAGTTTCCTCTTCTTTATCTTCCAAACTCATTCTCCGTTTAGCTTTGCGTTTACCCGGGCCTCGCTTTGTAGCTTCTTTTTTACGAACAGCACTGGATTGTCTCGGATGAGAATCTCTCCTCTGCCTTTTCGCGACGTTATTATTATTGTTGTTGTTATTGTTGTTCAGTCGTCTTACTTGCGGTGGTTCAGATTTTCGTCGAGGAATTTGCTGTTGTAAAGTTCGTTTCTTGGGGATCGTACTGACCCCAACGTCAGTATCTGCCGAACTGGTGGACGATGTATCGGATGATGTATCTGAATTTAGCAATTCCTCGCGTTTACGCATTTGCAAAGCACGAGCTCTTTGCCTATCTACTCGTCGCGGTCGACAAATCTCACAGAGGTATTCGTCAGGAATGTTAGAACGATCTATACCCATGCAATCAACGTGTTGCCAAACTCTGAAATGAAAAATTTACACTTGCTATAGCAGCGCACTGAGCTGAATTCCATTAAATATCTTAAATGTCACAACTTAAACTTACAAACAACGATCACAGCAAATCATGTATCCATCATCATGTTCAAAGTCACTAGAAATGGACAAATTTTTAAATATGAATATATAATATAATATACAATATATAAATATAAATTAATATATTTTTTTTAATACAAATAATTACCATATACATCTAGTAACACTGTCTTCATCATCCCCTTCACCCTCGGGAGCAGTTTCGGTTTCTTCGCCTTCCAGTTCTGCGTCCCTGCCTATTTCGCTACTGATAGCACTGGCTGCATCGTCGTCCATATTAGCGCCACTAACAACTATGATGAATAACACAATGTCGCATGAAAAATACACGGCTTTCATTGTTATTGTGAATCTAATCGAGTAGCTAGTAGGACTTCGTACCTTTTCCATAAATGTAAGGATGCTGAGAAGTCGTAGACGAACTTCCGGCACCGTTGATAGGCTGTTTTGCATGAGATGGGGGTGACGGAGGTGACGGTGTTCGTGGTGGTGGTGCCCCATAATTGTGATCCTGTAGGACGTACTGAAGACACTATAATCAAGAATTACGTGTTCTAGGAACAACTATACAGACTACAAAATGCAACAGTGTACACTGCAAAAATGGCACTGAAGATTCGTTATTAAACTTCGCGTTATGTTTACTACGATATATGTGTTACCTCGTAAGGCGGAGGTATTCTTATAATTGGAGTTATAGGACGTTGTTGACGTTCGTCTTCTTTAGATTCGCGCAGCTCGGGTTCGATTCTAGAAAAATAATAAATTTAATTATTCAATTGATATAGAATGTGCGCACGGGGTGAAATAAAAGATCAACGAATATATAAGTGACAGAAATAGACACTAACTTATTCTCAACATCTTTGCGAGGTTCCATGCTAGTTACTGGTAGTAACGTCTTTACTTGTCCAGATTGTTGTCTAACTTGCTGGGAAAACTGTGACGTTGTAATAAGTTGTTTTTGTTGTATAGCTTGCTGCTGTATTTTAATCGGCTGATTTTTATGCATCAACATATTCGTGGCAACAGTCTGTTGAGGAAGCAAGGTTTTGATGCTTGCCTTTTGTGCGATCGCAGTTGCCGGACCTTGACCTTTCACCGCAGCTACGTTTGTATTTAGAGAGGTCTTAATACCGGCTACTTTTTGCGTGTGATTCCTTTGAGCTGGTTTTTGAGGAGGTATCGTTTTGATGCATCCAGGCTGTTTTTGAGCATTCTGCGGCCCTATAACGTTCTGTTGTTGTTGAATTATTTTTACTGGCTGCGCATTCGCATTTCTATGCAACGACTGTTGCACGACGTTCTGCGAGTTCGAAGTTTTTACGGTATTTGCAATTTTCTGAGGTACACTACTTTTCAAGTTGCTCTGCTGTAAATTTTGCGCTTGATTCTTCGTCACACCTACTCTCATGACCATTTGTTGTTGTTGTATCTTGGAGTTAACTACCTGAGTTCGTTGGTTATTGGGGATGGTCGCGGCGATCGTCGCAACCTTTTGATGAACATTCGTAATACTGTGACTTTTCTGTGTTTGTGGATTCGTATTCGCTTGTTGTTGCTGCTGAGGCTGTTGTTTCTGCGCCGCTTGTTGCTGCGATTGTTGTTGTGCTTGCGAAGTTTGCTGTAGCAACTGTTGTTGCAATTGGGACGAGTTCTGGATATGTACTTGCTGCGATTGTTGTGGCTGTGGAATCACTGGTTGTTTGTTTACGGTTAATAAATTGGCGTTCTGGAGCGTTTTACTGATATTTGGAACGCTGTTACTCTTGCAAGCACTCGCGAAGGATTGTACTCTGCTGGAATTAACCGTGGTCGCAGTCTGAGACTTTTGCAAAGCCGTCGCAGTTTGTGATCTCTGATGCTGCGTCGGCGGCTGAACTTGTTGCACGTGTTTCTGAACCTGCGGTAACTGTTGCTGACATTGTACTTGCCCCATTACTTGTACCTTCTGCATACCAGCTACGGAGTTGCCACATTTTTGGACGTTATTCACCGCCGCAGCGTTCGATTGCTGCCTAGGCACAGTCACGGTCTTCTGCGACTGAACCTGTAATTTCTGTAATCCCTGCTGTTGATTACCCGGTATCTGTTGTAGTTGTGCTTTATGATTCGGATGGCTACTTAACATCTGCGACGATACCTTTTGGTTATTGTAGACCTGCGCTACTTTCTGCGTGTTCGCGGCGTTTGCTTGCGCTTTTTGAAGCGTCGAATTCCCTTGTTGTTGGGCTCTCTGTACGTTGGTATTGTTCGTGACTTGATTAACAGCAAACTGGGTGGTTTGAGCGGTACCAGTCGACGACATTTGGCTCTTCTGTGCGGTCTGTATCCTAGGTACGGAGTTCCTCTGCACGGTTACCCCTTGACTGGCATTCGTCACAGCCTTCACTTTCTGCAAGTTAACCGTCTGACCCTGTCCGACGAGATTTTGCGTTTTCACGTGTATCCTTTGAATGTTGGGCAACGAAGTCGCGGTAGTGATGGCTCTAACCGCGTTGTTGCTTACGACAAGCTGCGAAGGGACCGGTTGGACTTTTAAAGGCATGCTAGCCTGCAAACTAGATATCGTGGTCGTCTGTTGCTGTTGTTGTTTGCCCTCACAGGTGACGACCACCTGATTTCTAGTTTGCTGTTTGCTCTGCGTGGATACTGTGGCATGCTGCAAAGGATACACATGTGCTACTCCGCTACCTGGAGATGATAAAGATTGAGCGTTTACCGGAACATGGGTTACGTTGGAGGATGCGTTCAGCGTTAAAGGCGCGGGCTGTGTTTGATGGCTAGACGACGGTAATTTCTGAGAGATGACGCGAGTCGACAGCACCTGGGTGGTATTCGTTTGAGGTCCAGTGATTCTCTGCACCTCCCTAACGGCTTTTGCTACTGGATAGGTAACGCTAACTGATTTCACGGTGGAAAAGGAAATAACATGACCAGCTGGAATTTCTGCGGCACTCTCCAAACATTGAAGGATCTGTGGTTTGCCGCCGGCATCGTCGGTTCCCGTCGGGTTCGATGTTTCCTGATTCCCCGACGAGGACGGCTGACTGCTGCTAGAGTTCTTCTTCTCGAGGGATGTTTCTACGGTGCCCAACTTTAAGACGAAGCTCATGGTGGTTTCAGCACTCTGTGGAAAGCTGTCAATGCGTTTTGACGCGACGGTGGCACCATCGTTCTCGTGAGCATCGGTATGCTCGGTTGGGGACGGCGGGGGAGGTGGGCCAGGCCCTGGGGACAATTGCTCCCCACCTCCACCTGTTCCACCCCCCGATAACTTGATCACCGACGGAGTCGACGTCTTGGAGGCCTTTCAATCACGCCAACTGGAAACTCGAGAGAGTTAGGATGGGATGGCTATCCTCGCCCTGCTTGACGGGATACCACGCTCTTCGATTCCGCTATTTGAGGATTCTGAACCATAGGCTGCAACATATAATCAGCGATTCTTCTGTTAGTCTTGAAATAGTAAGTCTTCATCGATAGTAAGTTTTCAACGATATTCGGTTGAGCAAAACGTATAGTGTAAGGGCTCGTCTTCGCTGAAGCACCATCGAGCAATCTCTTGTCGCTATTCCAAGTTTCTTGAAAAAGTCGCCGCATGTTGCTTCAGTGCAGACGAGTTCTGAGAAAAGATTCCTTGAAAAATTCGACGATAACTTTAAGAGAACGATACGTGTCGTTGGCTACGTACCCTAATCCAAACACCTCTCAAAAGGTATTAATTATTCAGCGTTCATGACGTGGCCATGGAATATTTCAAGATATTGATCCAGAAAAACGTTTCCAATTGTTCGATAAAACTAATGCTTATCTAATAGATATAGTTTTCGACGAATCTGTCTGAAAGATCTATCGAATCGGTTCACGATTGTTTCGATATCGTGAAAGCTGATATACTTAGCAACGGTGAAAAGGAAATGGGAGAAAGGAACCAAGCGGTATTTCATGTCTTAAGTATTTAATTACGATAGCAATATCGACAAGAGAAAGGGAAAAATGATCGAAATGATAATTTCTGATCGCGTTTAACAATGATATCCCTCGCTGTGGAACCAGTTCGGAATTCCGAGATAAAATCAATTTAGATTAGACCGCGAATCGATGGAAAGCGTTTAATACGTTTAATTATCATGTCTTCTATTGTTTAATACCAGAGTCGTTCATCGACTATCGTTGACAAACAAAATTCACATACAATGGCTATAAAAAGTATCTGTACATATCGTCACTTTCTAATGAAGTGTTCCTCTTTTTTCTTTTATCAGATTCTACATTTCACTTTCATAGTATCAAACTTTGGTAGTCGTATGAAAATATGTACCATTAAATAATACTAATCGTAAGTTTGATATACTTAAAACTAATTAAATAATATGTCGATGGCTTACTGCACAAATATTGTATGTCCACTTTTAACGTTTTCTAGAAAATCAGTCTTAAACAATAAATAAATATTTTTTGCATTGTGTTTACTGTTATCAACGCCATTGTAAAATTGGTTGCAAATCGTACATTGATGTTTCTTAGGAATATAAAATGATCACAATGGATCATGCTCGTTGAAAATATCTTTATACAGGTACACTATACGCAGTAAACAAAGTTATTGTTTTCGACAAATCTATGAAGTGGATATAATAATTTTTATACAGAATAACGAAAATATCTAAAGACTGAAATTTCACAAGAAGCAAACGTAATTTATGCAATATAATGATAATGAGATAATATTAATATTCGAGTAATTTACCAATATATTGTAGTATCATGTGTGTAGTATGTATGTAGTATATTGTAGTACAATATCCATGATACTGTAACGTATTATTCTAGGTGAATCTTTAAAGTAAACTGATAATTTTAAGCTTTTAAGACCGTTCGTACGCTATTCGCACAAACTATTATCACTTTCTATCGTTATAACTACACTGTGGATTTTTATGCAAATTTATATTTTTGAGAATATAATGAAGAATGTAAATTTGTCTGCCAACTGTTATAGAAGGCGCTATACTTTACATATTTTATACATTTTTTCATATTATGTGTATATATTTTAAATTTTCTATAAATGCATAAAATCCGCAGTCTAGTTGTAATAATATACAGTAAACACTTGAAGGTGTTAAAAATCGTTCGCCAACTGTCCTGAACAAAAATTCATATATTTAAAAAGATTAAAAGACGAACAGGATGATGGAAAGGCGTGGGGATACACTGATATCCTATTGCGATCTGTTAGGGAATTCGCCATTGCTAAAATATCGTTGCATATAACAGCTGCGAAGGAAACGACGCAATACGCAATCGTATGAACAACGATGAATCACTTGGTGTTGCACTTTTCTCTCCCAACGATAACCGAGTTTCCTGGCCGTAAGAAGTCGTATATCCTAAGCAAACAGAATAAAAAACGCAACAAATCGAGATTGTTGCGTGCGATTTCGGAAGTGGCAAGAAGATTCCTTTTGAAGAAACGTTACGAGCAGTGCGATACGCATTTGCCAGCTCGTGTCAAGTCCGCACGTGCGGCTGAACTTGCGCCAAATGTGCCTGCGTGTTCTACCACCTTGTGTGTACGACGCGCGCACCTAATAAATTAGTATTGTCAATATCCTCTACCGAACTCGAATTGCGTAAACAGCCGATCGGATATAAAAGATACGAGGCATTGGCCGGCCGTGGCGCGGCGGTGGGAGCTATCGCCAAGCTGAAATCGTTTCGTGCAACCATCGATAAAAGAGAAAATATAACGTATTCAAATAATATGGAAATACTTTCAAATATGCAAGGGAAAGTGAAGGAGAAGCGAACTAAAAGTGAGAGAGCATGTACGTATTTTTCTTTTACTTCCGCTTTTCTGCTTCTCAATTTTAGAAAAATTTCAACCGTAGTTTAAAGTTTAGAGAATAGAGCGGTAACCGCGTTGCTTTTGCGCGATACAGATTTGTGCAATTGTAAATGAATTTTAACTTGGATTGATTAACGAATTGATTAAAATTGCTTAATAAATAAATACTAGGGTGGCTTATAAGTTCGTTTTTTAAATACATTACTTCGTACTATCTTTCGTAATGAATAAAGTCTTCTGAATCATTTTAGCAGAACTCCGAAGCGAATTTTGTTTAAAAAGAAAATATAGTATTTCCTTCGCTGCTTTTGCTACTTTGAAGTTTCGCACCAAGTAGTGACGCAGAAGTACACGAATTTCCGACTTTTCCATGTTTCTTTCTAAACGAACAATGGGATAAAATAGAATTAATTAATCAAAATGAAATATAATCATTTGAAGGGCTACTAAATGATACTACAAAATAGTACAAGGGAATATATTAAAAAAACGCACGAACTTACGGATCGCCCTATTAATTCAATATGACTTATAATTGTAAGGAAGAGAAGTTGTATATCCGCTCTTTACTCGTATCGCAAATCAGTCGAAGCAATAACGATAATCTGCGAGCTCAGATCAAGACCGTTTTGCATAACGATGTTATCGTGTATCCACTTTTTATATATATTTTTTACGCTTCTAAGCGTAATCATAATTTTCATTCTTCCAACTTTGAACAGCATGTTCTATCGTTATCTCTTTTTCTCCTCTTCTTTTTTGCTTTTTCGTTTAATTTACAAACCAAATATTGCTAATTACTTGACGAGGTAACGCGAATATACAGGTATCGCGAAATGAAAAATTCCACGGCGAACGAAACTAGAGTTAGGATCACGTGACGAATGCGTAAATAGGAGGCAGTTTGTTCGATGCGTATGCTACCTTTTCTATCGCACTCATTGTCAGTGGCACGTGCTGCTACTACTGAAAACCATTAACGGCAGTGTAGTCGTTTCCCAGGCTTTTGTCCCCGCATTCTCAAAAGAGGTGGTTAGGACGGTAATTGGACGAGGTTTTTTTAGAAACAAGTTGATATAAAAGAAAAGACTTGCAACTAATTAGCGTAGCACGAAGGAAACACAGTATCCAATTTTATTGGATAACAAAAAACAAATAAAACAGCTTCGTCCAAAAACGTATAATTTGTAATTCACCGATGGAAAGTGGAATCGTGTGGTTTCCTATAATTAACGCGATCTACCATTTACAGTTTACATTACGTATTGTGGCTGATTACAATGAATGATTGTCTGTATTAATACTTCGGTTATTAATCTTTAATAATTCGGTATTAATCTTTAGAAAGTGTATGCTTTCAATAAATATCTTGTAACCTCTATGTATACATTTCCAGATTCGTTTTAAATTTTACCAATATAATAACGACAGCTGTGTCTCGTTACACTGCTAATAAAACTTCAAAATGTTTTGTATAATATATATAATAAAGAGTTCCTAAAAATGCACGAATAATACTGTGAGTCACTGTATGTACACATAACCAGCAGCATGCATTTCCAGTAAATTCTGCCACGCTCCTGCTCAGATGTCTCGATCTACATGGTGCATGGGATCGAATTTAACCCTCGAATCGCCGATTCATCGGGTGTTGTCGTGGTCGATTTGACGAAAGCCATCGCACGTTATATAGCTATATAGCTGTCACGTGACTGGTTACAGTGTAACGACGTTATCGGCACTGTCAAAACGCCAATAGCAAGGATTCAGCTTTCATCGCGCAACCACGCAGGCGTCTGTTAACCGAGGTTATGCACTCTGCAGTTCCTCGTTGTGTGCTACATTCGATTAAATTTTAACCAAACCTTGTGAAATTCCGAAGAGATTTCGATAGTTTTCATCGTCCGTTTCACCAGGCAACTCTTTTGCCAGCCCTCGCTTTTTCTGAAAAATGCATTTTTCTAAGTACTCGCTTAGAACGTGCCGAGAACCGCTGGAACGCAGTATTATTTCAGATGCTACGAAATCAGGGAAATTGCCAGAACCAACTGCAGCATTGTAAAAGAAACAAAACTATATTCGCGTAGCTAAATATAAACCTTGCTTCAGCGGTTGCGTTCCATTGCGAGCTGGCTAATAAACGTACCGCGATGCACTTTCGTAAAATGCAATTTACATTTCACCGAGAATAACATCTTCTTATAAAATATTTAATCATCCTACGGAATAGTACCTCAACGTAGAGCGTTTTCTAGGCGACTGGTCTCTCCTCAGTGTGTAACTATGATTTCCTAGAAATATCATATCGATAAACGTCTTTTCGATGTTAACGTCTTTAGTATTTAATCTGTACGTCACACAGCCAACACTGGAAATGGATAATGCTTCGAACCTGGTCAATCTGAATTCGGATGTGGACAGAATAACAGATTACTAACTGACTGCGAACGTTTGCGCGTTTTTGAGAAATTTAAAAAATCTACAAAATACATATAATATGCAAAAATATAAACAAGTATTCAAAATGCGGCACTTATTATAATATTTAGTAAACCAAGCGAATTTTTATTTACCTTCTATTCTCCTAATTACGTTCACAAAAATTATATAAACATCCACAGCCACACACTATGGTACAATATACCGAATAAGTGTATCCAAAATTCCGAATTCGTTGTACCTCCCTTGTTCGTTACATATCAGACTTTAAGACTTTTGCTAGGTTTTGTGAACACTCGAAGGATTAACCAAGGTATCTTTAGCATTGTCGACAATTTAGGTGGTTAAGTTTGGTACCAATTTGTCTAGTTTACATTTACTCCTTGTGCACTTGTTCTGTTTGATTCGTGATTGATTTCATTATTTCTGCGTAAGATTTATTGGTTGTTAATGGAGTTGAAGTTTGTCTGATGTGTGTATCTGAACAGGCAACAGTTGTTTGTTCATAACCTCCCCCCCCCTCAAAATGTATTTAACTATATTAAACAATTAGGAATATTAAAAAAAAAGAAAAGAAAGAAGAAAGCATCTTTTGTTTGGTTTGATTGTTGCGGAATTACCCAAGACTTGATAATATTGCGAAGGCAGTGTATCTTTTCCGGAGGGTAAAGGATTAGTTGGGTGGTCGCAGCAGCAAGGCAACTATCGTCGATGTAACAACGGCGGGTGTTCTGGCCGCTATTTTGCCGCGATGTTTCCACCAGTCGCGAAGTTAACGAGGTTCCGCGCGCGAGCGTGCAGCGTTGCACGGGCTGGTTTGTCACGTTGGCAGCAATGGGATTTGTGGCGACCTACTTGGCGTACCTCGACCCTTGCATTGATTTGATACGAACCAAAATTATTCCTGAACGATTATCGCTCGATGTTGACCTCTCCTTCCACGTCCTACCATCTTGCTTCTTTTCCATCCCTGATCACATCTATTCACGGATATTTGCCATTCTAGTTTACCTGCTCCTGTTAAGCTATTATATCAATTTCTCCAACTAGCTCAGCCAGATAAAACGTCGTTCGCTGTTTTATGTAGTTTGCCCGCTGCAAATTATCAAAGAATCGTGTATCGGTGGGAGCAGAAAGAAAACTCGTTGGATACAATATTATGCTGTTTACAATATTATCAATCGAGCATTGTTACTCGACATGTGTCGACAGCGTCTCCAACAAGTTGTTTGACGCTTCCGCTGACCCCTTCTCAACCACAGGGCAATTCAACGTTGCAGGAAAACGGCGTTGCTCTCACCAGCAACCCGTGCGCAGTTGGAACGCGCATTCTACTGCCATGTAACTAGCCCGATTGTAAGCAATCGTGCGGATGAAACTGGCAATGATATCCCGATTCCTCTCTCTTTTTAAATCTTGATTCGATAATCAGGTACAGGTATCAACCGTACAACACAGTGCTCCTACAACACGGATTCACTCTAGCACGGTTCGAGGATTGAGTAATTCTTCCAAACCGGCGCGTAATCAGAATTTTTAAGTGCAAGCATCGTCATTCGATATCTTTCATTGGAGTCAGCGTATGTGTATTGTCTCAGATTTGCGCAATTTTGGAATATTGAAACTTTTAATCCATTCTTAGTTTGTAGAGTATTAACCCTTTTAAGCAGTTCGAAGCTTCTCTGATAAAAAAATCGATAACATTTTTCACAACTAACAAAAATAGAAATCATACATAGATTAACGAACGTCGTTTAATAGAATTTAGTAATGACGAAAAAGAAAATATTATGTAACATAAATTTATAAAACTTGATTAATTATTGACTGTTTTAATAAACATTAGTACACTTTTGTTGATCTTTGGAATATAATCTTATTTTTGTATCAGTTCTTTGTTTCGTATAACACGGCATATTTTCGGAACTTAACTACGTACTATCGTGTTATACGGGGAATACTAGTAATCAAAGTAACTCGATCTCCCGTAAAAACGTATACAAAGAATCCTATCCATATTGATTCTTTTTATAGCATGCTTCCCATTTTGCTTATGCCCATCGAAAATGACGTTGATTTTCTCCCCTTAAAAGCAGCATTAATTCCATCCACTTTCTCGTCGTTCGTTCGAAATACGCGTAGAATCGAAGAAAAGCAGCGAGACCATAACGCGACCTCCCACCAACGACGATACTAACCATACCTACGACTAGTTCTACGCCGTTAAATAAACGTTCGACTTCTCTCTCCCTCTTTCTTCCTCTGTCTCCCTCTT
This sequence comes from Bombus flavifrons, assembly GCF_040668555.2. NCBI lineage: Eukaryota > Metazoa > Arthropoda > Insecta > Hymenoptera > Apidae > Bombus > Bombus flavifrons. Next base: position 4,841,089 of record NC_138457.1, on the reverse strand, counting down.
TCTCCTCGTCCAAGCCCGTTTTTCTGTGAGTCCATCTTTCGCTCCGCTCTCCGTTCCTCCCTGGTAAGGGAGAGCACGAGCGTGTAACATACAGTAAGCCGTATACAAAGGCCTGATTGCCGGACACTCGGTGAAATATGCCAGTTCCCCGCCAATAACCGGTATCGCGCTGTCCTCTCTTCACATTTGCGCTGTCTTCGCTATGTTCACGGCAGATCGGCGTGGAGTGGAAGGAGGACAACGCGGCGCACACAACATCACGTTGAGAAAGAGAAGGAGAAAGAGAATCAGAAAGACAGAGTTGAAAAAGGCGAACGAGAAATTGCTAGTGGAAGTAAACCGAGATACGAGACAATACTATGCCCGAGACAGATGCCACTACGCGAAGCTTTTCTTTCGCGATAGTATGTTTCCACGATTAACTTTCTAAAATATCCGTTTCTTTCTCGGAACTCTCCTGCTTTTTTTCTATTATGTAGACAGTACATTGGATCGTTACGTGGATAATTCCACAAAATTAAGAGACACAAGAGGCAGAGGATGGTCAGGGAACAAGGAGGGATTTAAACGCCACTCATGAAGAAGATGGTTGTTGCGCAAAGAACAAGCACTCCATTCCGCGAGAGTTTCGTGCTACTCCGCTCGATCATGCATGTAAATGAATGGGAGCGTCACGAGGCCTGCGAATGTGCTCGTGCGCACCGCTCCGCAGTTTTGCAATCCCTTTTCGTACTTTCGTGGCGGTCGATATGCAACACACCACCACGGGAATCGCAGTCGTTCGGCAAACTCCTAAAAGATGGCTTGGCGTTTCCACGAAACTGCTGCTCTTTATCCTCTTCAAATTTTACTACGAACCCTCTTCTACGGTGGCTTGCAAAAGTATTCGTACACTTCCCATAGAAAATTTTTATGTGCATATTGTGCATGTTACATGAAACATTTTGATATTTCATTAGCACTATAATGAGACACGATTGCCAAGATTATATTGGCAAAATTTGAATCCAATCTGAAAATATACATACAAGTTACAACATATTTATTGCAAATTTATATTTAGTAAAAAATTAATATATAGTATGAATAATCACTTCAAGCATATAAAAAGTGTTAAAGATGGTCTCAGTGAATGCTGAGACTTATTAATAAACTGCCGATTTTTATGCATTTATAGGAAATTCGGAAGTGCAAAACTGTACAGGATGCACATGATATCAAAAAACATATAAAGTATCAAAAGTATAGTGCTTTCTATAATATTTAACAAGTGAAATAATTTTCTAGCAAGGTTCTATATTTTTAATTATATTGCCAGAAATATGGATTTGCATAAAAAGCCGCAGTCTACTTACCAATATCGTGGATGATTGTCTATTTTAAATACTTTTGTGATATCAGCAAAATATATATCTTATTTATTTATATCTACTAAATACATATCTTGTAACTTCTGCATACATCTTCAGAATCGTATAAAATTTTACCAATATAACCACAACAGTTGAGTGTCATTACAGTACTAATGAAGTTTCAAAATGTTTCGTATAAAACACGTAATATGCGCATAAAAAAGTTTCGCCCAGCATACGAATACTTTTGCGAGTCACTGTCGTTGATAAATCTCTTTCTTCCTTTTTGTTCCTTAACCAACTAAAATATAATCTTGAATCATTTCAACTTTCTAACACTTCTCGATCGGCGGTTAACAAGAGAGAAGAGCGCGAGTACAGAATTGGCTAGAAGAGATTGCCGCGGACAATTTCGTTCTATTTGCCGACAGCTGCGATAGCGAACAACTCTGCGGATTAATCACTTAGGAATGCGACCGCACTATGGTTAAAGAAAGACCCATCCACGCTAAACCGATTGGAAATCATCCCATTGCCCGATAATCATCCTCTATTGGCCGAGGTTCAAATTCGGGAATTCAATTGGAATTCCTATCAAAAGTAAGAAATATCGATGGATAAAAATATCTTGAAAAAGCGTTCGTTAGCCGCGAAAGATCGGACGCGTAACGCGGCTCTGTGCATTACGTGGGAGTGTTGGAAGATAGAGGGGACGAGAGACGAAGATTCAACATTGTGCACCTCCGCTATTAAAACCAAGGTTACCGAGAAGCGTGCATCTTTCTTTCTCTCTTTCTCTCTTTCTCGCCTTCGAGTCTGCGAGTCTCCAAACCGGACTAAATCTCATTATTATGTATACATTTCGTTGCACCGTCAATCTGGACGCTTAGAAATTCTTTCTCCTTATCTCTTTCTTCGAAAGATGTCCTCATCTACTTCTACGATTGCATAATCTTTTCCTAGCGCGAAAAGAACCATCTCCGCGTAGAAACTATTGGCGTTCGCTACTCGATAAAACGGATTAAACATCTGTTTAATCGCGCTTTAGATAAAACTAACTACTCGCGCGGGACAACCTTATCACGTCGGAATTTTATGCAATCGTAATCATATGCGATAAACTTCTATCCCGAACGTAGAAAACATAAAGCTAAGGGAAATGCATCGATTCAACTGTGATGAGGAAAACTCGCGAATGGTTTACTTTCGTGGGATATATTTTATGGCTGACCCAGCACGCCTGTATTCCTCTGTCAACAGCAAAAAGTTTTGCCACGGTACACGCTCCTCCGTTTATCGTGTGAATACGTCGTAACCCATAGTAACCGCGAGCACCATTAATACACTGTGATGTCATCCCGAAGAAATGCATCGGTTCTTTGCGGCGTAAATCTTGCGAAATCGTTGCTGGTCTCGGTATTGCGTTTGATTTTCCAGCGGAATTAACCAGATGCGTGCAACTACTATAGCTATATATAGCCCCAGTATTGATGGTACAAATGAGACGGGGATTATTCTACATGAAAGAACAGACCGAAAATATAGACTAAATATTTTCATTCGAGGCTTCATTTTCGAAAAAATCGAATTTGCAGATTTCTTTAGCACGCGTGAATTTGGCTAATTACCAAACGAGTGCGAGTAAACAATCATCAAGTGTTACTCTATGTGCGGAAATAAATGAAAAATGTAGAATAGAATTTGTCTGTTTAAGGGCTTAATGGCTAATTCTCAAAAAAATTGAATTCGAACGTGCATAGTTGAGAATAGGCCTGATCAATTTTCAAATTTCATTTTTTCAGGAATGAAGCATCCTATGTAGGAATTTTGTTCTATATACCTAACCTCCTATCGGTTATTCACCCCTATACATTCCGGAATTAACTAAATTCAAGTATTCTTGACAAATTTTCAATTTTGATATTTTCGAACACGAATGAAAAAAGTTTATTCCGTTCGACTTGCTTTTCATGTAGAATCACTCCCATTTCGAATTTACCATTAATATTAAGACTTCCTTGCCGAAACATTAATTTTTTGAATGAATCTGAAGATAAATTCCTATCATTAGACAAGATATTATTGTAAATCAATTAGTACAGGATATCAGTAGTTTGGTCTCGCTCTCGAGCAGCTTTCAGCAAACCGCTGTAACTTTATACGTACCAAGTTTTTCGCCTGATACGAAAACGATCAACTTTGAGGTAAATCGATCGCGATATCTTTTAAATGGCCAGTTTATATTCTAAAAAAAAATATAAATAAAAGCAATAAAGCAATAAAACTCGGTAAACAAGACGTACTTTAACTCTTCGAGTGTTTGTTTATAACTTGATCTTTATATTTTATTTATATTTTAATTTCCTGCTAGTTGCTCTGTTATTAATCTTGAAATCTTTTTACAATTTTTAGTAACTCATTCTTATTTGTTGTAGCTTAAAATAAAGAATATTTTAATATGTATTATAGTTTGTGTAACATCTTGCTTTTTTTAATAATCTGGATTCCAATTACACGTTTAATATAATAAATAAACCATTGTTTTTATAAGCTTCTTTTTATTTGGCTTGGTAATAAAATTTTTGTACAATGTCATTTTATTAAAAGTATAATGCAACTAAGTAAAGATGTATTTTTTAAATATTTACTTAGTAACTAATGTTACTAATGTAATGTAATGTAAGTAAGTAATATACAGACTAAGCACTCCAAAGGTTAAGAAATCTTCGAACTTCTTGATCTAAAAACACACGCACAGTTTATCCGGACCATATGTTTGGATTTGTTCGATCGACAGATATCTTGCCGGTAATCGATATAACCTATCCTAACTATTGCTAAGTGATGACACGAATTCGTCCATACGATGCGCCACCAACCACTACTTTGCGAATAAGTTGCGATATAGTAGTGTGCATACGCACTGACATCGTCCTATTGGGTCTTTCTCGATGACGTCAGTAGGGTTGACCAATGGTAATGGTCACGAAAGAGAGACAGAACACTAGCAGCGAACTTGACAAATCCGTTACTATTGTTTTAATAAAAAAATGAATAAATGTTACCCGTTATGACCCAGATTTCTAGAAGTACCTGCTTTGATATTGGCAGGTTAAAAAACCAAAGATCATCGAGCTTTAAAATAATCAAACTCTTAAATGTTATACATAGGAAAAAGATGTAAAAATAAGGAAGAACTATCTATTAATAATAATCATAATAAAAATTTAATTGAATAGGAAAATACAATTGAAGTTTCTAGTTCCTTATAGTTTGGATGGAAGAAACGACACATCTTTCGAATGACTTTCTTCTGATTCTCTTGTGAATAAAGTATGTAATATATTGTATATGTCGCGCGTGCCCGTCACTGCGCGCGAACTTCCCTTGGTTGCGGTCGATACGATTTCACCTCGTAGCCAGCAAATGCTACCACCAGAGGCGTACCCCACCAAACTAAATTTCGAGCTCGAGCATTTAAACCTCTGTCTTCTTTCCGTTCGCATTCGATCGATTTAACTTCAACTTGTTTCAACGATTCAATCGTGTTTTCAAACACTTGAATTCACAAAAAAATTTTCTTCTTACAAAAATATATCAGGCCTAACATATACCTAACGTATAGAATAACATAGATTAGTATAGCTAATATAGAATAGTATACATAATGTATAGAAAAAGAAAGTTTAAAGAAAACAATCAAACAATGTTGTCAAGATCAACATACTGAACAACTTCTTCCGCTCGGCTTTAGTTTTTAAATTATGCAGAAATTTATTGATATTATTATTATTATATTATTTAATGATTCATTTTATAAATTTTTGTTCCGTAAACAGTCTTTCAATGATGGTAGATATATCTGTTACATGTTTGACCAATTGCAGATCAGAATAAAGTGCAACATTCTATATATCAATCAATTTATTGAAAATTGACAATGCATTTCAAGGTCATTAAAATCAGGTAAAATACGCAAAGTTATGTAATTAATTGAAAATTGTATCCTATAAGAGATAAAAATGGAAGAAATGATTACGATCGGTCAACTGAGGAAATTCGTAGCGACGCTTCTAGTTACTGACAGCTACCCACGAGCACCATATCTGCAATTGTGCCGTACTCTACTACGAGAATTCCAAATTTGACTTTATAACTTCGAGCGACTTCCTTCCCGCACACATAACTTGATCTGACAAACAGAAACCATTCAGCTCACCTCGAGAGATTTATATATGTGTAAAGATCAACTTTTCCACAATAATATCTTATCAGTTTCGGTTGAAATTCGGCTGCTATAACTTGATATTCGATGAGATGCATTGAATATTTCTCGATCATTCGATTAAAATGAATGTGGCAAAAATATTGATAAATTTAAAATTCTCGAAACGCAAAGTAAAACATACGAATGAGAATTTGACACGACAGGAAAAAAGATACGAAGAATTTTGCGAAAGAGCAAAATGACGAAAGAAAATAAGAGAGATAAGAGTGGGAATTGGAAGAGATCGCGAAAGGATCAAGAAAAAAGAAAATGACAGTGGTCGATGAAAGTAAATGAAGGAACAAGAGAGGAAGGAAAGATATACGTATATACTACATACATATACATCTGTATATTATATATATGTGCAACGGACGAGAAGGGAAAGAAAAGAGAGACAGAGAAAATGGAGAAGGGAGGGGGCAACAATATGGCCGTCTGGGAGAGAAACCAGCGCCGCCTGGCTGATTTTTCCATTCCCGCCGTGAAATAGTTTTCAATATACAAACTTTCTTCGCTTGGTTATGACCATTAAATAACATTCATGAATTATTTAGTATTATACGTTTGTAAATTTGATAAAAACTTGCTAAAAATTGTCATATAACCTTATGATATTATATACCAATGTACTAGTATATATTGGAATGTACCAAATGTATTCAAAATAATTATTTCTGAAATCTTGAAAACAGTATTTTATAGTAACATAAGATGATCATTTAATTAAGAAAAAGTTTGTAACAGCATATGCAACATTATTAATTGAAATACTGCCTGAATGGAACATATTTGTTATTACAACCACACCATACAACCTTAGAGTATCTGCAAGCAAATTAATTTTAGATTTGATGTCCATTCATTTGAAATAAGTAAATGTGCTAAGCAAAATCATTTTGAAGAATTTTGTCACTCACTTATTTACTTATTCTTCCTACTTTTACAAATAACATATAATAATTATGTATACATATATAAGTAAAATTATAAACTTGTCAATCAATTATGAAAACCTCTAACATGAAATAGTAAGAATACAACCTTATCTTCTTACATATTTACACAGCAATTTCGTTAGCCATTTCTTAATATCAACAGGTTTAGTAATTCGCAAATACATGATTAATTCTACTAATCCGAATAAAACCGAAAATATATCATATTAGCCTAACAAAAGAAGTAGAAAAAGATTGGATAGTTACAAAGTAATCATTCGTGCAAAATTCTCGAATAAAGACGTAAAAGAAAAGATGAAGAACGCAGGATAAATGTTTAAACATTACGCGAAAGTTAATAATCACGTAAGTTAGACAACTTAAGTAGTATGTGTACGATGTGGTTGACCTGTACTCGCTCACCATTTTACTAATCATTGTTGCCACCATTCGGAAACAAAAATTGCAATCAACAAATACTTTTTAAATCTCTCTCTTGTTGCAAAAAGACAATGAAAAAATTGCAATCGAAATCAATTTAAAACGCCGAAATCGAAATTTCGCGATGTAGACATTTTTTTTCTTTTTTTATTAAGTCAAGTACAGCAATAAGCGGTAAAACAAGACAGATGTCAATAAAAATTGTGAAAAACTTCTCGATGATAAAATTACTTTATATTTTCGAAAGCGATTTGTAAAAAGGCACGAAATGCAAAATAATTTGAACGTCACAAACGATTCATAATATGAACAGAATGGAGCATTACACCTGTCTTTTATATGACAGTTCGATTGAATTTTGAACATTTGTCACGATAATTGCAACTTTATACTCATTTGGAGCAATAAGAATCCATAAAAATGTATTGCTTACCTTAATATGACAGGAATACAGAAGCTCACTTTAAACTTGGATGTAAACACAAGCATTTTTTAATGGAAGTCACACCAGGGCAGCTTAAATAATAAACGAAAAAACACTTTTTACATCGCGGGAAACGTTATTTCACTATTCGAGATTTTATTACGTTATTAAATACCACAATAAATACGAGAATTCACGATCTCTTCGGAAAACATCCATCGAAAACTAAAGATGGCAGCCATTCTTCTGTACAAAACAAAGGTTCACATCCACGGACTCGCAAGCAATGAAGCCTCGAAACCAGATAACTTCCGGCGCTACCATCAGCCCGCCATTTTCAATCATTCGAAAATGTATTAGCTTTTTTTCGATAAATGTACAATAAGATTTAATTCAACACTTCGATTATATTACTTCACCACCGCAAGTGTATCGTCTTGACTTTCTTTTATGAAGTCGAAGAATATACTTATTTTTCGTCGCGTTAGATTTCAGATGTTAATATCATATGTTACTGGTAGCTGGCGCCTAAATCGAATCGTCAGTTTAGAATGACATCTGGTTTGAAATATATGAATAAACTTTCTACTGCCAACTTCAAGTAAAATAAGTAAGCATATACTTATTTTATGTTCGTCTCTTTTCCTTCGTCAAAAAAAGTAAATAAAAATTACAAAATTTATTACGTGTCGTTTATAATAGAACGTCGTTGTGTTAATAGATGAATTAACGTTTGATTATTTCGTTCAACTGTTTTTAAATGTCAGTTATACCTCAATATCTTAATGAAAGTCAATTGACATTTAAATAATTATTGACATAAACGTCAGTGAGAAAGTTGGTAGTATTTGTCAAGCTTGCATGCTATGAAAATTTTACGATCGCTATATTGCTTAGATTATTGATTTCTAAGTATTTGCTATATTTTAGAAAAATAGTACTTACCCATATTTCACAATTTTAATTTTAAAAATATTTTTAATTTAGTAATAGTGTAAATAGTATAAATACAGTGTCCCACGAAAGTTTTCTAATACTTACTGCAGGAAATTTTTATGATTATATGTATATTATACGAAATTTTCTGAAGTTTCGTTAATACTGTAACGAGACACAATTATATATTGTGATCATAACAGTAAAATTTGATAACATTTATTACAAACATACACTTAGTGAAAAATTAAAAGATCTGTTTCAAATTTTATCAGTATAATCACAATAATTGTGTCTTGTTACAGTGCTAATGAGATTTCAAAATACTTTGTAAAATATACATACATAAAAAGTTTGTAAGAGTGTTCAAATACTTTTATAAGCCACTGTAAATTGAAAGTAGACTAGGTTTATGGTATCGGTTGTACTAATTTAATAGTATTAATCTTTTATGTGTTCCTAAAAAAAATTGTTGAAGAATAAAAATTTATTTCTTAGATTAAAGGAATTGAGATAATCGTCCCTTTTTTTTAGTATCTGGAAATGGCAGACACTGATCCACAATTAAAAGAACTTTTATTCCCAGCAGAAGAGACTTTATTTGAACAATTTTTAAGGTTTGGATTATATATTAGTGCATTATACCAAATTATATGTCTATTGGCAATACTAGTGGTTTTTCAAAGGGGCCCTTCCGATGGTATAGCTGCTTTAAAGGTATTGCATATATGTTTTATGATTAATTTAATTGACTTACAGATATTCTCAAGTTATGAATTAATAACAGGATGATCCAAGCGACGTAGAGTGTTCAGAAAATAGTCCTCAAGTAACCCCAAGGAGACCTCATAGACCACGGAAACAAGAAAAAAAAAAAAGACGCTGAATTGCTTCTTTGCCTGTACAAAAAATACATTATTGAATCATTTTTATATTTCTTAGGAAAACTACATTTATATATTATTATTTGTGCAATTCTGATAAAGTATTGTATGCTAAATGTATCGATTACATTTTAACTATTTAAGAAATATTTAAAAATATGAATGAAATAAAATTGTTTTTACAAAAACATACTTTGTCAATTATTTCATATTTGTATAAATTATTATATATTATTATATCATATATCTTATTAATATAAATTTGTATTTATACTTTTAAGAAATTTTGATATTGTAAAAACAACGTGTTTAAATAATATTTTTGCGTGAATACATTTATTTATTATCCTAAAACTATTGTTACTGAAAAAAATACAGATTAAAAATAAGTCCCAAAAAGATGTAATCCGAATACATACAGGAAACGCTAATAGCTTATAAAATAATTTATAATTATACAGGATGATTCACATAACAAACCATAATTTCTTTTTTGCCGAAATTAGGACAAAATCTTAGAGGAAAAGGATGAACTACATATACACGAATGTTTTTTCACAAATGCAATAATAGATGTGCATTTTACTACACATCGCGGTATTTTTTAAAATAGAAACATTCATTTTTTATTATATACAACATAGATCGAATCGCTTACTTAACTCGCTCACCCTATTTAAAAAGTATTAGGATAACATGATCGAAAACTGATTAGTATAAAAAATATTTTAACTTTAATTTTGTAGAATTTATCATATCAAAATCAAAAATGATATAACGCAGTAAAGCTTATATTTATGCTTTTTTGTCTTTCATATGATAAATGCTATAAAAATAACTTTATATTTAATAACATACTTACATTTCACTTTTTTTCATATTAATACACATATCACATGCTATAATTGACTGTAACTGATTCTCAATGTTTTAAATATTTTACTGAATAAATGCTCTCTTTATCAAAATTTAAAATTTCGATTAAAAAATCGATCAAAACGAAGTGCGCAACCTACAGGCAACAAGTAACAACTCTATTTAAAGCGAGTGACGAAGAAGATATATCGTTGTATCTTATGCTTTAGCGTTATAGGTTATTCTATTTTTGCATTTGTTTAGATTTATACTTCTTAATTTTAGGAACGTAAATAATAGTAACAATAAAAGTATAAAAATGGTTTTCATAAACATAGTAATTATCAAGCTTTACTGGAATTAATTGGTTCTAACATTATGCTTTAACCCTAAAAATATGAAGAAGTAAATATGATCATATTTCCCAAATTATATCTTCCGCTTCATTAAGAGAGTAATACAAGATGTTGCATTCAACGGGAGTATTGTCACCACAAGACATTTTGGTAGAAGTTAGAAAATTTATTTCCGGAGCTGTTCGGCCGACCCATAGTACAAGCACGCTTGATGTAACACGAACAGCTTTGACTTTACTTCGAAATGTACCTGCCGCAAGAGATGCAGTACTTGAATATTTCTGCAATGTATTTTTCATTGCAGTTACCAAATATGTTCGTCAGCTAGAAGTAAGTTTAGTAATTGTGCAACGATTGCACAAAATGCATGATACAGTTAAAGATTTCTATTAAATTATATTTCATTTTTCTAGACAAATCAAAACTTAGCAATATGTGAGGAATCTATAATAGCAGAAATCCACAATGTTTTAAGTAGCTTTATTAATGGCAATCCAGAAGCATGGGCACCAATTATTTCAGCATGGTCACTAGAATTGTTAGGTATGCAATCATTAAATTGTTTGAAGTCAGATTGTTAGAAATAATGTTAATTTTATTACAGGTAAACTTTCTTCAGAATATGCAAAACGTGGAAACTTACCTGCAAATGCTGGAATTAATGATTTCCTTCAACAATGGATGTCTTGTTGTGCTACCCGTACTTTAATTGATATCACTGCTCAATGTCTTCAATGTCTTATGCATTCAGATACAGGATCTTGTATTAAAGCACTATTAGATACTAGTGTATTACATAGTCCTCATTTTGATTGGGTAGTAGCTCATGTTGGAAGTTGTTTCCCAAATACAGTTATTACCAGAGTGTTATCGTGTGGTTTAAAAGATTTTTGTGCAATGGACCATGAACATAATGTTAAAGATCCAAAATTGAATTCAGTAGTTGGAATTCTGGGTCATTTAGCCGGTAGTCACTTTCAAGATATTACAGCAGCTTTATTAGACTTATTCAAGGTAAAAACTGTTCTACATACTATAATGTTAACTAATGCTTCTCAAAATACATTTAATAATAATATTAGTAATAATAAATACAACAACAATAATACCTTCAGTGGAGTCTGCAGGAAGATGTAAATATCGATGAGGATACAAAGAATCAAAAATTGGCTACTGTTCCATTTCTTTTAAATCTGGCTTCTCTTTCACAAACTCTTTTAAAAGCAATAACTAGTGATGTATTGCAAACATGTAAGTAGATGTATGTAGATGTATCTAAGATAAAGTATAATTTATCTGTTTTATTGTAGTAAAGCCAGATATAATCCCGCAGTTAGCTTTATTTGCTTCAGACTGGTGCAAATACTTTGATAACCAACCTGAAGCCTTGATAGATCTAACTGTTCATCTGATATTAGGATGTGAACAAGGAGCATCTCAGCTAATAAATATTTTGCTAGATGCAAGTTTAAATACAAGTAATGTTGGGTATCATAGTGTTAATGCTGCTCAAAGCGTAAAAAGCGTATGTTCTGAGATACTAGAGTTGGTATTGCAAGAGATAGATCTACTTTTGAGAACGCATGGACCACAATCTGCAAATATTGCCTTACTAAATTCAGTCAAACAAGAATTTCCAGTAATATTACCATTACTTTTGAATCAAAATCCACTGCGAGTTCAAACAGCTATCAGGCTGCTATGTTTTCTTGGAAGTCAAAATCCTAATATGTTAATATCTGCAGCATCGTATATGTTAATCAAAGCTGTAACTACTTTCCATCTTGCCGCTCTGATTCGGCTTGTTTCTAATAACATTGTATTATTTTCCTCTAATAACTCTGAAACGGAAAATGTGTTAGCCAGCTACAGTTACTTTACACAAGTAGTTGAACAAGCACTTAGAGAAATAAATTACAAAAATGTTATAGAAAAACAAGAAACAAGACAACTCTTTCAAAATCTTACAATATTGCTGAAGTAAGTACATTAAGGTAGTTGTGTTATACTTTTTATACATTTGTATAACTTTGCTTTAATAGGTGGGAGAAGTATAACAAGGCAGTAGTACTCCGGTCAAAAATGATAACTCAAGCTATAAAATCCAATCTACACCAAATCTCCACTCTGTTGACAAAAACAACTGACTTCGATTTGGCAAATGATATTGCTAAAATGTTAGACTTATTTAGTATGCCTGACAAAGATAATTTTTCCCCAAATGTAGAACTCACTTTGAAATTAACGAGAGCTATGATACAGTATTTCTTTTTATGCATAATGGAAGATGGTAAGTATTTAGTTAGTTTCTTTTTTATCAAAAACTTATAAATAAAATTTCGATAAAGTTCTAAATTTTAGACATCACACGGAAACAACAGGGTGTGAAGATCGTTTGTCATTTATTAAAAGATTTAACTTTTTATTCACCATGTGCTCGAGTTTTAGCTCTAAGAGAAATTCTGGGACATAGTATCAATAATAATCCTGCAAAATATTTTGGTGCAAAAGAAAAATTTGAACCAAAGTTTGAGGAAACGTTACTTTTGCATCAAAACCACAAACAGGTAATGGTTTTATAAAATATTTAAAAAGTGCTATTGAAAATTATATGAATCTTATCCTACTTAGGTTACGAGTACGATGTTAGCTCAGAAACATTCTTCAGTGTTTCACGCTGGAGTAATTGGACATGGTCCTCGGAGACCGCCACCAGAAAATAATATCGATAAAGAAATTATTGCTCTCAATAAAATATTGCTGATTGATGTAATAAAGGTAAAATTTCCAAAAATATCATACAATTATTGGATAAAATTATTAAATAATTTATTTAATGCCTAAACTCAATAGGCATGTTGTAGTAATCGTGAATCGGAACGATATCCTGTGAACCTAGATGCTTTAACAATGGTCAGTTTATTGTTAGTTGAGCTAGTTTCACCTGATGTTATGTATAATGGATTACCATGGCCTGATGAAGAATTTACAAAGGTATCATATTAATAATTTTGAAGTATTATAATTGTAATGCTAACAGTTGACTTTAATATAATGTTTCAATTGCTATATTAGGTTACTATAGAAAGAGATTTGCAAATCCATCGGACATTCAAGGATGTCCCATTATTATGGACATTATTAGAACTGACAGCTTGGTACAGACCAGCCTTAGCTTACTGCTCAGTTCTATTGAGAGGTATTGCTGCTACAGTTATGGCTAACTGGAATATAGAAGAAGGTATTTTACTCGTGAGTGTTATGGCACTTGGTCAGTTATTACCACCTCCATTAGCAAGTATAAGGGATGTTCTGCCAGTTTTAGAACCACATCAGGTAGGTTTCTATGATTAAATAATAACCTCATACTCATACATAATATTTGAAATCAAAATAAAACATATCTTATTGTAGATAAATACTATAATGAAAGAATGTGTATGGGCTTACATGCGTGAAAATGTTCCATCACCTGCTCTTTTTACACGTAGCGAAGGAGCTAACATAGCTTGGCGAGATACGGACACTTCTACTCCAAATTCACGGTTTACAGAAACACTTCGTTTAGTTTTGTTATCCAATATTCATACATTGGGTCCACTTTATGCTGCTCTTTTCTTACAATAAAAATAAATAGTTAAATTTTCTACCATATGTACATATTTTTATGAATAAAATGATATAAATCTAAGAAATTAATGTTATATTAAGAAGATATTTAGAATAAGTATTAACACATCCTTTAAATTTACATTTTTGTAAAAAATATTTCTAGATTATTTTATTAAATTACATTTGTAGAACAACTTCTCAATTAATATTGCATTAATATAGTTTGTATTTATTTAAAATGATATTGTGGATTAATGTCTAAACATTGGGTTCGCCATTCACTATCCTCGAAGTGTATAACAATAAATACATTTTTAGTCATGTTTTTATAACAACTCTATGTATAAAATAAAAGGTACCATTCGTATTATATAAAATAGGAATTTTTTAAGTTTACTAATATTTGAATACAACTAAATAATATACAGTATAATACGATATACAAATACAATGCAGATAACTTATAAATAATTTTCTCCAATTTCATCTAATTATGTCGAATGAATATTACTTTCATTCACTTAAATGTAGTTCGCTACTTTCAAATGCTAGTAAAAAGAGAAATTAATACAGGTCAGACTAAAAAGGAAAACAAAACAAATAATAAATTTTAATTTTTATAAAAGCATATTCACCTAAATACATACAAGAAAGAAATGTTACTTTGCTTTGTATCATTATTAATATAGGAATGATGATATCTATGATGAGCGAACACTGTACGAATTAATTGGTTGTACGAATACCCTAGGTGGGTGTCTCGTCCTGACGAAATGATTATACATTATGCAATGATTCGATTCACATAAACGTCACGATCTTAATCGCGCGCTTTGAGAGAGTCTTTTACATAACCCCGTTTTATTCGGAGCATAAAACACTAGTAAAAAATGCTGAAAATATTTAATCACTTTCTTCCTATGTACACTGCTCGTTGTTTGGAAGATATAACATCTTGTGTGTAAATCCAGAACATTCAAACTACACCGAATGCCTGTATTTACATTCGAGCATTTTACATTTTACACGTTCGAGTGCAAACTTCTACGCTTTGTCAACGTGTTACATTATTCAAAATTCCATTTGATATAGATTGACACAGTGTAGAATCACTATTTATGTTTCACATATAAAAGGAGGTATTATTTTTCAGGATGTACAAATAAACAATATTAATTGCAAAATCTATAGATGGTAATCGCGAAACTGATACATGCTTGCGAGCAACTGATACTTAATTGAATATTTTTGAGTATGCTACAATCATACGTAAAAAATAAAAGAAAAAACTATTACGTAATATGTACGTATATTTATATATGTGATCTTCTCAACGGCAAACAAAGAATAAAAATGTGTGATTTGATTCATATTGAAGACCTTCCATTACTCTATGAAGTAATTAACAGTATTTGACATCAAATGGACTTACTTTACAATAAATTATTATTCAGTTCTTCAGAATTAAAAAAGTTCACTTTTAAAGTCTATGTAAATTGAGTTTAGAAAAGTAGTGTACTCATGCCACCCATTTCACTTTGTTCTTTAACGAAGATCTCGAAGTACTGGTATATGATTGTGACGGCGAGTAAAATACCAGTACCTGAACCGATTGCACCAAGGAAATCAGCCAGTACAGACAGAGCACCGATACACAATCCACCAAATGCCGCCGCGGTCGGAATATATCTATTCAATTCATGAATCATAGAATTGTCTCTATGGCCTCTCATTACCATCTGTTGTTCTTTTAATTGTTTTGCGACCTGTAGAATAATTTTAGGTTCGATTAAAATACAATATCTATTAAAAACATAAAGAATGAAAATAATATAATAAATTCTTACGGCTTTTGCTGAGCTGCCAGAAACCTCGATCCACGTTTTCGAAAAGAAAGCACAAGAACCAAGCATAAAGAGAATATAAAGAATAGCATGAATGGGATCCTGAAGTATATGTCCCACAGATTCTGGTGGTGATAAATAATAACATAATCCTCCAACGGGGTAAGATCGCGCTGGACCACCACCGCCAATGTCGGACCATACTCCCAACAAATTCACGATAATATTTCCTTGAAATTTGACTGCCAACATTTGTGAAATAACATATAAATTTGACACCAATGCAGATTGGAGAATGATAGGAATATTGCTTGTATAAAACAATTTAATAGGGTAACTGCTGTATTGTCCTCTGTATCTGGCAGATTTAATTGGCAAGTCAACACGGAATCCCTAGAAATAAATACATAATTAGAATTTTAATTAATATTTTTTCAAATTAAAAATAATTTTATTTTATTACCTGGAAGTAAATTACAATAGCAAATACTAGGATTGTAGCAAGTAAGTTCATAAGATTAGGAAGGTTTTGTCTGTAGAACGCCTCGCGGAGAGCTCGAACTTTGTCTTGTCTTGTAGCAAGTAAATGAAACAATGCGATTACTGCGCCCTCGAATTCTGTGCCACGTCCTAATGACAATGAAATAAAGACGGTGTCATAGGTACAATATTCAGGAATATCAATAGAAAAATGAAAATAAGATCATACCAGTATTAACAGTAGCTGGAGAAAATGCTTTCCATACAATTGTTTCACAAATATTTGTAGCAATAAAAAGAGAGATTCCACTTCCTAATCCATACCCTTTTTGGAGCAATTCATCCAATAATAATACGATCAATCCAGCAACGAATAATTGAATAATAATTAATAAACAAACACCAGCTCCAATTTCTGTTGGATCACCATACATTCCAGTCATTACATATACAATAGCTTGACCAACAGTGATAACCATTCCAAATACTGCAAAAAGTAAAAATTAGATTGCATGTTACAACTTAAAGGCATACAATATTTTTGAAGGTGCATTGTGCTTTTCTTACATTTTTGAGCACCATTAAAGAGAGCTCTATCTTTTGGAGTATCACCAACTTCAATTATTTTCGTACCACTCAATAGTTGCATAATCAGACCAGATGTAACAATGGGAGAGATTCCCAACTCCATAAGAGTTCCTCTATTTGATGCAAGTATAACTCGAATCCAATAGAAGGGATCTGCACTGTCCGAAGACATAATTCCAAATAGAGGAATCTGGGAAGACAGAAAATGTTTTGTTAAACACAAAAATTTCATTGAATAGACACAGTGCTTATTACAAAGTAACTCTTACCTGACAACATACTAAGAAAATGAATAAGGTAATCGCAGTCCATAGTACCTTCTCTCGAAATTGAATCTGTAAAAATGTTTGATCTCTTAGATTACTGTTTAAAGCATAAAGAACATTTAAAACATTTAAAAGAAAACATTTAAATGAAGCTGAATTTGATTAATACATCAATAGAGAAACATTTTTAAAAGATCATAAATAAGATTAATTTTAAACGACTGGAATACACTACATAATGTAGTACAAAAATAAATTGACATAGACTTACTTTACGTTCCGGCTTCTCTATTTCCGGAAGTATACTGCAAAACGGCTTTATCACCTCTAGAAATTTGACTGAAAAACATACGGTGGAAAGTTAATTCTCACGTTAACAAAATACTGAACTAGAAACTGAAATACTAAAAGTTCAACGAAGCGAACAATATGTTGTACGAAAAACGAAATTAAGAGGTTACGGTTATCGTTAATCACAGCGACTGTAATCCTGAATAAAAGATTTTCTGAATTTCTGACTGGGAACAGTGTACTTACATCCCATTTTGAATCCGAGGTGTAACTATTCTAAAGGGTCACGATGCTACGACGCTTTCCACTTACTCTATAATCAACAATGCCGCGAAGACACTAGATTAAAGTAAGAATCCGAGCAAACTCGGCTGCGTATGCTCGATTGGCAAAGCGTAGCGAGTCGTGGCTCCCTTCGTCGACACGTATCAATATGCTATTGTCACGTGATCTGATGATGTTGGCCGGCACGAGTTAGAAATTCTTGGAAATGATGTTAGATGGCGCTACAATTATGTTAAATGTGCACGTGCGCATTGTCAAATGTTCTTTTTTAAATTCGTTTGATGTAACATGTTCCTTGTATACTTCTTAGATGCAAACTAGTAAATAATTTTTCGATATACGTATGACATCAATACAGGTATAGAAAATAAATTAAGAATCATGAAACTTTGACAAATATTTTTGTTACAGTTCATGTATAAGATACGTACACAAGGTGATATAATATAGAAATAAATGTTATACAAAAATTATTTTTTAACATAGTGCATTCTCTCATCTAAAAGTTGTATAACTTTGTCTTATTATATATTTTTAAACTTTCATCGGAGATTTTTAAAGTTTGTCTTCAAGATATTCATAGCAGAGCAACAAGAAAGAATCTTCAAAAAGATAACGTCAAACTGTAATCTTTACAGAATTGAATTCTCGTTGATGAACAACTCTTGAGTTTTAATGTCATAAAGCCTGGTATTCTGTTTATTAAAGTACCTAGATAAAAATAGCCTGTCAAAACTTCAATATTTTGAAATTATATTTCAAAATTCAATATTTTGAAAATTTGAGATTAGTCTAAAAAAATTTATAAGAAAGATAAATTATTAGAAATTTATAAACATAATTTTGAAAAAATATATAACTATTTATCGAAATACTGTTGTCATACGGATTTCAGCTTACAATTACAAAACAAGATATAATTTAAACATAAATTTCATATAAAAATTATTTTCTGATATATATCGTACGGAATACAAATTAAATCAACAAAGAATGTACTAAAACTTAAATATTTCAAATGTTAAGTTAGTTTAGAAAAATTATTAGAAAAGATAAATAATCAGTAAGTCTATAGATATAATTTTGAAAAAGTCTAAAGTTATTTGTCAAAATATCGTTATCGTTTAAATTTTAACTTGTAATCACAAGACAATTTATATTGACTTACATAAATTTTCCATTAGGAGACAAAGCGTAAGAACTGCGAGTTACACAGTTTATTGTCGAGTGTTACATAAATATTTATCGTAATAACAAAGACAACGAATTTGCATGCGCAATTTGCAAATTATAATGTATGACAGACATTTTCAAAATCGACAATAAAATTTTTAAAAAGATTTAAGTTACAAATTGCAGAATGCGCATTTTAGTATAAAAAATCGTTCTTGCTGTAGAACTATTTTTATATCTTTAGATAAATAATCTTCGATTTATATTTGTACTTGTACACTTGTACCAACAAATTTATGTTTCTGAAGAAGGAATATATTTATTCAAGATACTATAATTCAAACTTTATTTCTGGTTTAACCGAGGATCATGTATATATTTCTAAGGGAACATTACCTAATTTCTTTGAAGTGACATTATTGTAGAAAACTACTCATAATTGTCATTTACGACGAAAATAAATAATAATAATAGTAATAATAAATAATCAGCCAAATTTATCTTTATATAAATATAGGTTATCCTAGCATCAGACATAACAGCAATATTGATTTTATTAGCAGTTTATGCTATTGTCTACAAATATGTACATTTTAAATAATTTGCTATCAGCGAGAAGTGAATGGGGAAATACTATATAAGGAGCAAGCAAGATAACTGTCGGAATTATTCCCACATTTTTCCTTGGAAAGTGTTTTACAAGAATTGTCAGTTTTCGTCTATCTTTTTGAACATATTGGCATTGCCTCGTATACAATGCAAAATATTGCTGGTACAGTTTTACTTCTCGGACTATATCTTGGCTTCTTCGTTCATGGCGGGTAAGTGAAAGGATTCTCCTGAAACTCATAGAATGTCAGTCATTTGCGCACAAAGATTATAAATATAAACAAATGATTTTTTTATTGATCTTTAATCAAGTATTTGCTTTTAAGTATCAAAGAAAATATGAACTCTATCTAAACTAATATTATAAAGAGAAAAGGTTTGTGTGTAGGATGTGTGTATAATTTCAGAAACTATTCAACCGATTTGGATAATTCGTTCACAGTTGAAAAGTACATTTCCTCCAAATGAACACAGATTACATTTCATTACGCTTACTCCTTCGGGCTTCAAGAACCGAACAATGAGCATAAATGAGACCCAAGTCTGATTAACGTAACTTTGTTTCGAATACTATTTACTATATTGATTCCTATTACGAATAAATGACAGGGATTTTAGAATCGCGAAGTTAAACTCATATTAGTTCTTAGTTATGCGTGGACGAAATCTAGGTAACAACTAAGTATATATATATATATATATATATATATATATATAAAATACGAAAATTATAAGAGCCGCGTGAATAAAAATATTCTCTTATATTACGAACTGTATTATAAATGTGAAAACTTCCGATAGTTCGTGAGAATTATTGTTCCGTATTATTTGAAATAATTGCCTTTTTTTTTTGTTATTCGTAGAGAAACTCATGGAAAAAGAGAAAATAACCATGGACTAGTTATTGAACCAATAGTTGGCAGGTTTCAACATAGTGAAGGTCCTTTATGGAATCATCATTCACAAAAACTTTCTTTTGTTGATATTGAAGCACAAAAAATATGTAGGTTTGACCCTGTAACAAAAGATCTTTCCTGCATATTCATAGGTAATCATTAATATTGTATATCTAGAGTCTGTAAAAAGAAAACAATTTCATTTTCATAAATTAATATTGATTTCTGAATTAATGATTAGAAAATGGACCAGTTGGATTTGCTATTCCTATTAGAGGA
Source organism: Bombus flavifrons (assembly GCF_040668555.2). Taxonomy (NCBI): domain Eukaryota; kingdom Metazoa; phylum Arthropoda; class Insecta; order Hymenoptera; family Apidae; genus Bombus; species Bombus flavifrons. The sequence goes on along the minus strand of NC_138457.1, from coordinate 4,820,313 downwards.
GAACCTAATAAGTTTGTAGCTGGTAGTGGTACAAATTTCATCCTAGCTACATTGGATAGTCATAAAAATACTACAGAATCACTTCCTGAAATACTTGCTGTTGTTGATACAGATCGCAATGGTACTAGGTGGAATGATGGAAAGGCAGATTCTTCAGGAAGATTCTGGGGTGGTTAGTTGAAAAATATCAGTCTAATAGATAAAAATAATAACTTAAGCATACTACATGTTTCATTTACATTTCTATAGGAACAATAGGACCAGAAGTAAATGAAGTTGTTGTTCCTAATCAAGCATCTTTCTATCGTATTAAGTCTGATCTCAAACCAGAAAAGGAATTATCTCCTGTTACTAACAGTAATGGATTAGCTTGGAATCTGCAGGATGATACATTGTACTATATTGATACTCCTACGCTTCAAATAGCTGCATTTGATTTTGAGCCCATCAATGGAACTATATGTATGAAACTTTTGAAAAACATTAAATATAAAGTACAAAACTCATGTTGAATTAAATTTGTAATAAATATAATTCATTTCAGCTAATAAAAGGATTGTATTTGATCTGAAAAAAAATAATGTTTCTGGAATACCTGATGGTATGACTATAGACATAAGTGGAAATCTTTGGATAGCTTTATATGATGGAGGTGCTGTAAGTATTGTTGTAAGAGTTTTATATATAATTAACGATATGTTTATGAAATAAATGTAATATAAAACAATAATATGAAAAACATATATTATATAATAGGTGGTCAATGTTAATCCTCACACTGGCAAAGTAATACGTTTTGTGAAACTTCCTGTTCCAAAAGTAACTAGTTGCACATTTGGAGGGCCTTTGTTAGATACTTTATTTGTAACAACATCTAGCCGTGGTTTAAGCAAAGAGGAACTTGAAAAACAACCACATGCTGGTTATGTTTTTGCTGTAAAAGGCTTAGGAGTACATGGCCTTCCTACAAATTCATTCAAAGCATAATAATTTTTAATAATGAATATTCTTATGCACTTTATAATCATTCTGCACAAACAATATTAAAAAAAAAAAAAAAAAAGAAACATTAAAGAAACAATAAAGATAATTAAGTAAAACTTCTGCATTCTTTTATTTTTTAAATTTTAGGAACAGTAATAAAATGATTAACCTAGTATTAAAAACACATCATCACTATTAACAATTCCGTAAATTAGTTACATTATATTGGATAAGTGTAATATAATTACATTATGTTGCACAATCAATTTTTATATCTTTTTATCAAATATCACTTAATATTTTCGTTTTTTAACTTGTTCACTTTATAATAAAATGATAACCTTATCATATTTGTGTTGTAATGGATCATTGTACGTATATACTATTAAATGATATTAGTAAACTACTGTTATTTGCTATCTACTAGCTACGATTATTAAAGTACTAGATACTGTTATCAAAGTTCGTAAGCCATGACATATAATGAAGAACTCTCGCGTAGCATCTCTATTCTTTAAAAATAATTCAATCTGACAAATTATGAAGTTTAGAGTTTACTGAAAGATTAAGTAATTTTTACATTCTGTATTTTGTACTTTTTGTGTTCTAAAAGCATTTGTTACTATATAAATTATACGTGTGTATAATAACTAGTAACTAACAGTAAACTATTAAATCAGACAAATGTCAGAAGTAATTGTCGAACCACTCGTTGGACCATACAGTCTCGGCGAAGGTCCTCATTGGGATTGTGCTTCTCAAAAATTATATTTCGTTGATATATTTGCCCAAAAAGTACTCAGATTTGACCCTGTAACAGGTACTGTTACATCTGTTTTGGTAGGTAAGTAATTAAGAATTTTGTATTACGTAATTTGGTATTTATAATCTGTTTTATAAATATATTTTTATCATTATATTAGAAAATGGACCAGTTGGATTTGTTATTCCTGTTAAAGGTAGCACCAACAAATTTGTTGTTGGATCTGGTATAGATATAATGCTACTTTCTTGGAATAGTGAAAAAGATCTTGCAAAATGTATACCTCAAACATTGACTACTGCAGATGGTAAGAGGGCAGAGATCAGATGGAATGATGGAAAAGTAGATTCTTCTGGAAGATTATGGGCTGGTTGGTTAAAAATATAAATTATTTTATATGAAAGTATATTACTCACATAGTATAAATTCTTACATATAGTATAAATTCTTACGTAATTTATTCTTCTTCTTAGGAACAATGGGTTTTGAAAAGGATGGAGATATTCCATTTGATGCGGGATCTTTTTATTCTATGGGTGATGATCTTTTATTGAAAAAACAAATATCTCCGGTATCCATAAGTAATGGATTAGCTTGGAATCCTGATAATGATATATTTTATTATATTGATTCATTTACGTATCAGGTTGTGGCATATGATTACAATTGTCAGACAGGAACCATATGTAAGAAATTTACAACGTATTTGGTATACATTCTGTGTTATGTTAATCAAAATTTACACTTTTAAATCTTAAATTTTATAGCAAATAAGAAGATTGTTTTTGATCTTAAAAAAAATAATATTCCTGGATTGCCAGATGGTATGACTATAGATACGGATGGAAACCTTTGGGTTGCTGTGTTTAACGGAGGTTGTGTGAGTGTTACTACATTCCTATGGCGATTCATAATTATTATAAAATACATTGTAGAGGAAATAATTGACATTTATTTTCTGAGAAGAGAATATGTTTAATGTTTAGGTTCTCAATATTAATCCGAGAACGGGCGAATTGTTGCGTTTTGTTAAGATTGAAGGTGCCAACAACATAACAAGTGTTGCTTTTGGTGGTCCTAATTTGGATATCTTATATGTAACAACAGCGACTGTGCAATTAAACGAAAATCAGTTAAAAGAGCAACCATATGCTGGTTACTTATTTGCCATCTATGGTTTGGGTGTTCGCGGTTTTCCTGCAAATTCAGTTAAACTACCAAATAAATTAACATAGATGTACATATAAATATTTAAAATATTGTATAAATATATAAAACATTTTTTTAATATTAAATTACTAGCATAATGAATTTGTAGATTATATATATATATATAAAAGTTACATTTTTAATAGTTTTTGCAAAGAAACAAACTATAAGTTAGAAAAGGATTATTTTGAGTTTCTTATTTGAAATAAACAGTACTCTATATATGTACATATATACTGTTTTTTAATAAAAAAGATGTCTATAAATTATTCATTAAAAATGTACAAGTGTTTTGCTAATGTTTAATTATACTTGCCTATCCTTTTTTTTTACGTACAAAGAAAATTGTATTGATTACTGAATTTATAGAGTAGAAAAATAATATATCATTTTATTAATATGCAAGAACGTTTCCTTGGAATTATAGTGAAATTATATTCGTTATTGTGTTGCTATTTCAATCTTTACGAGAACTTTGTGAAAAGTAGTGATATTCAAGCATTGTCATCCTGAGGCTTGTCATCCTAACTAGTGAAAAATTAAACTTTCACTACTTTTTTCTTGAGATACAGATAGCCTCTTAGATATATGTATAATTTATGGAAAAATTCCATGTCAATTATTTTCATACTTTAGAATACATCTATTATTATCTATTTTCACGTGTGATAATTAAACCGTTCATATAGAATGATTCCATTAGGCACAGAAGTGAGAAGGCTAGCGAACGAAGGCTATTTCAGTCGTTCTTGATGGAAATAAAACTGTACACTGCAAAAACGTTAGAAAATATTATTTGCATGACTATGTACCTTATCATTTATATACCACGACCATTGTAAATTGCGGATGACAAATTGCATTCAGTATGAACAATACATCAATGAACGAAATTGAAGAATGGGATGAAAAAAAAAAATTATGAAGAAAAGGATGAAATACTAAAAATGTTTTCATAGCGACGATTTAATCGTCTAATGTTATAATTTCAACACTATCATTAGTGGATTTCTCTCCTTTCTTGCTAGAAACATTACTCGACTTTCCTCTTGGTAAGTCATATATATTCTTGCAGTCTGATGGCCTCAAAGATTCTGACACTTTTTGCTGAACTACACTAACTCCCGAAGACAAATTTTTCGCGTATTCCATAGTCGTCTTTATTTGCTGAGGTTTTTGTTGAGGTATAATTTCTAAATGCGAATGCTGTTTCAATTGGGAAAGCATCGAGAAAGCTTCTACGGAATTTCCTTGAGAATACGAACTCGGCAAAGAACTAGAAATATCCATTGATGCTGGTTTCGTTTTCGTAGAGGACTTCTTGTATTGTGAATATTTTGTACTTGGACTTTTCAAGCTAGCTTGAGGATTTACCGGACTTACAGAGATTCCACTCAATTCTGGTGGTATGTAAGGGGATTGCGTCATTGTCGAGTTCCCAGGCATCGCACTCAATATATTCGATAAGTTACTCGGCAACGCAGACATTGTTTTAGCTGGTTTTGTTTTTCTAACTACATTTTGTACATTCATCTGCGAATACGATCTTTGTGAATTTTTCTTTGACAATAATTTATGTTGTAATGAAGTTCCTGAGTGCGAAGTTGGTACATTCATAGATAGTGTTTGTTTCATTCCAATCGACGGACTTAGTACTGTGTGTACAACTTGAGGAATCACAGATGGATTTGTTGTGGCACTACTTTTCAGAGGAGAATGCGATAAGGAAGGATTGTGCGCTGGTTGAGGCTCTGTCAATGACTTTGACACTCGAATTTGAGGAGCGCTTATTTGTTTTGGTGGGCTAGTCTTAACGTGCGTTTGTATAATGGATGGCTTCAACAGAGACACTTGCGTAGTTGGTGGTTGTAAGATAGGCTTCGATGGTTGTGATATTTGTAGAGATTTTGGAAGTTGAACTGGTAGAGAGTCATTTTGTGGACTCTGTTTCGATGGTTTACTTTTAGGTGGTACTGTATTTACTGGGGTTATTGATATACTAGGTCTATCTTTAGTTATTGACACAGTGGTGGTAGTTTTTGTCGTGGCTGCTTGTTCATACATAGGCGTGGAACGCACTGTTGTTGCCGTAGAATTACTTAGACTTAGTAATTGTTGCACAGTCAAATTGTTTAAGTTACTCAAATTGCTCATGGTAGGAGCAACATTCATACTAGAACTGGAGGTACTCATTGTAGGTACACTGCTAATATTAGGTGCAGTGGCAATAGTATTACTTAATCCACTGGTTAAATTTGACAAAGAGGTAAGATTATTCTGATACTGTCTCAGAATATCCTGATAATTGCCTATTTGATTTAAGTAATTCATTGCCGATAAAGGATCCATCATACTGTTGCCTAAGCCGCTTGTTAATAAAGCGGACAACATATTTGGGTCAACTAATGGATGCATAAAATAGGGATTCATCAAGGAACGATTTCCTGATGCCCCCATATAGTTAGCGAAAGTAGGTTTCGCGTTGAATTGATTCATTGTATTACTACTTTGCTGCATGGCTTGTAGATATTTATTTACATTGGGTGGACGTCCTCTTGGTCGACCAGTGGATGTTAGATTTCGATATGGTTTTCGATTTTGGGAAGATTGTGGCGACGTAGAAGTCACTTGCGGTTGGGACGCGACTACCTGTACATATCGAAAATAAAAATTATATTAATATTGACATATTTGTACTGTGCGTTACTGGAAAGAATACTAGCGGGACGACACAGGGGCAAGGAGTATAGTATCTGTATCGTTCACCGTCACGTATTGTTATATTTGTTGTAGTGGGATACATGATATCTGGATACATGATACCTAATGCGTCATTACGCGTGCTTATCTTTATGATTATATCGAATTCTTTCCAACAACGCTTTATGATTGATAACACGAAACAATATAAAAGCATAAAATTTACAGGAGTTGGAGATGTTGCTTGAGGCTGTGTCTGATTCTCTGTAGGTGGTTTGTCAAGGCTGGAGAAGAATTTGTTTAAAACCGTCCGATTGTAATTATAATCATTACAATACTTTGTAGCAGTTTCCAAAACATTTCCTTCCAAATTCTATTAAAACAGATATAAGATATCAAATGAAATAATTATGTACTAACGATTACAATATATGTTCTATTCAAAATCTTCACTTACTTTATTGCCGATATACGTTTTATATGTATCCACCAACAAAGAAGCAAGTGTTTGTATAGTTTGCTCCTTAGTTTGAAAACTTTTTAAAGCTCTCTGATAAACCCAATATGTGTCAAGAAGTACTTGAGTTCTAGCATCTGCATTTGTGTTAGATGCAAGATCAGAGGTACTTGTTCCCATTAATTGCATCTTAGTTCTAAGAGATTGTAAACAAAGAGTCAATGCTTGACGAGATAACTGCTCTCTTTCCGAATCACGTAAATATTTTCTAGAAAAATGAACCAATTTTATGAATTGAAACGTTAAACAATTTCGCTGGAAAAAGTGTTGTTGATAAATGCGTGTATAGAAGGTAAGATATATATTTTATCTAAAATGTACTTGTCTGATTCTGGAATTTTCCCAAGTTGCATGCTCAATTGCATTAACATTCGACCATCGTTTGTCTCTTTCAGTACTTGCATTAATAACGTTACGGAACGGGACATATGAAATGCGAAACTTCCTGGTCTATCAACTTCTCTATTTGGTATGTGCCAAACGCCCTGGAAAAGATAAGTGACAATTATCCCATTACGAAAAAAATAAGTTAACAATTACATCTGATAAAATAGCACAGTTATGGAAGGAAATGTTAAATAAATATATGCTTCGTTATTTTCTTGCTTACAATCCATATTGTTCTCATTTAGGTAACATCTCTTTTTGCTTGAAAAAAAGAAGATGAAGAAATGTTTGTTCTGTTGCAATCTGTTTGCTATAATCTCATTTTGTTTGTTGCTGTACAGTGTCAGGTAAAAACTTAATAATTTATTTAAAAATTGATATAATGAAGTCACAACTTTGATCAGGAGCCAAAATTTATGTTCCGAGATAGAAAAAATTAATTTACGACATTTGGAGGAATATGAGGAGTTCGAGTCTCATTAAACATTGATGGCAATTTAGAATTATCTCTTCTTGTTCTTTCCCGAAAATATAATCTTTAATAACTGCGTTATATCAAGTCTTAAGTTAATTTACGTCTTGTAATCTTATATAAGATTAATTTTTTTATTAATATGAACGAAAGTTAAATGTAATGAAAGTTGAAAGAAATATGAATGTAAGCGAAAATACTACATATTAATTCACAAATAACTTTTGCAATCTAGAATGTAATATGATGTAGACATGAACGGCTCTATGTATGGCTAAATTACTGATGTTACTACTTAACGCTTTAATTTACTATTTTGTTATATCGGTCTTGTCAATTATGTAGGTTACAAAAAATTTAAACGCAATTTGTTGCTGTAGTAAAACTTTTTTAAGGTCTGCCAATGTTTCGAAAAAGATTATAATAGACACAGATGCCGGGGCAGATGATGCAGTAGCTATATTTTTGACTCTTAAGTCCGAAAATAATGTTTTGGCAATTACTTGTTCTTATGGAAATACATATATGGAAAATGTAGTTATTAATGTACTTAAGATTTTAACTGTCGCCAACAGAAGTGACGTAAGTATATCATAAATTTTACTTAAACTAAACATTCTATATTGCAATATCTTCCAGATACCTGTGTATAGAGGAGCACATAAAGCATTAATAAATGGATATAATGAATATAATAAAGATAATTACTTTGGCTCTGATGGTCTAGGAGACTTTAATTTTGTGGAAGAGATCACTGCTAAAGTTGATGAGAGTAAACATGCAGCTATAGCTCTCATAGACTTAGTAAAACAATATCCATGTGAATAATTAATTATTATCAAATTATTTAGTGCAATAAATTCAAGTTAATTTAGGACTTTATATTTAATTATATTTATTACGATTTATAGATCAAATAACTTTATTAAGTATTGGTCCATCAACAAATGTTGCTACGGCAATTGCATTGGAACCACTATTTTTAACGTATTTAAAAAATCACATTGTACTAGGTTCCAGTGTTAGCGGAGTTGGTAATATTTCACCTAATATTGAATTCAATTTTTATCAAGATCCAGAAGGTAATTATATGATACTGAATAAGAACACTATAAGTGTTTTATTTCCATGGGAGACAGCAATCAACAGTTACATAACCATGGTAATTATTTTAAAATAAAATAATATAATATAATATTAATATTAATTTATATTTTAAAAAATGATATAAAATATCAGTGACTTTTGAGCAGGATTGGCGTATAAATGTATTGGGAAAGATAAATTCTTCTATTGTGAATTTCTTAAACAAAGCGGAGAGGAAAAGTTTAACAAAGTCCAATTCGTGGAGTATTTCAGATGGAATGGCTGCTGCAATTATGCTACAGCCACAACTTGTAACAAGATCTATAATAACAAATGTGAGTCCTGTAATCGATGGACTCGCAAGGGGCTCGATACTTGTAGATTATACTAATCTAACTGGCAGGCCAAAAAATGCAAAAATTATACAAGCGATTGATACAGATGGTTTCCAACAACTGTTATTGGACAAATTTTCTTAAATACACATATTTTGCATGTAAATACTTAAAGAAGGATAAATATTATATTAAAGATATTATACTATTATAATACTATACTATGCTATAAATATTAAAAATATTATACTATTACACTAAAAGAAGTATAATAAAAAATACTTACATTGAAAAAATTAGTGCTTTTTCTATCAGCAAATAGTCCTTGAAATCTTTCCTCTTGATAAAATTGACAATTATAACTGTCCAACAAAAGATTCCTGCATTTTATTATGTCCTTAGCAGTCTTATTGTTGAAGAAGAAATGCGATAGTCTGTAAAACGATTTGTAATGCTCCGAAAATCTTAAGATGCATTGTTCTAAACCAGCTAAACAATATGTTATTAGAGTTGCAACTTCTTCTTCAGTCATATTTTCTTCTTTTTGTACAAAAACCGAGTCCTCTTTCTTTTTCTCACTTTCACTTTCACCAGAGTCGCTCTCGGTGTCACTTGAACTATCGCTATCAGAACTATCATCACTACTGCTTGATTCATCGCTGCTACTAGAGCTAGAATTATTCGTTTCTGTCGTTGTCGTAGTTGTTTGTGTAGTTGTTGTACTTTCTTGCGAACCTCTCCTACTTAAAGTTAGCTCTTCCTTCGTAGTACCTGCAAGTTTCTTTTTATCGGGAGGTTTATCTTTCATTTCTTTATTACCTAATTGTAGATCTTCGTTTTGTAACCACTTCCCTTCAAACTTTCTCGTATCTTCATCTTCAGGCGAAGATTGTCGTGTTTCCTGACTAATCTCCATCGCTTGTTTCATAAGAGCGTCCATTAAATCTTGAACATTTTCCGATTTTCCGTCACTTTCAAATACAGTGCCAATTTTTAAAGATGTTAATGAACCTTTCTTATTGTCTTCTGATTTTACATTCACCTTTGTCTTTTCAATAGTTTTCTTCACTTTCTTTCTTTGTGATTTTGATTCATTACTTTCATCGCTCGATAATACCATAATCTCATCGTTCTTTTCTTTTTGTGAAACCATATCACAAACTTTTGTGATTACGTCATCTATTAAAGCTACAACGTCTTGCATTAATTGCAAATGAGATACGTTACCTAATTTTATCCTCTTTGCATTATCTTGTGATAATTCTGCGAGAGATCTTTTACGTGTTTCTGTCTTCCCTTGTTCAATACGTTGACTCGTTCCAAATCCTTTATTTGTTCTGTCTATGATTTCAATCTCCTCAATGCTATTTGAACGTCGACCGATTGTAACAATATTTCTGTCTCCTTCAGCTGTAAATTCTACTTCTCCTCCAGCATTTTTATTACTTGTAAAAAGATTTTCCTCTTTAACCTTCTCGTTTAGTTTTGAAGTATACTTCATGAAGGGCCCTTTGGCACATTTCTCAAGATGAAATTGGAGCAATTGTCCTAAAGACTTCTTTAGAGGCTTCCCCTCATGCTGTTCAAGATATTTTAATATGCTCGCATGAATTCGATAGTGTACTTCTAATGCTTCAACTGAAAAATGCTGTGGACATTTATGACTTATTCTACGTGGGTATTGTGCATTATTGTGATATAATAATTCACTAGCCTGCAATTAAATATAAACAAATTAGAATATATATCACCTATGTCCAATGTAAATGGTATACAGATTTACAAATACCTTCGCGTAATGTTCCAAATATACAGGAGGTTCTTGGTTTTTCTTTTCGGCTATCTTTCCGAGCATATATTGATACAGCCATCTTTCATCATGCGGTATTGTTCCATCTTTAGTACCAATAAATAAACGAGCACATGCTTGAAAACACTGATAAGCGATTTCCAACATTTCTTCTTTTCTAGTTTCTAAGATTTCAAATCGTTCCATACTTAACGTGTCTGTTTCTTGTTTTAGTAATCGTGAACAAAATGAATGAACAACATATGCGAATGTCCCGTATTCAGTCCAAATAATATGATTACAAGAATCCAATTCGACAGCATGTCGATAACTGGATTGGGTTAATTTCGCTTTTGCTAAAAGTGAGTCTTCGTTTCTAAACACAAAATAAACAATCATTATTATTAACTTGTGTTATATCATATTAATAAAAAAGTTTGAAGTACTACCCACATTGGTTTATATTTATTTAACCAGGTTTCTATTACGGTGCCGGATGACATCGCTAGTCCAGTCCAAGAACTCAATCTTGTTGGATGAAAACATAAATCCAATAAATAATACCGAATAGCTGGACTCCATTTACAATTTTTGAAACAAAAATCTGCTAGGAGATAATAAATAGTGGACATGGAATGCGGCAGGAGCTTCTTAACGGTCGGCATTGTGTCTCGTTCACCCATTATATAAGCCATCATTTCATCAATCACTTGATTCGGATCACTTTCTTGAGGAATTAACTTTATTATACGTTTAAACAGATCTTCTGTGTCTGCATTAATTGTTAAAGTCCTGGGTGAATGAAATTCTGGTATTTGCTTGGGTTTATAAAAATTAAACAATAACTGTGCTCCTTCCCAAGTCACTTTCATTTGAGGTACTCCATGGTCTTCTATATGTTTTGGTCGCCCTTTGTTTACTTTATTATAATGACCATATAGACAATAAAATATTTGTTCTAAATATTTTGAAACTTTACTTTTTATACTGGAAAATTGAGGGGTTTCCAATTTTGGGATGACTAAATTTAAAGTGAAAAATAAGAGTTTTGCTTCGTTGTAGCAACACCATGAGTGTCTTCCCATAAAGTCATGAGCAATAAATAAAATCATGATAGATGCTGGAACACCTTCATCCTCATCATCTGATTCAGAATAATTAGAATTATGCTTATTTTTGTATGACGATTCAGCCTTTGCTCTCTCTTTGTCTTCTTTATATTGCAAAACATAATGCAATAAGATCCAAGGCAAGACAGTTTCAAGTGGCATCTCTACAGTATTTTCCGATACATCTAATTGATTGCAAACAATGTGAACCAAATTTTGTACTAATCTCGAAAGACGTGCTTCCGGTAAATACTTTACAACAAAAGTGCTTACTTCAATTGTACAAGCTTCTAGTTTTTCAAGCGCCATTAGGACGGACCTCGTCCATTTCTTTTGTTCTATATCATCGGAAGCATTTAAATAATTTTGCCATGCTTCGTTGAGGCAAGCTTCCGCCCATACATAACATTCTTCGTATTGTTGTAGTTGCCATAAGCTATCTAGTAACATGTATAACTGTTGTACTCTATCAACGATATTATCATTTACGGATAAAAATTTATTTCCTTGTTTTGCGAACTTGAATGTATCCTGTAATATGTAGGCTAGCTCAGCGTATTTTTTTTCGTCATACAGATTTTGTATTTCTCCTAATTTTTGTCCTCTTTGAATAGACTTAAGTTTCTTCTCCACTATTTTAATACTGATATTAGAATGATATTTACAATTAGGCAATTTTAAATAAACCATTTTGTTTTGTTTCGCCAATTCTTGCATATGACTTAGCAACTAAAAAGATAATATCTGATTAGATAAATTAGGAAAAATCTCTTTGTGCTGGAATTGAAGTTACTTACCAATTCTAAAGTCTCAATGACGATGTCTGTGTCTCCTTGGCACAAAAAGATATTAGCTTTGAGCCACAAAACCCTTAGAAATATCAGAATATTTTCTTCATTTAAAATATCCCTCCTAACGCTTGTAAAAATTATATGCCCCAGTTCCTCAGATGGCATTCCTGTGCCAAGTTTATCTAATCTAAAATAGACAATGGAATTCTTTAATTATTTTAATTGGAGAAGTATAATAAGACAAACAGAATAAAACATACGTTGAAAACGGTACTATGTCTGGTTTATTGCTTAACCATTTATCTGTATGCAGTTCACCAAATAATAAAGTCATTTCAGTATCTAGTTTCAAAATATCATCATCTATATCTTCTTCAAATGGTGATGGATGTGGAATGTGCTCTCTGTAGAAAAAAAAAATGCATTTTATTATCTGAGACATGTTTACATAAAAAAGTTCACATTTATTTGTTATACCTCATAAATGTATATGCTTGCAAATATATCTCTAATATTCCTTTAGACCACTCTTGGTTCCATTTGGTGCTTAAAAATTCCGTATATTTTGCTATAATTATCATTAAATTACTCTTACTACTATGTTCATTAATGAACATATTTACTTCGGCTACCTCAGATTCTGTACCGAAATAATTTTGTTGTTGACTATAGAAGAAAGAAAATTAATTATTGCAAAAACTCAGTTGCTCATCCTTAAATAAGACCTACCTTGTTTCAGGACTCGGAGATTTTGAACTGTCAGAACTTTTAACTATTTCTATAGTATTGCTATTATTTTCTTGATTAGCAAACAATTGATATAAATCCATTGTATCCATAGAATCGTCCATATTTTTAGAATGATCGTCTTTGGTTAATTTTACTGTATCTGGCCTAAAATATTAACAGTTTATATAATATTGATTATAAGGTACATAAATATAAAAATGTTTTATAAATACATACAATAATGTACTAGGAAATATTCTTCTAAGAGTTTCTTCTAATTGAACATCATCCCTTTCAGCTTCTCTTCTATTTGAACTTCTTACTCTTGCAGAACGTCTCATACTGTTGCAACTCCAAGCCCATTGTTGCAGAAAGCATAGAGCACTTCTCCTCCTTTTTTTCACCTTTTGTACTTCTTCTTTTCCTTCAATCTTTTCATTCAATTTTTCTTCTGCCTTACATTGTACCTCTTCTTCTTTCTTTGAGTCTTTTTCATCATTGGATTTGTTACTATCCTTATCACTAATATTATCATTTTGTGCTTCATTGCCAGCATCATCCATTATTTTTTCCAATTGTAATTTATCTCCATTTTCATCTACTTCAAAGTTATTTTGCTCATCTAAATCATTTTTTATTTGACTTTGTTCTTCAAATTGTACAGCATCAGTATCTGAAATTCTCAAAAGGTCTTCATCATCTATTATTTGTACATCGCTGGTACATGATTTTTTATCATCTTCTATTTCAATATCCATCATAGATTCGGCACCACCACATTGATTGTCATCAAATGTTTCACATGGAGAATTTGCATCATCTATTTCCATCTTCATTGATTTTTCAACCTCGTTTTCATTCTCTGTTACAGTATTTTGCAATACTTCCTGATCAGTATTAACATCATTATTTCCCTGAATATCTCCCTCAGTATGAGTTTTGGCTGTTTCTTCAGAATTATGAACAGTTAAATTAATTCTACTAACAAAACTCAAATTATTTTCTGTAATATATCTATGCATATCCAATAGACATTCTCCTAAATCTAACCAAGTATAGTTTTTTATAGGTTTTCTTAGTGTTAGATCTGGCAATGGTTTAGGGCAGAATTCTACTCTGCATGTTTCTGCCCATCTTTTAGCAATATCCTTTGCTTCTGCTATTAACTTATCTCCTATTTGATGATCATATTGAGTATATAACGGTGGATCTAATTGCCAGTCACTATTGTACAATTTATAGCATTCTTCAAGGCATGGAATGTCTTTAAATATTTTATCACGAAAAGCTAAACCTTTTACATAATTGGGATCACGTTCTAATGCCATAGAAATGTACAAAAGACAATTCATATAGTCAGGAACTGCATATAAGGCAGTTATCATGTTATCTAAACATGGCCAATGGTTTGCATTGCATTTTAAACCTTGCTTAAATGATGAACATGCCAATTCTAAATTTGAGGTTTTCATAGCTAAGATACCTATTCTATACCATAATGTTACATCTGTATCATCTAAATTAGCTGCTTCCCAGTAATTTTCTACAGCTTCATCGTATTTTCCCAACATGGCCTGTATAGCCCCGATATTCTTGAAGCAAGAATATTTTAATGACAACATTGGCCTAGATCTACCATCAGGTATTTCAGGTTTTTCAACTTCATCCAGCAATTCAGTTTCTAAAAGATCTTTAAAAATATTCAGTGCATCTTCTTGTTTATTTTCTTTTAATAATACTAAAGCTTTATTATATTCGGTAAGAGCTATTTGTTCCTGAAACAGATATAAACAAATCAAATTTTTTAGATTTTAATGAAACATATGTTATTAATAATGAACAATAAATTTTAGTTCCTCTGAAGAATAAAAATTCAAAGGAAGCAGATTCAAGAGTTTACATGAATCATTCATGACTATTTAACTAAATAATGTGTTTTTCGATTATAAAATGATCTATAAAACAAAACAACCTTAAATAAAATATAATTAATTATAGTAAATTAAGACAGATTATTGTAGATATTTATTTTTCTAAATAGATATGTAATCTGAATATTCCCTGTATATAATTTTATGTAAAATTTGAACACCGATAGAAATTAACCATGTTTTAATAACTGACAAATTCATAGGTTAAGTTCTTAAAGAAATAAAAAATTGACAGTGTTGATACGTACTTGAGCTTCTTTCGTGATACTCGGTAAATCTTCCTCTTCGCTTTCTTCGCTGGATTCTTCGTTCAACGCCGATATCTTTATCATTTTTAGAATTTTTTACAAATTCGATCTTACATACAAAACATCAACAAATCAAGCAACCCTATTCAATGTTGCCATGTTACTGAAGGTATACAACGTGCTAGTTCGTATGTATACATCTCATATAGGGTGTTCAAAAAACAAGCATGTATTTCTTATAGCTCGAACCTTTTTTTATTTATTTTTTAATTTCTTTATAGAAATTAATTTAAAATAATAATTTCTTTATAGAAATGTAATTCAGACGTATGTGTATTCTTCACGCGTATATTACGTCGTTTACTCAAAATTATTCTTTATACACCCTGTATATGCATTATCTGCGAACCCCGAGATAATTTAATGCACAAGTTTTGCACATATTGTAATGTTAATTCTCATTTTATATTAGTAATAATATAAATAAAATAATAATATTATAGTTGTTTTATTTGATTTATTTAACATTTTGCAATCGTATAAGCTTTTATAAAACTTCTACTATGTAAATTTGTCGACATAACGTAGCTTTAATCATCTTCTGTTTTTCTTAATTATCTTTATCATTAGAATTACGATTTAATTTTTCATTCGTTTATCCCAATTGTGAAACGTAAATAAAATACATTCAATTCTCTTGCGCGAAGTAGAAAATTGTGTTTGAAGGAATCAAATTCAGCAGTTTTTACAAATCAAAAGATACACTCAGGTCATTGAACTGTTGTACTTAATATGCAACAATGTTTATGATTTGGGGTAAGTATTGCTAACACACATTAACATTTTATTGTATGTACTCATTTATAAGCTAATAAATTTAGTTATTAAAAACTTAAACACGGCATGTTTTACATAAAACATCAATAAAATAATAGTACTTAAAATCTAACTTATACGCGAATACATACACTGCTAACACATATGAAAGTAGATGTACCTATCTATGAACTAGTGTTTTTCTCGTGTTTAGTAACAAAGTTTGACGAAAAATTTAATGTAAAAAATATTCTACATGAAAATACCAGTTTATACAAATGTAGTTATACTATTTCCAGCATGTTGAATACATTTTTATTATAAATTATATAAAAGTATTTTATTTTATGGTAAACAGCTACTATAAATTTGTATTTACCTCTTAGTAGCTTAGTAAGACCACAGACTATTACAACAAATTAAATAAAAATATCAGTGTAATAGGCATTGTTAGAATAATAAACGAGGTAAAATACAGCTAATTATGATTACAAATATAAAAATCAGTTTTATAGAAACAGCTTGAGGAATATGGTAGTAATTCTTTGTCCCCAAATATGTATATCCTAACTAATTCTACAATATACAATAATTATTATTGTTGGCACTCGTATACTGTAGTACAAATAATGGCTTTTTATTGACGCGAAATGTTGATATTGGATTATAGTTATATAGAACCGAACCTGCTTTCTTAATTGCATTTACATTAACGTTTTGAGCACGTGAAAATAGAGATAAAACTTGTTATAATAACTATGTACATTATAGGAGACTGGTTCGCAAGTGGAGTACAATCTGTAAATACGCAAAATCTCCTTGACTCTGTAATTATAACAAATAAGAGTATCATAAGGAGAATTCGCATACCTCCTTACGAAGTATATAAAACTCATTGGCGCAATGGTGAGATATCTCCATATAGGATAAAGATTAATAAGTTCCGATATTGTATCTTTACATAGTTTTAAGAAGTTAATTTCTCTTTCATAATTTTGTTACCACAAGTTGTTCATGATTTTCTTTAGATCCCGAAATACAGAGACATTATTGGGCAGCATCTTTTCTTCTACCTGTCGGAACAATCTTCGTTCTTGCTTTAATAGTTATTTTGATGGTAATATTTTGTTCATAGTTTCTCATATATTCATAACAAAATAATCAATTGTTATAAATTATATTCATAAATGACGGTCATTTTAAATTTACAATTATTTCAGGTTTTGTTCAAAAGATGTCCACAAATGGTTGCCGTGATTGTCGCAGCGATTCTTGGCGTTATTATTGTATTTACGACGGTGATATCAATTAGTCATGCACCGATTTATGCTTGACAATCTTTAATACTATTGTTCCAAATATGTGATATAAAATTTTATCTTTTATAGTATAGATTTTCCTAAAACATTATAGATAAAGACTGGTGTAAAGATAGTTGTATCATCAGCGGAGACAATTACACACACGTCCGCACATATTAAATATTTTTATACGTATATTTTTTTACAATAGAAAAGCAAAGTATTATTTTATCAACCACTAATATAAGTACTACTTACTACTAGCAATTCTTGCTACTTAATTTTATTTCAATCATATCCTTTGACACCCTTATCACTTTCTGTTCGTAGCTTTGTAATGCTCCTTGTAATCTTTGATAGCTCTAAAATTGGTATTAATATTTCTATTAATGTTTTTGTGAAAGAAATACATGTATACAATAGGAAAATTACGTACCTCGGAAAAGGTAGGATTTTCTTTCACTTCTTTTAATTCATATAATAGCACTTCTAAAATGTTAAGTGGCAACCAAACTGGTGTAGTTACGGATGTTAAGTGCGTTTTAAGACCGAAATTTTCTTTACCATCACCCATAACAGCATTAATGTATTCAACTCCTAACTCGCTAGCTTCTAATATTCTACCAGCATTTAACATAAGACGAAGAAGTTCGGCAGCATTTCGTTTCTATAGTAAATACCAAGTGATCTTTTATTATACAATATAATATAACAATATATTATACAATATGATATGATTAAAAAATTATTTACCTTGTATGACATCAATAACCATTGAGGTATAAACGCTCCTTCTTGAAGTAATTTCCGAGTGACTGCTTTATGCAACTCACTGTATCTGTCTTTTTCATGCTTCAACGTTAAATATTCTAACAATCTCCAAGCGGTGTTTGTAATATTCGTATTTGATAAACCAATGTCAAATATATCGTTTTGAATAAGCCAGTCCCATGCGTTTGGATCTTCTCCTCGACTTAAACGTATACACTGTGAAGCGAGACTTTCAAGCACGGAACTTTTATTAACATTAAATTCATCGCATAAATGCAACGCTGTCGTGTACAATCCAATAGTTGGTAGTATAATAATCAGCTCCGAGGGGCCAGCATGTGAAACAATATGCAATTCCGAATTTATTTTCGATACTTTCAATCTTGCATCCACAATGTAGTATTCCCTTTTTATATCATTTAATTCAAGAACTTCGACTTGTTTTTTTATTTTATAATGCAAAATATCTTCGCTACTGATGCTTCTTCTCGTTTGTACTTCATAATCCATTTCCTCCAAATAGTTCTGATCAATTACAGGCCTAACGATCCATCTATACTTTTCAGAGACAAGATGTAATGCATTAATACAAGCTAACAAGCACTGAGCTTGCCTTGATACGATCGCAACAGATTGTGATTCTTGACTTAATCGCATAGCTTGCTCGTACATCACTGACGCAGCTGTAAAACAAATCAATTACTGTATGAAAAAAAGGTTTAACACTGATTTCATAATAAGTTAAAGTAATACCTTTCCGCATGTTTCCTTTATCTATGTGAAAGCTATATAAAAAATTGTAGTAATTATTTTCTATGAGGTCCACACTCCTGGCCCTACCTTCTACTATTCTCTCTAAATCTTCATACATATCAACATACGGAAATGAAATTAAATCTATTAATTTTTTACGTTCAAAGAGAGTCACTACCAATTGTCTCAAACAATCTACTCTACGTGCAACATCCGGATTCGAATTTAAGCAATTGTAAGCTTTTATATGGTGACCCAGGTTCAAATGTTGCATGAATACTATTGAGTGAAGTGTTGGCAAATTAGGATCATCTTTATCAGCCATTAATATAGCTGTTTCAGCGAGCTCTATGATACAGTCAGAAGCATTATGTTCCTCAAATAATTTGATAACTTTCAAGTAATACTGAATTAACGAACTATTTTCGGATAGTACGCTAGATTCGAGTAAGGCATCAGCTAAAAATTCATCTGTTAAAATTCCTCTAGAAGCTCGAAGGAAATGATCGCAAGCTTTATGCGCTTCTCCCATTTCAAGTAACGCGACTGCTAATATAAATTTTCTCGATGCACTGTTCCACTCGCACCATGTATTCAGAAGCCTCACATACTCTTGAACCAGCAAGAACTGACAACTAGACAATAGCCATTCGGGGAAGATAAAATTTCCCGATCTCGGCCATCTGATATATTTTTTATTAAGGAAAATATAAAAAATTTTAAGACAAAAAAGAAACGTATACCACGTATATAACTAATATATACGCACGTGCATAAATAAATCGATAGTTTTATAAAAGGATACACGAGCTGTGCGATAAAAGTAATATGCGTTAACATCCCATAATGCCATGGAATTAAACTAGTCGCATCTAAATTTGTATGAGCCATCAAATTGTGAGCATGTTTTGCACCACTGTTCTCTATAAATAATTCTAATAATGATGAAGATCGATGTTGCTTGAATCCTATATTTGCTCTCGAATCAACAAGTTTCAATAATGCTAGACGCTGAACACTAGAATCTAATAGAGATTGTACAGGCATTGGTAATGCTGTGGATTCACATATCCACGTCACAACATAATAAGCTTGCATTAACACAACTGTCTTAGGTGCTAATGATGATTTTATGGAATGTAATGATCGTGAATCAAACAATTCAGGTCGTAGTAGTATCATTTGTTGTAAAATTAATAAATTTCTGCAGATCGCAAATCTCAATTGTGTTATTTGTGCTACACTTCTCGATATTGCCGAGATGCCTAAGTGACTACTAAAAAAGTGATTTATATTGAGTAATAGTATCGAGGCATCATGATCATCATTAAGATGTACTTTGTTTGGTTGTCCAAGATCATATGTTAATGTTTCTAGCAACATTGCCATAGCGCTGGATATATCTCTAACGTTTGATAATTTATGACAGCTAAGATGATGTGTGACAAAGTTACTAATCGGTTCTTCCGACTCTAACATCAGTTTTGACAATAAATCATCGATAATAGTGTCTGGACTTTTTAAATGATACAGCTCTCTCTTTACAGCTGTTTTAGTTTCTTCAGATAATTGTTCTTCTAATAGTACTAATGCTGACATTAAAGTAATAAGATCTTGACATATATCTTCGTCTTGTGACAAAACCGGCGTTGTTTTGAATCGGGATGTATATGATCTTTCATTACAAAACATTAAATATTCTAAAGCTTCCATTGGTCTCAAAAGCGAGAAGCATGACTTTTTAAGTAAAACTACTCCGTAAACGCTAGGCAGTAACAACAATCCCACTGGCCTTGTACTATTGGCATGATACTGTATAACCCAAGAATAAAATTTTGACCAACAACGATTGGCAATTTCTAAATAATCTTCATCCATAAGTTCGTAATCCATAATTTCAGCTTGTATCTCAGCTTCTACCGCAATACACACGCGTTCTTTCAATTCCGCAGCAGAAAGAATTTTATCTTCCAAAAAATTAGATCTTTTGTATATGTTCAATGCTTTTGTTATATCTGCCAAAGAGAACTGACCAGGGTGAAAAATGTAATTGATATATGCTTGTCTTGGATCAGTATCAGCATCACTAAGAATGTAGTCTCTGTCTGGCATTTGTTCTAGAATCGCAGCTTCCCATTCAGAGTTAACGCGTCCACCACTCAATGATAATTGAGCATGTGTTACTTCAACTGTATCCATATCAGTGGTTCTCCAAACAGCCCATAATCGAGTAGTGGTAAAGAAGAAGTCAACTAAATGTTGCTGTAAAGATTAATACATATAAAAGTTGTTTTAAATGGCAACTAATTTGTAATCAATATGAATAAATGTGAATAGTACATACATCTTGCGCGAACTTGGTACATAATCTAACAAATTTAAACATCCCATTATCTTGAATTGGCTTTAAAATACTAAATTCACATCTAGTACTAAATTTTAAAAAAGTTCCCAAGTATAATTCATTATTAGGACCCAATGCTTTTCTTAATATATGACCTTGTGCACCTTGCGAAGCAATGCGATTATCTATCGCCGTATCAGTCACAGCCACACATTGAGCTTTGTTACAAGACCACATACGGATATTACCTTCACGACACAATGCAAACAGATACGTATCACTTTCACAACTATGTATTGTTAATGACATAGCCACATGGGCTTCAGAATTGCGTCCTCTGAAAGCAGTTGCAATACCACTAAGAAATCTTGGCACTATTGAATCTTGTTTTAATTCACTGCTGTGCACAAGGCCGGTTTTTGTATCTAGCCTCAGGAGAAGTATAGTTCCAGAATTATAAGCAAGAGCAAACAGTGCTTCTTGTGGTGGAATAAGCCATGATGCAGCTGCATGAGGAACTGGAGAATCTATAAAAGAAAAGAGGAAAAAATTAAAATAATTGCTGTGGATACTATATTTAAAAAATGTTATTTTTTAAATTCTGTCACGAATTACTAACTTGTAGTTCCTGCATTTGTGATAACATGAAACATATGTGGATCTTCCTTAGTTCTTTTCACATTCTGTGCAGACATTTCACTAAATATTGACTGTGTACCTAAATCTTTATATGTACTTAATGAGTGTTCCTATAAAATAACAATTTGTTAATGCAATATCTAAAATCATACAATATTCAATTACTACCTTCTGGAAGCTACTTACATTTTTATGAATTCTTTCAGGATGAGGAAACGATAACTTATGAACACTAGAAACGGTTGCTATTAATATAATGACTGAATTAATTGTTTCATGTATAGAAATGCCATCCAAAATGGGTGTATCTGTAAACTTATATCTTACTCTACAGTTGGCTAAATTAATATCTAGACTATGTTCAACCAACTCAAGTACATCATGACAAATACGCCAATAAATAAATCGATTCCGTGTAAAATATTTCGAGCCATCATTGTATGAATAGCCTCCTGCTCTCTCTGGAACTTTTATGTCCTGTAAGGTACTTTGGCTTCCGCCTATAAAATAATATAATTACAGAGACAGGTACTGTATAACTATTTTCTATTTGAAAAGTAAGGTTAGGAATTCAATTTATAAGGTTTAAAGCGTAATATTCTCATAATTAATACATGCTCTCATAAATGGAAAATAAGTATCTTTGATATACAATAAAGAAATTGATTTTAAATTATTTTTGAAAGAATAATTTCGTGTGTTCCGTGAAAATAAAAAGGTTATGGTTACATACCCGTGTTCAACGTGATTTCGTTCCATTTCTCTGGTACAGTTTGATCAGGCACAACTTCTCGATATCCCAAAGGAAATTCTTCCATTTTTTACTTTGTTTATGAATAAGTATTATGTCAATTTAACTTTTAAATCATATTGCACTATTGCTCAAAATTTTAGCGGGCACCAAACATCGGTGCACCGAGTGTCACGCTTCTTCACGCTTCGCGCTTCTCAGTTTGGCGCCCTCGACTTTACCTTCTGTTGCTAATTTGCATAATTCAGTGTTTTTCCCGGTACATATTGAAATTTTAAACGATGATGTATTTTACGAAAAATTCGATCAAAATAATGCTTATAAAAAATAAATATAAATGAAAAAAAATTTACGATACGACTAAGGATGTAATGGATTTGATTAGACCTGTTATCAAAATTAAGATGCATAAAGCATCATTGTCGCATAAAACATAACCAATAACAACTAGCTTACCGATTAAATATTAATAATACAAAACAGTGGAAAAAAAGACATGAATAAAAAAATTATCACGGCATTCTATTTGATACTGAATATATTCTTTTCCATTGTAATTGTATTATTGAATAAATGGCTCTACGTTCATACTGGTTTTCCAAACATTACGTTATCTATGATACATTTTGTTATTACTTCTATCGGATTAACAATTTGTGAAAAGTTTGATGTATTTTGTATAAAAGATATTGCGATTAAAGAAATGTTTTTAATTGCAATGACATTTTGTGGATTTGTTATGTTAACAAATTTAAGTTTAGCACACAATACTGTTGGAACTTATCAAGTAGCTAAAATGCTAACTACACCTTGCGTGATAATAATGCAAATAATATTTTATAATAAAAAATTTAGTATACTTGTTAAATTAACATTAATTCCTATTATATTGGGAGTAGTAATTAATTTTTGCTATGATATACAATTTAATATTATCGGAACAGTATATGCAACCATGGGAGTATTTGTAACATCCTTATACCAAGTGGTATGGCTTTTATTCTTTATACAGCACTTATTAAATTTTACTTAAAATATCTTGATGTTTCTAGATGGTAAATATAAAGCAAAGAGAGTTTCAAATGGATCCAATGCAATTGTTATATTATCAAGCACCTCTATCTGCTGTCATGTTGTTCTTTATTGTGCCATTTTTAGAGCCTGTAGAACAAACATTTACGAGAAGTTGGTCACTTTTAGATATAGTTATGTCAAAGAATATTGTTCATTGAATTTGCAAAGGAATAGAATTAGATAATTGAGTGTCCCTTTTTTGTAGGTCATGGTTGTACTATCATCTATAATAGCATTTTTTGTTAACTTAACTTCCTATTGGATAATTGGAAAAACATCTCCATTAACGTATCCTTTCACACTACTTTATGGAAGAAGAGATCTAACATCTTATTATTCTTTATTTTTCTTATTATTCCTTATTTATTAATTAGCTACAACATGGTAGGACATTCCAAATTCTGTCTATTACTTTTAGGTGGCTCGTTAATTTTTCATGAAACACTGGCCATAAATCAAGTAATTGGTATAACTTTAACCTTGGTTGGCATTATTTTGTATGCTCATGCTAAGGTGAATACAATAAATTTATAAGCATAGAATATTACGAAAGAGTAGTTTACAAATAAAATTTCTATTTCAGATGAAGGATACTCAGGTTGTAGTACCAGATTGTGAGGACAAAGAGAGAAAACCATTGTATAAAATATGATTTTGTATGATTATTCATATACGATTTAATAGATATTAAATTGCCTGATTACATAGTTTTCATTTTCCTTGTTATTTCAATTTTTTTAATAAATAGAATATATCTATTGAGAGATAAAAATTAAAAAAAAGAAAGAGATAACATAAACCAAAAGGAGAGGTCAACGTCACACCTAGAGCCTGTGTGTGTGTGAAGGAACACAACTCAACGATGTCAAATCAATGGGGAAACTTTTAAATTATATGAACTTGCTGGAGTATTGCGCCAGGTGTATCGGACCCGATAGTACGTGTCTTATAACATCTTTATATAGAAACTGACTACCTATGCGAGTACTTTGGAGAAAATGATGCGTTTATAAGACATCTATTGTTGAGGAAGAGAATTAATCGCGACCTTCATATAAGTTGACCCAGAGCAGAGATGAATAGGGAAATCGCCAATGTAATATCAGAGAGGAACTTCTTCTTTGGTATTCTACTAACTATATATATTTATAATATATATTTATAATAATATTCATTACATACTTCGTACGATATATTTCATAATTTTTTCACTCATTCATGTAATTTTTAATTGATTCAGTATTATGTTGTTACTATTAATTAATTAAATAGAAATGAGATTTAGGGTTCTAGAGAAAAGATTTAATTTTCGCGGTACCATGAATTTTAACGTCTCTAATTAGTAACGCTCCCTATGTGCCAATCCCTGAAACTTTGTTTCCATGACGATTTGATGTAGTGAGGGTAGACGTTGTATCAATGAAACAAGTATTTATGCAACGTGCTTTCTAGTATTAAGATCTTTGTATTTACAAGGAAAATGAAGATCGAAGAAGTAAAAAGTACCGCAAAGACTCAAAGAATATCAGCTCATACACACATAAAAGGATTAGGTCTTGACGAGAATGGAGTTGCAATACAAGCTGCAGCAGGTCTTGTCGGTCAAGAGGAGGCTCGTGAGGTTAGAATTATTCGCATACCAATAAGTAAAAAAAAAAAAAATAATAAAAATCTTTTTGAACATCTTTTTGTTGAAATATACCGGTGCTAATAATTAATTTTTAAAATCAAATATTTTTGTATGAGAACTTCGTTTTGGAACAATGTTAAAAAGGCGCTTATAAGAACGATTTTTTCTTATTATATTTTTTTTAGGCAGCTGGGGTAGTAGTTGACATGATAAAATCAAAGAAAATGGCTGGTAGAGCAGTGCTATTAGCTGGTCCCCCTGGCACTGGAAAAACTGCAATTGCGTTAGCTATCGCTCAAGAGTTGGGTAACAAAGTACCATTCTGTCCCATGGTAGGCTCGGAAGTCTATAGTTCTGAAATAAAAAAGACAGAAGTTTTGATGGAAAATTTTAGAAGAGCCATTGGTCTCAGAATCAAAGAGACTAAGGAAGTATACGAAGGGGAAGTTACAGAACTAACTCCATCTGAAACAGAAAATCCTATGGGTGGATATGGGAAAACAGTATCGCATGTAGTAATTGGACTAAAAACAGCTAAAGGTACTAAGCAGTTGAAATTAGATCCATCCATATATGAGTCCTTGCAAAAGGAAAAAGTTGAAACTGGAGATGTAATTTACATTGAGGCAAATAATGGTGCTGTGAAGAGACAGGGCAGAAGCGATAATTTTGCTACCGAATTTGATTTGGAAGCAGAAGAGTATGTTCCTTTACCTAAAGGTGATGTACACAAAAAAAAGGAAGTGATTCAGGATGTAACATTGCATGATCTGGATGTTGCTAATGCCAAACCACAAGGAGGTCAAGATATTATGTCTATGATGGGTCAATTAATGAAACCTAAAAAGACAGAAATTACAGGTAACATAATTTGAAATTGTTTAAAAATATTTGTGTATTTTTATTTGAAATTAAACGTAAATTAAAATTGTATATTACAGATAAATTGCGCAAAGAAATAAACAAAGTTGTAAATAAATACATTGATCAAGGAATTGCGGAATTAGTACCGGGAGTTTTATTCATAGACGAAGTACACATGTTGGATATAGAGACATTTACATATCTTCATCGTGCACTAGAAAGCGCAATTGCGCCAATAGTTATCTTTGCAACGAATCGAGGTCGCTGCATAATCAGAGGAACTGAAGATATTGTATCACCACATGGAATACCTCTCGATCTCTTAGATAGATTGTTAATCATACGAACGCTTCCATATTCTAGAAAGGAAATAGAACAAATTGTTAAACTAAGAGCCACTACGGAAGGGTTGCAAATCGAAGATGAAGCTCTGTCAGCTCTCGGTGAATTAGGTACAAAAACAACGCTTAGATACGTAGTTCAACTTTTAACTCCTGCGGCATTAACGGCCAAAGTAAACGAAAGGACAATAATTAAAAAAGAAGACATCGAAGAAGTAGGATCATTATTCTTAGATGCAAAATCCTCTGCGAAAATTCTTACACAAAATAAAGATAAATTTATGAAATAAATGTGTTTGACTGATTGTTATTTAATGAATTGTTTGCTGTACCTTAACAAATTCATAAAATATTCAGTTGTAACATACACGCTTTTATAATTGACTTAATTAATTTACCATAAATAAAGTTTTATTTATGTGAAATATAAGTATTAATTGTTTTAATTAAACCTTATTTGCTTGGATAAAGTGTAAAGTAAACATATATGTAACATAATACATGCGCAAAGGTAGTTTTCCAATATTGTTCAAGATACTTTGCAACTTAGGGTCACAAAAGATAAAGCTGTAATCAGACGTTATGACATCACTAGATGATGTGTCTTAGGGTATAAAGGTTCTGTTTCCTTTAGTATACTCTTTAGTTGCCTGGAATCTATCAAGCAATTATAGTGTTTAATTCTGCCATTAGAAAAGTAGTTATTATCAAATCTTTATTTTGTAATTTACAATGTCATATCTTTTTAAGCTAGCAAAGTGTACAAGATTGTTAAATAAACGTAATGCATATCGACACGCACATGGATTAACGTTGGATAACTTACAAAAAGAAAATGTTAGTGAACTTCTTCTGCAAAAAGATGAATTTCAAATTAGACATATCGGTCCTCGACAGTGTGAACAATTGGAAATGTTGAAAACTATTGGGTTCAAGGTAGTATTTTAACTTAGTAATAGAAACATTATTTTAAGATAGTCATTAAGTTATTTAATTAATTTAATAGAGTTTGGAAGAATTAACAAACGCTGCTGTCCCAGCAAAAATTCTTTACAAGCAAGAATTAAAGATTGAACAGTCAGTCAGTAAGTAAAATGTGTAACTTATTTGAAATAATATACTACAGCAGTTGAAAAAGAAACTATTACAATACGTAGAAACGTGTGAAGTCACGCGACTGTAGATATGAAACACGTGTAAACTGATAACCCCATGATATTGAAATGAACACAGTGGATGAGTAACGAACATTCTTGAAGTATATTCATTCATGATTTATGAAAATTTTGCACATTAAATATTTTAATAGGCCGATGAATTAATTGTGTTAAAAAATGAGACAGTTTTTTCTGTTGAAACATGCATTAGTTTCATTATGTTCCATAAATAAGATGGCCTTTCATTGTGAAATGAACGTATCTTGGGTCAGAGATCAATCTCGTGCGGGCAGATTAGCATTCACGTGATTTTTGAAAGCTGAAAATTAATTGTAATACTTTCGTCTAAAATGTCAAATATATCCTAATATTCTGATAGAGCAGATTGCATAAAATGACAATTACATTTTAGCTGAATACGAATTGTTAAAGATGATTACACAGATTTCGGAAAAGAACGACGTATGGCGTTCGTATATTGGCATGGGATATAATAATTGTTGCGTTCCTCACACCATTATGAGGAACATATTCGAAAATCCAGGATGGTATGTTTCTTAGAGTGCGATTTATCGCTGATTTTAACGCGGCTACAGTAACTGAAAAAGTTCTATTATAGGACAACACAATATACTCCATACCAACCAGAAATTTCGCAAGGTAGACTCGAAGGTTTGTTGAATTACCAAACGATGATATGCGACTTAACCGGGATGGAAGTAGCGAACGCATCTCTTCTGGATGAAGGTACTGCGGCGGCCGAGGCTTTGAGTCTTGCTCACAGGAGCAACAAGAGAAAGAAACTGTTCGTTTCTGACAAAGTTCATCCTCAAACAATCAGCGTGATTGCAACGCGTGCTACTTCTTTGGGTCTCGATCTTGAAATCGGAGATGTTTTTCGAGTTGATACCAGCTCAAAGGACGTTGCTGGTATCCTATTCCAATATCCTGACACAACTGGATCTATCTACGCATTCGAAGATGTGGTGAAGAAGGCACACGTAGACGGTGTATGTATTTCGAGATCTGAAATCCTTGAACAAATAAATTCAATTACGTTTGATGCGTTTCATTGTAGACCCTCGTTTGCGTTGCTGCTGATTTGTTGGCCCTGGCCATACTCAAGCCTCCAAGTGAATTTGGAGTTGATATATGCGTTGGTACCAGCCAACGTTTCGGGGTTCCACTTGGATATGGAGGACCTCATGCTGGATTCTTCGCTTGTCGTCAAAGATTAGTTCGTTTGATGCCGGGAAGGATGATTGGTGTTACGAAGGACTCGAACGGTCAGGATGCGTATCGCCTAGCCCTTCAAACACGCGAACAGCATATCAGAAGAGATAAAGCTACTAGCAATATTTGTACTGCACAAGCACTACTGGCAAATATGTCTGCGATGTATGCTGTGTACCATGGACCTGAAGGAATAAGAAATATTGCAAACAGGGTACACTTCTTCAGCCTGATCCTAGCAAGAGGTTTAGAAAAAGCAGGGAATAAGATAGTCAATGAGTACTTTTTTGACACTATAAAATTATTACCTTCAGTGCCTTTAAAAATTATAAAAGAAAATGCGATTGCGTTTAAAATAAATTTTAGGTAATTTACCAGAAAATAACTTAAACGAATAAAATACAGGTATTACGAGAGTAATGTATTTCAGGTATTACGAGGACGGAGTTGGAATATCTCTGGATGAAACTACTACGAAACAAGATATAAATGATATCTTTAAAATATTCTGTGCGGATACAACCGTTGAAGAAATGTGTAGAGAAGACATTTGCCTAGAAAGAAACCTCAATAAATCCCATTTCGCTCGTTCTACACCGTATTTGCAACATCCTGTATTCAATAGCCATCAATCCGAAACAAGGATAGTTCGTTACATGAAGTCCTTAGAGAATAAGGATGTATCTCTCGTACACAGTATGATACCACTGGTAATTGAATGGGTCATATAAAAATACATTCTACACTATCGTCAACACAGTTATATTTTTGTTTATTTGAACAGGGATCCTGTACGATGAAATTGAATTCTACGACGGAGATGATGCCATGTAGCCTACGTGGATTCACCGATATCCATCCCTTTGTACCTATTGAACAAACCAAAGGATATCAACAGCTATTTGCTGAACTGGAACAGGATTTGTGCGCTATAACTGGTTACGATAACATAAGTTTTCAACCGAATAGTGGAGCTCAGGGAGAATACGCCGGTCTAAGAGCTATACAACGTTATCATGAGTCAAATGAAAACAAGAATCGACAAGTCTGTTTGATTCCCATTTCTGCTCACGGCACTAATCCTGCTTCTGCCCAAATGGCCGGTATGCAAGTGAAGCCTATCCTCATACAGAAAGACGGCTCTGTGGATATCGTACATCTTACAGAAATGATCGATAAGTACCGAGAGACGTTGTCTTGTCTGATGATAACATATCCGTCGACGAACGGCGTGTTTGAGGAGACCATCGCTGATATTTGTGATATGGTACATGAAGCTGGAGGTCAAGTGTATCTAGACGGTGCTAACATGAATGCTCAAGTTGGTCTATGTCGTCCTGGTGATTATGGTAGTGACGTTTCGCATCTAAATTTACACAAAACATTCTGTATACCTCACGGCGGTGGAGGACCTGGAAGTGGTCCTATTGGAGTGTAAGTAACGTTATTTTGATATTTTAATGTAAATATGCAATACAGATGATGACTTTTACGTATAGAAAACGGCATCTTGCTCCATTTCTTCCATCTCATCCTGTAATTAATTGTTCGGGTAATGGTCATAACAACATAAAACAAACTGGCGCTGTATCAGCTGCTCCTTTCGGATCATCAGCTATTCTACCAATTTCATGGGCTTACATTAAAATGATGGGTCCAAACGGGTTAAGAAAAGCTACCCAAGTTGCTATTCTAAACGCAAATTACATGAGTAAAAGACTGGAAAAGTATTACAAGACACTATATAAGGGAAAGACAGGATTGGTAGCGCATGAATTCATTTTGGACATAAGGGATTTCAAGAAAACGGCAAATATTGAGGCCGTGGATATTGCTAAAAGATTAATGGATTATGGTTTTCATGCTCCAACAATGAGCTGGCCTGTAGCGGGTACATTAATGATCGAGCCAACCGAATCCGAGGACAAAAGAGAATTGGATAAATTTTGCGATGCTTTGATTCGTAAGAATACTAAATATATTCATTAAAAATGTTTGTTTTCCTTTTAAGAAAGATATCAATAGATATTCAAAAGTTTTGTTTTGTAGATATACGACAAGAAATTGATAATATAGAAAATGGTAAATTAGACATTGTTAACAATCCATTGAAAATGGCACCACACACTCAAGAACAAGTAATATCAAGTAAATGGGATAGACCATATTCACGAGAATTGGCAGCATTTCCAGCTGTAAGTGACTATACTTGACATTCATTAGGGAATGAATAATAAATAAATTATATTCATATTTATTTACAGCCATTTGTAAAAGGAAACAACAAGATTTGGCCGAGTGTTGGAAGGATAGATGATATATATGGAGATAAAAATCTATTCTGTACGTGTCCCCCAGTCTTACCACATGAATAAGTGATTGTAGTTATTTTTTTTGTACAGTTAGTTATAGAATTATTCAAATGTTTATTGTAATCTTTTGTACAAACATATTATTTATATAAAACTTCTTACTTTTATAAGCAGAGAAAATATAACAAAGATTTCACTTTAAAATTCTCTCCTTTTGTAGCAAACAAAACTATATCATTTCTTCGTTATTCTTAATTCATGTAACAATTATGTACGTCTATTTAATTTATCGATATATTTACATTGTATATTATTAGATTATCTTTTTCATTATTTTTACATATATTACAAACCAGGCATAAGATACGCAATATTGTCGAGCATTTGCGAAAGTGTTTCGTGTTTAGCTCCATTAGTTTCTGGTACCTGTTGTGTTAGGCAAATCAAAGGACCCAGTGCGCAAAGTAGAGAATCCAGCAAGACCGACAGACTGCCCGATACCGCTATTTGTCCATCGTGTTCCTTTAACCGTTCACCGATGATCGTTAAGCTTTCACCAAGAAGTTTGAGATGAGCAGCTACATCGATAGGTTGAGTACCAACGACTTTGTACATTCCTGTTCCTATCATTGGTTCGTTAACTAAATCTTTCCCAGTTCGATTCGACGGCGGCGATACCGGAACATTTCCTACAACCGAGGGTAGACCTAGTTGAATAGTTTTTTTGGAGGTAGCAGGCTTTTGCTCTTTCCCATTACCTGTAATACAAAGAAAGACAGAACATAAAATGTTACAAATGTCATTGTGTTGTTCGATTTGCCTATCTCTAAACGAGATGCATGCATACAAAACAAATGATAATAAGACATCTACCATATAATTCTCAGAGGCATAAAACATATAAACGATATATTATTTGAAAGACTTTTGACTAATACGCGTGCACGAGAAGCAAATCAAGATGAATAAACTACCATATAACTTTTAGAGATATACTCGTAAAAATGATGTATACATGAGAACCAACAAACCCACCAATTTTATTAATGAATTTTTTTCGCGAAGCAGGCGGCGGCATTTTCCAAACAGGCTCATCTTTACTCGCAGGTAAAGAATGAGGTTTTGCTGCCAAGCGTTTTGCGCGTCTGCGCCAGTTATATTTTTCCAGATTTGGTACTGTAGCCCACAGTTCTCCTAAACGTTTAGAAATTGCTGCAAAATCTACAAAAAGCAACGTTTCACGAATAATATTAGCATCAGTTTTCTAAACTGACCATACATAGTAAGGAGAAACAAGAGTGAAGCTTATATACCCATATAAGGACATTGCTCTAGTAACTCTTGCCTAATTTCTTTAGCCCACAACATGTACGCGGTAAATCTCGTTTTCTGAAAACATCATCGAATTGTGAAATAATCATCCCCTTAATAACTTTCATGTGTACATACCCCTTTGTCTTTACGTTGTGCCTTCATTCTACCTATTATTTTGCCATCTTTAATAATTAGCTTTTTCTTACATTTCTCAAGCATGTACAAACTATTTGCTTGTGAAGGTGTTTCTTGGCCAGGTGGTTCAAGCTTTCTAAACCCTGCTTCTCTATCATCTATCATAAGAGGATCAACGTCATCGTCGCTTCCAGAATCCATACTATATCTTTCATCCTCATTCAACCCAGAGGGATCATCAGACTCTGACCCTGAAGACTGCTCTTCGTTATCTGACAATGTCTCTTGTTTAACTCTTTGCTGTCCAGAGTTGGAATTTGAATTTTTCCTTTGTCTTCCACTACTTGCATGTTGGATTGACTGATTTGGTGACATATGTTGGGAATCATATCTGTCCAATAATTGTTGATTTTGCAATTGCTGTGCTTTTTGACGTTTGTACTTGTTATCCGTAAAATCATCTGGCGATTCAAAGTCAACGAGTTTGGAAGATTTCTTTCTCACACGGCCACTGCGGGAGATACCCGTGACCTCTAGATCTGAAAGATAAAGCGGACTGCACCTTGCCAAGAAAGAGAAAGGGACCAAAATACTTTGTAAGATCTAACTACCACTCTCATAACCTTCTGGGATTCAAGATCATTATTTCTATGCAAATGTACTTTACACGAAGAGTGTGCATGGGTATCCAAACGTAGTTCACTGTATACTTGTTTGAATTATAATTTTTTTGATCGATATTTTGAAATTTTTTAAACTAGATGTGTCTGATATCAATTATTAGATCTCGTGGACGCGTATTATGTGTCACATAAATTTTACTACATACACATAAGTACAAAGAACTTTCTTTGTACCTGATGTACATAAACATACTACATATTGGAACGAACATAACGAGTATTACAATTACTTTAAATTATGAGTACAAAATAATTGCCATTTATTCGAATAAAATTTTATCTGTTTGTTTTTTGTAATAATCGTTCTCTCATTAAAGCCTGTCTCTGTTTCATGAAATTTCTCAAATTTAAAAAACCTGACTACGAATGAATTGTACACATCATTAGTTTAATGACTCTCCGCTACGGACAAAAGCGCTAGTAACCAAAACGCAAATTGGAGTAAATATTGCAAAGAAATTGATAAATTTGCTACAAACGCGCGCAAATCATGCGGAATACTGCAAGCGATACGAGCAAACAAGCAACTGGTCTACCAAATATCTCTCCCTATAAAGTGAAAGCTGATCTCACCGTCATTCTTCTGACGTTTCGGAGTCACGAACATATCCATAGCGTCGTTTCGTTGCTGTCGGAGCTTCTTGCGCCGCGGCGTTTTCTCAGATTTCGCGGGCTTACGAACATTGGCGCGCATCACGCGCTAATAAGTTCTTACTTTTTTGATGCAAATGCATCTGTTCAAATCTTCAGCACTCTTCCCAACAGAAATTACTCCTCAAACCCCAAACTTTGTTTATTTTTATGGCGATTTTAAAAACAACTGCTACGAAGGAAACCAGAATGCACTGCGCAACGTGAGTTACGCATTTAGGACGCAACGCGCGAAATTTAAAAATAAGTGTTTGATTTTAGTTTTTGTGGAAAATGTAGATTGTTCTAAATGTTGCATAAACTTTCCAACTTACAGGATATAAAAGTAATAGTTTACATTATTTAAAAAGATAAGAATCTAGAATAATAAATTTAGTAGATCTAATGATAAAAAAATAATAAATCTAGAATATATTATAAAAAAATGTATTATTTACATTATTAAGTTCATCGAAATTAATTAAAAGAAATGCATACAAATTTAAATATCATCTTCTTGTTGCCATCCATCTTCGTTAGATAAAAATCTTCTCTTGTGGCTAGTATTCATGTAAGGTCTTAATGCCCATTCCGTATCAGCTGCTGCTTCTGCATCCAAAGTACCTAATTTAATTTGATATAATTTTAATTGAAATCTGGGACCAACTTCTACCAGTTCGATGGCCTTTCCATAAATCTTTTTATAAGTGTGATGCCGGAAGGATATGTAGTCATCGTGATTGGCAAAAGTAATTATTCTTTTGCTATCTTCTTTTGGTACTGGGAATAAATATTTTAAAATACTCATAACACGTTCACCTAACTTTGTTTTGAAATTGTGAAATATAAGGTGAGGGTATTGTTCAGACATGGTTCCAATATCAGGAATATCGTGTCTCATAATAACGTCTGACATGGTGAAATATGCAGTAGGTCCATAGGGAAGATGACAAACAATAAGAGAATCAGGCACACCTCTGTGTTCGTGCACAATTATGAAATCTGTAACGTCGTTTGCTCTGCAGGCATGTATCAATTGTTTCATTTCATAGTTTCCTCGATTCATTCTTTGAGAATTAGGAAGTATCAAACGCAATTCTTTGACAAACATTTTCAATCTGGAACTTGGGTCGCGAGAAGTGGTGATCACAATTTTTGGATCTTCAACTCCAGCCCAACGATATTCATCATCTTCGTGAGATCCCACAATACCTCCCATTTCTGTTCCAATAGCAACAGCCATTTCTGGTCCAGCATCTTCCCAAGCTAATTGTTTTTGTATGTTCAAAGCATCTTTTCTTAGATCTGGATGTATAGGTATATTTTGCTCTAGGCTGCGTTTAATTTTTTCCTTCTTTTCTTGAATGCTTTTTAATTTATCTTGAACGGATTTTCTGTAGAGATATTCTCTACGAAGCCTCGCTTGTCTCCGTAACATTTTGACGTTTCAATAAATACCTTGTACTTAGTAAATACTTTCCAAAACTAAAGGCTTATAGGTTATAAGAATCACACACGTCCTGATGTAATATAAACAATAATTATAGCTGATAGAAGACAGATTGTGCGATAATAAAATTTAATTTAACGTATTATTAAGTTTTTATCATCAAGTTAATAAAACTATTATTGATTAATTTATTCCAAATTAGTAATATACTTGTATTGTATATTTTCTCGGTGTATAAATTCAGGCGGTAACGCGATTGGTCAAGCTGGCGGTGGCGAGCCAATTACAGCGTTCGAGCGGTGATGACGTGCTTCAACGACTAAATCTCGAAATTAGTTAGTAGTTAATAAGTTTGCATTTTCGTGTACTTGCAAAAATGAAATTTGTGCTTGAATTTGCGTCGTTAATGAAAATAAGCGACGGTGAGTTTTCTTTCTCTCTCGATAGTTATTATAATCATAAGTAGACCGAGGATTCTTATATATCTATAGGAAATATGAAAGTGCAAAATTGTACAAAATTTATATGATATGAAGAAATATGTAAAATATTTAAATATAGTATTTTCTATAATACTTGCTGGGTAAAACAATTTGTTAGGTTCTGTTTTTTAAATTATATTCTCAATGAAATATATGATATTATAGGTTTATATTTATCGGCATAGCTTTTGTTGTCAAACTTTTTCGGAGTATATGTGTCCAACGAAAAAGAATTTGCTATATGCATACAATAGGATTAAATTTGTACAAGAGAAGAACTATCATTTAGAACAATAATGAATAATGAAATATCTTTATTGTGATTTTATAGTTGAAACACGGAAAAATCTGTATAGAGAACACGTCCAAGTACCAGCGTGGAGTCGACTAATGAAACTGGTACGTAAAGTATAAATCAGCGTTCATCTTTCTTTATTCAAACTATATTTTACCATAGTTTACAAAGAACATGTTTGGGTAATCGAGAGAATCTACATTAGAATGAGTGTATAGGATAAACAACGAGTGCAAATTTTGATAGTTGTCAATAGTAGGAACACTAGAAAATTTTGCATGCTGCAGCTTCCGATATATTTATAATCATTATACGTGGTAGAAATTATTCGTTTCTTGCTTGCGAATGAAATCTGGAAATTAATGGCGCGCGAGATTTGAATTTGACTATTTAGTGGCATCTACGCCAACGATAAATATTTTCCCTTTACAATGTCGGTAACCTTACCGACCAACCCTTTGCATCTCGTCCGCGTCGATAATAAGTAATCGACGTACTCGTGAGTAGTAACTAGTTTCAAACATCGACGTCAGATATCATATGAATTATTTCTTTCTGCCTATAAACGTAGAAAAACTTAAACAACGAACAGACCGAGTCTTTATATCATTCGATGTACTCATGAT
Organism: Bombus flavifrons; assembly: GCF_040668555.2. Taxonomy (NCBI): domain Eukaryota; kingdom Metazoa; phylum Arthropoda; class Insecta; order Hymenoptera; family Apidae; genus Bombus; species Bombus flavifrons. The sequence continues at coordinate 4,783,662 of NC_138457.1, read as the reverse complement.
ATGTCAGAATTTCTTTTCAACGATGTTAAAAAGTAAAATAAAATACGTAAATGGATTTAGAGATTCTATAGAATCAGAGTTCGTTCGTTGGTGATTTTGTGAAAGGATAGACGCGAGTCGGAGGCTTTTTTCCCTGCTGGTTAATTGCAACCAGCTTGCGATTTCCCTGCTGTCTCTTTGATCGAGCCGCCCACTCGGTATTTCTCTTCGCGGAATATGACTTTTCAGGCTGCGCTTAATTAGCGACGAACTTTGAATCATAATCACAAAGGCATTCTTTGTAAGCGTATAACGCGTGCTACTGCTTCCTACTCGCAGCGATTTACAAGAGTTTCCAGTTTCTTCCACCGAAGCCAAACGAAACGAGACGAAACGAAAGTTGAAAGAAAAAATGACGCGAAACGACGAAGAAAAAAAGAAGAGTCTAGTAATGGACGCAGAAGAATCGCGGTGATTTGGGAAAAAAGTGTAATGGCCCCGGGGATAGGGCTCGTGCCGTGCACGGCGCCTCGTAATTCATTTAGACGGTAGCTCGACGAGACAGGCTCAATTACAGTCGCGGCAAAAAACCGCACGGGAACGAGTAGCTTCTTCGTACGACGTGCGTGGTCCGTGTTCGTTGCTGCTTCGTCTCGGCGTACACGCGCGCTCGTTTTCTCGTCTCTTTCAAGGAGGAAAGAAGGGCCGCGGGCTCGTGTCCTGCGTCACTCAACCGAGCACACCGCGGACATCGTTAAAGCCTCTTTGTCATCCGTTTTACCCGACCGGCTGCCATTATGGCCCCTCGCTCGTTCCTACGTGCAAAACGTTCGGAATTCCTCGCGCGTACCCGCTCCTAGGAGGTCTTCCATCTATAGCCGAATCTACTCTTGGATCGTTTACTTTTTGCGAAATTCGACTTTCTACGCGCAACATTTTACTTTATAAATTTCTGCAACCTGATATTTCCGTCTATTTATCGTTACTGTGCCGTATCGTACGATATTATTTAGCGATATTTTCGAGAACCACGGCCCACCTTTGTCACTTTATGTTTCTAAAATGATCGTACAATGGCATCGATAGCGATAAATACGACGTAGCAAGTAAAAGTAATATTTACTTAAAGTAGTATTATTTATTATTATTATTATTATTATTATTATTCCACTGAATTTTTGAAACTTCGTCTGGAAAACGCGAGAAGCGGACGTACCGCGTGCGTGTGCGCGCGGTAAGCCACCGACATTTTCACTCATCGCGGATGATTCATCGAATATGAAAGATGAGAGCCGGAGTACTTATATCAGTTTACCGAACGAATTCGTTTCGCTAGTCTTGAAAAGTTTGATCGCATCCAACTGGTGATAAAACGTGCCGAGGTATTCTCCATTCGCTTCTCTCAGACAACACGTTTTATTCCTCTGTTCGATTCTCTTATTCGCTTCACGGTTTACTTCGATTAATTTTGATTATGTTGATCAATTGGTTTCGATTATTTTGATTAGCTAATTTGAATGATCTGAAACGCTTATTCAGGACACTGGTCAGTTCGTACTTGGAAGAAACAGTAGGAACTGCCTGTCCGAAACACGTTTGGTACATTCGTAGTTGCTCGTGTAACGACAAACACGCGCGTCGTAAAACGTGCTTTGTATCTCGTGGCGTTTCGTTGCGAACGAATCGTCGTTCGATTCGTCGAAGGAACTGTTGTTTGAGAATCGTTAGATACAACAGAGAATCGTTGTTCCATGTTTTTCAACGAGTTATCCTCGGCGATCGTCCAAAGCGGAAACGTGTAAAATTCCTCGTCGGTCGTTGGCTCGTTTCGTTCTCTCGCTGGTTCGCAGGCCGATTTTTCTCAGCCTCGGTTTGCACGCGATTGAAAATCGCGCGTACCTACCTACGTACATTTTCGCGCCTGTAAAATTTCGAAGAACCGATAGAAACGATAACGGGATATCGATAAATAGATTGGCGAGGAGAGGCGGCGGTGGCCGAGGATGGCCGTGGAGGATGGTTTTTGCTCGGCAGAAAGAAAATGCATCTACTGTTCTCGTCGGAGGGATGTCGGACAGGGTTAATCGGCCGGTTAAGCCTCAAGACAATGGGCCTCGGTGTTGATGGCAATATTTTAATGAAGTTAGCAAGTTCCCGGTAGCGGGTCGCCGTCGCGATTCCAGGAGCGTGAACGAGAGGAGCCCTTAAGGGCAGAGGGCGGAGGCGCCACCCGGCCACTGATTTCCACTTAGCGATATCGTCCTACAAAGCAGCCTTCATCTGCCACAGTTTCTTTTCTCTCTATCTTTTTCTCTTTTGCTCCCTCTATTTCTTCTTTCTGCTCCCTTCTCTCGCTTCTTCTTCGTTGTCGAATCTCGGATGGAAGAACTCCGGGGGAAAGCGAATGGAAACGAAATGGAAGGTTGGGTTTTAGCGATGAAAACGCGCTACGTTTTGCGGTGGTTGCGTGGCGTCGAGTGACGCACAGGTTTGCCAATCGACAAAGATGTTTGATCGGATTACGGCTCTCGATCATTCTCCAACGATTTGCATATATACGGTGGAATAGAGCGTGTGGCAGGAGGATCGCGATGATCGGCGCGCGTCAGTTAGAAACGGCGCGGCCGAACAACGAGTCGCTTTGCATACGGCCGGATTAATTTGATCGATGGCACAGGGTATATACATCGGAGAAAGCGATTACGCTGCGACGATAGGATATTTTCTGGCCGATTTTCCAACCTTCTGTATCTCTGTTTCCTTTGGAACGGGGCACGCGTTAATCGATTCACTGTGCAGGCTCGTCTGTAACGTTATTCCTTTTCATACTCGACTCACTTTCCGTCGAACTTGCTTCACCGCGCGCTAACGAGACGCGTTCTCCGGTTTCTTAATTAGTCGAGCAATTAATGCGGAATCAGAAACTGTGAAGATAATTTAGCGGCCGCGGGATTCGCGGCCACGCTACGCCAAATCCACCATCGCCGATTACGACTCGAATATTCGCGCACAGATCGGTTTCGTGCATTTAGGTGTACGCTAGGCCGGCTATCATTAGGGAGAAATCACATGCAAAACCTGAGACGTTAAGATCGCCCCGTTCGGCCGTAAACTTTCGTAGATTCTAATCGAGCGCGCGTAATTAGAGCGGCAGCAATTGTCGGTAATTAATTGGAGGTAAATTAATTAGCTTAGATCGAATAGAAAGTGGAAAATTACAAGGTATTCGGTGCAAGTCGAACTGCGTTTCTCGGCTCGCCGGCCTAAACGCTGTCGTTTTCGTCCTCGAATCGCGCTCCAGTCGTCCGAAAATAAGCTCCAAACCTCCTCTCGACCGAGCAGTCTGAAAGAACATGTAAATCATTGGAAGAGCAGCTACCGCCCGCTCGAATTCTACCAGGTCGATTGGGATAACGCGAGACTAGCAACGATAGTAACTCACACGCGAGATAATATTTTACTATTCGAACAATATGTATTATTATTATTTAATAAAATAATAATGTACAAAGAACGTTTAATAGGAGTGCGAGTGTGTTCAATCATTCGTTTGAAATCTCTTCCTTTTAAATTCGAAGGTTATCGACGAGCAATCGAAGGCTGTTTTAACGCTTTTTGAATGGGAGAGAAATGGGAGCGAATTCGCGTCTTACATACTTGATGCGGTATCCTATAAAAATGTTAACTATTGTTAAATGAAATAGTAAACAAGAAGTAATGAGTGCTATAAACGAAATGTTACGAATGTATTTTTACATTACATAATTGAATAATACGGAATTGTTCTCAATATATTGATATGATATTGGTCGCTCGGCAAGTTTGTTCCGATTTTTGAGCAATTTAATAAAATAGTAAACTTTGCTTGGTAGCTTTCCATCTGGGAAGTTATTTCTAAGCATATCGCATTAAAAAACATTACTAAAAGCATCTCAAAATATGCTTATTGATTTTTAACAAAGTATTGCACTTGTTAAATGCTGCTCGGAAAGTTCGTTTCGATTTTTGGGGAATCTAATAAAATAATAAATTTTGCTTATTACCTTTCCATTGGGGAAGTTGTTTTCAAGCATATCGCATTAAAAAACGTTACCAGGAGCATCTTAAAATATGCTCATCGAGTCAAAATATAAATTTCGAATAAACGTTATAACGTTTCAAAAGAAATTTTCAAACTCTATAAAAGAACTTTCCGAGTGTCTTTGTGAATCTTTTCAATCGCTCGGAAAATACGCGCGAATTCCGGCGAATTTATGCTCGTCAGAGCATACTATCCTCAAAGTGTTAAATACAGCTACGTATCTATTTTACACGGCACATCACGGCAGATTGAAACTTCGAATCAAGTCGTGGGATACCGCGGCGACAAAGAACCGTTTAAATAAAAGACGTTCGTGGCAAACGAAAGACGAAGAACCGCTAACTATAGCGCGTAGCTCGAAGAATGCAAAATGATAGTCGAAAGGTAAGCAAAATCTGTGTCCCGGAGAGGGACATAGAGGTGGAATATATCCGACGACGATTATAGTCGTATCGACTTTCGTGTTTTTCGATCCCTGGAAACTTCACTCTTCGCATCTCTTTCTCTTCTCCCAACGGTAAGTTAAATTGCCGTATCGATCGACGTACAAAATTCCGTGTTTCTCCGGTGGCGATCGATGGGACCAATTTGAACTATTAAGCGCTCGCTTTACGATTCTACTTTGCGAGAATAGGCAACTATCGACAGATTCGAACGGTTTCAACCGACTTTTCACAGACGAAGGCGAACTCGAGGAAAGTAATTTCTTGCTTCTCTCATCAAACTCGCCTTCTTTCGAGGATAAGCTATCGTCGCAGGGGTCGCTTTCGGGATAAGGTACAGTTTACGAGGGATTACGTGGTTTATGAGTTGGAGCGGTGCTCTCGCGCTTTTTAACCCTCGGTTTCCTCGATTTTCATCGGTCGAATCTCCTCCAGAGTCACGGTCCTTCCTTTCGTCCAATTTTACGAGCGCGCCTCTCTCGTGCTGCTGGCTCGCAAGATCTCTATTGTTTTCTGTTCTCGGTGCTTTTCGTCTGGAAAAGCGGAGGTTAAGGTCCCCGGACGATCGTAACTCCGGGGTCGTCGAATTCGATGCGCGGAAACTCGATTTCGTAACTCGCGCCGCGCGTTTCTTCGTCTCGCGGCGAGAGAACGCGCCCCCATCGGAGTTGCAGGGAGGCATCCAGGTGTGCAATGCCATTTTGTTTTTCAAGCGTCGTCCCACGTGAAATCGATGGCAACGAATTAAACATTTTTATGCTTACGCGTTGCTCGCAAACTTGGCCACGTTTCGTTCGAAATAAAATGGAAGATAACAGTTTTGAAATAACGAGTTACCGCCACTATTTTTATTCTGCAAATAAAGAGCGGGCTCGTTTCGTCTGAAATTCCAATAAATCATTTTCAAATAATTCCTCCGTCCAGTTAATTACATCGTTCGAGTAAAGTAAGAGAGCTTGTAAGCAGGAGATTGCGAGATTACGTTGGTAGCGAGGCCGAACTCGATAGAAACATGTTTCGAGAGAAACGCGTTTCAAATTTCTTTTTAAGAGCCAACTCGATGAATGCAGCTCGACGATATTTCTCGATGATCTTCGGTTATTTTCATGCAAACACGACGCTCGAAAGTTTCTCATTTACAACGAAACAAAGACGAAAAGTGTACACGTTGGCTACCGTAGATCAAGTCGATGAAACGAGCAATTTTTACTACCCGCGACACTTATTATCTCTTATTCTACTCGAATCGACCAATTTCTATTTCACCACGATAAATCCCTCGACTTGGAATCCGTAGACTCGCACAACGTGATTTGAGAATCGTTTCGTCAGGATCGTGGCAAACCCATCATAGCAAACGAACAGTAATATCACCGCAGAGGCAGATATTTGCAATTTAGCGACATATTTGAGAAACTTCTTTTACACGCTTACTGCGGGTTAATCTCGATCGACATTCTCCGTCACTTTCGTGCGATCGACTTTCGAGAAGCGAAAAGTGTGGTGCAACTTTTCCTATCGCTCAAACTCTCACCGTGAGATATAAAAATTTAATTGGTCTGGCGGAATGACGTGCCACCCACTTCGACTTTCTTTCAAATTCACCCCTGGCTTCGTTCTTCGTCTTCGCCTTGCTTCCACGACACGAGATAGCGATGGCCTGGAGACACACCTCCGGTATCAATTCGGCCCGAGTTTCGCCCTTCTTCTTCATCTTCGCCCATCTCGTCCTCCGAACGTTTTCCACCGCTTCTTGGCTCGGTCACGGGGAGGAAAAAACTTTGTCGATTGTTTGGGCCGTTAGCGGGATCGTTGCCGCTGGAGAACTCTTTCGTAGTAGATGGTATCGTAAATATGGAGGCGAGAGGGACGTTATCGAATTAATTTGAAGATCGCTGCCAGTGTAGCGGCGGCGCTCGTTGGCCATTTTTCCCCCGTAATTTCGTCAAGTCGGCCAGGTGTGAATTTGTTGGACCGTTTATATCGCGATAGAGCGGCGTAGAAACGGATCGCTTCGGGCCGAGTTTTTGCGAATAACGTTAATAATAACGGGCGAAAGGGTAGATAATTTCGGGCGCGCGTAACGCTGACACTAGCAAATTAAATTGCCCGGAAGAAATGAAGTCGATAGTGGGAATGAATCGCCCGGAAGCTGCCTGTCGAACCGATCCCGATAACTCCCATCCTCTTCTCTTTCGCCCTTGCTGCGCGCCCTTTCGTTCCTTCCTCTTCACAGTTGCCGGCCAATCGATACGCCGCGATTTAAAGAGTCACGCGTTTCCTTTCCCAGCTACCTTTTAACGAATTGTCGCGCACATTGCGCGCATCGATCTCGCTCGATCTCGGTCCAATTTGCAATTTGCGGCGCGATTTACCCTCGCCGGGCATCGATTTTCTCGTCGCTTTTCCCCGGCGCAGACTCGTCTTTCCGCGTCGGCTGAAGCCGCCGAGGCGGTTCAAGCGGCAGCTCGAGCGTCGAAAGATAGCTCGAACGCGTTGCCAGGGTTTTGTAAGCAACACAGGCAATCTCTGTCTGCGTTAGATAACGCCGACAACGCCGCTATAGATGGAGGGGGTAGCTTTTCATCTTAGTAAATCGCACCCTCTACGATTCCGCGCGCTTCCTCGTCTGCTCCGCTGTGTCCTGTTCGCCGGTGCATCTAAACAACAGCTTGCACCGAGTGTTTAGCCGTTTCAACGGATAGCGAGAAAGGCGTTGCTTCGCGTTTTCGCAGGAATTTCCACCAGTCGAAGGTTCGGCTCGTCTGCAATTGCCGCGCACACCATACGACTCTGTCTATTCGCATGGCTGGAAGAAGGTCCGAGTTGCGGCGTGTCGGCCGTAAATCGAGGCAGCCTGTAGCGTAACGCAGACCGGGCTGGGCCACCGGAGTAAAGCACCTACGCCAAAGTCATTTCCTAGAGCTTTGGAGCAAGTTACTGCAGCAACATCGGCAACTCCTCGGCGGAGGGTAATAAAGCCATCTTGCCAACGGGGTGGTTTCGCCTCTTCCACCCTCGCAGCCCGCCCCTCAGGAGGTGGCTGGATAGCGATCTATACTGCCGGGCACCCCTCTCGTCGTTGCCAGGCAACCGTCCCTCTCTCTGTCTCTTTCAACCCCTTCTACGCCCGAGAGTTCTTCCACCCTCCCTAGACAGAGAGGCACAGAGAGACCGAGTTGGCCTCTCGATTTTCCCTCTGTTTCGGATTTTTAACCGATTTAATCGTCGGAAAATTCCGCTGGATATTTCGCCTGTTTCCTCTCTTCGTTGTTGTTAAGTGCACGCGTGAAGGAAAATCACGTCGGTGCAGGCGCAACCCTGTTACCCACTTTTTTCTCAGTTTGCTTACCATTTTGTCAGTTTTCACGTGACAAGTAGCCATCGAGATTAAGAAAGAAATTTCACTCTTATCGATGCCCGCGGTTTCGAGTATTTTAGCTGCAAGGCGCGGTTAAAGAATCGTATATTTTGTAACGTAGGATATACAGGTCATTTAAGCCTGACGCCTGTTTCGTGGGTTTAAAAATACCTGGTCGAACGAAACTGGCTATCGCGTACATATGCAGATGTAGAGTCGACTCGCACGAAGTGTCCCGCAGTTCGCTGTACAAACCTTGCCGGTGTGTTTTGCAGATAAAAATAAGAGCGAAACGTCGAGAACTTGGTAAATGCTTCGTTCAAAAGTTGTAACAGAATACGAAGCGCAATACGAACACGCCACGTCGATATTCTTCCTCTCGTCGTTGATTTAACACTGACCTTAGCAGGCCCGGTGAAAATTCGAAATTTCATTTAAAATTCCTATTTCTTTCGTCCATCCGACTTTATGCAAATTCTTGCAGCAACAAAAATTGAGCAACTGGTTAATCGGATAATATGAGACGATAATTATTATGCGACATAAGGTATACACAGGTGTGTTTATTATTCTTGTGCGTCATTGTACCATGCGATTTGCTTTCGTTCTGGTTACAAAATTAATCGCGAGACTGAAACTCTACGAGAAATTCGATAGCGCGTCGATGTCCACTTTTCATCGATCAAATATTAGGTCGTCCGGAAAGTGTCTTTCTTTTACAACGATGCATCTTTATACAGATATTAAAACTAATCTGTCGAACGTTGTGATCCTTATTTTGATAGAAGAAAATGGATCATAATTTGATAAAATAATATAAAACGGAAAATGTTGTGCATCCATTATTTCCCTGTAAAACGAAAGAAGCTTTTCATCGGTCAAACACGTATCTGTGTATAATTTTACGTTGCATACTTTTGTTACAACTTTTTAACGAATCATTCGTCGAGTTGCTGCTATGTGGTGACGTTTTAGTCTCATCTTCGCCTGTAGAACACGCTTGGAAAGTTAGTTCGTGGAACGCGCGGACACCCTGTACGAAAGAGAAAAGAAAAAGAAGAAAGAGGAGGAACGAACTAGAGAAGGAAATTCGGACGCGGAAAGGTTGAACGATTTCTCGAAGAATAGGGGAAAACGCGTTCCGAGAAGGAGCGAGGGTTGGAGAAAATTTGATCTCTCTGAGAGGGACGGGGAAGAGGGTGGACAGGGAGCAGAGATTGCGCTCTTATCTCGTCAGATACCGACCGCCTTCAGCTTCCGTTTCGTCCTCCTCCTTCTTCTCGTCCAGACCTCTCCCCTTCCTCTCTCGACTGGCTTTTCCTGGGGGAGGATTGACAAGCACCGAGGGCTGCATGCAACGTCCGATTCGATCCGCCGCAATAAAATTAGAACCGCTGCTTGGACTCTTGCGAATTTTTCCCTTCCTTATCCTCCTCCTGTGTTTTCTCGTTTCATCGTTCACGAAAATTACCAGCGCACGCCCTCGCGACATTTACACTCACGACATTCTACGTTTCTGCGTACATTCTGCAATTTCCTTTTAAAATAAGATGCAACGAAATTAAATAGTCGGGAAAGTTTTGTTCGTTACGTAAGGAAACAATCGACGCACGACATTTTTTCTTTTCTATTATTTTACCGAATTGCGTACGATCCATTTTTCCTTTATTATTTTCTTATAAAACGAAAGAAACTTTTGGCTCAGCCTAACATTTAACGTACATCGGAGCATTGGCAACTTTATCTATTCTACGACGCGTATCCCACGAACGATCGTAATTCTACGATACTCTACGACTTACAGAGTACGACGCTTTATTCAAATTTTCGGTGCTCGAGAAGGTACAAATTTCGCGCTTTTTCATCATCGTCCTTCACGCGCGGATAGCTTAGCTCTCTCGCCGCGTCGGTCCACTCTTTCTCCATTTTCCACTGCCTGCAGGCCTCCCTTCGAAGAAAGAAGGGAGGCGGCGTGCTGATAACGAGTTGATGTATGACCTAGTGACGTCACCGACGAGACAACCCCCTTCCTCGACGGTCGAGAGTAGATTACAAAAATCGATAGCGCGTCGGGGACGAGAAAAATGCGCGAGTCGGGCGATTAACGTGGTGAAAACCAACAAAGAAAGAAAGAAAGAAAGAAAGAGAGAGAGAGAGAGAGATAGAGAATTGGGAAGAAGCTTGGGAACCGAACGATCCGATTGTTCTAAACTCGTTAATCGGCCACGACGTCGACGACGAGATCTACTTTGCGACAGAGCGAATACGCCGATAGAGAGACGAAAGCGCGAGCAACTGTGTGGATTTCTCGGGGAAACGATACGAAACGGTGGCGAGAGCCTCCTCCTCCAACCCCTTTGCCAGCCCCGTTTTGTCATTACAACAACGGAGCAAGGGGCGAAGTGGCGGAAAGGAGGAGGCGCGGTTAGAAGTTTAATAACTGCTGGAAAGCGATGCCGTGGTGCGGAGCGGCGCGGCGGCGGTTGGCGTGGCGTTTTCTCACGGAGAATTCCGCCAAGGCGCGCACCAACTCTCCGCACAACACCGGAGATGGAACCCCAGACGTAATTTCCGGTTTCGCCGCGGCACTGCCGCGTTAGCTGAACCAAAAGACGATCGCTCAGCGAACGAGATAGCCCGAGATAACTCACTCCCTCGCGGTTCTCCTTCTACGTTTCTCTTCCCCTCCCTCTTCCCCCCTCTCGACCGTTCTCTGTCTTCCTCTCCAGCCTCGTCTTCATCGACTTCGAATCTGCTCCGCTCTGCTACCGTCTTCTCAGCTTGCAAGTCGAGACGCACCTGCCACCGATGACGATCACTCGTCTCTCTATCCTGTGCGATCGATCGTGCGGCAGATACGCGCCTTCTCTCGTTCCACGGACAAACAGCGGCCTCAGTTTGAGCCTCAGTTTCCGAGATTTCTTTTTTCGAGATCGTTCGAATCGGATAGGATTCGATAGAAGTGACGTATGTCTCGAAGATCTTGCGAGTCTCGCGAGAATATTTCGAGGTCAATTGCGTTTCCGGCGTCTCCAACTTCCTGCATTCTCTTTCATGTATCATGCCAGTGATGCTGTTTTTGGGTCAGTTCCACGTGTCTGTGAAATATCGACCGAACGCCGAGCTTCCAACACTCATCGAAATAATCAAGATCTTCAAGATCTTTCGACGTTTCCACGACTTTCAACGGCTTTTTAAGTGACCCTCGGACAAGCAATATACATACGTATATCGCCAATATCTTTTCAGGCTTCTCAACATCATCGTACGTACGGAAAGGGAGCCTCGATGTCGTCGATAAATATTGGATATACGAGGAAAATGCACTTTGTCAATAAGAAAGTGACGACGATATCGTATTGGCAATGTATATAAATATTTCTCTGAGTCAATGCGTGTTTCTAATAACTCCTACCTACGTTGTCGAATACTTTTCAAATTTAATTGACATAATCTCAAGACTTCCATCTTCCTATTGACATCTACTTGTCTAAGCAAATTGCTTTAATGTACATTATTTCGGCCATTCACTGAGCCACTGTGTATATATATAACGCTAGAACTTCCGATAGTTAACACGAAGCTATTTCTACCAAAACCAGTGAAAATGACTGGTCTTTAAAAAATACGTAATAATAGAATATTTTTATACGCCAAAGAAGAGTTACCAAAATACATAGAAGGGAGGATGAAGTGGAAGGACAGAAAAATATTAGCAAGATTCAGATGTGGAAACGAGACTAAAGCAAGGGAATACTGGGAAGAAGAGGGAGAAAAAAGATGCAGACTATGTAAAAGGAAAGAAGAAAACCTCAGACATGTAATGGAAGAATGCGAAATAACGGGAGGACCAAAGGACATAGAAAAAACACTAAATGAGACTGGAGAAGGACTAACAAAACTAAAAGCAATAACAGAGAAGAGAAGGGCAATACAAGACGGGGAGGAACGACAATAAGGAAGCACAGCATGGAAGCAAAAGCCCAAAAATTGCCATAGTTTTAGAGACAGAATAATTAAGGGAGTGCAATATAATAGAGTGAAGCGAAATAGGTAAACGAGATGTAAAACCGAAAGTTGGTCCAAAGCCGCAAGGCACGGACTAAGCAATAATAAATAATATTTTTTTATTGATTTATTGATTTATTACTTTCTCACAGAAGCAATTCCACGTTACGTAGTACGTTTTACGTATTATTAATCCATCTGGGATCCCTAAACGAGGGTTGACACGTTTATAAAATTGTAGAACCAGTCGTTTTTATTGCTGTGGTATTTCTAGTGTTAGCATCTAGCGATCCAGCGATCGATCCAGAATTTTCCTGATATCTGATATCGTCATATCGAATGATACGCGGTAAAAATTTGAAAAACGTGTGGCAAGTTGTACAAAACGAAGAAACTGGTTCGATAAACAGATTGCAGGACCCTTTTACATTTTGACTTACATTTGAATTATTTTCAGTTTAAATACATAGAAAACAAAATAAAATTCATTATATTATCCTTTTAGTTATCCTTGCGAGAGTCATTACATCATTGTAATTGGAAAACAATATAACACGAAGTAGGAATTTTAAAATAAAATTGTAAAACCAGTCAATTTGACCTGTGTGGTAGTTCTAGTGTTAATTTCGACGATAGCTTTCAACGATTATATCAAAATAAGCATCATCTTTTTGAGGCTCGTCAGAGTTTCAAGAGTTTCAGGATATCGAAGCCTGATCGAAGTTATTCGCATTATCCGCCACGTACTCGTATCTGTACAGCACCTAAGAACCCACCGGTACGAGCGAATATTTCGTTGCTCGTCATCGATTCGAAGATGAGAATTTTCCAAGCGAGAAAAGGACATCATCGTCGTCATCCCCTTTCGAAACGCATTCTCGCAGCAGGCGTATTTCGCAAGCGAGACACCGATCGGTTCGCCATGATTTCTCGCGGTGATTTGCACACAAACGCTTTCGATTTCGCTTTCGATTCATTCCTAATTCAATTACGCAACACCGCGGTCCGCTTTCGATCTATGAGAATGCCGGGACAAGCTTTCCTCCGCCTCGTCGTCGTTGGAAACGGCGCTGTTTTTCTCGCTAAATCACCGCTCGCGAAGAACCGCTGCCAACATCCCATCATGAATAATAAACGAAAACATCCATGCCGCGTGATATACGCACTTGTGCAGCAACTGGTTCCAACTTATCAAACCTTCCCTCTTTCTTCCTTTGCCACTTTGTTCACCTTTCCTCGCGAATAAACCTCGTAAGGATATTATCAGGAATATTCGTTGCATCGCGTCGTCCGCGCATAAATCCGAGCGATTCGATTTTAACGCCAGCTTCTCCACGAATTTACTCTCTTCCCTCCCTTTCTCTTCTCTTTGGCCGTCTTCTTCCTTTTCCCTCCATCTCTACCGTGAAAGATGATATCTGGCGGCCCGTTGAAATCCAAAGACGAGGTCTCTTTGGAACGGGCAAAGATTACCATAATCTCGTGTACCATCGGCGCAGTGACTCCCTTCTATCTGGTTTGCAGCGTTTTATCAAACAGGATACGCTAGCCTCCACGTCTCTCGACTTCCGTTAGCGAGAGCGCGGTCGCGAGCCATTTCCATAAGGATTTCCGCTCGTCCTACGCGCGGAATTTTTGCACGGCAACCTCTCCTTTCCTCTCCTCTCCTATCCTCGCGTGGCGTGCCTTTTCTCTTTTCTCGTCTCCTCCGCGTTTTTTTCCTCTTCCCCTCTGGCCTCCACCCTTCAGGCCACTTGAAATCTCTCCGTTTACGTTTGAACGCGGGGTCACGCGCGATACCATCGCTCGATTCGAGCACGAAGGCCAGAACCTAGCTGTCCGTGCTTGTTAGAGGGAAACAATAGCACGGTTTTGTTCTCTCGAGCGAGTTCCCTGCGAGTCCACCAGTCGCACTGAATTTTCCTCCGGTTTTCCGCTCTGGGAAACCTTCTGCCGGCTACCAACGTTCGTTCGCTCGCTCGTGGAACCTCGTTGCATCGACCGTTAACCGGAATTTCCGTCTATCCGCTCGATACGCGCGAACACGCGCACGGATGCAGAAGGAGAATGGTGAAAGAGCGGCAAATTCGTAGCCCTTCGGCTCAAATTCCAATAAGTCGACTGCGGATTTTTACGCGTTCGTGCGACATTTCAAGACGCGAAAGGGCAAGCTCGTGATATGCAAAAACGTATAAAACACCGAAATTACTTTTTACAAGGTTTAGTAGATGAAACGATCTTCCATTCGAGCGCTATTTTTTAAATTATACTCGTTCGTAAAAGCACGAATCTGCATAAATGTCGGCAGTCGATAAACGTATAGTCATGGAAAAGTTGTAAAATATACAGATGTAGTCGGCGATACTCCGAAAAGCGAATTGGAACACTTTGACTTGAAATGATCGTAACTTTGAAATGGAAGCGCGAGATGGGAAAATTTTACGAACAAAATGAAATATTTACATAGACGTTACGCATCGCTCAAATCGTTGATTAATAAAAATAAAACGCGAGTGTATTAATAAAAATAAAAGTATCACGGAACAAACTGCAATGTAGCGAACATGAAAAATCGTCGTTACGTTCCACCGCCTTCTTCTTCGAATGAACTCAGACATTTCCTTCGTGAGATATTCGTCCTACTTTTACCTTAGAATTTCTAGAACGATGCCTCATTAGGATTTTAAATTCCCTAAAGAAGGAGATTTTGAATTTGCCGCTCTGCGATTACCGCCCTACCAAGACTATTCTCTTAAGGTAAAAACATAGCGAGCAGATGTAACGGACTATTCGGTTGACTGAGAGAACAAAGCGAGCAAAACAAGTGCGTAATGACACAGAGTGATAGCGACGATGATAGTGTCGCGAGCTGATTAGTCTCTGTGCTATGTCGCGTTTGCTTCGTTCAGTCGAACAACCCTCTGCACCGCCACCGAAACCTGCTCGCCGTGTTTTCACCGTTGGAAAACCCGCGGCGTCCATGGCGCGGTGGCAGGAATTTTTATTGCAATTTTACTGTTCTACGGGAAATTTTACGAACGTATCCCAGAGGCCTGGGATAACGTCTCCGTCGTGAAGCTCTTGCATGAAATTTCCATTTTGCCTGGTCGATTTGCCGGTGCAACAAAAGGGCGCGAGATAGAAGGCTCGTAAAAACAGACGGCGCCTCACCGTGCTCGATGCTGTTCTCTGGCTCTCGTCGTACGTGCGCCAGCGAGCTCGTAAACCGTAGTTAAAGTTTTAAAGGGCAGTTAAATTTCGAGCGAGTTCAGCCGGAGCATTATAATGGCGCGTGCCGGTCGGGGGTTGGCCGTGAAGGGGTTGCCAACGGAGATGATGGATGTAGAAATTTCGTACGCAACCCTTCCGCCGAAAGGGCTTTAAAGTGGGCGTAGTGGGAAATTTGCTTTTTCTATCCTTTTTCCAGCGACTACAGGGTGGCTCGTAATTCGCGGTACAAATGGGACCAGGGCGAGTCTATGGCTCGAAATAAAACGAAAATCGGAGATAACGATAGCGCGTCGGAGATTTTCCGTTTTCAGAAAATACGGTTCGAAGGTTTGCAAAGTGTACGTAAACGTGGTCAATTCCCGCTTGGACGATCGATGGGAGGTTACTCCACGTGTGAAAAGAAGTTGAAAACGTACTTTTCTTCGTCCCGAGCCTCATTCTCCAAAGAATCGAATTTCAAAATTTGTCTCTGCTTGTAACTATCCCGATCACTTGCTACTTTTTCATGTAATTAAATAATTTATTTTATTATTTACTCTATGTAATAATATACACATTCGCTGTTTAAGCATCGCTCGTTGTACCCACATCCGTCGTCTTTCTACCTGCTCAGAATATTTTTCTCAATCTGTTTTACAATTCGAGAATTAACCAATTAGCTACGTTTCACGCGTATGTTTGTATTTTCCTTATATTTATTTACTCCACGACCTAACCCCATGAGAGATTTCTGAAACTAAAATCCGCAGTTAGCTGATTAAAGAATCCGGAAATGAGGAGCTTGTTAAGGAAGAACGTTGTTCCGTAAGGTGCGGCAATTACAAGGGCCGCTTTTATTGTTATATATCGACTTTCGAAACTCAATTTAAACGATAACATAGTACTATTTTACCATAGTAGTAGTATAGTACTATATAATAATATACATACACTATATAATGTACTATCACGCACTATTGTAATATTATTATATACAGGGTGGTTGGTAACTGGTGGTACAAGCGGAAAGGGGGCGATTCTACGCGAAAAAAGAAGTAGAAAATATAGAATAAAAATTTTTTTTTTAATTTTTAATTTTTCCATCGAGACAACGATCTACAGTGAGATCCGTTATAACGTACCGCACGCGTACCGAGCGAAAATTCAAAGTCGATTTTCTCGAAAACAAAGCCTCAAACGAAAAATTTGTATTCTATATTTTCGACTTCTTTTTTCGCGTAGAATCACCCTTTCCGCTTGTACCACCAGCTACCAACCACCCTGTATAACTATAATTATTAATAACTATATATTACTCTTACTATGAATAACCATATATTATTCTTTTGTTTCATAAGGTAATAATAGATGAACAATAATTTCTGTTTTATATTATTTTATTGAATCAGGTGCGATCCATTTCGTTCTATTTCTATTATTACGTTCGTGCATAATTCGATGAACTAATATAAAACAAAAAACATTGTTTTGTTATTATTTCCTTATAAAACGAAAGAAACATTGCGAACTACCTAATACATAGAAATGTACTGTATAACGTACTATTATACATCGCCAACTGTTATTTCTTTTTTTATTTGTACAATCAATTCTCATCGAGAATTACAAGTAAATTATTTTGGCGTGGTACTGTAACTTGGATTATAAGAGTTTATAGTATGTTTGATTCCAGTTGAATCTAATCCAAGTACTATGAAGAACCAAATAATCGCCGTTTAATCGTAATTTCGTAATTAAAATATACCTTGTCAAAAATAAACAATCTTCCAGCGTGTATCGAGTTAATTCTTCGCTAACACGTTCAACTACTATTTCTCCTGAATTCCCCGGAACGAGGGCTCGAACGACGAAACATCGTTCTTCATTTTCAATTTACTTTGGCGCGTACAACAATCTCCCGTTAATTATTCATTTCTATCCATCCGAGAATCGGTCAAATTCGCATACGTCTGCCAAATTTCCAAACTAGACTTTCTCAAGCACACATCCTGCGACGCAGTTCCTGCTTTTCGTCCCATTTCGAGCCGTAGAATCTGCCTGACCCCATTCGTACGAATTACGGGTGATCCTGCGTACCGCTCGACTTTCCATCAACGTTAGAGCGCTTTTTCACGAAGAAACGCCGATGTATCCGTCGACTAGTCGATCGGTCGCCAGTTTTTCCGCGATAGGCTGGCATTCTTCCATTGGCAGCGAACAAACTCGCTCAGCCACGGGATTCTCATGGGTATCGGGTGTGCGGTGTTACAGTTGTCACTGTCACCGTCGATTGGAGCATTGAAATGGCAAAGAGGGGCGGCGGGACAAGCGTGCCGTGCCGCGAGCACGCCTCCTGTCATTTCGATGCACGCGGAAGCGAAGCGGATCCGTCTTGTATCGGCCATCGTTTTTTGCTCTAGGACAAGCGGCGTCCTGCTTCCTTTCAGTCGTCGATGAATGCCTGCGCCAAGGACGGGGAAAAACGACGAGCGGAATCGTCTCTGCGAGCAACGGCGGCGTTGACTTGCTGATTTCCAGCTTCACACTTCTCTTTCGTACTCCGGCGGTTCCAGCGTCGCGGAATCTCGTTGCAGATTCCAGGCTGTCCAAGTATATCGCATATTAACACGGTGAACGTGGCAAACAGATCCGTTGCATTTACCTTTCGATTCTGTAGGAATGTGAGAGATCTCTTCGCTTGAAAAGCTGTTTACAATTCCGTGGTCGTAGCTGAAGGTAGAATACGCTGCTATCGCGCGGTCTTCGTATCAAATAAAGTACGTTCGACTTATTGGAAAAACGCGGAGGAAATTGCTCGATTCGCAGAACACAGAGGACCTCGTATTTAGCAAAATGATAATATGCTAATCTTGAGGGAGGTGGGAAACGTTGGTGATATTATTTTGATATTCAAAGTGATCGATAACCTTGTTCACTGTTTTCCGCTACTTCACTTGGCTTGTTAATTTCAATGGTTCGTTCCTTACGTAATACTCCGGTCTTCCGTGTTCGCTTCTTTATAAATGATATTACGATAGATTTAGCGTGTCCGTGACAGGAACATGCAATTACGTAAGTAAATGGTATTTCCGACTGAGTAGAAGCTTCTCTGCTTCCTTCTGTAAGTTCGGACGACCAGCTTCCCAGTTATTTAACTCTCATTAACAAGTTGTTGCGAATCAGTTTCTTTCTATTCCTTTTGCTTGTGTATTTTACATTGTAATTCTTATTTATCTTTGTGTAATATGTCGGCTATGTCGCAGCTATGTTGTCAGTAAATTAATCAAAGGATACTGGATATTCACTAAACGATAACCCATAGGTGTATCGTGCGTATATCAACGAGCAATTTGAAGGAATTAAAGAACACTAGCGATTATACGTAATAGTTAGCAACAAGATACAAATAATTGCGAGATTACGAGACAAGCGTTGGGACAGTGAAACTAAGGCTAAAGGTTCGACCCAGAATTTTATATCCGAAGAACGTTGCCATATGAACGAATATGTGTGTTTTAACGCTAGAACTGCCACTTCAGTCAAATTGACTGGTTTTACAATTTTATTTTAAAATTTCTACTTCGTGATATATTTTTTTCCAATTACAATGATGTAATGACTCTCGCAAGGATAACTAAAAGGATAATATAATGAATTTTATTTTGTTTTCTATGTATTCAAACTGAAAATAATTCAAATGTAAGTCAAAATGTAAAAGGGTCTTGCAATCTATTTATCGAACCAGTTTCTTCGTTTTGTACAACTTGCCACACGGTTTTCAAATTTTTACCGCGTATCCTTCGATATGACGATATCAGTTATCAGGAAAATTGCGGACCGATCGCTAGATCGCTAGATGCTAACACTAGAAATACCACAGCAATAAAAACGACTGGTTCTACAACTTTATAAACGTGTCAACCCTCGTTTAGGGATCCCAGATGGATCAATAATACGAAAAACGTACTACATAACATGGAATTGCTTCTGTGAAAAGGTAATAAATCAATAAATATAAAAATATTCTATTATTAGGTATTTTTTAAAGACCAGTCATTTTGGTAAAAATAGCTTCGTGTTAACTATCGGTAGTTCTAATGTTAATCCATGACCTACCGACTGAGATCAACAAATACACTGTATCGCTCGTAAATTACTAAATAAATACATAAATAAAAATTCGAGCGAAAACTATTTTTCGATTGGCTGGGAAGGGTGTTACAAATTTGACCGCCCTCCTGTTTGCCCGGCGTCCACCCCTCTCTGGACCATATTGTCGGTGTCTCGAATCGATATACTTGAAACGTTTCACACGCGACGATCGACCGACCAACCCTTCCCCTCTAAAATTTTAAACTCGGAAAGGGTTGCGACTCCGGTTACTTATTTATTAGGCCATTAGCTTGTTATCGTTATTGCGCGAGGCTGGTTCGAGACTACAGCGATTTATCGCCGCGATCTCATTCCCAGCGGCGCGTTTCCTCCGCCTCCGCCGCGATATTATTCGGATTTCACCGAACGAAAATATCAACGCGCGTATATACTTTCTAAACTGCCGTGGTCTGAGCGCCACGTCGGACGATGCTCGCGTCCCCTTTCCACGGCTACGAAGATGATGGACTAACTCGCGATCGGTTCATTATCTGGTTAATGGAGCGAGAGCAGACGCGCGCAGAGATGCTCGTTTCCCATGTCGTCGGACAAAAAGGAACCGCAACTGGTTGATGGAGGATGGCCCTCTGTTCGCGCTGCTGGATAGTCGATTAATCGCGTTCCTGCCAACTGGACTGTGAACGAGGCGTCGACGACGAACCACGTTACCCTCCTTCTCTATCGTTCGCGTTCCACCAAATTCCGCGTTCTCCAACGAGAAGTCACGGCGCGTTCTAATCCGATCGAAGAATATGGAACGCACGCGGAACGACAGAAACGAGGGTGTAAGGTTTCAGCGGACAAAGTTAAACGGCGCTAGGGGGATGTATGATTCCTGTAGCCTGTGAGAATACGATGGCAAACTCGATCGAGAATGGTGGGTGTGTTTGTTTTACGTGGACGGATCTAACGGGGATTACGCGCCCCCTGTCGATTTCGTAATCTCGAAGCGTAATTCCCGTTCCCATGACGAGGCCACTGCGATGACAAACTGAAAAATTATTCCACGCCGATCAAACAGCACGATTATAATATTAAGAAAATAGCCGGCGATTTGTCGGACACCGACGAGAATCCCCGACAATTTTCGACCACAAATTTCTCCAGGCCCTCATGAATATTTCGATCGAAGAGGCAGACAGCAGCGTCCCAGTCACCGTGTACCGTCTTTTGCTCTATGCTTTCCACGATTATCCGAAAATCCGGCCGATCTTTCGTCCGTGTTATCCGTCCAGCTACGCAAACTAGCAGCCAGCCTAGCGAGAAGGCGACGTCGATCGTAGACGGTTTTAACGCTGCACTGACGTAATTCATGCCTTCTTAGCGTGTCGTGCGTCGTAAATTCCCGGCAAATTCTCCGGAATATGGTTCTTCGGAAGAAAGCACGGCCGTGTTCATTACGGTTAATGGCCGCATACATTATGCGCTTACAACCTGGAATTAACGATACGGTGGGGCCCGGTGGCCCGATCGGGGAATCGCCTCGCCTCGTCTCGCCTCGCTTCACCTTTCCTCGCGTTGCTTCGGTTGCTACTCCGTGTTGCTCGCTGCTAGTTCCGCAATCCGGCCGGGCCGTGCACAGCCAACGAATATTCGTTGCCTGCTAAATTAGAATTCGAGCAGTCATCGGGCCCGGCCAGCAGGTGATACGCAACGTCCGCTGAATATCCAATAAACCTGGGGCCAAGACACCTTTGGTTCCACCAGGACTGGGCATTATCGAGATAATCGTTTATTCAAGTAATTACTCAAATATATCAAATAAAATAATGCCTGTACAATTTAATGCATAAACAAACGATACTATACGATGCCATAAGAACCATATGCCGTAGGTTTATGGGTAATAACAAAGTATGCAATTCTTAGGATTTACTTTATTAATGGAAAAATCGTTGAAAATGCTGGCCATCGTACGGTATACACAGGTGTATTCTCTGAATTAATTACGTTTTCCAACGTATTTTAATTATTTTCTCGTTTTTAATTATGGAAGACTTGTCTTGTCTTCGCAATAAACTTTTGATTCTGTCGAGGTTATTAGATGTATGAACAGAGGAACGCGTGGATAAATTGTAAAGTAGAAAATGTATTTTAATACAGAAGTGTAAGTACAAGTAGGAATATAATTTGAGCTGGTCCAGATCCGCACGCTACCAGTGTTACCCTATAACTGAAAACCCAGAAGCCATCGTCGCCTGTCTACTGTCTATGGTCTGCTTTCGTCCCAGTCTATCGTCCATACGCTGTGGATGGCTTCAGTGCTTGAGAAAATTAAAAAGATCAGATGTAGAGTTTTCTCAGAAGTGGTGACCACTTCAACAATGTTCTTGTTTTTAATTGTGGAAGACTTGCCTTGTCCTTGGAATAAACTTTTGATTCGATATGTACGTTTCTGCGAGAATGGGTCGAGGCCCGTTTACCAAGAATATTATTTTTAACGACAATTATTATTATTTAACAGTAGTCAAGTGCATGAAAGTCAAGGGCGATTTTCTCGAGGACAAAGCCTGGAAAGAAAACGATTTATTCATGTGTTATACAATCTCCTCCTCCACGACTGTACCATCGATACTGGGCCATCCTGTATATTAATTAATTATATACATATAATGTGTTAATTAATAAAATTTCTATCTATTGGTTAGTTGCTCTGCTACATCTTGGACGATGTCAATCGACCAACGGCAAGTTTGAAAAATAAATTACCGTACTATTCGTTAGCTCATTTGAAATTTAAATATTCGTTGTTTGACTTTAAACATAACGTTCGAAACATGATTGTCTTTCTATCGTAGTATGAAACTTCCGTTTCAAAATTACAGACTTCCGATACGTGTGATCGCTGGTAGCGTCTACTTCTATTTAATTAATTTCGTTTTATATTTTGATGCTCCGTTCCAATTATATCATTCTTCTTATATTCTTAATTCTATTCAGATATAATACGACTAGCATAGTGCGTACCCTTTCAAACATGATTGATCTTGCCAACAAGTGCTCTTCTTCCATTATCAGGTCCAGTTGAACGGCTGTTTTCTTCCTCTGCTGTTATATTAATGATCATGCAGTCCATTATCTGATGAAGTGTTTGGATGTGGAATGCTATTAACAGCGAATAATTTACAATAATTAGTACATATGTTATATGTATATAACCAAAAACTGTTATTTCTTATTTTACGTTACTATTCGAAATTTTGGTTCGAAAAAAAAACTAATTATAGTAATATATAGGGTGGTTGGTAACTGGTGGTACAAGCGGAAAGGGGATGATTCTACGCGAAAAAAGAAGTGGAAAATATAAAATAAACATTTTTCGTTTGAGGCTTTGTTTTCAAGAAAATCGACTTTGAATTTTTGCCCGGTACGTTATAACGGATCTCACTGTAGATCGTTGTCTCGATGGAAAAATTAAAAAAAAAAATTTTTATTCCATATTTTCGACTTCTTTTTTCGCGTAGAATCACCCCCTTTCCGCTTGTACCACCAGTTACCAACCACCCTGTATAAATTAATAAGATTTATTACATTTTTATTTGTTATATTTTTATCATAAACTACACGACTGTAATTAGTTTTCTCAAACAAAATAATGGAACTCCATATCTTCGAACAGACTCATTTGTTATTAAATTTCGACTAACTGTTTGTCATATTTATTTTAAATGAAAAGACTCTGGGCTCTAGTGGCGCGTAGGAAAAAACGGAGGTGACGTCGCGTCGTGTCGCGTCTCGTCGGTGTGTCGTAATGCCTGGACACGGTTCGATGTGACGGCTCGGAGGAAGAAGCTCGTGTTGCGTGCTGTTTTCTTCGTGTTCGATCGCGGCCCGAGATACCGCGCTTTATTGTTTCTTACGGTTTGGCAATATCGTGCCGCGTAACGCGCCGCTGCGCTCTGCCAATCTATCGATATACCGATCCTGGTGCTCCACAGTAAACAATTACAAGTTGGCGAAACTTGGTTAGAAATTACGGGGCAAGGTCGACCTCTGCTGGATTTTCGACAGCCAGTGGAATCGTAAGTCCTCGTTGGTCACGTCGATCTTATCGAGGCTGATCGACCACGATGTCGTCCACGCGCCTGCAATTACAGTC
Source organism: Bombus flavifrons (assembly GCF_040668555.2). Taxonomy (NCBI): domain Eukaryota; kingdom Metazoa; phylum Arthropoda; class Insecta; order Hymenoptera; family Apidae; genus Bombus; species Bombus flavifrons. The sequence continues at coordinate 4,760,329 of NC_138457.1, read as the reverse complement.
CGACTACTCGTGACCTGGGGTATCGTTCTCGTTGCCGCTACTCGGAAGAGACGCGCTTGTCCGTTGTAAAATTTTAATTGGCCCGACCACCTCTAATCTCCTCTTAATGATCTCATTCCGATGGGCCGCGGCCATCCGTTTCCGGCGTAAAGACACTGCACAACTCGGCGATTCCGAAGGAACAGCCCAGAAAAGACCATCGACGATGGAAAGAAGACTAGCAAGAAACGCACAACTCGGCGAGAATATGTTAATTTGAGGAAAAAATGCGAACCACTTGACCGCGTGGCTGAAATTCCTCCACTAGAAGATAAGAATACTCGCGACCTTTTTATTTACCGTGTCGTATCGTAGCCAAAGAGGCGAACACGACCAAAGAAGGTAGTTTTGATGGATGGTTTAAAGCAACACTTGCTTTGTACTGAAATTTCATTTAATTCCATTTTATTCGATTTAATTCGATTGAAATTCATGCGGTTTATTAAACCACGCTCGAATACCTAGCACGTGCAATATCGCGTACAAATATAGTCGTAAACGTATAGGAAGTAACAGAAATGTACAGAGTAAGTAACAATTACCCGGAAATGAGGTATAAAAGAATAATAGCCGGAAATATTTTATGAACTCCGCTGCGGGTAATTTCTACAACCCCAGGGATAAAAAATAAGTTCAGATGAAAATAAACGGGGTAGGTCTCCATTAGTACACACACAATTAGCGAATACCATGTTGTCTCGATAGTTTCTTTCGTTTTGTATTAATAGAACAAGATGGATCGATAATAAAGAACAGAAAATATCAATTATTTCCCCGTGGCAAAGTATTTTCAAGCGAGTTTCCAGCATTATAAATATCATTGGCAAAGATGTGGAATTTAGCAATTCCAAGTCTAGTAGCGACGAGCGTTCGTTTAGTCAAAGCGAAACGAAACTTGTAGCGTACGAACGTTGCGTACTACTTGTAGCGACTTGGAATCGCGACGGTTCATTCTCCTCGGTCGCGATTTCACGTGCGGGCACTTGTGCGTCCCGGGGCGGCGTTAAAAGGGCGGTTAACTCGGGGATGCTGGTTATTTAATCTCTAATCCCGACACTCGAGGGTGACACCGTCATCGATAGGCCAGATTTCCGTGCTCACCCTACGAAATCATTTTCGTAGGGGGTCGGGTCTGGGCGCCGTGGCGCGGGGTCCCGATCGATCTCCTCGCCCTTCGACCCTCCGCTCTCGCCGGCAAAGATACTCGCGTACGACAAGGGTGTAACGATTTAGCGTTCATCGTATCGTACATCGGTTATCGTCGTTGTAACGTGGAACAAAGCGGCCGATGTAAAACGTTTTCGAGGATCGGGTCCTACGTTTCGACGGTTGGCCGCGATGTAGAGTATGAAAGTCCGATCGAGAAAGTGTGACTAGCCTACGGGCGAAAGTGGTGCATAGCCAAATAACAGCTTGCACCGGCCAGCTCTTCTGGCGTGTTATTAAATCCTGAGTTGCGACTCGCGAATGACACGGAGCTGAGATTTACGAGGATACTCCCTCTGTGATTAGTTCTTTCCTCCTGCACAGGATTTACACTCTCGCTAGTAGACCAGCGTGCACACGCTTTTCGAGTCTCTCTCTCTCCATTTTGTATCGTCGTTGTTTTACGTTTTATTGGTGGAAGGAAGCGGCTCTCGTGCACGCGCGAAGGAAATGGTTTATTATACTTTCCAGCCGCGATTTATAATGAAAGAGAAACCGTGAAACAGGATCTGTCGGTTGCTCGGGCTGCCGGCGAGAAATGAATATTCACTTGGGAAAACGTCGATGCGGTTTAATTCTGCGATCGGACGAGTTTCTAACGAGAAGCGTTTCGTCTTCCGTAGCCATCGTATTCTTCTTTGCTCTTGACAGAAACGTTTCCACGTTGCGAGCTGAAAGACCAGCGATCTTTCGTCCCTACGACGCCGTAAAATTTAATCGTAGAAGCTACAATAGTACGCAACGAGAAAATCGTGCCACCTGCACCTGCGTCACGCATCAGCTTTGTCACTTATGGACTTTGTTATTCTCGTATCGATATGCTACATAAATACGATGGAGAAATTCCTGTTAAATTAATAAACAGACTGTCGTGATTCTGGCAATGGTATTTCAAATTAGCTGGCACCTGGACGAATGCGTGTTTCATTTGAACGTGTCATCGATAAGACTCGAAATAAGGAATATTTATCTCGTATAATCTATGCGAATCGATTTGAAAAGAAGATAGCGAGTATCGATATCCATCTTTAGTCCGCCATTGATTTATAGATCTTAACGATATTCGCGTATTGTTATCGTAAATCGAGCAAGCTGTTCGCGCAACTACCTACGAGTGACAGTGTAGGAATTTAGCCGGGTTCACCGAGTTAAAAAGCGGAGCTCTGCCGATCGGCCGGAATCTCGTCTACAGCGATCACCGAGCGATCGGTGATTACGAAAGGAATCGTAATCCGTGGAGGAAGGTGCGAGATAAAAATACAGCCGGGGAATCGTTTACAATGGCCTCGAACGCGTATTTTCTCAGCGGGTTGCGCAAGAATTTTTTATCGAGGCGCAGTTTCATCGTTCCTTTAATTAGACTGACGTAACCCCGACGCGGCTTGGCGTCTGACCGAGCGCGGCACGTGAGAAAACGAAAGTCTTTTTTACGACCTCGTTCGCCCGCGGGTCGCATTTTCCATTTTTCATCGTGCTGCGAGTTTCCTTCTTCCATCCGTGCCGTATGATCGACGCGCAAAACACTCTCGTTAACGCTGGCGCACCGCGCGGCCAATTAATTTTTGCCCGAAATAATGAACGCTCTTTTTAATTACCTGAGAAAATGGAATGTTTACTCGTCGAAATCGTGGCTGATTAACAAGAGGCACGGAAACGCCGCTCGGTCGAATTACGACGATGCAACGTAACGAGTAATCGTGAATTATCAAACGACGAGTCACGAGACCTTCCGTGCCGCGGCAAAACGATAGATAAAAGTCGATTCTCTCACAGAGATCAGCCGCTTACAGGATAATACGTATAATCGGATGTCTGGTGGCTAGCGTAACGAAAGGCGACTAACATATTGTCCTGTTAGGGATCGTCCGGAACGTCTATATGGGGTCGTTCTCTTTTCTTCGGGACCCCCCATGGGAACATTTCACACCGGTAACCACCGCAAACCCTCCACCTACCACCCTCCCCAATTTTGGTTACGCAAAGTCGATTTAGTTAGGGATGGTTTGCCGACTGATTTATAACGAGCCAGCGCCCAGAGTATCGCCAACTTGCACGGTCCAGGCTTCCACCCTTTATCGTTCCTTGGCATCGTTCTTCCCCCGTGAACAGGTCAAGTTGCTGCATCGATAAACACCGTGTATATTTATCTTTCGCGTTTCGCCGCTCCACCGTGCGAATAAATTCCACCGGATTGCGACACTTTCTTCCCTTTTTACTTTTCGTTTCTTTCCAACTCTTTCGCAGGTTCAAACCGTAATCATACGTTCTACGAAATCTACCTGAATCTCTAAATTCACGAGTTCAAGCTCCGTCTGCTCGAAAACTTGGCCTCGTTCAATTATCTTCCTTTCTTCTCTTCGTACACGTTCCTAAGGAGCTCGTTCGTACACGTCATTGCATGTCTGCAGGTATATTCGTCATCGGGACTGGCTTCTTTCGCCAGATTTTTGAAGAACCGACCGTTTCTCGATTATTTGTTTCGCTGCGTTAATGAATTCGTCGAGACGCGGAAGAGTGTGGCTTCCAGCGACTCTGGTTCGTCCACGAGTTCTTCGTCCCCCTCTCCATTCGTTGTGCAAGTTCTTAGCGGAGAAAATGGGCGAGCCAGGTGACAGGACACGGTTAAGGATAAACGTAAAGTCGTGGTGGCGTCGAAAAGTTGCGAGCAAAAAGATTGGAATGGCCGTTACCGAGGACAGTCGCTCTCGTTCCCTCTCTTCCTCGTGATTGCCCGTGTTCTCCGCTCGTTCGTTCGAGCCGAGAGGCACGTCCTCCGGCCGAGATGAAGATACTAGAAGTGGGCGGACTTCTCCGTACATAAATCGTTGCTCTAGCGAGAGAGGCCGAGGTGCTAGGTGAACGCACTGCGCGGTCTGCAGCGTGTAGAACCGCATTGTTAAACTTTGCACCTACGACGTGCCTGCCTCCGGCTCCTTTGCACCCTTTTCTTCCCGTTTATCGGCCTCCCTTCTCCCTCCGACTCCGACTTGCTTTTTCAACCGTCCGTATCTTTGCTTTCCTTTCTTGCGTTTCTAAGAGACGCTGCGATCGATCTCGCCAACTTTTCGCGCACGATTTCCATCGAGCGTGATCCCAAGTGACGGATCTTGATAATTAAAGACGATAGGAAAGACGTAGCTCGGCTTAGGTTCCAACAAACTTCCTAATTGCATGGTTAAGTAATGACGCAAATTACGTGTGTGCGTGACGTAACGTACGTAAGTAGCAGCATATTTACAGCGGAATAAGATATTCCGATAGGCCGATAATAAATAAAATAAACCTGATCCGATACCGGGAACTTGAAACTTCTCAACAAGATTTTCGTCAACGCCATTGTTTCCAGCAATACGACATTTTACCATCGTTGTAGCTAGAAATCTAAGAAACCTTCGATAGTTGTCGTGGTTGCACTTTTCAAGGCAAAGAACTCGCATGTTCGTCGTTAGCAGCTGTACGTTTCTCGTTTACGTTTGTCGTTTATAGATCGATTCGACATCCGTATCAGTATCTTCTCGATTATATTTATATTTTGCATTAGGCTGCAGCAAAAGTTTCTTTCGTTTCATAAGAAAATAACATATTGTTTTATATTGTTTTACGCGTGATCGATTTTGTTCTGTTACGCTGTTCCATTTACATTTGACATTTCTATTTGATTTGGGTCTCATGTTTCTATAAACATTGCCAGATAAACGTATCGTATTTTACGTTAATTGTATTCGGTGTTAATACGTTCTAAATTATCAACGAGGTACAATTCCCGGGATTGCGGATGTCATCGCGTCAATTCGTCATCTTTAACTCAACTCTACCAAGCAATTTTTATTGTCTATTTTTATTGTCTTCTTGCACGAACTTTACGTCGTTACGCCATACGAATGGAAACTTCCATTTGATTAATCGTTTCCTTAACGATCTGGATCGATTATTACGTTGCAAACAGATAAGACTAACGATGCAGTGTGTACGTGTACACGTAGAGAAGAACGCGAGGTACTTGAAAATAATCCGTACAGGTTTGATATTGTCAACACAAAGAATTTCTCTGGGTCGATTAGATTCGCTGTTTTCTCTACCTGGAAATAGCCCGGCGAACGTGTCGGATACGCGAAAATGTACACGATGTATGCGTCGATAAGCAGAATTCGGGGCCGCGTATCTCGCTCGAATTCCAATTAGTATGCGATTGGATGGCTGAAAGGTCGTTTCGAAACGCAGTTTCGCTCGTGTCGTCGATTTTTCCCTCGACGAAGAGGAGCCAGTTGAAAAAAAAAGAAGGGCCACCGGGGAGGGAATAGTTTGGTGACGAAAAATAGAGAGAAATTGAACAATCGACGGTTTAAAGTTACAGGAGACGAGAGTGGTGCAGGGAGATCGATTCACGGTAGATTTGATCCTAACACCCTGCCCTAAATGATCCCACAGAGATCGGCACGTGGCTGTCGCACCCTCTGACATCGGTCCGCATAAAAGTCGGGGGTTTCCAGCCCCCTCCTCCGGCGACAAGCCTCTTCCTTTCGACAAGCAAACTCGGATTCATAGGGTAAACGGATGCCAAGTCACCGACGTCAACAGGGAATCAGATTTTTCGAGTATTTGCTCAGGGAACACCGTTTGTTTCCTTAGGATCTGCCGGTCGTTTGTTCGCGTAGGTTGTTCGGCTACTCGAAACTGTTTGCAAACAGACTCGCTGTTCGCCCTCCTATTCTTTCTTATTTCGTTCGCCGCTGGAAATTTTATTCCAACTATGCAGTGGCTATGGAAAATATTTCCGCTTTAAGTCGCGCGTCTCTTTTCTTCTCTTCGACTTTGCTGCGAGATCGGTATCGGTAACGTTGCCTCCTCGGTTCCCATGAACCTGCTGCTGCTGCTGCTCGTGACGTAATTCCGCGAGTGGGCTGGAAAGAAGCGACCGGTTCCCATATCAGGCATGCAAAGCTTGATGTATCGATGCTGTATGACGCGACGTCGCCCAACACAGACCGCCCACCCCTGAAAGGGCAGCCCCGTGCGCAACGTCACCTCGGCGCGGGGTAAAGTCACCCTAATGGTCGGATTAGTTTCCGATAGCGGTGCTCGAGGAGGCCGAGCGAAACTACGTTAAACGTGGCCCGACTACGTTCCCCCTGGCGTTATTAATTATTCATCCGCGCGTCGTACGCGCTGTCACATTCCTCTTCGTCACGTCACTCGTTTATCGCTGTCGAAATTCATGGATAATTCTTTTTTCCGGGCCCGGCCGACTCTCGACGCGGAGAATTCGGAGACGCTGGCTCGGTGACCAGTACAAATATTCCCGAAGGAAGCGGCCAATAAGTTTCGCCCTGGCCATGACAGGCTTCTGTTATTCAATGTCCTAACGGAGGCCCGGACCCTCGTCGTGGATCTCGTACGGTTCTCGGACTAATAGCTCGAAACGTTGACCGTGTCGAGTCAATATCTCAATATCGTTATCTGTGCTGTCCCGAAACACGAACGTCAGGCAGCCAGAGAGACGGAGAAAGGAGGTCTCTAGTCCCAGAACCGGGATCGACTCTCGCAACGATATCTCGTGGAATATCTTCCTGGTCGTCGAAGAAAGCTGTTCCGAACGGGGCTCGGTTCAGCCCCTTCGAGAAGTTCCCGGAGAACGTACCGAAATGGAATCATCGATCGATAAGCGATCGGCTCGCGAGGCGAACCTTTCAATCATGCGACACCTATCAAACCAGAAGGCTTCCAGTGTTCCAAATGAGCGGCTGCCGCGCTCTCGAAACCTACGGGGCGAACGACGAGGACGACGACGGTGGAACGACGATTGGTATCAGTGATTCATGGCCAATGGCTGCGTATTTATTTGAATCGCCGTTTCACCGGTTCCTCCGCGAAACGCTTACCAGACGAGGCACCCTGTTTTATGATCGATTTATCGAACCGGGCGTGTGGATCGCAGCTGCCGCTACCGGAATGCGTCCGCCAAATTCTCTCGCTTTTGCCACGTTCGGCACGGATCTCTGGCGTTCGTGAAACTCGCACGAGTCAACGTGCAAACGTCTAATTGGCCTCGTCGTTCGCTTGGTTCTCGCGCGCGTGGATATATTCCATGTAACAGTCCCAAGAGAGAGAAAGAGAGAGAGAGGGGAAGTGTATGCGCGCATGTGTGTGTTAGATTTTTATTAAACCTAATAATAATAACGTTTATCGAAACAGCGCGTCGCTGACATCGTGTGGCAAACAAAAGAATAAATAAATGTGTCTTGTGATCGCCTTCATACCTCGAGGAGTTTGCTCGAACTGACTTTTTCGACTCCTGAAGAAACTACGGATCGAGGATCCCATCTTGGATTCATCGTACTCATCCGAAACCTAAAGGAAAGGAAAATAAATCTTGAGATAATCGCAAGTATCGATGAAACATAACGCGAGCTACAACTACATAACGTGCATCACGCGATAAAATAATATCAATCGATCAGTTTGATAGCATAATACCTGTTAACCGATCAATAATAGATACTACAATCGGTCAAATAAATTTTATATTAAAATTTAATATAGCTAATCATCTAAATACTTTCTGCTAACCCGTGTGTAATTCTGTGAGTATCATTGTACTTCTGTATCGTTCATTGTACTTCGACATACAGAGAAAGAGAGAGAGAGAGAGAGAGGGAGAGAGCGTGTCAATTAACGCATCCTGTGGACTGCAGCGGACATTCCGTGGCATAAGTGCTGCACGAAATTCTGTTGACGTCGCTGGATTCGCGGAGAGCGGAGATATCATTTGTTCGTCCGGCTGACAGTAGGTTCCTCGGTCTTATAAATGATTTGACGAAGAGCTCCTTCTCGAGGAAGGATGATCGGCGGAGGAAACCGGGCAGATGGATGCCCAGACAAGACTGGGAGCGAATTATTGATTGTGCCTGTCTTCGGCTACCACTCATAACGGATTAATCGTGGTGCGCCGTTATTCTCTGGTTCGGCCTCTTGTCGCGAAAGCCTCTCGTCCCTCCACCCCGTTTAATTAAAAACCGGCTGAAATCCTGGGCACCTTCTGATTTTTCTTAATTAACGTGGCGCGTTGTCTGGCAGCGAGGTTGGGCTAAACGCGAGCTCGCGTGTAATTCCGCGTGTCGTGGATCTTCCCTCGGATCGGGTAAAATGGCGGTGTGTTGAAGCCGCGGACAGAATAAAAAGAATGAAAGAGAAAGAAAAAAGAAAAGGAAAAAGCAGCGGGACGAAAATGGTGGCTGGGAATATTGTCACCGGTCACGAGAACTCGTCCCGCGTGCGTGCGCGGGGGCGTTCACGATCTTCTCGGAAAGGAGAGCCAATGGGAGCGGAGAACACATTGCGTGACACAGGATGGTCTTTTTCACACTCCGGAACGCGCTCCACCCGCGGTCTCCAACGCCGGCCTGGCCTCGGCCGATCCGATCCTCAGAAACTTGGCCGAGCTATCGCTTAAAAAACGCTTACGAAAATCCTTCGGTTTTCGCTGGCCGACGGAGCTGGCGGGTTAACGAAAGGGGGCGCCCCGGCCAATTTCGCCAATTAGGAAGTGCATCTAGATCGCGGGGTGGCAGCGCGATTCATCGTGTGTCGAATATCACTCCGGTCTATCTTTGTCGGCCATAAATCTCAGACGATATTGCACGGTTCGCGCAGATTCGAGCCGTCGCAGGGCCGACAACAACACCGTTAGTGAGATTATGCCGCGGCGTGTGTCACAACGCTTGAGGAATTTATGCTTAGGCCGATATCTGGTGCTCGCGTTTTGCATACCCTCCACCCTACATGCACCGCTAAGATCGCGCCGCCTGATTAGCCCTGAAATTTATAATGCCCCCCAAAGACGAATAATCCTCGGCCCGCCTTCGCGGTTCCCTCCGTACCCCAAAACCGATAAAGTTCCCAATGCCAACGATCGGATCGAAATTTCGTTCGCAATCGTCCGAGACGTTAGACCTGAAAAGGAAAATTTTACCTTCGACGAATCACGCGCGTCACAGATACAGAACCCTATATATATGTCGAGTTAGCGTTGAGGTTAGGGCGTTTAACGAATCTTCATTCGGACTAGCTATCGTTGTTGTACGATAGAGATTATATTTACTGGTATAAATATGATTTTTACAGAGTTTGATAAATAACCGTGGTGATTAGACACTCGAGATGTTAATGACAATGTTCTTGGGCTCAATAACGAATCCACGGTCAACGGGGTAACTCTTTGTTAAACGTAGAATATATTTTGAAGCACAAAGTAACGTTTGCCGTGACGCTCGGTATAAACTGCGCGTAAAGACGATGTGAAAACTGTTCAAGGTGATCGCAAGAATAAAAAACTGATGAAAACTTTCCTCTCCTTACGATCGCATTCGTTTTGTTGTATATTGGCCGGGGATATCAACAAAATTCCAGCCGCCGTTGCTTGGCAGTCCCGCGTAGCGGCAACGTTGCTTCTGCCCGAGGTTTGATTGTTAATACAACGCGCGTCCCATAATATTGGCACTTCTCTGTTAGGTAAAACGTCCATCCCGTGACCGTGGCTACGTTCGGCGACCATTTGTGTCACCTCGAGCCCAAGCCCACCGTCACAAATCTCGGGCAAACATAATCGGATTGAATCATAACAACTACTTCTAAGTTTTATTATTTAAGTATAGCTATAATAAAAGTCTAGATTAAAGTATTGAGGATCTTTCCCAAAAATTCCAAAAGAAAGGCTCCGATGTCCTTTCATCTTCAACATATATATGTCGAGTTAGCATTGAGGTTAGGATCGTTTAACGAACCTTCATTTGGATTAGCCATTGTTATTATACCATATAGATATTATTATACCATATAGATATTATTATACCATATAGATATTATTATACCATATAGTTCTCAATAAAGACTTATATTTATTGAGATATGTATAATTTTACGTACTAGACTAGGTTAGGTGCGTAGTAGTGATACTTATATGTGAATATCAGTGTGTGGAAGTACGTGTGTGCGCGGCGTCTCGAAAACAAAGGATATAAGCTGTTCAGTTAACAGTTTGGTATGGAAGAAAGTGCTGAGACGCGTCAAGTGTGTATCGATGAATATCTTTGAAATCGTTCATCAAATAAATATATAATTATTCTAATGTTAATTCTAAGTGTAAATTTAGCGTTCCTATACCATTATTTCGGCTATTAAGATCTAAAATTCTCAACACACCTAATAATATTTGATAGAGTTTATGACCGGATTAGAGTTAAGACTGGGAACGTATTTAGTTAACTTGCGTGCGGTTGCTCTGTGTGCAAAAAAGTGACTTATAACGTCGAATACACAAGAGAAAAGGATGAAAATTTTCGTTGAAACTGCTTGTTAACCCTTTGCACTTCTATGTCGAGTGTGACTCGACATTAATTTTTATCTCAGGAGTTCCTTTATCGAATCTCACTCGACATTCTTTCGTGTCCACTTATTTTCGTGAAACGTGCGAAAGAAAAGCAGGATTGGAAATTGTTCCCAGATATATGATACACTTAAAAATTACAAAATACAACAATAGTATAAAACTGATATTTAAGTGAATTCCTTTCTTCCTTTATTTATTTAAATTGTCTTATTTCTTGGTTAATGTAAATTTTAAATAAAACACTTAAAAGCTGCTGGCAACGAAATTGATATAAAATTCGCAGTGCAAAGGGTTAACGTACGTTCGCCCTGCAAGTGTGTATCGATGAATATCTTTGAAATCGTTCATCAAATAAATATATAACTATTCTAATATAAATTCTAAGCGTAAATTTAGTGTTCCTATACCATTATTTCGGCTATTAAGATCCAAAATTCTCAACGATATTATAATAACAATGATTGCTTAGTCACTAAATGAATATAATAATAAATTCACAAGGTTATTATATGACTATTACGGAATTTCACAATTGACCGTGACGATTAGATACTCGAGGTGCCAATGACAATAATCTTAGGTTCAATAACGAACACACGGACAACGGGATAGCAAATGCGCTTACTTGTCAAAAGTCCAAGTCAAACTGAACTTATGTACTTTCTATGTACCTCTCTGTATCACTTGAGTCATCTATATTTTTAAGGAGAGCTATACATCTACGTCATACCTCTGTTAGGCAATAACGTCCATCCCGTGACCGTGGCTACGTTTAGCTATCAGATGTGTCACTTCGAGTCCGAGGCTACTGTCATGAATCTCGAGTAAACATACTCGGATTAAATCATAAACAACTACTTCTAAGTTTTATTATTTAAGTACAGTTATAATAAATAGTCTAGACCAAAATGTTGGGGATTTTCCCAAAAATTCCACAGGAAAGGCTCCGATGTTCTTTCATCTCTGACATACACAATAGATTTTCGTTGTTGTTAGGTCACGTTGACGAATGTTTTCGGTGATTTGTCATATAGAAACCGATGCGGATAGCCTTTTTCAATCAGTTAGCTTTTGCGGCTTCTTTGAGAAGCGTGTGCCTAAAATGTGTTACAAAGGAAAGGACAACCACCTTGTTCACGCTATGCATAGTCTTTTCGTAATAATTATTTATATTATGTTTATTTGCTCGTTTTATTTCGTCCTGGTCCGCGAATATTCAAAATTAAATTTGCGAATATACTTTAGTTTTCAGTGAAATTGCGATTTAAACGACGAGTTGTAACTACTTTTTATTCGCATGACGAGTATACTCGTCGAAAATAGCTAACTGGTGAAAAGAAGCTGACCTCTTTCTCATTCGTTGAGCGTTTTCAACTTCTAATATAATAATACTATCTTTGATAAGAAGATATATGTAAATTACAAAACTGCAGTGAAATCAAACTGCGATCATTTGGTTCTTTGTAATCACCGCAGCTACGTACGAGTGTAACGATACCTATGGTAAAACTGCATTTAACTGAACGAAATTTTAATTAATGCACGATTAACGAATATTCGTTGAATTCATCTATTCGAACAGCCGCGTTTATTATATGAACGAAAAATAATAGGCGGTGAGGACAATCGGAGAACTCCTATTGTATTATACGAACTTCAATTATACAGTCTGTAACAGAACATGTGGGACCCACTTCGTACATTGTACACCTAAAAACAATGAAAAAAGTTCGTATGAACCTATGTTCTTATCTATCTTCGTTCGTGAGATGCAGCGGATTTTCTGTTTTAATTTTCTGTTATCTAATTACCTTCGCAGAGGATGTTCAAAGAGACCACCTCACGTTCCAAGGCGAATCCGTAGCTCTTCGTCTTGTTCCTGGTTCCTGGTGTTTCCCGAATCTGTCGAGAAGCTTCTTCTATTCTCTTAACCTTGGTATTTCTACATTTTCCATAAGCATCGCTTAGGCAGATTAGGAAGCGTATTCTAAATACACAGATAGAGTGACTTAACCGATGTTGGTACAACCAGTGAAATTTATTAGAAGCAAATATAACATCATATAACGTTAAATGTACGGGGAAAAGGGGAAATGTTAATTTTATCGAATTTCGAGTTTAACTTTTTTTCCCTATGCTCCTGCGCGCGTTTTTGTCACTGGTCGTTATCTCGTATTAATTTGAATAACAATTTTCCGAGTTTCGCGCTAGTTGTAGGAGACCGAGGTATACAACGTTGCTTGTATTTTTTTACGATTTAATACGTTACGCGTTACTTAAAATTAGAAGCAAAAGTTGGAAACGATGCGGAATAAAGGGAAGAATGGAATTTTTTAGTTTTATTTTGATATAATGTCTGCGAGGAAAGACGAAGTTGCAGAAGGACGTTATACATACGCATTTTGTTTCCGTGAGAAATGCTGAAACTTAACGTTCCCCTTTTCCCCTTAACGTTGTCCCTTCGTACGTTATTACAGTGAACTTATTAAAATTAATTATCGCTATGCTTTTTAATATAGTAATTAGCTTAGATCAGATAGAATATGTAACGTATCAGATTTATATTCCGATGATTTCAGAGAAAAGTAATAAGCGTTGCTCGTAATTATTAATTCATCGTTAATTCCTACACTCTTGATCAAATTCACATCTTGTTAAATACTACAAATTGACCAAATCTATCTAGATACTTGTGAGCGATAATACACACACACACACACATATATATATATATATATATATTTATCACTCAACCATACGCATCGTTCATACTTATATATATAATACTTTCATTGATATATTAATTAATTACCGAACGTTGCATCTAGCAGCAATAAAAATCTATTATACAGGGTGTGCAGATAACTACGTTCACCTTCAACATTTCCGTTATTTGTAATGATATGCGAAACGTTATGTGGAAAACTTCTCTTTTTTTCTTTATTTGGAAGAATTTTACGATCAATTCTCATTGAGAATTATAAGTAAATTATTCTAGCGTGGTACTATAATGTGAATAATAAGTGTTTAACGTGTATTTGATTCTAACTGAATCTAACGTTTAAATCTAAAGGGTGATGTGTTTTTAGCTTGCGGATCTGATCCTTCGTGTCAAGTAATTGAGTAACTAATGGATTTTGGTTGTTAATTCTTATGTTATATCTATTACTGAATTTGGATATTTCTTCTCTAACTGCGGGTATGTCAAGGTCGCGATGTATCGTTTCGTTGGTAACATACCAAGGTGCATCTATTAAGTATCTTAGAGTTTTCGATTGGAATCGTTGAAGAATTTCTATGTTGCGATTACTCGTTGTTCCCCATAGTTGGATATATGGAAAACTTGAAATACTTTCTGATAGAGACGAAACAGAGATTTCCAGATCACCTCGACAAACCTGCGTCGTCGATCTTTCGCGTACGATCGATTGTCATTAGGTTTTAGAGAAAAAGGGCAGATAAACTGGTTGGATGCGAGCGTGGCCTGTGGCCTCTGGTGCCTTGTGTGGTCTGTTCGAGGGGATCGAAGGCTCGGAGGCTCGACGGTAACGATAAAATAACCGGAGGACGATGGAAGAGTGCTCGAGCTACGAGTGCGCATTGTGGGGCACGCGCAGCTACTACAGATGCCGCGTGCACTTAGCTTCGAGTACACCGCATATGTTTCGAATCAGTTGCGAAACTTATCCGGCCGATTGTCTGCAGGCGTGCACGCAGTTCGTGCCGGCAGCTATCGGCCGCGAAACTTCCTCTTTCGCAGCGCGTCGGCACGCGGCCATCCTTGCGAAATTCAATTCACAGCTCGCCGAGCATGTCGCAGATTATGGAGAGTAACTGACCGTGGAAGGACAACTTTGGAAACGGCGTTCGTTAATGCAACCGCCAGAGGTTTCCTTCCCCCGCTTTTTCTGCCAATTTCCGTTCGAGTCGCGTGCATCTTACACGTATACACCACCTACGACGAACGTTATTCCACGATTAACACTAGAACTACCGATAGTTAACGCGAAGCTGTTTTTACCAAAATGACTAGTCTTTAAAAAATACTTAATAATAGAATATTTTTATATTTATTATATTTTTCACAGATGTTATGTAGTACGTTTTTCGTATTATTGATCCATCTGGGATCCCTAAACGAGGGTTGACACGTTTATAAAATTGTAGAACCAGTCGTTTTGGCTGCTGTGGTATTTCTAGCGTTAGCATCTAGCGATCTAGCGATCGATCCGGAATTTTCCTGATATCTGATATCGTCATATCGAACGATACGCGGTAAAAATTTGAAAAACGTGTGGCAAGTTGTATAAAACGAAGAAACTGGTTCGATAAACAGATTGCAGGACCCTATCACATTTTGACTGGTATTGGTATAAATAGCCTCGATACGAAATTATTTTCAGTTCGAATACATAAAAAACAAAACAAAATTCATTATATTATCCTTTTAGTTATCCTTGCGAAAGTCATTACATCATTGTGGAAAAAATATAACATAAAGTAGGAATTTCAAAATAAAACTGTAAAACTAGTCAATCTGATTGTGGTAGTTGTAATGTTAAACCAGTTGGCTGTTTTTCACGGGTATACTCGTCACGAATAAATGGAGATATTTCGTGTTACGACCAGACCTGTCGGTAATACAATTAAGAAATAAAACAGTCGTTTCGTTAGAACTTAATTCTATATTATAACAGCCACAGGTATTCAGGTGTTGATTGACGAGTATACTCGTCGTCGCTTACTCTTTGCGACACGTTTCAGGTACAAGTTTATCGAAGAGGTCGCAACATTCGACTTTCAATCTTAGTTCAATTTAATGTTCGATCTGAAGTTGGATTTTCTCGGGATTCTGTGCGCTCTGCTCGCTTTTCCACCTGCGATCTCTTCCGTTCTCGTTTGTACCATCGATACTCAGACACCTTGTACTTCGATGGAACGTATTAATAGGAGCTCGGAATGGAAAGCTCGGAAAAGCAAGGAAGCGGGTTTCGGTCGGCGCGCACCAATAGGCGTTAACTGAATCGAGTGGCGGAGATCCGAGCGGCCAAGACAATTACGAACCGAATCCCGCAGCAGTTTCAAGATCTGGCTGCACGGGGAGGCGCGCGCGCGCGCGCCTAACAATGGGGGCGTCCATAGTTATATTATTGGATGGTCGGTGAGGGAGTTTGCGAGCTAAAATTGAAAGCATTGTCGGCCGACGCGGTGTGGTCTGGCCACCCCTCTCGTCCTCTCCCTCTCGCGATCTTCCGCAACGAACGGTAGCCTCTATAAGTTGAAACAATAAAGCTTAACTACCACCACGACGACACTCGAGTCATCCCTGAAGTGTTCTTTGTGAGGGCACGCGCCCCTGTCACACGAAGCACCGGCGAGGCTGCGGTAGGTTTAGGGGCTGCTGCCGCCGCTCCTGTCGCACACCTCCACCACCAGGCAGGAGGCAGTCGACACACACGTTTCTGCTTGGCCATTGTGTCCAACTGCCTAGGCAAGGGCTGACAGTATGTTCGTTACTCGTGTGTCGACGTCGGGAACAACGATGTCCGTGCAGGGGGTTGCAGCACTTTGCGCGGACCCGGGGTCGAGTTCGAGTAACAGTTCAACCGGTGCTTCATCCCCTTTTCTCGATTTTTCCGTGGAAGCTGACAGGCCGTGTCCCCACCGGGCAAAGGAAACGCAGAGAACACGTGGACCGTTGAAACTCGCGCTTTGCTTTTCTTCTTCTTTCATCGTTGATAACGATAACAGCAAAGGCTACAGCTGCGAGGAGCAAACGTTGTCGTTCGTCGAAAGTGTCTCGGGAGGTGCGGCAACGAGAGACGACGAGAAGTTGCTGGTTGTTGCTTCACAGCTGTACACCTGTTCCAGTTGTGTCTTTCCTTTCCATTCGAACGTCTTTGAAATCGCAGCGAAAATCCATCCTGTTCGTTGCTTAATCGCCCCCTGTCCGGCGAATCTTTTAGCTTTTTTACTTCTGTTGCCGAGTCGCTGGCTATATGATTTATTTGCAAGTTTCTGCCTCCGGTTAGTTTTCTTAATTATCGCGGCAAAAGTTTCTGCTTAGCCAGCCGTTACCACGCTGCGCAGGCATTTCGTTCAAATTAGTGGAAATTAATATTCGTTTCGACGCTGACAGACGAGGAAACAGTGACGCAAACTCACACCGAGGCGGAATATTCTTCGCCGAGCGAATACGATTAACGAATATGCTTCCCGTGAAGGTGATCGTTGCAATTAATTCGGTCGGAACCCGGAGGAATCACGTTTCACTTTCTCCAATATTTCGCAATACTTTTTCGAGCAACGTTTTATTAAACACACGAAATATCGACACTGTTTCGCTCGCTTCGCTCGTTTCCCTTCAACGCATATGACGATCCTACGCTTTTGCCTTGGACGCGCCAGCGTCTTTTGTTTATCTTCGTTCCTCGTCGAGGAAAGTCTGTTCGTACGTGGTTACCAGGCTGCGGATGTTTAACAATATTTATGCATTTATGAGAACTATAACGGCGTGAAAATGTACAATTGCGTAGCAATTCGTGGATTCGCACACGGTACGCGAAAATACCTAAAATACCTGAAATAAAGCGCTCATTGTAATATTCAGTGGGTAGAACAAGTCTCTATATAAATTCCACTCTTTTTAGCTACATCCATAAAAACATGAAATTGCATAAAAATCCGCAGTCTAGTCGTTACATTGTGCGTGTTCGCCAGCGCACGTTACACTCGTACTATCATATTTCATTTCTGTATCGTATACAATATAATTAGCCGTTTCGTTAAATGAATTCTAACATCTTCTCCAAGCCGAACGAATTCGCAAAGCAACTCCAACTGCGACTTTCGTTCGGCCGTCTCTGCGCTCAACGTTTCCTTTGCGCAAACTTCTTGGGAAAAAGGAAATAAAAGAAGAATCTCATCCGTGAAGATCCGACGGTTTAAACGCCTTTCGAAATAGGCGAACGATCCGAGGAGGGTGTTTGGCGTCCGCGTCGACAAAGGAGCCGGTGAATCGGAGAACGAGAGGAGGTCATCCCCGAAGGAATGGAAACCCTCGAGTAATCTCGTTAATTTGCGTGCTGGTGCGGGCTAACTTAGGCAAGGGTTGCCAGGGGGATGGCAGGAAGCAGGACAAGGATATCCTTGGCGGAATCCTTGCCGAGATTCCTGGTCGAGAGGGAGGGTTGGAAAAGCCAGCCAGGGTACGGTTATATAGAGGAACGATAACGGAAGGCCTTGGTTGTCTGATGGCAAGATGGCGTCCCACGATAGTGACGTCACAGGTGGTGGGTCGAGATGGCCGAGGGTGAGAGGACGAGCGGGAAACCGGCGCGAGAGGCACCGGGATGGAAGGCAGAAAGAGGGTGGAACGGGGAGTAGAGGATGCGAGGAAGATGCCGGAAGGCGGAGGTCTAGGAGTAGCGATGGGTGTCAGGCTCTCTGCGTCGAGAAGTTTCCGCGAAACCTGAAATCTAACAAGTCGAGAAACTGGAATCTTGGCTGGCAAACGACCGCCATCGAATACGTATAATACGCTTTTGAAAACGGTAGGTGGAAATTCGTTTGCCGATAGATTCGACCGGTAGATTTTTCCAACTCGTTCGGATCTGCGCGCCACGAAATTCCACACTCGGCTTGTGTTCGAATCTTCGACGATAGTTGGATGGTTCGTAGAGGATAGAGGAAAGAAGGCCGTGCCACGAGTTTCAAGCGATGCCACGCGTTTTGAGGCCATCGCTAGCGCGGAAGCGAGACGGCGGGGCGGCAGCCAGGCAAGAGGTTGGTTAGGGGATGAGGGTGGAGGAAGAGAGAAAGCGAGAAACGGTAGAGAACGGTGGACGAGGAGGAAGCAGAATAATCGGCCAGAGAGAAACTGCGCGGCGAGTGGGAACGAGGGTGCTGGGGGCGGGGGAGGGAAAGAGGGAGATTACGAGGGTGAGAAGGAGAGGGTGGAAGTGAGAGAGAGAGAAGCATAATATTGATCGCATCTCCGTGGCTACAGACAGCATCTACCCTCTGTTGACGGGGTTGTTACTTGGAGGATTTAACTTTGATTCGTCGTGCCGCGTCGCCACGAAGATCATAGGCGTGACTGCGTCTCTTGCACCAATATGGCGTGCATCTGGCGTCCAGAAAAGAACCAGCATGTCCGATCTAGGAAATATAAACGCTTCGTCGAACTGGTATCTACCGTTTCGCGGAATATCGCAGCGTTATTCGACGTTGATCTACGGCGGATGGGGACTACGGTGGCCGTTTTCGTCGGTCGGACGTGGCGTTCGCGTTTGCCCGTGGGCGATCGCCGAGCGACGTTAATGCACCGGCCGCGGCACTGCGCGACGAGACGCGACGCGATATCCGTTGGAAAGGTGTCTCGCGGTGAAATTAAGCCGCTTATCCGATCGAAACGCACCGCGGCAGCTGTTTTCTCGGCACAGCCGTTTAATTCGAAGTTGGATATCGGGCCGGCCTTAACTCACGCCGAGGAGAAGTGTCGCCGAGGAAGCGAGGCTGTCGCGAAGGGGAGAAGTAATCGAGGCTGGGTATCTGCTAAGCGAGCAGGCTGCGGCCGGCCATTTACATACGCGCGCGTTTCGAGCACGTCGATGCATGACGCCCCGATATTCCGCCGATGGATCGAGATAGAAAACAACGTTGTACGCGGACGTCAGCCGGATAGGATCGAAATTGGCCGATGGGATTGGCACTTGTTGCGGTCGACGTCTTTATTGCCGTCGGGACATCTGTTTCTGCTTCCCGTTCTCGTTCTTCGTCGTTTATCGTCGAACGGTTGGTGTCCGCGCTCGTCCTTGGACTCGCGCGACACACAAAACCGTTCCCACTTGGCCGTAAATTTATTCTTCTTCTGGCTGCTGGATTGGATCTCGTCGAGACGCGTCGAGGTTCACGGAATTCGAAAGCAGCCAAACAGTTGGCACGTGAACGGGCGCGCGCGCCCCCGATATTTAAGAGTTACGCGGATAACGAAGCGCGAGGGCCGCTAATGAAAGGGCCTGTAGCAATAGGACCGCTAATTAACAGCTTCTCGGCGAGTTAATTTGAATACAAGCTGGCCGGGCAGCTTACACGTCGCTGCTGCCTGTACGTGTGAACGCACACAGGCCTGTCGATCGACGTGTGCGTGCATCCGCTTGTGCGTGAATACGTGTAAACGTGTAGCGTGTAGCTCGATTCCCGATACTCCGAGGAGCCCGGGACTCAGAGCTACCAACCGTAGGAGCGACTAATTTAAATACACATGTCGATGCGTGCGAAGATTGCACCTATGCCGCATCCCTGCCGAGCTACGATGCCAGATACACATAATGCTATGCGAGCATCCTCCTCCTGTATGTACTCGGCCGTGTAATACACCGGTATTCGCTGGAAATACACCGGCAGATAGATTTCACGCAGCACCCTTCAGCCAAAAAAAATCCAGATCGAAGCGGAAAGGCTACGCTCCCAGCCGAGCGTGTAACCGCAGCGACGTTAAACATCGTCTTTCCGAAGATTAACGACACCTCCGTATTCGTTTATTCGCCTTCCAGACATTGCTTTATCTTTCTACCAAGATATTTGTTCGCGCTGTATCTGCTACGGAGCTTTAATTGCGACCGAGCGAATTTTGACAGTAAATGCAGCGGCGCGTCGCGCACGGTTAGTCATATCATTCGGATGGCAATGAATCCGAAGCGGAATAGCTAATGAGACCGAGAATCGACAGCCTCGACGAAAAAAGGAACCAACTCGTAACCAGCCAGGCCGGTTTCGTCGATACTCGCTTCTCCCTTGTTCCATCCACACTGATGGATTTCCGACCATTGCTTTTCGAAATAGTCCACCGTATCATCGATGTTACTCTGGCTATCGCAAATTGTACGAATTACAACGATGCCGGACCGTCGCTAGTTTTCTTAAAACACGGATGAGCCGTGTTTATCGTTATACAAAATTCATTAGCCTTTTTTAATTCACGAAGAATGGCGTCGTAAATTAATTAATCGCCGTATTACGAGCATGGTATTTCTCGGAGTTGAGATCGAGAAGAGCGAATTGCGATTCTCCAAATCTTCGCTTACGTCGCTGTGATGTTCAACTTGCCATACGATACACGTGCTTCGTCTGCCACGTCTTCGCGATAAGAAGAGGAGGAAGGATGCCTAACAATTGTTACGTTAAGAGTCAAGAGACGATAGAGCATGACAGTTTTTCGCGTACACAAAAGTTGACTCTCAAAAGTATTCAGAGATTTGTTCATTCACGAGACGTATTCCGATTATAAAATTACAACTTACGTGAAATATGTAATAATTTGTTCGTAACAGGACCATAGCTATGTATAATGGTACGTGATAACTCGATTAGGCAGATTTTAGAGGCGTTTGTGGAATATCAATTCTTACAGGACTACTTCGTTTCTTCTCAAGCTCTTTATCTACAGATTCTTTGACTCTCAAATTACAGGGCGGATTAAGAGCAATATCTGATGTTGAGTAAGAGCCAGCGATATATATCGCTAACGTCAGCAGTCCCAGTCGAACGATCGGTTTCAAAATTGTACATTCGTTGCTATTTCTTTCGTTCGTCTAGCTTTATATAAATTATTTCTATTAACAAAAATTGAAAAATTGTTTAATCTGACGGTATAAAAACTTGACCGGGCCTGGCAAGCTTAACTCCTACACCTACAGCAGATATTTTCTTTTTTTTTATTTTTTTATTTGGGAGTGGTTTACAATCAATTCTCGTTGAGAACTATAAATTATTTTGACGTGGTACATTAACGTGAATAATAAATGATCATCGTATGTTTGATTCTAGCTGAGTCTAATGCTTAAGGGAGTGTCCTGAATTAGAATGTTCTAAAACAGCGTCTTTTTGTGATTTTTTTAAGGAATGAAGTTATTGAATTTTGAGGTATGGTTTTATATATTTTTAATGAATACAAAAGAATTTTTTTTTAAGTAGAAAAGAAAATTATAACAGATTTCTAAGTCTGTTTCATGGGCTGCAGTTTTCAATCGGCGGGAAAGATCCACCTCGTAATTTTTGACTGAAACGAAAATCTAAAAGGGATTAAATTATTATATGTTTTTCTTCTCGATGAACTAAAAAAGTTCGTGAAAAAGTTTATTTAAATAATTATTATAGCACCTTGGTTTATTTTTTCTTTTTATAAAACACATTTTTTCCTTAAACCAAAATTTTTAATTTCACACCATTTTCTGTCTTTTTTTTAATTCATCCAGAAGAAAAATATATAATAATTTAATCTTTTTTTGGTTTTTCGTTTCAATCAAGAATTACGAAGTAAATCTTTCACGCCGATTGAAAACTGCAGCCCATGAAATAGGCTTATAATCTTTTTCTTTACTTAAAAAAAATTTTTTTGTATTCGTTAAATATATATATATATATATATATATATATATATATATAACCATAGCTCAAAATTCAATAACTTCATTTCTTTCTTTCCCTTCTAAAAAACAACCATAAAAACACGCTGTTTTAGAACATTTTAATTCAGGACACCCCCTTAAATCTAAAGGGTGATGTCTTTTTAGCCTGCGGATCTGATCCTTCGCGTCAAGTAATTGAACAACTAATCGGTTTTGGCTGTTAATTCTTATGTTACATCTATTACTGAATTTGAAATATTTCTTCTTTAACTGTAAGTATCTTAAGTGTCGCGATCTATTGTTTCGTTGGTAACATACCAAGGTGCATCTATTAAGAATCTTAGAGTTTTTGATTGGATACAGCAGATATTAAAACAAATTATCTCCATGCTTTCTAATATATTTCATTATACTTGTTAATACATAACGAATTTACACTTGTATCCCATTGATTAAAAGATATCAAGCGCCGCTTCCAATTATTAATTCATCGTCGATTTCCATTTTTCAGTCAAATTCGCATAACGTTACTACTGGCTTGGCAACTAAGTGATTGCGGATTTTCTCAGTACCACCTAACGACAAAACCCGCAATCACTTAGTTGCCAAGCCAATAGTAAGTGTCCGGATGCTCGGCAGCGGTAGCGTACGCTGTTTGAAAAGAAAGACGTCGCGATTGGGGTAGTTCCAATTCGCCGGTTCCAAGAGACGTCGTACAGCCGTGGAATATTCGTATGGCAAAGATTATTGCTGAAACATGTAGAAACCGCGGTACGATCGCTTGCATCAATTTAGACGCGTCGGAACGATCATCGCCGGAGAATGGAGGTTCTTTCGCGTTGGATCGTGGCCATTCATTGGCACGTTGCGGTGCGTTGGTTAAATCAACGTTCGATCGATCCGAAATCCATATCCTTCGCGAACAGAGATAACAGGGAGGAAACGAGAGAGCAGGGTTCTGAGAGGCATTGGCAAAAGCCGCGTCTGTCAGTCACACGTCAGCCGGCAACAATATCTATTGTGCCGAAGTGAATCGTAATACCTTGCGGGATATGGACGTGTATATCTGATACGATAACCCGATATCGAGATGACATCGACTACCATGGAAGCCACGCTGGCCAATGACGAGTGATAATCGTGCACCTTCTCAATGCTATCTGTCAGTTCCGCTGCCAGGATTACGGTGCGTCAGACGAGTAATTAGTCGTTTCGCGTGCGCGATTAGATTTCCAAGCAGCATCTTTGAATCGATGCCAGAGAGAGAACCGGGATTCCACCGCGGTATCTCGAATCTTGACGCGGCTATCGATCGCCATCTGCGCGCGTGTTTGTCGGGACATTTTTCCCTCCAGCCGGTGGTGCATCGGTTTTTAGTGCACACTTCTTACTAACCTGGTGTACCTCCAGCATTCCCAGTGTTCTTTCTTTTATCTATTTATTTGTTTAGTTAGCTCTGTGTTACGAATAAAGGAAAAAGAGGCCTCTTCTTCGTTGCGATATTACCGGAACATGTAAAGATAATGAAAATAGAAGCACGATACGTAATATCGTGTAATTATCCGGCTCTCAGTCTTCTCAGAGTTCGCTTCAATTTAACCTTTAACGCTTTAGTTTCAGTTTCACACTCGGCAATTAAATTCTCGCCTTTTCCTTTCAGCAACTGACTGACAGCTGATGGACACGGTACGTCGAGTAGCACCGTTCGAGAGATACGCACTTCGTAGAGGCGTTTTGCTAGTAAAAGATTTCCCTGCATCTCGGTAAGTTTCTTTCTGGATTTGTCGCGTCTACCTGCGACGAAGTACATTAGGATCTGAATTGAACGAGCATGAGAGATTAGTAGAGGGTTAGGCTTAGGCTTGAGGGTTAGGTTAGGTTAGACTAGGTTATTATATTCACGCTGCGACTGTTTTCTATCACCAAGCGCGGATTATTACGCGCGCTGCGACTGCAATTTTAATTTCCATTTTGATCTAAATAATTTTTTTTTAAATAAATAATTCTCTCTGTTTTTCTCTGTTATCACGTTGACTGGCACGCGTGTTTTCAAGGCAATCTCCGTCAGGCCACGCGTGCCGCAGTACCAAGCGTTCTCTGCTAGGTGCTCCCATCGATATTTTAGTAATCCGAGTCGTTAAAGCGGCGGTCTTAAGAATGATCTCTCGTTTCGTTTGTTCGCAATATTAAAACCACTAGCTGTTGTCGAATACAATGAAGGAAAGTGTGGTATAGATTATTCCGATCAAATGGTTTCTCATGCCACCACAATTAGAAAAGGAATCGAATGGTACAGAAAACTTGGCACTCCGACTCCTTCTGGGAATTTCTGTTGTAAACGTTTTGTAACATTGCAACAAGGAAGGATATAAATATTGGAGTATTTAGAGAGTTAGCTGCAAAATTATTAGGCTTGTCTGAAAATACAAAAAGTCCTTGTCTTCCTAAGCATGATATCGCCGTTCGGAAAAATGATTGCGGAAGAAGCATTAGACGCGTATGCAAGCCATGTTGTGCAAATAAAACACGTTGAATGGACCGAACAAAGACACTAAAGAATTTAAAGAAAACAACAACTTATTGTCCAAATCACCCCGACCAACCTCAGCTACGTATAGAATGCTTTAAAATTTTACATTCTAAATAATTTCTTTTTAATAGACCATTTTCGTATTACTTTTATAACGATTCAATAGTTTTATTATTTCCTCTGGAATATCTTTTCAAATACCAGAAACTTTGCTGACACCCGAATACGAGTGTCGTGGCAGTCAGCGTGTTATAAATAATGTAAGATACGATGTTTGCCAAGTAACATTGTCTGCCAGTCGTTTTGAACAGTAAATTTTCGATAAACTCCATGAAGAATTCGCACCTACGCCGAGCGCGCGCAGTCATAAGGACCAGTCCTCTTAAGTAGGGCGGGCCATGATGCAAATGGGCTATTGAAGCAGTAGATTCTTCGTCGTAATTTAGATGATCGCCTATCGGAACTACCCAGTGCGTTATTCTTTATGGCAGGACTGAAATGGGCGCGAGAGACGGACGAAAGTCGCGCTTCCATCGGTGCGACGTATCGCGCTGCTGGCCGCGTCTCGAAAACTGCCGGTAGACACGAGACTCGGCCGAGTTGCTTGCACACGCATACACACCGTCCCGAAACCGATCCCTCCTCCGATTTGAATTTTTCCCGCCCCCCGGCGGCGGTTCGTGATTTTTTCTCTCGTGGTCTTTTTTCGCATGGCAATTAATTAGCGGATAGTATCGCGGGCCGGAGCTCACGTACGGCCGCGCGATAAAAGTAATGCCCCGGAAAAATGTTTCTCTTTTGCCGCGCGGCCGGCGGTGAGGAACGAAAACGGGCCGCGCCGCTGAAGAGACCGCGGGACATTGGAGCGCGTGTGTGGTGCGTTCGAGAACCCGCACAGAGAGAAAGAGAGAGAGAGAAAGAGAGGAAGCGGAGTGGCTACGCCAGCGGCATAATATCCGCGCCTCGAGAAACGCTAGGTGCATGCAACCACCGAACAAGGGGTTGGAGGCGACCGAAGGGGGTGGGAATGCGCGAGACGGGGGTTGGTCGAGGCGAACGAGGCAGGCGGAAAGGTGTATACGCTATAAAATATAAAGTATAACGTATATAAGACCATAAAGTCCGATAAGGGAGCGGCATAGATATACGGCCGGGCTGCGCAGCACGCGAAAAAGGGTTCGCGAAATTAGAATTTTTACGGTGGACTGCTGCGAGAATAATAAAAGGAGAGATGAGCCTGTAACCTTTGTCGCGATACCGCTCGGTCGCTTACCGCTCGCCCTTCCCTCGGATCAGTTAATGGGAAATATTTCGGGTGTGGTTCGTGGAAATTCTTCCACGTGCCTTACGTTCTGTTTACCTCGCGATGTTCGATGCCAGTCGACGCGCAGTAACTTTCCAACTACGGACCAAGCACTTACGCTGCGAATGCCTATACAGCGTTTGTTTCTTGCGACGTACAAAGACAAACAGTGACATTAAAATATAGCGTTCATGTAGGAAGGAGAGCGATAACTAAGACTGCGTATTACACGTATGTATGTTCTTTGTTGTACTTTACCTGATCACCTGTTACAATTTGTCAGTCTTTTTATTTGCCGGGTTAGCGTTAGGTTTATGGGCGTGTAACGAATCTTCATTCGGACTGGCCGTCGTTGTTGTACGATAGAGATTATATTTAGTGGTATAAATATTGATTTTTTTTACAAAGTTTGACAAATAACCGTGGTGATTAAACACTCGAGATGTTAGCGATGATGTTCTTAGGTTCAATAACGAATCCACGGTCAACGGGATAACTCTTTGTTAAACGTAGAATATACTTTTAAGCACAAAGTAACGTTTGCCGTGACGCTCGGTATAAACTGCGCGTAAAGACGATGTGAAAACTGTTCAAGGTGATCGCAAGAATAAAAAACTGATGAAAACTTTCCTCTCCTTACGATCGCATTCGTTTTGTTGTATATTGGCCGGGGATATCAACAAAATTCCAGCCGCCGTTGCTTGGCAGTCCCGCGTAGCGGCAACGTTGCTTCTGCCCGAGGTTTGATTGTTAATACAACGCGCGTCCCATAATATTGGCACTTCTCTGTTAGGTAAAACGTCCATCCCGTGACCGTGGCTACGTTCGGCGACCATTTGTGTCACCTCGAGCCCAAGCCCACCGTCACAAATCTCGGGCAAACATAATCGGATTGAATCATAACAACTACTTCTAAGTTTTATTATTTAAGTATAGCTATAATAAAAGTCTAGATTAAAGTATTGAGGATCTTTCCCAAAAATTTCAAAAGAAAGGCTCCGATATCCTTTCATCTCCGACATATATATGTCGAGTTAGCATTGAGGTTAGGATCGTTTAACGAACCTTCATTTGGATTAGCCATTGTTATTATACCATATAGATATTATTATACCACATAGATATTATTATACCATATAGTTCTCAATAAAGACTTATATTTATTGAGATATGTATAATTTTACAACAGGAATTACATTTGAACTTTTTATAAGCCCACCGATCGATATAAATAAACGAACGTTCTCTCTAGTAAAATAATTCAGAAAATCAGGATAGTGATATAGTATAGCGACTGATTATAGCGAGAAAGTGATTTTAATATACACTGATTATTATAATTCTATCATTCGTCTGTTTGATAAACTAACACGTATAACAAACCATCTCAGAAGTAAAAGGCGAGTAAGTAAAATAGGAGAGAACATAAATACGAACGTTTTTGCCATGGTCCTGTGTTTCCAACGATAAGTCTGTTCTCCTCTTTGTCTTTCCCCTCCTTTTTCATTCGCTTTTATCTTCTTATCGTTTTCCGTACGGATATAGTAGAACGATAATCTCGAAATATCTGGCAACCGAGTTGAACGCGTAGCGAGCGTCGGAAAAATCGTCGGTCAACGAACCGAAATTTCTTTTTATTCCACATCTTACGCGAACGAATTGTCACGAAAGAACGAGTCGACTGACGTCCTACGATCGATAAAAAATTAAGCGTACAAACGGTTGCACGAAAAGATTTCGAACTGTAAACTCGCACGCTGCCGCTTCTCTCGCGAGTAACAGAGGAGGGTGATTCGGACCGGAGGAAAAATCAGAGGCCTCCGAGTCACCCCTGTGAGCAAGCATCGCGGTAGTAAAGCGAAACGACCGGTGTATAAAAGCGTTTTCGTCCGGGCAAGCTAGAAAACAGGGGTTGATGGGAGTGACGTTGAAACCGCGATGTCCTACCCTCCCGTTAGGGGATGAACAGATCTTATCTGGTAACTGCGAGCTACCGCGTGCCTCCTGCCCCTTCTTCTATGTCCGATACCACCAGAAAATCCGCGTTGTCGATCCGTATCACTCCGTAGATGGGATCTCGCTGCTGCATGCACATTGTTGTCCGGCAATCCTATTTGCTTTGTTGGCGTACCTGTGCGTGGCACTGCTCGATCCTCCATACCAGAAATCGCTCGCTCGCCGATTAATTCCACTTTCCTCCTACCAATCGTCTCTTTGTCTTCCTTGCGTTTGTCTTTCGACAGGTTCGCTGCGACCAGAAGCCAGCAGACGGATCTTGTTATTCGTGAAATAGCGGTCGCTTGACTTTAGCTTAAGTCACGTTAGTTAAGTCTACTCGATGACGTAGAGTGTGCTCGGACTAAATAGAAGCGTCGTGTCGATCGGCAGATCGAACTTCCTTCGGAGAAGAGGGCGTTGGTCCGTGGCGTAGGCTCGTTTCGAACCAATTCCGTGGAAGGAAGATGACATCTCGTGGCCCCTGAATAATAAATGAAAGAGAACGTTTCAATTAGGGAGTTCTCGTCTCTCTCAGCGTGGTGTCCCTCGGAGACCCGCAGACCACCCCCAACGTAGCTCGACAGAAACCTCAAGGTTCCATTGGACGATCGCTGAACTCCATATTATGCGCTTGTATAGCGATGCTACGGTGGAAGAAAGAGGCGCGCTCATGACGAATGGGGACATTATGCGCGGCCAACGTTAGGTGTCTGCTCCTAGTTAGAAGAAACTTAGACCCCTACCGCCCCATTCATCGCAACTTCCTAGGATTCTGCTTGTCGTGATAGTGACGTATCTATACAACTCGTTCGCGTCTAATCGTTTCCCATACGTACGATTTCCTGCTTCCTGTTCCTCTCCACGAATATGTCGATCCATTATCTCTATATATTTACATAACTTAAATCTGAACCCTTTGCGGCTCACTGTATTTTCGAACTTTCGTCCCGGTCGACCCGCGCTGGTTTCGTCGGAGATCGTCAAAAAATCGTCAACATAGTGTCCTGTATCACGTCGATAATTTAATAGAGTCGTTAAGGTTTTCTCAGTTTTTAGGACAAGAGGGAAAGCGCAGGGTCTAAAAATGTTCACAAAATTGAATTACAATTGTCGATAAGTAGATATAGCACACGTATATTCCACAACAGACGACTGTCGTGATAAAAAAAGTCAGCTACAAAATTAGCAACACGCATACGCAATATGTAGCATTCTTTGACCTTGCCGTGTGCCACAGCACCTACGTGTGACACCGTGAAACTACGAGGTCTCGATACAGGCGATACACGTTCGTAAGTGGTTAAACTGGCTCGAAGAGAACAGAAGCTGTGCCCTTTTCTCTTCTTTCTCCGGGAATCGAGCCATCTTGCGAAGAAAGGCAGCCGGTATGCCGGCAATCCATCCGAACACAGGTAGCCAGGAGCCTTCTTCTCGCTCGATGTGCTCCTTTTGCGCGACTATTTTTCACTCGTCCAGTTTTTAATGGCCGGGATTAATATCGCCGCGTAACAAGACACTTTTCCAAAGAGGCTCCGGCCTGCGTGGGTGTGGGTGCGGAGGGCGTGTGCGCGCGCCAGCTCGCCCCTGAATACCGGCCGCCACGCGAGACATAAAAGATTACGAATGCGATGCGTCGGTTCGCCGGCAATAGGTCTGATTGTATTCGGGTAGCCGGACAAATCGTCCGGCATTATGCCGCCGTCTCAGTCTATCAATTACGAGACGCTGCCTCCCGGTTTTCGTGTACGAGTTGCACCGACCGTAGAGGTGGATAGGCCCGCACGCCTGCGGTCTATTTCATTGATCATCTTCCGAGAGGATGTCTGCCCCGGGTATTGCATGACCGCCTCTTCCTCTCGAGTAGCTCGTCGGGATTTCATTTCCTTCTCGTTCGACCGCCGCTGCGTGGCCCTCGGGTACGGTCCACGTATTTCTGCATAATTTTCCGCCGCCTTTCCAGCAGACTCGTCGTAAAGACCATGACTTACGACCTCCTGGTTGACGCATGGTCCGGCCAGAGGACGTTTTCCCGTACGCTACTGCCGACCCGTGCTCCATTACGCCTGTTCCCTGAAACAGTTAGGAATCCCTTCGTGTTCCCTTTGTGCCGGCTAACGTACCTGTCCACGTCGTTTTCTGTGTTGGGACGCGTCCCCAGTCGATATTGCCGGTCGCGAGATCGAGACTAGAGAAAGAGACTCGTCGAGGTGTTTCTACCCTTCGTTTTTTCTTAAGCAACTGCCAGACACAATTTATCAACATTTTAATGTACTACTCCGGCTACATAATGGACTCGGAGTATAATGTACTCCTTCAAACCTTTTTCCCAGGCTCCTCTATAGACCCCCCCTAAGAATAAGAATAAGACGTTGACACATGGTGGGGCCCTTACGAACACAATGTCCGCGGTATAACGTACGACGGTGTAACTATGCTTTTTTTCCAAAAGATCTGCCACGGATTACGGCGCCGAGGTGTTTCAGCCTCGTTTCGAGATCGCTCGAGGTTTCTATCGAGTCCTCGCGTGATTCCTCCGCTCCGTGACCGATCATATATCATCTCGGCAGCGTGACTCGTGGAAGGATGAAATATCGTTTCACGAAACACCAGAAACAGTGCTGTAAGAGTTAGCTTCGAGAACGCAGACACGCGATACTTTATTTTTAACGATCGCGACGAATAATATTCCGAGGGACGAGACGCGCCGCGGACCACCGCCGACGATTTCGTTTCTTTTCTTCCACGTCGTTTCCGTTTACTTTCCGTCGTTCTGGGCCAACGTGCAGGGGCCGCAGCCAGGGTGGATCGTAGCGAAAGTAGTGCAGCGCCGCGATAAGGAACGCAATCCGATGCGCGTGCCAGATAAGTGGTTGATGCCTTTAGTACGGGGAACGAGGATGTTTCTCGTCTATGGGTTAAAACGCTCTCGAGGGGTCGTCGTAACACCCTCGGTTTCGCCGTTCACCCGACCAAAGCCCAAGGGGGTGGCGTGGATCGAATTATGCTACAGGGGGATGAGAAGTCGTTCTCGAACCAAATGGCTGGATTAAGCGAGTCCGGGTCATTAATTGGTCAGCTTTGACTCGGGCAATCCTTGTCGGGTCGTGTGAAAGTCTTCTTTCGTTCGTCTTATTTCCGCTTCTTCCTTTTTCCTTCGTTCGTACGCCTCGAGACTCTAACTACACCCCGTAGAAACGGACACAGCGGTATTTAATATCAACGAAACACGTATGATACATTTTATTATGTATCTTGTATCGTACGAATATATTATGCGTTAGACTGTTAGACGAAATACTTGAAAGTTTCATCGGCACTGTGTTACGAGACACGAATATCGGCTGACTATGTTGGCGAAGTTTGAAACAGATTTGGAAATATATATTTATCTATTTATATAGATTTATTATTTTTACGTAGTCTTGTCTGGATGAACTTCCGGTTACGTTATGTTACGTTATATCAGGTCTTATCTCTTATGTTACGTTATCTCAGGTTTATTCAGGCTCTGTAATTCTCATTCTAATCTTTAACATCTACGATAGTAAAATTGTAATTTTTAATTAAACATGTACAGAGTTTGAAAATTTATATAGAAATTGCAAGATGTCTAGCGAGATCAAGAAACGATTTAAGTATTTTTACATAGTTTTGCTTGGGGTCTGGACGAATTTCCGGTTACGTTGTATCACGTTTTATGGCTCTGTAATTCTCACTCTGATTTTCAACATCAACGTTCCGCTTCAAACACGATAGTAAAATTGTAATTTTTAACCAAATATGTACGGGGTTTAAAAATGTATATAAAAATCACAAGTATTGGATCGATAATATTGTTGAGAATTTTGGATAATTGCCGAAATAGTGGTATAGGAACACTAAATTTACACTTAGAACTTATATTAGAATAGTTATATATTTATTTGATAAAGGATTTCAAAGATATTCATCGATACACACTTGCACGCGTCTCACCTTCTTCCATACCACACTGTTAACTCAACAGTTTACATTCATTTGTTTTCGAGACTTCGCGCACACACATACTTTCACACACTGATATTCACATACAAGTATCACTACTACGCACCTAACCTAGTCTAACACATGAAATTATACATATCTCAATAAATATGTATTAATGAAACTCGATATTCGCTAGGCCATTTCATTTTTTTACTAAATATGTTTCAAGTTGCGCATAGATAATCACATTGGTTCCCTTGACCAATATCATCGTCGTCATTCGTCGCGACATCGTGTCCCAAATGCGGTACTAATAAATTTCCAAAATATCGTATATACGACATACGTGTTAAGACCTAAGAACGTTGAAATGCTAGTACGTAGTTTCACACTAAAAACCACGTTCCGGCTTTCGAACATGGCATACGACACGTGGACGACGTTGACGGACAAGCTAGACGAGTTAAGCAGGTCCTCGTTCGATTTACCGCTGCTCGATCGATTTTGGTATTGTGGTCAGCCCTTAACACCCGAGTATCTCGCTGGATCATCTCGCAGGGATAAAGAAAACAAGGAAACGTGCTCGTCTCCTCGTTGCTCGCAGGTGTTTGCGAGTGTTTTGCAGCCAGGACAGGAGTCAAGTGCATCGTTTTCACGAGGTAACGAGTGAAGAGTCCGCGTGAGTTTGCGCATTCAGCGTCGGGGAATAATGCCATCGTTCGCTACCCCCGTGGAGCGGTGCGTTCCTCGCGACAATGGCGCAATCCATAGTTTAGGGGAACAATGAGTGCGAAACGCGAAAGAATTACACGTTTATATCTGCCAGGTCGCCGAGCCCCCGCTGTCACGGCAACGAAGGACTCTATCCGTTTCTTCCCTCCGCCTGTCCTTTTTGAATACCTCGGGCCGCGTCCTCAAAAACCCATGGGTGGGCGAACCTGCCCATGGGAACCCGCGGAGAAACGCTTATAGTCGGTGGACGAGAAGCAGACACCCCCGTGGCTCTGCGCGCACCTTACCGATCTTCCTCCTCTTTTTCGATCCCTCGCTGCTTCACGCTCCTTTTTCGCGACCGACCGACCGAACCAACGAGCCATCCTGCTCGATTTGATTGATTTCACGGCTTCCTGGAAATTCACCGACGCCCTACGAGCCACGTCGATGCCAGCGTTTCTTCTGATATTCGCGATTTCTTCGATATCGGTCGCGTGACCGCGTCTTTCTGTCTCTTTAAATATTTGCGTGGTGCGATTTCGTCACGAAGCATATCTATCACTAACATGGTCCACTAGGCAAACAGGTCCCCCGTATTTGTCTTTCGATTTTACAGGGGTTTGAACAATTTCTTGTTATTCTTTAGCGATACTCGGCGTAGAATATGCTGTTTATCGCGTGGTCTCCTTATCGAAGCAAGTACATACGGCTTGTTGAAAAAGCACAGCATAAATTGCCGCGATTTGCATCGCGTACACTCGCTCGTCCAATTTACAGTGGTGATCACAACCGATCCCGTATTCCGCAAAATGTTCGTGCTAACGCTTGCAGGACATCACCAAGGTTGCTGATATTCGTTTTGTTATTCAAGGTCATCGATGATCTCGTTCACTGTTCTCCTAATGTATTGCTGTCTACTAATTAGCTTATTAATTAGCTTATTAATTTCAATGCTCGTTCTCGTTCCCTACGAAACGCTTCCGCACTGATTTTTTCATGAGCGATCTTAGATTTAGCGATCCCGTTAACAGATCGTGTAAATGGTATTTCCGACCGAGTCGATCTCTTCTCTGCCTCATCCTGTAAACGCAGGCGATCAACTCTGCTGATATTTTACCCTTAATCGGTTATTATGCACGAGTTCCTTTTTCTTTCTTTTATTCGTGTAACTCAACATTGCAATTCCTTTTCTCTTTTCTCTTTCTTCTGTGTTATGCTAAACTGAGTATTCGCCGGACGTACGTTAACCCTTTGCACTGCGAATTTTATATCAATTTCGTTGCCAGCAGCTTTTAAGTGTTTTATTTAAAATTTACTTTAACCAAGAAATAAGACAATTTAAATAAATAAAGGAAGAAAGAAATTCACTTAAATACCAGTTTTATACTATTGTTGTATTTTGTAATTTTTAAGTGTATCATATATCTGGAAACAATTTCCAATCCTGCTTTTCTTTCGCACGTTTCACGAAAATAAGTGGACACGAAAGAATGTCGAGTGAGATTCGATAAAGGAGCTCCTGAGATAAAAATTACTGTCGAGTCACACTCGACATAGGAGTGCAAAGGGTTAACAAGCAGTTTCAACGAAAATTTTCATCCTTTCCTCTTGTGTATTCGACGTTATAAGTCACTTTTTTGCACACAGAGCAACCGCACGCAAGTTAACTAAATAGATTCCCAGTCTTAACTCTAATCCGGTCATAAACTCTATCAAATATTATTAGGTGTGTTGAGAATTTTGGATCTTAATAGCCGAAATAATGGTATAGGAACGCTAAATTTACACGTAGAATTAACATTAGAATAATTATATATTTATTTGATGGACGATTTTAAAGATATTTATCGATACACACTTGCACGCGTCTCAGCACTTTCTTCCATACCAGACTGTTAACTGAACAGTTTACATTCCTTTGTTTTCGAGACATCGCGCACACACGTACTTCCACACACCGATATTCACATACAAATCACTACTACGCACCTAACCTAGTCTAGCACGTGAAATTATACATATTTCAATAAGCTGTATGCAATATTTTACGTTGCACGACCCATACGATACGACAGATTTATAATACGATAAATGGAAAATGAAATGAAAAAACTGGAGTATCAGGAGCTGTCCTAATACGCTGTGGCGCCGGTAGCATAAATAAATAATATACTTTTGGTCTGTCTAGAGGCAAATCGTACGCCCCGATGAAAATACTCGGGCGCCGGCTGGGCTGGTTTTTCCAATTAAGAGCCGCATCTGATAAACGGGGAGCAACGCGTGTACGCGGAAATTTAACAAGTTTCGACGCGCGCCACGGACCTCGCGTTGCGAAAACACAAAGTTGGCCGAGGAAGTTGGAGCAACGCGCGGCTATTCATCGTTACAGTTAAGACACAGGCGGTCCGAAGAAGTTCAGACACGCAACCGTTTCGCGGCCGGAAAGTTCGAATTGGATGTGTTTAAGAAATATGGTGGCAAGCTGGCCGCAACGTGTGTTTATCTGAGCCGCTATCGCGCGCGTTACACCACGTTTTATCTTCATTTCCTTCGGCACAAGTTACGAGAACGACGTTTCGTCGATTTAACGACGCGTCGGTTGTTGGAAGCGCGAGTAGCGCAGGATCAACGATCCCTCGTGCAAAAAGAAGGATCGCGCCTCGTGGTAATTGGCATCGCGTGTTTCGTAAATTATATAACACGTCGTTGAATCATTACTAAACGATAATGAGTCTCTTCATCGGCGAGGCGGTACGGTACAACGTGTAATTTACCTAATGCAGTTACGATACCTTGCAATCTGCGGCTGATCGATGCCCGCCGAAATCTTCGAAGCGGCCTCGTTTTTCTCTCGTTGCAACTTGGCCATTCGAATACTCCGTCAGTGTCGCTTCCGCTGGTTGCCACCGAATACCGCGAATCTGGCTCTCGTTTCGATTAAAATTGAATTACCGTGGCGAGACGAAGAGGCGCGTGGCGTGGCAAATCGGGCTAGTCGTAAAGGCACGTTTTTATGGGCCATTCGACCAAGCTAATAGCCAACGTTCAAGCGAGTTCACACGCCCGTTCGATTCTGCGGCCGACCCCGCGCTCGCATCTATCATCGACGAGTCGGTATCCCGGTAATTGAAACAGTCGACGATGCTCGTGCAAGTGCTTCCGAACAATGGGTCCTCCGGCAGTGTCGCGCATCCACGCGAGTGTATCATAATGCGCTACCTTGGATAATTGAATCGGCAGGCGATGGCGAGCTGCAGCTCCAACAGCCCAGCGAAATAGGCATTATATTGGCCGTGGCGAATCTGTGTACAAAACAGGCGTAATTCGATGGTGTCACGGTCTCCGTTCGGCACTTTTCACCCCCTCCAACGCAGCAGCGGCGGCGGTGGTTACCCTCGGGACACGCGCTCTCTGGGCCACGTCGACCACGAAGGATCCTGCTCGTCCACCAAGAGGGTAGGTATACGCGCGTGACCACGCGGAGGTGGGGCTGTTTTGACTATCTTTGGGGCAACCTCGGTAGAATCGTCGGTGAGAATCGTGCACGGATTGTCCGGTTTCCAAAGGGGATGAAAAATTAAAGACGGCCGGCCGTGGAACAGCCCGTGAAATTGTCTCGGAGCTTTCGGGCCGAGCCGAGAGAGAAGAATGGCCCTCTTAATGCGTCTTTGTCCGGGAAATTTATTGGCCTCGCGCCGAACGATCGCAGCCTCTCTTCTCCTCCACCTTGGCCTTCCTTCGTCTTTGCCTTTGCCTTCGGCCATGGAAACCGATGTTACGCGATCGAACGGCCAACCTTGCTCGATCGAGCGCCAGCGTATCGAAGGAAGAAGCAGCCGCCGGATGAATACGCGACTGTAACGTGCGCGAAAGGAAGAAGAGCCGAACGAATGACCGTCGTCTCGCTTATCGCTGTTACAGGGATTCCCCTCGGAGGGAACTGGAAACAAAAAGCCTGGACGGTAATAGCGATCGATCGGGGCCTCGACTGGCATTCCTTTCTGAGCCAGAGAGCCACCCTCGTTCTCCTCAGGAAGCATTTTCACGGACAACGTGTCAGGAATCACTTAGGCCTTCGGCTGGCCAACAATGACACACTCGGCTCTCTTCTTCCTCCGAGCTTCCTTCGTTTTCTTCGCTCGTCAGTGCGTGATTCGGACGCGCGGCTAGTTGTGTGCGTGGATCCGACCAGCGCTTCGCGCTACAATGCGGAGACTAATCGAATCTCGCGTTCTCTGCGAGTCTGCATTCGCGTACAGCGTCCGATAAAAGTTTCCTATCGTTTCGTCAAACCGTGTGGAATTCTATCGTCGAAAGCGTCCTTCGATCTTCAAAATCGCTACAACTGTACGACGAATCGCGGGCCACCCTGTACATTCTAGAAACTACGATCGGTTCTTATTATTTGTCTCACGCGTGAATACTATTTATTATCGAAGTCATCGAATTTGAAACACGGGGAATAACGCGAGAAGAAACTTTTGAACGATACTGTATGCATCAGAATGTGTAACGTATGGGCGCGCGCATCGGTGTGCGTGTACATCGATTAGTATCGATACTTGGTCCTCGGCCCATCGTTCGACAGACTGACTTCATTGTCCGGCTGACGAACATTGTGCTGCTGCTCGCCCTCTCTCCATTTTCTCCTTTTTATTCTCCCTCTTGCTCCTCCGTCCTGTTCGTCCCTCTGTGTTTCTGTCATTTCAGCCATTCGAACGTCTCCCCCGATGATGCGTCTCTCCGCTCGATAGAAAAGGAAACGGGCAACCGGCACGGTGACGCGTGGAATTTCGGGACCGGCTAATCTCGTGACTAAGTGGCTGGCCCGAGTTTCAGCCGATACAAAATCGATAGCGCGAGCTTGGAATCTCATCGAGCGCGACCCGTGCTGGCTACCCTAATCGATTCCAAGCGAACGAACGATGACTTCTTCGAATCGACCGTTTCCCGATGTCTCTCGATTCCTATCGTTGCTTCCTCCAGCCCGGACTAGCTTCGAATCGCTGATGAGATCTGAAACAGTTCGAGTCTGTGTTTATACAGATTCTGTGTATGCTGCAACAAAACCAGCGATTCCTGAGATATTTCAGATTTTTATACGAGTTTATATTATGTGCATTGTATTTAGGTTGTCCGGAAAGTGTCTTTCTTTCGCAAACGTGTTTCTTACAGCGGTGCACCTTCATATAGAAGTAAAACCAAGTCTGTGAAATGTGGCGGTGTTTATCTCGACAGAACAAAATCGATCGTACGTAATTCGAGAAAATAATATCAAACAAGAAACTTCGTGCGTCTATTATTTCCTCATAGAACGAAAGAAACTTTTCGGACAACCTAGTAATATTCTCTTCGTTGGAAATATGTTTTTTATTTTTTTAATATCGCACCGTGGTACTTTTTGGCGCGGAATGTTCCCAAGGATCAGTACACGTAAAAAGAGAAATATATAGTTTCATTTAAAACGAGAGAAACTAATTATGTCAGTCTACGTTCCTCTCGAAACCGTTCAGTTTTTCTTGAAACATTTTTCGTAAAAATCGTCGCTAACGCGGTGAGACAAAAATTCGAATCACTTGAAAGTCCCGAGTCTTACGATTAACAGATCTGCAGTGTTGAAAGTCCTGAGATGCTTGATCGTCCTTACGAATTTCAAGTCTCAAGACTGTCCTCGATATTTCGCGTTAATTCGGTTTAATCGACGGGTTAAGATCATTTAGTATACAAACAGCTTACGATCACTGATGTACGAGCAGAAGAAGCGAAGAACTTCGCAGAAATCGCTTACATTCATAAGGATACGGACAGTGATATCGTTTGAAGAAAAGTAATCGAAAAGCAGCTCGTAAGCTTGCAAAATCTATTGGAACTCTGAAGATCGAAAACCAATCGAGAAACAGGACTTGTAAAGTCTTTCAAGAGTTTTAAGCTTGGAATTATGTTGGAAGCGATTCGAATTTGTCGCCACATACGATACAGATTAGAGGCGTTTCAGATGCCATCGCTACACGGAACCGCGTTATCTTGCCTCTCACAACGAATTAAACGTCGAGATATTTCGTTGAACGAACGTTCGAAGACAGCCGTTTATCGAACAGGTTCGGATCGCTTTGTATTCCGGTTTGCCTCGATTTAGGAGGATTGACGATGGTCGAGAAAGCTTGTGGTGTTTCGCGGCGACTCGGACAGCAGGGAAAAGGCCAGTCTGGGAATCCTTTGGGAAGAACGATGCGTCAAAATATGTCGAAAAAACGTCAAAACGCTGGTCGAAACGAAGGAAGGCGTCGCGCCGATGCATCGCTAGCGTGCGTTCGGCCCAGGCCTGGCTGTCTTCCCCCTGAAATTTCTCGGAACGAAGGCTACGAGGTTCGTTTCTCTCCCTTTTTCTTTCCTCTTTTTTTTTTTTTTTTTTTTAAATCCAGACCGTCTTCTTCTCCCGAGTTGAATCATAAAGTTCTAGTCGAGGGTAAGGAAAAAGTTTGCTTCGATGATTGAAGGATCCTAAGACGAAAATTCCATTGGAAGGCAATCGTTCGCCGGTGAATTTCTGTCGGTGAAAATGAATCTGTCACTCCGTTCGCGAGCCATCTTCCATCGGAAGAAACGTCGCTTCCTCTCTCGTCGTCCCCAGTCCTTCGATTTCTCAATAAAGAATCGAGTCTCTTCCTTGTCCGTGCTCGGACGTCGAACAAAAAGTCTGCTGGTCCGAGGAGTACGTTCTCCTCGAGCGCAGAAGAGAGCCGTTTCCTTAACCGAAAGCCAGCGGTACACCCTGTAGAGGACGAAACTGCCGATCCACATTCTACAGGGTGTATCCGTATGCAAATAAGGCCTCTCTTTCCCTCGGTTGTCGGAGCTCCACCCCCGTCCTCGGGCGTCCATTGTGCTACGGGCACGTATGAACGCATACACACGGGGAAACTCGAGTACTGGAACGTGTTACACATACGAGCAGTCGGTCCGAGTAAGTATATTAATAATAATATACGCGGTGGCTCGGGGATCCGATATAATTATAGTCCGTGGCCTGCTCGGAGATAGCATCGGCCAAGATTACGCGCTGGCTACTCAGCGAGAGGGACAAAACCGTTGCGGGCCAGCTTTATACTTAGCGAGCCGCGAGCATTAGCGTGCGGCTCGCTCTTTTCGAGCCGAAAAATTCGTAATCTCCAGTTTCTTCCGCGCGACTTTTGAAAAACCACCGGGGAAAACTCGCTCCTGTCTTTTTTCCCTTCTTCTTCTTCGTCTTCTTCTTCTTCTTCTTCTTCGGTACGGCCGCCGCCGCCGTCGCGAGAAGGCGAGGTTTATCGTGGAAACGCGTAGCTACTTGCCGTCCCGATACAATATTTACGAGGCGATGCATCATGGCCAACAATGGCTCATAACACCCTCGAAGAAGAGAAAGCGCCCCGGCGCATACACGTCCCTGAAAAGGAGGGTAAAAGCGCCCCTGGAGTCGTGCATGTGTTCACGCACACGCGGCCACCAATACCCAGGGGCTCTATCGTATCGGAGGCCGACAGATAACTCTTATCTCTGCAAAGCAGTATTCTTACGGAGCACGGGAACGGGGACGGAATGTCGACCTCAGGCTCGTATCTACGCGGGGAGGAGGAGATTCTTTCGCCAGCCTTTTCTCCCGAGAGCCGCGTGTAACCGAGAATCGATGCAGTTGCAATCGTCGAATCTCAAGCAGGAAATCCTCGGACGTGTCTTCGTTGGATATTCTTTTCTCTCTTTGAAATTTGGAGAAAGACGCGGTGTATACGGCACTGGCTGACTCAGATCGAGCATTTTGAAAATTTCCTTTGAAAATCTTGTCACCGTATTTGTTTGAAAATTGGACAAACAGCGTAAGCGATGGTAAACTTGATAGAACGTTATTCAGCTCGATATTTCATATAACAGAAAAGTGAGAAGAAAAGAAACGCGTAACGTATCCTAAAGCTTAGGTGGCGAAGCTCGTAACCTACGTCAAACGGTCAAGTTAGAAAATTGAGAGACAGAAGACGCTGTAAGATTTTGCAACGGTACGTTTGGAAATTTGCTCGAGACTTTACCGTAATCGCGATAGCGTCGAATCTCGTAACAGTGCCATTGAAATCTGAAAATGTCCCATATAATGCAGACGATATATTCGTAAGAGATGTGTATAAGCGTTGGAATACTCTGGCGAATCTGTGTGAGTAGTATCATCGCGCATAAATAACCATCGGTGCGAGTGGGAGCAGAGGTCGGTGGTGGCAGAACGTGGCAGGGGAGGGGCGAGACCCGTGTACGAGGGGTTGCTCTCCGCAACCCCCGGGGTGAGAGTAAATCGACTAAACATATACCTTCCGCTTCGTTTAACCGGCGAATATGTTTTAGATTTAGTTGGACCTTAGAGGCGCTGCTCGCTCGATAAGTCGGCCAATTAGGTTCGCCGTTCTTGGCACACGAGATTCCCGATTTCGATTACCCTTCCCCTGCGTCGCGTCGCGTCGCGTCCACCGAGAGTGTTAAATAGATACTTTAGATCGTCGGCGATAGTTTTACCGGCGTTGTTCCGCCTCGACAACGAGCAGACCCGAGACACTCGCAGCGTATTCTCGCTCTTTTTTTCCTCCAAATTAATTGTTACTGCAGCATCTCGTCGCGGCTATGACGCTTCGAAAAGCATATTTTCGAGGCCGAGGGCAGCCTCGAGAGGGAAAGGAAAAAGGAGGCGATCGAGTAAGCCGGGCGAAATTTCGAAGGGCCGGCACAAGTGGACGCCCAGCACTTTATTCGATAAACGCCCATCTACGGAATCTGAATACATTAACCGTGTGACCTTCTTGCTCTGGCTTTCGAACGAGGGCCTGCAAGCACCACCGGGAATGATGATGACGCGGCACATTCACCCTATCCTCCCCTGTTATTAGACCACTACGTTGTTTCAACTTGCTGATCGACCAATTACATCATACTCCTCGTTTCCTGTACTCGTACAGTCACGTTCTTCTTTTCTCATCCAGCCACTTTCCTTTCTCTGTTACGTAGCTTTTATTGCGTCTTTATTCGATCAGATATATAGCTTGCTTTTCGGCTGGTTAAATTATATTGCTAAATATAAAGGGAAAATTGTTAAATAAATATAAATTATTAAATACACGCTGTTGGCTATGTGGCGATTCTGTTCTGCGGTGGACGGTGAGACGCGTTGTTGGTCAAATTAATAACGGGACGAGTTGATTTCGTCAACTACACACCTCGTCAAAGAGATAGCCCATGTGAGCTATCTTTAATTTCTCAATGACGCGTGTAAAGTATTTCGCGTGTAACGTATAATACGAAAACATTATGAGCTCAGGATATGCGATTCGTTGAAAGTAATTAAAAATATTATGAGGTTCAGTGTGTAACAAAAAAATTGCTTTATTTTAAGAACCAAATGATAGCACGTGTACGATAAGAAAATAATAATCAACGTAAATTGTAACTAACAATAATTACTTATCAAACGTATATACTTATTTAATAACGAGTACATCCTCCTTTATTTTCTATTACTTCTATTGCATGATTTGCTATCGATTTATATAGTTTCTGGATGTAATTTCGACTTAACGTATCCCATTCGCGTGCAATTGCATTTTTTAATCGTTGTACGTGTTGATACTGCTTTCCATTCGCGTATACGCCGTGAACAAGTTCTGCCCAGCAATTTTCAATGATATTAAGGTCCGGGCAGCGTGCAGACCACGGCAAAATAGATATATTATTTTCATTAAAGTACGATTGGGCCAATCTTGATGTGTGTACAGGTGCATTATCTCATTGAAAGATGTAATCAGGTTCAGAAATGCGTTCCGCATGATTATTTATTTGTTCTTTGATTAAATTTATGTATCGGACACTACTCACTCTGCCAACGATGAACTTGACACTTGTCTTGCCGAAATAACCGATGCCGGCCCAAACCATCACGCTGCCTCCTGCCATTTGTCGTCGAATTGCCGACATTGTCTGTTTTCGCGTGTCATGAAAATAATATCGCAACCCATCAGGACCATCCAAGTTGAATATTTTTCGTCTGAAAATGGTACCCTTCTCCGTTTATTTTTCCAATGCATTCTTTCTTTTACAAAGCGTAAACGTTCTACTTTGCGCTTCCTTGTTAACGAAGCTTTCTTTTTCAATTTTAGCCTCTTGATATTTTTGCAAGATAGTAGAACTCGACGAACGCTTGAAACACTGACACCAACACTAGATTTTTCCATTATTCGCTTCGTTAATTGTTTGCGTTAACTGCGAGTTAGAAGCTACACGCAAAATTCCTCGCTTATCACCATCGGATAACGATGACGGCCGACCAGTACTTTCCTTTTTGCCGTAATCTTCAACATTTTTTAAGAAATTCTGTATTACTTTACGACTTCTTCTCATTACTTTCGATATTTTTGCTACTGATAACTGTTGCTGTTTTAGTTCTAGAATTTGCTTTTCTTTACACTCGTTTAATCTTTTTCCGTGTCCCATACTTACAAATTTGCATAATATATATACTGTAATATTTTCTCGTTGCTATATCACGAACTACTGAGCAATTTCTAAACACATTAACACAGTGTGCTATCATTTCGACCGTAGTTTGGAATAGTTTTTCTTGCTTGTATACAAACATCTACGACATTGTGACTTATTTCCAGCAAGCTGCATATCCCGAGCTCATAATGTTTTCATATTGTACGTTACACACGAAAAACTTTACACGCGTCATTGAGAAATTAAAGATAGTTCGCATGACCTACATGTACGTTTACAAATATCTTTAAATGTAGAATACAGAGTTAATCGTAAGCGTTGCTCGCTCGATACTATTTGTTATAAAATTGTTATGCTGATTCGCTAGACCGATTTGCTATACTGATGATCTCCATGAGTCGATACTGATATTGATTCGCGCGACTATGTCTGGAGAACATGGTCGTCTATTTATACTGATCGAGGGGAGGGGGAGGTTTGAATTTGTCGCCGGTTGCAGGTTGCACGTACCAGCGAAATTGCTTTGTCCAGAGTTTGTTTGTTACTTTATTATGTGCGTCGGTCAGTGTTAATCCTCTGCGGCAAAACAACTAAGTCATCTTCGTACCGAAACGTCCTAAAACGCATATGTCGCTACTCTTCTATTGGGTTGGCAACTAAGTGATTGCGGCTTTTGTCAATACCGTCTAATGGCAAAATCCGCAATCATTTAGTTGCCAACCCAATAGGATACGCGTAAAAGTAGGTGGAAGAAGAAGAGTAACGTTTCTTAGTTTGCGGAAAAATGAATTTGAAAATCCGCACAGACACCAGTCTACTAATTGCAATCTTCGACCTACGAAACTTTCGTTTCTGCTCGTGCTTCTATCACTAAACACGAACACTGTTACGATTTGTTTTTCGCATTTGCTGTAATCTTATTTCCCCGATAACAGACTGTGTTATTGTTGTATTTTATCCTGTATTTAATTTGAATGGTTTCATAAATAAAGATAAGATTAGTAGCTTTTAAGAACCACTTTACCAACGTAACAAGTGTTCCAAGTGTTTCCACCAAGTTGTTGCATACACAGTTCTGCTCTCTGAACTGTATTATTATTCGCTTCTCGTAGCGAATCGGGAAAGTAAGATAAAAGCAATAACAAACTCGCTTTTTCGAAAGCGAACCCGTAAACGAGCAAATTCTGTTCTCCATTTCCGACTTGTTTTTTCAATCGCAATTACCACGTGGCCGGTTGAAAAACAATTTTCGCAACGTCCTATACAGGGTGGTTGGTAACTGGTGGTACAAGCGGAA
This sequence comes from Bombus flavifrons, assembly GCF_040668555.2. Classification (NCBI taxonomy): domain Eukaryota; kingdom Metazoa; phylum Arthropoda; class Insecta; order Hymenoptera; family Apidae; genus Bombus; species Bombus flavifrons. Next base: position 4,715,974 of record NC_138457.1, on the reverse strand, counting down.
AGGGGGTGAAATATAGAATAAAAATTTTTCTTTTTTTTTAAATTTTTCCATCGAGACAACGATCTACAGTGAGATCCGTTATAACGTACCGCACGCGTACCGAGCGAAAATTCAAAGTCGATTTTCTCGAAAACAAAGCCTCGAACGAAAAATGTTTATTCTATATTTTCGACTTCTTTTTTCGCGTAGAATCACCACCTTTCCGCTTGTACCACCAATTACCAACCACTCTATATATTTGAATAATACAAAACCGTTAGGAAGAAACAGCAGGAAAATGTAAAAAGATACATCCGCTAAACAGGATTCGTTGTACCTGAATGAAATTTTCGTAACAACAAAATTACAAGACGGTCGAAAGAATTCCGACAGTCGATTTTATGCGCAACGTTCTCTGGAAAAACGTCAGTGGGAATATCTTTTTCCAGTAACTTTTCCTTCCATCGGCCGAGTCGAAGACTCACGCGTAATTTTTATTTCAATTAAAACGATGCAACGTTATCGTCCATCCACGAGTATCGAGATTAAACAGGTTGGATTAGACGACAGTAGCAGGTTGCTCGGGTGGTCGGTTAATAGTCGTCGGAAACTATCGACGCGCAATACGGGGGTAGCCCATAGCCATTAAGAAAGCCCTTAACGAGGGTTACGTGGCCAGGACATAATGCGGAAACCCCGTGGCGATTCTGTCGCTACCACCGGCCGTGTAATTCGCGCTGCGCATCTGCTTTCGGCTTAACCTGATTGGAAAGCTCGGCGAATGTTCCTGCAACAACTTGTTTCGCCACTGCCAACGAGATTTCCCGTTTGGCCAACCTCGCCGTATGTTTCTTTCAGAAGGAAGACGCGCGCTCCGTTTCTTTCTTTTTTCGAATCTTCGAATTAGAACGCGGCACGTTTCGTTTATCGTCCTCATCTCGAAGATTAGCACGTTTCAATCTGTCGTTTATAGTTGTAAGTGTTGAAACAACTGCGAGAAACTTGACGTTTTCTGCGCGACTCTTCATCAAACGAGCACTCTGCGTCCTATCCGTCCGTCTATCGATGTATTTATCTCGTAAAATCTCGTGATCTCGCGCCAAGTTTGCCTTTTTGCCTGTTCTTTTAGTTCGTGTTACGCTTACGCTACTGTTCGATCGCGTAAATTAGGGTTGTCGGGAAGAAATCCATTATTTTTGCAACTCGAGTTTGGGGCTAGTCTATGCTGCTACGATGTCCAACTGTGTTGCTCTTTTCGTAGTTCGTTTTCGTTTACTGCCCGTTGACTTTATTTTCCAGCGCGTAACTGTAATTTAACGTTAAGCCCCAAAATGTCGAAGCCCGTTATCGACGAACCGCGCAGTAGGCAGCTTTTTTCCGAAACAACGCAATCGATTATCGACCTATCGACCACTGTGCCAACGGTGATTTCGAAGATTCCAGGAAGATCATGAAACTTCGATGACGATGTTTTCAAGTCGAAAGTAACGCGAGATTAACCGCTGATGAGACCGTCCATAGCCGCGGTAGAGCATTTGAAACGCATTGTCAAAACAAACACAATGGGAATTTGGACAGCGGATGAATTATCGAAGGATAATAAACAGCAGATAAAAGGAATATGCGATTCTTTGCTGACAATTCTTCTTTATTCGTATGGCAACTAGCGATGAGAAATGGACCGTGTACGATGCATGCATTTCTTTCCAGCTCTCCCATTATTATTATTATTATTATTATTATCATTATAACAAAAAGAAGCACGTTAAATCGTTCCCACTGATAACTGGCACGTTTCGCGTTAACCACGGTAGCTGGCAGAATTTCACTGAGAAATAAAAAAAAAAAAAAGAAGCAGAATCGCGACAAAGAAGAAAAACCCGCTAGAAATAACGGGTGTGGAGTAGCGGGTGGCGCGTTGACGTAAATTCGAGGGGTGCCAGGGCACGTTCCTCGATGTAGAACGTGGAGTGTTGTGACGGTCCGGCTGGAACCTTCTCCCCTCTCGTTTCCTCCCTTTCTCGCTGTCGCTCTTCCTCTGTCTCCATTTCGAGCGAATGAATGGAATTAGTGAGGAGGCTAGCTGAATAATATCGCTCCTATCTGTGGGGGCTAGACCGGGAGCTGAAACGTATCAGCCCGGCGTATCTGCATAGACGACGAGGACGAGGACGACGGGCTGCGCGCTCATGCCCCGTCATAGGAAACCAGCTTTTCTCTCTGCCTTAATCCAACCTCTTGCTTCCTCCTCGTCGCGCTCGTCTTCTCTGTCTCGTTCTCTCTTCTCTCTGTCTCGCTGTTTCTCTCCCTTTCTAAAGCGTACACGTATTTTCGCCTGTCCGCGTGCACGGATTTTCAAACTTTTTCGAACACGTCCGCCGGTTTTTAGCCGAACAATATTCCTCGTTGCTTGTGCACTGGTTTTCACCGTATTTTTTCTGCCCCCTTGGATTCGCTGTCGCCATGATCAAAGCACGCTCTTGCCGTTTCACGCAGGCCAACCCCGCAGACAGACGCGCTTTGATCTGTTTGCAGAAACTTGCTTCTCTCTTGCACGAGGTGAAATGAGCGGCCGCCGTCTTCCTTCCGCGCCTCTTCCTCCTCCTTTTCTCCTAATTAGACGGCCGCCGTGTGCCTGAGAAATTATTCTGTCTTCCGTTGTTGACCTCCCTTTTCCCTCCACGATGTAACCGGTTATATCTCGTCGACAATTATAATTAATTCTAATTAATACGAGTCTCGTCGGAGGTCGAAGTCTGGAACGCCGGATCTCGGCCACCGATTTTCTTCGTCTTTCCTCGCGTTCCGTCCACTCGACAGCGGAAGGTTCTCGTCGATTCGGTGGACTTGTTGGACGTTCGGTCTACCAAAGAGCTCGACGAGTGTTTTAAGTTTAACCCTTTGCGTTCGAATCTGAGTGGCCGTTTGATTCGACGCCGCACGAAAATTATCATTTTAAGCTTCGTCCACTGGCCGAGTGATTAACATGGAATCAGTGAGAGCGTTTGACTTTACATGGTTTAGAGGCCGAATCGATTATACGTGTCATAAATCGAAGGCTCGAACATAGCGCCAACAGCGGTGACGACAGCGACCAAGTTGCGTAGTTGTTTGGGAAGAGAGAAAGAGCGAAAGGAATAAAAGCGACGGGATAAAACGACGAGTTTCTGGCCAAGAATACGTTTTGCAAAATATTACACGTAGCAACGTTATTAAGTTTGATGCGCTTAATCAAGTTCTCCATAACGTGATAACGAGACTACGGATTTTTATGCCTTTGCGAGAGATTCGAAAGATACGCGTATAATAAGCAGAAACGTATAAATAAATGGATAATGCGACACCCGTTATACTATCTAGTAAGTAAAACATTGTTTATCTAATTGTCATTTTTCCTCTTTTAGATATATCCGTAAAAATAGGAGTTTGCGTAAAAATCCGCAATCTGACGATAACGAATGGAATGTCGAAATAAAATAGCGTAGCATCCGCCAAACGTATGATTTATTTTTCGTGTCAGCCGCAAAACGTTTCATCGACTTTCCATCGGGAAAAGAGTCTGCAGTTGCCACTTGCCTGCGACGAGAAGGTTAAAATTGGAGGAGTCGATTTCTCGGAAACCGGCGATCCTCTTTCGAGGATCAACGCGTTCATCCACGACCAGGTGGTGGTTGACCGTGATTATATTTAAATCCTGCTCGCTATCGTTGGCGTTCGGCGCATTAAAAATGCTAATATGCCGAGAAATTCCCGGCTCTGCCTAGCCAATGTTCGTGGACAAGAGAGCAATCAAAGGACATCCTGTTATCCCCTGGGGAACACCCATATTTAACGTAGGAAGACTCGGATCCGATCTATCCACAACCACACGAATCTCCGGATGCTTTCGCCTGATTCGGCTACCGTCGGACCACACCCTTTTTCCTTTTCTACGTCGCCCAGGAATCTTCCTTCCCGTTTTGCTTCCTCTGTCACGTACACACGGTCCTCTCACGGACCAGCGTTAAATTAGGAAACGCTTAATACCCGTTCGAAGTATCTGACGAAAACGCATTGTCGCGTTTCTTCGTTGCGTTACGTTGAAATGAACGCGTGGGAGTGGGCGAGCGTGAAATAAATTGCCGCAGTGACTTGCGTCCGTAAGGAAATCAGTCTGGCCAGGTGTCGAGATTGATTTCTAGTCGTGGAAGCCCCAGGACGTTTCCAGGCCTCCTACAGTTAACGATCGCGCTACCAGTCCCTCGGGATGCAAACCTATCCCAACACCGAACATAATCTACGAGTTACATCCTGCAGCTAGAGTCATCCTTCGTGACGATCATTCCATTCCGTTTTCCCCCGTCGTTATTTTCCTTTGGAATGCGACGAAGGTCTCTCGACACTCGGATCCGCTTCGTCGTAGTAAAGAAAATTCTGTGCTCGCGTGATTCTTCGTGATTTTTATGAACACAATTAAAAAACAAAAGAAAAAAGAAAAATGCAACTTTGATGGAAGATTGTTTCTTTTATTAAAAAAAGGTACACTGTAGCGTGGATGTTTTGCACATTTTTGCATATTATGTGCTCTACGTGTATTTTGTCATATGTTTCATAGAAATTCGCGATTGTTGATATCGCTGCGAGCATCGAGCGCTGACGATCTTCTTGCATGATTGTTGAGAATTGTGGATCTTTGAAGCCGAAATAATGTTATAGGAACACTAAATTTACATTGAGGATTCATATTAAAATTGTAATATATTTATTTCATGGACGATTCCTTATATATTCATCGATACATAATTGCACGCGTCTCAGCACTTTCTTCCATACCCGACTCTTAACCGACTCACTAGTTTACAGTCATCTGTTTTTTGGGATGCCGCGCACACACACTTTCACACACCGACGCTCACATACAAGCATCTCTACTACGTATTTAACCCAGTCCAGCACAGAAAATTATACATATCTCAACAATGATCTCGTTTATTTATTTACGTTTCTGTATCTTACGATGTAACAAGCAGCAATTCAGTCTACCTGTTTTCCGTACAAAATTCCGGAAACGTCCGGTGCTGGCCTTGTATTTGATCGATATCCCGGCTATCGTTCGGAACTAATCTTCCTGATTCTCTGCTGGAGTGCACGTGACCGTTAAATTATCCTTTCATCCTTGTAACGTTAATTATTTAATCGTCTAAATGCCAGTTGAACTCGATAGATCCGTACCTTCTAACGAATTTTTATCGACCCTCTAAGTCCTAATCGCCTAAGGGTGTTTCGAATTTGTCTTAGAATTTTTTAAAGGATAAAACAGATTTAGATCTCACGTATTAGATAGAATAGATCTTATGCTCGAGATTCGAAAGCTACTCGTTTAGGACGCACGAGAAAATCGTTGATTTCTTGCATGGGACTCCAAAGTTCGATGCAATGCAGTTGCAAGATCAATGATTAATTGTGTATTTATTGTTGGAAAGTCAGCGTCTGAAACGCTTCTCTCGTGCTTTCGAAAGCTCCACTGTACCATCCGGGCACGTTCAACAGCTCTACTCGTCTAAAATACCGGACACGTCGATATCCAACTCCTTAAATGATAACACTCGCACGAGTCAATTGCTCTGTCGTAGTATACCAACTCGTAACGCTAAGTGTTATCGCGACAATATCGTCCAACAACTCCTTCGACAAAAATGTAATTTAATTAATAAATTCCAAATAGAACTTGTACCAGCAGCTAGAGCTTGTACTGCTTGAAAGCTACAGTAACCGCAGCAGATCGATTTTTATTTCGAGATGCACGAGCAATGCAGTTTTCCATCTTTCAACCACGCGATCGGATCGCGGAGGTCAGGCTTTCCAAATTTCCCCACGAATTCATCCTTCGTCCGGCATAAGCCGGACAATAGCCTCGACATAGACATCTTTTTCTCGACGTGGCGGGAATTTGACGTTGGCACCAACAACCGCAAACAGATTCTCCGGGGTTTCTTCTTGCGTGACGCGCAGGATCGGAGCCAGCAGGCACCTCCCGTCGATCCTTTTACAGGAAGACACGTAGAATTTTGGTCGTCGCGACCCCCAACAATGGCTGCCGACAATGCCCGGCAAATTACGGCTGTTCTAGTCAAAATATACCCCCCTCTTCGTCCCTCTGTCGTTTGGTTTCCCCCCGCGGTGTAATCGCGATCCAGCATCTACAGGCAGCGCGCACCGTGTGACCGCAAACTGCAGCTGTATTTTCGGTTATCGGTGATCGCCGATCTGCGGATTTTCGGTTTTTATGGGCGACACGCCGAGGGGGTGAGAAGCCGCCCCCTAGTCGGGGCGCGACCGTTTTCACTCCGCTTTTTACCGCTCGATACCGTCTCTCTTTTTCCTCCACAGTTTTCGCCTTTGCATCGTTGTCCTACAATTTCGCGCTATTTCTCTTCGCAGGATCGCCGGTCGATGATTCATCGGAAAATGTTCATCGTGAGCGGCGATCCTCCAACGTGGACGGAGTTGAGCCGAGCTTTTACTTCGCACGAACGGGACGAATGGCACGTACCGGCGAAACCACGTCAAGTACACACGCGAGAATGTGTACGGACGAATGAGAATTTCAATGTCTCGCTCGCAAGTTGACGAATTATCATCGATGTTTGCTTAGTAGGAAGCGTTGTGCAGCGAGGAAACAGAAGCTTGCAAGTTCGTTCGAGTGAGAAATATCCAACGAGCGTGTCGTTACCTGCAGTGTGCTGACTTCTCGCGTAATCTGAACCAACGATTCATCGGCAGCGTCGATCCGATGAACTGCCATGAATACTTCATCCTTCGTTTTCGTCGTTTTCATCGATCTTCCAAAGAAAGACAGTGCGAATTCCAGTTGATGTCGACTCCTGCTGCTATCCGACGATTCGACGAACGTGAAGCGAGCCAGTTCGTCGATCCTCCGGTTTGTTGCAGCGTGTACCGAGAGAGAGAGAGAGAGAGAGAGAGAGAGAGAGAGAGAGAGTCGCGAGAGCAGCGTTAGGCAGCTGTCGCCCATTCTCTGCCATTGTCGCGCGATGTTGTGAGTGTTCCCGAACACTGGAGAACACCCGGTATTGTCCTGCACCCGGAGATCCTACGATTACGCGGTCCCGATACGATCTCATCTGCATCCCTCCTTCTTCGTGCCTCCCCCTCCCCTCAGGCGTCTTGCTCCCTTCCTCTCTCCCTCTCACTCACTCACTCGCTCTCTCTTTTTTCTTCGTGGTCGCGGTTTGCGCCCGTGTACACCGAATCACGCGTCCATATTCACGTGGTGCGGCGGAACGAAGCTTCCAAGCTCGAATATCATTCGACGAGAATTTAGATGGCGAGATTGCTTCGACCCACGTTCAACCGGCACATCCTTATTAAGGATGGAAAATTTGACGAGGATCGAGTTGGCTGTTTGTCGACCAATGGAAGCTGCATTGTCGAGACCACGGTCACGTCGTTGCTCCGGTTTCCTCTGTCCTCGCGTCTTCCTGGCGATTAAACGTGTTGGACAGAGCGGATCGATTGCAACCGCTCTCTCGTCCCTGTCGCGGAAAATGCATGGAAAGCTGGTGATTTCGAGAGGAGAAAAAGCGGCGGGATATTGAAAATAATATATACTTTTTTTCCGCAGCGGGTTGTGGTCGTTGAAACAACGGGGGTGGGTATCGGTTCGCGATACCAATCCGATAAGTTATCGGCATTATGCAGCGGCTTATAAAAACTCGACTGTCGTCGAACGGGTGCGCGGAATTAATCTCGATCACAGTTTTTTTTTTTTTTTTTTTTTACCCTGCTGCGTGTACACGCGCTCCTCTCTTTCCTTTCTTTTGTGCGTGCGTGTGTGTGTATTTTTTTTTTTGTTCTGTTTTGTTTTTGCGGCCGTACGAACTAATACTGATTTATGGGCCGCGTTAATTCGAGATCATCTGCCGATTGTAAATATACGAAGTGTAAAAAATGTATTTTTGAAAAGCCCGCTAGATAACACGGAAACGGATTTATCTGATTTACAGCCGGCCAGGTACACGCGGCTCCGCGGCAACTTATTGTGAAATTTTTCCGCCGACTCGGCTGCCACGCTGATTTATCGAACGCTCCTTACCATATTTATTTCTTCTGGCTGGAATTTAGGCGAATTTACGAAAGGAGGTTGCGGTCAAAATGTATCAAATTTATACACCTTCGGATATCTGAAATTACGAAAGTATAAAAATTGTACGTACGATCGTTAGTTTCAAATACGATGGCACAGTTGCGAGGAACGTAGATGCACGCGATATACGTTCCATTCGTTCGAATATCTTCGGTGCATTCTGCTTTGTTTCGCAGCCAAGTTATCTTGCTATAATTGGAAACATATTTCATGGAATATTTGCATCGTCGTATTTTACTTTAAGTTCTCGCGTTGTATCGTTACTAATTGACAATTTGGGCGAGAAATATCGACAATCTGTGCGAATATCGTGTCTCTTTTACAAAATAACGCTCGAATTTTTGCATTTGACGCGTTCGTTTCAGAGTTGAAGAAAGAGGGGAAAGTTACAATTCGCCTAACTTCACCGTTAACACATTGTTTACCTGCAATTTTACCGACAATTTATCTCACGTCTTCGGCTATTATTTCGTAATTGGATGTGGAAGTAAAACAATATAAATAAACTTTAACAAATTTTATTTATTATTCGACTTTTAATATTTCATTTTCCTATAGTAAACAGTGTAACAATCACCTGCGTGTAACGGTACACAACAGCTTTTGCAAATATATTTAGTTTCGCTGCGTTTTCCTTTTGAACAGCATACTTTGACTGCCTCGTGGTTCATATATGACCCATCACAGTTTCTGCTGTGACGCCACGGTGGTCATCGATGACCGGAGCGCTTCAACTTCTTACGATTGTAAAAATTGTATGAAAATTGACAGTTAGGGCATTTTGAATATAACCGACAAATAGAAGATGCTTTGAAGCAAAAAGTGCCGTCATTGTACGATTAAACGTTTTTATTAGAACATCGATAAAAAAAAAAAAAAAAAAAATGAGAAGAAATCTTGCATCTAACGATGCACTGTGTTAAAACACTTCAAACATAAATGTGGCTCGTTGATACAATCTGGGCAATAGGTGGTCACCTTTTTGGTCCGATTCTTAGCAATTTTTGATTCTAAACGTTTAACATTTTTTTATACCACTCTCTGCAAAATTTTCGTGCCAGGTACGCTTGCCCTTCTTTCTTCTGCATTTCGTGTCGCAATCTTTGTCGAATAAGTATATTTCACGGCTGTGGCGAATGGCACTGTGTAAGGTGCATTGCCAGTGCCATTCTAAAATCTGATACGTCGATTTTTGTTTTTGTTGCTTGTTTATAGAGTATCATCGCGTTTGAAATTGATGTATTTAACAATAACTCTAAAGCTAATCTTATATACCACTCGAGGTTCTTCTATGTGGTGTAGAATATGCTATCGTTTGATCTAATAAATCTACAGCACATTTTCCTCTCTTGTGATCTACCACTACCATTGGTTTATCAGAAACATAATTTTTTTTACCTCTACCATTTCAGCCGAACGTTTCGTCGAAATCATAAAAATAATCGTAATACTGTTCACTAATATCTTCTACACTTTTCAACGATATATTCTGCACGTTTTGCATACGACGAAATAACAAATGCGAATGGTTCGTTGAAATAAACGAAGCCTTGTTACAATATGTCGCTATCAACTGTTACCAAGGCACCACGGTGGTCACCAGTGACCATCAACGAGATAAACGGTCCGTTGGGGAAGAAAGTTTCTTATATCATCAATTTATTATTATTTTGTCATTATATGCTTCGAATAATAAAAATACTCCCGTGGTGTCTTCAGCAAAACGTGTGATTTCGACGTGGCAGTCAAAGTGTTAACACGTGGTCCCTTAGTTGCAGGTGCATCATTATAAAGAGCTGTCTTAGAAATTCGAGAATTGTCAGGTGCAATGCTGCTTTCTTTAGAATCAACAGTTATCCATTCTACTCCCAGTAGAAATATTTTGTATCTTGTTTTATTTTCTGGCAGATCGGTACAGTACATTTTATATGCATTGAACAAGGTGCAGTTTATCAGAAAAAATGCTAATTTTTTGCATCACTTTAAAGTTATTCGTAAAATACTGCTGTTCGCCAAAAACTGATCTGCACGATCTACCTGTTTCATGCGCTCATTGTATTGTAATATGCACGTAGGTTTAATGATATTTTGCTGGCCTAATATCAGATTCACTATCTTCTGATACAGTATCGTTTTCCAAGTCACCACAATTTGATTCACAATCACTCGGACTATCAGATAAAACACCCGCTTAAAATTCATTGAAAGATTCTTCATTGCTACGTTCCGTCATCGTTGAAATTTTTTTACAACAAAGGACGCAACTTGACGGGTCTTATAAGCGAGAGACACAGCTTCAGGTATGCTGACCAACAATTGCACTGTATCATCTTCAATAGCGCACTGAGAAAACGACGCTGATGCGAAAAAAAAGCATCACGAGTTAACTCGTGGCCGGTCGGCAACGTTTGGCCATGAAAACACGAGTTAACTCGTGGCCGGTCAACAATGTGTTAATGATCGCGGTTTTACGATACCTTAGGGCTTACTGAGCGATACTTCATAATTAAACTGCGGACGTTTACGTTAAATTCATATTTCTAGGACCACGAGCAAAGTAACGAGCAACCTACGTAGACGTTTCTTTCACCTGCTGTAATTTACCACGTGGATATAATTTTATTTTCCAAATCACGCGCATTCTGTACATTCTGCTGCCCTTAAATTTCTCATAAATGTCTAACAAACCGCGGTCTGTACTTGTTAGAATTTCATGTTCGTCGAAAATTCTTAGGATGGCAACGAGGAAAGTGCGCTCGCGATTACCCTACATCCGCTCGAGTCGTAAATCGATCGCTCGTGAAAGCGGAGGATACGTCATTTCCATGTAAAGTAGATAATTTACAAGCGCCGTTGGTCGAGGCAATACCGTCGTTACCGTTAACGATGCAATTGGCCGGGCCGTTTAGGTCGAAAAGTCACCGATGCGTCGTTCAATCGGTTTCGGTCTCGGCCGTGCAGTCGACCAGGCGCCGCCACTCATGGCGCCCGTCGTAAAATCGGTTCTCGAAAACCGACAGCAGACCTCGGCTCGTTTTTGTCTCGCGTCGTTCCGATCGAAAACGCGCACAGCTCCGCCTTTTTTTTCAAAATAGATGGAATCGGCCAAGTTCGCGTCGACCTCCGAAACGCGGTTCGATCCTCGCGCTACCACCCACGATACCAGTGCACGTTCCATTTACGAGGGGCAAAAGGGAAGAAAATGAAGAAGGAACCGGAGGGCGTGTTCCGGGAACATGCGCAAAGGAAGCTGCATGCACGCGGTCCGCCGACGCGTGCATAACCAGACGATCCTAAGAAGCGCTGCTTGCTCCTGCTGGGAAAAAACAAGGCCCTCCGCTTAACGCGCAATTGGCGTCGACCGAGCCGGAAAGAATCGCTGACAGGACGTCGATGAAGTGTCGCGTCTCGCTACGTCGTAATTAATTGCTGGAATCGAGATTCCCGCGCCGGATTCGCGGCACCGGGCCTCTTCTTTTCTCTTTTTGCCTGTTCTCGTGTTCCTCGAATTTCGGCCATCGAGAACGCATCGCGATCGAATCCTTCGTTTCTTCTTTTCGGTCGAAACTCGCACTTCGAACTCGTTGCGCCACCAATTTATTATACGCAATTTATTTGTTCGTAGCGACGCTTGGAATTCACGACACTGCGCTTAGAGCGTGCCATAAAGTTGTTGCAACGTACGTAGGCTCGCTTGTCACGGCTGGCTCGCGCCGCTAATCGCTTCGCCGGCTTCTAATTGAGAACCGACAATGTGCGATCAGCTCGCCTCCAGTGTACGTGTATCGTCGTCGAATTATCGTGGCAATGTATCAGATGTATCTTATGCTTGACGGCGCGTCGCTCGAAGGAGGAGACGATTAGATGCTGATTTCCAAATTGTCGCGAAAGTCGCCAACGTGTTGCAGAAGTTGCGCCTGTTTGCACCGACAACGTTTCCTCGATGCGTTATCGAAAGTACATCGATGAACTGATACGTTGTCGCGATGATTCGACGACGATGAAACCTTGCGTATACCTGTAGTTCATCGATAATCGTGTTGGTACACGTTTAGAGATCGCCTTTCGCTGTTGACACGAACGAAACCTAACGACCGGGGAATGCAAACTTTGCATCGTCGATATTTTCGTTCGATCGTGCACAGATTTCTGTCGTAATATCCTACATCGTTGAGTTGGTCTTTACGTCAGCTACTACCAAGTGAATTCAAAGATGCCTAGAACATTTAAAAAACCATCGACGACCTTTGCAAGACCTCGAAGATAACGTCAACCAAGCCATCTGTGGGTATCGTCATATTCATCCCATTGAACTGCACAACATTCCTCTCTGACATTTTTTCCTGTCTTTCACAGTAGCAGACACATTTACATCTTCCGTTCTACCTGGCTCAGCCTACATATGAACGTAAAGGAAAGTTTACCGGTCGCTGTAGAATCATCGGGCGCTTTCCCAGCTGAAACCTGCACGAGCGAACGATATCGCGATCGCGATTGTTGTTCTGGTTCGGCGTTTCGCCACGAATTTTGTCGCGGACACTCGCACGACCGTTTACGAAATCTCGAAAGATTGTTGGCGATCGAACGAAATTTACGAGACGCGATTTCTCCGCGGTATCGAAGACCAGTTTCGATTCGCCTGTTAGTATTATCAAGGGCGACGCGCTAAGCGTGAAATTCCCTCATCGGCCAACCGCATCGATATTACGTAGGAAACGCAGCCTGCGTGATAACGCACCATGCACCGAGCTCGCTTACAAATTCAAATGGATCGTTGGTTGGCGCGCTCGATCCTCCGTATTTTTGTTGAGAATTTTGGATCTTAATAGCTGAAATAATGGCATAGGAAGACTAAATTTACGCTTAGAATTTATATTAGAATAGTTATATATTTATTTGATGAACGATTTCAAAGATATTCATCGATACACATTTGCAGGGCGAACGTACGTTAACCCTTTGCACTGCGAATTTTATATCAATTTCGTTGTCAGCAGCTTTTAAGTGTTTTATTTAAAATTTACTTTAACCAAGAAATAAGACAATTTAAATAAATAAAGGAAGAAAGAAATTCACTTAAATACCAGTTTTATACTATTGTTGTATTTTGTAATTTTTAAGTGTATCATATATCTGGAAACAATTTCCAATCCTGCTTTTCTTTCGCACGTTTCACGAAAATAAGTGGACACGAAAGAATGTCGAGTGAGATTCGATAAAGGAGCTCCTGAGATAAAAATTAATGTCGAGACACACTCGACATAGGAGTGCAAAGGGTTAACAAGCAGTTTCGACGAAAATTTTTATCCTTTCCTCTTGTGTATTCGACGTTATAAGTCACTTTTTTGCACACAGAGCAACCGCACGCAAGTTGACTAAATAGATTCCCAGTCTTAACTCTAATCCGGTCATAAACTCTGTCAAATATTATTAGGTGTGTTGAGAATTTTGGATCTTAATAGCCGAAATAATGGTATAGGAACGCTAAATTTACACTTAGAATTAACATTAGAATAATTATATATTTATTCGATGGATGATTTCAAAGATATTCATCGATACACACTTGCACGCGTCTCATCTTCTTCCATACCACGCTGTTAACTGAACAGTTTACATTCATTTGTCTTCCAGACACACATACTTTCACACAATGATATTCACATCCAAGTATCACTACTACGCAGCTAACCTAGTCTAGCAAATAAAATTATACATATCTCAATAATTTTAATATCTTGCTCCGGTCGATTCTATCGGTGACAGGACGCGCGATCGACTTTTCAATCGATCGACGATGGCAAGAAAGGAAAATTCATGGTAAATTTGTAGTAATACGATTGTACAAGACGTGTATAGAGGATGTTTGATCGTGAGATTTATTAAATGTTATTGCTTGTTGTTGAAAGCGTCGAATATATTTAACACATTTACATCATGGCTCTACTTAAGGGGGTATTCTAGTCTAGAGGCATGAATTTCGGGCGGTTTTTGAAGCTCTGTACAAACGAAACAAAAGATATTTTTACTATCCATTTTTTTATCATTTGTTTATTGATATTTTAAGATTACATAAATAATTAACCGAAAGAAAAAGTCAAAATTCACAAAGTTATGAGCTGGCAAAGTGGGTGGTCCAAAAAAGAAGGGTGCCCTGGCGTGCATGATTTCAACCCTTCTGGTCATCTGAAACAAAAAAGCCTAACGGATTCCTAATTAGTATAGATGCCGCTAAAGCATGAACCTTGGAAAAGTGAAAAAAAATTTTTTTCACAAAATGGAAAAAATTATTTATTTAAAAAAAAAAAGAAATTAGATCATATCATTTCTCGTGGAATTCTTTAAAATGGTCAATACAATAAACTGATATAGGCGAGATGCTGAGAAACGGGTCAAACGTGATCTCTCACATCTGAAGAATACTTGACGACTGAAATAAAAAGCAATCGCAGCGAGCGGATTAATTCGCGCTTCGATGCAAATGGGTTAAAATAATAAATTAGTATACAGGCTATATTCGCTGAGTCGCTCGTATAGTGCATAAATCGCAAAGTAAGATCGCTAATTAATACTCGGTAGATGCTCGCTAGATACTCGTCGATAACACAGTAGATAACTCCTGATAACTCTTAGATAACTCGTCGATACTGAACTCTTTTCGATTACGTCAGTTTATTTATACTGGTCGGCGGAGAGTCGAAAAATTCAAATTCGTCTTCGTTCGATTGTTGCACGTAGCGGCGACATTGTTTTGCTCGGAGTTTATTTATTCTTAGAAAGTAAAATTGATCATTTCTTTGAAATCAAGGTAATTAAAACGTTTATTTGAAACCGTGTTTACAGTGTTTGAAGTGAAAGGTAAGTGAAGTTAAAGAAGCTAATATTGTGCGAAAACTTATCTAACTATGTCTTTATATTTACCTAATTATGTTTCTATAACGATATTAAGACAATTTAAATTGTAAACAAAGTCGGCAGTTGAACAAACGTTGGGGATCTTCCCAAACATTTTTAAAAGGAAGACCCCGACGTTTTTTCATCTTCGACGGATATAAATGTAGCGACTCAGAGAAGTCAGTAATGAGAATATTTATCGTTCGTTAATCGAGTAAGAACGATAAATACCGTTCGTTTATTGAATAAGAAGAATAATAATTACCGTTCGTCTATCGAATAATATTAATCAATTACCGTTCGTCAACCGAATAATTACCATTCGAAGAGTTAGTTATTATTTTGTGTATCGAAGAGTTAGTTATCATTTTGTCAACCGAAGAATTATCATTGTGTCAACCGAACAATTATCATTGTGTCAACCGAAGAATCATCATCTTGTCAACCGAAGAATCATCATTTTGTCAACCGAAGAATCATCATTTTGTCAACCGAAGAATCATCATTTTGTCAACCGAAGGATCATCATTCTTTCAACCGAAGAATTACCATTTTGTCAACCGAAGAATTACCATTTTGTCAACCGAAGAATTACCATTTTGTCAACCTAAGAATTACCATTTTGTCAACCGAAGAATTACCATTTTGTCAACCGAAGAACTTTATATCCGTCAATCTGTCAGTCAATTGACAATATCGAAATCGGGTAAGATTTGAATAAATCATTACACATTGTAAATTTACTTTCGAACAACTTTAATCCTCTCCCGTGCCAGTATTCCCGCACATAGCAGTTTAACCAAAAGTGGAGCTTATTGCCAGTTGCATTAAACGTCAGTTAACGCTACCTTCTCGTCGACAACTAAATAGAACGTAACACTTACATTACATGTATCCTAACGATCTTGATACTCCGACGCAAAACAACAACATCGTTTGAATTGTCCTCTACTCATGTGCCGCTACAGTTCGATGCTCGTAAATCTGGTATCAGAAACGCTTTAATTTCGAGTTATCACACGGCGGCCATTGCAACCGGAGACTTTATCGAAGAATAACGCGAAGCCTGGTCACTCAGTGAACCCATAGTCGAACGAGACTTAAGCCCAGTAAATCGTTAAATCTCTGGCGCGCGGTAAAAAATGGTAAAGAACGAAGATCGTTGGTGGCCAAGTATGCCAGGTTGACGAAGACCGCGAATGGGTGCTCGTAAATCAATTAACGAGCGAGTCGAGGTGTCTGTCGGGTCAAGATCGCGTTAATTAAATTCCACCAGCCTGATACGTTAATTCCTAGAGCTGACATCGAATCGGGACACTGGTTGGGCTTCGTAAGCACGGATTGCCAGCGATATTCGTCACTGGCGCGTCTCTCGTTCGAGGAATCGATCGACTCAAGGACGCAAGTAAGAACAAGCGACTGCAAGACGCACACGTGTCGCAGCAACACCTTCGATTATCGAACGTGCCATGGTTCGTCACTCTGACGAACGTGTACTTGGCTGTGGCGCGAATTTTTGCATCGTTAACGTGCACGTGAGTACGTGAAACAAGTAACCAATTCATAGTATCTCGAGGAATGAGTTTACTATCGCAGGACAGAAAGGGATAAGTTTGTGTTAAGGTATAGAGAAGATTTGGAAGAACAAATAGTTTAAAGTCTGTTTACAAATTATTCAGCTCTACATGTACGTTACTCTCTGAAGAGTACAGAGACAATCTACTCGTTAGCTCCTTTCTTTTCTTCTGACGATTCTAATCACTTCTAACGCCTTTTAAACAACTTCTGACCGCTTTTAATCGCTTTTGTCTCAATTGAGACCTGGACGTCCTTTGACGCTCGCTTTCACACGTACAGTATAAATGTCATCTACTTAACAGTTTGGCCAAATCGATGATTGTAGTGAGACATTTCAATAGAACAAGATACACAACGATTTTGATAATCCGATTATATTCGTCGTTTTCCATTGTAAATTGACTTTCATTCTCACGTACGCAAGTGTCACGCGATGAGAACGTCTCGTAGTAATTTTGTATTTCTACGTGTTTGACAATTCTCAGTCATAGGAGGCGAACGAGTGTCTCGAACGTGGCTTTCGATAGCGTGACATTTTCGGAAATCCTTTCGCTGAAAAAATTCTTTATGGAACTTTGAGAACTTGGGCTTGTTCGTTTCAATGGTCGTTCGCGTTCCTTACGCAATACCCGGTCTTCCATGTTCTCAGCTTCGTGACTGATGTCAGACTTGGCCCGTCAGCAGAATGTGCAATTACGTAAGTAAATGGTATTTCAGACCGAGTCGATCTTCCGTTTGCTTCTTCTTATAAATAAGTTCGGGCGATCAGTTTTGCGGTTATTTAACGCTTGATGAGTTGTCACATGGAAAGCGGTGTAGGTTTATTTTTTTGGAAAAATTCACACGTACCTTGACAATTTACGGTTCAAGTGTTGGAATATTTTTGTTCGCTCTCATCGTTCGAAATTACGATAATAAATGGAATAAATGAAACAGACGCAGTTTGAGTGCATTTTCCTCAGTTTCGAAATGTTCAAGCGTTCGAGTTTCCATCGACCGAAAAGTCCTGACAAGGTCTACTTAGCTCGACCACGTCCCTGCGATGTGTTTAAGTAAACGTGAATTCATTACACAAATAGTATTTTCGACGATTAATTAGACCAATATCTGTTTTCAAGGACGCGAACAGACTTACAAGCTACTTTCGAAATTAGTGAGTAGCATTCGTTAAACTTTAATCGCCGAAAATCTACGTTCTATGCTTCAATCTACTTTCGTTTATAAATAAGAGCGGGAAAACCAAAACACTGTTACTAAATTTCAATATCACCTGTTTTCGATTATTGGCGCTCGACTGTTTCGACAGACTATACAGATTACGGGAAATGGACTTGCGTCGCTTTCAAAATAAACCATTCTGCAATGTCATTTATTATCGAAATTTCAGTCGATTGAAACGGAAGAATATTCTAAGATTTAGATCGCAAATGAAATTAGGAATAGAAAGTTGACATCTTCCTCGCCTGGTTTGCACCAATTTTAGGATAAAACAGATAGATAAATTCATATCGCTGTTTCTTGTTTCTTTTATTACCGACATATTTAACGTAGCAACTGATTTTTCTATCTTTTTGTAACAGCAGGCTAATGCTCGTAAATTGGTAAATAAGTGAAATTCTGCAATGCCATTTATTATGGAAATTTCAGTGGATTAAAACGGAAGAATATTCTAAGATTTAGATCGCAAATGAAATTAGGAATAGAAAGTTGACATCTTCCTCGCCTGGTTTGCACCAATTTTAGGATAAAACAGATAGATAAATTCATATCGCTGTTTCTTGTTTCTTTTATTACCGACATATTTAACGTAGCAACTGACTTTTCCCTTTCTTTGTAACAGCAGGCTAATGCTCGTAAATTGGTAAATAAGTAAAACAAACAGATAAGCAAGGACGTAGAGTTGTTGGGTTTGTAAACGATTATCATCATCGGGTCGTTAACGCAATTTGTTCCATCGAAACGGGGAAAGAATGGGGCTAGGTAGTCAGGTGCCAACTGGCAAATCTCGTCGGGCTCCCTTCCGGCTTTCAAAATCCGCTCTACTTTCAGGTAACGGGCCCGGATTTGACCGCGATTAAAGAGGCTGATCGTGTTGCTTTAAGATGCACTCAGTGTTTTCCCAAATCTACCATTTACCCATAGTTTCCATGAATCGAAACAATAGAGAGATTAAGGTGCACCTTGAGTCTCGGCACTTTTGTAACTTTCCAATCTCGTCGCATCTTCAACGCGGTAAATGTTTCACGTACGCCAAAAATAGCTAACAAAAGTATTCGTACATTTTGCGTAACATATTGTCAAGAGCGTAAAACATTTTCATATTTCGTTGCCACTGTTATCAAACTATTGTATTGGCAAGATTTAAATTCAGTTTGAAGATATGCGTGCAAGTTGCAAGATGTTTGCTGTAAATTTATATGCAGACTGAGTCACCTGAAAGTTTCAGCTGAAATATTTTCAATAATTATTTATCGTTAATTGTATGGAAAGTGTTTCAGGTGAAAGTTGAATGGCTTCAGAAGGGACACGTTTTGACGTTGGATAAAGATCACGCAAAGTACAGTCTTTAAATATATTGATCGATGAAACTCGAGATTTTCAACAGAAAATGATCAAGCGACTTAGATCGAAAAATTATTGGTTCGGTAGATATTTTGATTTTTAGTTTGTAAAATTTATCGTACGAAAGGCAAGAGGAACAAATGTAAAATTAATGTCTCGCGTCTTTCCTCGTCGATTCCATTGAAAAAAGGGAATGTACCCTCCGCGTGACCTTTACGGGCACACCTATACAACTAACGTCGTTACGTGGAAACGTGCCCCCCTTGAAGCCATTCAACATTTATCCGAAACATTGTCCCATGATAAATGATAGCATTGGAAATATTTCGGTCAACGACTCTTAGATGACACAGCCTGTATAGTAAAAAATTAGTATACAGTACGAATAGACTCGCGTTAAGCATGTAATTTTAAAATTTTAAAAACGACCCTACTGAATATCGAGACGTCTTAATGTCATCGTAGATGATCGCTCGTTAAAACACTTGGCGATTTCTGCAAAATATACAGAGTGTCGTGTAGCATCGGGATGAATTCTATAAATGTGAAAAGTGTCGGGAAATGTATCGTCGAGTTACTAGATATTTAATCTAACGTGTTAGGTGTGTTGCAGGAAACATTTTGGAATTTCATTAGTATCGTAATGATATTCAACTATCAATCGTGGTAAAAAGGTAAAATAGTAAAACATCAACATTGGTAAAATGTGAAACGTGTCGGGAAATGTATAGACGAGTTACTATTATAGATATTTAGTGCAACGTGTTAAGTATGTTGCAGGAAACATTTTGGAATTTCATTAATATCGTAATAAAAAGATATTCAACTATCAATCGTGATAAAATGGTAAAAAGGTAAAATGGTAAAACATCAATATCGGTAAAATGCGAAACGTGTCGGGAAATGTAAAGACGAGTTACTAGATATTTAGTGCAACGTGTTAAGTGTGTTGCAGGGAACATTTTGGAATTTTATTAGTATCGTAATAATATTCAACTAACAATCGTGGTAAAAAGGTAAAATAGTAACATCAATATTGGTAAAATGTGAAACCTGTCGGGAAATGTATAGACGAGTTACTATTATAGATATTTAGTGCAACGTGTTAAGTATGTTGCAGGAAACATTTTGGAATTTCATTAATATCGCAATAAAAAGATATTCAACTATCAATCGTGATAAAATGGTAAAAAGGTAAAATGGTAAAACATCAATATCGGTCAAATGCGAAACGTGTCGGGAAATATACAGACGAGTTACTAGATATTTAGTACAACGTGTTAGGTATGTTGCAGGAAACATTTTGGAATTTCATTAATATCGTAATAAAAAGATATTCAATTATCAATCGTGGTAAAATGGTAAAGTGGTAACGTCGATATTGGTAAAATGCGAAATGTGTCGGGAAATGTATAGACAAGTTACTAGATATTTAGTGCAACGTGTTAAGTGTGTTGCAGGGAACATTTTGGAATTTTATTAGTATCGTAATAATATTCAACTATCAATCGTGGTAAAATGGTAAAATGGTAAAACATCAACATTGGTAAAATGTGAAAAGTGTCGGGAAATGTATCGACGAGTTACTAGATATTTAATCTAACGTGTTAGGTGTGTTGCAGGAAACATTTTGGAATTTCATTAATATCGTAATGACATTCAACCAATAAGAAATAAAATAAATAAAAAGAAAATGAACGTATGTCCTATTCGACTTTGTTTTCGAATCATAGGAAATTTCAAGATGCAGTAATTTGCTCGTTAACAACGTGGAAATACCTTTCGAAAGAATTGAATAGGCCTCTCAGGAAATTAGGATAATACCCTGAGGAATGAAAAGGGTAAGACGGTTGATGGTAAAACGTCTCCAGGTTTGTGCTCGGATGTAAGGAGGTCGTTTTCGACACGTTCTGAGAAAGTATGCGGTTATACAGTCAGTCACGAAAGTATTCGATTTTTAAACAAGTAAGAAAGTCGTACAAGCTGATGTTTGCTATCTCCGTTCCTATCAATTTCAATTTCCTCTAAATATCTTTTACGCGTTATTCGATGAACTAGTCTTTTTAGCTAAAAAAACTCAAATCGTTCGATCCAATTGTTTGATATAATTTTTGAAAAATTATTAGTTTTAAAGGCTGTACGAATGCCTTTGTGACACGACTGTAGCTCCTTGAAGAAGAAACTGTAACTGGAAAACAAGGTCAAATTAGACGTTGCGTTTACAGGAACTTTTTCAATTGTTTCCTTCTGGAAAATCTATCGCCAAGGCGGGTCCCCAAGAGACTACGAAACACCTGTGTATGTAGCTGTGCATGTACATATTTGTACTAAACGTGTCCAGTAACTCGTTTATACATTTCGCCACTCGTTTCACATTTTACCGATATAACCATGATTGATAGTTGAATGTCATTACGATACTAGTAAAATTCCAAAATGTTTCCTCCCACACTCCTAACACGTTATACTAAATATCTAGTAACTCGTCTGTACATTTCCCGACAGGTTTCACATTTTACCAATATTGATGTTACTACTTTACCATTTTACCACGATTGATTGTTGAGTATCATTACGATATTAATGAAATTCCAAAATGTTTCCTGCAACACACCCAATACGTTGTACTAAATATCTAGTAACTCGTCTGTACATTTCCCGACACGTTTCGCATTTTTCCAATATTGATGTTTTACCATTTTACCACGATTGATATTTGAATATCTTTTTATTACGATACTAATGAAATTCGTACAACGAATGTTTCGTACAACGCATGCAACATGTTCGTAAAAGATGTGCACAAATGTACGAATATTTTGACGAACCGCTATATTTAGCAAGGTTTTACATTTACCTTGGAAGATCGAGATGCAACGATCGTTTAAAACCTACCGGTCCCACATGCGGAGAAAGCTGGTCGCGCAGGACATTTGAACGGTGTATTCGCCACGATTACCACATAGGGGTTGGTCGTGTGAGGCCGAGGGAAATGGAAGGACCGAATAGGAGGAGAGCTACGTGACGCAGACGTCACATTAGATTTGGAGAGCAAACGTGCGTGCTCACAAACGTATCTGGCGATAATCTCGCCCTCTGTCTCTCTTTTCAACCCTCTCCACCCTTTGCTTTTCGGCGACCGCGGCCTCAGATACCGCTGCAGATAATCTCGATCTACGCCAAACACCGCGACCGGGCTGAACCCTTGCTCTGCCGGATAATATAGATAGCATTCAACGAATCGTGTTTCTCCTTCTCGCGCTTCGCTCCACCGTGTCCCTTTGATTTCGTCCTCGTTTCCAGACCTGTTCGTCTTCCTCCATCCGTGTCCGTTTGTTCCCTCGATGAAACGAACGTCCCATAGCGATGCACGTGGCTATACCGGAAGCCTGTTTCCTCCGCGTTTAACAAATTAACGAATTTCAATTTCCACAAATCCAGCGCAAGCTTCGGGGTTAGAAAAGAAGAAGAAGAAGAAGAAGAAGAAGAAAAAGAAACGTCCACGCGTAAGTTGGAGAAGCGCTAGCGAAGAGAAGAAGAAAAAGAAAGGCAGAGTAGAAAAAAGAATGAAACGAGGAGAAAAAAAAAAGTACAGGAATACGTTGCATCGAGGGTGCATCTACGCTACGAATCTGCCGGTTCACGGACGGTGCACCGGCCTCCTCTATATAATTATTCTCGATGCAGGATACACATATCTTTATAAGGAAGGGCTCGCGTGCACGGCTCAGTATCCAACACGGTATCTTTATAGCTTATTGCAACGCTTTGGGCAATTTCGTGATCGACGGGAGGGGTGGAAGCGCGGCGCGATAACAGGATGCAACTCCCGGCTCCACGGACGTTTTCTTTTCGCGGATATCTAGCCGCCAAACGAGCCGGGCACCGAGCCTTTTTCGTACCTCCACGACGTTCCTAGCGATGGCTTCTCTTAGATAGCTCTCTCTCCCTTTCTCTCTTTCTCTCTATTCGACTATCTCCGCAAATCCAATCCGCTTTAACGCAGATTACGATCCAAAAGTAAGGCGAGGGATCGATTCGTTAACGAAGACGGCGCGGCTGACGGTTTCCGCTTAGGAGGAAATTGCGAGCATAAGTCGATGATATTCAAACGATCCTGCAGGCACGTAATAATATCGAATATCGTTTGCTTGCAGATGCCGATCACGGAGCCGTGATACCTCGACCATGCAGGTGCATTCAGCCCGATTCGGGGACACCTGAGCCGCAACGGTGAGTCTCTCGTCCTCCTCTTTTGCTTTCGCTTATCTATACCGCCGCGTCGAATCCAGTTTAATCGAGGCGACACGCGCTGCTTTATGCTAATGCGGTGTGCTAGCGCGCAACTCGCGCCGTAACGTTTCCCTCGCCTAGAAGAAGGAAAAGTGTCGAATAATCGTGCACGGTGATTGGTGTCGTCACACAGCAATTAGTCGGTTTGACAATCGCACGGCAAGACACGCAGCTCGCCTCAAGCTTGCTTCCTGCTCGCTTCTAATTACCGCGCGCGTGGCTGAGCGTTTTTCAAATTGACCAGCCATGGTCAAGCTTATTTCCGCATTTCCGCTAGCCTAACCGAGTCGTTCGTGTCTACGCTGCATTTCGTTACCGCGCTAAGCTCTTGGAAAACCTGACGAAATTTTGCGACGCGGTACGGTCTCCATCGTTGCTCCAGTCCCGTGTTATTCCAACCTTAACACAAGTTTCTTTGTGGAAATTTTAACACGAAGAGAATGGAAGCGTAAATATCGCGGAAGCAGTTAATCGAATTTTCAACCGATTGAGTAATTAACGGAACCCAAGTAGATCTACGATGTTATTAGGTCGTCCGAAAAGTGTCTTTCGTTTTATACGCAATTAATGGACGCACATTTTTCGTTTTAAATTATTTTATCGAATTACGTATGATCCATTTTGTTCTATGAAAATAAAGATCACAATGTTCGATAGATTAGGTTTCATGTTTGTATAAATATGCATCGTTGCAAAAGACGCGTATGTAGAAGAAAGACACTTTTCGGACAACCTAATACATCGTCAAAATTTTTCTACAATTTTGTTATGTGGTTAACGAATACTAACAGAACTTTTCCTGTTCTCCGTACGACTGAGGTTTTACCGCGCTTATCGGAGCTTTTGCTACGTTATACCTTTCCAGTTACACGTTTAAGAGGGTGTCCTGAATTAGAATGTTCTAAAACAGCGTCTTTTTGTGATTTTTTTAGAAGGGAAAGAAAGAAACGAAGCTATTGAACTTTGAGGTATGGTTCTATATATATTTAACGAATACAAAAGAATTTTTTTTAAAGTAAAAAAGAAAATTATAACAGATTTCTAAGTCTGTTTCATGGGCTGCAGCCTTCGATCGGCGTGAAAGATTCAGCTCGTAATTTTTGACCGAAACGAAAAACCAAAGAAGGATTAAATTATTATATATTTTTCTTCTCGATGAACTAAAAAAGTTCGTCAGAAAGATTATTTAAATAATTGTTATAGCACCTTGAAGTTTATTCTTTCTTTTTATAAAACACATTTTTTCTTTAAATCCGCCAAAATTTTAATTTCACACTATTTTCTGCCTTTTTTTAGTTCATCCAGAAGGAAAATATATAATAATTTAATCCTTTTTTGGTTTTTCGTTTCAATCAAGAATTACGAAGTGGATCTTTCACGCAGATCGAAAGCTGCAGCCCATGAAACAGACTTAGAAATCTGTTATAATTTTCTTTTGTACTTTAAAAAAATTTTTTTGTATTCGTTAAATATATATGAAACCATACCTGAAAATTCAATAACTTCATTTCTAAAAAAAAACCACAAAAGGACGCCGTTTTAGAACATTCTAATTCAGAACACCCCTTTAAGAGATTTTTCAAAGTTTCCCAAATTTAAGAGTCCGCTTGCAAATCCCCGAAGAGTTAAATCGTTGCGAAATTTACTATTCTCTGCTTGTTCCGATACATCAGATACATCGCTTGCTATTGAAATTATGAAACGAAACGGATCCGGTCCGAAGAGAAACTGTTGGCTTAACCTTAAAACATACAGCGTATTTTGTAGTTAAAGTAACACCGTGTGATTTCTTTTTACCACGACCCGAACAAAAAGCACGAAAGAGAGAGGAGAAAGGAAAGAAAACTGGAATCCGGTGAAAGGTTGGTCGCGAGGAACGCGTTATCCCGTGACAGGATCGCGAAATCCTGCGTGCAGGAGCTTTTACAGCAAGGACGACGCATTGTCTCAGGTATTGTGGAGAATGGAAGTGGGCGGCTCCACTTTTCTCCGGTTAAAACTGAAGTATCCCGAGATGTGCACCCCCGCTGTGAAGAATCCTGCTTAATCCTTGCCAACAAAAAGAGTTGGCGCCGATATAACGAGAGCCGCGTAATACAAGCGCATTGTTGCTAATCTGTTTCGACAATGTCCGGTCGCGTTAAGCTCCGTAAACATCGATGCCTTCCAACTCTACCTCTCTTCCTCTGGCACGTTGCGATTTTCCGTTTTCCTCTGTCCGGTGTCGTGTTCTCTTAACCGCCTTTGCCTCGATCCTCTCCACTTTTGCCCTGATAAGAGCCGAGATAGTATCCGATGCTACAACGGCTAAGCTGTCAAACACGCGTAGTGTTTTCAAAGACGAGGGAAAAAACTCGTCTTTCATCTCGATATTCCAGTGGGAGAAAGAGATTTCGTCGAAAGGTAGGTGCTAGAGGAGTCGTGGCAAAAGATGTCGAGGATCCTGCGATCTCGCGGCAGGATAACGCCGCTATATAGGTCGGCCCTAAAATAGTCTAAAGCCGCATCCCCACCGAGGCGACGACCAGCGACTTTGTGTTGCTGTTTCGTGTTTCCCGAGAAGGTCGGACGTTTCTCCAAGTTTCTTCGTGTTCTCGTTGGCTCAACGAACGTGTCGCAGCTCGTCCGCTATTTTCATTCGGGCCGTTACAGATGCAAGAGAAGTGGGAAATTATTATCGTTGCTGGGAGAAACAACGGGGCCACTGTGACTTTGCGTTGATGTTCTGCACAGTTTCGAAGATGTCCATCTTTTAACAAGTGCTGCTTCGCGAATCTCTGACAACGTAAATTCGTTGAAACTCGCACTTCTCGGTTCTTCTTCTGTCGTCGTTGATAAGGAAAACGCAGGTGCAAGGAGCAAGTTCTTCTTCGGTCGTCCCGAGTTCTGCTTTGGAACGTTGATAACCTGTCGCTGGAAACAAACGCAGTCCAGGAATCGAAAGAAAATGCAAACGTTGGTGGAATTGCGTTGCTTCAGTGTGGACGAAACGTTTGCACGAGTTGTCGTTCGTCGAAAGCGTTTTGGAACCAGAGGCGACAAAAAGTTGCTCGGCTGTTGATTCACGGATGTTGATCTCGGATGTTGATCTCGGATGTTGAAACACGGCTTAAGCTGCGTTCTTTCGCTCGTCCCGCAACAAGAAACAAATTCGCCGATAAGAAATAAATTCAGTCTCCTGCAGCGATAGAAAATGCACGCGGTGGATCCGCGTGTCGGAGGAAAAAGCCCCGCGAGGATGGGAAACAAATCCTTGAACGCGATTTCATTAAAACGACCCACGAGTCGACCAGGGACCAAAAAAGAGGAAAAAGAAGAAGCGAGGGAAGGAAAAAGAACGAAGACGACTCGCTGCGAGAGAAGCGTTGGCCGCGAGTTGTACAATTACCGCTGATCGAATTCAGCCACCGCGGCGAAAGAGGGAGCGTAGTGGAGCGTGCAGGCCGCAATCGGCGAACGCTTAATGGAGACATCGGTTATCCGTGTCTATTCTCTTTGTACTTCCAATTACCCCTTCCCACGCGTCCAGTCACGTTCCTGTCCCCACATACGGGATGCGCGTTTCTCTGGCGGACCGGTAGGGGTTGCCGCGACGAGAGGGCCACAGATAGACTCGACTATCTGGCGTGTACCCCTTCGTGGTACGTGAGTCGTGGAAAAAAGAACCGACCGAACAGCGGCGGAAGACGAGGGGACGGAGCCGAAGGGATGGAACAGCGTGGAGGATGCGACGAGGCAGCCAGCCGGCACTCGATGGAAGGGGGTTGGGAATGGCGAGAGGCAAAACGGAGAGGAATTAGAGGGAAATTTAGTGGTGGATGAAAATGGAAACTTACAAAATCGAAAGGAAGCCTGCGAATGAACGGTAGGATGAGGCGCGCTGGAAATGGCAGGATGGCCGGGGGGAGGGGGACAGCCTGCAAGTAGAAGAGTGCAGGCTCGTTTAATTTTGCGGTTTAATTATTTTCTAAATTAAAGCCGGTGCAGCGGCGCGTGCAGGTGCGATCCACGGATGCGACCGCCGGTGTATGCTCACGCGCGCGCGCGCGCACACACACACGCATAGCCAGAGACATAGACGGAGACAGAGAAACGAGCAACCCCCACGCACCGGCCGCGTTTTTATATTCCTTGCAGAGATACGCCAGGAAGCCTGTCCAGGAAGCCGCGAAGGGGTGAGTCCGGTGGCCTCGTTGGGGGACGCTTTGAATGTGAAATACGGGCAGCCAAGGGGGTGGGATGGTGTGTCGGGGGTTGATCGTGTGCTCGTTCGTTCACCGGCTCGGCGGCAATGGAGGCTGCCAGGGGAAAAAGGAGAGCGTGGAGTAAAAATGTAAAATGCGACTCGCCTCCGGCTTCCTCCTACGTGTGCGCGCTCTCCACGACCACCTCGGGGCACCCATTCGTGTCCCGACACCCTCCGGTTCTCTCTACGACCTCGCGTCGTCTTGTTCTTTTTTTTTCTTTTTTCCCGCCCGGGTCAACAGAGGACGGTTCTCTTTTCAAGTTTAATACGGTGCTATCCGCGATCCTCGCCAGTTTATCGTTGCATCGAATGGTCGTCGAGTGGAGGTCCATAAACAAATTTTTCGGCCGGTCTAATTATTTAATTAAAAAGATGGCGTAGGATCGGCGCTGGATGGAATAAAATAATGGAATCGTTATCTTCGCTTAAAATATTTCACGCAGGAGAATGACTGCCGCGGTCGGGCAATAGGATATATTGCCAGTATTTGTACGCATATCCCGCAGGCTCCTCGTAAAAATGTCTTTCCGGTCGCGTCCTCCTGCCGAAGTATACGAGTTCGATATATCTGGTGGCAGATAACGCCGATATCTCTGATATACATATATCGGTGTCTGTATATGGCCGCCGTCCTGGCTGGCATCCTCTCCAGAACTTCTCCTGCTGCTGCTCGTATATTTCCGGCAACGGCGGACGAATTAAAAACAACAAAAAGCCAGGGAAATTCCCATAAAGTTTCCAGGACCGAACGAAACGTTCGACGAAATCTCAACGACGTACGGACAAAAAATGGAAAGATTATTTATACGCCGTCGAGCAGCTCCATTCGACCACGATGAACGGCTACAAGAAGAGGAAGAAGAAGAAAAAGAAGAGGATAACGATATCGATTCGCGTTGAATTCCGCAGAAAATTAAAAGTCTCCATAAAGACAAATTTTATCGCGCGGAATTAGCCGCGAGATAAACCTGCCCGACGAGGCTCAGATCGGACGCTATTTGCATTCTTCGTGGTTCGTCACTTGCTCCTTCTAACCTTGAAAACCCGAGTTTATCGTGCGAAGAAATATCGCGCTGAGTCTTAAACCCTTGCGAGTTCGCGTTTCTGCTCAGATTCAACAGGAATCCTACCCTCTAAGAGAATAACAATTCCATTAGCGATAGATGGCAGGCGATTGTTCAACAATTCCGTTGAATATATTCCGGTGCGTATTTGATTCAACGCTAGAAGCAGGTAGCTGAGGCGTGCAAAATGTTCAATTTGTTATCTCCCGTGGAAATTTAATCGACATACGTTTTCTAGGATAAACTTCTATTCTTACCCGTTGCTATTTCAAACGAGCACCGTTGAAGTAACTACATCAAGAAAATCATCTTTATTTATGTACATCCGTGACTTGCAGACTGCTATTACGCAGAAATATTCTAAATAAGGAGCAGTGCATGTTATTATGCCCTTGAATATACATCATGTTTTGGGTTGCAAGGTCTAGGAACAAAGGAACCAATAAACAGGTTTCTATTTATGTTACCTGTAGCCTCTAGCCAAAGCTATAAGCTTAACTTTTTTGCCAATGTCCTTTTGCTATAAATACAGGGTGATTGGTAACTGGTGGTACAAGCGGAAAAGGGGTGATTCTACGCGAAAAAAGAAGTCGAAAATATAGAATAAAAATTTTTCGTTCGAGGCTTTGTTTTCGAGAAAATCGACTTTGAATTTTCGTTCGGTACGCGTGCGGTGCGTTATAACGGACCTCACTGTAGATCGTTGTCTCGATGGAAAAATTTAAAAAAAGAAAAAATTTTTATTCTATATTTTCGACTTCTTTTTTCACGTAGAATCACCCCCTTTCCGCTTGTACCACCAATTACCAACCACCCTGTATTTAAAATAATAATTTAACGTAAAACCGTATACGTGAGTCGTTAGTACAAAGTATAAATCGGAAAATAAAATCGTGGAATAAATACTCGTTAATGCTCGTCGCGTAACTCGATAAATACTCGTGAGATACTCGGAGATACTCTGTCAGATACTCGTGATGCTGTGTGATACTGTGTGTCGTTCGCGATCACGTCCGTTTATTTATTCTGGTCGGGGAGAAGTCGGAAAATTTGAATTCGTCTTCATTCGACGGTTGCATGTAGCGGCGACACTGTTCTGCCCAGAGTTTGTTTATCATTACATTTCCGCGTGAAGGCTGAGTCAATGTCCTGAGGTGAAACAACAGCATGAGTCGCTCTCGACTCGCGTCGTCCTTTGACTCCTGTACCGCTACTATTCTAAAGCCAAAAAGAAGAAAAAAGATGGAAGACTTAGCAGCCTGCTCCTACGCTGACCAAGTAACTCGTAATGTTCTTTTTCCGCGGCTAATTCCGGGCTTCTGTCGGAGAGACACCCGAAAATAAAGCGTACACCGGTGCGGGACTCGCGGTAGCGTCCTGGGGACGCGAGGTTCT
Source organism: Bombus flavifrons (assembly GCF_040668555.2). NCBI lineage: Eukaryota > Metazoa > Arthropoda > Insecta > Hymenoptera > Apidae > Bombus > Bombus flavifrons. Next base: position 4,685,820 of record NC_138457.1, on the reverse strand, counting down.
TGGGTTTTCAGAGCGAAAGCTCTAAGCACCGAGAGGAAAACGCGAGAGACCACTCGTTACTTTTCCATCAGGCAGATAAGTGAGAGGGCGGGGACGGAGAAGGTGTATTTTTTCACCCCTTTCTTGCAATAAATCTGGTCGCGGGGAATTAGTTTCGAGATAAAGTATAATATCGGGCCCTCGCCGGGTGACGTCAGAGGCTGCTCCCCAGTATTTATGGCCGCGATAGTGTCAGTCCTGTGCGCTCCAGCACCAGTAGCACCAGCACCTACCCCTGCCGGAAAACCGCCACCCAGCGCGGCCCCCTCTCTACGGGCTAAATTATTGGAAAATAGTCGGCCGCTCTGAGATCCTTCGCTGGCGAACTCGAGGGTCGATGAGAATGGAACGGGCTCGCGCGATCTTTCTTCTGTTTTGTATTCCGCGGTACCTTCGGGTGCCCGTCTGATTTATGCCTGCTCCGCTTCCACTCCACCTCCTCCTCCTCCTTCTCCACCAAACCTAACCCCTCCGCCGAGATCGAATTTTCTTTCGCGCTCGCGCCTTTTATCTCGCTCCGACTTTTCCAAGCCATCGCCTCTCTCTTTCCTTCGTCCCTTGCTATCCTCCTTCGTATCGACTTTTCGCTGTCCCGGCCGCTTCTCGAAATTTTCTTAAACGCTGGTTCGCTAGACGCTACAACATAGTAGATCGTTCTCTAGAGATACGGCGGAGTAATTGGCCCTACGTCTTCACGCATCAGGGACAGTCTTCATCGGAGTGTGGCGCAGGAAGTGTCAAGCGTCAAGATCCTTAACTGATCCCGGTGATAGCAAATCCGACGAACAAGAGTCCAACCGATGTCCAAGTGTTGTTTCGCATAGGAAGCAAGTCTGGCCATGAAATTCACCTGTTCGACTGGCATAAATCCAACGGCGAGACACGCTGGCTCAGCAAAGCGGACGCACAAATGTTTACGCAGCCATCTTTTAGCTCTCCGTCTGCGATCTTATTTTTATCGACGCTTTTCTTTTATCCGCGTAACGAGTCGTTCGAGTCTTCGTACGCAGCCTTCTCTTAGGATTTCAAGCTTCCAAATATCCCGGAACGTTCTTCGATGCTTTTGCAAGTTGCCGGTGTATCATCCAGTTCTTATCATCGCGTCATCTTGGTTGTTTCTAGCGGAGAGGAATTTAAACAAAAATGCGAGGGAAATGAAAAATTACTTGAAATCAATGGTCGACAACGATCCAGTAAACGGATGGATGGTTAAGTAGCTTCTAGTGAAATTCCTTGCGACCTTCGCCTTGTGAACGTCGTCGTTGAACCTGAAAAGCAACGGGAAATTAAGTACTCAACTCCTAAGCTTACTTTCGAAAATTTATCAAGATAGAATATTAGAATATTAGAATAGAATATAGAATAATAGAATATTGGAAGAATTTATAGAGTACGATACGATAAAAGCTTATTACTTTCTCGAAAACAAGTGGCTATCAACTCCTTCTGCAGTTGTTTCACCATCGTTTTTACCTAAAGCATTGTATATCCCTTGAAGATGCCTCACATAGTTGTTGCCACAGAGGATTAACACTGTACGACACACATAATATAATAAACAAACTCTGGACAAAGCAATTTCGCTGCTACGTGGAACCGACAACCAGCGACAAGTTCAAACCTCCCCCACTCGACCAGTATAAATAGACGACCATGTTTTCCAAACTCAGTTAGTGAGTCGCGCGAATCAATATCGGTATCGAGTCATGGAGATTATCAGTCGAGCGTATAAGTATAACGAATCAGTCTAACGAAATCAGCATAACAATTAGTATCAATACCGCAGTATCGCGCAATCTTCCAACGAATAGCATCGAGCGAGCAAGGCTCGCGATTAACTTTGTATTCTACATTTTAAAACTGTTACGTTCTATTTGGTTGCCGAACGAGAAGATAGCGTTAACTGGCGTTAAATTCAACTGGTAATAAGCTCCACTTTCCGCTAACCTGCTAGGTGCAGGAATACTGGCACGGGAGAGAATTAAAGTTGCTCGTAAACAAATTTGAAATATGTAGTGGTTTATTCAAATCTTACTCGATTTCAATATTGATAATTGGCTGACAAATAATGATTCTTCGGTTGACAAGATGATGATTAACTCTCCGATAAACGAAATGATAATAATTCGATAGACTAACGATAATAACTATTATTACTCGATAGACGAACGGTAATTATTATTATTCGGTAATTATTATTACTGACTTCTCTGAGTCGCTACACTTATTTATATCTGTCGCAGATGAAAAACATCGGGGTCTTTCTTTTGAAAATGTTCGGGAAGATTCCCAACGTTAGTTCAACTGCCGACTTTGTTTACAATTTAAATTGTCCCAACATCGCTACAGAAACATAATTAGACAAATATAAAAACATGGGTTTTCGCAAGATATAGCTTTTAGCGACTTTAACTGCCTTTCACCTCAAATACTGCTCAAATACTTTCAATTTGAAGTTACAACCGTCTGGATCTGACGGAATCCATCGATTCCGTTTTCGCGCCACGGGACGCGCGGGTCACGGGACGTGACAAAAATATCTGTAAATATAGTTAACGAAATCAATTCGTCTCGTTATTAATTTAACCAACACTAGCTAGCTCGTTCCACGTTTCGCAGTTCTCGCCATCTTCTCGTAAGAATCGCGCGTAACATCGAACCGAATACGACTACGTTAAATGGAACCTTTTAACGCGCACCAAGCCTCGTATTTCGTTGTACGTCAGAAAAGAATCAACGAAACAGAAAACTCGCCTTTCGTCCGCGTTTCGACGCTTTTACACTGTCAGCATCGTGCAGGCGCCATTTGCGATTTGCAAATTCGCTTAAGGACCGCAGCTACGACCGCTTCGCGGCCCCAGGCCGGTCGTTAAGGGTCGGTTTCAGCCCCGTGACGAGACCACCCGCGGAGGTCGATCGACCGAATCGAACTATACAGCCGCATCTGTTCGCAGCCGCGTAAACGGAGACGTTAAATCGCCGTGTTGACGTTGAAATTATTTTATCGACCCTCGAGGGTGTCGTTCGGCCATCTGCACCAAACATCGAGCAGATTTTTCCACCGCCGTGGCTAACAGGTTGCCTAGAAGTTTCCTAGATAGCAGCTAATATATCCCGCTTTCCTTCGATTCTAACGCGCGGCGAGATAACGAGCGGAAAGGAGCGCAGCCTGGAAACGATCGCGGTTGCATCGCGATGACGTATAGAGACGGGCTGGGTGCTATCTGTAGCCAGCGAAGCGATGGCCGAAATTAATTTCAGCTTGACGTACGACGCCTCATAATATTGTCTCATAACTCTCCGTCGCAATCGGGCTTATCGGGTGTACAGTGGCGTTTCAATTAGCCGCGGGCCTGGCCGAAAGTCTTATCCCTCGGCAGGTCGCATAATGCACGCATAAATACGCTGTTCAATTAATTCGCCAACCAGCGCACCGAGACTGCCTTGCCATTTCGAAATTCGCTTCTCTTCTCTTATCTCGAAACTGCTGCGAGATTGGCGATCTATTTTATCCTTCCCGTTCTTCCTTTTTCTCTTCGCGTATTCCACGAAGACATTGACAGCCAGTACAGCCGAATTCGTAGCTTCTCGCTTTGTGTCGTTACACGTCACATGATTCATCACGTGAATCTTGATGATTCATTCACAGTGATTATAGGTGTGCTGTTTATGTATGTGTTTGGTAAGTGTATATTGAGTCACGAAGGTATCTGTCCTAAAGAATTTTTAGTTTATTTATTTAACACGCATTACGTAAAATACTCGAGCATTTCATTAGAGCTATAACAATGCAATTGTTTTATTTTTGGGATCAGTAAATATCGGGAAAATTCGAAGGCATTCTGAAAACCTAAAGAGGCAGAGAAACTACGCAACATTTAATAACGCGTATATTTAATGGGAAATTAGTATACGCCATAAATACCTATTCTAAGTATATAACAATACATCTATAAAATTATTTCTAAGTATATAATATTAAATTTGTAGAGGACAGGTATACCTGAGATTTATTGGAGGTTATTCTATTATGTCGTAACCGTCGAATATATTTAAAAATAATAAATTGGTCTACAGCCTATATTCGTTGAGTCCCTAGTACAGAGTATAAATCGCAAAATAAAATCGCGGATAAATACTCTGTAAATGCTCGTCAATAACTCGGTAGATAACACGTGATAACACTTAGATCGCTCGTTGATACAGAAAGATGCTCGTAGATACTCGTAGATATTCGTAGACGCTAAACTCTTTTCGGTTGCGTCGGTTTATTTATACTGGTCGGGGGTGGGGGGAATGGCGGCAGATTCAAATTCGTCTTTGTTCGACGGTCATGCGTAGCGGCGACATTGTTTTGGCTGGAGTCTATTTGTTCTTACATTACTTGTGTCCTAACGATTTTGATACTTCGAAGCAAAACAACAACATGATTTGAATTGTCCTTTACTCATGTGCCATTACAAATTCATATGCGTGCATCGAGTTTACCAATGTGATAAGTAACTCACTGTTTGAGTACTTTTATGATCCCTAGGAAATGTGACCTGGGTTCACCCGAAAGTTTCTTACCTGTTGCAAGGAAATAATAAATGCGTTCGTTTTATTACTGTGAAAATTGATATGAAACAAAAAATGTTGTGCGTCTATCGTTAAATGGCATAAAATAATATAAAACGAAAAATGTTGTGTATTTATTTCCTTGTATTTCATTTAAGGGAAAAATCTGTTGGGTTAAGTGTTTTATAGCTTCTACGTAGATTTCGCGATTTGCCTCACACTTTACCGACATAATCACGACAATCGAGTCTCGTGACAGCGTTAACGAGGTTCCGTTTACCTAAAAAAACGCAGAAATAGACACCTTCACTTTACAATTTTCTCCAAAGAAAAGCGACAATCACCGAGAGATCACTGTCATTTCGTAGCAAGCTAATTGCAAATTTTAAGAGCTTTTACGTTTCGTAACCTTTTTCTCACCGAATAAATCGTCCACTGAATTCATCGGAAGCAGAGATCTCTGCCTGGTCCGCTGATCGCTCGGATGAAAACCGCGTTTTTCGATGAATCATCCGATGAATGCTCCAAAGTGAAAACCCGTGAGAATATTGAAGATTCCCTCGAAGAAAAAACCGGGACAGTTTAAGGGCAGAAAAGGGAGCGATCGGAGAAAGTAGATGGACGTGAGGTGGTCGTTGGTGAAGGTGCCCACGAGAAACACTTTTGATGTTCAACAAAAAAGTTTATTAAACTATTAACAATCACAATCAACAATGTACGATCAACAATTAACGATTAACGATTAGCTATCAACAACAAATAACGATTAACGTGAGGTAGTCGTTGGTGAAGGTGCTCACAAGAAACACTCTTGATGTTCAACAAAAAAGTTTATTAAACTATTACCAATCACAATCAACAATTTACGATCAACAATTAACGATTAGCGATTAGCTATCAACAACAATTAACGATCAACGTATGGCAGTCGTTGGTAAAGGTGCTCACGAGAAACACTCTTGATGTTCAACAAAAAAGTTTATTAAACTATTACCAATCACAATCAACAATTTACGATCAACAATTAACGATTAACGATTAGCTATCAACAACAATTAACGATCAACGTAAGGCAGTCGTTGGTGAAGGTGCCCACGAGAAACACTCTTGATGTTCAACAAAAAAGTTTACTAAACTATTACCAATCACAATCAACAATTTACGATCAACAATTAACGATTAGCGATTAGCTATCAACAACAATTAACGATCAACGATTAGCTATCAACAACAAATAACGATTAACGTGAGGTAGTCGGTGGTAAAGGTGCCCACAAGAAACACTCTTGATGTTCAACAAAAAAGTTTATTAAACTATTACCAAGCAACAGTCAACAATTTATGATCAACAATTAACGATTAACGATTAACTAACAAGAGTCAATAACCACGTCTCTGGAATAGTATTTGCTTCGCTATGACGCTAAACCTGTCGCACTTCGTAGCTCGGAGCAGAATGAATCTTTGGTTCGAAACCAAACGAATTCTTTTCTTTGTTGCTGCTCGATATCGCCACTACGCACGCGTTTATTAGATGTCCGCGATGGTTGCCGCGTACGCATTTTTCCGAATATTCGGCGAAAGAACCGTAGGGATATAGATGGGACATTAGGCATGTCGGCCTTACGCTTTGAAGGTATTGCGCTTTGTGTCGTGAAGCTGTTGGAAAGTTTCGTGGTCGAGTGCCGCCACAGACGTAAAAATAGAGCAACGATTTTATACAACTGCGATGGTGTCACGTAAAATAACAAAATAAAAAAAAAAAAAATAAAAAAAGAAATTTAAGGTGAAAAATAAAAAGAACTTTGTTTTTTTTCTAACACTTTGTTCACAATTTGCTTCCGAGCTCTAAGCGTGACTTTTCAAGACTGACTCTTACAACTCGACTTCCGATCGGTTTCGGATATTTTCCTTTCGTCACCCCCCAAATTCCCGACTATCCTCGAGTTTGTTAGGCGTCCGCGACTGCTGCCACGCACACCTTCTTCTCGAACATTCGGCGGAAGCACCGTTGGGATAGCGACGGTTCATTAGGAACTTCGCTTCGGCGATATATATTGTTGCCGAGTGCCGCCACATCTTTATCTCCGGTTTTGAACAGAGCCGGTCGTGACAATGCCAGCGTCAGAAACGCAAGAAACGTAATTGCTGGGGCGAAATATAGGGCCAAAGAGGATTGCTGAAGTACATAAACGGGCGGATTCGGAGACGAGGCTATTCCTGAATTCGAGCTGGCAGATAAGGAAAATCATACGCGTCTAGGAATGCGGTGGCAGCGTGCATAGGAAAGCCATTAGTGGCGGCGTTAATCCAACGTACGGGCCGTGCCGCATTAAGCCGCATTTCCAGCGTCCGCGTGTCGCTCGTTAGGCTGATTTGTCGCTTTATTAGATCTTAGTTTGCGGCCGCGTAGCCGGAGATCGCCGACATTAGCGCGTAACACGCCGTGAGAGCGACGGAGAACTGCCGGCCAGATTTGCAATTTGCGTAAATTAGACGATTGCACATCGACCCTCTTCTCTCTCTCTCTCTCTTTCTCCATCGCTGTATCTCCGTTTCTCTCGCCGGCTCACGGCCACACTCTGTCGGAGACACGAGCGATCTCTGTTTCGCTTAAAGTCAACCGGAGCCTCTAATGGCACGTGTAATTGGCCGATAATTCGCGCCAGGTGTTTTGACTTGGCGTTAATCGACCTCGACGCCGCTAACTAACGAGACGCGCAAGGTGAGAACAGATTTTCTTCGTTTCCATTTTTCCTTGTCCAGCGTCGTGACTGCGCTCTTTCCAGCCAGCAAGTTCACTCGTTTCCGTTGCGTTGTTCGCGATTAACGAGAGGTCGGACACGCGAGTAGCAGAAAATCGGATTCGGTTGGTTCGTGGAACAAGAGGAGTCGCGTTTCTCGCCGTATCGCGACCCATTCGCAAGCGGAGAACGCGCGGTCGCGACAGGTAGACTCGAGGAGAAGGGCCGGAGAAAACGAGTGGAACGCCGCACTTCCGGGCGTCATCGTCCTTCGTGACACGACAATAAGAAAAGGTGGGAGCGAGCCGGTGCGCAGTGTGCTCCGTTGAAAAGGCCGTACTCGACGTCGTCGCGGAACTCGAGTTACCTTTTTCACCCCTGAGGCCGTCGAGTGGTGGCTCGAGGAGGGCCACGATCTGCCCTATCGACATCTATAGACCGTGGAGGGCGCTAAACCGTTTAACGCAGCCCTCTCTCCTCGAGCCGCCCCGACAAGTGCATCGGTTTTCTCTTGCACGGTTTGTATAACGATACCTCGAGTGCCACTGGTTCCCTCCCTGCAGCCGCTAGTCTCGCGGATGTTCGCCGTTTCATCGACTCAACTGGCTAACGTCAACCTCTACGCCTTTCCATTTCCAGGCTCCAGCGATCATTCAGTCGTTGCGAGTCTATTGTTCTCTCGACTTTTTTGCCGATTAAGCTGCCACAAGAGGCTGGTTGTCGTCGGATAAGGTCGCCACGCTTAAATCGAGGATCGCGACTTCCTCGTCGATCGAGGGGTTGCTGGATCTTTCGACAGGCGGGAAAGAAGCTCGTAAAATATTTGCAGAATGAGTCGCTCGTGCTCGATAACGAGGTAGGCGTGTCTGGTTTTCCATCCATCAGGATGTAAAAACCCGGGAACCTTGAAAATCGCGTCCCTCGAGGCCGAGGATTTACCTCGGCGCGTTCCCTCGTCCAATGTATTCCGTCATCCTCCCGGGAATACGTTCAGTTTGCTTTTCTACCATGTACATGTGTTTTCTTATTTTCCTGCCGGCCTCCGGCACGATCGCCTTCCCTCGCCACGTGTACCACATTTTAACTTTCGCTTTAAACACGTTTGTCTCGTAACAGCTGCTGCGATTTTGTCCACTTTGAGTAGACCGAATGAACCGAGATTGTCTCTTAATCGATACGGTAGACCTGTAGTTCAGGCGATAGCGCGGTAAGACGCCTAATTCAGTTCGTGCGCCAGCCGTGGCCCACGCAAGAAACGTTAAAGCGGTGAAGCAGTGTCCGAAATTTTTTCAAATATTTCTTTCCTAAGTTCTCGTAATTATTCCAGCCTAGCGACAAGTTTCTGTATGATACCATTTTCCGTTGTAACAATGGAAATTTATTTTGAAAATATATTAATATGCATATGTCGGGTTAAGGTTGGAATTTTGGGCGTTTGACGAACCTTCACTCGAATTTACCATCGCGGTTATGGCTGATATTTATTGGTACAAATGTGGTTATTAGAAGAGGCTACAAGTAATAGCGGTCGAGATGTCGATGACAACGGATTCAAGTTCGATAACGAATCCACGGTCAATGGGATGACGAATGCGATGTGATACACGTATGACTCAACGTACAAGTTGAACTTACCTGAACGAACTAACTTGCAGTCCAAGTGGAACTGCCCTTATATATTCTTCTCCCTACCTCTCGGGTCAATCTTTGTTTTTAAGGAGAGCTATACAATTATTTCATACCTCTGTCAGGTACACGTCCTTCCTGTAACCGTGGCTATGTTCAATGACCCGTTTTGTCACTTCCAGCCCAAGCCCATCGTCATAAAGTCAGATTAGAACGTTAAAACTATTCTTTAGTTTTATTACTTAAGCGTAGCTATAGTAAAAGTCTAGATTAGGGCATTGAGGTTTTTGCCAACATTCCAAAAGGAACGCCCCGATGTCCTTTCGTCTCCGACATATATATAGTATCGATAATAGTTTATAACATTAACCAGTTAATTATGTTCGACGTGTATACATGTGGATCCGGAATAAAACATTGCCATTTACTATAGAAACATAGCATTTTAGTAAAAAGCACTACAAATGATATTTAATGGTACGTTTCCTTTATGCTTCCTGTAAATCTGCTATCTATTTTTTAAAAAAGTGTTCGTTTAATTATCGTCTTTGGTATATCGGCTATGCTCGTGACATAATGCTTTCTACATATTCATTCGATGACTTTCGATGATTTGTGTATTTTACTTTATATCGGCTATTCCCCGAATTCGTTTCTGCACTTCGATATATTATTTTCTGGAAATTTTTCGATTTTTAACAACAATACCTCTTCTCAACGACGAATCCTTAATTCTTTATCGAATAATATTTAATGGTAACAAATGCAAAATTAAAGTTAAATAATTTATTAATCTCCTATTTATTAAATTAAATTTAAAATAAAAAATCTTACCATATTGAATAAATCTAAATAAATAAATAAGAACCCTTTCTCGTTTTGCTTTACGTTTTTCGTGAAACGTGTAACAGGTCCATTCGCACAGCGTTGCTTGATTTTGACTGCGCGCCCCGTAAGGGATTTTTCGCACTAAACTGCGCAGATTAAACGGGCTACTTTGTAACATTCCATTTATAAGAAGATATACAATTGGCAAAGCCATTTATGCTCAGTTTGCCTATCGTTCATCGTTCTTCTTATTCTAAGAATCGCGCTCGTTGGAAGCTTGCAACGACGAAGTGATCGCGATTGGAAAGTCTACACGGCCATAGTAAATAACGGTCATTGAATTTTCGCGTCGATCCATCACCGAAAGTATAGTCTCCGGTGTTCGAAGGCTACAGCCGGCAATTACGAAGGTAGAAAGGCGTAGGAAGGATCGAGCTGTCGGGAACGTGGAAAATATCGAGCGGTAATAACAGAAATTAGACGCGCAGCTTCCGGTGTTTGACGGTTCCGATTGTTAGCGCTAGACTACCGTATAACCACAGATCACCGAATCATTGGGAGCCGGGTGAAGGTGCGCGAGAGAAGAGAAGAGGAGGAGATGGTCCGGTGAAAGGAGGGTTCGTTCAGGACCTGTTATTAGAGTAGGATCCGACGTTCGTCACGTGTCAGACGCTAATCACGCCGCGATTAACCGCAATTAGACCAATTAAGTCGCGTTACAGGCTCCCATGGCCTCCGCTTATTTCGTCCGAGTCACTCGTAAGCTAATTATAGAGTTACGATCGAACGTAGCTGTCTGGGGAATCGCGGTCAAAGGGTTTCGAAACGGCGCTAATATTTTTTCCAGCGTCGTAAAACTTCTTTAAACGCCGTTTTTTTCTTCCTTGAATCGCATGGAAAAAAGGAAGATAATGGGTGGGGGTGTGGATGGCGAGGGTCGTGAGGGAACGAAGAGAGAGACAGCAAGTGGAAAAGTTAGAGGCCGACTTCTGGACGCGCCGTAAAATCGAAAGGTATCGCCCGGGTTACCCTAATCCTCGGCAAGAATACGAAATGGCTACAGTCACAAGGACACCCCGCATCGAAGGGTGGATCGTTATTTACGACCGCTGAAATCGATACCTCTGCAGATCAATTATGACAATATAACCTTGCTGATGTTCTTACCTTTGTCTACTGTCAACCATTTCCTTTCCTTTCTTCTCTTCAAACGCCTACGGCTCAACAACCTTACGGTATACACCACCTATACAAACAAAGTAATACACGTAAAGCTTCTGGAATTTTATTCCCGATTTTACGCCACGTCACCGGATATATCGTCCACGAGACTCTCTCCGCGTGAAAAAAATAAGAAGACGGTCAGTTCGAGAGGTGGAAAATCCCGTAGCGAGGAAAAGCTCGTTAATGAGAAAGATGGCGGAATAAATCGTAGCTGGCTGCGTGAAACGCGAGGGTGCACGAGATGGCAGGGGTCTCGCGTGAGCACGAGACGCTTTTTACATTTTACGGGGTAAAATCACCGACCATAAATCAACCACGACCGACCATAAAACCGTGGTATTCGCGCCGAAGGTATACAGAAGTAAGCGCAGCTCGTCTCATTCCTCTCCAACTGTCCTGCAGTAGACCAGAGGAGAGAGAAGAAGAGGCAGAGCGCAGGCAGGGTGCCCGACACAAGGACAATGGATCTTGGGCACGTAAGACATTGCGACATTTCGGAGCGACACGTTCTGACGACGTCCCAGATCCCTCGTACCTGCGAGCTAAGCTGGCTCGGACTAAGTTCCATCGACTAATCGGCTATCAGTGTCGCGAGAAATCGGCGAAAGGAGAATTTCAAAGTAGTTGCACGAGAAGCTACATGAGAATTTTCTTCGATTTTCGTTTAACGAGGTCTCGAGCGCCAATCGTTTGGACGACGTATAATTGTCACGGCACATGTTCGCTTCGACAGTCTGGCTCGGCTGCAAATATCTTGCGAGACGACACAGGCCCGTTTCTAATCGCGTCTATGAAGCACAGGTGAGCCAGGTAAATGTCTCAGCGGGCTATGGCCGGTGCATCTTGCCTTAGATCCCCCGGTGTCATCGTAAATATCGGTAATGCGAAACTGGGTCACCTCTGTCTCGGCGTTTCTGCCAGGATGCTCGAGGTTCTACGGGAATTTCCGTTCGGCCTATTCGTGTCGAGGCTCAGGTAAACGCGCCGCCCTTGCCAACAAGAGGAAATGGGGCGAGAAGCTTATTGTAGTCGAAGAGCGCCACGAAGAATTCCGCCAGAAGCGTTCTAGAATTTTCGCGTTTGTTTATTCATTTGTTTGTTAATACGGGTATTTGTACTTTGTTAAGGGAGCGTCCTGAATTAGGATGTTCTACAACAGCGTCCTTTTGTGATTTTTTTTTACAAGGGAAAGAAAGAAACGAAGTTATTGAACTTTGAAGTGTGGTTTTATATATATTTAACGAATACGAAAACATTCTTTTTGAAGTAAAATAGAAAATTATAGCAGATTTCTAAGTCTGTTTCATGGGCTGCAGTTTTCGATCGGCGTGAAAGATCCAGCTCGTAATTTTTGACTGAAAGGAAAAACCAAAAGAGGATTAAATTATTATATATCTTTCTTCTCGATGAACTAAAAGAGTTCGTCAAAAAGTTTATTTAAACAATTGTTATAACACCTTGAAGTTTATTGTTTCTTTTTAAAAAAAACTCATTTTTTTTATAAACCCGCCAAAATTTTTAATTTCACACTATTTTCTGCCTTTTTTTTAGTTCATCCAGAAGAAAAATATATAACAATTTAATCTTTTTTCGATGCCCATGAAATAGGCTTAGAAATCTGTTACAATTTTATTTTACTTTAAAAAAAATTTTTTTGTATTCGTTAAATATATATAAAACCATAGCTCAAAATTCAATAACTTCATGTCTTTCTTTCCCTTCTAAAAAAAATCACAAAGAGACGCTGTTTTAGGGCATTCAGGACACCCCCTTAACAGTCGAACGCAGGTAAATGTTCGGACAGGTTGGTCGATTTGTAGCAACAGTAGGTGAAATTTGACCAAAGTATAGAAATTGACGATGAATCGATAATTATATCAATTATTGTACAATTAGAAGCAACACGCGCTATCTTTTTATGCAACCAGCGGAATATTCGTATTAGAAGTTGTGTTACCCATTAAAACGAGCGACAATAATTTATTTTAGTATTTACTGTACACAGTATATAGCATATAATATATAAACAATAATACACCTCTAGAGTGTCGCGAATAATTATAAATTCAACTGTATTTTCAAGCTTCTCGCAATATCGAAAGGATTGACACAGCCGTTCGTACAATCGAAGATAGAATAACAAGATATTTGTCTTCTTTTGACGTTTGAAAAGAAGTAAATTTTGTTTGTACGTTTAAACGTTTGTAAACTTCCCTTCAGAGTTTGTTCATCTTCTTAAATAATTTACATTTAACATTTAATGGATGTTTCTTTATCTTTCCTCGCTTCTATTAACCGTTAGGTATTCCCTAACTTATTTATATTCTGTTTGAATATCTGCCTTCGTGCACATTACTCCTTCTTTTAAGTTCAATGGAATTTCCTATTGGTAGCTCCTCCAAGTCCTTTTTTTTTTGCCGCAATCCCCTACAGCTTTCGGTCGGGTTCATATCCGGACACTTAATGTCCACCATCGTAACGATTCTACAATAGGAACATTAGGAACATTGTCTCGTTGAAAAATTGTCTTTCCGTCTTCCATTTCGGCTATGAAAAGCGATAATTTTCCACGTAACATCTCCTCGTATCTTGTAGCGTTTACCATTTCCCAAAATTGACCATTTACCAATCAGATTTCGCTTGACATATCCAGATTATGATCGATAGTTTCTCGAAAATATTTACAGTTTCAGAGTATAATTAGTCACGACGTTACAAATTTGCTGTTCAATCACTGGCTTTGTTCGTCCAGGCAGTTGTCTTATCTGTTTAGAATACCTTTCTTAGTCTGTGATACGATGGTTCGAGAATTAAGGAATTCCGAGATAAGCAGCTCGAGTAAAGGAACCAAATAGTTTCGTGAAATATGACAATTACAAATTTTATTGTCATATGTTGACTGTTGTGAAAATGAATTTGCATAGATCACATTGTGCTGTTATACGTAGCTACTTATGGTTTGTAATTTTACGGAGGAGCAAATGAAGGGTTAGGTTGATTTCACTGTACTTTTATGATTAAAGTAAACGTTGGAATGCTTTTGGTCGCCACGGTAGATATTCGGTTGGCAACTAAGTGTTTCGAATAAGAAGGAAAATTCCAAATTAGCCAGGCTGTTTTCATTTTTCTTGAATGCCATACATCCAGCTTCTCTGCAATCTCACGCGTCGTGCTATGGCGATCTGAATCGATAATGGCCTTGCTATGGGTCTCGTCAACTTCAACTGCACGGCCAGATCGTTGAGGATTTTTTAAAAAACAGCAAAACGAAATTTGGCAAAGCAATTTTCTTTCGAAGCTTCATTCTCATATACAGCACGTAGCTACAGACTTTTCGCAAATAATACGATAAAATATGTCTGAAATGTCTTGTTCTTCTATTTTTAAATTGGGATAAAAACGAAATTAAATAATCAATCGGTACAATTTTTTTATCAAGCTAAAGGTAGAAGTCCAAACAACAAGGATACGTTGACAAAACGAAAGATAAAATCCGCAGTCATTTAGTTGCCAACCCATTGCATACACACATACAGTACTTCGAAGAATTGCTCGACCGTGTGCTCGGATTTCGAAGAAAATTACCTGCTCAGGAAGAAAAATAAATCGTGTTTCGTCTAAATTATTTTCATTGAAATTAATGGCTGCCAAAGGATAATTTGAAGAATTAGAAAAAGATCGCCTTCGTCTGGTTTGTTCAATAAAAATGAGAAATATGTAAACCGATTCGATCGGTTAATTGTTAAAAGTACGTAGCAACAAGATTCTTCGTTTACGGACGAAGCTAGACGGAACCTTTCCGCGCCCAATACCACCGAGTACAAAAGCCAAGCAATTTTTCACGCTAGAAAGCTTTGTATCTCTTGTTGCGTTGTACACTTTTTTTCGTCCCATTCCTTGCAGTTTCTTTCCCCCGAGACGAGTTGTATTTTACTTTGGTCGCCGATGATTCCAACGTCGACCGAGCTCCTCCGAACGATCACCCGCCAATGATCAGAGAAGCGTAGTTTTCTCGACCATTCGGAATAAGATCGACAATATCACGTGAAAATAAAGAAACGAATAGTGCAGGGACAAAAAGATAGATTTCGTGGGTTCGCGCGCTAATTGGTGGTCGTTTGGTAACCGAGAACCACCCCGTGCACGCGCAAAAAGGCAAACAAGATGGAAAATTACGTGGATCGGAAAGGGGTTGTCAATCGCGGGTAACCGAGTATCGATGGCTATCTACGAGCCAGATAACCGGTTTCCTCGTGAGAATCCGCTAGAAAATGAATACGATAAGCTGGCAGCGTGGAGCGATGGACGAGCTGACGTTGGTATCCGAAGGAGATCGAACGGGCCGGCCACTTATCTGCTGCTGGTCCTGGCCAGATAACCGCCGCGTGGTTTTACACGGTGTCGGGGCGTGTCGAAGATACATCCAGGGTCGAGGCTCTTTCCTCGTTTGTTGGAAATTGAAGTTTATCGATGCGGCTGTTGTCCGTCGGCCTTATCTGCGAGGCGTGGCTGGCTGGCCGTGGCCCGAGCCTTTTACCGCCGACACGAGCCGGAAACACGTGTAATCTCGCCAATTCGAAAGGGTTTCCCGGCGTAGACCGATTTCCGGTCGGACGACGGCCGGCTTTTTACGAGCGACGCGCTCGATTCTTGTTTTCGCAGCAGACTACAAGCTACAACAAGAAGTTAGAACCGATAAGATTGGGGAAAATTCGGCGGCAATTTAAATGTATCAGGCGCGATAAATTCATAAAATAGCCGGGCCGAGTTTAAAACATTGAATTTTATCGGGACGAGGAATTTATGGTGGAAAAGTTTCCGAGGCGTGGACGTGCCGTATTTTTATGCAAATTTCCTTAGGAGGGCCTGGGACACTTTCGAGCAGAACGATTTTAGGGTGAAAGGTCTGGGATACATTGTGAACCCGGCGCCAGGCCTTGTAACCTCCAAGTGCCGTTTCCCTTCTCTTCCTCGCCAGCGGCCCTTTTCTTTCCTGGGGGTTAGTAAAAGCTCGATGGCTTCGTCTTACGCCGCAGTATTCCTTTTCAACCACTGTCCCGTGTCGTTTACGACGTCTTTATGCATTCACGTTTCACGGCTCCCTTTGTATTACCCGCAGACGTGTACGTGACCCGACATAAATAATCGCGTTTTCAGACGTTTAATTGAATTAACCACGCGACGAACGCGTGGCTATTGCAAGGACTTTCGTTTACCGACCATCTACGAATCCAGGAATTCGAAGAATCGATAATTTTTGGAAATTTGAGAATGTTTATTAGGTTAGCTGTGTTACGACGATCTCTGATTAACAAATGAAACACACGTTTCGTTGTAACTTATTCTTTTATGTTAGAACAGCAACATATACTTTGTGTTTGGCGAGTATACTCGTCGTCGCTTACTTTTTACGACACGTTCTAGATACACGCTTTTTAAAGTTTGGTTTTGCATTATGTTTAGATTTTTTTTTATTTAATTTGCACTTTACAATTTGTCCTTTGCTGGACATTTGCTAAATTTTTCTAGCTTAATTGTTAAATAAAATGTGGATGGCTAACCCCAGTGGGATACCATCTTCGAGTTTGACTATTTTATTTCTACGTTTAGATTAACACGATTTTCGAAATCTCTTTTGCTTCTCTATTTTTCCTTATTTCTTGTCTTATATGGCTTTTTTTATTATTTAATTTGTACTTTACCATTTGTCTAGTTGTACATTTCGTAAATTTTTCTAATTTAATTGTTAAATAAAATGGCTATCCCTAGTGGGATACTATGTTCGAGCGTGACTATTTTATTTCTACGTTTGGGTTAACACAATTTGTGAAATCTCTTTTGTTTCTCTATTTTTCCTTATTTCTTCTTGTCTTGTACGGTGACTCGAACAGTTCGTTCAATTTAATTATCAAAGTATAACCCTAATTACATACAGGTCCCCAAAATTATTATTATTATTATTTAAAAGTAGGGATAAAGCATAATAAACAAGATGCATTGGCGGATAACGTAACATTTTTATTTATGAAAATTGAAAAAATGATTGCACATCGCGACGAGTGGTATTAAAGAGTAGCAAACAGCTGAAGTAAGGATCTTCTTCAAGTTTCTGCACATTTTCTACACAGCGTCTTTTGTCAGCGTGTTTGCTCTGTCTCTTATTTCATCACGACGTCACATCGTGCTACATCGTCGACGATGTACACGCGAATGATAATACACATCAATGACGCTCATGCATCCTGCGATCGTTTTTATCAATTGCCCCACTTGGCTCGTCTTAATTTTCACCTGTTCTCACCGGACTACGTTGTTCTACGAGCAATTGTGTATTTAGTAAACGTAAAACCTAGATTTTTCCCAGTTTTCTACCCAACCGGATTTTCCGCCGACATATAAATACGAAAATAAACACATGAAAATATGCGTTAAATCGCATCTGTGCGATTTTCCTCTCATTCAGCCATCGGTTAAGCCGCTTCAGAAATTTCTTCCTTCTTATCGTTCAATTTGTACTTTACAATTTATCCAGCTGGACATTCGGTAAACTTTTCCAACTGGCGCCAGAAATTCTCGCATTCGAATGCTTAAGCGCCCCGGAAATGATATTACCTGTGCAAATACAAAACTATCGAGCCGAGATGGAAGCCTAAACGGTAGCCGTTCTCCCGAAAGTGTCCTTGGCAAATTCCAACGAATGATTTATGCGAGCGCGTGGCCGCTCGCCAACCCTTGCCTTTCCGGAAACGGAACGACGTCGAAACGTCGTCACGCCCTTAGAGGACGTCGGTCTGCCAGCTTCGCCGCAACGTAATTGCCCGCGACCCCCTGACTCCATGGGTCGGCTTAACCTTTGCATAGTTAATTACTCGACTGGGCCATACTGTTCCCTCTCTGTCCGGATTCGTTGCAAGCGAGAAACCGGTGTCCAGGTGCTCGGTCTAACGGGTTTACGCGGCCGTCTCTGCTGGTCTCGGAAATCCCGCTACCTTTGGAAACCACCTGAGCCTGGTTTCCACGATCGTCGGACGATTTTCGTACGGTTTGTCAGCGACGAGTGGCGCGCGCGGCCGAGCAACGCGAAAGTGCAGAAGCAACGAAGCGATAGAGGCCGCGCGATGGTAGTAAAAAGAGTAGCATTGGAGAATGCCGGTCTTCTTATCATCGTGGCATCGACAACCGTGAAAGATCTCTTTTCCAAGGTGGACGTTGCCCTCCTCCCCTTCGTCTTTCTTTTTACCTTCCACGTCCACCTTCGTCTTTCCTTCGTGCTACCTCCTCCTGCTTCTCGTCGTCTTCGTCGCTCCTCTGCCTTCTCCAGCGCGACCGGGCCTATCTCTCCTCCAAATAGGTCTTGTAGTACTTAGGGTTCATCAAGATAACTCCGGTCTGGCTTTGTGTTTCTTCCAAGAGAACGCTGTCGAGCTCTCTCTCTCTCTCTCTTTCTCTCTTTCTTTTTCTCTCTGTCCGGAGGTGGAACGCGCCAGAGGGGCGGGAGAGGTCCGCGAGGAACGGGGAAGATATTGTACGGCGGTGCGCGTGCTTTATGTTTTGCCCTTTTCGAGATCCTAACCAGCAGCTTTAAGCAGTTTCTCCGCGTTCCTGCGCCTCGCCACGTTTCCCCGTTTCTGCGCCTCTTTTTACGCTGCCCCGCGCTGCCTCGCGCTTCTCGAGTCGCGCGGACGCGCAGCTGTTGCCAGCCTCTCATCGTCTCCGAGCTTCCTCCTGTCTGCCGGTCAAATCTTTTTCTTTTTTTTTTTTTTTCCGGAATTTCGAAGGATTCGCTGCCGGTTAAAAAGGAAAGGCGAGCGGGACGAGATGATATCTGATGGAAGAAAGCCACGAAAATCCTCGGAGAAGGAAAGAGTGGAGGGACGTGTCGTGGAAAGTTTCTGTCCTTGTGCCATTGTCGATGGCGGACAAAAGGAAGGCACGAACAGTTACGATCTGCACGCAAACAGATCGGCGAGTCTCTTTGTCCTAGGCCCGGCGATCGATTGTCGACGATCGTTCCGATGGAATCGAGTGCCTCGAAATCTTCGTAGTTTTGTTTAGGAAATCTTCGGCTACCGAATAAGAGACGAGGAATTCGTATCGTTTAAGGAACACGAGTGGAGATTTAAAGGCGCAGGTGAGGCAAGTATCGCGCGTAGAAAGCATCCTCGTGGTCGGTGCATTAGCGTAATCACAGAGACCCGCTTGGGCCGCCCTTTTTTTTCTTCTTTTTTTTAACGCCCGCCCTGAACCGCTCGTTTTCCGGGAGCCTTCCATCCGGTCGATGCAACACGTTCCTGACACGCGTCTATATGTTACAATCGGTCCACCTACTCCGCTTCTCGCCCGAATCTGCTGCGTCGACTCGCTGAAAATATCTACAGCCTTGTCAACATTCGGTGAACTCGAACGGTCGCTTCCTCGTGCGATTCTACGCCGCTTTCCTCGCGCGTACAACTCTTTCGTAATAGGAAAATCCAGTTTTGAGTTTAGGAAGTTGCCGAAAGAACTGTACGTTTCTTGCAAATAGAATTGTCGTCGTTACGATCCCGCCAGTTTCTATTCTTTGCGCCAGAGAGACGTATCTATACGCCTGTAGCTTAATTAAATTCTTATGAAAAAGACGCGATTAAAAGAACTAGGACGATAAGCACGTTTTTTTTTTTTTTTATTTATTGAAATTTACAATCAATTCTCTCATTGAGAATTTTCAGTAATTTTTCTGGCGTGGCGCAGTGAAATAGCTAATTATTTATAATAAGTTAATACTTATTATAGATAAGTATAATTTTTAAGTAAGTATTATAAATAAGTAAATATTACTTAATTTGAATAACTAATTGAATCTAGCGTTTAGGTCTATCGAGTAGTGTCTCTTCAGCCTACGGATCAGGTTCGACGTATCAAGTAGTCCAGTGATTAGGGGGTTTCGGTGTTTGTTAATTCCTTTGCTATATCTGTCGCTATATTTTGCTATTTCCTCTTTGACTGTGGGTATCTTGAGGTCGCGATGTATTGTTTCGTTGGTAACATACCAACGATAAGCACGCGACGACAAATTTATCGAGAAAGGTCCCGTTGAAAGCCACGAGCGAGTAGCTTCTCGACAATTCGATCGCTGCTGTTTCTCTTGCAAGCGCAAACGTCGGTTCCATCGCGAACAATTCAAGTCACCGAAACGTGGAAAGTGTACGAACGCAGGTTGGAAAGTGGTGAAGCGAAGATTGGGGTTTCGGGCCGAGGATCACTTTGGAAACGTACTGTATGAAGAGGCGGGCTGTGACTCTGCAGGAATTGGATTTTTGTGGGCTGAAAGCCGACATGATATTTCGTTGCTCTCGCTCCCCACCCTGTTGCCCTTATCTTTCCGATTATCGAGGCGATCGTCAGGCCAGAAGCCGCTATCGTTTTCAGCTCGACAAATCAGGCTGCAAGTTGGATCGATCGATGGAACGGAGATCGCCGCTCGGATTTAATCGCGCCAACCGGCCGATACGACGAGCTTCGTTTCGTTAAAGGCTGCATTATCGCATTGGTGGCGAAGCGGCCAATAAAAAGGATGTGGTTGGCCGGCGGTAAATCTGCCAGCAACTTCTGAAGAAGCGCTAAAGTTTCACGGACCAACTTGCAATCGGCGCCGGAGAAAATGGCCAATTTCGTCCTCTTTAATCAGACGGCCGCGTTTCCTGCTCGCGGACTCATTTTTACTTGCTAAGTTGCCGAATCTCGTGCAAATTCTCGTTTCTCGGAATATTGGTTTGGCAACTAAGTGATTGCGGATTTTGTCGTTAGCTGGTATCGACAAAATCCACAATCACTTAGTTGCCAGGCCATTATAATCGAGTGGATAGAAATATCGTGTACCTTTTCACGGACATTACGCACATTTGCTGCAACGTTACGCTTTCCAAAGAGAAGCTACGAAACGTAGTTTACTGCGTGAAGCCGTAAGTATGCCATAAACGCACGAAAATCCGCGGCTTAGTCTATGGAATAGCAGAGTTTCTCTTTTTCGGGTTGAAGTGACCGAATTCCAGGGAATGGCGTTTATGTGCCATTCGTTACGATCTGTTCCGACCCGTTTGAAATCGACCCGTGAAACTGAAATGGACAACTGTAACTAGAGTTAGCAGCGAGAAACGTCCTAAATCAAACTTCCACGCGGGAACACTCCTTTCGAATCCCGCGAAAAACAGAAGGGGTCCGCTGTTCTTTTTTTTTTTTTTTTTTTTCTTTTTTTCGTTTCTTTTCTCTGCTGTCCCGTTACCTGGTCAGGTTGTCTCCTGGCCGAGGTATCGATGTCCTTCTAACGAGAATCGTTGGATCTCGCGGTCAGGGTCCGGCCAAGGTGTCTGTGTTTTACGAGTCCAAGTTACACAATGTAGAAAAGTCGAATGGACCTCGCGCTGCAACAGCAGACGTCGTAAATTAACCGAACGAGGGTAGGCAACCTCTGGCAGGAAAACTCGTTGTTTTTTCAGACCTTTCTCCCAGCAGAGCGGTACTTTTCTCCGTATACTCGTCCACCATTGTTTGTTTATCCCGACCTAGGAATTCCATCGTTTGGATCCTTGCAGCGGGCTTCTCGTCTTGTCCAACGATATCGCTCGTTTACCCTGTGCCATAAGTAGGCGAAACGATATATGTAGAGTCAGTGATAGGCGCTGGAACCTGAGTTTCCAACCGATTCGATGTGTCTCAGGGCTGTCGAAATTCGAGTTACTTGGTGTAGGTAGATTTAGATTTAAACATTCGTCATTTATTATTCACGTTGTAGTACCACGCCAGAATAATTTACGTATAATTCTCAATGAGAATCGATTGTAAAATACATCCAAATAGAAAAAAGAAAAAGTCTTGGGAAGTCTCATAGAAAGAAGACTAAAAAACACCCCACTGACCTCACTAAAGAAATAAAATAGTCGAACTCGAAGATGGTATCCTGCTGGGGGTTGCCATCCACGTGTTATTTAGCAATTAAGTTAGAAAACTTTACCAAATGTCCAGCTGGACAAATTGTAAAGTACAAATTAAATAATACAAAAACCATATAAAAGAAGAAATAAGGAAAAATAGAGAAACGGAAGAGATTTCGAAAATCGTGTTAATCTAAACGTAGAAATAAAATAGTCGAACTCGAAGTTGGTATCTTACTGGGGTAGCCATCCACGTGTTATTTAGCAATTAAGCTAGAAAAACTCACTAAATGTCCAGTTGTAAAAATTGTAAAGTACAAATTAAGTAATAAAAAAAACCATATAAAAGAAGAAATAAGGAGAAATAGAGAAGCAAAAGAGATTTCGAAAATCGTGTTAATCTAAACGTAGAAATAAAATAGTCGAACTCGAAGATGGTATCTTGCTGAGATAGCCATCCACATGTTACTTAGCAATTAAGATAGAAGTATTTACCAAATATCCAGTTGGACAAATTGTAAGAATACAAATTACAAATTAAATAATAATAAAAGAATAAAAAACTTGGGTTAAGATTCGACGGCCGACAAAGCCGATTTACGCTGTTTCACTTCGCAGCGACACGTCAGCGGACGAACGCTGTTTCCATCCTCGTTTCCTCGGTGAATTTTAAAAGTTTTAAGCTTTCATGGCTTTGCTTACTTCCATAAGTTTCGAAAATTTGCCACTTAGATAACATTTAACAAGCATTTCATACGCTTTCGTCCAAACGATATTTCATCGACGCAAGGAATTACTTTACGAGCACCTTTGCGTCAGATAACATCAGGGGTGTCGTTAAATACACGTTAAGTGTTAGTTTCCGGTGACATCACGTTGACGTCACGTGCATGTCAACTCCGACGTAAAGTTTTCCAACGTGAAACTTTGTACGGAAAATCACTAAACCTACCGATTAAAGTCACCGAATATTAAGCTGTTCGCGAAAGAATCTTCCTTTTACAAACGCGTGTCTTTTACAACAATTTTATAACAATGTAAAAATCCGTCAAATGTTGTCGTTTTTATTTTAACAGAACAAACTGGATCATTCGTAGTTGAATAAAATAAAGTAAAAGAAAAATCGTTAATCATCTACTGTTTTTATATAAAACGAGAGAATCTTTCAGCACAAGCTAACAAATTTACGCGGACAGCAAACCGTCGAAGAAAATGTAAAAAGTTCAGGATATTAAAATGCGGAAATTCATCTTTTTCCAGATTTTCTTCAAGGAACCCTCGGACGAACAATGTGTAGCGGCATATGCGTCTTAGGACGTTTCGATTCGAAGATGCCTCACGTAGTTGTTTTGCCACGGAGGATTAACACTGTACGACGCACATAATAAAATAATAAACAAACTCTGGACAAAGCAGTTTCGCTGCTACGCGCAACCGACAACCAGCGACAAGTTCAAACCTCCCCCCACTCGACCAGTATAAATAGTAGACGATCATGTTCTCCAGACACAGTCAGTGAGTCGCGAAAATCAATATCGGTATCGAGTCATGGAGATCATCAGTCGAGCGAATAAGTATGACGAATCAGTCTAACGAATCAGCATAACAATTAGTATCAGTGCCGCAGTATCGCGCAATCTTCCAACGAATAGCATCGAGCGAGCAACGCTTGCGATTAACTTTGTATTCTACATTTTAAAACATCTGTAAATATAGTTAACGAAATGAACTCGTCTCGTTGTTAATTTAACCAACAACACGTCTCACCGTCCACCGCAGTTGCACGCTATTTGAAATTTTTCAGAATTCTCAACGCTATTGCACGTGTACGACATCACTGTAACCTCGGACGATTAATAAAATCGTCTGTACAATATCGTCAAACGTTTCGATATTATCGATAAATATGGAAGGTGTTAGTGGAAACGTAGTTTGCGAATAAACGCGGATTCGCGATAATATAACGATGGTTCCAGAGTCTGTTTATTCCTCGTCGGTTTTGCAAAATGAAGCAAATGCGTCCGATCGCTCGACGACCCATCGCCATTTGCTCGCGTATTAGCTTTTTCTCGCAAAGGGTCGAGCTTGGCTGTCGAAGACGATTCAGGCTGGCGTTTCTAGCGAAAATAAAAGTTGGTCGGCCGGTCGATAAGGGACTTCTGTCGGATAAAGGACCTCCGGAAAAGTAAGTAGTCGCGGCGCAGAAAAAGCTGTGGCGCGGTATCAAACGGTGGAAATAAACGGGCAGAGGAAAAAGGAAAGAGGGAAGGCTCTCTGGGGTCTGCTTTCAGATAGCGAGACTTCTTTTTCTCCGTCGGCTGACCTCCCAGAAGTCAAATTTTCCCCGATAATAACTTTTCTTCCTTCCTTCTCGCGCGTCTTCGCGTATCTCGCGACGAAACTTGCAGCAATTTATTTACCGAGAAGCTTGCACTCGCGAACATCGTTTAGCGATCTACGGTTCCAGCTATGAGAAAGAAACCATATCGCGGCACAGTGACGAAATATGCAGCGGTACTTGTATCCGACATGGACCAGCAGCTGGCATTTTCAAAAATTTGACACACGAATATCAAAAACTTCGGTGGACTATCTCGGTCATTCGCTTCGAGATCGTTCGCTTCGAGATCGTTCGCTTTGCCAAGAACTGTCGTCGCTGGTCTGGTAGTTTGATGTGCGAGGATTGTTAGCTGCAAGTAGCTACGTTCTTATTAAATTGCTTGCAAACCTGATTTTATAAGTAAATCATCTTAATCGATAAAAAGGACGAAATTATCTTTCCGAGGAATATAGCGTACCTGGTAGAGGTGGCCGATATCGATGTTCCATATTTGCGACACGATTCATGTCCGTTTAATGTTAATTCGATATTGGAAATTGTTGGCGACGTTAGAAATAAAAGATCGCGCTGGGCGAGCGTAAATACGTTGCTCGACAGTAACAAACATCCTTCGCTCGTTGCGATTGATCTTTCAAGGAGAAAGTTTCAAAGACAAAATGGTATTGTACGTTGGGCCGCTTTCCTCTGTAGCCGGAAAAACGAAGGTTAATGGGCCACCGTTTAAAGTGTTTTCGCTAACGACGCCTAATGATAGCAATACTCGATGACTCGTCGCTGAGCATTAGGCCAAACTCATTATGCTTCGAATTCTTCGTCGCGTCCAGCAGTAGCTCTCGAATTAGCCATTGAAAGAGACTGTAGTGCTTTCAGGATACAAAAAAAGATGAGGGACACTTTATAACAGGGTCGGTTTTATGACGCTTCTGTACCTGGACTGTTGGACAGACCACTCGTCCATTGGTCTCTGCCGCAAATTCGTGGACGTTTTATGGCGAATCGCCTATTTCCTGAATCCGTCATTTGCCAAAAAACGACACGCATTTAACGATTTTAACTTTAACTTTCTAATCTCCTTCTAATTTGTCCTTCAGACGCGGAGATCGAGCTTCTCGAGCTTCCTCCCGCCAAAATCAAATTTAATCTCCGCAGGAAAAGCTCGGTACAGCGTGTCTTCTTCGTAATTGATCGGAAATACTCGATAGACGCAACACACTATTTTGTGGAATTTGGAGGAAGACAGCGCGAGTGGAGAAGAAGAGAACCGAAGATCGGCTGGGCGAAAAGAAACGCATCGATCGGACGATGTTAACGCAACTATTTTACTTTCACGAACAAAACCAAACGCGATAGAATTTGTGGTATACTCGCCACAGCCACGTTGATTTATCTCCTTCCGTCTGTTATATACACGCGCGTATTTACACTCCTCGTCAAAGGGGTCAAAGAGGTCCCTGGACCTTAATATTATTGAAAATTGCTGGGCAGAAACACGTACAGCAATTAAAAGATTGTTCATGCTTTGCGAAAGAAAGAATGCATTGGAAAAATAAACGGAGAAGGGTACCATTTTCAGACGAAAAATATTCAACTTGGATGGTCCTGATGGATTGCGATATTATTTTCATGACACGGGAAAACAGACAATGTCGGCAATTCGACGACAAATGGCAGGAGGCAGCGTGATGGTTTGGGCCGGCATCGGTTATTTCGGCAAGACAAGTGTCAAGTTCATCGTTGGCAGAGTGAGTAGTGTCCGATACATAAATTTAATCAAAGAACAAATAAATTTTCATGCGGAACGCATTTCTGAACCTGATTACATCTTTCAACGAGATAATGCACCTGTACACACATCAAGATTGGTCCAATCGTACTTTAATGAAAATAATATATCTATTTTGCCGTGGTCTGCACGCTGCCCGGACCTTAATATCATTGAAAATTGCTGGGCAGAACTTGTTCACGGCGTATACGCGAATGGAAATCAGTATCAACACGTACAACGATTAAAAAATGCAATTGCACGCGAATGGGATACGTTAAGTCGAAATTACATCCAGAAACTATATAAATCGATAGCAAATCGTGCAATAGAAGTAATAGAAAATAAAGGAGGATGTACTCATTATTAAATAAGTATATACGTTTGATAAGTAATTATTGTTAGTTACAATTTACGTTGATTACTATTTTCTTATCGTACACGTGCTATCATTTGGTTCTTAAAATAAAACAATTTTTTTGTTACACACTAAACCTCATAATATTTTTAATTACTTTCAACGAACCGCATATCCTGAGCTCATAATGTTTTCGTATTATACGTTACACGCGAAATACTTTACACGCGTTATTGAGAAATTAAAGATAGCTCACATGGGCTATCTCTTTGACGAGGAGCGTAATAGTATTTTATAGATCTAAAGTATATCGTTTGATCTCGTTTTAATATTAGAAATATTATCTTACTTTGGCAGAAGACTCGTTTTAAACAAGTCGAAGATAAAAAGTATGTAGCGACACACGAGCTACAGGACGATTCAAATCACGTTGTTGCTTTGCCTCGGAGTAGCAATATCGTTAGGATACACAATGTATTAATAAATAAACTCCGGGCAAAATAATGTCGCCTTTCGAACAGAGACGAATTTGAATTTTCCGATCCTCCCAGTATAAATAAACGGACGCAACCGAAAAGAGTTTAGTTATCAAGCACTTATCAAGCAGTTATCTAACAGTTATCGTATCTACGAGTATCTCTCGAGTATTTATCAGCGATCTTATTTTGCCACTTGTTTACTGTACGATCGTCTCAGGGAATATTGTCCGTATATTAATTTATTTAATTATTTTTAAATATATTCTACGGTTTCAACAACGAGCAATCTCGTTTAATAAATCTCACGATCAAACATCCTCTACACAAGTCCTCTGCAGGTACTTCGTCGTGGACGATCGAATTCGAATCAGGTTACGCTACTCGGAACTTGTGTCAAAGAGAACACAATGGCCCCTCGAGGGCAGCTGCCCCCAATAATGTTCATGACGACCGATCAATTACGAGGAACATAGCGAGTAGGATTTTTTAGGAAATTCCAGAATGAGATTGCAAAATCAGTGGTATTAGCCGAGAACTCTACACGAGCTATCCCTAACAATTAATATTCTTTCTTCCTTTTTACAACGCTAGGATCGCCGACTGAATGGCTGAATAAAATGTCCGAGCGAATTGCGACCGTGTTACCGCGGATATCCGCTCGACGAGTTGCTGTACACGGTGCGAGTGCAGTGTATCGCGCGAAATGGTCATTAGAGCGACGCATAGGGCAGTCAATAGAGTAATCGTTAGAGGTGTGATTTAATCGTGGCGCAGCAGGCCGAAAACGAACTCTCGCGGTCGACAAATAATTCGATCGAACTTTATTCGCGACCGCTGCCGGCCAAATGAGTTTCCGAACACATTTAACGATAATGAGCTTCGACCCCGGTGAGAGGCGGGATTATTTCGCGCGCCGCTTATTCCAAAGGCTGCTTTCGCTAAATCTGGATTATCAGGTGGAGGGTGAGGCAGAAGGGGGATGGTTGTGGTTAAAATACGCGCTCGGTGAAAGTGCAAGTAGTCGCGATAACGTGGCAACCCGATGAACCTAAGGTCACGCGCGTACAGAGACAGAAAATTATCGGCCAATTGCTGCTCTATCGGGTGAAACCCTGATAATAAAGCGAGGATAGAAGCTAGGAATATCGGATAATTATTGAGAAAAAGCTACCGATTTCGTAACCTAAATTGCTATTATTGCTCGCTGACGAACCGAACGCGTACGTTAAAAGCAGAGTAAAATTAGAAACTTTAAGTAGCTGTACGTAACTAAATATCCCGAATAATATTTGTCACGGCACTCGACCACGAAACATTCCAACAGCTTCGCGACACAAAGTATCTTACTAGGTATAGGGAAGGTATAGGGAAACTAATACCTTCCCTATATCTTCAAAACGTAAGGTCGACGTGCCTAATGTCCCATCGATATCCCTATGGTTCTTTCGCCGAATATTTGGAAGAATGCACACGCGACAACCGTCGCGGATATCTAATAAACGCGTGCGTAGTGGCGATATCGAGGAGCAACAAAGAAAAGAATCCGTTTGGTTCCGAACAAAATTCATTCTGCTCCGAGCTGCGAAGTGAAACAGGTTTAGCGTCATAGCGAAGCAAACACAATTCCAGAGACGTGGTTATTAACTCTTGATTGTTAATCATTAATCGTTAATTGTTGTTAATCGTTAATCGTTATTTGTTGTTGATAGCTAATCGTTAATCGTTAATTGTTGACTGTAAATTGTTGATTGCTGATTGTTAATAGTTCAATAAACTCTTTTGTTGAACATCAAGAGTATTTCTCGTGGGCACCTTCGCCAACGACTACCTCACGTTGATCGTTAATTGTTGTTGATAGCTAATCGTTGATCGTTACTCGTTGACCGTAAATTGTTGACTGTTGATTGCTAATAGTTCAATAAACTTTTTTGTTGAACATCAAGAGTATTTCTCGTGGGCACCTTCGCCAACGACTACCTCACGTTGATCGTTAATTGTTGTTGATAGCTAATCGCTAATCGTTAATTGTTGATCGTAAATTGTTGATTGTGATTGGTAATAGTTCAATAAACTCTTTTGTTGAACATCAAGAATATTTCTCGTGGGCACCTTCGCCAACGACTACCTCACGTTGATCGTTAATTGTTGTTGATAGCTAATCGTTGATCGTTAATCGTTGACCGTAAATTGTTGACTGTTGATTGCTAATAGTTCAATAAACTTTTTTGTTGAACATCAAGAGTATTTCTCGTGGGCACCTTCGCCAACGACTACCTCACGTTGATCGTTAATTGTTGTTGATAGCTAATCGCTAATCGTTAATTGTTGATCGTAAATTGTTGATTGTGATTGGTAATAGTTCAATAAACTCTTTTGTTGAACATCAAGAATATTTCTCGTGGGCACCTTCGCCAACGACTACCTCACGTTGATCGTTAATTGTTGTTGATAGCTAATCGTTAATCGTTAATTGTTGACCGTAAATTGTTGATTGCTGATTGTTAATAGTTCAATAAACTCTTTTGTTGAACATCAAGAGTATTTCTCGTGGGCACCTTCGCCAACGACTACCTCACGTTGATCGTTAATTGTTGTTGATAGCTAATCGTTGATCGTTAATCGTTGACCGTAAATTGTTGACTGTTGATTGCTAATAGTTCAATAAACTTTTTTGTTGGACATCAAGAGTGTTTTTTGTGGGCTGCTTCAGCAACAACCATCTCATACTATACACGGTACCTTGAAAAGTATGTTCACCCGTAAAGTAGCAACCCGAACGACAGAATCTAAATAGGTAGATACCCACTTAGGCGTTTTTGCGCGTAGGTACTTGGAAGACTAAGATCGAGCCGAGATTACAGAGTCGTTTGGACGCTGTATCGACGACGATACATGTTCGGGTACTTGGTACATCGACCTATTTCACAATTTTCGAATTCGGTGAGTTGTAATTAGCGAATATCGTGGTCCGCTCGCGTTATAACTCGCAGCTTCTTGGAATCAATGGCCGGAGCGCGCCTTCCAGCCGATTTTTATTCGGCTCGCCAGCGGATAAAGTTAGGAGAATGGCCATAGATCAGGTGGCTACGTGAGTCTTCCTGGAGCAAAGATATCGACGCCGATTTATTATTCCGGATGAAGGAGTACGCGGGACGAATAGCTAAGCGATGCTAGTCGAGCTACTCTATGGGAAATGGAGAATGGACAGGCCAGCGTGGACAAATTACAAGGTCGGATTATCGTTAGGACTATTAGTAGCAATTAGAGGCTAAACGAAGGCCAATTTGGGGAATAGAAAGTCACTCGGAAGCGTATTATCCCGGAAGAGTATCCGGCGATTAGATGATTCACCCTCGTTATCTTCCATCTCCAAACGATCTCTACGATATTTTCCATTTCCGATTTTCCAGGCCGAATAACCGCTGGAAATCGAGACGCACGGCCTGTATGTCGGTAGAAGATCCCGAGACTCCTCGGGAAGACGGGAGAACGGCAAAGAGAGAGAAAGAGAGAGAGAGAGAGAGAGACCGAACAGAGAGGGGAAATAGAGAGAGAGGGGTAGAGAGGGGAAACAAGAGCGGTAAAAATGAATCGATAGGCGGAGTTTTTCATGACGCGGCGCTGGAGGCGCCAGAGGGTGGGGGTCGCGATAGGCGGAGTCTGGCTGATTTAGGGCCGCCATTTTGTGACAATGGACGAGAGGGGGGGTATGCCTATCTGATTGGCTGATCTACGGACTTCTCTCGTCCCGAACAAGCTTCTACAGATTGTTCGGTTGTACTCTCCGTCGGTACTCCAGCCACCCGGCGACCCGGCAACGCCGCCAACCCGTCTACGTCCCTTTCCCCCACCAGCGCCACACGCACACCGCGCTTTTACCCCCACCCAGCCGACCCGCAGCGCCGTGAAAGCGAGACACGCGTCCTTCCCGCCACGGAATCGAACCGACTTGGCCCGACCACAGAATCACCGAACCCTTTCCTCGCCGAGATGCTTCTTTCGGTAAAGCGCCTATTACGTTGTTCTTGCGATTAGCCGAAAGGCTGAGAGCTCTTTTCGCATCGTCGATCCTAGTTCGGATCGGGCCGATGTTGGAAACCGATGGTCGATAAGACAACGAAAGAATATCGTTCGTTGTAAATGGAATTTACGTTCCGCCGTTTATGTTATCGTCTCGAGATTATTTATTTTCCGTATATTGGACGATTCTTGCTGTAGCTTTCGGTAAAACTCGTCGTCTATCGCGATGATCGAGTACGCTATCGTGGTACGAGGTAAGAGCGCGATTAGCAAGTTGCGTGGAAGGTTACTCCGTGTACGTGTCGCGTATTTGCGTCACAGAGAAGAGAAACAAGAAGAATAAAAGATAGGAGAAAGACCGAGGAGTAGAGATAAGAAAATACATACGCGCACGTATAAATAGACAAAAATAGGTGAATAAGTGCTACAAAATACAGCGAAATTCCGTCTGAAAGCTAATGTTCCTCAAGAATTTTCCCCAGCCTCGAAGGTAGAAAGCGATCCGGAGAGCGATCGCGCGTCGAAGGTCGTTGGCCCGTGAACAGATCCCGCGGATCGGATCCGAATCGGCGCGTTTAGAACACTTTTAGGTGGAAGACAAGTCCGAATAGCGGATTGCGTGTAGAGGACAACGTCGAAACCGGTGCAGTAACGTGCGGATTGTCAACGATCTCACAGAGGAAGCATAAATCAACGATCGGTCTTTTTCTATTCCCAGAGAAATGGACTTTGCCAGGAAAAGTATTTTGCAGTGGACTATATTCTTTAGAATTTGAACAGGTTTGGAATTACGCGATAGGACGAAAGAAAGCTGACGCGTTATCGATACCTATCGATCGTCAGAGTCAATCGGTTACTCGTTAACGCCGTTCGGCGACGTTATCGACGAGTTCTCGCGGCTGCATCGCGATAGAGCGGATCGGAAAAGTCAGCCGCTATCGGATCGCCCGACCTGGGCCAACTTGTAACGCCAGTCGGTGCACTCTTGTCGTCTCATCTCTCGTTGCTTTCCGGCCTCTGGTTTTCGGAGGAGGGGCGTGTATCTTAATCGTCGTATCTCATCTAGATAGGCCGCCGGCATCCAGATCGGCTCACGGAAACGCGTGCACGCGTGTACCTGTATCTAGGTAGATACGTAAGCTCTGTATGTTCGCCCGACCCGTTCCAAAACCGAACAACGTACCATCGAATTACCAGCTGATCTCCAACCTGATTCTGTCGCTCGTCATTTTATCGGTCGACATCTCCGACATACGAAAATTACAATAGCGAATTTGAGTCTCCAACAGGTCGACGATCGATCTTTACTTTCCACGATGTCGCGTGGCAGCAAGACTTTCCTACGATACCTGTCTTTCGCGAGATTTGACTTTACGATCACGAAATATGTATCCTGGTTTTTCCTATTTTTTGGATTGTTCGGCCACGTTCGATAATTTAAAAGTACGCGTCATCCCGAGCGAATCGGCGGATGAAAAATTGGAAGAAACGAGATTTCTTCGAACGGCACGCGGAATCGCGCAATTATCGGCGGCACGCGGTGAATATCCGCGGCGATAGAACGGGCGCCAGTGGAAAATTCAATGTTCCCGAGCGAATTTAATGCAGTTCTCACCACCGATTGGCAGATACTGCGGCTCGACGCTGCCAAATCGTTCCATCAGACCGTGCACGTACCATATGCTCGTACGGCCTGCTTTGAATACATTAATAACCCCCGGCGACTCGGAATATTTGCACGACAAATTTGCGTAGATCGCCGATAACCGCGCGTCTAACCTAACGTGCAAAGTGTTTTACAATGGAACGCCGGGGAAATTTACAAATGTTTGCTCGTTATAAATATTTCGGCACGTTACCCCTTCGCTACGTGTCTTCAACAGTTTTCGCGAGATCCAGGGGCCACGTTCCTCCGTTTTAAGGTCCGTCAAAAAAAAAAAAAAAAAAAATCGAACTGACCGAGATCGCGTTGCCGTTACACAGATTTCTTATTCTACGAGTTTTATCGTACAATCCAACTAACTTTTGTAACAGCCTTTTGTAATAATTCGCCTAGGCAGATACAAAGATCAACTGTGTTAATCTCCGATGTATTTTTCATTGCAGCGAGACTGGTTCAGGTTGTTCAATTTCTTCCTGGTATTTGTCGAGATGTTCTCATAGGAGACGTACGAACACCTTCCTCGTACGCTGTCAGATGTTCGTACGTCTCCTGAATCAGTCAGACGGGGAAACAACGCAAACATCGGAGACTAGGAAATGTGACTGGGAAACGTGGACACTGTGAATGTTGACGAACAAGGTATGGATGATGTATAATACCTAAACTGTTACATATAAAACTATGGTAACCAATTCGGGTGCGTTGCACGGCCAGCACATGGAAACAACATTGCACGGTTGCGTATAAATGCACCTTTGTTGCGCGTTACATGTTATCACTGTTCGTTCGTTCACGAAATTCGATACAAATATCTACACACGCAACGTGTACTTCTTTTCTAAGAGTCTAGTTCTGTTTCTTACGATTTAAACGCGCGGCCTGATATTCAGTCGTATAGATACAAATACAGTCCTTTAGTGGTTGATGTGTACTTCGATGAAAATTGAAAGATTTTCGAGCGACAACCAGTCAACTTGAAACACTCGCAGTGAATTTTTCTAACTTTCGTACTACAAGTTTAGCTCGTACAGTGAATATAATTCCATGCCATGAAATTATCTTTCTATAATTTCCGTTTCATGAACTTTCTCTCGATATACCACTGTGTATCCACGTACCTAAGGGAGCAAGAAAATAGCAATGGAAAATACAGGATCATTTGGCTGAACTGGTTAATTCTCGACCAACAGATAGCAACCGAGAAACGTTCGACGAGGATTATTGAAAACTCGGTGTGGTGGAAGGCAAAGTGCAAGGGCGAGTGGCTTGCTGGTTCCTAGACTTTGCAAGTACCGTAAAGATGTCCCCCGGTGAAATCCAGCTTATCGAACGAACGAATATTATGTAGATGCGGCAAGCTAGCTAGGGAGGTGTTGAATAATTCCGTCGGATCAGTGCGCTGATTTCATCGTTCTCTGTCGCGAGCGTGTGCGAGCGCGTGCCTTTACGCAGGTGTACGCGCGCCTGTGTGCGTTTGTGGCGATGAAAGAGATGCCTTGCGCGATCGGTCGACCCAAATTTAGATCGGATCGAGGAAAACGGGAGGCACGGCGCGTGCCCCGCGCGAAGATCATCGCTCAGATAGACGCTTTCACGCATACTGTCCCTAGCAATGCGATTGAAAAATTTTCTCCGTTAATCGGCCTCCTGCTCGTCGCTATCATTCGCCGAACCTCCGATCCAGATTCGTCTCCGATGGATTTTCCAGCGCTGTCTTTTCAAATAATGTAGGTATGTAGGTAGATACGGTGTTTCGATAATAGGTTACTATGGATACAACGTTTGGCCGCGGTTCGCACTCGCAATATTAATTAAGCACACGTCTCTCGTTTACGACGTTCGTGACAAGAAAAAGGAAAAACACCTGTAACCGTTATCGGTTGCTGAAGAGAGTCTGTCACGTGCCTACGCGCGTTCACACACAGACGTCGCGATTATGCTAATTGCGATTCATTTTCCAACAGTTTGTTCCGCTCGTTCTCCGCTCGATCCGCCCGACGTTGTAAAAGTATCGAGCAACCACGACAGGATCGTCATTGGTGCGCACGATCTCTCGTATCGATTTCCTCCGAAATATCTTGCTAAAGGGTAACCGAGTCCTTCTTCGAGGGAGAGCCGGAGAAAGACTGAGATGAAAAGATTGGAAAAGTGGCGAAAGGAGCATAGGGATGTTTCAGCCGGGTACGTAAATTTCCCGGCTGCTGTTGACGGATCGACCGGAAAGCAAGAAACTGGAATCGTAAACTCGTTAGCGGCTCTGTCGAACATATTAACCGCGAATCCTCGGATTCCGTGCACATCGTCGATTCGGCAAGCGAGTGTAAAGAGGGCAGCCCTAGAACGAACAAGGGAAAGAAAAAAAGGCGAAATCGCGGTTGGAAAAACAAGAGGCTAGGCACCGCGGAAAAAGGAGCGCCGCTAGGGTCCTGCTGGAAAGAAGGGAGAGGCTCGGTGTTGACAGGAGAAGCAACACGAACGCTGCTGGGTCGTTCTCGTTGGTTCTATGGTGGGGAGGGAGTAAACGCCCGCTAGTAGGTTGGTCCGTGGCAGTGGGCGTGACCGGGTCGTGCCGAGTCGTGCCGAACGCTGGCGAAAGCTAACGAACGCTGGTGAACGCGAGGGGAACGTCGAGACCGGTGTTTTCGTTCGCCTTAGTTCCGCGCCGGGTGCCACGACAGTCGCATCGACTCGAGTTTACGTGCGCGCGCGCGCGTGCTTCCAAAAATCTTTCTCTCTCTTTCTCTCTCTCTCTCTCTATCTGTCTCCCCTCCCAACGCGGATCGAGCAGTCGAGCGAGAGGAAAACAGACGGCAGAAGGAAAGCCAGGGGAACTCGCGGAGACACGCGAACCTGACATCCCGACGACCCGGTTCGAGCACCAAGCCCAGCAGCTCTCCGTGCACGATTTACCGTGCTCGTTTTCCCTGTGCATCGGTTTCGTTACATCGTACTGTTGTTTCTCACGAACGGCTCGGCCACGACTTGGACGACGACTTGGACGACGACTTGGACGACGCGCGCGATACACAGGGGCCCAGCTATCGACGCGGGCAACCATCCGAACGCCACGATGTGCTGTGTGTGTGTACTGTGCAGTGTCTTCTTGGTGCTAACTTAGTGATAACGATATTGAAACACGCCCACAGAACGACGAGACGCCGCGCGGCGACATACCGCGCCACTCGGAATTCATAACTGTTCAGGTAAGCGTGTTTGGCTCGTAACGATCGCGAACCGCCGCTCCACCGATCGCCGACTCCTTTTCCAGAGAGGAGCAGCGTGTACCACTTTGCTCCGCGGTCCACGTTCTATCCTTTTATCGGTGTAACGAACGCCAAGTCGAATTTGGAGTAGACTCCGTGACAGTTTCCAACGAATACCAGCTAAGCGCCAGATCGCCGTACGCTTTTCCTCTGGCGCCTCCATTCGATTGTCTTTCGCGTTCGACTATTCTCTTGCGAGTGTGCGATAGTTCGGTAGTCGGTTGTTTTTCCTTCGACTGCACAGGGTCGTTGTAGGAGGTCGTTGTATATCACCCAAGGAGTTGTTTCCGTTCGTGTTTCTCAGTGCGATGAATGCAAACGGAGCTGAGAGCGGAGTGAAAATCCGATCGCTGTGGAGCAAAATTGGCGTCGTAACGTCGACGTATCGCGATCGAGTTGCCATCGGTCCGTAGGTCGAATTCTCTTAGGATCAAACGTCGGAGAAATCGGAATTGTAGAGGTCCGTGTGACAGATTTTTCGGAGTCGCAGCGATACTCCCGTTCCCTTTCTGGTAGAGAAAGTACGACTTTGGAATTTAGGAAGTCTCAGGTCCTTACGTAGGAGAAATTCAAGTTGTCGGTAGGTTGTTTTCGAAATTCGTCCCTCTAACGTTTGCCTGCCTTCGCGTGAAAAATGTAACGGCTTACAGTCGAGCGCCTGCGATTAGACACAAAAACAGCGGTGCCTTTTTATTCGGATAGGTCGTTGACTCCAGTCTATTTAGAGGTCGAAGAAATTGCTTGTTTGCTCACTCCAGTGGGACGAAAAGATGGCGCCGACGGTCGCTAATTCTCTTTCACGCTCCGCTGTTTATCTTCAGCTTGCGTACACACCACCCTACGAAACAAAAAGTTAACTGGAATCTTGGGAAAATTCGTTCGGCGTTACGACCTCGCGGTCAGAGAGCAACAGAAAGGCGAAATGTCGCGTAATTCTTGCTAGTCGATTCGGAATTTTAGGTTCCCAGGGGAAACCGCGGCATAGGAGAGTCCAGTTTTTCCGATCGATCGGGTTACCGGCTTTCCATGGCAAATTGGAAACCCGATGCACGAATAATACTCGTGTAACTCGTTACGGTCGATTGCGTAACAGTTTGATTTCCACGAAAACAGAAAGAGACATAGAGCTTGTGTGTGTATGTGTGTGTGTGTGTTAGGCGACCGGAGTCGATCGAACTCCGACGGCGCAGGTAGATCGACCAATTCACCGGAAGAAACCCGGCGAGAACGCGTGGTGAGTCAGGACTTTCCGCGACTCAGGATTTTCCTTTGTTCTTGCAACGGCCGTTTGCCTGCCGTAGCTAAATCTGTTGACGCGGAAATGAAAATTACGAGCGTCGTTAGTGCCTGTCGCAGGTATCGTCTTCGAGAAGCAACGAGCTCCGTAGAAAAATTGCTCCGCTGTTGCTAGTTCTTTTCTAATCGATTAGCCAGTGAAGGACGATCGATTCGTGGATGACGTCAGCGGAATGATTTAAAATCGCTGTAGCTAATCCCTTTAGGGATACAGCCTGATGATTGGCCGCTTCGTAAACGAAGAAAATTGTCTTCCAAATTTACCAAAATCTCTAGTTAGGACTCGAAAGAATCGAATATTCGTCGCTTCCTAAGCGCAAGTTTCATCGTATCGCCATCGATTCGTATCTTTTGCGCGGCTCGGCCAGTTGCGTTTAGTTTCCACGTACGTTCCACTTAGCAGCTTATTAACATACGTTCACGTCAATCATATTTTCTTTTCAACCATCAAGTTGACAACTGCCGCGACCAATTGTTACGTCGGGTCGATTGCATTCTCCGTAAACACAGGCCGTTGTTCGTCACTTTTCAAATTGTAAATATCTCGTTCGGTTTGTAAGATTCCATCGAGTCTGGATGTCGAGTAAACAGGAAAAATTCGCAGGTCAAAGCATAATCTGTGTGTTGCCATAGTTTCCAATATGCCAGTCGGACGCTGACAATTGAATTTTTCGCAGCGACAGGTAGATAATCGGAGGACAGGGCGTCGAGTCGGCGAGAAAGTGGATGATTTTCAAAGGGAATTCACCCCTTGCAGAAGGGAGGCGATATCGGCCGATGGTTTGCGCGCGGCCTATAATTGCTAATTTGCAAGTATAATAAACGACCGTCGGTTTCTGTTTTCATTTATTAGCCGCGAAATGCCTCCGCTTATTAGCGCAACCATGCATTCGAAGCAATTCGCTCGTTTCTTCGCGATAAACATTCTCTTCGCCGACGAAACGTCGGCTGCGTTGCTTCCTCCTCCTCGTCCTCATCCTCCTTCTCTTCCTCCTCCTGCCTCACCATCCATCGATTCTCGAATTTTTATTTAATTATTCTTCGTCCTTCGTTCCTTCTATGGAGTCGCGTATTTAATGGAAAATCACGACCGTGTGTTGCGAAGGAATTTTTCCAGCGGAAATTTATACACGCGGATTTCGCGTCCTACCATCTTCAAACGTAAAGGATCGACTCTGTCATCGATAGACGGCGCATTTTCGCTCGATTTCGTATTTTTATCAATTGCTACAACTGAAAGGAAATAGAAGAAGAAGAGAAATAGTATGGAAATGGGCATTTGATTTATTAAATATCGCGATAAGTATTCCGCTTTGGATATCTCGCACATCTTCCAGACGTTGTACACGAATTGTGCGCGGTGTTCTACACCCTCGAATTTCTTGTAAATGTGCAAGAAATCGCGGTCTAGTCATCGATAAATCGAACGATATCGTAGATCACGAACGAGTGCTCCATTGTTTCTGTAATGAACAATCGAATTATTGGTCGATACGATATCGAGTGGGATCTTCGTATTGCGAAAATTCTCGGTAACGTTGGCTCTAAGGATCTACGCGTTTTTCTGTTCATCGGAAATCATCGAATCCGGTATTTCCCATTTATCAGGTTCGATGTAAATTACGAGATCGAAGAATTCTTCGTAAAGACGATCGACGTAAGACTCCGCTTGCCACTCGTCGTCGTCCACTTTGCAACAAACGTGCAGTGTTGTTCGTGAAATGAAACGTGCACGTGAATTCGACAAATTCGACAAATTCCGCCTCCAGGGGCGCCTTCAGAGATTCGCAGGTCTGCGAGTATCGCGTTTCCCTGTCGGAGCCTCGATCCGACGGCTGAGAATCGCACGCGCGTCTTATTCTCATCTTCGTCGTTCGCACTCGCGTCGACCATCTCCATCGTCGTCGAGTTTCCACGCTTTACGACTTCTCTGCCTATTCGAATCTCCAGCTACCGCATAATCAAAATTCGCGCTCGATTTTGTAGCGACTGGGCAACTGGCGAACGAAAGAAAAGTTTCTAAAACGAAAGATACAAAAAGACATTGTAGGTTTGCAAAACGTACCTGGTAAGAGCAACGAGTAAACGTAATACGCACGTAGCAACCGATTGTTATTTGTATGGTACAGCTATCGATAGGAAACTTATGGTGTATCAACTTGAAACTTTCTTTCATCCAGCGATGAAAGTCGAATTTCGGTCAACAGCATAGGATTTTCTGCGTCGCTGTCTTTCGCTCACGTTTCTAAAACCAATTCTACTTCTTCGCCGATCTTTCAACAGAGATTCTAACAGCATATCGGAAATCTATAACACCTGATGCGATCTCCGTGGTGATTTAAATATTATTCCATCACCGCTCCTCCCCGTAATACTTGTAATTCCGACTTACGCTGCTTCGTCAGAGAATCAATTTTCCGATCTTGGTCGGACCGATGTGACTCGAAATATTACGCTTCCGTTCGAATACGCGTACTTTCCAAATATTTGCTTTTTCCACGCGATGCGATTTTCTGTTCGCCACTAAAATAAAGTAGCCGAGAGAAAGAAGATGTGGGAAGAGACGAGCGAGCAGCGATCCAAGAGGCGCGTAATTAATTCAGGCACGTGAAAAGATCGGCCGGAAAAGGACAAAGATACGTTTCACCATGCTTCGGGGACGATTAATCCGACTGGATACATTTTTTTCCACGTTGCACGCGAATCTTTGGTGGACTTTGCTCCAGGTTCGAGGTCGCCGCTTAACGATTTTCGAGGCGGTGTCACGAAATCGGCGGCGATTTGCTCGCACGTGCAACGCGACGCCGTTCTTTTTTTTCGGACGGAACAAGATTAACAAATCTCGATAAGATTATTCTACGCGATACGTGATCGGCCGGCTCGCTTCGATGGAGGTGTTTTTTTCGCCGCGATGATGTAACGTCGTCACCTCTTGCGATAAATCGTGGAACGTCGCGTTGCCGCGATTTTCGCGCCGATGACGCGGCGATGACCACGATGGAAGTTAACCAGGTTCTATGCCGAACCTTCCGGGCAAAAATCTTATCTCTGCCTCGCCGATAAAACCAGATAAGATCCGTTGCCTTGCATCTTTTCGCGATTTGTCGAAATATCGTCGTTCTTGCACGAAATCGCTAGATTTAATAATAACAGAGTTGGACTCTGAACTGCCAACAATTTGAACTTTGACGATTCCACCGTCCGTCAAACTTCGTCTTCTCCACCGACGTCCTTCGAGCTTCGAACCTTTTTTTCGTCTCTGTATCTCTCGAGATACCTGGATTTTTTCAATTATTCTATCGATAAAAGGAGATATAGCGTACGAGAGAATGGCAGAATGAAATATTTCAAAGCTACGCGTCTTTTCGTAATATTTATCGAAATACAAC
Source organism: Bombus flavifrons (assembly GCF_040668555.2). Taxonomy (NCBI): domain Eukaryota; kingdom Metazoa; phylum Arthropoda; class Insecta; order Hymenoptera; family Apidae; genus Bombus; species Bombus flavifrons. Next base: position 4,645,321 of record NC_138457.1, on the reverse strand, counting down.
GTTCATTTCGGCTGATAAGGACAGTCGTAGGACGACGTGGTTAGATTCTGCGTTCCAACTGCTGCGTCTGTAATAGAAGATTCAGGTTGGAAAAGGCGCGACGAAAAACGCGTGAAACGCAGCAGCGTAGATTCTCTCGGGTTATTTTCGACTCGTCTAATCTTGTCTAAAGTCATTTGGTAGTTTTCTTATCGGCTGGCGAGCTTGCTTATCTCGATGGTCGAAACATTCAGGGCCACCTCACGATTTCAGGGAGTGATCAGCCGAAAATATCGGCGCCGGCGATCGCGATCGTCTTTCCGCTCGTCTCCCGCCATCTCTGCCGTTTGCTTTCGCGTGATTCGCTTCCTGCAGCGACCCTTCGTCGTCGAGTAACGCGAAAATCGCACTTGGGCCGGCGAATTCTGTCATTTTTCCATCCTCCGCTCGACCCGTTTCCACGAGTTCCGCAATTTTTCTTATCTTTTGGTAGAATCACCGCAAGACTCTGGGTATCTTTAGATTCTAGTCGGAATTTACGCAGAAGTTTTAGGTATTAAGGATCATCCGAGACACTTGGCCGTACAGTTCTTCGATTGTCCAAACGCGAAGTAAGACGAATAGCCACGAGAAAAGTAGTAAAGTAGCGTTTTTCGCCTGCACATGCGACCGCCTGCCGTGGACGTGCAATAACTCGAACAGCAAAGTCGGCGAATTCGACAGAATCGTAATCGCTTGGAAATGGAATCGAAGGAAACGCGTACGCGTATTTGGCTGCAGTTTCGCTCGTCAACAATATCGCAGACGACGATAGCTCGGAGGTTACGAACTGGAAGGTTGTGCACTTTTGCCTAAATGGTGGAAAAATTGGCGATAATTATGAGCGTAATTATTGAATTATAATTAGCGTGGAAAGTAGCGAGAGGCGCGAAGAATTATTGGAACCGCGTAGAGGCCGATTTCGTGCTGTTAATCTTATCGCCAGGCTTTTCGTGTGTATCTTATCGGATCTCGTTCTCGAGTATTTTGTTTGGCCTGGACATATAATTTTGAAAACGCCTCGTCCCTCCGTCATCGACTACTTGTACGTACGTAATATATTTTTCTAGCAATTGTACCGGTCATTACAAACATCTATTTCCACAAATTTCTTCCCATTTTTATCTAATCCGCCGTGTTTTCGAGGGACTGCGAAGAAGAGGCCGATCCTCTGTGACGATCTTGCCGAGAAGGAGCAAAGTTCTTGCAACCGGCGTATTATCATCTTCACGCGTAATGTGTACAGTTACGTATCGTTGTCAACAGCTGACTGGTCGCAATCGAATTATACAGCAAACGGTTCCATAGCTGTAAATAAATAGACGAAAAAAGACATTGTCCATTGCGGTGATTTTCCCAGCGTACAACGCTCTATCGATATCGGACGATCGGTCCTTTTGGTTACGTCATCCACGACCTTGATCATCGGCTGTGTACCCGGGCCGATTGATAAATCATTTGGAGGCACTCGATGGTCGAGTGGGCCGAGCACACATCAGTGTCGCCTGACTGAAGCGCGCAGATCGGGAGCTAATTAACCGAGATCTGTCGGAGCGATCGGCTATCGTGATCGCGGACGGGTGAGTCTGGCCGCGAATTTCTTGGTTTGTTCGCGCGTTTATCTGCGAAGATCTGGCCGAGAGATCGACCCGCCATCCCTGCCGCCGCTAGCCGGAAGGAAGAGCCGTGGAAATTGGCCGGTCGAACGACGCCAGCGCGACCAACATTCGATTACCATGTTGCGCATCTTAGATCGGTTGTTCCCGCTTCTAGTGCTTTTTCCCTCCGATTATCTCGCTCCTTTTCGCGAAATTCGCCGAGGAGCGTGTGCATCCTGGCGCGTATTTGCAGAAGAAAACAGCGACGTTCGTGTGTCTTCGATCATCCGCGTCTAATCGCCTAACCAGATGAACCGACTGTTCGCAACCGGATCGCGCGGTTTTCGGCGGCCACGTCTCCAGTTTCGGTGATGTTCGTGTTGCGTAACTCGCGAATGACATGTTTTTATTTTAGTAGCAGCCGGAGCGGAGTTACGCGTGCGCGCGTAATTTTCGACAAAACTACGTACGGTAACTTTGACCTTGCGCAATTTCAACGTTCCGCGACAATGCCTCGCTTGGTTTCGCGATACACGCGGTTTCGTAGTTTCGTAAAATCGCTTGCGGACGAGTAAGAAAACCGATGTACGTTGCCACGAACGAAGTGAGCGACTAACTTACGGACCGCGCTGTGTACGTACCGTTCCACTCCGTCCACTAACCGCACACGCATTTTCTTCTTTGTCGTTGCAGAAGGCGGGGTCAGAGACAGATTTTCCTCGCGATCGTGAACGAAGCGCCAGGATTACCTATGACCTGGCCGAGCGTCTTCAGTAGGACCACGCTTCCGGCAGAGAGGCGTTTTTGGCAGCGTTCCTAATCCCCTTTCCATTTCCCTTCCCCCTCGCGTCCCCCTACTCCCGTGCATCCTTCCTGGTTCTCCCCCTGCTGGAGCAACCCCCTCTGAACGATCCGATCGTCGACCTTTCACCCTTCCGTTAGACGCAAGAGCAGCATTCTCGACAGGATGGACATGAGCAGCGAGTCGAGCGCGGCTAGGTGGTACGAGCCCCCTAGGTCCACGCTGGAACCGCCCTCGGGGGGCGCAGGAGTCGCCGGAGTCGTCGGCAATCCCACCGATTACAGGGGTTACTACCCCCACGCAGGACCAACCGCCCATCACCCCGCAGCCGCCGCACATTACGCTCACAGTAAGTGTAATCATTTTGTTGTTTTTCTCAGCAGCGCTTCGAGTACGCTTCGTTACCGGACTGCGAATTTTCATGCGATTTCACATTTTCCACGGTGTAACGAAGCGTCCTTACCGAAGCGAGTATTTACAGAGAACAACGTACTATCAGATTGTCGGAGAAGTGTCTTTCCTTCGCAAACGTGTCTTTTACAACGCGAAGCCAAGTGTGTGAAATGTCGCGCTGTTTATCCCAAGAGAATGAAATCGATCGTACGTAATTCGAGAAAATAATATCAAAGAAAAAACATCGTGCGTCTGTTATTTGATCGTAAAACGAAAGACAGTTTCCGGACAACCTAATAGTTCAGACGTCCATGTATTTTCGATATTTCGTTGGTTCGGGTCGCGTGCGCTCCAGTTTCACCTAGACGCGTGAAAATCCGCGCGGTGTAGTCGTCGTAATAATTTCCATTTCCGGTGTTTCGGGCGTGTTTTTTTTTTTTTTTGAGATTAGAGCGACGGAGTTACAGTCAGTTGTCGATCAGTTATCAACCAGTTATCAACGAATTATCAGCGATCTAATTAACGATCCTATTTTACGACTTGTACACTATACGAGCGTCTCAGCCAATATAGCGAGTATACTAATTTATTTTAAATATATTGGACGGTTCAACAAGAAGCAATAATATTTAATAAATCTCACGATCAAACGTCCTCTATATAAGTGCTGTACATTGGAAGGTGTGGTTGGAATTATTCCGTTTCTTTCGGCAAGATCGTGCAGGGTGCTGGCCGAATTTACAGATAAGATATCGTTACGTTTGCTTAGGCAAATACACCCGCGGCACGTAACCTGTATCTTATCGTCGTCTTCGCCGAATTCTTCTCGCTTTTCGGTGAAAAGAGACACTCGATTTCCAGTTGATCGATCGATAGATAAAGCCAAAGGAAGCTTCTTTATCGCGGCCGATCCTACTCGAATCTGGATTTTTTTTTTTTGCGAGTTAACCCTCGGTGTAATCAACGAAAATGTTCGAACGTCCTATTCGCGAAACACCGCGTGTACAGCGATAATTTTACTCTCAATTTTCCCTTACCGTAACGAGTACCGTCTCCGCGTATCCGCTCGAGTGAAAAGTCATTGGAAATTGCGATATAATTTCACGATGAAGTCGCATACGTGCGTGACACGCATTGCTACGCGTTCACCTTGCCTCTTCCGTCGCTGCTTGGTAATTGTAATTTATTCTATCGATAATTGCTATATTATATATATATGTGTGTGTGTAATAATTATTACGTTAATAATTATAATTCGTAGTTTGGATGCTAATAAACAAGCAGACCCGGAACGCGACACTTTGTATAATCTCGTAAAACTTCCCTTCGTAACTGCAACCATAATTTACTCCGTATGGGATAAGTGTATGGGGTAGCCGGTTAACCGCCTGGGTATAAATAAGTTTGTCATGCTTCGTTGTTCAAAATATTTCGCGTAAATTCTTCTCGCGTGAAATCGACATAAAACTGTCTAAAGAAACGAGAAGGAAACGTTTGGCAATATTTTGTCATAGAACGTTAACGATTGTCCAAGGGAATATAAAAATTGGTTATCCACACACAGGGGTTAAAGATTAAAAATTGGCGGAGGGAAGGGGTTGCCGCTGACGTGCGGCGGTGTTTCCACCCCCAACAGTCGTAAAGCTGGCCGACATACTCGCACGGGGTAGAGTACGCGGGTCGCGTCGGCTGGTTTTTTCGCGTGTCTCTCGTGACTCGGTTCAACGATCGGCTAATGGCGTCTTGGTCTAGCTCGTTAATTACCACGCGGATATTTAATTATGTCGTCGTGTCCAGGCTGGCCTCCGGGGCACTAAAAAATTCCTGGAAATTTTGCAAAACATCAGCCTGGCTGCACGAAACTCTCTCCTCTTGCCGTTAAATTCTTTCGGCGGCGTTCTTTTTTCGCGGTTAACGATTCCCATGGTCGACGGTTTCTTTCGAAACTGCTGGCCATCGTTTCACGCGAAGACGGACGATCGCGTACTCGCCGGAAGTGGATGGAACGCCGGCCTCGAATTAGAGGCGAGTACGGCGATTGAAAACTAACATGCTGCTTCTTAACCTCGAGGCCGGCATCTCGGTGCGCAATCGAGCCTCGATTATCCACTTTCGAGCACGCGACCGCGTACGCCGAAACGGCGGCTCTCTTTCTCTCTGTCTGCTGCTCGGCGGTTCTCTCGAACCCTCCACACCTTTGGCAAATGACTTTTCGTTTCCAGTCGACTATTTCACCGCGGTCGTCAGAACCAGCTCTACACGGTTAACTCAACCCCGCCGCGCTCCTCGAAATTTTATGTCGCGGTTCTACCACCGGCGAAAACACCTTTAAAACACGTTGACTGCCACGGCACCCGTATTCGGGTGACAACAAAGTTTCCGGTAGGACCGCGTCAGCCGTATTCGGGTGGCGTTTATTCGACTACTTGCGAAGGATCGTCGTAGGTTTTTGAAAAGATATTCCAAAGGAAATAATAAAACTATTGAATTGTTATAAAAATAATGTGGCGGCACTCGACAACAAGTACCACCGGAGGACAGCAACTAATATTGGACGACGGTAGCGAAGTGGTTAGCGCCTTAGGTTACGAACGTGTTCGGGTCCCAGGTTCAAATCCCGAATTTTCCGAATATTCCTAGTCTGAATTTTCTTCCACGAAAAAATGAAAAGAAAAAAGTAGCAATACCCCAGTAGTGACATCTACACCAGAGTAGCTCTACAACTATCACGATCTGAGTTAATATAAAAATTGGTTTATTGAAAAAATTATTTACTCGCATATACTGAAATATCGATGGGAGTAGCTCTAGCACAGCAGCAACGCGTGGCCTCTGACGGAGATTTCAGCGAAAACACGCGTGGCAGTCAAACGTGTTAACGTGTTCAAATCGAAAGAAGAATTCACACGCGTATCGATAACGATTCTCTGGTATTTCGCTGAAGCTGTGACACACAGGTAGTTCTTCATATCGAAGGAATAGAATAATCTGAGCGAAAGAACGCCGGGTTAACCAAGCCTAGCGAAGTTTCTCAACGGGCCTCCATTTTCTCATCGTTGGTTGTCTGTTTGCGCGTCGCTTTTCGCCCGTGTGTGTAACGACGAGGCCGAGAAAAAGCGATAGCGCGTACGGTCTAGGTAACGCCGATAGTTCTCGGTTCTCCGTCGCTGGCCAAGCATGAAAAAGCAGAGAAGAGAGAGAAGAAAAGAAGCTGAGAGAAAAAGAGCGCAAAAGGGAGAGAGAGAGAGAGAGACAGAAAGATATGGCGGTGGGACAGAGGAGGGAAAGGAGCCAAAAAGTGCACGAAGAGGCACGAAACTCGATACAGCCGGTCGGATCTCGAGGCCCTGGAACGCGATATCCCTGATTCTTGCCGACGTGCATGGATCATACTCGGTCCTCTGTTAACTCGTGCTGCGCTAAAAAACCAGCGCCCTAATCGGAATCAAATCTCTATCTGTCGTTGGAGCCGCGGCTGCTCGCCATCCCTGCGACTTCTTTACGACTTCTCTCCGCTCTTCTTTCCCTCTTTCTTACGCTGGCTGCGTCGGTGCTTGACCCCCTGACACCGCCGGCCATGGTCCTCAGGAATTCCTGCTTGGCCGTGTGAGAACGTGTTTCCAGAGCAAGCAGTCGTCGTTTCTCCGTCTTACCAACCTCTGATTATCGCCTCCGATTGAAACGTCACTACCTGTATCCTCCCCGTCATCCATCAGTGTACCAGTCGCTGTTTTGACAGCCGAAGCCTCGCCAACCTCGCGAGCAACAGACTCGAGCACGCGTATCGTCCCACACGGATTCTTCCACTCGATCGAATCGAATCCTGTTTCACGAAACGACTGCCACGCCAGGAATTTCTTACAGGGGGGGGGGGATGGTCGTTGAGAATTTTTGACGAAAGTTTGACGGGTTTTCTAGCGAAAATTCTGTTGGTGCACGATTAACGGTAGATCGTGGATTTCTTTATGTTCGTGGGAAATTTTTATATTTCAATTATGTGTGCATTTTGTTACTCGAAAGTGAGTTTAACTTGTTTAACGTTAACATAACGCTAGAGCTACCAACGATTGAAACGTGTAAGGGCCGCATAGCGAGAAAATTAGCGTGGAAGATAGGCAGGAAAATAGGCGAATAATCGAAGACAGAAGGGAAACGTTCGTCCATTTATTTTACAAAGAATCGTTCAAAGTTTCAAATATGCGTCGTCGTTGCAAGCCTACGAAACTCCCATGGAAAATCACGAATTGACCGCTTTGACCAGCCTCTGGCGTATACCTGCTTGCACTAAATGACGTAAAAGGACGAGGTAATATAATATTTCTGCTTTCTGTAACAGTTGCTAGGTAGAACAACTCCGTATCAGTGGCACCACTTGTTCCATCGCTATCCTAAAAAATACTCGTCGGCGTGAAAAATGCGCAGTCCAGTCGTTGGAAACGTACGATCGCTTGCAGTCTCGGGTCGTCCGAATCTGCCAGCCTGCAGACTCGTTAGAGAAACGGTTCCCGGAGGATGTTTCTGTCCGCGAGTGATCGATCGAGGAAAGTGCCACGCGGATCGGGGGCGTGCAGGGCGATGGGTAAAAAATAAACAAGACAGGCGGACGCTCGCGCTCCCCGGGATGCATAATACACACAGTGGTTGCGGCAGACAGGAAGGAAGCGCAGCCAACCGCGAAGCCCACGGGCTCTCAGAGAGGTGCATACGTAATTGCAGGCCACGCGGGAGGCGCTGCTTTTGTAGGTTACCCTCTCCTCTCTTTCTTTCTCTCTCTCTCTCTCTCTCTCTCTCTCCTCTGTCTTTTTCCCTCTTTCTAACTCCTTCCCTGTCCTCCTCTCTCTGTCTCTCTCTCTCTCTCTATTCCTCCATCTCTTCCTATCTCCGTTCTCGACCTGCCGATCCTCCTGCTGCGCTCTTCTCGTGCGTGTTTATCTCGGTCGTTTTATCTGGCTGGCGTTGCACCGCGCGTTTTTCCGTCTATCCGCTCCGTCTCTCGCATTTTTCCTTCTCGCTTTCCTTCGTCTACCTGCGGCCGCTTAATTGCTCTATTTACCCCCTGCTCGCTTCGGTCTCCTGACTGCGTACGACCCCGTCGAAAGTTTCGCCGTGCAACAACGAGCGCGGAGTCTCGTTTCGTGCGAGCAAACTGCGGAGGCCCGCCGCGACGAGCCAGCCGGAGGATCCGCCGGTCGAACACGGCGCACAGGTCGTGCAAAACTCGCGACCGCCGCCATCTTGCGCAAATGCACACGCCAACCGAAGGCGGAGCCTCTCCCGGGGCTCTCTCTTTCTCTCTTTCCCGGTTGCGTCTGTCTTGCTGGCCTCTCTCTCCCCCGGAGAGACCAGAGTCTCGCGAGGCAGATGCAACTCGCGATGCAGCTTCGCCGCGATCAATCTTCCTCCTCGTTCTTGCTTCTCTCTCTCTCTCTTTCTCTTTCTCTCTCTCTCGCTCGCCTCTGGCTAAGAGGGTTCCTCCGGACTCTCGAGTCGAGTGCAGCGAGTCGGTAGCCCCCTCTCGGTGTCACGATTCGACGGCGCGCAGGCTACGCTCGCCCTCCGCCTGGCGCATTTTTTACTTTTATCCAGAGGTCAGCCAGTTTCCTGGACCCGCGATCCGTTTTCTTTCGAGCTGTCGCGAGCGTTGCCGGCTTCCCGCCGTGGATTTTCGATTTCGGACTGCGCCTCGTTTACCCGTCGGTGACGGCGACCAGAAAATAATAGACGAAAAATCGATCTGGTGGTTTCTTCTTGCGAATAATTGGCAAGCGCTTAAGAGAGCTCGCGGCGAGGAAAAAAGAATCGATAAAGCCGGGGCAAGCGTATGGGGTGAAATTGCATGTTATTACGAGAAAGCCGCTGGTGGCGGTCGACGACCAAATGAGACGTTATTTTCTCCTGGAATTTCGTACACGCCGTGAATCTTATTACGACCGAGACGCGGTCTCTCCGCCCCTCGCTGCTTCCACCCCTCCATCTGGCCTTTTTCTTTTTCCCTTTGTTTGCCATCGTAATTCGGCGATTTACGACGTGCCGTGCCGAAGTATTTTCGCGAAAATAACTATCCTTAATCTTTACGTGTCTTTAATGATGGCAGATAAGTCGCGTTTCGTCGGTAGCGTTCGATGAACTCGAAAACTCTGCCTCCAGCTGTCGCCAACGAAAATCGGGAGAAAAATCGCGAGACGTTTACGTCGGTTAAACGAGCGGTCGGTCGATTCGTGGAATCGCGGACTGTTAAGGGCGATAGATGGCTTAATCGCGGAACGGTGCACGACGATTGCTCGATGACTTACTCGAGCAAAGAAGAGGCGACGTAACGAGGGAATAATTAGCCGGGACTGTGGAAACGCGAAGGCGACGGGGCCTTTCCTTGAAATAGCGACGAGAGCCGCGCATAATTCACGCGATTTCCTTTCTCGACGCGATTTTCTCCTGGCTGGCTCGCAGTGAATGAAATGGCCGCGCTCCTTATCCGCCGCGATCTCTCGCCTCAATGGAAAACAAGCGTCCGCGAAATGGCCGCCAGAAATCAATTTCCATGCATTGGCAGGTGTTGAATCAGCGTGGTTAAAAATTCGTGCATCGACAGGCTTCCTTGCTTTCTCGTTACGTCTTTTTATACGTTTGTATACGTCGATAGGGAAAGGCTCGTCCTTTGAAAGCGACGGCCCGACGCTTTGAATCCTTTCCAGCCTTTCACACTCGTCGCTCGTTCACCACGCCTTTGCACAAAAGCCACGCGGCCACAGCCAACGGTTACCTCGGGGCGGCTAATTATTTGGAGTGCAGCCGCTTTGATGTCGAATGCCGACCCAAACGGAGATACGACGCGTGTCGCGCCGCTTTCCATTCACCGGATAAATCGCGCAGAGAAGATCTCGCGCCTCTGGAAACTCCACCGATGAATGAGAGAATCCTCTGCTTTTTCCATCTCGCAGTCGCGCACGAGTATCCCGACACTTGGTGAAAATCCAATTAAAAGATCGATATCTTTATCGCATTTTCGAAGCTTATGGAAATTGTATACGTAACGTCGGATATCCGACGACTTGCGAGACCGTACCGCGTTCGAACTTGAAACGTCTCATCACGCGCTAACTTGTCTTCTTCTCTTCGATGGCAAGCTCGTATTGCTTCTGACCTACGCCACCGTGCGCGAGTATTTGGACACCCGGTGCAGCAATCCGATCGAAAGACCTGATACTTTTATTACATTGTCCACGTTAGGAAAATCGTCGTGTATGTAACGTCGGACACGCTGGCTCGCGAGATCGCGCCGTGTTGGACATTGAGACGTCTCATCGCGCTGATTTATCTTGTCTTCGGAGAATAAATTCAATAAACTCAACGTACCGTGTTGCTTCTGACACATAGAATCGTGCGCAAGTATTGGAACACTTGGTACAATTTAATCGGCAGATTGGTATTTGGCGAAGTGGGTTTCGCTTTAGGGAAAACTGCACGTCTTTTCTAAAGTTTAGTTTTCTTAGCCCGAGAACCCATTGAGTATGTTTTAGCGCTAAATCAATTTGAAGTGTTTCTTAGTTTTCTAGGAACGTGCGTTGCACGGATGATGCAACTGGGTACGGACAGGTCAGTTTTCCGTAATTGTATAGATACCCATAGAACCCCATAGCTTCGAAGCTCTCTCGTAAAGCAACGCTCTACAAGCAACATTCTCCTTGTAATTAGACTTGCTTAAATATCTTTCTTTATTATTTAATTCGAACTTACCAATTTGTCTAGTTGGACATTTGGTAAATTTTTCCAGTTTAATTAATATAGTTAATAGGACACCATCTCCGAGTGCTTAACACTAGAACTACCATACCAGTCAAATTCACTGGTTTTACAATTTTATTTTCAAATTCCTACTTCATGTTATATTTTCCTTCCGCAATGATGTAATGACTTTCGCAACGATCACTAAAAGAATAATATAATGAATTTTATTTTGTTTTCTATGTATTAAAACTGAAAATAATTTTGTATTAAGGCTATGTTTACCAATAGCAGTGAAAATGTCTGGTACTTGTCGAAGTGTAAAAGGGTGCTGCGATCTGTTTATCGAACCTCGATTAACCAGTTTCCTCGTTTTCTACAACTTGCCACGCGTTTTTCAAATTTTTACCGCGTGTCATTCGATATGACGATACCAGGAAAATTCCGGATCGATCGCTGGATCGCTAGATGCTAACGCTAGAAATACCACAGCAGTGAAAACGACTGGTTCTACGATTTTATAAATGTTTCTTTTTTTTTAATTTATTTTTTTACATTTGTCCAATTTGGACATTTGGTAGAATTTTTTAACTGAAATTTTATAAATGTGTCAACTCTTGTTTAGGGATCATGGTCCTAGTCTTTAACCTAGATGGTTAAAGACTAGTCATTTTCACTAGTTTTGGTAGAAATAGCTTCGTGCTCATCCATGCATTTCCTCTCTCTCTCTCTCTCTCTATTACGAGATAAAAGCGTAACAGTATTTTTATCAGGTACGTTTGCAACGCTTCGTTAGAAGAATCTTTCTCTGCTGCTAATTCCTTGCTTCTTGCTGTAACTACGATATTACCTGCTCCGCTAAATTGCAAGTAAAACGTGGAGTACAACCGTATTTATCTTTGATAAATAGCTGACACTTGATCGAATCTGTAAGAATTTGCGGAACGTGGTTGAGAACACATAAGTATTCCACTTATTCCAAGATCTTAGCATTCAACAAATACGTTTATATTCGCTGAATTTAGATATTTCCGTGGAATCAATGTTATTCACTTTCGATTATTACACGATTATAACACGAGCTATTTATTTGTATCAATGCTACTAACCGTATCTATTGGATTGGCAACTAAGTGATTGCGGGTTTTGTCATTACCACCTAATGTTAGTTACCAACCCACTAGATGTGATCTACGTACGTGACGTGTATGAGATGAGATCGGAGACGAGAATCACTGCTCTATAAAAGTATCTGTTTAAAAGTACAGAAAACTCTTATGCACATATCGCACGCGTTATATAACGCGTTTTGCAATTTCATCAACACTGCAACGACTCACACGACTGTCGTGATTCATCGAACTTGAAATCGACGTTGGTTAAAAAAGTATATAGAAATTGCAAGCTGTTCATCGCAGACGTGAATTTACTACAAAATTCTCAAATATCGCGAATAATCATCTTGTAAAATAAGTGTCGAATGTTATCCTACTAAATAAGTTTGAAGATTTATCAACACGACGATTAGCCGAACAGAAATTCAATTCAATTATACTTATCGATAATTTCCACGCGACCAAGTACACTTACGCTCGTCAATGTGCACGTTATGTACGCGGAAACGTCGGAATTAGGAGCGAAAGTCTGGAAAAGAGGTAGGCGTGATCGTTCTAATTAATCTCGGTTCGAATTAGTATGCGCATAGTGCACAATATCGCATCTATAGGTGCGCATCTATGCCACGTAGGAAACGAGCTGTGGAAAAAGGCGCTCGAGGGCCAGCAACAATCGCACGCAAATTCGTCCGCTGGAATCGAAAGGAACACGGCGGCGAGCTACGCCGATCCGGTTGCTAGATATTCAGCCGACGAGTCAATTATCATATTAACAGCCGGAATGTCGTATCGCGACCGGTGTGACTTATTGCATCGAATATTTTCAACGCGCGTGGGCGTAGTCTGGCGAGGAGTCGTCGCGATCGAGTAAGCGATTAATGGATCCGATCTAGATTGCGCGTAGATCTCGCCGCTTTATCGTTGGCCGATCGTGTAGCAGTAGCTGCGGCTCTAGCGGAGAACGTACGTCGCGTCGTTCGAGGACGTCGAATTCCTTCCGCGAAAACAGGTTTCCACCGAGAGACGAACGAACCACGTTCTTTTCTTCTTTTCCATTATTCTTGTCGTTTCGTGCTTTTGAAAAGAGTTTTGAAAAGATCCACTGCCATCACGGATCCACCGACGCACCCACGTTTTCTCGCCGGTATATCCTGTCGCCCATCAGCTCCGATAAATAGATGTTCCGATACGAACTCTTATCCCGGTGTCTAAGGTGCGGATTTGCCAGCTTAGCTTAACCCGCGATTCCTCTAGCAGCCAGCAACGAACTATATCGGTTTGAGTCGCGAGCAGTGCGATCGCGCTCTTTACACTTTGCGTGGAAAAGTGTCAGTACATTTGGACGCTAACGACTGACGGTATTTTGTATTTCATTGTTATCTTCTCAGTAATTTTTATCGAACAAAACTTGGAATATTCATAAGATAATAGCACGCATATTTAATGATATAGATGTATTTGACAAAAGTAAGAAATATGACGAATGATATTGTCTTATTAATCGATTAACGTTATCGCGTTGTTCAGGATTTCTCCAGCCTGTTTCTTCAAAGACCCCTGGGACCCAAACGGATATTCTGCCTGACGCTGGAATTTTTCCTGGGTTTTCAGTCTTTTTCGCGACTGCCTCTGGCTCGTTGCGTTTCATACTCTTGTCCAATTGGTGATGGCTTAGGTGTATCTTAAATCGTGTAAATTAGCGTTGCACGCCATTGTATTTCACCATGAACTTGTCTCTCTATTTTACGTTCTATCGTTTTCGTGTCGCCGATATTATCCGATCTTGCAGCTTCCCGCACTTTCTTCGGTTTCGGTGTCTCTACGTAGTTTCCAGTATCTCAGGTTTCGCTTGTTCACTTTCCACGCGCTTTCCTTGCTTTTCCCGACGCTCTTCTGCGACAGTCGAGTAACAGCCACATGGGAGGTTCTTCGTTGCAGTTGGGCGAAAAAATTCGTTAGCATAACGCGAATAACGCGTGCAAGTTGGGGATCGGGAAAAAGGAAAAAAAAGGCACGCTGCGAGGTGGAAAAGCGGCGCCATATTAGAAGCGACCTGTTTCCAAACGACCGCCTTGGGAATCGACGCCTAAGCAGCTCCTCGAGACTGCCTTAACGAGGCCTCTTCGCCTTTTTCTCCTTTTCCCGGCGTCGCGACGTTTGCCAATCTCGTTGCCGGTGAAATTCACGCGTCGATCGCTCGCCCTACAGAAAAACTTACTCTCGGTCGTGGGTGGAGGAGAAGCGAGTGTGAACCTGAATGAGAATGTCTCGGGGATAACGAGAGACGCGGCAGCTTGCGAGATGGCGGCGGCAAAAAGCGGAGAGGACCGGCGCGCAAACGAACGAAAAAGAGCGAACGTCTCGCGGAGAAAGGAGAGGTAGCGGCATGATAAATATCCCTTAGCGCGAAAGTTTTTACCGAAGGAAGTGCGAACTGGCTTCTGCCCCTCGTTCCATCCGCCACGTTGCAAAAATTAACCCGTGAAAATGACGGATTTCCGATTTCCTGTTCTTCCAGCTGCTGCAGACGTCGACGTATTTCTGCAACAAGATTTTCATCGATTTTTGTTTAGACGGCCGCGTAGGTCCGTTTAATTCGATTAATATCGTCCGAATTATAATGATTTACGCGTAGAATGTTTAGGTTACACGTATCCGGACACCCATTTGCTGATCTCGCCAGTTTAGTTTCTTTCGTGAATTTATCGCGTCGTTTTATGATCTCGTTGTTACTCTTGTACGACTTTTGTAGTTGATGTTTATTAACAAATAACGTTGATGAAGCTATATCTAGAGATACGTGGTTACGTAGAGTAAAATTAGCCGAACGTCTGCGTCGTTCTGCTTTCGTGTTTATCGATCTTAGATGGTTTATACCTGCTCAAAGGTACAGAAATGCGTAGAAAGGTACAGAATCAAACTTTGCGACAAGCGAACGTATCAAATGGATTGCACGATGAAAAAAGACAGATAAAATCATCTGAGAGCTTCTTTTATCGTTTGCATACCTTCGTGTCTCTCCTATAAGCACCTCTTCGCTTACCTGCCTTTATGATAATTAACCCTTTGCACTCCTATGTCGAGTGACTCGATATCAGTTTTTATCTGAGGAGTTCCTTTGTCGAGTCCCACTCGACGATAGATGTCCTAGAAAAGTAGGATGGCATCCTGGAAATTGTTTTAGGATATATCGTACACTTAAAAATTAGAAAATACAACAATTGAATAAAACTGGTATTTAAGTGAATATGCCTCTTCCTTTATTTATTTAAATTGCCTTATTTTTTAGTTTAAGTAAATTTAAAATAAAACACTTAAAAGCTGCTGGTAACGTAATTGAAATAAAATCCGCAGTGCAAAGGGTTAATTATTGCATCGTGGAAATTGTTTCAAGATATATGATACACTTAAAAATTCAAAATACAACAATTGAATAAAACTGGTATTTAAGTGAATTTCTTTCTTACTTTATTTATTTAAAATTGTCTTATTTTTAGTTGAAGTAAATTTCAAATAAACACTTAAAAGCTGCTGGTAACATAATTGAAATAAAATTCAGAGTGCAAAGGGTTAATTACATGTATGTGCGAAAGAAAAGCAGGATTGCATCCTGGAAATTGTTTCAGGATATATGATACACTTAAAAATTCAAAATACAACAATTGAATAAAACTGGTATTTGAGTGAATATGCTTCTTCCTTTATTTGTTTAAATTGTCTTATTTTTTAGTTGAAGTGAATTTCAAATAAACACTCAAAAGCTGCTGGTAACGAAATTGAAATAAAATTCAGCGTACAAAGGGTTAATATCAATATCTCTCGATTTCACCGAAAAATAACTCGGAAATGGCGGGGCGACATGGAAAATCGATAAAACAAACTACCAAATACAAAGATCCAGACGCTTACGGACAATAACGAAGAGCGTGGCGCGAGGTATTTTGCAAAAATTGGCGATCGCCAGCTTTCACCGAGATCTTGTTCTCTTGTTTACTTTCCATCTAATGCACGAGATCCAATTACAGGCGGGGCATCGCTGCATTCGATTAATTGCATGACGCTGCAGCTGCTCGTCCCGTGCTCTCCCTCTTCATATTACGTTTCATGCTCCTAAATTTAGACGACTTTCCATAGCAGAAGCACGTGCATCTTCAACTCGTCGTTCGGCCCGACTAAAACGTTCATCTCGATACGATCTCTCTCGATTCTCGGTGATTTCGGGCCACTTCCCTTCTCTTAGACGACAAAATTTCCGACGACCAAGTCGCTGCTGTGAGAACCGTAAGGCCACAGGTAGAGTCGTAAGTTTAGCGAGGAATACGGAGCGTGACGTCGACTCGAAGCTCGAATTAACGGTCGTAATTCAGCTGCGCTAAGGGGTGCAACGGGGTGGAGTTTGGCAAAACATTCGCTCGTTATCAGCGTATGCCGCCGAGGTGGCGGAGCAACGCCGGCAAGAACCATTCAATATATCGATCGTGCTCGTGCAACTTGCACCCGACGTAAGCAGGCTTGCGCCCGAGTCACGAATTTGCACGAAACGATTCCTTTTCGCGGAACCCGGTGGAGGCAATGGTTGGAGGAAACGCGAATTCTGGATAGGCAACGTTGCAACGTTGAAATCGTTAATGAACGTCTAATTATACCTAGCCAGAGGCGGAGTCAATCCTCTCTCTCTCTCTCTCTCTCTCTCTCTTTCTGGTACAAGGATGCACGGAATATAAGGGTGAATGCACGATGGCGTACGTTAGAGGGATGAAAAAAGGGGGAGAAGCGATGATAGCGCGCGTGTCAATGGAGAGCGGGCTTTGCGCGCGTAATTAAGATGTCCTCGGCAATTAGCTGCCTTTACGATCGACGTAAAAGCCGATCATTCCGCGCACGCACGAATCAGGTTCTTCTCTCGGGCGCAGGGAACGATCGCGTTGTTACGGGACCTGTGGAGCACGTCGCGTCGCGACCATCTCTGTCTTCAGGCGTGGAATTGACGCGTTTGATAGTAGATCGACCACGTGCAACGATAAGCTCGCGGCCGAAGCTGGAACGCGAATACGATCGAGCTTTGCTCTCAACGAGATATCGTGCAAGGTATTGTCGATTCTTTTCTTTTTTCGTCGAGATATCTGCGGTGCTTCGTACGAGGCACAGCTTAGATCTACGTAGATAGGGTGCCTGTACGTAGAAGATTGAGAAGGAAAAGAGCGAAGAGTCGTCTAACCAATCCTTTTCTGTGCGTTCTTTCAGCAAGGATGTCGAGCAGCGGCGTGACGAGCGGACCGGTGAGCCAGGTCTGTCGGCCGCACTTCCACAGTTCCGTGCTGCATCCGTGGCTATCGGGCAGCGGGGCGGACACCTCGAAGACGCCCTGGGGATTCCCGACGACGACAGGCTCGAGCGGCGGCGGCGCGGTCAGCGACGATAAACCGCAGAGCCCCCTGGGCTCGTCCCTGCCGCCGACCACCGGCAGCCTGTCGAGTCACGGCGGTGCCGGGGCTGGCCACCATCTGTTTTCCTTCCCGCCGACGCCGCCGAAGGACGCCACCCCCGACAGCATCACCGCCAGCACCACCTCCAGCACTACCAACAATAACAACAACAACACCAGTAGCGCAAACAACAACAACAACACGAGCAATCCTCTGTCAGGGTTAGGTGGCGGAGCGAGCAGCGAGTATCAGGCGGCGGTGGCCCACGCGGCGGCGATGGGCGTGTTCATGCACCATCAGGACGCGCTGGGTGCAGGGGGCGCGAGCTCCTGCGACGTAAAACCGAGCGTGATGCTAGGCCACCATCACGGAGCACCATCGCCGCCGCATCAGCAACACAACGGGACGACGAACACAGGAAACGCTGGGAACGGGACGAACGGCGGAGCGACCGGTCAGGTGAAGCAACGAGAAGGTAATAACCAGTCGGGCAGCGTGTCCGGCAGCCAACAGGCGAGCACCACGCAACAGCAACAGCAGCAGCAGCAACAGCAACAACAGCAACAAGAGGCTGCGTATCAGGGGAACAACGTGGCGGCGGGCGGTGGTGGCGGTGGTGGCGGTGGTGCGAGTTCACCGTCGTGTAGGGACAGTTACGCGGCCGCTGCCGCCGCCGCCGCCGCAGCCGCGGCCGCGGCTGCCTCCAACACCCACCATGCCACCTCCGGATCCCAGTACGACCCGGCAACCAGCGCGTATAACATGTACCAGCACCTGCAGTATCCTAGTACCACCCACCACCATCACCATCACCATCATCACGGCGCCTCCTCGTCGTCTTCTTCGTCTTCGTCCCACAACCCGCACAACGGGACCGCGGTTTCCGGTATTTTCGGGCATCACGCCGCCGCAGCCGGGGCCGGCAACGCGACCGGCGTGGCCGGCGTTAACGTCGACTCGAAGTTGTTGGTCGGTCACGCGCACGCCAACACGCCGAGCTCGCCTTCCGCGCAGCAGCAGCAGCAGCAAAAGCCCAGGAACAAGTCGAGGACGTCCGCCGGTAAGCGGCACGCCTACCACCTTTCCCTCTTACTTTCTCTTTTTTTTCGTTTTTCTTTTTTTATCTTTTGGGTTCTCCTTGATTTTCCGAATTCCTTGGATTTCAAAATGCAACGGCCTAGTCTCCGCAACTTTCTAGCCAGTTTTTCGAAGATCCAAGCCGCGCTTGCAGACTACGATAGAGAACTACGAACACGACATAATCAGACGTCGGTCCGATGGATTATTTCTGATAGGCCATCGCAATTGCACCGCGTATTTTTGCCCGTTTAACCAGGTTTACGATTCACCGACGCGTTATTCCACGCAGTTTAATCGCGAAAGTACACTGTCGGCGACAGTACGACCGACCGTTTAGGATCATCGATGTTCGGCATAAATTACTTGCTCTCAATGGATTTTGCTTGCTGGTAATACCATTGTCAATCTGTTGCATTCGTATGAGCCGCGTCTTGTAACGTAAAATGCTAAGCGAGGTAAAATTTCTTGGAATTGTTCGACGCTGGCCACAAAAAGTACCGGCACAGCATTGTATCGTAGCATTTACATAACCATTTGCGCGGAAGGTGTTTGTACACCGTGGTATTTATTACAACGTTATTATTTATCATCGTTGTACGTATTATTCACAATTAGTCAGCTATATCGAAGTATATGAAACTGAACTGCGCAACCTGACAAAATGCGCTTCGTCGTAAACCACGAGCGTGTGAGTGCCAATATGTTTTGTAGCCACTGTAGGTACCTGATACTAATGGCCGGCAGCGTGAGCACGCGTATTGGCCGAAAGTGCCAACGTATACCAGTAGAATAACATAGCAACGCGTGACAGTGAGCGATAGAGAACAGAGTATCTACCTCGGTCGTCTTTCTTTCGGTTATCTCGGTAGCTGCGCGAGTACCAACGTACTTACGGAGACGAGGCCGTGCGAGTGCTGTCGTTTCTGGTCTTGGACTTTTTCACTGTCTGGACGTAGCAAGTTCCACGCAGTAGAATGGCCAGTTCGTGATCGGACGAGCCTCGTTCCCACCGAAACGGCCGCACCCCATTTCACTTTTTCTTTCCTTTGGTTCCACGTTAACGCTTTTGGTTTCCTTAATTTTGCTTGCACGCACGAACCCCGGTGCACTCGACTATCCGCAAGCACTCGAAGCACCGGGATTCGCGCGGTTTTTCGCTTTCAGTTCCAGTATCCTTCGTTTGCTTTCACTTTTGTCACACCGGGTACTTTTTCCTTGGTTTTATTTATCGACTCGAGGTTCGCCTGCACGGCGTTCCTCGCGCCAATCGATATTCCTCGAGCACTCGTTCCTAGAATATAGCGAGGCACGAAGAACACCACTTCTTTCTCCAAGGAGAGAAACCTCGAGTCGTCTTTCTTTTTTTTTTTTTTATTCTTTTTCAATTTCGTTCCGTTTTTTCATCCCTGAACGAGCTTTTGGTGGCGGTCGTCTTTCGCTTACGGTTCGTTGATACGAACGACCAACACGTCTCTCTCTATATATATATATATTTTTTCTCTTTGTTTTTTTATCGAAACGAGCTGAGTGTTGTCGGCGAGAGGGAGACACACCGACGCGTATTTTTGTATTTTTGCCTCACCGATGTGTTTTTTGAGTGGCACCCGCGAGACGTCGAGCGTGAACAGCACCACACCTGATTGATTTTTATGACGAACGTGGATGCACAGGGCGGGACACCGAGAACGGCAACGCCTAGACGTCTCTGATTCCAAACGTACGACAATCTCGTTTATTCTTTTGAACAACGTCTATGCTATCGCGGACGTTGCACGGTAATGTCTCTCGATAATTGTCCGAAAATGGGCACAAGCGCCGACCAATTATCGGATCGTGGAATTCACTCCGAAGCTACAGATGACGTGTGCCATTTTGCATGGAACGTGGAAGAGGACAGCGCGAGTGAAAAAGGAAGAGACCCGGGGATGGGCTTTGGAGAACGAAGCATATCGGCGGGACAATATTAACTGCGGTGACGAAAGATTTTCAATTTTGTTAATTCTCTTAGCAACGCGATATCGCTCGCGACATATTTGCATATTTAATGACGTTAACTTATTTTCCGTCGTTAAACGCGATTTAAACTATACCGTGTTTGGTCTCGTTTTAATCAGAAAAACCTCGCAAACTGGTTGGTCAAGGTTTAATTTAAAAAAAGTCACAGGCAAAAGAGTTTCGTTATTGCGTTAGTACTGTCACGCTGACGTTTAAATTCGGATTGGATTACGCTGGTCAGCGGACGAGATTCGCGCTGCGTCAAAGGAAACTCTTGGAAGAAGCTGGTCTAGCGATGCGAATGACGACCGGACATTTATCAAGTATGTACACCACGCTGGGCAATTATCGAGACGTTACCGTTGCTCTTATTTTTTTCGAGGCGTCGGAGACGCTCGAGCGTCCGCTTGCAGGCGACTCGACTCGGCGCATTCCTTTCTCTGTGCCTTTCTCTCTGTATGGTTCTATTATATATATATATATATTTTTTATAAATACACACAGGTGTAAGACACACACGCGCGGGCGAATCAGCACACACGTACCTGTTTTTTTTTTCTATGTATCTCTCTATCTCGATGTGGTGTGGCTACATGCTACTCGTTTTTTGGTTTTGTCACTGGCAAAAATCTCCCTCTCGAAAAGAGTCTGCGGACCAACGTTTTTGCCGTGCTTTCTCGCACGATTTTTCTCTGCGCCACGAAGCGTTCGACCGATCAACTCGACGGCCAATTCTTTGATTCGGAGAAACTGTGCCGCGGATACTCGAGCCGTTTGACGGAAAACTAAAGGGCGGCCACTCGCCACAGCTGGAAAGCGGCAGGAAAATCGGGCAAAACGGAAATCTGGGTCGTCGCTGGCGATCGAAGGGGAGGTAGAAAGGGGCGAAGGGGAACGGGAATGGGAATGAAACGGTTGAAAAATGCCGGATACGTTGATTGCGGTAATAATAGCCGGTCTGCGGCGAGGACGGCACGGCGTGGTAAAAATCCTAATTCCGGGAACAATGGCCCGACTTCGCGGCGTGGAAGTCCGCTAATTAAATCGACTTACGACACACACAACGCACAGCGTGCCAGCCTCGATGACTGCGAAGCCAGACAAATCCGTGGATCTCGTACAAAGCTACGATCAAATGTATCTAAATGCTCTTTTAAATCGCTAGAATTCCAACCATATTAATTGCAACGAATATAACTTATACAGGGTGTTTCCTAATAAACGAGCAATGTTCGAGTAATCGTAGCGGTACCTAAAAACGATAAGAACGTAGCTCGTATCCACGTGGGTTTCTTCGATCTCGTTTACGAGATACAGCGAATTTTCTGTTCTATCGTTTCGTATTTAATTTGTCTTCGAATATGCTGCAAACGATTTTCCTGTGTCCGCAGACTCGGAGACGTCTGTCTTGCTATCGATGCGCGACTCCTTCGATACAGCCAGATATTTTTTAAATTTGTCGAAATCCTCGTTCGATTTTATGGCCACGTGTTCCAAGAACTTGAAGAGGTGTGGATTATACAAGAGACTTCGAGTACGCCCACGAGGAAATATGCAATGTACGCGCGTGCATTGAGACGCAAGGAAGTAAATTTGAGTACGAAGGTAATCAGATACGAAATGATAGAACACCAAACTCGTTACGCAAGTATATCTCGTAAACAAGATCAAACGGCGTCGATTGGAAGGCTTTTTTATCGTTTTTGAACGCAGTATCCGTTGCTGAAATATCGCTCGCTTATTATGAAACACCCCGTATACGTTATAGCTGTACGGTTTCGGTAATTGGAAAAAGAAAAAAAGAAAATCTAAAAATTCTTCGTTTTGACGAGTTGTTGTGGCGCAAAGGCTGTCCGCGAAGAGAACGGACGGCTTTTGCGCGAAAGAACCGCGTCACGCCGCGCCTATCGAGTCGAAAGTAAAAATTTAGCATTTCTAATTCGCGAGAGTTACGAGTCTCGAAATACACGCGACGCGTATAATTTTCATCTTCGTTAGAATGTTTCTTTCGGCTAATAGCCGTAGAGAGATTTCTCTGCCGCGGATGCTTTTATTAATTAATCGTTAACGAAGACGCGTGTTTTTGCCACAAGTGAAAATTGCAATTAACGAGCCAGCTCATATTCCGTTGCTTTTCTCCTCGCAGCGTTTCATGCTCTTTAATTCGAGCCTCGTTTTCGTAAAAAAAATCTTCGTAGGCCTGGCGATTCGAAAGTTTAGACGACAACGTTCCATCCGCAACCATTTTCGCGCAGCAATCCTTCGAAATCGGAATTGAGAAGAAGAAGAGGAAGAAGAAGAAGAAGAAGAAGAAGAAGAAGAAGAAGAAGAAGCAGCAAGAGTCGCCGGGCCAAATTCGTGACGGAACGCCGGTTTCCTCGTCCTGGATCATAATTCATCCGTTTATGGCAAAAGTGGCACGGCTTCCATCGGTCTCGTTCCCCCGGTCGAACTCGTCTTTTCGTCGAAACAATCCGCCTCTTTCTCGTAAACATCGTTTTCTCGGACGCGGTACCGAGACGTTAACGATCAGCGATCGCAATTAAAACAATCTCGCGTAGTCGTCTGTGAATGAACGCGTGGACTTGCGACACGATAAATCGCGTTAAAAGAGCAAAGATTACGGTTAAATTAGAAATCGTCGGATGTATCTTTATTTTTCCTTTTTTTTTTCTTTTTTTTTCTTCTTCTAATATTTTCCTGCCCCCCTGGTTAATGGAAGAGTTTTCGAATCGCTCTTTGGCCACGTCGGTTGCGTAAGATTCGACACGAAAAACGCCTCGGCGCAGTCTACAGATCTTTTGCAGTCATGGCGAACGCTCGGTTCGATCTCGAGGAGGATGCAGCTCGAAGGACCACTTCGAGAGACGCGGATTTCACGGCTCGAGGAAAATTCTTGCCTTTTCATCGGATAAAATTCTCCCCTTCCTTCTCTTCTCTTCTCCCGTCGTACGATTCCCAAAACTTTCAGGCTCGTTCCTCGTTAGGCAAATAAAACAGGCAAAGCGATAAAAAGTATTTTTGATCGATTTATGGCGAGTACACAGCGTATTACGATTTTTATCAAAGTGTACGAATGAACGATCGGTTATTATCTAATTAGGAGCAACGACTATTACTTTTTCATGAAATCACGCCATAAATCTGTAATTGCGTTTAAAAAAACGTAGCAGTAACATGTTTTGATATTTATTATACGTAGGTAATGCTGTAATTAACTATGGTTAATTGCCGCTGTAATTAAGAAATTTGAAAAATCCGAAGACGAAGGATTTGTTAGGTAACAAATTAATTTTATACGTCCTGGGAATTGCACACGTCGCTTTTATCATTGCACATTGATTTCCAGTAATCGGTTAAACCGGTTGTAGTATTAGTATCATACGTAGTTACCACGATTATATATAAGATATATAAGAATAAGAAATATAGTCATCGCCGTTTAATTTCTCTAGAATTCTATAACTACATATTTTACAACTATAACTGTCCTATTTGTTTCTTCATCGCAGCCCTATCTCTTCAGACGTCTCTTCTTCTTCGTCTATTTGACTCATAGAACAGTCTGTATCTCTTCGCAGATCTTCTCTGCTTGAATCATTTTGCTAGTAACAGGCGTGAAATACGCAAAAGATAGGAAGATCGCGTTAAATGGTAAAACCAAGCGTTCGAGAGCTACGCGTATTGCGATGCGTCTCGGGTCGCGACAGACCCAGGTAGAATCGAACGGACGATAATTAATCATGGAAAAAGAGTACGACGCCTGAAACTTTTGATCCTTCCCTTTCCGTGTGCTGTCTGGTGGGGGTTAGAACTAACGATACCAGGTCTGTTCATCCTTCGTCGTGCAATCCCATCTGAAACGTCGTCCCCGCTATTAACAAGCCGCTATCGGACGATCGTGTTCGATCCACGAGTCCTTCGAACGGCCACGGTCCTAAAGAGACTCTGCTTTTGCTCTGGTAATCGCTTGATATGGTATGTCTGCAACTGCATGCGACTCCCATCACCGATCTTCGTGACTTGGTGTCCGCGTCGAGCACGCTGACTCGTCGAAATCCTCCCATTTTCTTCTTGAACGTTCTTCGCGGACCTTCAAATTTTCCAGGTCGTTTCGAGAAGCCAGCGTGCTCGAGCTTCTTCCCAGTACGCTCGATCGGACGATATTCAAACGGAATTCTTCCAAGCGGGATAATTTACGAACGTCTTGTAAATCGTCAAGATACTTTTGCATGGTCACAGC
Organism: Bombus flavifrons; assembly: GCF_040668555.2. NCBI lineage: Eukaryota > Metazoa > Arthropoda > Insecta > Hymenoptera > Apidae > Bombus > Bombus flavifrons. The sequence continues at coordinate 4,620,929 of NC_138457.1, read as the reverse complement.
TTAGTCCAAAGTGTGGTTTCAGCGCGTTTGATATCAAGCGGAGGAAGAATTCCATTGCTGTTCGTTCGATCGACGTCACCGAACGTAGCTTCTCTTTGACACGAAGCGTTCGAACACCGAAGGATTAATCAATTTGTTGTTTTGACGGTGCGACACCGACAGAGGGCCGCGAGTGTGTCAATTGCGGCGCAACTTCCACGCCTCTGTGGAGACGAGACGGCACTGGTCATTACCTCTGCAACGCTTGCGGACTCTACTACAAGATGAACGGACAAAACAGACCTCTTATCAAGCCGAAACGACGCCTGGTAAGTACCTAAGCTGAATTACTTTGCTACACTGGCGTGCGCAAGTACTTGGACACCTGGTGTCATCGAAAAATTCGTTATATTTTCAACACACAACGATTCGACTAACTTTGATTAACCGGAATCAAACGGCCCGCCAAGTCAAAATTGAAAGAAGAAATACACGCGCGTCTATGGAGTTTCATATTCATCTGCGAGTTTTCGAACGTGTTATTCTCAGATAGCAACGTGCAACGCCTACGGTTACGGTGCAAGCGCACGATTTTCGTACAACTTGCATCGTTTTATCTATACTAATTAATATTAACTAACGTTTTCGTACATGGCCGTTGTACATTTTATTTATCTGTGATAATTCGTGAGTGTCGAAATGCTTATGCATGCCGGTGTATTTTTACTCGAGAAGGATCGAAGACGCACACAGCCTTCGTGCCATTTGCATTGTAAAGTGGTGGAAAGGAAACTTTACGTAACGACGAGGCGTCGTCGAAAAATGTTAGTTGGAACGTCGGACCTTGCGGTTTGACATGTGCGCGTATCGGAAATCCGAGATTACAGAGCCGCTTGCAAAGGTGTCAGTGAGTTTTCGTTCGGAGTAAACCGGAGGCAACCGACGAATCGTCTAGGAGCTGGTGCACCTGTCTGCCTCGTAAAAGCGTGTCCTTGATCGTTTCCTCGGTGCGCATCGAGCTGCACATTACACTTAATTAATACACGCTCGCGATACACGGCAGTTGTGTGTTTCTCGCGATATGCAGATGCAGTCATCAGAATGCAAGATAAAACAAGGCCAAGCTAATTTCCTATATACGCGGCTATTAACACACCACGTTCACGTTCGCGTATTCCTCGTCGATTCCAGCGTTACGAACTGCCCGAAAATCGCGCACAGACGATTTTCCACCAAATGAAAATGGCGTCTCGGTCTGTTTGGGCAAAACGATTATTAACCCGTTGAGTGCGTTGAAAGGAGCGAAGCTTCGCTTCGAACGCGGTTTGCTCGTTGTCCAACGATTCGTAGCTTGCTTCTGACAAATATCTTTCTGACGAAGAAAACCTCTGACTTTGAAAGTGCACTGTAGCAAATAGTAGCAGGAAGATATATGCAGGTTGGTCGTGAGATACGATCAATCTGGTTCGATCAAATGCCATGAATATCCATTAGCGCGCAGCCGCAAAAAATTCTAATTTATCGTTTCCCAGCTTTGCACCTTTATCGAATGAATTATTTGTTGCTTGCAACGAGTTTGACAAAACTGAGTCTCAGTCAGCAGCGAATATACGACCGTGCGACGCGTTAGAAATGGAAATTTCGGATCACCAGGTATCGGTAGGGGCGGATCGATAAGGCGAAGGGTAACCGGGGCTTTCGTGCGATCGGCCCGTACGACTCGTGCGAATTCCATCTATTTTCGTCGAGCAGACGCTCTGGCACTTACGCAAACGGAATGGCGAAACTCGATATCTTCCCTCCTTTCCACGTCAGATTCATAAATTCGCCTCGTGTTTCCACGGAATGGTTGGCTTTGGGAAAAACGTTTGGCCGACGAAATCGCCGAAGAATCGTCGATTCGAAGTGAAAGTGCAGGCTTTCGGCCAGTGGATCGAGGCGAGTCGCGTTCGCGAGAGAAGAGTCTGCATTCCGCGGATGCAAAAGCGCATAGCACGGTGACGTTTCACTATCCCTCTCGCGCGCTTTCTCTCGTGCGCGATAGAGCAAAGCTGATGGATTCAAGCTTTTTCTCGCCGCCACCTGCTCCTCTAATTACGCCGCTCACGCACGCACTAGATTTATTAATCGTCGCGTTTTTGCCATCATTTGTCGGCCGGCTGCCTCGGCCTATCAACTCGCCAAGCTTTGTTCGGGTTCGCGCGGTTTCCAACGTGTCGCATTTTTTGTCCAGCGAAATGCCATTGGTTTTCGAAGTAGGAAAACTGGAAACTGTTGCAGAGAAACGGGCAAAGCGGAAAATACATCCCGGCCGTTGCTCACCCCCAGGGTGCACACGTGAACAAAGATCGCATCGTTGTTACACCCTGCTGCTCGTTTTATTTATCGTTTCATCGGTTTCCACGTGGAAGATAGTCATCAAGACCCGGAGATTTATTTCTTCGTTGATCATAGTGTTTTAGTAAAAAACTGTAGCTAAAGAGACGCGTGTAATGCGAAGTACGTAAATACGCGTCACTCGGAGCTGATAGCTTGCGAAGTGCGCGCGAATGCCAGAAAATTCGAAGCGCGTGTTTGAAACGCTGCAACATCGTATGGAAAAATGCTCGATACCATGGAACAGTGGTCTGAATAATTCGCCCTCGATATAGTAGGTTTTCCCGGAAACAGCGAGGGTCTAACGATCGCCGCGTAGTCGGCGTCAGCTCAAATATTATGACAGCGCGACGAGCCGAACCCGCCCACCTATCACTCACACAGCGAGGACGTACTCGCGTAGATCGGTAGGCGCGAGCCGAACCTATAAAATATGTATCGGTTTAAACCGGTAGGCGTCGCCTGATCGCCGGCACGCGTGTCACATTTTCGGCCCGACGCTATAATTTTCTTGCCGTGGCCATTTCCTCGGGCAGCAGCAGGCTTTCTCTGCGCTGTGTGTTTTAATAATCGACGAAACTTCGCCCTCCATGTTACGCGAAAGCACCGGTCACGTCGAATAAATCATTCAATAGCATCGTATTTTTTGGTAATTGCTACGAGCCTTGTCCCTTCGCTTGCCTTTCTCCCCGTTGCTTCTGACATTTCGAGCTTCGACTTGCGATCGAACTCGGACAGAGCGTCGAAAACGATTAATTTTTGCTTAGAAATATGTACAAGACGAATATTGGGCGATAAAATAACGCGTAATATTTGGATTCTTAAAGGTTTGTCCCGAATGCAACGAAACGCTATATTTCCCTAACGCACTAAAGGAGTATTCATCTAACTGCACTGTAATTTCTAGCTGCTTTTCGACATTTACAGAATGTAAATCCGCGCTGTCACCAGGTAGAATTTTACCATTTTCTGTACTAATTTCATAGAACAATTCGCCAGGCAATAGATTTGTGGCGGCACTCGACAGCAAATACCACCACTCGACACTAAGTAGAGCTGAACGAGCGTAGCGTAGTTCGTGTAATTAAAATTGTATCTTGGGTTAAATAAACATCATTAAAAAAAACGACGGTAGCGCAGTGGTTAGCGCCTTAGGTTACAAGCGTCCTGTTTTGCGACCAAGTTTTCAGGACAAAAAAATCAACCAAAAACAAAATTACATGAATGCTCCGCTCCCCAGCGGCTTAAATCCAAAGAATAGATTTAAAACACAAAAAATGTAAAACGCCGACACATAATATAGTATGGCTACGTCGTACCGTCGCGTATCGGTACTTTTGCCTAACGCATCTTATCGAAATTCATAGTTTATTGTGAATACCCAATATGTATTAAAAATTGTATCTTGGTAAAAGATAAACTTTAAAAAAAAAAGCGCCTTAGGTTACGAACGTTCGGGTCCCGGGTTCAAATCCCGGCGACCACCCGGAGTCCGATTTTTCTTAAATGAGAAGAAAATGCGACATCCAAATCCGCGGCAGACACATTAACTCGACCCCTACATGAGCAGTAACGCACTAACTTGACAAACTAATTACAATCGTAACACTACTCCACCTCAGATTGGTTAATGTGACAGTAGCCATCACTGTTATATAGTGTGTGCTGGTAGCATTTGACTCATGTCCAATGGATAATTATCCCTCATCACTGCTATGCTCATTCTACGAAACAGATTGATTTAAAAACGTATATTGAATCGTTGATTTCCGGTTATAATTCGGGACGTAGTAATTATATATCATTGTGATAGCTCTACAAATGACACGATTTTCCAGAACTTCTAATGGTTTCTTAACCCATTTGCATCATGGCTCTACTTAAGAGGATTGGTCCCTATGACGGCACGCGCAAAGTGTTCAGTAAATGACATCCGAATTCTTCATGGAGTTTATCGAAAATTTACTGTTCGAAACGATTGGTAGACAACATATTACCTTGCAAACATCGCATCTTACATTCTTTACAACAAAGGGAAAAAGAAAAAATTATTTATTTAAAAAACATAAGAAATTAAATCATATTATTTCTCGTGGAATTCTTTAAAATGGTCAATACAATAAACTGATATAAGTGTGAGATGCTGAGAAACGGGTCAAACGTGATCTCTCACACCTGAAGAATACTTGGCGACTGAAATGAAAAGCAGTCGCAGCGCGCGTTATAATCCGCGCTTGGTGATAGAAGACAGTCGTTCGATTGCGTAATGATCCGCGCTTCGATGCAAATATGGGTGGTTAACTAAGGTCCGATCTATTGTTTCTGTACAGTATTCAAGCAAATTGTTGTTCAAGTTGATAGGTTTTAAGCACATTCGTACCCCGGTGTGCGTATATCGTTGGTAGGTTTTAGCGCAACGTGTGTTACATTATAAAGGTAAATCGTGAAGCGGACAGGATGCGATAAGCGGGAAACGTGAGTTATAATTGGAAGGGAAATTTCGAAATACGATACCGTGGAAGGAAAAGATGGGAATCGTTAGTTACACCGAAACTTGAAGGCTGCGCTATGAAATATAAATTAAAAATGGAAATACCACAAGCTGGGTATCAAGAAGGGAAGGAGGCGTGTGTGCGCCATAGGAGAAAGACCAAGAATCGGCCAATGTGTAGTACAAGGTTGAAAATAAGCAAGTTATGGAATTACAAAGTAGCGAATTAATCAGTAGCCTTGTGTAACACACGGTGCATAACTTCGCAAATAACGTCGATAAATTAACATTTTCCACTTCGAATCTCTCAATACGCGGTTCGTTCGCACCGGCCACGGTGTGGCGTCGCAATTCTGTGTAGCCCTTCGACGCTGCCATGAAATTTTTTATAGTTTCGATACAAAAAACCTGCACGTTTCCTACGTTGCGATATACTCGCGTTGGTGATAAACAGCGTGAAAAAGAAAGCAGAGAGTGTGACCGGAACGCACAAGTTGATCGTCGAGGAGGGACACAGGGTCGATCGACCCCCTCGCGAGACCTCGTGGAAAAAGGCCCCGAAAAATAGGAGGAGCCACCCGGGCCATATGCTTTTCGCACAATATGTCGCGTTTTTACGGGGCCGAGCCATGGGAGCGAATCCGGTCGCAGATGTGACGAGAGAGGAGAGAAAGAGGGCCGCCGATACGATCAGCGAAACAAAGGGCGGCCACCACCAGGTATTCACCCCCTTCTTCCCCGTACTCTGTCTCTGCGCCGAAATAATAAAGTCGTGGCACATATCGGGCCACGTGAAAACGCATTGTGCCGACGTGTCTCTTCCACGGAAATTCCAGCCGTGCGTTATTATGAACGGGTACGGTCTAACGTGCTCGAAAGCCCCGATGGGCCAGATAGCAAGGGTTGAAACCCTCTCTTCGTCGCTCGGCGCGTCGTCCCGCTCAACCGACCGCCGCCATTTTTGATTCGTTGCGCAGATAGCCTGGAACAGCTGGCAAGTTTTCGCTGCTGCTTTTTTTCTTCCTCTCTTCCTTTCTGTCCGCGCCGCGTTTCTACCTTCTCTTTTTTCTTTTTTGCCGGTTCCTTGCCCGGCTGGATGTCTCTGTTTTATCGGGCCGCAACAGGGGCGAGAACCACCCCTGCTGTCGTTGCTTACCGTTACCTTCGCAGCGAACGTGCGTTTCGTTGTAAAACTATCGCGGTGTATTTAGCTTTATTTGTTACGGCGGAGCTGGATTTGTTCGAACGAGATTTCGCTGACTAGCTTAACTTCTGCAAGCTTCAGTCAAGCTATTAGGTCGTCCGAGAAGTTTCTTTCGTTTTGCAATGTAATGAATTGTTTTATATTAGTTTGTTGAATTACGCACGAACAGGATAATAGAAATATGATAATAGAAATGGATCATACTTGATTCAATAAAATAATATAAAACAGAAATTGTCGTTCGTCTGTTATCGTCTTATAAAACGAAAGACACTTTCCGGACAAGCTAATACTTAACGAAGCGCGAGCTTCTGTCGTCCGGACGAGAAATAATACAAAACGAGGGAAATTGGCGAGTTTCCATTACGAGAATTCCGGTTGTATAGAAGACAAGTTCAGATAAATAGATTTTTATCGCAGTGGACACCGCGTTCAGACTATCCGAACCGATGACTGTGTCGAATCACTGTCGACGCAGCTTACGAGGAACACTGTCGAGAGCAGCTCGCGATAGTTTCAAGCTGCAGATCCAGCCACGAGCTAAGTTCAGCTAAATTCGAGAACGTTCGCTTCGCGTCTGTGCGAAACCGTGTGCACCGGAAGCACCAGCTGTAGCAAGATGTATACGGATAACGATCGCGTCTAATCCGACTTACTGGGCGCAGTTTTCTGTACGAAATCGCAGTGATTCAAATTTCATCAATTAAAATTCACCAGGACTCCGAAGTAGAACTGTAAGAGCGAACGTAACTCAACGAGCAAACTCATATCAAGCGAGCGAATCTATGGAGCAGATTTAGTAAGTTCGTGGACGTGTTTGCGAGGAGAAAGATGGTCGTAGGAGGTAAATAATTCTGTTGCTTCGAATTGTGCACGTTGTACGCAAAATTGCAACACGTTGCACAACGTGGTCCCTGGCTGACGTTAAACGTCTCTTTCGTTTCACGCGCAAACGCATTTTCTACGTTTACGTTTAAATGGAAAGTGACAGAAAATTATGTCAAATGATTATTAACTGTATCTATTTTATTTTTTATTTATTATTGCTTAGTACGTGCCTTTCGGACTTTTGGACTTTTGCCTTCTTGCTGTGCTTCCTTCTTGTCGTTCCTCACCGTCTTGTATTGCCCTTCTCTTTTCTGTTATTGCTTTTAGTTCTGCTAGTCCTTCTCCGGTCTCGTTTAGTATCTTTTCTGTGTCCTTTGATCCTCCCGTTATTTCGCATTCTTCTATCACATGTCTCAGGTCTTCTTCTTTCCTTTTACATAGCCTGCATCTTTTTTCTTCCTCTTCTTTCCAGTATTCCCTTGCTTTGATCACGTTTCCACATCCGAATCTTGCTAATACTTTTCCGTCCTTCCTCTTCATCCTCCTTTCTAAGTACTTTGGTAACTTTTGTTTGGCGATTTTTCTGCAATGTATGTTATAGTATCTATTTTATTATCATTTATTATTGCGTGGCAGAAAATATCTTCGAGCCCAACTTTGCTCGGTTTAACTCGCCACTGAACCTCCGGCTTGGGATGCGCTGAAATGCACGCGGAACTAGGCGCGCGTTGCGTTCAACGAGACAAGAGGAATCGCCAGGGCGAAGATACTCGGCGGAAGATTTTCCAACGAGCGAATCCTCGAGAACGTGGTGCAGCCACGAGCAGAGAGGCAAAGGGCATGTGGGGCAGCGGAGGGGCCAGGCTTCTGCGAGGAATCGCTCGTTAACGGCTGTCCTACACGCTCTCCCTTTTCTTCCCTCTCGTCCTGGCGATGGTTATCGCGCGCGCCATGCCACGCCGCGCCGTGCAACGCCGAGTTACGGTCCTCCGGGCGTTCCTGGACATTCCGGTGGCAACAGAAGCGCCAGCGTCGCTCGCGGCACCCGTTAATCCGGCCGCAGGAATTTTTTCCCCGAACTCGCCGTTGTCTCGCGTGCCCTTTGACATTTTTTTCGCCGAGTCGGTGGTATCTCGAAGGGGAAAGGGAAATTCGAGAAGAAAATTCGTTTCTCCGTTTCCTCTGACTCGGCAACGCGCACAGCGGCTTTCCTATGGCTCGCAGACACGCACGCCACAAACAGAGTACAGTGCCTGACATCGAGGTACCGGAAAGTACGCGAAGAAACAGGAAGTGAAAGTTTGATGGGAAACGCAAGATGCGAAAATCGGGAGGAAAAAAATACTGAGAAACCTGGTTGTTGCTGGGAGGAGCTGGACGGAGTTCGCGAAATATCTGAGCCGCAGATGGGATCGTTGAAACGTTTTAGAAGACGTAGAAACAGCTAGGAATCTGGAAGATCGTGTAGCCACGAGAAAAGTCGTCGTGAGAATAAAATATCGAGACACGATACATCGGAAGATGTAGCGCACTGATCGAGATGCGATTGATTGCTACGTTTAAAGAAAGGAATGAGAAAATAAGCCACGTAATGCTAGTTTATCGAGCGAGGAATTGAGCGAGTGCGAGAAGAGTAGATGGATATGTGTGAGCATGTGTTGCACCATAGTCCTGTTTCTCGAATCGAATCGAATGAACATCCGACGAACGTCCAATCCTCCTCCACGTCTCGTGGTCGTCTCTTACAGCCACGCGCAATCTTGCGCGCTCTGCTGCAAAGATTTTCGAGTATCGAGTTGCGAGAGACGGCCACGTGTCGCGAGCAGGAATCGGCCAGCGACTCTTCCGAGAAAAGAATCTGCTCCGCCTGGCGCGGAATCTCCAGTGACCGACGCTGCGAGTCGACGAAGAAAACGTCGTTCGCAGTCGCACAATGCGACTAGGTGTCGTCGTTATCCGAGACAAGAATCTACACCGCCATTGTTGCGATTCGCGCGTACGGTTGAATTCGTGAAAGCGTCGTCGCTCGATTTTCCTGCTGGTCGAAAGTAAAGCGAGTTTTCGCCGCTTTCCGAGATCCATCACGTGTTAATTATTATGGACGTGCCAATGGAAGAGGCAATTGCTGGGTGCTCGTCGTGCAAGCTTCGAAGCTTAGAAACAGAAGAAATAAACCCAAAGAGGGAGAGGAGGCGGGGACGAAGAGAAAAAAAAGGCGATTTCCCTGGCAGGCGGATTTCGTGAGATCGGCACGGTGGTTTATGAGCAGCACACGCAGCCATGGTCGGGGGCAGAAACGTCGACTGAATTATGTACCAGATGCAAATGTCGTCGTATTGTCCGGTGCCGGCGGCGTGCTCCATCCATCTTTCAGCTTCCTTGAAAATTCCGCTCATGAGAGACGAGATTTGCATCCGTTCACACTTTGAATACGTCGCTGTCCACCACCGGAGATCCAACCGCGCTCCACTGCTCTCTTTTTCTTTCTCTTTTTTTTTTCCTCGAACGAGAAGGTAAAAAAAGAAGAAAAAGAGAGGAAGATCGTGTCGCGATTCGAGATCTTCCTGTCGATTTCTTCGCCCCTTTATTTCTTCGTTGCTTCTCTGCCAAGTAGAAGTTACTATTTGCTGGAAGGAACAGGTTCCTTCTTCGAATCCTGAAATTCTTATCATCCGTTGGAATCGCGAATTAGACCGACGGTCCTCTTGCCGAGCGAAGTTGCGAACGTTTGTGCCGTCTGCGATCTCAAGGAAACGGCCAAATCGGACGAAATTTCGGTCATAAAGCCGCGCGCGATTCCTTGTCGTCGCGACGTTGACGTAGTTTTCAGACGCAGACGACGCGATGCAAACGAGCGATCCGCCGATCGACGCCGGCCAATAAGTTGGTCGCGCGTCTCGTTTCGCCGCACGACAAGCGCCACGATTTATTTCGCGAATTTATGCCGGCCAGGATTGCCTACGTCTCTCAGCTGCATCAGTCGGAAGCAATTTACAAGTTAATAGGTTACGCGGTCTTCGACCCTGCATTTATTCCCTGCGATCGCCTAATTGGCTGGTCTGCCTCCTTCGTGGCCTAAAGGCGTCCAGCTTCTCGTCCAGCTTCACGCTCTGCCGTCGAATTTTCCAATCCAGAAACGGGAATGCCTGGAAAATCGTGGCTGGCTGTCAAACAGACAGAAACACGCAAGCAAAGAGTAAACGCTAGCACATTTATCGCAACTTTACGTTTACTGAAAGTGTTGAGGTCATTAGATGAAAATACGTAGAAAATAGATAGAAAATATATTCCAATACAGATGTGTAAGTACAAGCAGGAATATAATTTGAGCTAACAGTGTTACCCTATAAAGCCCCAAAGCCATCATCGCCTGTCTACTGTCTGTGGTTTGCCTTCGTCCCAGTCTATCGTCTATACGCTGTGGATGGCTTCAGTGCTTGAGCAAACTAAAAAGACCAAATGTAGAGTTCTCTTAGAAGCGGTGACCACATCGACAGAAAGAGCCAATGAAATCCAAGCGAAGTAGCGTGAAACATAAAAAGAAGATCGAGGTGTAACTCACAGCGGAGTGTACAGCTAAGTGATCGCGGGTTTTGTCGATGCCACCTAATGACAATTCTAATGTCTTTCCATCTTCCTTATTTTGCATCTACAGCATCGTAAACATATTGTACCTATCGTTTGTATCGTATAGTACGATGTGTACACGTGTGCGTATTTTCTATTGCGATTTAGCTTCTCATCTATTGGGCGACTGAGTGATTGCGGGTTTTGTCATTGGGGTTAGGTAAATTGCGATAGAGAATACGCACACGTGTACACGTCACATTGCCAAATTGCTAAAATGGGTAAATTGCAATGGAAAATACGCACACGTGTACACATCACGTTACACGATACAAACGATAGGTAAAATAGGTTTACGATGTCGTAGATACAAAATAAGGAAGAAGGAAAGACATTGGATTGGTAGGTAGATATTAAATAGCAGGGCGGCAGTGTATGTTTGGAGAAGGGTGCAGAATTTGAATTTGAATCGCAATCGATGCGATAATAAGAGAGTGGAATCGAGAGTGGACACCGTTAGCTCGAACAATAATACTTTTTTCTCGTCGCCGGCCGGCTACTTAAGATTCGGCACGCCACGATTGGATGACCAGTTTCGACTGTCCGACAAGTCGATCGATCATTCACCGACACAAAGAAACAATCGGCCGCTCGATAAACTACCGTGCTGTACAAGCGACGCTCTCGAAATTGATTTACCTCGGCCAATTCGGCTCGCAGCGAGATCGCTCCTCTTTTTACGCCCAACAGATTTGTTGGGAAATTTTCATACGCCGTTTCTTACCTTCGTATTTGACATGAAAAAAGAAAAACGAGAGACAGTTAATTCGACGCAAAAGTGGTTTCCAAAGAAGGTTTCCACGCAATCGAAATGGAATAACACGCGGCGTAGGCAGAAAAAATTAGTAGGAAATTGCAGGTGAAACGTAGCAAGGAGCAGCGCGTAGGATTTTGCGCGTAAAAGCCGCGCGAGAAAGTACGAAAGAATTTTTCTCGCGTGCGTCCGCTCGCTTCCGTGCTCTGGCCGCTGCTTAAAACGATATTCCCCGGCCGAGAAACCTCGCGGCTAAATAATTAAACCAGCCGACGAAAGAAAATCTTCCGCCTCGATAAACCTTGCCCGCTCGTGAACGATAACGAGGTGGAAAAAGACGAGGAGAAGTGACGGAGGGTTGGCGGCGCAACGAAAGAGAAATTCATTTGCAGGGAAGAAAATGGAGTACGAGTGGATTGCAACCCGCCCATGGAAAAGTCGATCGTGGCCCGAAGAATGCATTGTTTCGAGGTCAGCGCACCAGCCCGGCGTCGTGCACACAGGTGCACGATGCAACCATGTTTCACGGTGATCGATCGTGTGTGCAGCTTGCGATTTATATGCAGGAATGTTTACTCGCAAACGAACACTCGCCAGCGTGTAATTACAGACAATCGCGTTTGCAAAAATTCTGTTCCACCTTGCCCGAGACCTAGCGATCTCTCCTATTGTCTGTTCCACTTTCGTTCGCCCCACGCAGAGTCACCGAAATTGTTATCGTTTGCCACATGTGAACGTGATTAAGGGCAGAATGTTGTGTCGTTAGGGTGGAGAAAGAGGTTGGCAAGGGAAGAGAAGGTAATCCAGGCTCCTATCGTCGTTTCGAGGCGTCAGCCTCGCTGCCCCTCGTCAAAAGGGAGAAGGAGTCTTCCGAGAAGGATTCGTAGATTCCCTAGGGCAGCTGCGCTCGCTATCATTGGTCGCGATCTCGATGGATCCCACCCGAGTCCTGGAAACGACCCCTCCAGCGATCGACCACCAATCCTATCCCGTGTTTCCCATGCCGAGGGTAGATCCCTGCCTGGGGTGGATTTTTCGGAGCTGCCGTCCCCGGACGAAATTACACGGGGCGAAAGATCGGAATCCTCATGAGAAACGTTAGCCCCGCAACTTTCCAGATATCGCTAGGACTTTCGCCTTATCTTTCGTCTTCTTCCTTTTTCCCGAATTTTCCGCAACTTGCTAGGCCATCCTAGCGAACGACGAGACGGCTAAAATTTTGCCTGCTTCGTCCTTGACCAGGATTTTATTGAGAAACTATCGTCCAACGAAGACGAGGATGAAATAATGATAATTAATAATAATTAACGTTAATCGTTAATAATAGCGATCATTCTTCCTACGTAATCGTAGAATCTTATTTTAATTTGTCGCGTTTTATCGTTGTTAATCGACGATCGAGGAACTTTGATTTTCTATCGACGAATGTTCCAAGTAATTGCATAATATGTTTATATTTTAGAATAAAATTTAAGTGCAATTTCTCTTCCTGAATAGCTGTGTTAATGATGCTTGAAAATGGTATGAGAACGTCGCCTCTATAGTGAAAAACACAAGTGCCGATAAATAAGAGTTAATTGTTTCTCCACTTTTATCTGTGTCGTCTATCTAAACGAGTGGAACATCGAGTTTCCTTTGGAACTAAGAACCAGCAGGTACAAGCTTCTCTACGGATACTTTACGCGTTTCTTTTTCACGAATTTCCGCCACGTTGTCGCGCAAGTTCTCTTTTCACAGTGTTTTCCGCGAGTATTTCTCCATCTCCCTTTACGATACGCATCTCACGCGTTCATGTCCAACTTACGATCATTCGAACACAGACAGTCGCATCTATCACTTTTTACTTTCTCACCGTATTTCCTATAAACAATCGTACGATACGTCAGGGCTTATAGAACAAATGTCTTATTAGAAGCCTGTGGATTTCTACGCGGAACGAGCAACATAACGCTGCTTGCGATTATCTAGCGAACCAAGTAATTGCCATTTTCAATTTAAACGCCACCTTATTTACAACCTGTCTTTGAATTTCAACCTTTCCAAACTTCTATTGGCAAAAATATGAATCCGCTGCTTATTGGAATTTCAAGCGCCTGCGAAGGGCTGTAAAGTTTTACCGTCCTGCTGGTACCGCGATAAATATCCCAATAGCGTTCGCTGTATTTAAACCTCGCGAGGGAAGAATCGGACGCGGTACAGAAAATCGGCCAACGACGGGATCGTCGCGTCGGAAATCGCCACGGACCCGATGGAAGCTGGCGCGGAACGGCTACCAGAAAAAGGGTCTCGTCGATCTAAAAAGAATCGTCGTGGAAGTCCATAAATCTTGGCGAGGAGGCGGAGAGGCGCGGGTGGACGGGGGTGGTGGTGTAGGCCGACTGGTTGGCTGGCTTCTCCATGGTTGGGGCCCGCGGGCACGAAAAACGCGGCTGCCGGTGGCGCGGTCGAATAAATCAAACTGGCGTGAAAATCAATTGTAAGACACTCGCCTCGCGTGTAGTCGTCCTCTCTCCCTCTCCCTCTCTCTCTCTCTCTCTCTCTCTCTCTCTATCTCTATCTCTCTTGTGGCGTGCTCTCGTGGCTTTCGTGCGTTATCCGTGAACCGAGTCACCTTCCTTTGTGTCCCCCGCGTTCCCCGCGTACGCTCGTTCCGCGTTCGTTCTTTGTTCCTGCGCGCTCGTGTGGCTCGCGCGGCGAAGGGTGTGCGTGAGCGTGTACGCGCCGACTCGAGCCAACGACACAGAGGAAGCGAAAGAGAGAGAGAAGATGAGCGTCGCGGATGAACGAGAAGGGCGAGGGGGAGGGACGTGGGAGTCGCGGGGACGCGAAGAATCGCAGAGGAGAGGGTGTAAAGTCAATACGGGTGGAAAGGCGCGCAGACGCCCGGCGTCGACCAATGCCGGTGCCGGGCAGCGCGCATGGCGTCCCTTCGGCGCTGGCGTCGCTCCATCTTGCCATCGGGACGCCGCGGGTAGTTTCTGGTCGACGGGAGCTTGGAATTGCGGCAGAAATATCCCTCGACGTCGCGACCACCTACCATGATCGCGGTATCGCGAGGAAACGTAGGCCAGCTGCATTGTCGGTACAGAACTTTCGCATACGGTGGCGGACACAGGAAACTTTCAGATTCCTACGCTATGAATTTTGGTAACTTTTCTCCTAAGAACATGCATTTTACCATTTTGCCATTCGCTCTATTCGTTCGTTGATTCTATCATGTACAGGGTGGTTGAGGGATTCGACGTCTGAAAACGATGGAAACGGTTCGTATGGGCATAATACGCGTTCCCATTCATTTTGTTTACGGGACACAGCTAGTTCTTTGTGCTCTGTCGTTTCGTATCTGATCGCGTGGCTTCGTACGAGACGCTGAAAACGACCTCCTTGCATTTCAATGCACGCGCGCATTGGATTTTTATTTATGCGGGTACTCGGACTCCATCGAAAGCGTCAGCGCGCTACTTTGCTACGAAACCGAACGAATTCAACGAATTCGGGGAATATTGGAAATATAGGAATCAGGAAGCATGGAAAGCGTATCGCCACGTCGACATAGCGAGACAGCAGCGACGTCCGCGTTGAAAGGCAAAAAAATTCATTTTCAGCATCTCGTACGAAAGTAATCGGATACGAAACGATAGAACACAAAACTCACTACATTCTCATAAAGAAGATCACGCGGAACGTACGTCGATGTCCTAACGTTTTCCCTTCGTCCCTTAAATATTTCCCCTTAGTATGAAACACCCGGTACAAATCGATCTGACAAAATTCTCGTGCCTCGTTGTACTTTCTTTCTATTTTAGAATCCTCCCCTTGCTCGTCGCTGTGCTACCAACGCATTAGCTTGCCCCCAAAGTGTCCTTCGTTTTACACGAAAATAACAAATATACATCTTTCCTTTTATATTATTTTATTCATCCATTTTGTAGCAATGGAAGAAAAATTGAAGTTGAATTAGTATGACGCATCCTGCGGTAATAAAACAGAATGGGTCATACATAATTCAATAAAATGATATGAAACAAAGATGTGGTGCATCTGTTTGTTATTTGCTGATTATAAAACGAAAGAAACTTTTCGGACAAGCTATCGGGCTGGTGTGTGATTCATCCTGATGAATACTTAACACACAGGTATATAGCCTATATTAGTAGACTGCCTATATTTACGCGAAATTACATTTTTATAGCAACGATCGAGCAGATGCCAGCTTACCAGACAAGTATTTATTAAGTATCCTGATGAATACTTAACACACACGTATACCGTTTACAGATTCTTCAGAGAATGAAGAATATCGTCGCAATGTCAGAAGGATGCCACTCGTCAGAAGCATCCTGGTGCTTTCGCGCTTTTGCTATATATATTGCGCTGGCAACTAAGTGATTGCGATATTTTGTCAATACCAGCCGATTAGTTGCCAACTCGATAGTATACCTTTGAATTTCATCATTCGCATGTTGTTAGCAGATTGTCAAGTTTAACGAACGAATTCAGAGACGTAAGTTTCTTTGCGCGGTCTACGTCCTCTTCTCGATCAAACGTACGAGAAGCTTTCGCAGTTGGACTGGACGATCGGACGATTACTGTTAGGTCGTCCGAAAAGTTTCCTTCGTTTTACGAGGCAACGATAGACGTACAATGTTTTGTCTTTTATATTATTCTGTCGAATTACGTACGATCGATTTTGTTCCGTCGAGATAAACGCAGCGACGTTTCACACACTCGGTTTCACGTTTATACGAAGGTACGTCGTTGCAAGAAACACGTTTGCGAAAGAAAGACACTTTCCGGACAACCTAATATATCAGCATCGATCATGTGCCTCGCGACATTATAAACAAACAGCGTTGTGTATTTTTCCACTGTTAGGTTTTTCTTACAAATACACTAGTCGTTAACCAGTTTCGACGATGTTTCCAGAGTCGAACGATAGAAATAGAGAAATGGTCAACGAGTTTTCTCGTCACCTCTATGTGTCTGTCCGTTCGTCTCTCCGTCTCTAGTCTATTTCATCTTTTTCCATCACCACCTAATGACAAAACCCGCAGTCACTTAGTTGCCAATCTAATAATACGAATCTGCTTGGACGCGACAATGCCGCTCGTAACCGACCACCGGTTCGATTCAAGGACCGGTCAGGTGCGTTCTCGAAAGTACGCTTGACGAAATAATACGTTCACCGGGGAAAAGTGCAGCGACCCCTTCCTCGAACCGTAACAACGTCGCGTTATCGAAGCTAATAACAGCTCGAAACCAGAGTGGTCGTTAACGAAGACAAAAAGCGCAGCGCGCAATTAAGCGATACGATTGGAGCGGCTGCTGCAGCCACGATATTTGCTTGTCACTCTGCGTATCGCAATCGAGACGGCCGCGACCCGGCCAGCCCGCCAGTCAGAACGAGTAGATCTTTTTTTATTTTTTTTTTTTTTTCTTCTCAAGCAGAGTTTTTGCTCGACGTTATCTGGCGCGTTGTAATCCGGTTAGAAGGCAGGCGAAAGCACGGAGAAAGCGAGAGACACAAAGGGAAAGAAAGAGAAGCGGAGGGGGGTGATAGCATCCCGCAAGAGCAACGAAATATTATAATGCTTGAAAAACTTGTTTGCTAATTTAACGCCAGTTCATTCAATTATTTATTTATATTAAAATTAGCAGCGGATTTGAAATCTCGCGGAAGTTTCAAAAATGTGCTCGCATTGTCGCTTGAAAAATAGAAAGGACTCAGGATGATTTCATCCTTTGTTGGAGCTGTCGTGCGGGATTACCTGGTTATGACGCGATAAGGCTTACTCTTATGAGTTAATACACGTTGAAGGGATCGATATCCGCAAGTGTTATTATTCAAGTAGTTGCGTTATCCGCGGATCATTTGTCCGACAAGCAACGGATAAGATAACGAGGATGCTTCCAAATTGACAGACTATCTTGCTCCGCTTTATTATAGCAATTAAAAATCTGTTAACACCTGGACGACTCGTGTATTTCTAATTCCATTTAATACCATACTATAACATAGAATACAATTAAATTACAACAAGTAATAAAATATACTTTTCATCATTAGTGTTGTTATTTCTATACTCAGAGGTAGGATCGCAATAGTTATTATTTTATTGAATGGATAAATCTATCATCACACTGTTGTGAGCCAAAAAAAATCTTAATTGCACGCGCTTACAAAGACATAAAAGCATAAAACAAAATAGCAAAATAAACAGGGATAAAAACAAAAAAGCATCCTAAGCCTATCGATTAAATCTATCGATTGTAGCTAGGATTATCTTCTAGTTGCTATTTCTTATAACCAACGCATCTGCACATGGATGGCGAGCACGAACTCACGTTGTCATTTTCAACAATTAGTTTGCCATCGTACGGTTTAGCGACGATCTCGATAAAAATTGGCCAGAGTTCCGTGTACGGTGTTGGTATTGCCATACTTTTACGCGTTTCGGCCTGCGCCGAAGAAACCTCCTGGATCCGCCACTGAGGAGAAGAGCCGGTCGGACGTGGTCGTGGTTGGTGATCGATTGCAGAGCGTTTCCGGTGGAAAGTCGGGAAAGGAATAATAGCGTGCGCGCGCGGGGGCGGCCGCGCACCCCCCAGGAGGAGCCGTGGCAGAGGGTGAGCGACAAGTAATGGCCGCCGCGGCCGTTATTTATCGCTCTGTCCCGGTGCACACGCGAACACGTAGGCGCGCACCGGCAATTTCCAGCGATAAGCGAGCGCGTGCTCGCGCTCGCTCACGCCTGTCCCGGCGATTAGTCGCGCGACTGAATAAACGGCGTGACGACCGCTCTAAACTCGAACAACACCGGCCTCGCCGATTAACCGCGCGCCTCCTCTTCGTCTTGTCTTCGGCCGCCTGAAATCCCGCGTACCCATCGAATCTTTCGGCTCTTTCTGAACGCAATTCTTATCCATCGAAATAAAATACGACGCAGCGGTCGAGTCGGCCATAGGTTGATCAGGACACGCCTATCGAGATCTTGGAACAAATTACGTGGCTTTTATTGTTTTCTAGTAATTTTCCTGTAGATTTGTTATTCCGTTCGTGCGTCGTATTTCGTCGTTTTAATTCTTAGTCGGTCTAGTTGCATTGCTTTAAAAAGGAACGTAATTAATCGAATCTTTGGCACGAAGAGTACAAGTTGATAACTTTCTTTTAATCGCTAGCTTCGAAAATCCGTTGCTCAGCTTCGTTTCAAGTTTATACGTTTCTCGTTAATTTCAGCCAAATGCAACGATATAAAATCGTAAGTAGCTGTTTAGTTAGTCGGAGTATATTTCATTTCTCGTTGTCATTTATCTAATTTCTGTCCGACTAAATTCAATTCAGCTTAGAGAAATGGACTTCCCTTGCGATTCCTTTCATTCTCATCATATCTGCCTTACTATCGCTCCTTATTCAACACCAGTTGCCTATCTACCTTCAAACCGTTCTACTTTTATTTCTACTTTATTGCTGTCCAACCATATCGTTGCTTCTGCTCGTCCAGAGGATATTTCACTTCCTTATTTTCCTATTTCTATAAAATTAAACCGCGCAAACTGCAGACTCAATTTCCTCGGTTTACAAGCTGGTGAAGATAGAACGGCGGACAACTGGAGCGGCGATACGCGTCTCGTCACGCACAACTCTGAACGGAGTATTTGTTAGAATCGTCGAGTAAACACGACAAATGGGTATCCTAATTACACAGGGCCGTCACTGTGAGCGTATGTGAGCCTCGAGGACGATGTTGGTCGGAAGATGGGAAGCCAGGTTTTCTTGGCGGACCATGCTGCTGGAAACAGCTGGGCGCCACGATCGGAGGATCGATGGAGTCACGGATGTTGGGAAGTCTGCGGGTGCAACCGCGACCAACGTAATTTATCGCGACCATATAAACGCGTACGAACGCGCAACAGCTATTCCCGGCGACAGTCATGGGTTTTACTGCCTAAGATACAACACTTACCATTCTCATCATTAAAACGTCGGCCGGTTGGCCGACGCTCGGGGAATAAACCACGCGCAGAATGTAAGCTACGTACCTAGTCGACCAAAGCGAACACATGTAGCGATAAGCGCGGCTGGTATAAATTACGACCGATAAAAAGCTTTTACGGTAAATATTAATCCAAGTATTGGCTCATTAAGACGAGCAATCTGTTTCGTTCGAGCGCTGCCTTTTATTTCACCGTTACGCGGAATAAATTTACACGCCGCCACCTTTCCACGGTCCACGATCGATTCCCGACCATGCTAACCGGTGTATCCACTTTCTTCCTTGCAATTTTACATCCTGCCTCTTACGCTTTGCCTCTTCCTTTTCTTTTTTCCCGATAGAATTTCCATGGAGACCGCGTCGCGTGGAAAATCGCGCTGATTCAGCCCGAACGATTCTTTAATTCAGCCATTACACTTACGTAAATAATAACCGCGATTGCGTAGACGGCACGACCGAGCCTTGAATATTAAAACAATCGTCCCGACGATACCGCCGATCTATCCCGGCAGCAGTGCAATTTTATTTGTTCGTTGGCTTCGAGGGCAACTTTCTCCGGCGATTAAAACGTTCTATAACCGGATCACAGCGTGCACCGTGGAGGATGGCAATTTTTCGGAGGAATAATCGCTTCTTTTTCCAAGATCCGCAGCCGTTGGAGCGTGCCCAGACCTCGGCGGAATAATAAACGCCAGGCAAGTGGGTACGCCGCAACAAAGAGCCTTTCTACCGTGCTTAGACCGTGGCATTATTATTTATTTATAGCGTCATTATGTTGTCTCTATTGTTGTTGAGGCTCGAGAGCGTATGGTAAATGTTGACCGGGTCTCTCTCCCTCTTTTTCTATCTCTCTCTGTCTCTCTTTCCTTTCGTCCTCGCGCCCCCACCTCTCTCCCTCTCTCTTCGACCGCTACCTCTCGAGCCACACGATCGAGAATACATAATTATCGAACGCTTTTGCCGACGGCAGGAATCAAGGACGATACACGTGTATTTTTTCTTCCATTAACAATTATAATGGACTGGACCGAGAGGTTCGAGATCGAGCGATTCCAGAGAGAGGAACGACGACGATTAGCAGCGGAAAAGTTACACGGAGGATGGAAAATCGTGGTGAAGAGACTGCCACAGCGCGGTGTTTCTAACCCTCGTGGTAGACACACCTTTGGATAAATATTTATCTGGGCAGTTGGCCAATCGAATTCGTATTAGCGAAATGTTTTACGCGCGCAATTATTGGCTCGGCAACTAAGTGATTGCGGGCTTTGGCATTAGGCGGTAATGACAAAACCCGCAATCACTTAGTTGCCAAGCTAATATTTTCTTTGTATTTACTCGAGCGGTGATCGTACAATTACTCGACTAGTAACACGAATGATTGTTTCCGCTTAATTTCAGACGCCAGCACGACTCTCGATATTAATTTAGCAAATAATTAATTAACCAGGGACGATCAACTTTCTAATCCGCCGTTTGAAAAAGGTTGATTGTAAAAGGCAATGTTGCGACAACCGGGCAACGTAGCTTGAAAATATATCTCGCGTTCGGTACCATGTCCATCCTCCGCGTAGCGCATAAATATTTATGCATAATACATAATTTTATCCGAATAAGCTCTTATCTGAATAAGTTATTCGATGAAACTTTTATTAGGATAAATTCTTACACGAATTTCTTGTTCGAATAAATCCTTATTCCTGCGATATTTATTCATCAGCGACGAATAACATTTTATTTCTTGTTTTCCTTCGCTATCTGTTGTTCGAATAAAGCTTTGCCCAACACTGTCATCACCTGAAACCCGATATTCACGTTGTTCGTTTTCCATACACATCGAAGTTCCACTTTAACGCGTGTGACGATGTCTCGTTCTTGTGAAATGTGTTTAGTAATTATAATAGTTTTGTGGCGGCACTCAACAGCACTAACTATTAACTAGTGTCGGACGACGGCAGTGCAGTGGTTAGCGCCTTAGGTTACGAACGTTCGGAACCCGGGTTCGAATCCCGAATTTTCCTAGTCCGAATTTTCTTCCACGAAAAAATGAGAAGAAAATCAGCAGTACCCCAGTAGCTCTTATAGTCGACGTCTGCATCAGCAGCAGCACTATCGCGATGACTACTATTACACCTCAGTTTTATATATATAGCTTAATAGTTGCGATAGAAAATATTTCTACCGTGGAATGTGCACGTTTCAACAAGCAAAGTTCACGTTGACAAGTGTAGTGAAAAACGCATGTTAGCCATGATATTTCCGAACGCTAACATGGAAAACTTGTAGCAAGAGGGTTAATACAATTAACCGGGCGAACGTGACAACCCAAGACGGATTGTCACGAGCCACGGTGGATGACAGCGGTTGAATAATTACCGGCAGCTAGTCTGGTTTTATCGTTGACCGAACAAATAACAGAGGCCTGAGTGTGCTTAATGCGGTCGAAAAAGGGGGGAAAAAAGGAAGAACGGAGGTGATGAATGACCGGCACGTGGAAACGCGGCGTGTTTTCCAGCTACGCGGAAAACCTGGGAGAAAAATCGCGGCCGCTTTTTTCCTCATGTCGTTAGAAATGTAAATCCACTCACATCGAAGCCACATAATCACGACGCAGGCGAATGATTAATTCAAATTCGATACGGATCGTCGGATAGGTTGTCGTTTTTATCGAGAAACGGAAGTCGATCAGGCCACTTCTTCCTTAGACTTTGTAACACGAAGAAGCGGACGAGTTTTTGAATTTTCCATTGGAAAGTTTGTCTCGAAAGTTTCGATCGCCTCACGAATGCCCTTGAAAGCACCGGCAGACTTGAAACCAGATCAAATGGAAAAGATTTCCCGATGACTGCGACGAAGCTTGCGAAAAAGTAAGCTCGCTGCATATGCATATCGCTTATTGAATAACATAATCGTGTATAATGTAACGTAATGTACGCAGTGAAGTATAACGTATGCATTTAAATAAGTCGATGATTAAATAATGACGATTCAGAATACTTCTATGATATATTTATCTGATAACAAAAACGTATCTACAGTTGTTAATTTATATCGCGGACTATAAACGCAAATAGAACTTTTAGAATAGAATTTACGATCATACGAACTCTCCGCGCTTTCTTCCGTATTTTATATCGATGATGACATTCGAGTTCTACGATATTGACCATACGCCAAGCTTTCAACGCTCGTGAAAATAACCGAGATTTTCGAAATCACGCACTTTCACAAGACTCATCGAAGCAGCCAAGATCTTCAGGATCTTCGTCGGTTTCGATAGTTTTATGAATTCTTCGACCATCGAATCTTCTCATTCGAAGCTACTCGAATTTTCACGATGTTTGAAAAACGTCGGATCTCTCGGAGACTGACGTTCGAACGTTCATCGCTAGCGCTAGCCGAATGGGCTCGCGATGGAGCGTAGCGCTATCGCGCCGCGACCGGTATCAAAGTGGCAAGGCTGGCCACCTTGCCCCAATAAGCCTGAACAGGATATTCAATCCTGTGCCGTTGTCGGCGTGCCGCGTTGTATATTGTCTGACGTGCATACAGCTGGATTGCGCAATTCGTGGCACGCTTATGCACGACAAACTCGCGATATATTTACCTGTACACGGTTTTACGTGTATTCGCGCGCCTCGTAACCACTTGCCCGCGACGATAGAGTCGAGTTACTTTGGTTACTCTCGCGGATGATTGGCGTGGACGCAACGCGCGTTCCAGCTCCACCAGGTGGCCAGGCTTCCAGAGTCCAATCTTTCTCTGCGCTTTCCATATTTTCCTTTACACTTTGCACGATGATCGCGTGCGACTCGTATCGAATAATGCGATTTGAACGAATTTTATTCCTCTGTTTCGTTCTCTCGTTCTTGGCGGTTCAAAATCTTGACGAAGATCGGATTCAAGTGCAGAAACGCGATCTAGTTACACACAGTCGCTTTCGGTATAACCGTAACAGCTCGCTACGGTGCAAGTCCTTGCACACTCCCTGCAATTCAATAAAAATTCAATTAAGACAGTTGATACTGTCGTTGTATTTTCGATGCAACGTTTTTCCCTCGCGTTGACTCTTCGCTTGCTGCGATAACTCCGACTACCAAACTTCCCTGTGAATTGAAACTGAAACGAGCGATACAGCTGCATCGGTCGAGTTCCATAGTTGGCTGTAATAAATAGCCGATCAAATCTATAGAAACTTTTAGAAGGTCAGTGTTCGAGACAGATGTTTCGAATTCTAAGATCGCAACATTTTTAACAGATACGTTTAAAGTGCCGTAACTTGCGTGTTCCCGTACGAACAATTTTCTATCGTTGCTCTTTCGTTCCTATCAATTAATATCGATTATCGATCAGTTGCTTTTCATCGATATCTACCAGCTGTGTCTATGGTTGCCAGAGATAAGGGGAAATTCGGATTGAGCAGCTTAGCAGCTGGAAGTACGCTTCGTACTTCTGCAATGATTTGCGAGTGTCAAAATACTTGTAGAAAACTGAAGCGACTGAAGCTGCAGCCAAATCCACGGGATTTGTGACACTGTCGTGGAAGGGATCGCGTGTAAGTTGGAACAACGGTGTCTAGTTACGAACGCGCGGGCGTCTAGGTGTCGTAGCAAGAGAGCAGCGTTGTAAAACGACTTAAATGCCACACACCAGCGGCGTTACACACCTGGATAGCGATACTCGTCCGTTGGTGAGGTAGGCGACGCGCGAGCGCGCTGCCGCATACGAACGCGCACGTGCACCGACAAGGACGCACGTGCACTACAAGAGACAAGAAGAGAGACAGAGGGTCGTGTACGCGGCGTTATACGCGTCGGCGGTGGCGAAGTTTTGTCCAGTGACGTAATTAATGCACTGGCTAGGCTGGAACTTTCTCGTGTCGAGGCCGGTGTAACACCCGCCAATTCCGCCTAACGCTCATTATATTTTGGATGTCCAAGTTTTCCCACACCTGGACCTCTAGCTCGCCTAGAGCTTCTAAAAATAACAACAGCCAAGCTCATTCATTTCCAACGTTTCTCAAGTATTCGTTCCTCAAATTACGAGTAGATTTATCCACGATATACCGTGACGCGTTGGATCATTGCATTTATCGATACGTAGAGTTTGTACGCGTAAAGCTTGTTATGATTTAACAGTGGAAAATATAGCAGGCAGAAGTATGTACGTATGTATGTATGGGATAGGTATGGGGTCACGGTGCAGCGTCGTCGATGAAATCCGAACCCAACAATAAGGAGCGCGGGTCTCCTGGTGGAACTAGACTCGCGTGGTTCTTCGAATAATGCGCATCTTCAAAATGTCTAACTATGAGGAACAGCGAGTAATTGCAACATAGAAATTCTCCAACGATTCCAATCGAAAACTCTAGGATCCTTAATAGATCTTGGTATGTTAGCAAGGAAACAATACATCGCGACCTTGAGATATCCATAGTTAGAGAAGAAATGTCCAAATTCAGTAACAGATATAACGTAAGAGTTAACAACCACCAAAACCCATTAATTACCCAATTACTCGACACGACATTAAGCATTAGATTGAACTAGAATCAAACATACTATAAACTCTTATAATCCAAGTTACAGTACCACGGCGAAATAATCTACTTATAATTCTCAATGAGAATTGATTGTAAAAAGTCTATGAAATAAAAAGAAATCTTCAAAATATATACAGGGTTGGTAACTGGTGGTACAAGCGGAAAGGGAGTGATTCTACGCGAAAAAAGAAGTCGAAAATATAGAATAAAAATTTTTCGTTTGACGCTTTGTTTTCGAGAAAATCGACTTTGAATTTTCGCTCGGTACGCGTGCGGTACGTTACAACGAATCTCACTGTAGATCATTGTCTAGATGGAAAAATCAAAAAAAAAAAATTTTATTCTATATTTTCGACTTCTTTTTTCGCGTAGAATCACCCCCTTTCCACTTGTACCACCAGTTACCAACCACCCTGTATATTGCATGAAGGAGCATTCAAAAAGGACCGTAATTGGCGCCAAAACTACCGACAGATAAGATAGGAAGCTGGTACGCGTCGAAGAAACGAAAGCGCGGAGAACAGGAAAATGTTTGTAAAGCAAAAGACACGTCGTTTCTATTATTCGTGCATTTTATGTAAAATCGCTCGAATCTGTAGAAATGCACCGTTGCGAGTGTGCAAAATTTCAATGGAAAGTTACGAATCGACCATGTTGACCGTGGTAGTTGCAGCGTTAATGGACAGAATGAAAATCGTGTACGTGCGATGCGACGAATTTTAGGTTAGGTGGCATGCAATGGAACATAGAGCGCCGATCCAATGGCATTTTCCTCTCGCGAACGCGTAGATCCCGTGAAAACGGCTTCTCCTCGCGCGGCAATGTAATGGATAAACGTTAGCCGGACACGGCATTAATATACAGCGATAATGAGGCTCGCGAAGAAGGGGAAACGATTAACGTTCGATCGAAAGTAACGCGGCGCGCTACTCGCGTACACCGTACAGACAAGATAATTTTTCCTTGCAACATAGTCGTAGCCGCGGTAAAAAAAAGACGTCTCTAATTGGATCGGGCAATTTGTCACGATCGACGACCACACGGAGAAATCATCGCGTAAGCCAGCTACGATTTTCAATTATCGGCTGATCTTGTCTTTCACGTTGATCGCGTCTACCATGTAATAGCCGGTAAACGACATTGCAATTTTCTGATAACGGGAATTGATTTTAATTCGAGCCGTAACGATGCTCGTTTAGAAGCCACGGGCGCCCGCACTATCGCAAACCTTGCCATATATTTCCTGCTCGGAATTCGCACGTTCAAGGTTGAACGAATTGCCCATCTCCATAAACAGCGAAAACGATCGATCGGTAAATTGAACGCGTTCGAAATTGCAATCTCGCTGCAGCTTTCCCACGCCGGTTTCAACTTTTTTCTACTTCTCCGCACGAGTTTCCAGCTCGTCCTTTTTCCATCCGACACCCGTTACATCGGATACGCCCGGACGAAAGTACACGGTCGAGTGTGGGTGTGTGTAAGAGGTCCAGCCTTGCCTCGGACGGAGGCTGGGTGTGGCCGTGACTAAAAGTTCACTAGAGCACACTTAACACACTTAACACGCGGTTTCTCCGCGCGATAGACGAAGGCCCCCGACCGATATGCAGGTACACGCTGCTAAGAGAAACCGTTTCTTCGCCATCCATCTTACAATTACAGTCCTTCTGTTATCGTTCATCCTCCACCAGCTTCACCGATGCCCACCACTTCCAATCGCGTCGAATGTCCGCACGCGCCGCACAATTACGATCGTTGTTATTATACTTGGAGTAGCAATCGATACACTAAGATACCTGAAAGTGTTGGAAATTTTGGTCATTTAGAAAGTCTCGCGAGACACGAAGGTCTCGGCTATTTCGGTTAGCGTTTTGAAAGCTTGGCGCGCGGTCAATATTTTCCGAGCATCTCAAAAATATCCAAAAATATTAATTTTGAATTTTTAACGCGATATTGATATTCCGTAGATGTAATTTTATTCTTTCTGTATATATTGTTTATTATTGGAGCCGATAGTATGCTATGTAGTGTCATTGACGTAAATGTCGGGGAAAATGTAACAAGCTCGAGATATCGGAAAAGCATTACGCCTTCCAAGACTTTCGACACTTTCGGCGATTTTGTGGCATAGAATCGTTTCCAAACTAAATGTCCGTCGCTGAGCAACTCTTTTTATCGCTCGCCGAGCTAAAATTCTCTAGAAAATCGGGCAAATTTGATGTACGCGGCAAATTCTTCGACTCGCGGAAAAATCAACGAATTACGAAACTCTTGCGCAGTTATCTTCTGCCACTCGAAATTACTCTCGAGAGATGAAATGCTCTTCGATTTTGCGTTACAACTCGCAGATTAGATAAAACTAGAGATAAAAAGAAAACTACTTTCTTTAATTGGAATAAATATTCGGTAAAAAGCTTATCGATGTTACGGCAAAATAATTAAAATCGGCAAATAACCTGCCGTTCCAGAGACAATTTCATGCCTCGAGAATAAAGTCGGACAGCAAAGATAAATCGCGTAATACACGTCTGTATATTCTCCACGTATTCCCAAAGTTTCCCAACTTTTTGAATTTTCGGATCGAACAGGCATCTTCCCTCGTTGGCGTGAAAGATGGAAACCAAATGGAAAGCTCGTAGGTGGTTGGTTGGTGCGAGGGAAAATAGCCGATTGGAATGAATAATCGGCTCGATGGACGAGTTTCTACGGCGGTTTTTTGCCCGGAGAGAAATTAATATCGCGTCCTGATCGAGTGGAGGGCATTTGCATATCGACACGTGGAAGATCGCGTCGACTCCCGTTCGAACGCGGCTCCATCTCGTTCACAGCAAAATTGATGCGGCTGTGATCGCGAAAACTCGACCACCCAGTATCCCGCAGCCTTGCGAGCGAATTTTTATCGAATTTTTCCAAGCCTGGCGTACGCGAAATCGACGCCTCTCTGATTTACAGCTTCACTGACGATGATGACGACATTAACGTTATCGATCGTTGGCGATCTTTCGCGGATACTCGAGAAGTTGTATCCACGTCCTCTCGCAGCGATTAATAGCCTTGTCGCTAGTCGTTTTTCAAGCGCGCGTCGAGGAAAGCGTATTTCGTTGATTCACGAGAGAATATTTTCATTTTCCGCGACGTTTACGCTCGGATCTCGGATCGCGTAAAACATTACGATAGCGATCGCGATGGTATTTCGACTGTCCAGGAGTTGCTTAATGGCTGTCCATTTAGCTGGCAAACATCTTCTTCCCATAAAAAGGGAAAAGCAAAAAAGAAAAGAGTGGGGAAAAACAGGTTAATAGCGTGGAACGCTGGTGTGATTTTTTCCAACGGGGCGTTACGGATTGACTGGTGAAACGAGAGAATATTCAGCTGGATCGACGCGACATTAACGATATCGTTAGCGTAAGAAACGACGGCCGATACGCGCGGCGTTTGCTCGCTCGATCGACAATTTATTCGCTCCGGACGCTGATCGTTAATTACAAAATTACAGAAATCAGTTAAGTCAATGAAATCGCGTAACATAGTGTTTGAGGCCCTGAACGAGCAGGATGATGATGCCATTAAAGTGGCATCGAGCCTCCGTGAGGCAGAGAGAACGGCGCTCGCGCGCTCCGGCCACAGACCACACACGCCTGTCTACACGTGTCTACACGCCAGCCAACTGTATGGTAATCGTGGCCAGGCTGCCAGCCATCCTATCATACCGTATATTATCTAACTGCGGATTACGGCCGGCGAATCGCAATTATCCCGCGTCGCCTCGTGCCTATCGTTTCGCGCGCCTCACCGAAAGCCACCATTTTACCGATCATTAGACAACGTTTGTCCGTGATTAGTAGGTTGCGGATATTTACGCGAAATTACATTTTTATAGCAACGATCGAGCAGATGCCAGCTAACCAGACAAGTATTTATTAAGTATCCTGATGAATACTTAACACACACGTATACCGTTTACAGATTCTTCAGAGAATGAAGAATATCGTCGCAATGTCAGAAGGATGCCACTCGTCAGAAGCATCCTGGTGCTTTCGCGCTTTTGCTATATATATTGCGCTGGCAACTAAGTGATTGCGATATTTTGTCAATACCAGCCGATTAGTTGCCAACTCGATAGTATACCTTTGAATTTCATCATACGCGTGTTGTTAGCAGATTGTCAAGTTTAACGAACGAATTCAGAGACGTAAGTTTCTTTGCGCGGTCTACGTCCTCTTCTCGATCAAACGTACGAGAAGCTTACGCAGTTGGACTGGACGATCGGACGATTACTGTTAGGTCGTCCGAAAAGTTTCCTTCGTTTTACGAGGCAACGATAGACGTACAATGTTTTGTCTTTTATATTATTCTGTCGAATTACGTACGATCGATTTTGTTCCGTCGAGATAAACGCAGCGACGTTTCACACACTCGGTTTCACGTTTATACGTAGGTACGTCGTTGCAAGAAACACGTTTGCGAAAGAAAGACACTTTCCGGACAACCTAATATATCAGCATCGATCATGTGCCTCGCGACATTATAAACAAACAGCGTTGTGTATTTTTCCACTGTTAGGTTTTTCTTACAAATACACTAGTCGTTAACCAGTTTCGACGATGTTTCCAGAGTCGAACGATGGAAATAGAGAAATGGTCAACGAGTTTTCTCGTCACATCTATGTGTCTGTCCGTTCGTCTCTCCGTCTCTCGTCTATTTCATCTTTTTCTTTGCAATTCAACGAGAACCCGACGAACAGGGACAGTGATCCGTGGAATCTCACTTGGTAATCGCGGTGCAGTCACTTCACAATTCTCCCGATCTCGATATTCTAATTCGACCGCGGTGTGAAACCGTATCTATTCAAATTGCCCGCCGTCCCATCGGTCGGCGGTGTGGCCAGTGAATTTAAAAAGACGCGTATACGCGCTGGTGGGCGGTGGAAAAGGTTAAGAGTATTCACCACACGTTTTCTGCGTGCACGCGTCCGACGTGGGAATTCGTAAAAGCTGCGGCGCCCTACGATTTTCGTTGGCGATCGACGTTCCTTGAAAAAATCGCCGCGCCAACGAGACAAACGTGTCTGCAGAAGTTGTTCGTCGAGGCACGCAGCGGCGGGTGGCCCCGTACAGTAAAGAATTGCTCGTTGTTGGTGCACCGAGGACGAAGCTCGATGAGAATCTGAAAGAGGAGAAACAGAAACGAGGAAAATCGCCGAATCTCGAGGCGAACGCATTCTCCGTCTCGAATATTCATCGGAACTCGATTGCGCAAGCTTCACCTGCTGATCGCGAAGGAAAAGATCAAGGTAGAAAGAAGGCGGCCGGTGGACTGCGAGAATACGTGGAAATCCGTGTCGAACCAAGTTCGCTATTGAAAGATCGAGCCGGTGGAGATTTATGTCGTGTCGGGACCGTTTACTTGTAACGCCTTGAATCGTAGATGGCTATCCTTGCGGAAAGCCGCATACGCGCCACTATCCCGCGCCAACAACCAGCCGTTGAGGTTGAAATCGAGCCGCGATTCCGTGTCATACGAGAGCCACGAGCGGTTCTCTTGTTCCACTCGCTCCACGACAATTCCAAATTTCTACGTTTCTACGAAATTCTTACGGATCGCTCGAATGTTCGTCGGTTCCGCGGATTCTCAGATTCCAGCAATTTGCGAGGTTATTTGTATCGGTGGAAAGGCGCGGTAATTACGGCGAGATACGGCGAGCGCGGACAACCGGTGAGGAGACGAGAGGAGAGAAGAGTCGTCGGGCGGGTCGTATGCGTTAGCATTTAAGCGCGGGTCCGTTGGACTGGCAAGGGCAGCAGCCGGGGGCTGCCGGCCTCTGAGCAGTTAGCCAAAGTCATAAATCGAGTTTCGAGAGCTGAATCGCGGCCACGGCACGCACACGCACTCGGAACGCGCGTGCTTTATGCATTGTACGCGCGTAGATAGGGGTGGCCCGCCATAATTCACCCTGCTTCTTCCCTCTTGGGATTTTTGTTTCGTTCGACTTTATACAATACATCGGCCACGCTCTCCGACCTGCTATATCCTACCTCGTTATTCCCTGTTCATTCCTGTTCACGGAATGTGAAACAGAAAGTCTCTCCAAATAATACGATCGTTTATTCCACGCTATCCGCTGTTTCCTACGATCTGGAAAAAATTGTTCCGTTCGCGGGAAATGTAAGTAGATCGGGTCGTGCTTTGTCCCGCGTGCTCGCTTCCGGCCGTGGTTTTAGCTAGGGAAAATTAATTTGGAATTTAGTATACGACCTTAATGGCCGTGTCCCATATACACGTGCAACTGTGTAGGTAGGTAGGCGACGTGTACACGTGCAACGAGATGCATTTGAACGCATCCTGGTGTAACTGGCAGCATTGTGGCGGGCCGGTCGATCGTGCCGGCGCCGCTTCCTGCTGGCGTAATAATTAACGAACAGACCGGCCAGCTTTATGTTTGTTTAGGCAGCTGAACGAGCTTCGCGTGAACTCTCGCCATCTCGGGGAAACTATAATGAATCTCGTGTCACCTCGTTGAGTGCATAAAGAGCTGACCTTAATTGCGCGCCGGCTCGCCGCGACGCCGCGCCACCAGGAAACCGACTCGTTTGCCGCGCCGCGTCCGTCCCTTCCTTATTTCCATCAATTCCTTCGGACCAACTTCTCCCTCGGTTCGTTCGTTCTAATTGCTAGCTGCGATTCAAGTCGCTCGCATGTTCCAGCGACGAGGATGATGCACATTCGCTCATCAAAGCGGCACGATTCTTCTTTTAGATTATATTCTACTGGGTTTTTCAACGAAATTATCCTCGCGAAAGGACAGAAATAAATCGTATTAAACATCGAGATAAACGATGAAGCGTGGAAAATATGAAAGAGGGTGTCTCTGTCCAAGCGGATACGACGAAATGATCGTAGGAACTGGGAGGATGTGGAAGCGGAGACCACGCCGCTTCGAAGCTTCTTTTCGAATCGCAAAGCGGATTCCACGACGAGGACACGGTTGAACGAATCGCGGTTTCGCAAAACGCCCAAGATCCTAATCGTTGGTTGCATATAGCGAGGAAAGCACCGCGGCGCTCTCCCAGGCACACGTTATTAACCCATTGTTTAGCGCATGGTAGCACTTAGAGGCAAGTGGAAGATGCAGTAATTTAAACGTCCTTTGATCCGCGAGAGTTGTTTTCAACTATCGGCCCGTAAATCATCTCGCGCTCCATAAAGCTGCGGCCTCCGTCTCGCTCTCTACTCCACTTTTCTCGCTCGTTCGCCCCCGCTCCGCGGCCAAATAACAGGCCACGATTTACAGCGTAGTAATTTACAGCCGAACGTAAGCGTTGCATACCGCGGCCTCATCGTGTAAATACGCCACTTTATTTCGCCTGGGTCTGCCCCTTCCACGCGGCTCTCTTCCACGCGATTCCGTCCATTTCTGAATTGTCTGGCAGTGTGCGCGCATAGAAAGTACAGTCAACCGAGAAATTCCTTGCTACAGAGAAAGAACGTGGCGTATACGCGAACGCAAGGTCCAGCTGGCCGAAAACGCGATGGAAATGCCGGAGAAAAAAAGTGGTTAGACGATGAGTGGCAAGAGGAGAGGAGCGCGGCATCTGTAACGAACCGATTGCAATTAGCAGATAGACAGTTCAATAATGCCACGAGAATTCCATACTAATTATCGGTTGCTTTATTTCGCCGGTTCGACGCGTACCGTTATTCGCCAGCTTTCTGCGCTGTAATTTTCATCCCGAAAGCTCTGTCCGTCGTGTTTGCTCCCTTGAAGCAGACGGCAAGAGAGAGAGAGAGGAGGACGCGCGAAACTTCATCTTCCTCGAGTTTCTCTCGATAGGCTGCCGATAAATTGCTAGGGCTACGAAAAATCGAAGGTATAATTGTTAGTTCCGCGTTGCGATCCAATTAATAATCGGCGGTGAGGAGGCCGTGCGAGGCGGATACGCTCTCCGGACCGGTGCAATCAAGCGGTGCACAGCACGCGTAAGCCGGAAACCGGCTCGATGGCTTCTGGGTATCTATTTAACGACGTTACTGCGTGGCCCGTTGGCAAAAATCGCCACTACCGTTCCTTGTACCTTCTCGTTGCTCGTTTTATTGCCAACTCTTATAATCTCGCCGATAATAATTCTTCGTACAAGTAATTCCCTCTGGCGGTTCCCGCGGCAATTCCAGGCTACCCTCGAAGGGGCGAGTCCAATCGTTGCTTGTCGTTGGTGTTCGCCGCGTCGTGCAGTCCGGTCGTTTAAAGTTTTAAGCGGAACCGTGGCGCGGAGTGTCGAAAAGAGTAGAAAAAACGCGTGGCAGAGAGAAACGAAGGGGGCCGAGGGTGGGAAGAGCAGCGGAGGTGGTTCAGTGGCGTTGTCCCACGGGGCGACCCACCGTTCGACTTCTCCCCGCCTTATATAAACCGGCGATCCAGCACGCTTTGCTGCTCGTTTTGCTCGATTTCGATTGCGCCGGCCCAGAAGAAGCTGCTGAACACGCTGGAACATTGCTCGCAATTTAAATAAATTCACCGTGTCGTCCCCGTGGCTCTGCTCCAACCGTTCTATACCTTTCCTCCTCCTCCCTTTGCTTCTTCCACGCTGCTCCGCTCAGCTTCGTTCAGCGACGACTCTCGATTTTTCGAGTGGCCGCCGGACAAAGTAGAAACGCAGAAACGTGGCGATCCTACGATGCCAAGTAACGAGCGTTCGTACGAGTTGGCGAACGATAAGGAACGCGCGGCGTAAACGTCGAGGCGGCCGAGTCAGGACGACGAATTAAGACTGGTCGGTGATCGCAGTGATTAGAAAGGCAGAGAGGAGCGTTGGATCGACGGAACGCCGCGGCGTGGTCGGCTGCGTCACGGCGCGTATCGGGTACGCGGTGAAAATCGTTTGCCACGTCGCGTCGCGTCGATCCGCGTGCCGCGTTCAGCGGATAGAAGATGAGTGAAAGGTTGCCTGGCCGGACCAAGGTCTGTTCAATGTCTCGTGCCGGAATAGCCGTAGAAAACGGGTCGTTGCATCGAACCCGGTCGCCAACGAAATTTACTGGCTCGATAGCCGGCGATAGGAATTCGCAATTTGAAAGGAAACGCCAGTTTGCAGATAATTGCAACCTCAAGGGACAACCGATGGACTTGGCTCGCGTTAAATCTTACTCCTTCCACTCTCACGCGCACTTTTTTACATTTATCGCGTTTAAAGCTTCTCCCGTTTTACTTCGTTCCTCCACCTTACGCGATCTTCTCTCCACTGTTCTTAACCAATTAACTACCGTCCGCTTTTCGCTTCCCTTCCTCGTCGCCTTCCAGTGCGCAATTTCCTTTTTCTGCTCTTCTATTTGGCAGAAGCGTAATTGGAGGATTAATCGAGTCTCGGCTTCAGAAAATCAGGCTTCTTCTTTTCCAAGAGTCGCTCTGTCTAAACGAAAAACGTTGCTCTATTTTCCGCGAGCTGGCCGATTAATTGGATGCCACGTGAATTCCTCTCGGCGAATTTGTTTTCGCGCCGGATTTGCTATGACGTGCCTCTTCCCTTCTTCCTCCGCAACATCGACGAACGTTTCGCTCGGCCGAGAGGGTCCGAGTTTCTCAAGGATAGGCGAGGCTGGTTAATCGCGCGACAGACAAAGAGACTGTTACGATGTCCTTTGCTTCGCTAAATACCAGCGACGATGCATCTTCCCTTAATAGAATATTATTCATCGGTGAATCGCGCGTGGCGAAAGAAAAGCGGCTCTTCTGCAGCGTCGCTTTTCCAATTTTCTACGCGGCGATCGTTTCCACCGGAAGCGCAAGAAACGCGTCGAAGACGAAAAAAGCGGAGGCCCGATATAAGCGGCGGGTTATCACGGCGAGCCGGGAAAAATCCGGCTGGAAAACCTGTCGGCGAGACATCGGATACGACGGTCATTAATATTAATCGAATAAATCCAGACGCGTTTACGTGGCAGGCAGTCGTTTCCACACGATTTTCACACGACCTCGTCAAGGCGACATCGCGCTTCCTCGCTGCCTTCTCTCAGAAAAGTACACAAAGTATGCGCGAAATAATCTTCTCTCGAAAGCGTGTCGCTGGTTTAACTAACTGACGCGTGACTAGCCGACAGCGGCGATCCTTCGTTCGCTCGTCTGCCCTCGCGAGCCAGCAATTCTAATAAATTCTAATCGTATGAGTTTCAAACGCATAAACCTACAATCGCTCGTAGCAAACGCGATGGGAAAGTTGGAAGTTTCTTTGAAAGTTGGAATAATGGGAACGGAGGAAAAAAGAAACGTGGATGAAGTTAAATATTATAAAGTGGAATCGTGCGTTTTAATTGCACCAATTGTCCAAGTCACCGGCTTCTACACGGTAGAAGCGACGAATATCGGCGGGCCAAGCTGATCTGGCACCTCGGCTTCACGCTAAATCGCGTGTCGCGAAACTGCGAATCGAGAATGTTTAGGCGTTTTGCACGAACCCTCGCATCGTTCGTATCCTTCTCTAGCCGGTGGCCAGGACTCGTGGAACGGAAAACGGCGAACAGGGGAGAAAAGAGACGGGGGAAGAGAGACAAAAGGGGAAGGAGAAGGTGCACCGAGAGCGGGTCGAGCGCGCGCTAGTGTTAGGAATGTGGTACCACTGCTTGTCACAGTCACAAGCGCACGCTGCACGGTACCACCGGTACCTTGTATTATGCGGCTGCGGTTGCATATAAGTGCAGCGCGAGTAGTGGCCCGGTAGGCGTACGACGCCTCGTGCGTTCGTCTATAGTTTATATTGTATATCGAGCGGCTTGCCGAACGCCGGCCACGTAGCCGCTTGCTTACCTGTGCTTGCCTTCGCTTCCGCGCGTCCAACGACCTACGATAATTGGCCCTGGTGTAACAGGTTTCGCAAATCCCCTCCACTTTCCATCGGTTCGAATTTCGGAAAATTCGAAAACTTTCTGTTACGATGGAATTTCGCGCGCCTCGCTACTCGTCGGTTCACCTCGCTACTTGTCGGTTCACCTCGCTCGATCGCCAATGGCCGGTCAGTCGACCAGTCAACCGAGACAATCGGTGAAGTTGTGTTATTGTCGTTTTATTATCATTATTATTGTTGTTATTATTATTATTGTCATTGGCAGGCGATTAAATACGAACGTACGTATCGTCGCAACGTAACGTCTTCCTCGAAGGTCCAAGCGCGCGACTAAATTCGAAACGCGATTCGGTCTGCGAACACGAAGCTCGAGGTGTACGGCGCATAACCGGCATAGTTTCGCCTGGCTGAAATCACGAGGCATAAATTATCGCGCATATCACCGTGGCGATGCAATCGGCGTGCACGTAGGATCGGAAACGCAATTAAAATAAAATCAGGGTCCCGGCCGGTGCGCTCGCTGGCCGCTCGCCGCCAGGGAACTGCGCGTCCAATCGATGCCCCTCCCATTGTTTTCAAAGAGAATTGCTGTAAATCGGAGGATTACCAGGCCGGTCGGAGAGATCGAGACTTTTCCGGCCGGATCGTACGAGTACGAGTAAACGATCGTTTTACGAGCGTAGCCCCGATAACGATCTCCGTGTATCCTTGACTAAATCGTGACTAGAAGCGGAGGGAGTGCGCCGATACAACCTCGATACAAACATTGTTCTCATCGGGATACAAATTGCTCGTATGCCGATGCGGTTCGGCCCATGGTAGGGGAATAAATAAAATCGAAGGAGAAAGGGAGAGAGAGAGAGAGCCCGGACAGCCACGTCCTTAAGCAGCCTGTTCCTAGAACAATTGCATCGGCGATTCCAGGATTTTTAACATCCTCCGCTTAATTCCTTCGACGAACTTTCAACTATGTGTGTACGTCTGTACATAAATCTATCGTACACGCTGAAACACGAAAGTATTCGCACATTTGGAATATGGAAATAAAAAGAGAAACATTGTTCGTGTTATCAAACATTGTCGGATAAGCGTAATTATAATATCGTTTGCAGTAAAATAAATACGCTGTGCAAGCTGTTTCGATAAGCTCGATAAGAGAATAATTTAATTAACAATTTGTTCACAGTGACACGTACAACGTAACGGTTAACACAGCAATTTGCAGTAAGAAATGTACGAATTGTGATAAACAGGTGGACGTTCGAGCGGAAATATCTCTCTGCTTTCACGTTACGAATACCCTCGTCTCTCGTTGTACGGTACGCGGCTTCCAGTCGCCGTTATCCTTTGTTTAACACTTTGCACTCCGAATTTTATTTCAATTTCTTTACCAGTAGCTTTTAAATGTTTCATTTGAAATTTACTTCAACTAAGAAATCAGACAATTTTAAATAAATAAAGGAAGAAAGATATTCACTCAAATACCAGTTTTATTTACACTATCGTTGTATTTTGTAATTTTTAAGTATAACAATTTCCTGCTTTTCTAGGACATCTATCGATTTGGACGTGAAAGAATGTCGAGTGGGACTCGACAAAGGAGCTCCTCAGATAAAAACTGATGTCGAGTCACACTCGACATGGAGCGCAAAGGTTTAAAGTCTTGGTTTCGGATTTCTCTAAATAAATCGTACGACGTATCGCGGCTGAGAATTCGGCAATGATAATTCTATCGGCAAGCGAGATCCGGCTGCGATTTCGGGACAACGGCTGCAGCGGTAGCGCGATAACGGGACAAGAGGAAAAGGAAACGAGAGTCGGCTACCGATACCTCGGCGAGAGCCACGCAAGATGCGTCTGTCGGTCGATCGAGCGTTATTAATTAACCCGATAGGCTGATTAACGAGCGGACTCGCGACCGCCGGTGCGCGCACAGTGTACGTCTTTCATCCGGATCGATTCCGCCTTTCGCCGAATCGGCCGGTTTTCGCGGAATCGCTCGACGATCGGGGACACGCGCGCCGCTCCGCAGGAAGTTCGCCGCCCAAGATTTATCGAAGCGCGAGTTTACGACCAGCGAATATAACAGCGGGCGCAGAGTACGTACACGTACGCTACCGTGCACAAGCGTCTGGACACTTATGAATTACGACAAACATATAGAACTGTTGAGAATTTTGGATCTTAATTTTGTCTTAATCTTAATTTTGTAATCTTTATTTTGTTCTTTCACTTTTATACCGTGGCTTCTGAAAGTATCGATAGACCTTTTACGATCACCATACGCATATTATACGAAACATTTTCAAATTTCATTGATGCTGTAATGACATCCAACTATCATAATTGTATTTTTAAAATTTGGAACGATTCTGAAAATGAATGCAGAAATTATGAGATATTTGGTACAAGTACGCGTACATATATTTTGCAGAGATTATAAAAATATTTAAATAAGCGATCATTCATAACATTGGTAAGTCTCGTTAGTCGTCGTAAGAAGACACGTATACGCGCGTATCCACACCACGAAGCTAGGAAAATTTACCGACGAATTGTAAAGTACAAACTAAATATTAATAATTAAAAAAAAATATCCACGCCACGATCCGTGTAAATTTTATTTAAGTACAAGTCTTTATTCGATCGACTTTTCCCCGTGTTATTCCAGCAAACTGCAAATTGTACATCGAACTACTCTAAATCTTTTGTTAATCACGCAATCTTTGAGGTTCCCTGGATATTTGTGTATTAAAAGTCGTATGAATTAAATTGCGGGTGTAGTTAGATACGCGATACGTTAGGTTGTCGGAAAAGTGTGTTTCTTTCGCAAACGTGTCTTTTACAACAGTGCACCTTCGTCCAAACGTGAAATGTCGCGGTGTTTATCTCAACAGAAGAAAATCGATTGTACGTAATTCGACAAAATAATATCAAAGAAAAAACATTGTGCGTCTGTTATTTCCTCATAAAACGAAAGAAACTTTTCGGACGATCTAATACGTTAGGTACACTAGATACGTTTAAATACTCGTGAAATATTGCACGAGTACGCGTATAATAAAAGTTACATGGATTTAATACACGCGAAATACAAATCTCTGTTAGACAGTCGATAGCGATGGATTTGAATGAAATTATTGGACGGAGAGTTGGAGAACTGGATCGCAAGGAAGTTGATGGTTTCCGTCTCTGATCTTATCTCGGGCAAGCGTATACGCTTGGTAGACACTGATAACAACGATCATTCATATTAATTAATATAAATAAAAAAGCAATGAATCAAAGATGCATGAAAATTGCTTCAAGCTTAATGTTCAGATCTTAGAATAAGTGGAGTACGTATTTGCAACGATGTTTCAAAAAGTTTCTATACGTTTGATAGGGCGACAGCGCTCGATCGGCGCAGGTAAACTGCTTGCTGCAATTTCAATTTAACATTCGATCGCAGCTATGGCAAGAGGCGAATAATTAACGTTCTTCCAGCATAAAGCGTTAAAATATCGGTCTTACGATTGGATTGCACCAGGTGTCCGAATACCTGTGCACGGTTTGCGTACGTCATAACCGGTACAATATCTCGAGGACTGAATTTATTATCGAACGGAAGAGGATAAATCAGCGTGTGATGAGACGTTTCAAGGTCCGCCACGGTACAGTCTCGTAAACCAGCATATCCCACGTTAGATACACGACAATTTTCATAATGTTGAGAATCTAACAAACCTATCGGTCTGTCCATTGCATTGTATCGGGTGTCCAAATACAAACGTATGTGCGCGATAGTGTAGATGGATGGAGAGAGTGAGGCGAGCGCGCGCTCACCACGTTGACTCGATTCCGATGATCGGCTATTATGCAAGCGGTTCCGAGAAATCGAGGCTGGAAAGCGAAAGAAGAAGGACACGAGTGGATGGGCGAGTTCGGCAGAGTCGGATACTGGAGCAGGCAACGGTAATAATTGCTCCCGCGCCGTCTGTCACGAGCGATCGATAACTCGCCGGCAATTAACTTTGAAAAATCGTCCCGAGTCACGTACGATCCGGTTTCCTACGGATCACGCCGCTCTCCTCGTCCCTCTGTTTCTCCGTCAACCACGATATTAGATTCTCCTGGACGAACAGTCTCTCGTGAGCGCGGCCAAACAACCGCGCGAGTCCTCGTCGTCTTTCAAAACGTGTTCTTACCGTTGTTCGAATTTCGCGCGCATCGATAGCTGGTCCCGCGGACCATTAACAGCGAATAAACGATCGTGCGGATGTTTATCGCGTTATCGTCGGTATCGTTGTTATTATCGCGATCGTCTACACGCGAATAAACAGCGCGCAGCAGTTAGACGAGGCTTCGTGGATCGTTCAGCCGAGAGAACGAGCGACTGCTCAACCGGGACACCCGTGCACGCATTGTTGAGCGATTAGGCGGTTGGAACTTGGAACTGCGTAGGATATTCCCCTCGAGAGACGGCCTTGATCGAATTGGCCGCGAGGAGACTGGTTCCGTGGAATCGCGCGACGCTCTCCGGACCTCGATAGAATAATCGAAAATCCTCGATAGAATAATCGAAAATCCTCGATTCGGAGAAATACCGTTGCGAATCTAAAACCAAAAGAGGAGACTCTGCTAGGGTTGAAAGAGTTGCTCGGTCGAGATTAGCCTCTTCTCCGCGAGATTTCTCGTTTCTCAGCGCTAATTTCTTAGGAGATTCCTTCGAGAGCTCGTGGACGTTCCCGGGAAATTATGAGCGCAGCAATGGCGAAACATTTGCACCGGGTAGAAACCCTCGCGCAGACGACGCACGTATTTATCGGAGAAAAGCGGGGATAAGAAATACCTGCAGAAAGATTTCTCGTTGCTTCCGATTGTCTTCCGCGGTCGTTCTGCCTAACGTTGGAATCGGCGTACCGATCAACGGCCCATCGTAACGAGCCGTAACACCCTCGTGTTGCGACGAGGATAAGAGCGACGATAAAATTACGAACGAAGCTTTTGCTTAACGAGTAGCCTGACGCGCAAGGGATTTGCGATTCTGAGAATCGTCGCTCACGGGGGTAGGAGAGTGGACGATCGAGGCCTAGCGCACACGGTGCCACCGATTGGCCGTGTAATCGGCGTTTCACAGGGTGGTTAGCAGAGTGGGGACGATACCGACGCGATCCGCGGGCCGGGAACCGGTTGCCTTCGAGGAGGCACACAACCGTGGACACTGACGGATATGACATTTCTGAAGTTCGTGGCCATCTACGTTTCTCTTCTCGTTCGTTTTACCCGCAGCTCGTTCGTTGGCCGTGTGCGAGCGCGCGCGCTCTCCTCGCATCCTCGTCCCTTCGACGTCCTCCTTTTATTTCGATTCGATTTTTCTGCCGGTCTTGTTCCCTTATTATCTCGTTTTGCTCGTCTCCGGGCCACGTCAGTTTCTCTCTCTTTCTCCGGCTCTTGCCGCTCGGTGGTTCTCCAGCGTCTCGCGTGCATTTCATTTTGCCCTCCTCCCTGTCCGTTCGCCCGTCCAGAGGGAGGCTCTTCCTTCCACCCAGCGCGGCGCGACGGTTCGGTTCGTGCTTTTATTTCCTGTCGACCTTCTTGCCGCCCCTTTTTCCTTCCACCGGAGGACCGCGCGCGGCTCCTCTTTCACGTCCTACGAGTCGTTCTCGCGTCATTCTCCAAATTTTGTTTTATTATTATTTAATTTGTACTTTACAATTTATCCAGCTGGACATTTGGTAAATTTGTCTAGCTTAATTGTTAAATAAAATGGCTACCCCCAGCGGGATACCATCTTCGAGTTTGACTATTTTATTTCTCTAGAGAGATCAGTGGGGTGTTTTCTTTTTAGTCTTCGACTCTCCAAATTCAACGCTCTCGTCTCGCTCGAAACCATCCACCGTTCTCTTGCAATCGAATTTCGCCGCCACGTTCCACGCACTTGGTCCAATCGCGACGGTTAACGATCGAACGAGCAGTCGCAGCAGAACGAGCACC
Source organism: Bombus flavifrons (assembly GCF_040668555.2). Classification (NCBI taxonomy): domain Eukaryota; kingdom Metazoa; phylum Arthropoda; class Insecta; order Hymenoptera; family Apidae; genus Bombus; species Bombus flavifrons. The sequence continues at coordinate 4,579,332 of NC_138457.1, read as the reverse complement.
CACCTTGGCTTTAATATTATTTTACCATCGTCCTAATTATTATCACGAATATCCCCTTCTTTCTCTTTCTCTTTCCGGTGTTCCATCGAATGTCCAACTTTCCCAGACAGCTTTTCCCGATCAATTTGGAAACGGCGCAGCTTCGCTTTTCTCCCTCGTTTAATAACCATTAGGCCGACCAGGCCTCGGACGATTTTCAGACGACTCCACCCCCTCGTGTCGGAGGCCGGCGGGCGCGAAGGTGAAAGGCTGGACGCGGCGAGGGTGTGAAAGATCTAGAGCAGATAGGGGCCTCTATATTGATGAGCTGGCTCTCCGCGTATTGATTGCACGCGGAGAGGCTTCGCCGGGGCCCGGAGCACCCTGCAGACCCCTTTTGCTACGCGCCAGCCCCGATAAGATCCGCCAGATAAGCCATGATTACACACCGCGTCGAGCCACCCCTCTTCCAACGTTTTTCTCTCCTTCCTGTGCCACCCCGCCACCGACTGTGTAAACAGTCTTCCGCGTTCATGGCTGCTTCGTTCTCCTTGTCGTCCAGATAACTCTCAGTTTTCTTTTATATTATTTTATTCGCACGGACAGTTACCCTCAAGATGCATTTCCACGATCTTACGCAGGTTAACACTGGAACTACCACATCGGTCGAATTGACTGGTTTTAGAATTTTATTTTCAAATTCCTACTTCGTGTTATATTTTCTGTCCGCAATTATGTAATGACTTTCGCAAGGATAACTAAAAGAATAATATAATATTCTATCTTGTTTTCTATGTATTCAAGCTGAAAATAATTTTGTATTAAGGCTACTTATACCAATGCCAGTGAAGATGTAAAAGGATCCTGTAATCTGTTCATCGAACCCCGATTAACCAGTTTCCTCGTTTTGTGCAATTCCCCACGCGTTTTTCAAATTTTTAGAGCGTATCCTTCGATATGACGATATCAGTCATCAGGAAAATTCCGGATCGAGCGCTAGATGCTAACGCTAAATGTACCACATTAGTCAAAACGACTGGTTCTACAATTTTATAAACGTTTTCTTTTTTTAATTCAATTCTTTACATTCACAATTTGTCCAATTTGGACATTTGGTAGAATTTTTTAACTGTAATTTTATAAATGTGTCAACTCTTGTTTAGGTATCATGGACCTAGATGGATTAATAATACGAAAAATGTGTCACATAACATAGAGTCGCTTCTGTGAGAAGGTAATAAATCAATAAATATACAAAAGACCAGTCATTTTCACTGGTTTTGGTAGAAATAGCATCGTGTTAACTATCGGTAGTTTTAGCGTTAATGAGATGCACGCGCAGAGACGAGAAACTAAAGACGAAGAAACCGCGTTTTGGAAGACTGCCTGTCGTGACAGAGTGGCTTTTATATCGCGATTTTTCGAAAGAGTAGGGTTGGAATGTGATTAAGGTAGGAATTTAATGATAAATTGACGGGAGAAATGGGCCAGCTGCGTTGCGTAATAGTCATAGTGCAAATAAACTCGATGTATGTCCGAAAAGTTCCTTTCGTTTTATAAGGGAGTAATAGATGCACAACATTTTTATATTATTTTATTATTTTATTCTATTACTACAAAATGGATCATACGTAAATCCGTAAAATAATATAAAGTAAAAAATGTCGTGCATCTATTGTTTCACTTATGAAACGAAAGAAACTTCTCGGACAACGTGGTACTTACTACTCAAGAATAAAGCTTCTTTAATTTATTCGCCATTCGCGAATAACAAGTAGCTTGAATTTATTCGTTGTTTGAAATATTCAACCAAATGGAGGATTTATATATTGCCAAGGATATAGGAAAATATAATACATCAAAATTGTTCGTCGTAAACAATTTTAGAGGAGCAGACGCGTCGGTATCGAGCAGATCGGAGATTGTATCGGCACAAAACCTAACAGTAAGCGATTACCGCGATAGCCTCGATCGTCCAGCTTCGATTCCAGAGATCTTCGAGCGTCGAACTAGAAGCGAGGATCGAATTGTCGAGCTGCTTGCGATTACGAGAATTACGCGTACGCACGGATTCTTGCGCCGTTTTGTCGAAGCAAGACAGGCGAAAACGGTTACATTGTGCGGACGACAAAGGGCGAGACGCACCCTGTTTCTCTCGAGGACTCTCGAGACGAGGACGGGACGGAGACACCGAAGAAAAAGAGGAAAAACAGTTGCGTGGACATTTTATATTCGTGGACACGCGCTCCAGAGACGCATTGTGACGGGGGCACAAAGGGGGTGCAATTTCGACGACGCGTTTTCGCTCAAACAGCTTTCAATCGGTTTTCCATTAGAGCCGCCCTCCCTTCCGCCTGCGTCCACAATGCCCGAAACCGGGTCTGCTTTTCGTTCGAAGGTTAAGTGGCCGATGAATGGAAAGCGAGAAGGACGATTTCCAAACGAAACTCGACGCAACCTGACCCTGTGAAGAGCGTGCGACGATCATCGAGGACCTGACAAAAGATATACAATGTTTAACGTACATTATAGATCATCGATCGCAATAAGGTTCCCAGAATCTCTGGAGACCCAGCTCGATTTAGTACGCTCGATGCCACGCGCGAGTCCTTGGAAAAACGTTCGAGTCGAGAAACATACCTCGAGAGGACAAAATTGCTGGAAGAGTGGATAACGCGTCGCGTTTTTAACAAACTATCGAGCGTATGTTTATTTATACATCGATGCTACAGAGTTGCATAGACCGGTGCTGTCACGTAAAATCCGTAACTGTCGGGACGACGCGACGCCACGACGAGACGAATCCCTTGGTTCTCGTTCGCCGATGGGGAAACAGGTGTAGCGGAGACGGTCTCCGATCCTTTTACGAGACTGTGATCCGGGCTCACAGGTAAGAACACGGGCTCGCATTTCCAATCCCCGGGACGAGGATTATGGGCGGCCGATTTCACGCGATCCCGGCTCGGTTTCTGGCTTCTTGATTCTGGAAGCTTCTCTCGATTCTCCTCCCACGAATCTCACGGCCGGAGAAAAGCTGCAAAGGGATCCCTCTGACCAATTCTGTCGTCGAAAGCTTCGTCCCCTGAGTCCACGGATTAACAGTTTATAGCAACTTTTGGCTGCAAGCGGACCAAATCGTCGATCGTTTCGATATAGAAGCTCGTTCGTTCGAACAAATTGGGGGACAAGACAGTTTCGATAGTAGAAATCCGCTAGACAGTTCTTATCGGGTTCTTCTAACAGATTCGAATATGTGTCGTGACTTAAGCGTTACAATTTCAATTGCTTCTTATTCGACGCTCGAATTTATTTCGAATACGAGTAACTTCCACTAGTTACACGATTACTTGACACGACGGATCAGATCCGCAGGCTAACAAGACATTAGCCTTTAGATTTAAATATTAGATTCAGCTAGAACCAAACTTACGATAATCATTTATTATTCACGTTATAGTAATAATTTACTTATAATTCTCAATGAGAATTCATTGTAAACTACTTCCAAATTAAAAGAAATAGAAAAACAAACGAGTAAATGACTGCATGTATTGGTGTACTCGTTACAAGAACAAGCGTTTGTACCGCGGATCATATTAATTGATTACAATGATTACCAGACTATGCTCGCCATTAACACTAAGCTTACCAGGCTGTAACCTTCGCCAAAAATTGAGAAATCGATTAATCGGACGATATAAGAATTTTCATAAAATTGACTGAACGAAGGAAACGACAACTTTAAGTTCAATTTTGAAACCGATCATTGTGAGATCTGGTAAGGTTAGTGTTAACCCTGCAAACAAAAATCTGTTGCAAGATCGGTAAGTTCGGGTACCGGTGTACGCAAGGATTATCGGTGTTTTTCTTCTTATTATTATTTAATTTGTACTTCACAATTTGTCCAGCTGGACATTTGGTAAATTTTTCTAACCTAATTGCTGAATAACACGTGGATGGCTTCCCCAGCGAAATACCATCTTCGAGTTTGACTGTTTTATTTCTACGTTTAGATTAACACAATTCTCGAAATCTCTTTTGCTTCTCTATTTTTCCTTATTTCTTGTCTTATATGGTTTCTTTTATCATTTAATTTGTACTGTGCAATTTGTCCGGCTGGACATTTGGTAAATTTTTCTAACCTAATCGCTGAATAACACGTGGATGGCTACCCCAGCGAGATATCATCTTCGAGTTTGACTATTTTATTTCTTTAATGAGGTCAATGGGGTGGTTCCTCTTTAGTCTTCTTTCTATGACAGTTTATCGGTGTGTGCGTGTTCGATCCTCGAAAGCGTCGCATCGAGCAGAACAGCGACGCAAGCCGAGTCGACCGCGATCTTAGAGGCTCGAGATCGAGCTGGAAGACGGCGAACGACTCGGTTGGTTAATGCGTTACAGGTGTGATATCTGTGTGTTTTCTTTTCCAAAACTGTCGCTGCAGAGCGCGGCGAGGCGGGCGGGCACCAGCTGCGCCAACTGCAAGACCGCGACCACCACGCTGTGGCGGAGGAACCAGGCCGGGGAGCCAGTCTGCAACGCGTGCGGCCTCTACTACAAGCTGCACAACGTAAGTAATCGATCATACATTCCCTCCGTATCGACGTTTCCTCCGCTGGATCCCCAGCCGCGACCAACCAACTAACCAACCAACCAACCAACCAACCAACCAACCAAACAACCAACCAACCAACCAACCAACCAACCATCTTTCCATCGGATTCGACGATTCAGTCTCGCGTTCACCACGCCAAACGCCGTAGTACGTCGATGTATCCCTTTGTCAAACGTCTTTGGAACAAACGCTGCTTGGCTATTATACTTTATTTGCCGACAACTTCCGTTCGGAATCGGGGCGAGCGATCGAAAGCGGAAGATCCGTACCACTCGATACAATGTTTTCGAGAAGGGAGACATCGACAAAAGGGGCCCGGGTATTAAAACGACGGATACGAGATCCGACGAACGAGAGCGGCCCTTCGATAAACAGCGGAGGCAAAAGGTCGTCCTTTGGCCACCGTCGAAGCCACCGATCGTGAACCGGCCCGTGTAACGTAATATCGGATCGCTATTGTCGCGGCAAGCCTCTCCAGAGTTCTATTGTCGATCCGTGGAACCTAATTCCTCGATCCTCTTTCTGCTGCGAGCCACGGTGGTCGGATTTTCCTCGCATTCTCCGCCACTTTCCAATCTCGCGGCGCGTTACCGCTCCGACGTTCCATCTCTTTTTAACACCTGTCATGCGCTAATCAGTTACTACACCGCGGATTTTTATCAATTGTTTGTTTATTTAAGTTTATTTAACGGGCACAGGGCCTTCGGTGTCGCAGACGAGCTTACGTCAGTCGAAGCGTAAAAGAGCCAGCTCCAATCTTTTAAACTGAGATTTTTATGCAATCTTCATGAGTATAGTTAGAGTAATGCAATTGAAATAGCCTCTTGCGTCATATACTGAACGTTATACGTAGCACATGTATCAATGATCGTCGCGTGGACGTCTATAAACAGGGCTTAACCTATGACCTGTTTTCGAGGAATATTCTCGCCACGAAGAAATATTTCGTGTTGCGTGAGCCCTGTCGCTATCAAAATTAAATAAAACAGTGATTTCGTTGCAACTAATTTTGTATTATACAGGGTGGTAGGTAACTGGTGGTACAAGCGGAAAGGGGGTGATTCTACGCGAAAAAAGAAGTCGGAAATACAGAATAAAAATTTTTCGTTTGAGGCTTTGTTTTCGAGAAAATCGACTTTGAATTTTCGCTCGGTACGCGTGCGGTACGTTACAACGAATCTCACTGTAGATCATTGTCTAGATGGAAAAATTAAAAAAAAAAATTTTATTCTATATTTTCGACTTCTTTTTTCGCGTAGAATCACCCCCTTTCCGCTTGTACCACCAGTTACCAACCACCCTGTATTCAACAGCCACACGTGCTCTGTCATATTCGTCATCGCTTACATTTTGCAACGCGTTTTTCAAAGTCTTCAACGAGGTGGCAACAGCCAACTAACTAAAAGTTCGACAATCCTCACGACTCGCTTGCGCACATCTCGCGACACAAATCGCGCGTTTCTTCGCGTATCACGGTTTCCAGGAAGGAACGTAGGAAGCCGTGTAGCCAGCTTGGAACGTGAATCTCGAGGGTGGTTTGGTTGTTTCCGAGAGACGCGAGAGAGCGGGTGGCCACTCGAGTCAGCCCTTCCGCTTACGCGACGCGACCCTCTGTTGTGGCAACAATTAGGGTGCTCGGCGGGTCGCCGGACGTGCGAAGAGTGTCGCCAGGATCCCCTCGAGACGGCGGCGGCGGCGGGGGTGGAGCGTGCTCAACGGCGTGTGACACAGGAAGCAGCGAGGAAGACAAAGGGAGGAGGGAAAAACGGACATCCTGCGCGCAGTTTTTCTCAGCAACTCGACGTATTTCACGCGGCTAGCGATCGCCCTGTGGAGACGTTCGAAAGAACGCGGCTTGGCGTCGACCTATTTAGATCGAACTACGCGTCGTCCCAGTCCGAGAGATAGCGGCGTTTCTTCGCGAATCATCTCTTAGGTGTGGCATTTTCTCGCAAAATGACGCGCGATGTCTTAGCTGGAAAACTATCGAAGTAGAACACGACCAACCATTATTTTTACCACAAACGCGTCGGCTCAGTTTCCTGTACGCGAGCGGAGTGTCGCGAGGTAGAAATTTAGCGCTGATATTGTAATCGTCGGAGAATTTTCTGTACGTTCACTTGAAAAGAGGACGCGAAAGAAGTTCGTGCAGCTGATGAATCGGTTTGTCAAATTTGACGATCCTGTGATAACAACGGTATGTTCGAAAGGTAAAGACACGTCGTGTAGCGGAGACGCGGACGCGAAACGAGTTGGACAATTTCAACGAAGCGCCGTCACCTCGAGTACTCGCGTTTTCTCGGTTTTTGCGATCGACGTAGGATATTGAAGCGGTTTTGAGGCTGCGAGCGATCGTACACTGCTCGTTTTTCTTTGCCTTGGCGGAGTTTTCGCGGCTCGGAGAGGGCAGGCCAAAAATAAGGCGCGTCTCTCGCGCGATCTCGATAAGGATTCGTTTGCGGCTCGCGCTAATTGGCCCGCGATGACACAACGGCTCTCACTGTCCGCCCCTTCTGCTGAAAGCAAATGGTCCGTTCGAATTTACGCGGCTTTTTTCCCTCCTCCGCCGACTTATCAGCCCATCTTCGCTTCAAATACGAACGCACAGCGAGCCTCTGACTCCTGTTCGCCATCTCCGTCCCGAGTTATCCAGATTCCACGCAGTTGCAACGCGTACAGTCGCGTACTTTTCGCTTCGTACTTTGCACTTTGCACTCGAAATCGCTGGACCAGCGCTGCAACCAAATCACCGACGGAAGAGAATCGCGTTTTCTCGCGACGTTTGTCGAATCGATAACGAAGACGAAGAGAAGGGTGAGGCGGGGGCAGGATAGCGACCAAGGCAGCAACGTACAGCAGCATCAGCAAGATCCTCGCGCTGGTTAATGCCGGGCATAAAGGCCGGCCCAGACACGTTTCCCGGTAATCATTAATTAAGCGTAGGGCCCCCTTCCGCCCCGCCTAGCGACATGGGACGCCGTGCACGCTCCACCAAGGGGGGGAGGGGGGAATAAATTCGGCGACTCTCTCGGTCGATTCTTCCCTTCTTCTCGTGCGGCGTAAAACGTCGAGACGGAAACGCGCGAAACTCGTAGCTCCGTTTCCAACCGACCTCGTCTTTCTTTCACTCGCGAAGAACCGGGTAAGCCGGAATAGGCGACTGTCTTCGGTGACGTTAAGCCGACACGTTACAGTCTCTCGCGCCGAATCTCGGTTGCCCGGTCCGGCCACTCCGTCGAACAATCGGACGGCGAGGATTAGCCCCGGGGTCCGTGCACTCGTCCAAGGTTCCCTGGATCGGTCGTCGACGATACAGAAAATTCGATGGAGCAACGACCACTCTGGTAGAATCGACGCGCGTACACAACGCAAGGGATCCCGGATCTCGAAGGAAAGGAGAGCGGGTGAAAGGTGGAAGGAGACGAACGAGGAAGAAAGAAGAAAAAGGAATGGAAAGAAGAAAAAGAGACAGAGAGGAAAGAGAATCGATGGCTACCAAGTATGCGTAAGGAGGCTCGGGCGAGAGATCAATCATTTCGAGAGCAGCGTCTCCGGCAGTTTCTCTTGTACCTGCCACCAGAGGGTATACGGCTGTTGCCCGGGCTTGTCCCGAGATTCCAGATAGACACCGTTGCTCTGTGGCGCGAGTGGTAGAGCAAGAGAAAGGAGAGGGACGCGGAACGACAGATCTGGCGTCGTTAAGATAGAGCGGGCCGATAGCGCGGTCGCGGTGGCGCGCGCGCCATCCAGCCAGCCATCGAGCCACGGCTAGTCGAAAATACACGGATTATTCGTGCTCTCGGCGCCGAGCTACCGGCTGCTCGAAATATGGTAATCGCCGCTCGAAATCCTGGCCGGAGGGTCGCCGGGGTCGCCGGAGAAATTCCTCGAACGAGGACGATACTCGTCCCCCGGAAACCGCGTGCCACGATCGGCAAAGGAGCCGGAGACTCGAGAATTAGACGCGCGAATCTTCGCCTCGCGCCACCGCCGCGTTTTGCCGTCGCGCGATCCGTACAATTTCCGAACGTCCGATTTGGCGGTGTTTAAACGAGCCGCAGCGTGTTTAACGTAACACGAATTACGTATACGCGTTAGATACAGCGCGGTCTTGAATTAAACCATTTAAGGAAGCAACGTTCATTGACGTAGGCGCACCCAGAATCGTGCGCGTTTTGTTAAAGCGTTTTAAATCTTACACCGCACAACATCCTTGCGAATTGATATTCCGATTACGATCTATCGCTGAAATTGCGCCGCGTTGCTTTCCCGCCGTCGATCGCCTCTTCTGCTCGATGCTTCCCCTTGCGAATTAGAAAGCGCGTATTTTTCTCGAAAGATGCTCGCAACTGCCGTTTTATATCTGCGCAGAAACCTCTCGTTATACGCGTTTCGACGCTCCGAACGTACAAATTGTGGCCACTCGTCGATTTTACGATCGACGCGTCGTTCGCATATCGTATCGACAGCTCGATAGGAAGAAAACGTCGCGTCGATTCCAATCGCCGCGCAACTTTAACTTACTTTGTCCGAAATCGATTTCGTCGGTCGAGTACACGCCAGCATATCGTGAGTTGTTGGAGGAAAGAGGTGGAAGATGTACGCGAGGGGAGAAGCCGCCTGAAATTTGAAATGGAAAAGCGACGGAAATAGCCGAGTCGGGGGATCGTAAACAGTGGGCCGCTGTCTTTTCCCGATACGTATCTCGATGTCAGGTTGAAGATAGGCGCGTGTGTGGCCCGAACGCGCCGATCGACCGATAACACCGGCAATTTTCGTCTTTTCCACGGCAGATCGACAAGGTTCTCACACTTCCTTTTCATTCGAAGCGCGGCTGCGGATAAATCACGCGGACGTTCGACGAACGCAACAGCGCATCGCGTCGCGCGGCTTTGTCCCCCCGAGGAAGTTGTAAAATCGCGCTACGGGGAGGAGGAATGGCGCAAAGGGCCGCCAATTGATATGCCCCCGACGAGCCGGCTACGAGACATTCCTCCGTGCCGCTTTCTGCGAACGTTTTAGCCGAGCTAGAGATCCGAGTCGCCTCCGCTCGCCTCTGTTCCCGTTTTCTACGCCACTTGCAATCTCCTCGCAGAAGACGAAACACGCGTCGCTTCCGAAAATCCACAGGCTCGTCCAGCGATTTTCAAAATTATCACCAGTCGTTCGCAAAGTAATAAGACGCCTCGGTTCTTAACTCGTCTAGTCGCGTTTTTCACGAAATCTGTGATTAACCGATCCACGTGCGTACGTGTACGCACAAACAATACAAATTCGTAATAATAAAATGGAAATTCTACCAGGCGAGCGATAAATATTCCTAGCTCCGTACAATAATGTTAGACTTTGGAAACTTCAAACTCTGTTTTCTCTGAAGATGTGGAACAGCTGAGAACTAGAGCGACGAAACGCATTCGAAAATGTTTTCTTTATTTCTAACTAACATCTTTCGATATACTCGCAGGTCTTACACCGACACTTATCCCAATGTAAAATGAGTATACACGTATACGTACGATATATATGTACGATATATCTCTGTGGCGAGTTTGCATAATTATCGTTGCACGCTGTCCTCTAAATTTAAATCATCGTTTCCTGCGAACCCTCCTTCTCCCAGAAACTCTTTCAGTTTTACGAAAGGATGGCCCGTTTGATACGTCGACGCGTTTGGAGTATAAAATCGTAGACACGTTTCTTGATGTTCAGGACGCTCACTATCGCGCACACAGTCTTACCATTCGCATTGAATGCTCGCAACCATCTTCTTACCGATGATTCATCCACAGCCTCGCCGCTATACTGCGAATTTTTATGCACATCCGTATTTTTATAAACCTAATTAAACAAACGGAGTCTAAGTAGATATTTATACATCCGCTGATTATTATAGTAACTATACCATTGCTTGTTATATTTTTACATGTTACGTATATCGCGCGAATTTTGGCAATTTTAAATTTCCTACAAATGTGTAGACTGTTGTAATTCGACGGTGAATTTCTTTGGACGAGAGTTTTCAACGTTTCAAAAGCGCGTGAAAGACCTTTGAAAATTAAGTTTCCTACAAATGTATAGACTGTTGCAATTCGACGGTGAATTTCTTTGGACGAGAGTTTTCAACGTTTCAAAAGCGCGTGAAAGACCTTTGAAAATTAAATTTCCTACAAATGTGTAGACTGTTGTAATTCGACGGTGAATTTCTTTGGACGAGAGTTTTCAACGTTTCAAAAGCGCGTGCAAGACTTTTGTAAAGGAAATGATCTTTTATAGGCACGTTCCATCGTCTCCTAGAAGAAAATTCGTCAACTATACTTGAACGCGGTCAATTCCGGACTGAGATTATGTAAATCGAAAATAGCAGGGAGCTTGGTTTCCGAGAGAAATAAATAAAACACTAGGCCATAGATCGTAGATCATAGATTACAGAAGAGATCGTATACGAGATCAATTCTTAACTAAACACGCGCATATCCTGTTTTCTCGAAAATGAATCCTTAAAGCAAGCAATTTTATTTTCCACTTTTCCACGTCTCCACTAACACCTAGTTGTTGTTGTCGTTATCAGATTGCGCGTGTTTACGCATCGATAGAAGATTTGAATCGCGCCAAATGCGCATAATATTGGCAAATATACAGGGTGGTTGGTAACTGGTGGTACAAGCAGAAAGGGGGTGATTCTACGCGAAAAAAGGAGTCGAAAATATAGAATAAAAATTTTTCGTTCGAGGCTTTGTTTTCGAGAAAATCGACTTTGAATTTTCGCTCGGTACGCGTGCACTTTATCACGTCTCGTTATAACGGATCTCACTGTAGATCGTTGTCTTGATAGAAAAATTAAAAAAAAAAATCACCCCTTTTCCGCTTGTACCACCAGTTACCAACCATCCTGTATAAAATGTTCGAAGCTCGAAAACCGTTTTTTACGAAAGTTCTACTTTCTCGATGACTTTGCGCGAAAATCCGCAGAGTAAATGTCATCGAATATACTCGACAAACATTCAAACTCGAAAGCGAAGCCTCGAGAGACAAAAACGTGTCACTGCGCGCCTTCCATCTATTTTTTCACGTAGATTCGCCAGTGTTTTCGCTTGTAGGATCGCTTCATCGACAACCCGCGTAACTTCCACCTTGGACCATTAGAAACTTGGAGCTTTGGAAATGCATAAAACTTGTGGAGCGCCTGTTTCGACAGCTGTTCGTTAATTCATGAGTAGCAGACCTCGTATTCGAGGAACGAGCGGGGAATCGGTGTTAGAGAGTGGAGAAGGAAATTCGACCGTAGGTAGGCTCGTCTCCGATCTTTCATTCATTGACCCCACCCGGCGCAGGTTCGCGGCGCGATTTCGTATGCGATCGGTGTGCGGTTGCATCGTGTGTGACCACATCAATCTGCATTCGAATCTCCGCGGATGGGGCCGTCTCTCTCCCTCCGGCTCGCTCCTCTCTCTCTCTCTCTCCCTTTCTCTTTCCCTCTCTTTTGTTTGCACCTCGCGCTCGGTTTCGTCGCTCGGTTCCTATTAAAGCCGCTCGTATTGTATTCAAATCGGTTCGAGCTTTCTTTCGTGTCTGCTTGCCGTTCTGGCTACTTTTGCTCGCTCATTAAGCTTCATCCGTCGATCCGCTAAAATACTGCGTTTTCGATCCTCCCTCGACTCTCGACCTTCGATCCTCCGCTCGCGCCATCCTTCCCATTCCTTCGTCTCTCGTCCACCAACCTTATCTCTTTCCACTCGCTCATATTCGCGACACACGCGCATGGATATTCATACGAAAGTGAAACTTCGCCTTTTCGGAAACGACGACCCTGCGAAATGTACCACGATGCACACCGACCACATTTGACGTAAGCTTCCCGTCGATTTTAATTTTGTTACAAATCTATCGTTGCACCGTCGTACGCATCGAATAACGAGGAATAAATCCGCTAGAATCCTCGGATAATGGCGTACAGCCGACAGCGTGATCCTCGCTAGCGAGTAACATGGTGGTCGCGTGTGACAGTGTGACTCGAATCAGCGACGAGAGTCAGAGATCGTTGGCGATTACGTTCAGCTGGTGGATAATTTCAAGGCGTCCCGGACAAAGCATCTCGACCGTGTTCTCCGATGTAACCGATCGATCGAAAAAGCTGGTCGCAGAGGCGGCAGATTTTCGCGTCGCAGGACCAATTATGCGTGCGTGTGCGCGCGCGGATGCTCGCGGTGCGCGTGCAATGCTTAAGTACGAAATAACTAGGTATGCAAGTGTGGTGTGCCGCATGGTTGCGGCGGCCGCCGCGGCGGAGGAGGAAATGCACGGGCGGCGGGCGGAGGGGCAGGCGGCAGGGGTGGAGGAGGAGGCGGAGGCGCGCTTTGTAGTTGCCGCGACGTGACGCAACTGCCAACTTAAGGAAAAGGTTCCTGGTATTGCGGGATGCGCGAACGAGCCTCCGGAGGTGGCGGTCGTGGCATCATCCTCCCTCGTCCTCCGCCTGCCCAGCCCCTCTCGCCTTCTCTCTCTGTCTCTCCGTCGCGTCCTTCTCTCGATCGCTCGTCGCCTCTCCTTCCCTCCGACACCCAAGCCAACGTCCAGACGGTCAACGACTCTTTTCGGAATTACGCGATTGCTCGAATTTGCCGAATTACGCCCGATCCCATTAGAGTCTCGGCACGCTGCGCTGCTTCCCCGTGACCCTTCGGCCGCACCGAGCCATCAGCGTATCCTTCGCGACTAGAGCTCTAGCCCTTTCGTTACACGGTGCTTTCTGCTCGCCAACGCTCTGCCACCGCGTGTGCGTATATGCTGCACATTCCACGTGCTGTTACATTCGACGAGCGTTCAGCGTTATCGGCCGACCATAGCCAACTATAGCGACGTTAGCAACTTGCCACATAGCCAGCGTGAAAAGTGACTATAGCATTCGGTGACCATAGCCGCAGTTGGCAACGAAAGGATTAGACGAAAGTTACGGTTGGTCGATCTGCCTCTGAACTGTTCCGAACGCGTAGAGAAAACTGAGTTGCACGTTTGCGAAGTTTGACGTTGTCGCACGCAGCTGGGACGCGGAGAATATTCGCCGCTTCCTACACGAGCTGCTAATCCGCTAATTGCAAACAGCAGTGTTTCCCTGGCGAGACTCGCATGGGAATTCGCGGCTAGTGACCGGCACGCGAATCTCTTAATTACGGGTTGAAGAACGATCGATCGAGCCCGCTCCCTTCTCTCCCCTTGTCTACGTGTGTCAGAGGGCTGATTTATTTCCATTTCATGTCATTTGCACATCGGTTGCCCTGGTTGGTGAGAAGCCGCGTTAGATTAAAGCCGATCGACTCAACGAATTGTTGGCTACGACTCTTGCAGGTGAATCGGCCGCTGACGATGAAGAAGGAGGGCATTCAGACGAGGAACAGGAAGCTGTCGTCGAAGAGCAAGAAAAAGAAGGCCGGCGGCTGCCTAGGACTTGGCGGCGTCATGGGCGATATGATCAAGGCCAGTGGTCACCTCGATCTCGACAACAAGCCCTTCCATTCTGGCTTCGGCTCGCCCATGAGTAAGTACTGCACGCTCTATTCTTAAATTCCCCGACAGATTTTCTTTACCTTTTCCACGCGATGCTTCTAATTTCATCGGTGAATTTTAGTTTTACCGGTTACGCTGAAGCGGCACACGAGCTCGCATCCTCCGCCTGTTGGCCGACTACTTTCTCAATTTCTTTTTTTCATTTCGAATGCGCGTTTATCTTCGTACTTGGCAATTATTATTTTACAAGTTCACGTTAATCGGAGGCAAACCCATTGGGTTGTCCGAAAAGTTTCTTCCCTTTTATTAGGAAATAACAGATGCGCAACGTTTCTTCTTTCGTATTGCTTTATTGAATTACGTATGATCCATTTTGACAACGTTTGGCTCATTAGGTTTCATGTTTGCGTAAACATACGTTGTTGTATGAGGTGTGTTAGTGAAGGAAAGACACGTTTGAGACAACCTGATACAATTTAACCGCCGACAAGCTTATGTTTGATCCACTTTGTTCTATTTAAGATAAAGACCACGATGTTTGGATGATTAGGCTTCATGTTTGTGTAAAAATACATTGTTGTATGAGACGTGTTTGTGAAGGAAAGACACTTTTGAGACAACCTGATACAACTTAACCGTCGACAGACCTTTGTATGATCCACTTTTTTCCATTTAAAATACAAACCAAAGCGTTTGGCAGATTAGGTTTCATGTTTGTGTAAAACTACATTTTTGTATGAGACGTGTTTGTGAAGGAAAGACACATTTGAGACAACCTGATACAATTTAACCGCCGACAAGCTTATGTTTGATCCACTTTGTTCTATTTAAGATAAAGACCACAACGTTTGGCAGATTAGGTTTCATGTTTGTGTAAAAATACATTTTTGTATGAGACGTGTTTGTAAAGGAAGGACACTTTTGAGACAACCTTATACAATTTGATAAACTTAGTTCCAATGACTCGATCGAGAGTTCTCGTAGCTTCAACTTGCCGCAAGCTATCGTACTGTAATAATGAACTATGTTTTCTGTATTGTGATAGTATATTTATAATTCGCGTAGCTTGCATCGGAGCCGGTTGGCCGCCGAATATCACGATATTTAAATCGATTGTTTTCTCGATTAACGCCACTACAGGCTACCAAACCCGTCAAAATAACGGGTTCTCCAGATTTTCCATTTTTACAATTACTGAAAACGTGCCGGTATTTTTATTTCATATTTAGTCAGAGACATAATTACATAGATTTATTTGCTTCAATTAATTGCACTCGAAGTGTACTGTCTTACTTATAGCTTTGGTTATAACACTAACTTCATGAGGCGCGGTCAAACGACCGGTTTCAAAGTTTCATTGAAAATTCCGCATTCGTCGTTGTTTCCTTTGCTCGTCTAACTTTATGTAAATCCTTCTATTATTCAATTTTTCTTAACACAAAAATCTACATAAATAAATAAATAAATAAATAACGCGGACGAACCTAAAATCTTAAATTCAATTTTAAAACCGGTCGTTTCACTCGAAGAACCCAGTCAGATTCCTATCAAATTGTCCCATCGACGAATATTTTCTCGCAAACTCTCGACATTCGAATGAACCAACCGCCTACGCACGTCGCCGACTGTTAGCACTTTCGCTAGCCACTGAAACGCTGAATTTCATAGGAGCAGGAAATACGAGACGAAAATGATTTGTGATTGCAGGCACGTCGCAGCATCATCACACGATGCACCCAGCGATGCAACACTACATGTACCACACGGGGGTGGGAGTGGCAGGTGGTCTTCACCAAGGGTTCGCGCCCCCGGCGCCTCCACCGATTCATCCCCACTCGCACTCACACTCCCATTCCCATCACATGACGAGTCTTCAGGGTCTCCAGCTGGCCGCCACGACGAACGCGATGGTGAGTCCTCCATTGGCCGCGTTTCCGCCCTTCTAGCTGCCCTGCTTATAGCTGCGTAGTGGAATTAAAGTAGACGGAGAGAGCGGTGGTTCGATGGAAAAGCCACATGGATGTTCTGTTTGTCTGGTTTCAGACCGGTTGGCGATCGGAGTACACATGAATCGCGAGTGATCAGCAGCTCAGGACGCAGCCCACCACTCTAATCTCGTTCTAACGTAATCGCGAGCTCGAGCTCTCCTCTCTTTCTCTCTCCGCGAACGATACCGAGAGACGTTCGAGAGGCGCACACGGACGGAAAAAAAGAGAACGATGCGAACGAAAAAAGAAAAAAAAGAAAAAAAAAGAGAAATTAACGCACGAGTCGCGAACCATTTAGAACGTGCGTTGCCCCCTTTTCTTCTTTTTTTTTTTCTCCCTTCCTCCCTTCTTTCTTTTCGTTTCTCTCTCTCTCTGTGTCATCTCGCATCTGTCCCCTTTCGTTTCGCGGTCTCGCGTCGCTGTAAATATGTAAAGTTTCGCACAAAAGGTAGGGCCGTCGAGCCCGGGCCCCAAGTACAAACAAAGTCAGCTATAACTTGTATCTGAGTCTAATTAGACGTGCTCTGTACATAGACGACGCTATACCTTAAACCAAGAGTTTCTATTACGTGCGTGGCGTGAGAAACGGGGGTGAGCGCGAGCCACCCCCCTCCTCCTTTGTCGTGTAATCGATCGTCCCTCCGAGGAGGCTTCGAAGACGATTCTTACAGGGTGAACCAGCGGAAAAAATTATTTATTCGAGACGTTCGAAGGTGTTCAATTGTTTTCGAAAGGGTATGAAACCCTCGGGAATCGGAGTCGGTCTTCGGAGGCCGGTGTGAGTAATATTAGATATTAAGCGTGTATCCGTGAGAGAAATCGTGCAATTTTCAAAGTCTTTTTATTAAACGAGAATCCCGCGCGGGGACCATTGGACGCCGATTTTCTTCCCTCGCTTCTCTACGTTTCTTTCTTTCGATCCTCAGCGCCGTTCTGCCTTTTCCACCGGTCGTCGATCGCTTTCACACGCGCTACTGCTCCTAAGTGTCCGGACAAGTCGTAACGACAGCACGCAAATTCTACCGGAGTATAGAAATCAATGGAAACTTAATTATCAGAAGCAGCGATCACCGATCTGCAATCATTTTTAACCCCTTAACCTACGATTTACGTTCGAGAATGCCCATAATATTAAGGGCTATGCCCTTAGTTGTAGATTAAGGGGGTTAAATGTATTTGTAAAAGTGCATTAACCTCTTGGGTACGACGCGCCACTATAGTGGCTTTCCTGGATATTCTACATTGCGACGCACCACTATAGTTTCTTTCGCAGATATTCTACATTACGACGAGCCACCATAGTGGCTTAGTCTACTGACTAATTGTTTCACCGTTTGAACTAATTTGTCTTGCTTCACACTTTTTTACCCTCGCAATGTTTTTTCACAGTGTTAACAATATACAGTGTTAACAATATACAATTTGTTTCTGATACGCCAGTGTCAGGTATCAATTGTTGCTTCTCGTTAGAATAAATATACCATTGTTAGACGCTGTTTTTAACATGCTGACCCGTATCCTTATAATTTTTTAGAATCTTCAAGCTGAAAATGCCGCTCGGAAATAGAAAACAAAGAGCAATTTGAAAATTTTGACGTGGGTCAATGCGTCGTACCGTGCTTTAAAACATATCACACTCAATTGTATTATTAACACTAGGTTTACGGGCGTTTCTTATATTTCTATCTCTAAGAAAATTTGCATTTTCTTGGAAAAATCATCTCATTCAAATCAAGTCTGAATCGAACAATATTAGGCTTCGTGTTTAAATAAATGACTAATAAGTAAAAAGTCTTGTTGTTTTTAAATTATCACGGAAATGACAACAATAATGTTAACGCCATAGGGTAATCATATTTATTGAGCACATTTTTTACAAATATACTGAATTTTGTTTGTGCATTTTCCGCCTACGATCTTTTTTGCAATATATACAACAATCATTGCTTTTATTTTTTTTTTTTTTGCAGTAGCCCACTTGATAACTTTTTCGTACTTCTCCTTCACGTTGAAAGTGACAGAAATGAAGCGTCTGATCTTTGGCAAAATATGAACTGCTTTCTGGATATTTTCGATCCGGTGCACTCTTTACATAATATCCACGCGTTTATCGCTGTCAAATCTAAAATATTGAAAAGAAACTTGAAGGGACCGTCGAAAAGTCTCTGCTTTCGCACTATATTTGCGTCAACGACGTCCACACCAAACTTTGTTTTATTATAAAAAGCAATGGTTTCTGAAACACGTTTATAATTGTCTTCTACTTGTATTCTACTTGTATATTGTATTGTATTGGGATATTTCATTTCAAAGTTTGAAATCCCGTAAACTTAATGTTAATTATCAAAGTAAATTATTCAAGTTGCGGTATATGCATCGTACGTTTAAGAAAAATTATAATTTAGTTATCAAACACGTAGGAAACAACATTATCCGCCACACATTGCTGTGCTGTACGTGTTACGCGTAATTCGCGTCAAACTCTGCCGTGCAAAGAAACATCTTGGCGCAAAATTCCCAAGAGGTTAAAGGCGTAACGATCATACATTTTGCTATCCATTGCGTACACTGCCACGTACTATACCGTTCAAACGTCAAAGTTTGAGTCATTAGAGTTTCGAGTTTCTGTAGCTGCTCGTCGATCCGATTTTAATTCGGCGATCGAAGAACCTAAGGATGAAAAGTCGCGAAATAAAATAATCGTACACGGTGTGGCAATAGCAAATTGCGTGTTTATTATCGCTACACCGGCGTTTGAAAATCAATCGATCGAATTTTCTATTAGCCGATTACGAAGAGCAATGTCACCGAATTTCAACGTAGTTGGCAACGTAGTTTTATAATTAAAATACGTCGTATCGAAGAGAAGCAAATGTCCGGACGCTTTCGAGCGCTGTATCTGTTTCGCTTTGCGAGGATCCTGCGATTATTCACAGCGACGGCGGGGAAAACGTTTCGACTCGCGAAATAATTCCGCCAAATCTATAGATTCTCGTAGTCTTGGGCAAATTTCTCACGAACTCGTTACGTTCGTTAGCGTTGTGAAACGTTTTCTGTTGCCACGAATATCTCACGTCGATCCGCGGCTTCTCCATCTTCAACTCGTATCACTCGACTGTCGAACAGTTTGACTCGGCGTTTTAATTTTCCCAGTTCCGATCGAATTTAATTTTACTTGGTCGTAAAGAAAATTGAAGCTAAGAAATAATTAAATATCCTAAACGCGAATAATAAATTATTGTGATCTGCGAATATTTATGGAAATTGGTATTTTTGCGAATATTATTTACGAAATGGAACTAGGATAGGCAAATGTTTCGTCTGTATCGTACACAGCCGCATTTTCAATATTTCCCATTGCAATATTCGCATGTTGCGTGCATTTTTCTATCCTGAAATTTCCCCTAAGCGTAGATTTCAAAATCCACCGTCTACTGATCTGTAATCGCTAAATCAACAACACTGTTTTCAAGGTTAATGACACGCGATTTCTCCACTCAAACTTAGTTTCACCGTTCTTTAATCGCGCACCATTTTTACATTTACTTTTCTACGTTTCCCTCTTCCCCATTTTAAATGGCAGAACAGCTTTCCACCGTTCGTCGACGATACGCGACAGCGCTAAGGGAAACACTCCGGTGACTTGGTATTTGCAGATAATTTTCTTATTTTTCCCCCATTTCCATCACTCGCTTACGGCCACTAGCCGTTTGCGGACGAGGTCGCTGTCGAAGTATCGACGCGCGTACTTGAGAAATTGTACACGTTGATCGTTTTCCTTGTTCCTTGTCCAGGCTTGTATTATTTTTATCAATAATTAATTTATCATCGTTATCGCTGTTACTAGAAACATTTAAACGTCTTCTACCTTGTCAGCTTCGAAATAATATTCGTCATCGCCACTATCACAATCGAACATGTTCTTTCTGGATCTTAAAAAAAAAACAAAAATATAAAATTTCTAAAAAGCTTGCCGAGTCGTCTGGTAATGCCATTGAAAGGTTAAAATTCTTTCTGACTCGACCAGCATGCCGCATCGCGAGCTTACGTTAAACGCAAGAGAAGGTCTCCAAAGATCTACAATTTTCTTTCATCAAAAACGCAATACTATTTTGTTTACTAAGAAATATCGGTCAGAAAAATAGTCGTAGGTCAGCCACTTGAAAATAAGTTGAAAATAAGGAACTGTGAACAGATTCCGGCGGCTATGTGACACGCGTGCGGAACTGCAAAAAGACTCGCGCGGCTATTCGCCGATACTCGTCCGCGAAGGGCTAATTGTTCTCTCGTAAGTTCGAACGAGATTAGGCGAATCGCGGAAGGAAGCTCGCGAAACAGGTTTCGCGCGAGCGACGTTCCGTCGTCTTTTGCCGCGTGGCGCACGCAACGCTCTCCCCAATTTTCCCGCCGGGAAATCGGCGTCCAGTGGTCCGAGCGTCGCGTCGTGTGTCGTACTGGTTTAGCGATAGCGAGCAACAAGTTAGGTGTATAAAGCACACGTAGAGAA
Organism: Bombus flavifrons; assembly: GCF_040668555.2. NCBI lineage: Eukaryota > Metazoa > Arthropoda > Insecta > Hymenoptera > Apidae > Bombus > Bombus flavifrons. The sequence goes on along the minus strand of NC_138457.1, from coordinate 4,558,742 downwards.
GTCGGTAAATTATATGGAACTTCCGGTGATCCAGATCGCGAGTCGATCGTCCCCGTCGAGAAATCGAAATTCTCGGTTCGAGAGAAGAAAAGAAAAAAAGAAAAAAGTAAGAGAAGATAGAGAGGATAAAAGAGAAGGAAGACAGGGACTGGACACGAGAGACGGAGCACTGGGCAGAAATGCAAAAGCGAAAATACAAAAAAAAAGAGAGATAATTAAATAATAAGGATGAAGAAAACTAGGGTAAAGAAAACGAAAAAATCGCGCTGTAAATTTTGTATCTTCGAGATTGTGTACCGTTATCATTGTAATAATAGTATATATATATAAATATTATAAATATATATATATGAATATAAACGAAAAAGTCTATATATACAAAGATGAATATAAATATATATATATATATAAATATAAATATTATAAATATTATAAATAATAGTTGAGGTGTGTGTGGATGGTGGTGTGCGTGCATCGTGCGTGCGTGCGTGAGTGGAGGCGCGCGACTGGCGAAAAGCAAAATGAAGTGAAAAGGGTGGGGAGGAAAGAGAGGAGTAAAAGTGATTGTGCATAAATTAGCGGTTAATTGCGCATCGTAAGATTTGCATCTAGATAGTCGGAGCGCGCGATGGTAATTAAAACGATTTATCGCGAGCGAGAAAGGTTAATAGCCGTGAATGACGATTATCATTATTATTCTTATTACTATTATCGTGGTCGTCGATCGGCCGGTATCGCCGATTATTCATTAATCTCTCCTTCTAATTAATTAATTAATCGCGCGGGCACACTCGGCACGAGCCGGCCAGATTCGTCGCAATTGCGATCCTTTCTTTTCTCGATCTTGCTAGGCCGTGAACATCGCAAAACGGCACCCTCCGTTCTTCGCCATCTCGCCACCCCTTCGAACACCCGATCTTTCGTCTCTTCCTTCGTGCAAACTTCATTTCAAACTTTCCCATTTGTATCCTCCGCGTTCGATTTTCATTCGCAACGCGGATCAACGTAGATTTTTCTGTCTTTGGAAGTACGTTGCCGGCCATAAGCGCGCGGACAACCGATGAAAATAGTTTCGTAGAGATACGAACGTTGCTTTCGTTTCTTAATTACTTCGTTACTCTTACGCTCGAGTGTTACACACGCGCCTTATAATTAGACCGCGGTTGTTTACGCGTTTCTTTCTCTACGCAAACGTCAGATTTGGAAAATTTATAACACGCGTATCATACGCAACAACCTACGATATTTAGAGTACACCTTGTGATACGCTAGTGGGCGAAAAGAAATTTCTATTTAAATTTCTCCTCTATTTAGATGCCGTTTGCTCGTGGCCGTAGAAATAGAAAACCACGTAAACAAGCACGGTCTACTTATAATTCGACTTGTTCGAGTAAAATTTGTTCCAGTCGTTCGATAGACGTAACCAGCAGCTGTCCCTGTACCTATGACCGGCGATGTACGAAAATATATCTGTAGATTTCCAATTTTGCAGTAGTTCCGAGCCGCGATGGCGTGCACAAATCTCTTGCAATTATTTTACACTCGAGGAACGATATGTAAAAGAAATTCGAGTGATACATTGTCGTACGCGTAGTCGTGCAGTTGCTTGAAATTCTTTGCGATATCGTTTTCGAGATGTAACGTAACGAGAGACAGAGAGATCCATCGGACTGGAAACTTTTGCTCGTCACCGCGTCGTCCTTGCAGATTCCTCGCGAAATAGATTCGCGCGAAAGCTTTCGAAGCGAAGGTTTGCAAAGCCGATTACTCGGATTCCGTGCGAGCCGATCAGATAGCGAGATTGAAAGACAGACGGGGTGGATCGATTGTTCGAGATCGCTTCGTTCGAAGAGATGGCGGACGACCTGGAACGGCGTGGTGGCTTCGAAAAGCATCGAGACGAGGGAAACGAGAGAAAAGGAGAAGGAAAAAGAAAAGACTGACGAGAAGAGGAGGGAGAAAGGGCGGCGGATGTTTCACCGCGGCCCCTTTTTTCGCGGAATGAGACGATGAGACGCAGACGGCGGAGAGAGGACAGATTATTCTAATAAAATAGTATTATTAGGGTGTAGCGTGTAGACTGTATAAAGAAACACAAAGGCGATCACACAGAAACACAGACACAGGAACGCGGAGGAAACGGAGAGGGGAAAGAGCGCAAGTACGATGATTCGGAAGGCTGGACGTTTAGAAGATGAGCAGGAGGGATGTCACCGGAGGCCGAAAGTGAATTCAACGACACAAGTTTCGTGGAGATACTGATTTCGTGAACATGTATAAAGCGACATTGTAAGATATCGTTGTAAAAAAAGGTTTTAACTTAAAATAAATTAACGATAATTCACGCATAAACGCGCATGTTTTCAGCTTCCGAAGCATAGTCTCTGCTAACAGGTTCGCTGCCACGCGATCGTCGCCGGTTAGCCGCGTTTTCTTCGATCGTTAGAACCAGCTAAATTACACGATCCAGCGAAACACGGAGTGTCGTTTCGTTATTCCAATATCGTTCTCGTCAAACGAAACATTTTTTACGTATTCGCGTTCGATTTCATTCTCGTTGAACGTCGTGCGGATCATCTGGCTATCGTTTTACGACAGCAAACGTAACAGCTTGGAAAAACCGTAACGTAAAAGGAATTTGAATCGGTCGCGGCTGTCAGACCAGAGCAGAGAAAATTCGCGTGGCAGTCAACGCGTCAGCCGTGTGTTCCAATTCTTTCACCGGCCCTTCGCTCTCATTCGCGGAAACAGCCGAGCTCTCTTGGAAGATAAACATCGGAAGAGCCGTGGCGTGTTTTTCCAAGACGATTTTCGACTCGGACGTGACACGAGAACCTTATTAATTAGCAGGTGCGAGTTAATTAAGCGTTATCGAGCCGACGCGACGTGTTTACATGTAAATCAAAGGCCGGTGCGCGAGATAAGTCGGCGGCTTTCGCGAAAGCGAATAAACTCCCTGCCGCCGACCGATGGCTATCGATATCCGGCCGAGGGACGTTTCCGAACCGGGGCAATTCCCGTGCGATGCAGCAACTGCTGCTTACGCGATCGCTACGTTCATTTCGCTTCCATACAATTTCACGTGCATAATTGACACAGCAGCTTTGGCTTCTCAGCAACTCGATCCGCGAGCAACCGGTCGACTTAGAAGCTCGCGCAACTAGTACGGACGACGCGAGTTTTCCACCGGGTGGCGAATTTTCCCCAATACGAATTAGCAGCGACAGTTGCTGCCACGACGATCTATTCGCGCTACGACGCGAATCTTTTGCCGAACCGATCTCCGGTACAGCGGTACACGCGGTGTTACTTCAGAATCGATCGCCACTATGTTTCTCGTAATTGATCGGTGTTATCTCCGCTACTGGGAGCTTCCCCTTTAGGGGATCCTCGTGTTCCCTTTGAAACGTAACGAAGTTCGACGGCCGAGTCACGTAATCTGATCGAAATCGGTGCAGGAAAAGACGCTTGTTATTCAGGAGACCGCTTGCGTGAAGTAATAACGATTATCCTATTTCGTAAAATGATATCGAGTATTCGTTCGCCTTATTTTTACGATTAATTAATTACTTTACGCAAGCACAAAGCCAAAACGCGCAGATGATACTCGTTTCGAAGGGAATTGTAATGGACGTTTCTTGCTGCCTCGCGTATGCACGTTGTGCACGGGGCTTTACGCACAGCCATAGCCGGAATTCACCGTAGCGGTACCGATAGTTTCTTCCGAATATCTCGGAAATTGAACGAGATAGACGGTTATATGTATAGGAAAAAGTTGTTGGAAATTTTGAGTTTTACGACATATTTAAAAATCATCGACATCGGAGGAAACGGGACAAAAAGATGTGCAGTTTTGCTGTTGTTTATACTTGAGCTCTTGTGCAAGATTCTTAAAGTTTGCTTCTTGGAAATTTATTATTGGAAAATTGGCAAAGGGACGACGAGTAAGGACAATTGTATTTCATTTTCAAGGTTTGTGTTTCGTTTTTTTCCGACGCTGCCCTGGCGGTAGATACGTTCTATCTTTACCTAGTTAAATCTCATATGGCAATATTTAACACTTTGCGGTAAAAGATTTTCTTTACTCGCGTTAACCAACTATTCGAAGCAATTTGAGCACAAGGAACATATTTACGTATAGATAGAAATGCGCGTAAAAAAAGAACTATAGTTGCGTTGTTCGTGATTGTTGTCGCGATTGATGACGTCACCCATTCGTCGTCGCAGAGTGCAGCGTGATTTTGTTTGGTAATCTGATACTTTTGTCCAATACTCGAGTATATCTTTGTGATTGTATCTTATCTGTCCGTTATAAAAACACGCGAGGTCACTTGTTGTTTTTGTCGCGAGGCTACAAACTGCAAAATTTGCAAATAAGGTTGGAAAAAAGGTTGGAAGATTGTTTACGGTGGAAGCGGACTCCTCGAGTTTCAAGAGAAATTTTTAATGGCTCGTACTGGACACCTCGAGTTTGAAGGCAAATTTTAAATGGCTCCGTAGCGAAGGCAAAAGGTTAAAGAGTTCAAGAACGAGTAACACGTGGTTATGAGGGAAATTCGAAGAGTGGAACCGAATCTGTCCGCAATTATTTTGCCACGAGGCTTCGGAGGAGGAGGATGTATCGTCGATTGCTGATTGAACATCAAACTATTTTTAGGTATGTTTACACAGATCATTTCAACATCGTCGCAATCGAAAATTAGTAGAAGATGTTATAACACCAATTCTTTGTCGTATATTATTTTTATTATTTTTATTTTTATTATTATTACGCCTGAATATTATTTTTTGTACCCGTCTTAATAATTTCGATAATTGTGCAGCGACTATTTATCAGTTAATTAACGATTTGAGATTTGCTAAAGTACTGAATGGTTTTATTATAGTTATTGCACTCATTTAAGTTGTTGGATAACATCACAGTCGTGTAAAATAGCTTAGACTATTACTTTCATTCAAAAAGGGAAATTGCATGCGATATATCGTTTAAATGGTTTAATTATATATTAGAAATAAATTGTTTTCTTTTGTATTTGTTACAGGAAAGCTACTTTGGGGCAGACACAGCAATCAGGAGATCATAAACAGGCAACAGCAATCAGGAGATCATAAACAGGTAGCAGCAATCAACAACAAACAACAGCAACCATGGATAAATAGCATGAACGATCTTCTTGAGAATAATTACATAATACAATAAAAAATGAAATTATTCATTGTAAAATAATTGTACAGAGTGTATTCAGAAGTTTCAAGAAAAAAAAACAGTTTAACAGTATTTTATCATCTTGTTAATTACCCTTTTCATTATCCAATCCCAGAAAGGTTCACAAATAATTCCGAGAAACGACATTATTTCGAAAAACCGGCCGATTCGTGCCACTTCCTGTATCTTCATGTTCTCCTGATACAAAATCGCAAAATCGGTCGAAAATTTTGGTCGAAATTTCATAAATCTCGCTTCTATGAATTCCTGGTAAATGACGTCATTTCCAAAAATCGCCGAGGTTCGTGCCATCTTCTCCGTCTTCATGTTCTCCTGATACAAAACTGAGATTTTCTTCCCACACATTTTACGTTCGAGCGGTAGATTTTGTGCTCTCGTGTTTCTCAGAAAATGACGTCATTTCCAGGAATTATTGCTCAAACCATTGTAAATTGGAAGGACTATAAGGACTGTGGATGTTGCATGGACTTTAAATGGCTGAACTCCTCGTTAATTTGCACAATTGAGTTAAGCTTTGTTCAATTGAATTTGCGGGTTTACAATAATCGTACAATTTCACAATGAATTCATACTTTTCTGCGTAATGAATTCTTTAATTACTTATTTAATGTATTACAATAACTATGTATAGCATATAATACACGTTTCGTACGTATGTTTCCTCGTGCAAGGAATGTGATGCCTTGCAAGTGAATTTTCATCGAGCCTCTTCGACGTTGTTTTTGTATACGAACTTCCTGCGAGAAGTTGAGACTTTCTAGAGATCTTCCTACGCAGAAAATCATGGAAAAATGCATTATTATACACAATTCCTTGCTACATTTTATCATGAAGTTTCATTATAAACGTAAACGTGGAGTATCGCGATCAAGATGCGATAAGTGGAAAACGTAAGTTATAATTGGAAGGGAAATTTCGAAATACGATACCATGGGAGGAAAACATGGGAAGTGGGAATCGTTACTCTGAAACTGAAGGGTGGAGTATGAAATACCAATTAAAAATGGAAATATGACAAGGTAGGTATTAAAAAGGAAAAAGTGTATGCACTCTATAGGAGGTCTGACGGGAAACTGAAGACTAAGAATCGGGGAATACGTAGTACAAAGTTGAAAATAAGCAAGGGGAATCACAAAGTATCAAATTAACCAGCAACGCTTGTAATACGGCGTATAACTTTCGGAATAATCGCAGCGTCAATAAATTAGCATTTTTAACTCCAATCCCTTAAATGCGTAGTTCACTTCGAGCGTGACCAGACGCGTCGTCGCGTCAGAACTGTTTTTATTCCTTCGACAGTCCGATGAAATTAAAAGATTGGGAGTAAAAAACGTATACCTCTCGTATGTTGCAAAATACTTGTGTTTATGCTAAAGAGTTTATGACAAAGAGAAAGCACGCGTTGCATCTGGCTTTGTATAACGACGAACCTTCGTCTGAAGGAAAGATTCATTTCGGTGTAATTGCTCGAATGCACAATTAGTAAAATGGGCTAAGTTTTCCAGATTTGGATAATTCCTTCGTATCTGCCGGTTATCGACCGTAAAATCAACACGAGTTCTCAATGATCAAAAATGAAAAAAGAGACAAGGTATTACGTATTATTATACAGGATGGTTGGTAACCGGTGGTACAAGCGGAAAGGGGGTGATTCTACGCGAAAAAAGAAGTCGAAAATATAGAATAAAAATTTTTCGTTTGAGGCTTTGTTTTCGAAAAAATCGACTTTGAGCTTTCGCTCGGTACGCGTGCGGTACGTTATAACGGATTTCACTGTAGATCGTTGTCTCGATGGAAATTTAACAAAAAGAAGAATTAAAAAAAAATTTTTATTCTATATTTTCGACTTCTTTTTTCACGTAGAATCACCCCCTTTCCGCTTGTACCACCAGTTACCAACCATCCTGTATAATATCTATAAAAAGTAACAAATTTGTCAAACAAATTTTATGAAAAAGCAATTGGTAATTTTATACGAAACTATCGAGGTGAGCTAAGGTTAACTATCGTTTTGTCTCAAATTACCCCTTAAACTATGCAACCAATGGTTTACAGCCGCGGCTCTGAAGAGTCGCGGAGGAATCCAGGCGATTGGCGAAAAATAAGGCGATTCTAAGGGTGGAAGGTCTTTCTGGAGAAGGCAGGGGCTCGTTTCACGGCGAATTAAATCCGTGTATAGGTTTCTACTAAGTCTCGGCAGCTGGCCGGCAAATGGCCGCTTGCGAGCAAGGGGAAGATCCGGAGGAATCGAAAGGAACAGCCACGGGTAATCGTGGTCGAAGAGAAGATGCGTTGGTCTCGGGGAAAACTGGCTGGGATTCCGCGTAATCCCGTTCCCTGGGAAGCTCCTTTACTTCTCGAGGTCCTCGAGTCAACCGACTCCTCGCTTTTGCCTTTGCCTCGCTTTGCCTTTGCGCGGTTCGCCGCAGCTGCCCCGAGTTCGTCGTGGGTCGATCGTGGAATCGATAGCGCGATCGTTGGCAGAATATTCTTGTCGAGAGACGTTTAAGAGAAGGCTATTTCGAATGCTTGTTATCTTCTTGTGAAAACTTGGAGCTATATTGATCGTTTAATTAGCTTCTGGCAGTCTGACTTTATTATCGCAGTGACGCGACGATCTATCAGTCAGTGGTATTCTAATTTCGTTATTTGTTTGAAAAAGAATATGCAAAGTTCGCGTACTTTACGCCTCTATCGGAAGCAGAACTTCAAAGTTCACAGCAAAAGATAAACAAGTGTGTGCCAGTGAGCTTTAGGACGACTCGAATCGAGGGACTTACGCAGATAGCGAGGCGAACTTTCAAACAACCATGGATACATTCGCTAAAATTCGTTCGAAGCTGCGTTATTCGTCGATCGGGCTACAGTCGTCTCGATGTTCTATGTCAGATCGATGGCTGTCCTTAAAGGTCCCCCTAGCCATAAACTCGAAGCGGAGACTCGATCCACGAACGACTAAAATTCTTGCCGATAAAACGGAAAGCCTGGCACAGCGCTGGATTAAACGTATCGAGGTAAATCCATTGGAAATCGAGTGTTTCCGCGTCGATTGGCAAAAGTGACGCATGGACGCGCGACTCTCGTGCCGAGAATCGGCTGCAAACCCTATGGAAAATCGGTGAATCGAAACCGAAACAGGCTGCACGTAATCCCTGTCGCGTATCCCGCCGCGTGGGTCAAGCGGCTGGGGTCAGTCTCACGTCGAGTGTGAAACTGCGGGATTTCCAGCTCCTTGGGGAAGAAACGGGAAATCAATCGGCAGGATTTCCACTCTGGACACCTTACGGATCGCCTACGGTCACGTCGTTTCTCCGCTGACCGTATATTTCCACGAGGATGATAGACAAGTACGGAGAATCTCTTTTATCGGTTAGCCATGACGTTTGTCCGCTTTCTACTTGGAATCTGTTCGGTGGCAGAGCGATGATATAGAAACGGAGAAGAAGACAGAGCGTAATGAGAGGAATCATCGAGCCGTTCTTCGTGATTCGCCGATTTAGATGTGTTCCGATTGTTACCAGCTATGGCACGCAACGCGGTTTAACGCGTCACGCACTTTCAAGACGGGAATTAGCTCGGATTTCTACGCGCCGCTTCCACGAAGCCTCGATTCTCTCCACTTGACGATGATTTTTGCCGAGCGTATCGTCGTCATACGAAAGATCGACGGTCCGTCAACTTCCTGACAGAATCTACGATTCCAGAATCCGCAAAAGATTCCGAATCTATTAAAGATTCCGAATTTCGCAAAAGAATCCGAAAATATTAGGAAAAGTTTCTCTCGTTTTATAAGATGAACAACAATATTATTTTATCGAATTAGGTATCGTTCTATTTCTATTATTATGTTCGTGCATAATTCAATGAACTAATATAAAACGAAAAACATTGTGCGTCTATTATTTTCTCATAAAATAAAAGAAACTTTTCGGACGACCTAATACTTTCTTACGGATAACAAATAATTGTTGCACAGATAAAATAAACTACAGCGCGGTTGTGACAACGACCATAACCAAATCCATGCCATTTCGTGCTACCTGACAGCGAAACGTTAGCTTTTGACATGAGCTTAGCACATGGCCCGACATTACGCTTTCCCCATTACATAGGGCAATCAGGATCCTTTGCCCCTCTTCATTGTAATATTTAATCATCTTCGTGAATAAAAACCTACAAAATTATAAAAGCACAGTTAAGTTGAGTTATTGCTCAGCTACTCCTCTTTTATCATTAATTTTACGTGACACAGTCTCGACCCGAGTCCCGTTTAATCGAATTTCCGTATTACCCGTGGTATTTCCCTTCGTTTTTCTTTGAAATGTTCATTCCAAGGCTACGAAGGCGTAAATAGTCCAGTATCGTGTAATATATCTCTAACTTGATAATTAATCAAATTTAAATGTATTTAACGTACTTGGATAAATATAATTAAATCCGTAACGTGCGGCGTTAGGTTGTCAAAACGTTTTGTGCGATTCTACTACGCCAGGTCCAAGTCGCAACGAATAATCGAGCTTCCACCGCAATATCAATTTATTCGGCTAATTATAAATAACGTGAAAGCAACCTGTGAAATTCAAGAAAGAAGTTAGTACTTTTCAGACACAATCGACAAACACGTGGCTTTCTAATTTTATTTCATTTCAAAATATGAGAGAAACTGACCGAGCTACGAATGCGATCACAACGTTCGTACAGATCCTGAAACGCGCTGAAACAAGCTAAGAGGAGCTGCGGTACAAACCAGCAATTATCAGCAATCGAGTAGATTCCACGTACGAACCGAGTGTTTCCAAGTTTACACGTAAACCTAAGGGGCGAAGACACATCCACGTTGGCGAGTATCCTCGAAATTTTTATAGAAATTTAGTAATTTTAACAGCTGTGCACGGTGGCCGAAATTCCAGCGGTCTTTTAATTGGCTGTTAACGAGATCCCGAGCAATCAACCGTATGGATTCTACTCTGGCAAAAGTTTCAACTCGGCGTTCGGACCGGTGTAAATTCCAGGCCAATGCTCGAACGAGAAAAATCAGCTCGAACAAGGGGAGATCGATTAGCAGAAAGGCAGCGGTGTATGGAAGAGTGGAACGAAAGGAGGTTAGAATCGAACGAGAGAGTCGGATAGGAAGGAGGAAGGAAGAAGAGGAAGAGGAGCGGGCGCATTGTTTCTGTGGGAGGATCCCATGCATAAGTTAAAAGGGCTCGTACAGGTGTAAAAGAAGAATACTCGCGCGGGTATTATGGGTGGCAGAGCGGGGGCGAGGGAGGCGGCAGGGCTGGTTGGAGGCTGGCGTACAAAGGCGCGAGTTTCGCCAAGTAATCGTGCCCATTAATAACGATGCTGATCCACCTCCTCCGACCCTCCTCCGCCAAAGACTCGGCCGCCCCTTGGACACTATCCCCTCGAAAAGCAACCTTCCATCTGACCGATTCCGCGTTCGTTTCGACTGTCACGTCCCGCGCCCCGCACGATCCATAGCGCGAAAGTAAAATTGGCAGTTGAAGCCGCTAAAGGCTATATCTTGCAAAAACTTATCTAACTATGTTTTTATAACGATACTAAGACAATTTAAACTGTAAAGAAAGTCGACAGTTTGAACGAACGTTGGGAACTTCCCAAACATTTTCAAAAGAAAGACCCCGACGCTTTTCACCGACGGATATAAATAAATGTAACGACTCAGAGGAGTCAATAATTAATTACCGTTCGTCAACCGAATAATTACCATTTTGTCAACCGAAGAATCATCATTTTGTCAACCGAAGAATTTTATATCCGTCATTGTTAATATCGAAATGGACTAAGATTTGAATAAATCATTACATATCGTTAATTTACTTTCGAACAACTTTAATCCTCTCTCGTGTCAGTATTCCCGCACATAGCAGTTTAACCGAAAGTGGAACTTATTGCCAGTTGCATTAAACGTCAGTTAACGCTACCGAACGCGGCAACTAAATAGAACGTGACATCGACGATTCCTTCCACCGTCTTCGAATGTCCATTTTTATCCCATTTCGCCGTGTTTCTATATCGCGATAAATCACTGCACATCATGCGCGTTCGCCCGCTTTTAAGATCAGAACGCGCAACGTGCAGCAACGAGAGCTTGCAATCGGTAAACGTGCGATCGTTGGAAGCGGATCGGAGAATCGAGGGAGACGGAGGATCGCGATCGTGGACGCTTCTCGCGATGATTCCTCGGCGATTAATTTTAACGGCGAACGGGTCACCAGCGCGCAAGGGGAGGTCGATCCGGATAGGGTTGGCCGATTGGATAGAAGCGCGGAACTTTATCGTTCAATTATCTACGGAGGTTGCAGCGTCGAAATTCAGTTGGCCGATTTAATTGCAGGTTGATCATGAACGTCGGCTCGCGGAGACGAGACGAGAGGTATCGACGCCTCGTAGACGCCCTCGTGCTCGATTTTCGAGCGCAAGATCGCGGCTCTCGATCGCTTCTTGCCCGGCACCTCCCCCGGACCGAACGATCCTTTTTCCCGCCACGCTCTTTCTTCCCCTTTTGCTGCCTGGCCTCTCTTCTCTATACCAATCACCCTCTGTCCTTCTTTTTTCCCTCCAACTCTGGCGATATAGCTGACGGTGCTCGGTTTTCGATCGAGAGGAAGAAGGCGAGCGTTCGATCGGCCACGTCCACCGGATTAATCGCATCAACGGCTGATCCTGTTAATCCAATTCTTCCTTCGACGCGATAAGATCGCGGTCGATAGGGAAATTTCGCGCGTGGACGTCCGGCTGACGGCTCGACGCCTCCCAGCCATCCTGCGCCACAGTCTCGTTAGCCCGAGGAAAGCTCGTTAGTCGCCGCTCGTGGGATGACGCGCGTCATACGAAAATTTCTAAGAGAAAACCTTCGGATAGACGAATTTGCTGATACGCGGTTACCTGCAACCTCTGTTTCTCTTTCTCTCTGCTGCGATCCATCGTCTACCGCACAGGTACCGTGCGTCCGCTTGACGTAAAATTTGACGAACGACGAACAGAAGCAGAGATTTGTAGCCGAAACGAAACGAAAATACACGAATGGAGAAGCCACGGCACGAAGCGTAGATTTCTAAGCTTCGCTTCCTTCTTGCGTTTGCTTCGCGTTCGAAGGTCTATGCGCGAAAATTTGCGGGAATTTGAAAAGTGTGGAACAGCACGTGGGGTGGTTGGTCGACTCGGCATGTGGAGCGTGCGGTGGCAGGTCGCGAATAAGAAATCGCACAAATCACGATCGACTAGTTAAGCGAGACCGAGATAAAAGGAAAGAGAGACGGCAGAGGCTTTAATAACGGCAATTATCGGCGCCCTCCCGTTACCGAATCGTTCGATCGTGGCAGCTCGTATTCGGCAGAGATCGAATAAGGTAGGCGCGTGTTAATCACCGACAGGCAATAAGAGAAAGAGAGGCAGAAAGAAAAAGAGAGAGAGAGACAGAGAAAGAGGCGAGTTAAAACGAAGAAAGAGAGAAAAAAGTGGAAGAAGATAGAAGGTATCCCCGAATACCCGTGGATGACCAGTCATTGTTGCCTCATAAAGCCAGTGAATGCCCTCCCCGTGATTCCTCCTCGATGGGGCAGCCAAAAAACGATCGGGCTAATCGTCCAACGATTGTAATAGCTTTTCTTCACGGTCATTGTCCCGCCTCGGCTCCACTCCCGTGCACGCCGAGTCCAAGAGAACGAGGACTGACGCGCGAGCCAGTTTCTCTCAGCAGCAACGTAAACGGCAACGCTAATTGGTAATTTCATCGGGATCGTTGAATCTTACGAGAGGAAGAGTCCACAGCGGAGAGAGAGAGAGAGAGAGAGAAAGAGAGAGAGAGAGAGGAGAGGGGACGGAAGTGCGCGCAAAAGGAGAGCGTAAAATCTTATTTGCAAACGAGATTTCGAGTGTCCCACGGGCGGGATGGAAAAAAGAGCGGACAATGAGGAGCGTGAAGCGGCTCGGACCGGGAAGGAGGAGCGGGCAAACCGATTTACCGCATGAGCTGCCCTGTTTGCTCTCCGGATCACCGCCACCTATAATTTCCTCTCGTCCTGCGTCTGCGATTTGATCCTGTTACGTGAATACCGGCGACCAGGAATCCATTCGAGCCCCTAATCTGCCTATTGTCGCGTCTGCTGCGTCGCAACAGGGTCTCCGATCGATCGAGGGATCTGCTTTTCCAGCTTTCTTTGCGAGTCGATCGCGTCGCGCGGTTAGTTAACAAACCCAGGCCGATCCTTTCACGGGATTTCTCGGTGGGAGGGGAGCGAGGTGGAACTGGCATGGCCAGGGTTTATGAAGTCTTCGCTTCATCGCCAACGAGCAATCGTTGGAAAAGGAGGGAGACGTAGGTGTTCGGCCGCGCTCTACCCGCTAGTTAGCCTCCCATAAAGCCACGGCGTAAATTATCCGCGAGACTGACACTCCGGGGAGTGTTTGCGATGGTCCACCTCCCGTCGACGCCCTCGAACCTCCGCTCAGGGAACGCGAGCTTGCACGAACGCAGAGAGGAGACTTTCTGCGGCCGCGAAATCGGCCCGAGCCCCTCGAAAACGTTTTCCACGGGCCGGATCCGCGACCACAAATTCATTAACGAGCCGAGGATCCCCCGGAGGGAGCGAACAATGCGTCGCCTAATAGAAATCAAATCGCCTCGCCGTTTATAACGACCCGCCTTCCTTTTGTTTCCCCCTTGTCCCCCGCCCGCCATGGACCTCCTTCGCGCCGCTCTTTTTCGCCCATCACGGAATAATCGAACAAGATTGATGAGAGCGGCGTGACTGGCGCTTAGACGGAGACAACAGACGCTCGATTCTCTCCACTATCTTTCTCTATCTCCGCGTAACCTCGTTCCACGGAAGGTTCCCTCCGGTGTCACGGTGCCCCGTGACACTGTGCTTTATACAGACACCAGCTCCCGACGTCCGGAACATCCAGGTTTCACGCCTGGAATTTCCATTGTGGCCGGATGCTTCAGAAAAATCGACTTGCACGAGCGACGTGGCATTCGGAATCGGTGCGTCCTCGCTGTTCCATTCGAATTCGACGACGATCGTACGATGCGTGGAGATTGTTATTAGTTCAGATCGACAGATAGACAGCCTGCGTGTACCACGCGTAGGTCCTTGATCGATGCGATCCGATCGAGACATTGATAGTTTTATTGTATCGTAAGAAACGCGCGTTGTGCGATAGCTTACGTCAGCTTGGATCAACAGTTTCGTTGCTTTTGTAGGGAAATGACAGATGCACGACATTTTTCGCTTTATTTCATCGAATGATTTTATTGATTTTTATCGACTGATCATTTCGTGACATTTCGTGGTAATGGAACGTAATGGAAATAGATAATTTAATAAAATAATATTGTAGGATCTTACTACAATTTTATTTACGGTAAATGGATTAAACAGATGTTGGTTAAACAGGAAACGAAATATTACGGGAATAGCCCATAGTACGTACTACACAAGTGCGAATGGCTGGAAGGCTGCGCGAGCTTGTTTACGTTTTCGGCCCAAAATTCTTGAACGTAAATCGTAGGTTAAGGGGTTAACGTGAACTAATCACAACAAAGTATTGTAATTAAGACAACTAGATAGTTCATTTCTCGTCACCACAGATTCAACGCTCCCTCGACAACGCAATTCGCACTCTCTGACTTCTCAACTCAAAATGACTGTTAATTCCTCTTTGTCCTTTAGCAATCCTCTGGTCTTTTGTCTTAGTCAAAGCACGAAAATGTTCCGCAACTGCTTGTTTATAATTCGCCCGATATAAAAAATATATTCGCCAATATGAAAAAGAAAATGTTGTGCGTCTGTTACTTAACCCTTTGCCCTAAAACAACGAGTGAGACTCGTGGTAAGAAATTTAGGCCAACAGCGCTAGATTCAACTAGAATCAAACACACGATAAACGTGTTTATTAAACAGGACATAGTAGCACGGCAGAAAAATTGACTTAGAATTCTCAATGAGAATTGATTGCAAAATTCATGCAAATGAAATAAATAAATAAAAGCAATAACCACGAGCATGACTCGTGGTAAATTAGAAAATACGAGGTGGTTGGTAACTAGTGGTACAAGCGGAAAGGGGGTGATTCCACGCGAAAATATAGAATAAAAATTTTTTTTTTTAATTTTCTTTTTTTTTTTAATTTTTCTATCGAGACAACGATCTACAGTAAGATCCGTTATAACGAGACGCGATAAAGTGCACGCGTACCGAGCGAAAATTCAAAGTCGATTTTCTCGAAAACAAAGCCTCGAACGAAAAATTTGTATTCTATATTTTCGACTTCTTTTTTCGCGTAGAATCACCCCCTTTCCGCTTGTACCACCAGTTACCAACCACCCTGTATATTACCTTCGATGGACACTGGTTTACTTAGGTGCATTGTCTGCCAGCGTATTTGCGATGGTACAGAATATTCTGAATTAACAAAAATTGTTAGTTGTACTCGATATTTTCTTATTTTACTTACGTGCAATTATTTGTTACGTTCGCACGTTTAGATTACAATTTCCTTAAAGAATTAGACAACCCTTATACCTGTCGTATCAGTAAAAAGAAAATCTAATATTGATGATAGTAGTGAGAAATGTGTTATTTTTGCAATCCTTCTGATAACGATAGCTATGATAGTGGTATTGTGTTTTCTATTGTGTTTCATCGTTTCAAGAAATATCACACAGTTGTAGATTACTAATTTCCTACGAGTTTTCTCAAAACATTAATTTACATATTCTTACTGATACATTATCCACTTGTAAACAATAAATCATTTTTCTTCACTAATGAATCGATCATAATTACTCGCAAGACATCTTAAAAGTATTAGTTGTGTCCACACGTGTCTGTTATTTCACAATTCCTTTCCTCGCGTTAAAATAGACATGTCATGAGACGCGTACATTTTGCGCAAGTTCGAGCACACGGCTGAACAGCTGAAATGGCTCGACGCGTAACCAACTTTCTTATTTATTATGGTCCAAGCAAGGACAAAACGTTAAAACGAAAAAAACTCTTGAAACGACCTAAGATTTCTCGATCGAAGAGCAGTTTTCGAGTAACTCGAATAAATCAAGAAAGTGCGATTAAAAATCGAGTATTGTTTTAAACCTGGTGAAAATTTTGTAATCGATTTATGTTCGCGTTAATAAACTTCCGCACTGAATATTAAATCTACGCGTTTCTTACTGTTCGATAAATATAATAAATAATTATACGTTTTTAATAGAATATTTAATATGGAGGCTGCCTGCTGCGCAAAGCTACGGACAAGATAACAATTAGCTGTCAAAGATATTTAAAAACAGAATTAATTTAATTATAATCGTTACTATGATGGTCAACTAACAATAAATATTTTCCAACCTTCTAGCGTAGAATCGTCTTCAATTTCCAGAAAACCATGTCCCATTTTCTCCGACCTACCTTTTTCCACCTTCTAACGCGTCTTCGTGTTTTACCTGTGCAAGCGTGTCGTGCATTTCGCAACTTCGTTACACGCAGAACAAAAGATCGCGTCTTTGCAAAACGAAACAGCGTTGAACGAGGTTGAACGAGAAAGGTGGAAAAACCGTTCGATTATAAGATGAAACTACGTCTCGACGTCGCTGTTCCCAATATTCTCCACCCATCAGTGCGTTTATCGACCGTTTAAACTTTATAGATGGTTTATGGATTACGATTATATTAAGGTCGGGTCGGATTTGCTTCGGATCAGTCGAGGAGAATGGCGGGGGTTGGAGAGATCGAAGCGGCTCTCTCCGAGGGACCCCTGGCGCGAAACAACAAGCAGTCAGAAAAATGGATGGGCTGCTAACCGTGCCACACATGGAGCCCTCTCGGTTATTTCGCCTTTTACCTCACCGTCCCGCGGCGCGCAACGCGCTTTAATCGACTGCGTTCTTAATTACGTTTTCACCTGTGTCCCCGATAAACTACCATGGTCCGAGGTTGCTTTAAAATCGCGCGCCAGATACGCGATAGAACATCGCGCCAGTAAGCTTCCTTTAATCGTCGCGCGGATCGTTTCGCTCGTCCGGCTTTGTTTCGGCTTTGATCGCCGCGTCTCATCGACTGCTCCTTCCGCTTTTTCGGCCACGAACGTCGTTCGAAGCAGCGGAATTCTCCTCGAGGAGAGGTCAGTACTTTTTGCCTCTCGTAGAATGTACGTAATTTGATTGTAGGGCCAACTATTTGTAAAAGAAGTGTCGAAACTGATTGTAAATCAGTGGAAAATGCTAATTACAATTAAGGGGGTGTCTTGAATTAGAATGTTCTAAAACAGCGTGTTTTTATGATTTTTTTATAGAAGGGGAAGAAAGAAACGAAGTTATTGAATTTTGAGGTATGGTTTTATATATATTTAACGAATACAAAAACATTTTTTTTCGAAGTAAAATAGAAAATTATAGCAGATTTCTGTCTATTTCATGGGCTGCAGTTTTCAATCGGCGTGAAAGATCCAGCTCGTAATTTTTGACCGAAACGAAAAACCAAAGAAGGATTAAATTATTATATATTTTTCTTCTCGATAAACTAAAAAGGTTCGTCAAAAAGTTTATTTAAACAATTGTTACAGCACCTTAAAGTTTATTTTTTCTTTTTATAAAACACATTTTTTCTTCAAACCCGGCAAAATTTGTAATTTTTCGCTATTTTCTGCTTTTTTTTTAGTTCATCCAGAAGAAAGATATTAATCCTTTTTCGGTTTTTTGATTCGGTCAAGAATTACGAGGTGGATCTTTCCCATCGATTGAAAACTGCAGCCCATGAAATAGGCTTAGAAATCTGTTACAATTTTTCCTTTCTACTTTAACAAAATTTCTTTGTATTCGTTAAATATATATAAAACCATACCTCACAATTCAATAATTTCATTTCTAAAAAAAAATCACAAAAAGATGCTGTTTTAGAACATTCTAATTCAGGACACCCCCTTAAGAAACATCGGATATGAAGTGCGGAAAGAGTTGACTTGTCTAATCTGTTCGAGGGTGTAGGAAAGACAATCGAGGAATATTTGCAGAAAACACTGGCAAAATTGAAAAACTTTGATTTTCCTATTGCGAAATGTTCCACATAGCAACGAGAATAACCGCGGTACAGAATTTCAACTCAATTTTCCTTTCTAGATAGCCGTTAATAATGCTGGTAGCTGGTGTCACCATGTCCCCAATAAATTGGTCAATTGGTTCTTGGCTTTTGTCTATGCCATTCACATAAATGAATGGAATATCGTGTTCTCTTCGCGACTAGGAGCTAGCACGTACAGGCTTTCCTACAAATACACCCTCTTTTCTCACGAATTTCGACCACACACGGATACCCAAGTTTTATTTTCCTCGTGGAAAAACTCGTTTCTCGGTACTCGCGGTGTTTTTCCACTGTCCAATTATAACTCTCAGCTGGCATGGTCGCGAGTGATTAATACAAAAGCTTGCGATTTACAACATGTAAATGTGTATTTATTTTTCGACCACATTCAAACAGCACGAGTTTTCTCTTCCTCCTGAGAAACTCGTTTCTTCGCATTCACAGTGTTTGCTACGAGCGTTCTTCCATCGTCTTACGTTACGTTATCTACCAACTCATCGTTTCTTTCGACTACTCCTCAAACTCAAAAGCGTATTGCCGCTGGAGAAAATAAATAACGAGCTCGCATTGGCAAACGAGTCAGCGGGCTGATCGAAACGGGGCTCGAGTGGGAAAAAAATAAGGTTCCCTCGGTGAGAGACGGTCGGAGAGCGGATCGATGGCCCTGTTTCCCCGGTATGTGCGAGAAACGCGGTCCTGGCGGTGGACGTTCGTGCCGAAGGCGTGAAACGGCCCCCGCAGGAACTGCACGGGACGGCGTGGTACGGCGGTGACGCCTCGCAGAGTGGCGTCGTTAAGACGCATTGCTTCCACCGTTGGTATCCGGGCATTTGTCCAGGACGACGCGTCCAGGAACTGGACTGCCGGCACACGGGGTTGGGGAGGATTTAGTGGCCGGCTCCCGCGCGTCTCCGGAATCGTGTTAGGATTTTCTTTAGCCCGAGCGCATGTTCTTCCCCGACGTTTCCACTCCTGGTGGGATTAACCTCTTCCGTACGCCGCTCGTCCATCGTGTACTGTCATCCGATGCGACTATGATATTTATTCATTTCTTTGTTTATTTGTCCATGACAGAGACCTATTAAAGTGGAAGCTCGATAATTCTAATGAAAATGTAATTACACAAATTTGTGTATTGTGTTTTTTAAGATTTTCTAAATTGAAAAATACGTTTGCAATCTGGTTATTAGTCGCTGTCCGAGTCGTCTGAAATGACGTTCCAACGTCTTCGTTCTGGTGCAAGCAAACCGCATACTGTCGTCTGATGTGACTATGATATTTATTTGTTTATTTGTCCATGGCAGAGACCTATTAAAGTGGAAGCTCGATAATTCTAATGAAAATGTAATTACACAAATTTGTGTATTGTGTTTTTTAAGATTTTCTAAATTGAAAAATACGTTTGCAATCTGATTATTAGTCGCTGTCCGAGTCGTCTGAAATGACGTTCCAACGTCTTCGTTCTGGTGCAAGCAAATATTCATTTTCGATCGTCGAATCAGTTTCGATAACAAATTCCACCTTTTCGACGAATCTTTCAACGAATATTACCACTTTGCACTCCTATGTCGAGTGTGACTCGACACCAGTTTTTATCTCAGGAGCTCAAAAGCAGGATTGCATCCTGGAAATTGTTTCAAGATATACCATGCACTCAAAAGTTACAAAATACGACAATAGAATAAAACTGGTATTTAAGTGAATTTCTTCCTTTCTTTATTTATTTAAATTGTCTTAGTTTTTAATTAAAGTAAATTTCCAATAAAACACTTAAAAGCTACTGGTAACGAAATTGAAATAAAATTCGCAGTGCAAAGGGTTAATTATATGTGTGTGTTGTACGAAGAATCGTATTATACGAACACAATAATCGCGATATCTTTGGCGCGTTACAGAAATTCGCGTTATACGGCAGTCTGCTGTATCTGTTAGATACAAAGGCCACTTTCGATGTCGCGCTACGGAAGGCGCACCAGCTAATCGGTAGAAGTCAGTCTCGTCAGCGTATAGCTACGACATAGTGTGACAGGATGCGCGAAACCAATCGTCCGATGCATCGTCTCTTTTCCTCCAGCTGTTGCAATTGTCTCAAACAACAGACCAAGACGACGCAATCTCCCTAGTTTCTCCATTATCCACGCAAGCTAGTCGTTTTTCGTCAACCGGACGTACAATTATCATCGTCGATCGCGACCGCAACTTGTTGCATTTACTTTGTATAAAGCGAGTTCTAATAGGAAGCTGAAAACGCCAACGTTTTCCTGAAAGGTGAACGTAATCGAAGTTTCCGGAGAGTTTTCATCCGTCGAGTCTCTTTTACGCGGAAACTTCGAATCCTCTGTAACTCGAAGATGCTAGTTACTCCGACTTAGATGCTCCGAGTTACCGAGGTTCGACCGTGTTACGAGAAGAAAAAGAAGGAAGAAGATCGTTTGTCCCCCATCACAGTGTTTTCTGTGAAATCGAACGATTCAGCCGTGAAGCCTCGCCAATTATCACCGACCGTATAATTGCTAAATAATAATACAAAAGGCTGGCGATACGATCGAGAGTCGGGAGGGAGGATACAATGAGAGAATACGGTACTTTTTCCCTCGCAGCGTTTAATTAATCGGAAAAAGTAGGCGCGCGATAATTTCACGGTAACATCCTATTCGAGACTCGAGACAGACGCGCGGTTGCGTAACGAGACAAAGACATCGATCGTAAATCGCCTGATCGGTCGCCATTTTGCGGAGCCTGGCGGTGGCGCCTCGGCTTCCGCGACACGACGAACGTCGTAAATCGTGTGCCGTGTACACCAGCGATTGCGGAATAACTCTGGCGGATAATTTTCCGTGACGCGTAATTTTCCGATCCATCGTTCGTGGAAAAGGTGGTCGAATTGAATATTTTCGTTCACGGTGTTTCGCGTTACATCTGCCACCGCTTATTTATACATTTATTTATTTATTTATTTATTAACAATTTACCAGATCAGGATATGCGTCGATTCATCCTCGAATCGAGTTTCTTCTTGACAGACAACAAGAGAATTTGTACGCGGATGTAACGATGCGACTGTCCCATAGATGGCGGAAGATTATTACGTCGGTGACAATGTCAGTGATAACATTGTTACGCTTCGCCTGAGACAGTGTACGTTCAGGTTGGCGTAACGGTAAAGCGCGATAGATACTACAGGAAGAAAATTTGCAGGAGCGAGCGTAAGCGGCGCGAGTTTACCTGGACTTTTCACAGAACCGGAGGCGGCGTTAATTACGAGCAGGATCCACGTCGGAGATTCGTGGACGCGTCGGGATAATGCGATTCCGAGACGATGGTAATCGCTGCCTCATTGTTCGCTGCCTGGCCTTACATAAACGCGCATACAGCCGCCGCAATTACTTAGCGTAATATATAAAGTATCGTGCAATTACTCCGGCAGCCGCGTTGCGCCCCATCTTATCGAGGGAAAATCTGATCGGACTGTTTAACAGTATCGGTTTCATCCAGAGCAAACATCGTAACTCGTCGATGGACGCGCAATGCGTGTAAACGGCTCGCGTCGAATTTTGCCTGTCGGGAGAAACACGCGCACGTTCGCCGATTCCACCGACTACTTTCCAAGGTGAACTCCGTTCGGTAGAGCAGCTCTCCTCTCGGCGTACTTGACCCGCTGGCTATTAATCTCGTGTGCCATCACCCCTCTCGATCCCGCAGGAGGCGTTTCCCAACTAATATACGACGACACGACCCACGCCTCTATCGGCCACGGCCTAACGAGGACTGACTTTAACGGTTAAATAATATTGCTTTGAGCTCTTTCTCCACGGCTGCCAGGAAAACATCTACGACGTAACGTTTGCGAAATTATTTTTCTCTTGCCTTCTTTTTTCCTTCTTTCGTTCGTTAGCAACGAATTTACAAGCGTCGATATCGCGATCCGCTTGAACGCACGACGAACGATTATCGCGCGGCGGCGGTCAGAAATTCGCGGCCTCGTTATGCTTTACGATCGTCCATGTAAAACAATGGAGCGTTCTGTCGGTTTTACAAGGCAACCGGGCGCGCACAGGTGGATCGTGGTTATTTACCGCGCAGTAATCGTTAACCCCGGCTCGCTCGTGTTGCGCGTATTTCTTCGGCCGACTTCTTGCCACGCCAAAAAACTCCCTGACCTAACCGTGCATCGACCTGTTCCCTGTTCGCGGTAACGTCGTACGAAATTGCGCCGACGAACGCTAGCTTCCTCGTGTTACGCTTCTCTTGGATGTGCCAGCTTGTCGAGACAAGCCGCAGTGATATCATCGCCGTGTCATTAACAGCAAACGCTCGTTTCTTTATACAGTGGCGAACAAAAGTTTCAGAACACTGACTTTCTCATAGATTCTCGCACATGGATTGTAAATTAGCATTCGAATTTGTTCTTACAATTACGTGTATGCTATCTATGAACAGACTTTTGAAACGAACGATATATTTGAGAGAATGAGCGTGAAACGATTGAGCGGACACTAGTTTAACGTTGACCTTAGCAGACTCGGTCAAACAACCGGTTGCAAAATTCGATTTAAAATTGTATATTCGTTGTTATTGCCTCTGCTTGTTCAGCCTTATGTACATTCTTATATTATCAAAAATTGAGAAATTGATTAATCGGATAATACAAGAACTTTAATTTAATTAGCGGAATTCGATGGCGAAGGATCGAGGGTTGTTGGTCGTCCATTGCCCGCGATATATCGCGATAATTTGTCAGGAAAGTAGTCTTAAGCTACTGTACATGTAGCTAACTATCGACACGCGTTTATGAATGAACCTTAATATGCGCGAGAGCAGACTGTGCATTTCGTCCTGAAACGTACGAGTACAGCGTGGTTTCTCGAACTAGAACTCTTCGAACGATCGCAAAGCGTAGAGTTGGCAGAGTGCTGGTTCCACTACGCGGAATGCGACGCTTTGTATCTCGTTGGAAACTCGTTAAGAAAGATGCGATTAAGAAAAGGGAAGAAAGGCGCGGTCTCGCAGCGAAGTGAAAAGGGAGCCGATATCGACTCTCGATTAGAACAGTTCCGACAAATCACCGTGATTACCGGACGTAATGATAGCTTGGTGGCGTTCCGCGTGATTCATAAGACCGCTGTTCCACGCAGAGGCTGCAGCTTGTATTCGCTCGCTCGCCGCGCTCGCAGCTTGCCGCTCGTCGCGTGCCGAACGCGCGGCCCTCAATTTCCTATCCGCTGTCCCTTCCGTGACTCAAATCAAATTTAACCTCTTTACTTTGGACGAAACGCCAGGAACAACGTTTCTCGTTCAAGCCGTGACCACGACGATAGTCCAAAGTAAAAAGGTGCAAATTCCCTTTAAATGGCCGTTTTGCTGTCGAAAGACGAGGGACGTAAACGAGACGCGGATCCACTTGGCGAACGAGACTCGAAATAATGTCGACCATGGCGGTGGCGTGGCTGAGAATGGGAAAGTTTCGTGCAATGGCCGAAACGAATTGCTCCCCCAGGTGAGGGCAAAGGCACGCGGAAATACGGAGTTAGCGGAATTCCAGAAGTCCCGGAGAATCTGCAGTCGAAGATCGAGGTTGGACGAGCGGTCGTGGCCGCGTGGCGAGGGGACGACGCTTCGCGACGACGAGGAAACCGTCTGGCTGGCTTGCATAGTCGCTGAGATAAGTATCGTGGGCGAGATTTATCGCGGTGCACCGACTATGCGCCGACTATATGCTCGATAGTCGCTGCGAAGTTAGCGCGTTTCGCCACTAGCGCAACACCTGCGAATTTAACCGAATATCCGCGACGATCTGCAAGAGGAGGGACTTTTTCGCGCAACTTGCAAATCCACAGCCTGGAGAATTCGGAAGAGGAAATAGTCAGCCAGCCGAGAATCCGAGGATCAACGTGTACGAAGTTTAGGAATTCTAGTGGAAGGGGGATTTTGATCGCGATATTTTTGTAACTCGATTTGGAATCTAAAGCTGAAGCGCTAAATTTGTCGACTTCTCGTCCGAAGCTTCCACGTGTTACTCTTTTCTTCTCCCATAGCTTTGAATTTCTAATCTAAAATTGTAGCCTGCTTTTTTAGAAATTTCTAATGGAGGGATTCACGACGCAGCAGTTTGTAAAAATAACTAAATTTTATTTTCAAAATCGACGATTGAATCTTCCAACGCTGTTTCAATGGCAGACGTGGCATGGGCCAAGAGTTTTCGAGAATCCATCGACGCGACGTTCCGAAAAATCCAAGTTAGACGTCAATCGTCAATGCCAAAGCTACCTGAAACTTAAAAGTCCAATGTTGACCAGTCAACTGCGTTCCACGTGTATACGTTTTAACTTTATTTCGGTGCGTTTGACGTGCAAAAAATTACCATTTTCTATTTATAAAAGCTGAAAATTTTAGTAAAAACCAATGACATTTAACGATATGTTCCCTTTACACTTTCAATAAACCTACCACGTATTTTACAAAAATGCATTTGACTATTTGACCATTCCCTGCCGCGTATATCTTCCCCGAATTATTGCATAACTTTACACCAGCTACACCATCAAAAGCGAATTAACAGATTAAAACAGGCGACTAAACTAATCGACCCCGGAATTTAGCGTAGATTTTCGCCAATCGATTTCCATTCGTTGTATTGGCAACTAAGTGATTGCGGGTTTTGTCAATACCATCTAATGACAAAATCCGCAATCACTTAGTTGCCAAGCCAATGCATCTCGCGTCAGTGCCGTCTGCCCTCGCAGCGGCGAAGAAGCACGCGATAACCGCTCGATAGAAGGGACGATGACGAGGCGACGAGGAGCGAGAGGCGACCTCGTGGCAGTCCTAAATCAAATTTAAAGTGCAACAGCGTGTATGGTTACAGGCGGGCCCGGATGTCTGGAATCGAGCTTAATAGCGGCTTTTTATCGGGGCGGCTCTCTGTCGCCGGTGGTGCGCGCTTACGCTAGCCGCGCGCCCGCGGAGCCACGTATTTATGAAGCCGTGCGGATCGTCCGGGGCGACAGGTGCAGCTGCAGCACCGAGTACCGGCCACTGGGCACGCGTCTCCGCACGCTGCAGCTGAACTAATTACCGATGGCGCAGGCAAGTAACAGGTACGGTTAATGCGACCGAGAGCTCGTCGCCGTGCCACCTTCCACCGATCGGCCAATACGTAACTTCTGCACACGACTCTTAGTCAGAGACCAGAAATAGCGTGTTTCGTGACCGAGGCAAAATAACCATTACTTAACCATCTCGTTGAAGCAACGAGACCAACTTACAACGTACATCGTCGGTCGTAAGTATTAGGATATCTACTTGTCGCACTTGGCGCAGAATTCTAACAACTTCTACTTTATTCAGCGTTTTACGCGTGTAAGCGAGACACGTGATTATATAGTCGAGCCTATTTTCCGGCTTTTCGTGAGATTGAAGGAAAAATTGACAAGATGGTTTGTACGGTTTCATGTTACAACGAAAAATAAAAGTGAAGATACGAGGAATACAAAAATTGTCTTGTTCCCAAGTCCGAGGGAAATTAGATTTTCTTTGAAACTTGTGCCTTGAAAATGGCTGTGAAAAGACATAAACTCGATGTTCACTTTGTTACCTTTTTATTTAACGTTCCATGGATTTTTCTTTATTTTTGATCGCTTTTATTCATCTGTTGGCTACACTATCTGACTTATTCGTATCTTTTTTTCAATATCCGCCCTCGTGGATTTTATTCATTCTTTTTTTTAGGGGGGTTGATGGGTATCTTCTAGCGATGGTTTCGCTTGGTCGTAAACTTTTCTTGCTAAAATTCTCCGTCCTCGCTCGTGTTCGGATCAGGGCTCAGTGCTGGCCATGGTAATAATTCTATTCCGACATCTTGGAACCACTTTTTTGCACTGGCGACTGTATGAATAGGAACATTGTCTCGTTGAAAAATCGCCTTTTTGTCTTCTATTCCGGTTATCAAAGGCAATAATTCGCCGTGCAACATGTGTAGCGTGCAATTTATCCATTACAAAAACAATTTCGCTCAACATATTGAGGCATAATCAGTGGTTTCTTGGAAACACCGAAGAAATAAGGCAAAAAATCTGTTTCAACGTATAATTATTCACAGCACAGTGTACGATAATGCAACAGTGGATTTATAATAAAATTACTAGCAAATAGGAGCATGTAATTTTGACTAAATATCAATAGGTGCCCTAATGTATATAACGTACACAATATACTTATGGTTGATAAGATAAAAAAGGTTAAAAATTGACATACCATGAATCTTAATAACTTCCGTCCCAACATTTTTTACCGCAACGCTATTTATCGTATTTATTAGTTGCTCTTGTTCCACTCGAATCAGATGGATGGTAAATCCATTTTACAAAATTACGCTACTTTCCTACAGTTTTTACTTCGTAAACTACCTTCTGTCTGCTACTGTACATCATACGAACACGCGTGATCTGCGAGTTGCGACGAACTTGTTGGTCGCGCTGTTTCATCGATCACAAACATCGAACCAGGTTGCTGGAAAAATGTGGTCCATATTTTCCACGTTGCAGAACAATTAAGAGAAACGTGATGGAAAGGAGGCTGTTGCGGCGATTGGGGCCGGCTTGATACAGCTCCAGCCGGACAGAATGGAAACATAATTTTCGGCCGATTATCGTGTAAATAAACCGCGCATCATCCTGCTCTCGTAGTTTCTCCTGATACGATTAATTATGTATCATCGTGGCCGATCACGCGAGCCCGATAAATCGATTAACCGTGAAAGGGGCTCGAGCCGTTTTTGGTGCGGGTCTCGTTTATTGAGGTTTAACGATTGCCGGTTTAATCGAGACTCCGCTCGACCGGAAAGGAAGCGCACGAAGGACAGGGAGGACGTACGAAAGTGGACGTGGAAAGCAGGTGCGAACTTTCGACCGATTAGGAAATAAATGCAAAGTCGCGGAGGCAGGTGAACGTCCCTGGCCGGAAAAGTCTCTGCCTATCGCCTCTCGTTCCTTCATCGGACAGATTAACGACCGAGTAAATCTCTCCGTGACGTTCACGAACCGCGCCAGCAACACCTGGAAATTCTGCCGTAATTGCTGATTACCTTGTTCCCACTTTTTTCTCACCGCCACCCAGACGCATAGTCGGACGCTCTAGTCTGCTCTGTTCCTCGTCTTGTCTGGTCGTTAGGGGATGCTAGAAAGCTGACCAATTAACCTGTTGATTCGTTGGGAAAAGTTTTTCAAGCAACAGGACGGCACCCTGGTTCTGTAGGAATCCGCGGATCGAGGGGAATATTAAGGTCGATCCACAGGTAGGAGACGCACCTGCTGGACGACGCGTGGTACAGTGGAGCACGCGACGCGTTTTAAACGACGCGGCGTCGAAAAACTGGGTGAATGGCATCGAGAATGCGCTGCGAACGAACTGCGCTCGATTTTGTCGCTGTCAGTCGGATTTTGACAAACGCGTCGGCTATTTTAACGACTCGCAAACACATTCCTTTTGCAACAAAGGGTTCCAGTTCGTACGCTGCTTAATTAGAAGCTTATAGGTAGCTCGAGATTCGGGCACGCGACTCGGTGATCGGCCATAAAATTGCGATTTAATAGTTGCTTTCGGACTCAGCCGGACTCGCGTCCAAGGAGCGAAAACACCTGCAGCGGAACCAATGAATTACAGGCCCCCGTAACTGCCCCTGCCGCTGTCGCGGACAGCAACGGAATCAAGGCGGGATTGTTCGCCTCCTCGACACACTTCCTTTGTCGCCATCCACTATGCTGCCATTCCACCACAATCCTGTGTTTAACCTGTTAACTGCGCAGTTTAGTTTGGAAAATGCCTGACGCAGGTAAAATCAAGCAATGACGAGTGTATACTCCACGAGTGCATGTTCCATGTGTATACGTGGAACGCGGGGTAAATGGCTCAATTGTAAATTTATTATTGTAAATAACGAAAGGGCGAAGCAAAACGAGGGAGGATTATATTTTTATTGGATGGAAAATTTGCCATTCATCGTTGATATTGCTATCAAAATCTTTAAAATTAAAATAATTATTGAGATACACTAGGTTAGATGCGTAGTAGTGATACTTGTATGCGAATATCAGTGTGTGGAAGTATGTGTGCGCGCGGCGTCTCGAAAACAAATGAATGTAAACTGTACAGTCGGTTAACAGTCGGCTATAGAAGAAAGTGCTGAGACGCGTGCAAGTGTGTATCGATGAATATCTTTGAAATCGCTCTTCAAATAAATATATAATTATTCTAATATAAATTCTAAGTGTAAATTTAGTATTCCTGTACCATTATTTCCGTTATTAAGATCCAAAATTTTCAACGATAATACGATTCGTAATGGAGAAGAAACGACTGGAACGTTGCCTCTAAGAAGACGCAAAGAGATTGCTCATATGCTAGAAAATTACGAATTTTATGAAAATATACAGGGTGGTTGGTAACTGGTGGTACAAGCGGAAAAGGGGTGATTTTTTTTTTTAATTTTTCCATCGAGACAACGATCTACAGTGAGATCCGTTATAACGAGACGTGATAAAGTGCACGCGTACCGAGCGAAAATTCAAAGTCGATTTTCTCGAAAACAAAACCTCGAACGAAAAATTTTTATTCTATATTTTCGACTTCTTTTTTCGCGTAGAATCACCCCCTTTCCGCTTGTACCACCAGTTACCAACCACCCTGTATTAAGATTGTGCCAAAAGTGTCTTTCTTTTACAAACGCGTCTTCTGCAACGACGTATTTGTACGCAAACATGAAACCAAATCAGTCAAATATTTCTACTGCTTTCTACTGCTCCGCAGAGATCTTCGTATCATCGCAAATAATCGAAGATGAACGCAACGCGACAATTTTTCTAAGTTCTTGACTTAGGCGACTTTAGAAAGACAAGTATGGACATTTGGCGACCGGTGAAGTACGTTTTTAAATTTCAGAGATTCCAGCGCTGGAGATACGACGCGAGCGGATGGACAGAGGCGTAGGAACGCCACGTCCGAAATGATGACATCAGGGAAGGAGGTAACGAGCACTGTCGGCGGTAGAAACACCTCCTTCGAGGGGCAGCCTCTCATTGGCATACGAGTAAATCCACAAGCTCGTGTTTTACAGGATCATTGTCGGTGTTGCCGCGTGCGTGAACCACGCTCCCTCGCGAACAAAACCGTTTGCACGGGTTTACAACCGACTTCCGCTTGTACCAGCCTGTCCTTCGTGGTTCGTCGTCCGCCGCTAGTCGTCTAGACAAGCGATTTTCAACCTTTCTCATCTCGCGGCACGCATAAAGTAATTACAAAAATTCCGCGCAGAGGAACCTGCTACGCATATTTCGTTCAACATGGTGCGTTCACACCAAACTGTTATCGTTTCTCTATTCGACGCTCTATAGAAAAAAGAATCAGCGAGCAGATAGCTAACACTAAGGTTACCAGGCCGAGTAAAACGATTTCAAGATCAAATTAAAAATCGTACGTTCGTCGTTGTTCCTTTTGTCGGTCCAATTTTACGTACATTCTCGTATTATCCGATTAATCGATTTCTCAATTTTTGTTAATATACGAATTTGCATAAAGTCGTCTTTCGAAAGAAATAACGACGAACGTGCGATTTTTAATTAAATTTTGAAACCTGCCTGGTAACATTGTGTATGTTTAAAAAATTCTCTCTCCACTGGCTCATCGCCTAAGAATCGCTGGTTTTTTCCTGCGATCGGCTGTCTGCAAATGGAAAAACTCCTCGTACATCTTCGAATCTGTCGCTGAGATTAAAACAGTTTGACGTTAGAAAGACAAGACAGCTGTGGAGTAACGAAATTTTCACCGGCGAACACGCGCAGACGATGTTGAGCTGGTCAGTGGTCGGATAAATGATACGAAGTTTCTCCGTTCTTCTTTCACCGACGAGTCGCTGTTCCGTGCGCGAGGGCCATCGAGCTAATGGGACGCGCGGCTGCTCTATAATTACAAAGATTGGCCAGTATATGCGCTGGCTAAAGCGGAGGCTCGTGGTCGGTTGCATGCGGCTGCCAGAGAGAGAAAGACAGAGAGAGAGAGCGAGAGAGAGAGAGAGAGAGAGGCCGAGCGTATGGTCAGATTATAGATCGATACGGGGCCGCTTTTATTTGCCGATCGAAGACGAGCTATTGCGAACACCGCCCGCTGAAAAAAATGGGCCACAGCTGCGCGGAAATTTAGAGGCCTCTTCGCTTTCATTAGTCGCCGGTGAATAGTCTGTCGGCGCTTCGAGGGCCACTCTGTTCCGTCTTTCCATTTCAATTCCACGCTTTCAACGTCTCGGACATTTTACGCTTTCGAAAAGTTCGCTTCGATTTCAATCTTTGGCCACTCTGAAATTCCGTGCTTCGACAAATCTGAGCCAGGAGCATTAAAAGTTTCGTAGCTACGCCCGAAGGACCAAGGAATTGCGGAATTTCGAGTCGAAGGCTTCGATGTCCTAACTGTCTGTAATTTATACAAACTGAATCCTTTTTTCGTAACGTAAACTGAAAGGAATTATCGATCTCCAGTGATATCGACACCTGTATATCGATTTACAAGTTTCAAAGATTCGGACGAGAGCAGCCGAAAGTAAAATCAGATGAAAACTTGGAACTCGTGTCGTATCACGAGTTACGCAGTTACAGAGCACTCAATTTCGAAATTCCGAACGAACAGAATTGCACGGACGATGCAGGAACAGAAAATTGGGAATAAAATTGAGAACATTGCCCGAGCAGACGAAATTTGAATATGGAATTCCATTGGAAAAGAGCACGCGTGGACTGAAACTCGAAACTATAGAATGTAGTTGATGTTCGGCAGTGGCTCGTGCCTGCGGCAAGGAGGGTCGACTCTCATAAGTCAATCAACCATAATTCGTACAATTGATATCACCTGCCCGTGTCCTCGAAGACACTTTTCCCCGGGCGCGGGCCCGAGTGTCGGATGAGCCTGTATTTTTCTTTACACGTGTCAACGTGCCGTGGCCGTGGGCAGCTTTGTGCGCGAAACCTACGGTGCTCAGGTGAGCCAAGGATTCACCTGCCCGGCCGGGCAGCTGCGCAGGTGTAATCCACTCTGTTTTGTGGACGACCGCGGTCCTTGGGGAGTTGGGCGATCGCTGTTTTCGTTTCGAGCAACCGTCTCTCCATCTCCGGCCTTAATTCCACCCGAAATATCCCAGAAATCCTCCTGGTCGATGAAACGTTCTCGCGATTCTTCAACCGGTTCGCTGCTGCGACCTTTTCCAACAGCGTGTACTTTAAACGCGTCGCGGTAAGTAAGCGACGACGAGTATACTCGTCAGAAACAGCTGTCTGGCTAAATTCGAAAATTCCTATGGTCCCGAGTTACTTAATAAACTCCATAATAAACCACAATAAACGCGAGAAGCGAAGTGAGCTGGCGACCAAAATGGCGAATCCGATGGATTCGCGATACACGAAACACTTCCATTTAGGCTGCATTTCTGCAATCGCGTTTGCAAGCGTACGAGTTTGTAGAGATAAAGTATCCGCAGTCTATTTACGTACATCGTGTAGACGAGGAGAATTCGTTCCGCTGCGAGGTAGAAACTGTCGGCGATGAACCGTAACGTCCGCGACGCTGGTTTCAGCCGGAGCAAAGGACACGTTTCCACGGACGAAGAGCAGGGAAACAGGAGGATTTCTGACGTGCGTGAAGCGACCACGATAACCGGAGAAAAGGAGGCAGAAACAAAGTGAGCGCCAAGGATGAGAAGGTTCTCGCGTCCGGCTTTTGTAAAGCAGGTGTAAGCGAGCCTGGCTCGTCCCGGTGTACTTTACCACCCGGTAGTAGCCGTTGGATCGCCGCGGCCGAGAGAGGAAAGAAGAAGACATCGGCAGCAGCTGAATCTTCGAGAAAAGTGGCACCTGAACGCGCTTGTAAAAAGAAGAACCGACGGGACGAACCGGGTTATGGATCGAACGGGCCACTTTGCGCGCCCCGGCGCGCTTCCCCGACGATTATTTAACGAGGTTCTAATTCTGGCGCGGGTAATTGAAGTCCCGCCGTCGGTTAACCGCCGCCAAATGGGGCCGTAAAGGATCCGCCGCGAGCGTTTCGCCCGTCATGCCTCTGACTTACGAGGAAAACTTCATTTTTCTACGGAACCGCGGCGCCCCGACTTCCAGTCGGCGAGTACGCGAGAAGGTTAGTTGGCCGCTGACACGTGCAACGCACGAAATTGTCAACGCGTACATAAACTCACGTAAATCTACGAAACGTACTTTCCACCTTTCGCACAGGCTCGAACGAAAAGTTGTAAAAGCTCGTCCTCCGCCTTCTGCCCACCGCCTTTGTCCTTTCGTACTTGGCGCATTCGAACGAATAATATAAACTTGCAGCGAGCTAGAGCCGGACGGTTAAGAATGGCGAAAGAACAAGGGCACACGCGACTGTTTCGACGAGTGCGTGGCTCGTCGAACGCCACCCCCTTTTGTCGAACGCTGCTCGCGTTTCTTTGTCCCTTTGATCGTTTTCGTTGCTGAACTCTGTGGTCGGTTGCTCGACTGGCCGGCGACACTCGACGCTCTTTTCGCGTGGCACGTGGTGGTCGATTAAAGGGGAATTTCGCACAAGGCGGGAGCAAATAGCGCGTCGTAGAGGTGGAACGTTTCGTTGTTGCCTCGATGGGGATCCTTTGTGGCCGGGAAAAGAGGCTGGAACCGGACGTCTCAATAAATAAGGTGTTAATTAAACGGGCATTTTGTTGAATTTATCCCCGCTGCGTGGCAGGACCTATGTCCGTAAATAAGCCGATATTTATAGCCCGTGGCTGTTTTATGCGCTGATGGTGTGGACACCACACAAAGCTGCATTTTCTGCGGTTTCTGTCTCTCGATGCTAATGTATCGCGCGTTCGTGAGCGTGAAACCGAGGCTGGTCCGCCAGCTTTCTCTCGCTTGCGCTTGGCCGCGTGCTGCTGTCTCTGTCTGCGCGGAGGTTCCTCTCGAGCCGAGGGACGAAACCGGGTACCACGGAGGACACCAGAAGGATTATAACGCCGGCTCCTTTTCCTTCGTTGCACGGCTACTATAAATCTATGCAGAGTTATGGCAGAGGTCGGGTTTTGTCTTAATGGTCAACCGTGTAATTCATGGTGGAGCCTGGCCGCCGAGAATACTCGATTTTCCCCATAACCCGAACGCGACAGGGTATCCCTTTCTATAATTCTGTACGCGTTCTCCGAAATGGCGTGTTGCAGCGTACGCGAGAGTTCTCGTCGCGCCGGTTACAAATTGGCGAAAGGGACGGAGGAAGCAACGGTTCCGCGAAGTTCATTACGTCGATACGCGATCTGCTTGCCCCTCCGAACAAGAGGCTCAATCTCCGGCGTTGGCCGAAATTCTCACGGCTCTCGTAATTAAAGCCGGTAAAGCGCACGCTTGGAGAACCCGCCTTTGCATTCCGCCGATCGATTAAAGCCGATCCCAAAGCGTATTGCACAGGCCGGCCAATCCGGAGAACCGCCGTGCCGGACAATCGAACAGAGGCAGACGAGCAACAGGCAGAGAAGAATTTCGGCGTCGATCGCGGAAGCGCCGATTACCCGTGAATTTATATTTAATTCGGTAATTGCCGGTCTGGCTGACCGAGGAAACTCGAGATCGTTCGGTGAGCCGATTCTGTGTCAGTGGAGTGGCTGCACCTTTCATCGTGTCGCAATTATCCCCACCGGATAACGCGCGCACTCTTCTTACGCGGCGAACACGTTGCGTGCGTGTCGCGCGCGTAAATCGGCCGCCTCTTTCCCGTTTTCGCTTCTCATTTCGCTCCCAACCGACCATACGTACGACTTTTGTATCGAACGCGTAAATAATCGATACGCCGCTGTCTCAGGCACAGGCACAGGCACAGTTGTTATTACACGGAAATTTACCTCGAGATTGGACGACATTAGCAAGCAAGCTGACTGCTATCGATGTACGCGGCAGAGAGCTTGCAGAGTGTAAAAGCTACTAATATTCAGACAGGATTTTGAGGAACGGAGGGATGGAATCTCGTTAAGGGAGAGATAACCGGGGGAAGAATAGGACCCGTTGAGAGGGAGCCTTCCCCATGGCCGTCAGTCGATACCCTTCGATCCCGCGGCATCAATCTCGCGTAAAAATTAATCTTATGGGCCCGCGGTGCTCATGTTTGCCAATAATTACAGGCTTTCGAGAGACGGTTTCCTCCCTGCCCCCCACCCTCCTCTTTCATTCCGCTCCATGGGCCTGGTTTAATACGGTTTCGCACGAATCTAATATTTCCCTGTATATAAATTATCGGCAATTAAAAGGGGAAAAAATGGAATGGAAAGTTAGATGGGATGGGAGGAACGGCGTTGTCGACGAGTCGACCGAGCTCCGTCTAGTTTTTACCTGAAACCAACCGGGCCACGGGATCTCGCTCCGACGATAGCGCGATCGGTTTCGTGCATCGCGAGTCGGATCGTGAGGCTGAAAATCCCGGAAGGCGGCCCCCGATAACCCATCGATCCGATCGGTTTCGTCACGGTTTTCCCCTCTGCTGAAATTTCTCTCGCCGGACGCCAGTCCCCTTTTAACAGTCGGACGAAGCTTGGTCGGCGAGGAATCTCGCGATAGCGTAACTTCCCACGAGCGTCTCGGCTTCGTTCACAGTTTCCCGAACAGAATCGGCCGAACGAAAGCCAATCGGTGGATCGATAGGAGGTTCATTTCGATGGAAGATTTCGGCAGTTGCCGGTCGGACAGTCGAAAATCGACGTCCGGACTGATCGAGGAAGAGAAAAGCGCAGGGGCGAGGGGTGGGGGCAGAGGCTTGTTTCGCAAAAGTCGAGTACGCGAGACACGGACGGGGGTTCCGAGGGGGCGGCGGGGGGTAGAGATTTAGAACGAGCCAGTGCCTATTGGCGTTCGAGCGGAACGATATCTCGGTGGTGCAGACATAAATCCCGGCACCACGTACACGTAGCACGCCCCCACAGCACGCCCCCCCATTAACTTTTTAATCTCTGGTGCAGGGGCCCGGCCAGCCGCCGTGAAAGAGGAACAGGAAGAGCAGCAGGGGGACGAGGAACCGGCAGAAGAAGAAGAAGAAGAAGAAAGAGAAGGAGAAGAAGAAGAAGAACGGGCTGAGGAGGTGGGGGAGGAAGGAACGAGCCAAGCCAGCAGATCGACCAGCCCTTTTCGGGGTCGAGCATCTAGTTAGCATCCTTTCAGACACGCGGTCTACCAGTCTCCCTTCTCCGGTGCCGCACGATGTATCCGGATATATCGACGATCGGGAACCTGTGTTTTTGTCGGTCGGGCTAAGTACGAGCCAGAGGAATTGTCCACCGAGCAGAATTCCATCCTCGTCCTCCCACCCCCACCCCTTTCTCTCTACTCCCTCCGCCGCTGTTGATTTAGGATTTCGTGATGCGGCAACCTTGAAAATCGCTGCCAACGTACAATATGGCAGACGGGCAGAGGGGGGCTCGTCAAATTTCCAAAACCCACGAAACCTTCATCCATCAGGTGGGAATCTATTCACGGGATCTCGATGGTTATCGAGCAGCGATCATCGAACGAAGATCTATCGTGGGTAGATGGTATCGTCGGAGAAGACAAATCGCGGTTACCGTGAAGCATAACGCGGGCAAAGTGGCAGGCGAGGAGGAGTCGCAGGATTTTGCGTTCAGGAGAAGGTTGATCGGACGCGGAAGGCGCGTGCTGGCCAGACGCGGAAGGCAAGTCGCGTCGAATTAGAGAAAATTACAAAACACCTCGTAAATACATCGTCGGGCTAAGTGGTTGATTGGAGAGATGGTCTGTGGAAGCGGACTACCGCTAAATTATATCCCAAGACAAGAGCGGTTATCGGCGCGATCGCGATCGCTCTTGTAAATTAAGGCACCCGTGGACACCGCGGCCGTTCATCCTCAGATTCTATCTTTTTCAATTTTTCACCAATTTCCTCGTTCCTGCGACCATGATCGCGCGCGATTCAAACAGAAGCTCGTACTCTGCGAGGTGGCAACGGCGAGAATCATCGAGATTAAAAGAATCTCGTCTGCGCAAACAGAGATCGTCTCGGCATCGGGTCTCGCGCGCGATATGCAAAACGGTCGAAGCCTGGCTGGTTTTACGTTTTACGGTGTCTTTAAGTTGCCCCTGTAAATATCGTAATGGCCGCGATACTGTCGGAGCGTGCCTACGACAGTTAATCGGCTCATTTCTCCGCCGTTTTTTCTTTATCCATCCGCTTCTTTCGCCTGCCTTCTATTAGATAACGGCCGACGTTCAATTTTCCTTTTTCAGCAGCTTGCGCACAGCGTGCGCGTACTAACGGAAAACTAACTGGAGGAAAAGAACCGACGAAGAGGTGGGCTCCGATCGAAATTCTCACGTGGTACCGAGTTTCTCGGTGATCTGATTGAAGTCTCGCCCCTGCTGGCGGCGCGGCAACATAAACATTATGATTGCAGGCAACATAAATACGGGCGCATTGGCGTGCAGATACGAAGTGGAGGAAAGGGGCAGGGGCAGAGGGGGTGGCGTCGCGCGAGTTTCGGTTTCCACGCCGCTGCGGAACGCGGGCCAGGCCGCTTTAATATAATATTATTGGCTATTGATAAATTGTCGATAATGATGGGTTAGCCACCCCCGGGGCCCGCGTGGGAGGGAGGGGAAGCGGAGCTGTTCGTTCTCGGGCCAGCTATCTTCCCAGCTTCTGCACCCCACCCCCGTCCATCTCGCTCGTCTCTTTGCGAGCTCCGAGCGAAATTCTTGTTAAAATCCCGGCCGACCCGCCACCTTCGCCCTCTTTCTTCCACCCCCTGCCCTCTGATCGCTCGCTTTTATTGCTCGCCTCGCGGTCGCAAACGGAACTCGAGGGACGCTGGAATATTCAGGGCCCCGTCTGCGCACGAATTTTCGCACGATCCGAGGAAAGAGAGACGAGCCTCTGTAGCCTTGTCGAGGCTGTGCAACGAACGAGCCCAAGAATCGACCAAGGAATCAACGTATCGAGAAACAGCGTTCTCTTCCAACGACGATGTTATACCTGGCTCGGACTGTTGCAGGAAAATTGTCGAGTAACCGCGCGGAAGGCGGGAATTAATTAATTAGCGCGACTTTCGCGTTATCGCGAATGCATCTTGGTCCGGTTAATTGCAACGAGCTCGGCGCATGATAAGCGGACGCGTCGAATTATTCAGTGGCCGGCGGCCACGGAAGGCCGATTGTTGCAGTCTGTAATTGTCAAGAAAGTGCGCGCGTCCGACAGAGGGAAATTTCCCTCCAACGAACCGCCTTTGTTCCAAGTAATTCTAACGAAAAAATTGTCGGAGTAAATGGATGTAACTGGACGATACCCGGGACACGGTAGACGAAACAGCGGCCGGGGATAATTGGCGGCTGGCTGTTTCGCGCGTCGAATCGTTTGCATAGCGCCCGGAGCAACGGGGTTCACGAGGTTCGCGGATCCTGCGTATTCAAACTCGCAGGAATTTAATAACCCGTGAATACGGCCGGTCACAGTCGTTTGCTCGCCGACGGCGTTGATTCGCGATGGAACCGGAGGGAGCATGGCGGCCGGTTCCTGGAACAGCCGAGCAGAACGGTCGGCCGAGCCTGAAACTGGAAATTCACCGGGAATTTCCAAGAACCGTCAGAAATTGCTGAAATCGTAGGCGACTTGACGGAAAGGTCGGATCGAGGTTTCGTTCATCGCGAGTTGGGCAACACGTTCGTGATCTTCCATCGGTGTTTCTTGAGTCGTCGCGGCGATAACGCGGTGAATTTCGACGAGTTTAGACGACGCGTATCTCGACGAGTCGATCACGCCGGCCTGACTCGGCGAATTCCGCGGCTTAATTAACATTTAATTATCGCGTTGGAAGGCGACGCCGCGCGGGATGAACAGCTCGACGATTCCGCGCGTTTCCCAGTCTCACCCCGGCCGATTCTTCTTCTCAACCTTTCCCTTGGAAAATCCACCAAACGCGTAGAGAGAAAGACGCGCACAGCAAAAGAGATATCCAGGGAAAGCGCGTAATTTGTAATTCACGGGTTTTAATTAATATTTAATTAGCCCGGGCCGAGCGCAGAGACGGCTTATAAATAAGAACGCTGGAGGGTAGGCCGGTGCAGAGCAGGCCAGGGTGGGGGTAAGTTATGACTTAACGAGGGGTTAGCGTGATCCCGGCCACTGGACAAGCCTCGTGGAAGCTTACTGGCTCGTGTTTAAACGGCTGATTCTCTCCGACTTCGTCCTTCTGCGCGGCGAATATATAATCGGTTAGCCACGCCGGAAGTGGCCGCGGCTTTCCGTGAGAGAACGTATATTACCGGACAAGCTTGGCCACCGTGCCGTGGCCGGACGAGAGCTGCCCCGTGTCCCGCTCTTTCGCCTCCTTCGACTTTTCGCCGATTTTCGTCGCCCTACCGCGGCCCGCGCGCTCGCGTGAACCTCTCCCTTGAATATTTAATTTCTAATAGCTGGTATTTTAATGGGTCGCGATAGCCGCACAGCTCTAGCCGCAGGTTCGTTACTCAATTGCCGACTAATCTGCCCGAGGATCGCAGGAATAATGGTAAAAGGAGTTCGAAAGTTCAAGGTTCCAGAGGCCTGCGATCACAAGTCCGACAGCTTTGGCATTCGAGAAACTCGTACAAAGAAAGGGACGCGTATCGATGAAACGACCGGCTCGTCCGAAAGCAATGGAAGAAACGAAGAAATGTTTGTTACAAAGGAGAAACGCGGAAGAAATTGTAGCATACGCGATAGCTAGACAGACTCTCGTGCAAATTTGTATTTATGAATGTATGATTAAACAAACGAAATCTAAGTAGAAGCCTACTCGCAGGACCGAACGTCGTAGAAAAATTTACTTCGCACGTTTCCTACGTTTTCCCGTCACGATACCAATTTCCCTACGGACCTGTTCGAAATCCGCGGTCCAGTGAAATTTCCAAACATCGAGAAGAACACGAATACGCGGAATTGGAACAGCGTGCGAGCTACGCTTGGAAGGAAGAATTTCGATATCGTGGAATCGGAGAATCCGAAGAATCCGGAGCAACGAAAAATTTCTGGCCGGTCGTTGCGTCGAATAAACGAGGGAGAGAAAATTTCGAGCGAAAAGGAGGCGAGGTGGTACGGTCGGGCGCGCGTAGCGGCGACACGCGAACGATATCGAGCCGTTCGAGGCGAGTTTTCGAGATAATTCCCGGCACGTTATCTGATGATAAATAGATATACCTTTGCTCGGTCCGACGCTTAGCCCCGCTAATGGACGCCTCCGCTCGATATCATCGCCGGCCGTTCGTTATCTAAACGTGAATAATTATCTTCCATGGCGGCGCTAGATCACCAGCCCCGATATATTTCTTTTACGAGGACGGGCCGCTGGTTTTCGTGTTGCCCTTTACCCACAGCTCGAATCTTTTCTTCCGAGAGACCGAGCTGGCCCTTTATCGCGAACTTTCTCATTTCGGAGACGCGCCTTCTTAATCGTCGAATCGATGGAACGTAGGTGAGAGATAAACGACGTACCAGGAAAATAATTTGCTCTTAATTACGTGGAGGATGGTTGGTCGTGCGGTTTCAAATATTTAAGTCAAATCGACTGGTTTTACAATTTTATTTTAAAATTCCTACTTCATGTTATATTTTCCCGCAATGCCCTAATGACTTTCGCAACGATAACTAAAATAATAATATAGTGAATTTTATTTTGTTTTCTATGTTTTCAAACTGAAAATAATTTCGTATCGAGGCTACTTATACCAATAGCAGTCGAAATGTAGAAGGATCCTGCAATCTGTTTATCAAATCTCGATTAACCAGTTTCCTCGTTTTCTACAACTTGCCACACGTTTTTCAAATTTCTACCGCGTATCATTCGATATGACGATATCAGTTATCAGGAAAATTCCGGATCGATCGCTGGATCGCTAGATGCTAACACTAGAAATACCACAGCAGTGAAAACGACTGGTTCTACGATTTTATAAATGTGTCGACCCTCGTTCAGGGATCATAGTCCCAGCTGGATTAATATGTGGCGGAATTGTAGAGGATCGATAAAACGGTAACGAGAACTTGCTGTTGCAACCCGTCGAACATATTTGAAATAAATTAAATAAATTATAAATAAATATAGGCAATGTCCAAAGTCGCTCGTACAAACGTATTCGCAAAGACGGTGTATAATCGCTCGCAGATAACTCGAAGATATTAATCGATAACTCGTATAACTCGTATAACAACTGCTAATAACTGATTCGCTCGCGATCGCGTCCGTTTATTTATACTGGTCGGGGGAGGGTCGGAAAATTCGAATTCGTCTTTGTTCGACGGCTGCACGTAGCGGCGATATTGTTTTGCCCGGAGTTTATTTATTATTACATTTTGTATGTTCTAACGAGCTTGATACTCCGAGGCAAAACAACAACGTGATTTGAATTGTCCTGTGATTCACGTGCCGCTACAAATAATACCAAAAATGTACTAGATAACGGAGAATTGCTTCCGTAAGAAAGTAATAAATCAATAAATGTAAAAATATTCTATTTTTACGTATTTTTTAGAGATCAGTCATTTTGTCTGCTTGTGGTAGAAATAGCTTCGGGTTAACCAGTTCTATTGTTAAAATAATTAATAAATAAATACAGATAATGTTCGCTAAGACGCTCGTACTAACAAATTCTCTAAATACACTGTATAAATCGCTAATAAGATCGCTGGAGACTGACTGACTTCTGGAGAACATGGTCGTCTATTTATACTAATCGAGGGAGTACCGGAAAATTCAAATTCGTCTTCGTTTGACGCTTGCACGTAGCGGCGACGTCGTTTTGCCCGGAGTTTATATATTATCACATTATGTACGTCCTAACGATGTTGATAACGACGATGACGATAACGAGGCAAAACAACACGATTCGAATTGTCCTGTAGCTCATGTGCCGCTACAATTACGATGGCTATACCGAAATTGGCGAATTATTGCCAACAACGATAATACGACGAGGGCTATTAAGGTGGCCGTTCGCAAGACGAAGCGCTCGTTCCCGTTTTACACCAATCAGCCTCACCGCTTTCTGCAGGTTAATAATTAATAACAGATAGCTATCGATCGACGCATCTGGCTCGCGGCAAGGAAAACTGAGAAACGAGTTTCCAATGACGACTTCATCGATAACGATGAACGTCGATCGAAGGATAATGGGCGAAGGATAATTAATTATTAATCGTGGCTGCTTTATCCGTGGGGGCATCTAATCGCGACCGATACACTCTCTGCAAATCGCTCCGATCATCTTTCGTCTCCGTGAACCGTGAAACGCGTGCTTGATAAGCCCTACGGTAAAGATCGCAGCGAAATCGCAGGCTACTCGAAGCAGAAAATTGAAGGGTTCTTGCTCGTTACGTTTTTTCCTTTTTTCCTCTTTCTTTCGGATAAAAACAGATGTATTCGTCGATGAACGAAACGTGTTACAAACGGTCTCGTCCGACGTCGATAACGACAAACGTCCAGCGTGGTAGAGGTGCCAACGACTCGGGTAACACGAGGATCGGCGATACGAAGGTAAAAAGCGAGGATCTCGCATGATTTCCATTAATTGCGAGAATAATTCTGATCGATGGTCGGAGGCAGCGCGATTCTTCGACGTAATTAATAAACGTCAGACGTTGCCGGGCAGGTGTAGGCTTGCACACGTACATACATTGGAATTACGGCGCGCTATGCATAATTTAGCCCCTGAAAGGGCTAAGTCGATGCACGCTAGCCAACCCGCCGAAGACGAATATCTCATCCCCGGCAGCGGGGGATGGGGTCGCTACGTGTGCCAACGTCCCAGGAAATGATATACAATTATTCGGAAAGCTTCGTTATCGAAATCTGACGTTTCTGATTAAGTGAAACGTATGACGTGTTTAGAGCGCAAGCTGAGCAAAAGGAATACGGCGAGTTCGAAATGTGGCGGAATTTGTGCGACTGCGATCAACGAGATTAGAGAAGATTCCAAGGCAAACGGAAATCAGAAAGCCGCGAGAAACCTACGATAGAATTTCGAGAGAAATTTCCTCATATACAGGATGTCCTGGTAAGAATTCAAGGACTGTACGTCGCTATATGATTGCTACATGTTACTTATAGCCTTATTTCTTCATATATAGAGTGTCGTGGTAAAAATTTACGGACTGTACGTCGCTATACTATTGCTACATGTTACAGCCTTATTTCCTCATATACAGGATGTCCTGGTAAGAATTTAAGGACTGTACGTGACTATACGATTTCTACATGTTACTTACAGCCTTATTTCCTTATATATAGTGTCGTGGTAAGAATTGAAGGACTGTATATCGCTATACGATTGCTACATGTTATTTACAGCCTTATTTCCTCATATACAGGGTGTCCCGTTAAGAATTTAAGGACTGTACGTCGCTATACGATTGCTACATGTTACTTGCAGCCTTATTTCCTCACATACAGGATGTCCTGGTAAGAATTGAAGGACTGTATATCGCTATACGATTGCTACATGTTACTTGCAGCCTTATTTCCTCATATACAGTATGTCCTGGTAAGAATTCAAGGACTGTACGTCGCTATATGATTGCTACATGTTACTTATAGCCTTATTCCTCACATACAGCGTGTCCTGTTAAGAATTTAAGGACTGTACGTCGCTATACGATTGCTACATGTTACAGCCTTATTTCCTCATATACAGGATATCCTGGTAAGATTTTAAGGACTCTACGTCGCTATACGATTGCTACATGTTACTTGCAACCTTATTTCCTCATATACAGGATGTCCTGGTAAGAATTGAAGGACTGTACGTCGCTATACGATTGCTACATGTTACTTACAGCCTTATTTCCTTATATATAGTATCGCGGTAAGAATTGAAGGACTGTATATCGCTATACGATTGCTACATGTTACTTGCAGCCTTATTTCCTCATATACAGGATGTCCTGGTAAGAATTGAGGGACTGTACGTCGCTATACGATTGCTACATGTTACTTACAGCCTTATTTCCTTATATATAGTGTCGTGGTAAGAATTGAAGGACTGTATATCGCTATACGATTGCTACATGTTATTTACAGCCTTATTTCCTCATATACAGGGTGTCCTGGTAAGAATTTAAGGACTGTACGTCGCTGTACGATTGCTACATGTTACTTACAGTCTTATTTTTTATCTACTCGTAAAACTGGCCGGCAGAATTCGTACGCTAAGCCGCGGGACGTCGTGTGTAGCGTCGTAATAACCGAAAAAAAGGTATCAAAGACACCTTGCGCGGGTAAGAAGGGCGAAGGATTGCTCCATATAATGAATAATCTAACCTCGCGAAGGTCTACTGGGTGCACGCCATCGGCCGGCAAAAACTAATGCCCGTTCAGATAAATTACCGATAAACCGGGCAGA
Organism: Bombus flavifrons; assembly: GCF_040668555.2. Taxonomy (NCBI): domain Eukaryota; kingdom Metazoa; phylum Arthropoda; class Insecta; order Hymenoptera; family Apidae; genus Bombus; species Bombus flavifrons. The sequence goes on along the minus strand of NC_138457.1, from coordinate 4,514,985 downwards.
TAGGCATCTAGATAACCGAGCGTGCATAAGCGAGTGGCACGCGAGCCTCCATCACACGTACACAGGTACACGTCGAGTTTTATCCGCGTGTTCAGTTGGCCTGTAGATAATTCACGATTATCTGGTGACGTGGCCGAACACGTCTCGCCGTGGCCGGTTTTTATTATTTCGTATTAAGTATACCACGCCAGATACGCCGTGGCCAGTTAGCTACCGTATACGTATGTATTATACGTTCTAAGCCCGATAAGAGTATACAACATTTATTAATCGGCAGTGGCGATCGTTCGCAAAGCCGAGGCCGCACTTTTTATCTGGCAGTTAGCGGCGGGAAAATTTACCGCGAGATTTTCCGCCGCGACCAGAAATTAGGCTCCTTTGCCACGACGAATCGGCGTATCGTTGTATCCGCGGACATCTGGCCCCGTTAATCAACCGGCACAAAGTTTTACTGCTTCGTAAATCGGCCGAACTCGCGCCACGACTCGCACGGTTTTTTAAAGGAGGGTGGTCGACGACGAATGGCGAAGTTGTATCCCTTCGGGCGTCTAAAATTCCAACGAGTAGGCTGCGCTCTTTTACACGTTCGTGGGAAATTGAAAGACGCAAATGTACGCAGGGAGAAATAAAACAGATCGTTCGGAGTACGGTGGTTTTTATAACCTTCGAACCGTACAAACTCGACATAGTTCCGCTTATTTGCCACGTCTTTCACGTGTCTGCGACGTTCACGACGAGCCTGCAACGCGAAAAGCTGAACCGAAAAGCTTCCGAGAAAAAATCGAATTTAGAAGACGATCGCGACGATCGGATGCTGTGAACGTAAAGAGAAAGAAAGGAGCGCGTTTCAGGGCGGATTTGGCCGTCTTGCGGTGCGAATTAATGGGATTCTCTCGTTGAACGAGCACGAGGAAGCTCGCGAGATAGCGATGAAAAGGCCGTGGATGGTGAAAAGAGCCCGGCAGGCTCGTCAATTAACGCGGATGTAATCTTTCGAGTATCCATTAAGAGACGGAAAGCGAAACGCGTGGCTATCGGCGTCGTTCCGTGCGACTACCTCGCCGATTCCGCGATAAGTGGCGATCCTGCGGCCCGATCGTTTCGCCTCTGCCTGTTCCTCTATTTCTCGAAGAACGTCGAGCTGAAACGGCAAGATTAGCCGAAAGGCAGAAGTCACCGCGCAACATTCTCGAGATTCGCGAGAGCAATCTTGGCGTGGAAAGCGCTAATGAATCGTTAAATTACTCTATCACCGGTGGCCGTGCTCGGGGTGAAACCGCCAGCTCCATATACAACGATTAACGCTGTCGGACGCGAGCAGGCCGCGGATAAATTACGACGATTCCGGCGATAGTTGGCCAAGCAATAAATATGGCGCGCCACTACGCGCCATAATTTCCCGGTGTGCGGAGCGCCTCCGCAGGTGTCGTTCATCGAACGGTGCGCGTACCGGGGCCTACACCTGCTCTCGAGGCCTCGTCACCGATCTCTAACGAGCGTTCGTCGATCGATCTATCCATCGTCGGAACGAGGGAGTTGCTGTCCCGACAAACGTTTCCACAGGATAACGTTATCTTCTCGCCACGCCGATTGTCTTGCGCGTCTCGCGTCCACGTCCACCAGCCTGTTCTTCCTCGAGTTATCGATCGCATCCAGCGTACTTTTTACGTATTTTTAGAGCCGACACGTAGATGGACACGCGTCGATAGGACAGCCGTCGACTTTTCCATTACGGCAACGAAATTACGCCAACGTTTCTAACGAGCTGTCGATCGGTCGTCCGTGATCCCTAACGATACCGATCTGCGCTGTTATTAAATCGTTCGATGAATCGCCAACGATTCTTGCGTACGTGGAAGGCGACGCGACGCGTAATTCTCTCGTTTCTGCGATTTGGGATACGAATTACCGATGGAAACGTTCAGAATTCGTTGTGCGACTGTACGTGTGCTTACTGTAGAGGATAGTTGATTTGTTCGAATAACGAGATAACTCGTTGTTGAAACCGTCAAGTATATTTTAAATATAGGATATACGAGATAAAAATATTAAAAACACATTGTACCATACTTTTTATTAATTTATATTCTGGATAAAATATTACATTACGCTATGTCGCGTGGTATTTGTTAAAACATTGCAAACACATTTGGGCTGATTCTCGCCACTTCGAACAATAGTTGTGGACTTCGTCATCGCTACTTTCCTCGCTTTCAAATATATTTTCGCGCTGTTTACTGAACATTTTCAGGATGAAGCAATCACTGATGTACGTCTCACAAAATGAAAGATCTCAGGTATCTGCCATGAGATCCCTCGGAATATTCCAGCTGGAAAGCTTATCGCTTTCTCCGTTTCGAAACTAAATAATCTTTTCATTGCAATGAATCGAAGGCGATAAACAATGAATCGCCGCTTGTCGCTCTATTTACGTTCTGTGTAGCGGCGGTCGGATTTGGGCCCCGCAGGAAACTTAGTCCAAGTACGCTGAGCGACCAACGTGTTAATTAACTCGAACGAGAAGAGCGTCATCCATACTTGGGTGACGGAGCCCCCACGGAAGTGTACCCGTCACATATATGTGGGTGACGCGGCGACCAAAGTGTTAAAACGATATTTAAATAAGTACAGACAATAGTCGCTAAGACGGTCGTACTAACGAATTCTCTAAAGACACTGTATAATTCGCTAATAAGATCGCTGGAGACTGACTGACTTCTGAAGAACATGGTCGTCTATTTATACTAATCGTGGGAGTACCGGAAAATTCAAATTCGTCTTCGTTTGACGCTTGCACGTAGAGGCGTGGTTGTTTTGCCTGGAGTTTATTTATTATCACATTATGTACGTCCTAACGATGTTGATAACCACGATGACGATAACGATGTTGATAACCACGACGACGATAACGATGTTGATAACCACGACGACGATAACGATGTTGATAACCACGACGACGATAACGATGTTGATAAACACGACGACGATAACGAAGTTGATAAACACGGTGACGAAAGCGATGTTGATAACCACGATGACGATAGCGATGTTGATAAACACGACGACGATAACGATGTTGATAAATACGGTGACGATAACGATGTTGATAACCACGATGACGATAGCGATGTTGATAACCACGATGACGATAACGATGTAGATGACGAGGCAAAACAACAACGTGATTCGAATTGTCCTCTAGCTCTTGCGCCGCTTCGTTGGGAAGTCTGCGAAGGCGCGAAAAATCGTACAGGATGTGCGTAAATAAGCTCGGGAAGTTAGTTTCCGTTCGATGAACATTCATCGAACGATGTATACGTGTGCCATTTTCTTGCACAAGCTTTCTCCGCCTTTCCATCCTTTCAGAACCTGTCATTTTTTTCGGCCAAGAACTTTCCGATACGATCTTTCGCAACGATGAAATTTCTTAAAAATCGGAACCAACTTTCCGAGCGATCCATCGCGTACGCAGAAACGAGGAAAAACATGGAGAATGATTATGGTTGGAGTTATGGGAAGAAGCAAAGACTCGAGTGTGGAGGAAGGTTCTTTCTTCGTAACGCGGAGAATGTTTGTCGTAAAAGTACGCGTGAACGTTTCGTAGTGAGTTTCCAAATATCGATACGCCGTAGCGTGAATCGAGATACCGAAAAGAAAGCGGCCACGTTAATTGCGAATGCATGAAAACGGCAATTTTCTGTGGAGAAACGAAGACGCGCAACGTAGGAATATTTAGCAGAGGCCTGCGTGGCTATCTCGTTGGATCGGCCATAAAAATCGTCCAGCCACGAAATGAATTCCCGCGAGGAGAAGGATGGTTAAACGAAAAACCGTAGGAAAAAGAAGAGCCGCGGGGCTATCGTGTTTTGAAATAAATTTCAAAGCCTCGCATCTTTGCTGGCCGAGTAATTGCCGCTCCTCCTACTGACAAATAGATAAACGACGATAACGTTACAACGAAATGAACTGGTGAAATGGCGGCGGAATGAAAGTAGCGAGGCGAAACTCCAAGTTGCTGAGAATGAATCGGTGAAAAAAGCGAATCGAATCGTTGGACGCGATGGATTCCGTGCGTGCATTTGGCGATGCTGGCCTAGAGGGGGACATGGGGCCAGAGGGGCGGTGGGGGAGGTGGCCGGGAGAGCCGAAGGGGCTTACTAGAGCGTTGAAAATTGAAAATTCAAAATGGCCGATATTTCCGGCCGACGGGACCGAAACAAAAAGTCGCCAGCCGTTCATTATGACATGCATCGCTGTACGCGCCGCTGTGATTTGCACTGTTTCGCTGCAGAAAGTTCCCGCCGATTGATAGGGCGCGCTTGGAAAAACCTGCGCTCAAAAATCTTCTTCCGCGCCACGGCATCCTCGCCCTTCGTATCGGAAGTTTCCTTCCGATACGACAACCGGCCAAGTCTTATTTCTGTCTTATTTCAATTTCCCGCCGAAGAACTCGCGACCTTTGTCGAAGATGTGTCGACTCTGATTCGGCCAACATCCGGCGAGCCACAGGCGACGCGTTAAAACGCGTTCATAAAATATTCATTTCGCAAAGCACGGAGCAGCAGTTGAGACGAGTGGACTGCGAATTAGACGAGCGAGTGCGACTGCGATGCGAATCGCAGCGATGTACGCGGCGCTTTTTTCCATTTGCTGATGAAGCGTTGCAAGAGGAAAAGGGGAGCATTCTCGCGGCGTAGCGAGAAGGCGATCGAAAGTGGCGTATCTTGGCGGGAAACGAATCGCACGAAGTGGCATTGGATAGAGGCGTATCGACAGGCTTTTTCTGCCGGCCGGAGAGGCTTTCAGGGGATCTCTGGCGTCGACACGGTCGATTAGTCGATCGAGGCCAGCTCGGGATTTCGTAAACGCGAGATAAAAGCTTGGGCCCCAGCCCACTCGCGTGTCGTTTGCCAGGCAACGAACAAACGAACGAACCAGTCGTTTCTCTCTTTCTCCCTGTTTCCCAGTCCGCGTTCCCTCTTTTTCGCTGTTTCCCCGTGATTTTTGCACAATGGCCGACCGGCCGGCGAGGCTTTGTTTTAAAATTATCAACGCGTCGCACAATCGGCCGTCGCCTCGCGTTCCCGAACAAAGAACTCGCCTCTTTCCCTCCTCTCTGTCGCCTTGTTGTCCGCTGTTGCTGCACCTATTCGCGTTTCTCTCTCTCTCTTTCTCTTTCTCTGTCTCTTTCTTTCGATCCCTCTTCCTCGTCACCGGCCGCGATTCACCGCCAACTTCCAGCCTCCACGCTTCTTCCTATACCCGCCTGTCAATGCTGATATCCCTCTGGATCCCTGTTTCGCTCCCGCTGTGTCCCTGTCTTGACGCCAGTCGCCAGCGCGACTCTTCTCAAACGCTCTTTGTCTCCTTCCATGGGAATGTCTCTGAGCTTTGCTGTTTATCGAGAGCAAGGTTTTAGCTCGACAGTGCACATTCTCCACGCTTAGATCGCGCCACGTTAGGATAACGAGAGCTTAACAAAGATTAGGTACAAGTTAACATATATAGATTTATGGAAGCTTCGGGCTTGGTTCAGCGGAGACCTAAATGTAAATTAAAGCAGACCTAGGGCTCTAGATCAACGTCGAACTGGAGAAGATTAGATTCAAGTTAACGTTTATGGATTATACAATACATACGTGTACATACAATAACTCAGGTTTATGAAAACTTCGAGCTCGGCTCAAGATAGGAAAGTTTGCGGAAGTTTGAATCTAAATTAGAACAGACTTGGAGATGTAGATTAACGTGAAATTGGAAAAGGTTAGATCCAAGTTAACGTACATGGTAATGTACATTATATGATCATACAATAACATAGGTTTGTGGAAGCTTCGAGCTTGCGTCAAGGCAGGTTTGCGAAAGTTTGAATCTAAATTAAAACAGACCTGGAGATGTAAATTAACGTTAAAGTGAAAAAGATTAGATCCAAGTTAACGTACAAGGATCATACAATACACAAATGTATATATAATACGACAGATCTATGGAAGCTTCGAGCTTGCATCAAGTTAGGAAAGTTTACGGAAGTTTGAATCTAAATTAAGCTTGGGTCAAGATAGGAAGGTTTACGGAAGTTTGAATTTAAATTAAAACAGACCTGGAGATGTAAATTAACGTTAAAGTGAAAAAGATTAGATCCAAGTTAACGTACATGAATCATACAATACATACGTGTACATACAATAACTCAGGTTTATGAAAACTTCGAGCTCAGGTCAAGATAGGAAAGTTGACGGAAGTTTGAATCTAAATTAGAACAGACTTGGAGATGTAGATTAACGTGAAATTGGAAAAGGTTAGATCCAAGTTAACGTACATGATAATGTACATTATATGATCATACAATAACATAGGTTTGTGGAAGCTTCGAGCTTGAGTCAAGGCAGGTTTGCGCAAGTTTGAATCTAAATTAAAACAGACCTGGAGATGTAAATTAACGTTAAAGTGGAAAAGATTAGATCCAAGTTAACGTACAAGGATCATACAATACACTAATATACATACAATAAAACAGGTCTATGAAAGCTTCGAGCTTGCGTTAAAATAGGAAAGTTTACGGAAGTTTGAATCTAAATTAAAACAGACCTAGAGATGTAAATTAACGTGAAATTGGAAAAGGTTAGATCCAAGTTAACGTACATAATAATGTACATTATATGATCATACAATAACATAGGTTTGTGGAAGCTTCGAGCTTGGGCTAAGGTAGGTTTGCGGAAGTTTGCATCTAAATTAGAACAGACCTACAAATGTAGATTAACATCAAAGTGGAAAAGGTTAGATCCAAGTTAACGTACATAGATCTATGGAAGCTTCGAGCTTGGGTCAACATAGATCTGCGAAAGTTTGCATCTAAATCAAAGCAGACCTAGAGATCTACATTAACATCGAACTGGAAAAGATTAGATATAAGTTAACGTACATGATAACGTATAGTATATGATCATACAAAAACATAGGTTAGTGGAAGTTTCGAGCTTGGGTCAAGGTAGGCCCGTGGCAGTTTGTATCTAAATTAAAACAGACCTAGAGATGTAGATTAACGTCAGAGTGGAAAGGGTTAGACCCAAGTTAACATATATAGATCTACGGAAGCTCACACCTAGCTAGATATACATAGATTTAGAGAAACTTTGATGCGAGTTAACTCGGAGCTAGATTAACGTAAAACTCGATGAAACTCGGATCCAAGTTAATACAAACCTGCGATAATTTCGATTCAACGTTTATGTAGCTTAAAGATTAAATCGGCGTTAACGCGGACATGAGAAGTTGAAAGCCGGTTTGACGAAACCCTTGGAAAATCTTTGAAAATGTGAAATCAGTGAGGCGAGTATCCGCAAACCCGAGGAAGATAATTACGATACACAAAGAGCGTAATGCGAGCATGCGACGAGGGAAATCGACGGGACAAAGAATCGAGTGGGGTTGATCGGTTGCGAACAAGGAGGAACACAGTGGTTCGAGACGGTCATTAGGCTGTTAAATTGCGACGCGGTGGCGTGTGCGATTTCGCGGGGCTGCTTTTAAAAACGCCGATGTTTATCCGAACGAAACGGACCCTTCCGCGATCGCAACGCGATAATGCGTTTACCATCGATTCCACCGGAGATCGTTGTATGACACAGGAGTGATACATATCGTCGGTTGTCCGTTACCACGGAACGCCGTTCTCGAATTCGTGTCGTTCCCCGGCTTTACAAGCCTCCATCTTGCCTCTCTGTTCCCCAAGATCGGCCGAGATACGCTAAAATATTCCGAAAGCCGAGTCCGTTTAAAAAGCCAACGGGTCTAGCTCGAGCGAGTCCGAGTAATTTTCACCGTGGTATCGCGAGCGTACGGTCTAATAATTAACCGGCCTCTCCCAGGGCGAAGTTAACCGATGCTGCTGATAACGGATCGGCGCAAATTTAATAAAACGCGTCCGTGGTCCCGCATAATCGAAATACACGGTGTAATTTCAGTCGGAGCAAATTTTTCGCCTGTTTTCTGCGTCGCGTCGGCCGCGGCGCCGCTATAATCAGCTCGACCGTATAATCGTATCGATACAGCCGGGTCCCCGGCTGTTTTCGTTAGCGAGAGGATCGCGTTCGCGTGGCCGGCCGCGGGCTACGATCACGGCCATCATTGTCGAAAAATGGGCAACGGCAGCTGATCACCGGAACCGCATTTAAATACATAATCGCCGGCATAATGCTCGCGTTTCGCCCACCTCGCCTTCCTCCTATATTTCGTCCTTTTCTCCGTTTCCCACCGTCCATCATCCGTCTTTTTGCACCACCTGTCCTCGGCCAACCGCACGCGATCCACAGTATCCTCCGCAGCTGGGAAATGTATCAATCCTCGTTCCTAGTAGATCGTTCAGCAAGACTGGAAGACTGGAAGACTAGAAGACTGGAAGACTGGAAGACTGGAAGACTGGAAGACTGGAAGACTGGAAGACTGGAAGACTGGAAGACTGGAAGACTGGAAGACTGAAAGACTGGAGGACTGAAAGACTGAAAGACTGGAAGATTGAAAGACTGAAAGACTGAAAGACTGGAGGACTGGAAGACTGAAAGACTGGAAGATTGAAAGACTGAAAGACTGGAAGATTGAAAGACTGAAAGACTGGAGGACTGGAAGACTGAAAGACTGGAGGACTGGAAGACTGAAAGACTGGAAGATTGAAAGACTGAAAGACTGGAGGACTGGAAGACTGAAAGACTGGAAGATTGAAAGACTGAAAGACTGGAGGACTGGAAAACTGAAAGACTGGAAGACTGGAAGACTGAAAGACTGGAAGACTGAATTGGTCGACAATGGATGCGACCGATACATCCGCGAAGGTTTAACCAGTTAGCTATTGCAACCTCTTTGAAAGTACCTGAAACGTGTACCTGAAACGTGCGGCGAAAAGCAAGCGACGACGCGTACGACGAGTATACTCGCGAAACGTAAAGCGGTGCGTGGCTGTTACAATATAAAATTAAGTCGTAATTGTAGGCGATAAAACATGGAAACCTTTCTCAAGAACTCGTGTCAGTCATCGATGTTGGGATCTAACGCCGATAATCTAAACGTTCCTCGACGTCGAATCGTAGACGATCGGTTTCAGTCAGTCGCCGAGCAAATGTCAAAAGGTGCGAGGCTTCGGTCGCCTTTGTCACGTTAAATAGCTGAATAAATGAACGTGACAGATTTTTCTTTTTACAGCATCAAGCTCTCTTTCTACGTAACGAAACGACTGTTTTGCTTTGTAATTTTATCGTCGACAGGACTCGTCGTAGCAGGAAATATCGCCGTTTCTTCGTGACGAGTATACTCGTCAAGAACAGCCGACTGGTTTAAAGGAACACGGTCTGAAAATCGAGTCAAACAACCAGCGACTCGCAGCAACTAGGATCGATAGCTCGTACCAATAAAGAAGTTAGATAATGTGCCGGATAAAGTTGTCTCGATGGAGATATCGTCTTTCAGCTATCTTCTATCTTCTACGAATATAACGATTTACCTAATGTCTATGTCTGCTGCGAGTTGCATGTATATCGCATTCTACGTATATGGAAGGTGTAAAAAAGAACAGGTTCGGGTTAACTGTCGCGTGCAACAGTCTGGATCCGCGTTAACTGTAACCTTGAATAGCTCCAGTTTAGGATAACTGCATCCTACGGTAACGCAGGTTGCAGTTCAACGTGCCTTCGATCCAGATTTAACGAGCATTACAATTAACGGATTAACAAGCAGTCGGATGATGATCCGACGTGGAAACATAAGGAAAAACGATATCTTTTCATCGAAGGCTTGATTTTCGAGAAAAAGAATAATTTTATTGAGATACGTATAATTTTATGTTCTAGACTAGGTTAGCTGCGTAGTAGTGATACTCGCATGCGAATATCAGCGTGTGGAAGTATGTGTGTGAGCGGCGTCTCGAAAACAAATGAATGTAAACTGTTGAGTTAACAGTGTGGTATGGAAGAAGGTGAGACGCGTGCAAGTGTGTATCGATGAATATCTTTGAAATCGCTTATCAAATAAATAAATAACTATTCTAATATGAATTCTAAGTGTAAATTTAATGTTCCTATACCATTATTTCAGCTATCAAGATCCACAATTCTCAACAAATATTTTGAAAGTTTACTTCTATTTTATTTCTACATATGCAGAAACATACTGTTAACATTGATATGTACAGTGGCTTGCTAAAGTATTTCCATTTGTCACGGAAAACTTTAATATTCATATTGTGTATTGCGTATAAAACATTTTGAAATTTTGTTAGCACTATAACGATATTGCCCTATTTATATTGCCAAATTGAAAATATATATAAAAGTTACAGAATATTTAATATAAAATTAATATACAGTATGTATAGTCACCTTATGGGCATACTATATTGTATTAAAAATGGTCCCACTGAATACCGAGACTTACCAATGTTATGAATGATCGCTTATTTAAATATTTTTATAATCTCTGCAAAATATATGTACGCGTACTTGTACCAAATATCTCATAATTTCTGCATTCATTTTCAGAATCGTCTCAAATTTTAAAAATACAATTATGATAGTTGGATGTCATTACAGCATCAATGAAATTTGAAAATGTTTCGTATAATATGCGTATGGTGATCGTAAAAGGTCTATCGATACTTTCAGAAGCCACGGTATAAAAGTGAAAGAACAAAATAAAGATTACAAAATTAAGATTCAAAATTCTCAACAGATTTTAAAAACTCATCGGGCGTATTAATTGCAAGTTTCGGATCGCGAAACTTCTGTTTCTCTTCGTCTCTGTATCACAGCAGACACAGACAACGTTACGATCTCATTCGCGATTGATAAAACGATTCTTGAAACGCGCTAATCCTATCCATATTTATGAAACCATTCGAACTAAATGCAGAATAAAGGAAAACGTGATAATCGATAAGGAATAAGAATCGATATCGCGGAGATAAGACAATAACAGGAAGCCATTCACATTGTCTGTTCGTATTTAATAATTTCGATATTTAATAACACGTTTCATAATTCCAAGCTTCCGGTTGAAACAGGCGGCTAGCTGACGGTTCTTCCAACTCATTTTTCTCGAAAAGCAAACCTTCCAAGAAACGTTATTCCTTCTCCGTTTATTTCTGCACGTAGAATCATCGTCCGGTCGCTTGTAGCGCGATTTCGGAGATACCCTGTATAATTTCGCCTACAGGTAACCGAGGCTCGCGTTAATGAACTCCGACCTAGGCTAACCGACTCACCTAATTAAGGCGAAACCGAAGGAAAGAGCCGGCAGCGTGGATAAAGTTTCGGCGAACGAGGAGAGAGAAATCGGCGTGGAAAACGGCGAGGCGGCACGGAATGGAAGCGGTGCCGCTGGTTCGGGCGTAATGGCGGCCCGAGCGCAGGAGGAAGAAGAGTTTGAAGAAGCGAGGATGGCGCGGTGAAGCTAGCCAGCCGAGACCGACGGTCACGCGAACGCGAGGCCGCGTCTTGCTCCGCGCCGTGGCTTTATCCGCGAATTGAACAGAACAATGCAATAACTCTAACGAAGCCCGCGGATTCTCTCTCCGACTTTCCGAACGCGCAGCCGCTTATCAAGATACACCTCGAGCCGGCACGCTTGCAATTACCATTCATGAGATGCTCTATCTTCATGGAGCTTGAAAACAACCGGGCAAAGTGGCCGATTACTCCAACGTACTAATTTTTCCCCGGAAGGATGATTCGCGAAAACGCGTCCGACTACCGTGTTTTACCCAACCTGTCGGAATTTATCCTTCGAATTTGCAGCAACGTAGAGGCGAATGCGTCGTTTCTTCGCCTTTTACGAAATCAATCGCAACTGGCGAGTGCGAAAATCGTAGTGCGACTACGCTCGATTTTACAACGACGTAGCAGAAGTCGCGGCTAATAGAAGGCGCTCGATCGGACCTATCATGCGAACCACGCTAACCAGTTTCTCTTTTATTTCTCGTTGCGTAAGAATTATTCGACACGAGTGGGTGGAAAGCCGCGGACGAAATCGAGGACGGTTGGCAACACCGAGAGAACTCGAGAGAAGAAACTGCGCGGCGGTCGTCGAGCCGGAACGGCGACCACTCGGGAATTATCATAATTTCATAATTAGCTCGTTCCAGGGGTCCTTCCCGACCGTCTCGAGCCGTTTAAACGCTCCCCGGACACGCTACTGGCGCGCACTCGCTTCTGTGTATCCTCTTTCCTTCGTTTTCGTCCGCTTCTTCCGGGGACAAGCGTGGGACCAGGTTTCTGCTGGCGGCAGGAGATCAACGTGGCTCGCGCAACTACTACAAACTCGAGCAGATGTTTGTACGCGCGCGTACCGCTCAAGCGGACTCCACGCGCGATCTGCCTGCGTCAACACCTACACACAGGCCGATGGCACCGCGTCTGAAGACGAAGCCACGCGGATCTCTGCCGATAAACGTAGCGACGCGTGAGGACGCGTTAAGAGCGGAGCGTTGGACGTCGCGACGGCTCGCCAGCTGCTCGCGAAGCGCGACTAACCGCGACTATTGTAGTGCCACGTAGGAGACACAAGAAATCACGAAAATGATAGATCACCGGTGATCTCCTCGCGTCGCAGTTCGAACGTTTCACAAATAAGAAGAAAAAATTGGACTTTGTATATGATGATAGAATTTATTATGCAAATCCAACAGAGTAACGGTTCAAAGTGTTACAATAGAATGATCTCGAGCGCTAATTTGCGAGGGTTTTTAATTTTTAATTACTGAGGTTTTAGTTCCTCTGGAGGAGTTGTAGTCTGGTGTATATCAGAGGCGGCTGTTCTGTTACCATTTTGTTATTGCTTAGATAGCTATGGCATGAAGGATGTTTAGCTTATCCTATTACTCCTTCTGAGCGTGTGACCTTCTTGAGTGTGTGACATTAACATAGTCGTAACGTTACAAAAGTAACGCTAGTCGTGCTAGCCGAGTGTATCTTAGTATTAAATTGTCCGAAAAGACTGTGGACAAGTCAATTTAGTTCCACTTGTACTGTGGACAAGTACGTTCAGTTTCACTTGGACTGTGGCCAAGTCAATTTACTTCCATTTGTACTGTGTACAAGTACGTTCAGTTCCATTTGAACTGTGGACAAGTCAATTTACTTCCATTTGTACTGTGTACAAGTACGTTCAGTTCCATTTGAACTGTGGACAAGTCAATTTACTTCCATTTGTACTGTGTACAAGTACGTTCAGTTCCATTTGAACTGTGGACAAGTACGTTCAGTTCCACTTGGACTGTGGACAAGTAAGTTCAGTTCCACTTGAACTGTGGACAAGTAAGTTTAGTTCCACTTGGACTGTGGACAAGTCAATTTACTTCCATTTGTACTGTGTACAAGTACGTTCAGTTCCATTTGAACTCTGGACAAGTACGTTCAGTTTCACTTGGACTGTGGACAAGTAAGTTCAGTACCACTTGGACTGTGGACAAGTAAGTTGAGTTCCACTTGAACTGTGGACAAGTAAGTTCAGTTCCACTTGGACTGTGGACAAGTAAGTTCAATTTGACTTAAACTCTGGAAAAATGCGCATTTGCTATCCCGTTGACCGTGTATTCGTTATCGAACCTAAGATTATTGTCATTAGCATCTCTAATATCTAATCGTCACGGTTAATTGTCAGATTCTGTAATAATCATATTTGTACCATTAACTATCATCTATATTGTACAATAACAATACCTAATCGAAATGAAGATTCGTTAAACGTCCCTAACCCCAATAATAACTCGATATATATAAATACTGTCGCTTTTATCCAGCGAATTCCAGCTGGTTCCGAACGCGTTCCACGAATATTCCGCGCGCACCCTGGCCACGCGTGATCCGAGAACAAGCAGAGGAAGAAGCGCGTATCGGCGAAGCGGCCAGAATCGAATCGATAAACCTGGACGAGTCGGCGGTCGCATCGTTACCCGGTTGTTTCCGTCGAGAGACGATCGGTATCGGCTTTCGTGCGAGGGGTGGCTTTCGTCGGTTAACGAGGAAGCAACAAAACCATCGAGCTTTCCGCTTCGTACTCTCCCTCTCTCTCACTCTTTCTCTCTCTCTCTCTCTCTCTCTCTCTCTGCCTCTTTCTTCCTCCTAGTTTCTTTGCTGGACGTACACGAGAAGGAGGATGACTTATCGACTGACTGGCAGAACCTACACGGAAACGGACGTGCACCACGTTTCTCGGCCCTTTTCCTCCTCGTTCCGCGGCCAGGATCGTTTCTCCCTCTGGACGCGCATTATGTAAAGCGCGACGGTTTATTTCGGCACGAGAACCGGCACGTCTAGCGCTATCAGATCGCGTGTTCACGAGCCACCAGGACGACGATGTAGGTCGTTGTCGACGGCGACCAGCCTCGTGCCTCGATTAGCCGGCCAGGGGCCATTTTTCGAGCGCGCCCCCGAGCTCACGATGATCGATGCCCCTCCACCGGAATTCGGATCCTGAAGGATCGGGGGATCTTAATCTCTTTATTTTCAGTCGTTTCAACTGCCAACGATACGTCGCTGATCGAATTTCACCGAGTTCGTTAACATGGCAGTAGAAGAACTCAAAAATTTTCGACAATTTCTCGAGCAAAGGTCCCTCGATCTTTTGGCACTGATTTTGCCGCCGAACGACAGCTTACGACCGCCGCGAATTTTCTCGAAGGACTCGAACGTAAACGTTAATCAAAAGTAATTGAAATAATTGTTCTCCAGAGTTCTGCCGACCACTGATACGATAAACTTGAACTTGAACTCTCAAAATTCACGCTATAAATCGATATCTATCAACTCGAAAAATTGACAGATTTTTAGAAGTCGCAAGGGTTTACAAGTTTACCATTTTTTCACGATTCTGCTTGTCGACGTCAGCGGGATGTCAACGATATTCTCGCTGGCTATGGTTTCCATGTTATTACGGCCGTCCACCTGTTCCCGCGGCCTTTCCCAACCATGGACAATGGCGTTAGTTCCGACCGAACGTTTCCAACCGGTTCTCTGCGCGACTTGTGCCACCCTTCCGCGCGAACGTTACCATTTCGCCATTACTTTTACTACCCTCGGTTGAGTATCTTGGAACCAGTGGACCAGGAGCGGGGAAAATGGCCCTTTGTTCCAATACGATCATTGTCTTTTCGCCCGGGGATTTATCCCGAGCAATGGCGACGAACGGTCGCGTTTTTCCATCGCAGTCGCGTTATTGACACGTGTTTTCATCGACCTTATCTCACGTGCCCATCTACCGCGAGTCCATTTTTCCTGTGCCACGTCCGCGTAAATGTTTAACAAGGAGAATGTAAAGTAGCCAGGATGGACGCGCTTTGAAATCGCTCGATGGTAATTCCGACTTTGAATTCCGATCGGTAGCTAACGATACAACGATACTAGCAGTTAATCAAGATCCCAAGCCTCTAAAATGCTTCATAAGGGAATTAGAGGCGTAGAAACATGGCTGGCGACGTGACGAGCAAAGATCGGCCAAACAAAATCTGTGCACGTCACGTTTACCATGAGAAAACTAGCTACGAATAGCGTTGAATAGACAACAACGGAGAATTGGCGTCAAATTGGCTACGATACTGGTCAAGGATCTTAGCAGAAAATCGACAAGATTTAGGCCAACGGGCTGACACAAACGATTTGGCTAGAACCAGCAAATTCTAAGAACAAGACATCCAGAGAACAAATTATCGATCGATGCCTAACTCTGAATTATACGAATAAAATATATTAGAATAAATACACGTGTATATGCATATTATTAATACACTTGTGACGTATGTCATTAAAACGAAAAAGAAGAAATTTCGATCGGTTCGAACAACGGAGTGGCCGTTTCACGTGGAGCTGCTGGCGTCGATAAGGACGTCATAAAAATGCAAATAAATATGACAAAGGGGTACAATCGCGGCCGAGGATCGCTCGTCAGACTAGTTGCTCGATATTTCTGCATATCGAGGTCGTGGATAGGAGCTGGTGTCATCGGTAGAGGAAGAGGTGGGCTTATTTAAATAATAACGTCGGTGGCTGGGACTTTTAAGAGCTGCCTGTCCCATTCCGCCTTACATGGCACGACAAGATTAGATAAACAGCGGCCAAGAGGGGCCTCACCTGGCTCCCTCGCTTATATCACTTCGAAAAAGGCACTTTATTCCTTATTCAAATTAGTTGAAGGCTACTTTGAATACAGGCCGGCCGCGTGCCTTTAAATATCCCCGGCCCGGCTATTATAATACAAAAGGATTTTGGAGACGAGCTTCCTGGATCTCGCTCCCATCGCGAATAATTAAAAAAACCAGTGATTTTTGTTTCGCTCACCGATGTCTGCGGCGGTCCTCCGTTCCCCTGCGCGCCTCTTTCAAATTCCTCGGCGTCGCCTGAAAAATAAATACAGCGTTGTACATTGGAAATTCTAAGGTTTTCCGTATTAAGGCGGTGTCCTAGCGTTTTTTTGTGATTTTTGTCACAAGGGAAAGAGAGAAACGAAGTTATTGAATTTTGAGCTATGGTTTTATATATATTTAAGGAATACAGAAATATTTTTTTTTAAGTAAAAAAGAAAATTATAACAGACTTTTAAGTCTATCTCATGGGCGTCTCGACGCTGCGGTCTTCAATCGGCGGGGAAGATCCAGCTCGTAATCATTGACTGAAACGAAAAGCCATAAAAGGATTAAATTATTATATATTTTTCTTCTGGGTGAACTAAACAAAGTTCGTCAAAAAGTTTATTTAAATAATTGTTATAGCATCTTGAAGTTTAACATTTTTTTTTAAACCCGCCAAAATTTTTAATTTCACATTTTGTTCTGCCTTTGTTTAGTTCGCCCAGAAGAAAAATATCTGATAATTTAATCATTTCTTTCTTTGCCTTCTAGAAGAAATCACAAAAAACGCTGTTTTAGAACATTCTAATTCAGCTCCTTAATTAGTCGCAACACCATCGACCACGTTAACCGACGATTATAATCGAAGAGTAATTGAAATTCACGAAAATGCTGCATATGCTGCATATGCCAGCTCTTAGTTGTAGAAAAGACGCGACGTTCCCATTGCGATGCCAATGTTCCGAATGAACGTGCTCGCTCACTTAGATAGATGGCATAGACAAAGGCCAAGAAACAATTGGCTAATGTTTAATGGCACTCGTAGTTTCCTGCATATAGCCAACATCACGAAGTCATCTTGCAACGTCATTAACGACTATCTATGGGAAGGAAAAATTACACTCGAATTCTACGCTGAGATATTCTCGCTACGTACAACATTTCCCATTCGCCAATTTTCCAAAAGCGACAAGTTTCTAACGCGCCACCTACAACGTTTTCTATTGTACAAGGAGTCTTCAAGTACGCGCGCAGGTATTAGGTTGTCCAAAAAGTTTCTTTCGTTTTATAATATTATTTTTATAATATTATTTTCGTTTTATATTAGTTTATTGAATTATGCGCGAACATAATAATAGAAATATAACGAAATGGATTCGATAAAATTCAATAAAACGATATAAAACAGAAATTGTCGTTCATCTCTATTATCGCCTTACAAAACGAAAGAGACTTTTCGGACAACCTAATACCTCGACACCTCGGAATCGTTTCGCAGGTATCGAGAACGCGCTTCCAACGAAGCTCTTTAATCCGATTTTCGGCTGTGATCTCATTATCTCAGACAGCCAGGTACATCGGAACGATGATTCAGGTTTGATCGGTACAAACGAAAGAAACAAGGATCGAACGAGAGCTGTGGTTGATTTCTAACGGACGACAAACGTTGCTGGATTTCCGCGCAGGACTTTCTCCCGTGTCTAAACAAAGCAAGCAAAGACAGAGAGTTGCTTCACGTTGGTCGACGCAAGGGAAAAGAAACGGGAGGACCTTGAACCCTCGGCGGAGGGGTGAGGCTCAATGGCGGTCAGACGTTCCGTGGAGTATCCTTAATGAGTTGCCACATAGGAAGAATGTACACACGAGGCTTGTTGCATGCCTCCGGTTAAACGCGAGGTAACGTCCCTATCAGATAGCCAGGTTCGCGTTCGCGTTCGAACGTGCGTGCGCCTCCGCTTACTGCTTTCGGAAACGGCCGGTATTACGTATGGTAATTCCCTAATTGCTTCATTTCAATCGCAGCCGCTGCTTTCCCGCACGGAAAATAACCTGTGATCGGCTGCTTCTCCGAGGAAACTGCCGTCGAACGATCCCGAAGTAGGTTAAAAATCAATCTGGACGAAAGAATCGAGCTGGGACGATTGCATCTGGTCGCTCGGAAAGTTCGTCTTTTAAGGAGTAGTTCCGATTTTGAGGCAATTTGATATAAAATAACACGGCAGTGCGTAAAACGTTGGCGTTTTAACGTGTGAAATTTGTAGAAGAAACGCGTCGTTTTTAGGCAAAGCGTGGAACGTTTGTGTTATTTTAATGTATTCTTTGTATATTTCGCTGGGCGTTCTAGGGTAAACGACCCAAGTTTCGTCGTTCGCAATGAATTTTCGTCGTCGAGTGGTGCAGCCTGTAAGTGGAAATTTGAAATAGATACGCCGTTGGTTAAGCAGCAGCGAAAACAAAGAAATTCTTCGTTTGCAGAGTCTTGCGTAACAAGAAGAAGATCGAGCTAACGTTTACAGTAGCTGGAGTGTCGTTAGTGAACGAAGAAGGATTCGCTGTTGGAATTTTTCTTCTTTAGTCATCGAGTATACTACGATTAATTGTTAACGAGAATTATTAATTAGTATAAGTATGTATATATTATTATTTATATATTTATACTATTTTTATTATTAATTGTATATATGTAACTAACTATAAGCAACTGACTATAAGTAACTGACTATAAGTAACTAACTATAAGCAACTAACTATAAGTAAATAACTATGAACAACTAACTATAAGTAGTTAACTATAAGCAACTAACTATAAGTAACTGCCTATAAGTAACTATAAATAGTTTCAAATTCCTTACAGTTGACTTTTACGCGAGCGAATGTCCCATTTTAGCCGAATCTATCGTGTAATTCTAGAGGATAGTCAGTGGCTCTTAGTCTGTGAACGTCTTCCATACCGTGCAACAGTTGGATGATCAGTACGTTCGATTGATTGTTTACGCGACTCGATTGTGTACTTTGATGCCTTTCCTTTTATCGCGCGGGGTCGTTTCATCGATTTTACATAGCAAGGAGCGTTTGTGACTGTCCTTAATCAGTTAGCTGCTTTCGACGAGTATACTCGTCACGAAGAAATGGCAATACCTTGTCTCACGACGAGCCCTATCGGTAATAAAATTAAAAAATGAAACATTCGTTACAATTTAACTTTATATTACAACTGCCACGCATACTCTGTGCTTGACGAGTATACTCGTCGTGGCTTACTTCTTGCCACGCGTTTCAGCTACACACTTTTCAACGAGCTCGCAACAACCAACTGGTCAATGTCCTCGATTGAAATCGTTGGAGGATCTCTGTGTTAAGATCACTGGATGTCTCGCACGGTTCAATCCCACAGGTCCAAATGGGTTTTAGTACAACTTTGTAGAGTAACGCTTCGCTTTCCAGGCTTTGTTCCTGGAACGCACGCATCCAAGCGAGCGAACGAGCACAGTCATTTGAATTTACAATAACCGCACACGACATCTACAAGAGCGTACTGCGATCGAGAAGCGACATAACTATACAGCGTTGATCAAACAGTATCTTTGATTAAATGGTTCCTCCTATCGACTCGATCCACTTGTCGCAACGCGAAGCCCTGCTAAACAAACGAGGAATCACGTACGCGTATATCTACCGTATATACAGAGTGCGACCGAATAACGCGTAGAAGCGCACACGACGCAATTTCTTATGAAAAAATAAGAAAATAATACGCAACAAGATTTTCTCATTTTCAGTTTAGTTCTCGAGAAAGTCGAGTTTGAAAATTTATCGAATGTACTTGATAAATATTGTGGCTGGCTAATCACCCAGTGCATATGAGTAGGCAATTAACAGGACACTGTCGTAGAAGCGAAAGTAAGTAAAACATAGAAAATAAGATTTTTCTGTTTAAGGTTTTATTCTCATGAAAATAGAGTTCAAATAGAGTTTGGTTAAGAATCGACAAATTTTCAAATGTATTTTTTCAGAAACGCGTCTTCAGAAAACGTCGTATTCCACGTCTAGTTAATTAGCCACGTTCGAGTATACTTGATGAATTTTCAAACTCAATTTTAAAACTGAATTTTATTCCACATTTTCATCTCATTTTAAACAATCACCTAGTGCCCGCTTGTACGCGTTATTTAGCCACACCCTATACATACAGTCCGACGTGTTACCAATGTGAAACCCGGCCGAAACGTACAGAAGCTGGCGCCGTATAAACAGGTACCGACGTCCGTACACCGAAGCCTTGGGAAAAGCGTGCGAAAACTGAGTCGCGAAGACTCATCATGGGAGACAAGGAAGTTCTCTTCGTCATCTCAGACAGAAACAGAGTCGCTCTACTCGTCTCCGTCCCTGTCTCGCAAGAACGAAAACTTCGTTGATTTTCCACGACTGAGTCGCCACACGGTTTTCCGTAAGCTTCGGTATACGAGCGTCGAGACGCGTTTGCACGATCCTAGAGGAAACCTTAGACAAACGCGAAGCTGTTCCTCCGAAGGCTAAGTCGCAACGCAGTGCTAGTTGTTGAGTTACCTACGAAGAGCTCGGGCGGTAGCCAAAGGATTAGCTTTCACGGAGGTGGACAGGAAGGAGGAAATTCCGATGCGAAAGAGCGGAGGCTGCGTGATAGGGTGTCGGAAGGTACAAGAGAGATCGGAATTAACACGTAAAGAGGAAGAGCCGCGGCCGAAGGTGTCGCGAGGGGCGCGAAGAGGGCCGTTTCGCTCGGCTAAAGAGGCAATCGGCGCCTGGGCGGCCGCGCGGGGACACACAATGACCGGATTGCTTGAATTATGGATGGCCAGAGTCTTTGTCGGGGGCCGACTCGGTCGGCCAGCCGATCACACGCGACTGATAATTCGCAACGCAGCTTTCGAGGCCCCTTAAGCTCTCCCCCGTGGAACCCAGCCACCTCTTCAGGATCGTCTACAGTCTCTACGCTCTACACGTTCGACGTGTCCTGTCCACGTTTCTCTTGCGCCTCCGAGAACGCCGGGCGTGGGTGATGCGGGAATAATGATGGGGGGGAGGGCGAACCGTGAGAGATTTTAGACGACGATTGTCGTGTCCCCGCTCAACCTTCTCGGAAACGTCACTTGCCGAACACGTCCACGAGGGCTAACAGCCCGCTGATTCTACCTGATTTACGCCTTATTAACCCTTTCGCGGCTGACATCGGTTATTTCCGGCATCCAGCAATTCGTCCACGGTGGATAGCGTCGGTTATATCCGGCGTTGCTGGCCTCCTGCTTCTTACAAATGGAATTGTAGCGGCATATGCGTCTTAGGACGTTTCGGTGCGCGGATGCCTCACGTTTTGCCACAGACAATTAACACTGTACGACGCGCATAATGTAATAAACAAACTCTGGACAAAGCAATTTCGCTGCTACCACGGGAGACTATAAGTAACTGACTATAAGCAACTAACTATAAGTAACTGACTATAAGCAACTAACTATAAGTAACTGGCTGTAAGCAACTGACTATAAGCAATTAACTATAAGCAATTAACTATAAGGAATTAACTATAAGCAACAGATCATAAGTAAATAACTATAAACAACTAACTATAAGTAATTATTGATTTAACCAACAACACGTTTCACCGTCCACCGCAGAATTTAGAAACGTTTCGCAATTAGCATTTCGCAAAATACCGCGATATTAAAGTACCACAGCCGCCTGCTCCGGCTACCTGTAACTGTTTTCCGCTCTCGATACTGCAGAAAGGTCAACAAATCCTCCGTCCTCGTTGCGCGGGATTCTTAAAGTACCATGAGAAAAGTGGACCAGAGGACCGAAAGTCGAGTGACGCCAACTACGTATGTACAATAGCTTGATAATTGCCACAGCGATCAATCCTCCGCGCATTGTTCCGCGTTGGTGCGAACCTGGTGTAATTTATTCGGCGCAGATTCCAAGGTAACACCGAGAGCAACGTGCGTCGAGCCGGCAGCTCGTAAAGAAGCTCGGGAGGGGAAAAAACGGACGAAAGAAACGCGAGAAACGGAGCGATTTGCCAATCAGGGTAGACGAGGCGCGAAACGCCAGGCATACCGGTACGACAAATGCGGCCGGCAGAGACAAAAGGCGCCAGGTTTAAGTCGGTTCGATCCGCCTTCGCCTGCGGATCGTATATTTTCCGCTCGTTGCGCCGCGGCACACGCGCGGCATTCGCGGAATGAAGGCGTCCGAGAGGTCCGCTGAAATCCGCCGTGGAAATAAAACACGCAGCCTCGGAGGCACCGACGTTGGCTTCTAACTCGAAAATAATCGAAAAAATCAAAATTTCGAAAGAAAATCGAGAAGATAAAGGCCCAAGGGAAGAGAACATAGCCTACCCGATGCAAGATGAAACTGCAGACTAAACGCAGTTAATCTTCAACTTGCCATACGAAAGTTCTTCTCCGAGAACCGCGGTACGATCTAGAAACAGCGTATTCTCGTACGAACCGCCAAATGATCGAAGGTGAAGAAAAAAAGAAAAAGAAAAGAGAAGCTGAATCGGAGAAAGTCGTGTTTGTTAGGCTAAATTACCACGTTCTTCGACGTTTAGCAAGGAAAAAGGTAGGCGCGACGCGTACGTTTCAACGTTGCTACATCGATATCGACGCAATTTTATCTGCAGTTTGTGAGACAAAAGAGTTTGCCCTGTACACTGCGCCGCCGACGTACAATGTCCGTAGATTTAGCCGAGCGTCGCGTCGCGCCGGCCTGATTGCCGCATACAAGACAGGTTGAACGGCGAGATTTAATCGAGCAGAAACGCGAACCACAACCACCGAGTAATTATAACCGAAAACAGGGTACGCGGGTGGCGATTAAGCTTCGATAACGAGGAACAAACTATTAGCAACCGCTGATAGCAATTTGCCAAGAGTTAGGGGAGGGCGCGCAACGTTGGCGCGTTCGCCACGGAATGCGTTCCTTTCCACTCATTAACTGGTAGTAATAAGGGCGTATCGGCGTATTCTACTGCCTTAAATAAATTGCCAGACTAAAGCCACGGCGCACCTGAAATCTGACAAAGCGTAAAATTCCGCGGCGCGTGGACCATGGCCGGTATCGCGTATCTTGATTTTCCACCCTGCGTTTACGATTTTCTCTACGATACTGACCGTGGCCGCGGTTTAATAGGAAGGTCCGAGTAACACAATACCCTGCCGGGGGCTGACTTGCATCGTGAGCTAGAACTGACTAGTATTCGCGCTATAATTTTTCCTCGCCGTCCACTTTGCTACCGATTTCCAGCAAAACTCAACAGCTTCGCTATCTTCGCATCTACCTGGCAGTACTTTCCGATAGAACTCGTCATTTTAATTTCGCTTATTGTACGAGTTAAATAACAACGACGTGTCTTTTGTACGCGAAATAGTTGCAGAAATTGCATGAGATAGTCGTACAGACGAGAAACGCGAGAAAACGAAAGAATGGGGTGGAGGAATATATACGGGGTGTCCGAGTATCGATAGTACTGCAGGGTGTGATCGTACGCGAGAAAATAAGTCGAATGTGTGGATTAAATTCTTCTCATTCGAGGCTTTGGATTTTCTTTGAGTATGTTTGGCTATGTCCTGGTTAGACGTTTCAAGTTACAAAATATACTTTTTTGTTATTATTTAATTTGTACTTTACAATTTGTCCAGCTGGATTTTGGTAAATTTTTCTAGATTAATTGTTAAATAAAATGTGGATGGCTACCCCCAATGGGATACCATCTTCGAGACAAAACATATGCCGTAGGTTTACGAGTAATCACAAAGCACGTTGTTCTTAGGATTTATTCTATTAATGCGAAAATTGTTGAAAATGTTGGACGCTGTACTGCATACATAGATGTGCTCTCCGAATTAAATTTCCGTGCACGTTTTCCAACGTATTTCCCGTTTTTAGTTCTTCGAGAAACGATCGTCGCTTTTAACCGTGGAAGACCATCCTTGTCTTCGGAATAAATTTTTCATTTAATATGTACGTTTCTACATAAATAAATAAATAAAGTAAATAATGGTTTGTATCGAGGTTTGTATTTAGGTTGTACCATCAATACTGGCTACAATATACTGCTATGATATAAACTGTGAAAACCTGTATGATAAACAAGTGACACCTAAAGGGGAAGAAAAAAGTAAAAGACGAAGTTCAAAGTTTATGTTGGAACGGATTTCTTTCTTTATACGCGTGTCGGTGATTACGAAAATGGCCTGAGTTGCGTATTTTTCGTTTCGAGATGTTTAACCAGTTAGCTGTTTTCCACGAGTATACTCGTCACGAAGAAATGGCGATATTTTACGTTACGATGAGGTCTGTCTGTGATAAGGTTCAAAAGTAAAACAGTCGTTTCACGGATCGTAACACAAAATATCGGCATTTCTTGACGAGTATACTCGTCACGAAGAAATGTCGATATTTTACGTTACGACAAGCCCTGTCTGTGATAAAGTTCAAAAATAAAACAGTCGTTTCACAGATCGTAACACAAAATATCGGCATTTCTTGACGAGTATACTCGTCACGAAGAAATGGCGATATTTTACGTTACGATGAGGTCTGTCTGTGATAAAGTTCAAAAATAAAACAGTCGTTTCACAAGTCGTAACACAAAATATCGCCATTTCTTCGTGACGAGTATACTCGTGGAAAACGACTAACTGGCTGATCATCGAGTACCATTGAATTTCTAAAACTGTCTTCTTCGAAAAGAAAGCTAAAAACGGACATATAATATTTGTGCAGCGATCGCTATCGATATCGTTCCCTTCAACTGCCCGTTACAGGTAAACAGACTGACAATGAGAGAGAAACGACGAAAGCGGTCGTTGGATGGGTTTCCGTTCCGTTGGACGATCCCTGCGCCGTCTCAATTAGTTCTGTATTCAAATAAAGCTCGGTGGGAAACGGGAACGATTTCAGGCGATTCCGACACGCACGATCGGCCATCGATAAACACGGAGACTCGAAAATTCATGGCACACCAGCCACACGCCGGTGACATAGTTAATTTAAGGATTAACGTATGCGAGGTGGTGAAAATTCCGCGTGAATTCGAATCGAGGATTCTTGGAGAATCGCAAACGAACCGATCGTGGACAGATTTCGTCGTATTTGCATCTTTTCCGATCTTTCGCTGTACCATCTTCCCACATATTTTCTACTTTTACAACGTTAAATTACGTGTAGCCATTTTTCTGGATATTCGAGTGAACGGAAGAAAGTCGAGGAAATAAATTTTTGTACGGAATTTGTATATTGTAAATTAATTAATTTTAAATTTTGTATATCGTATGAGAAAATTGTGGTAAAGATCTACTATGCTTCTATAGTTCTTCAGCGTATTATACTATAATCGATATATACGTAATTCAATTAGGACTTGCAATTACAATTACAATTACAATTACAATTACAATTCGAGTAATTTTAACAAGAACCAAGGCGAGATTGATCGAAATCAGATTGCTTTTTAAAACACTTTACAACTAGCTAATTTTCCATTTTCTGTCCCTTTCTAATTTCCAGAATAATCCTGTTCAAACTTACTCTGGGTATTTTTCGACAGAATCATTTCTCTTCCTCGGTAGAAAATTTCGGAAAAATAAGAGACAATAGTCAGTTATCGATACGCGTGATTTTTCCCTTCCATTTCCGATATTTAAGCACGTTTTCCCGGTTTGGAAGAAAAGCGAAATTCGAATATGAGGAACTCGATTATTAAACATTGAAAGATATTGCTAGAAGACCGCGTAGAAAACACCGCAACGATCTTCTTCCAATGAGAAATGCATCTACGTGACGCGTAGACGTATAACGACGCCGCAGCTAAATCAATTTACCGAACGTCGTAGCTGGACAAATTGTAAAGTTTCTCGAAGCTAAAGAGAAACAGAAAACACTGAAATCGTCTTCTTATCGCTGCGAGCTGGTCGACGCGTGTTCCCCAGAACGTATCATCCGCAGATGATAAATTTCATACAAACTTCCTCGTATTCGTATCTGTTGAGGTTTTATATATCTCGGAATAGAAAGAGCAAACGCTCTTTCGTGGATGAATGTATCATAGAAATTCTTTATTTAGGAATGTTAGAAATTAGGATTTCCAATGGTTTCTATTCCATATGATAATGTACTGATAGATGCATTTATTACAGTGAATAAAATAAAAAAACGATGATTATTTAACGCCAACTTAATGCAGTAGTGTGATATCATTGTTACGTTTTATTTAATTGTGTTAACTGACGTTTAATGCAACTGGCAATAAGTTCCATTTTCGGCTAACCTGCTGTGTGCGAGAATACTGGCACAGGAGAGGATTAAAGTTGTTCGAAGGTAAATTAACAATATGTAATGATTTATTCAAATCTTCGATATTGATATTCGATGTAATTAATTTATTTCGATATTGACAATTGACTGACAGATTGACGGATGGTAATTCTTCGGTTGACAAAATGGTAATTCTCCGGTTCACAAAATGGTAATTCTTCGGTTCACAAAATGGTAATTCTTTGGTTGAAAAAATGATAACTAATTCTTGAATAGACAAAATGATAACTCTTCGATAGACAATGGTAATTATTCGGTTGACGAACTGTAATTAATTATTACTCGATAGAATGGTAATTACTTACTGACTCCTCTGAGTCGCTACATTTATTTATATATGTCGGAGATGGAATATCATCGGGGTCTTTCTGTTGAAAATGTTTGGGAAGATCCCCAACGTTTGTTCAAACTGCCGACTTTCTTTACACTTTTAAACTGTCTTAATATCGTTATAAAAACATAGTTAGATAAATATAAAAGCATAGTTGGATAAATTTATCGCAAGATATAGCTTTTAGCGGATTTAACTGCCTTTCGCTTCAAATACTGTAAACACGGTTTCAAATAAACGTTTTAAATTATCTTGATTCGAAAGAAATGACCAATTTTACTTTCGCGCTACGGATCGTGCGGGACGCGGGACGTGACAATCACAACTCTTCACTCTCCGCTGGTTAGACGCGGTGCCGAAATATATCGACGACCGTTAGGCCTATTCGAGTTTTCCCACTCTTTCAGCTTGTCTACATTTCCGCTTTATCGTCCACATTGTCTGTATATCGGCGATCTTTCCGCGGTATTATATTGGATTGGCAACTAAGTGATTGCGGATTTTGTCTCAACGCAATAACAGAGACCAAAGAATCCTCTGTAAAGAGAATCGTTGTACCAAAAACTAAACACCAGAGAAGACGTAGAGTTTTCCTAGAAAGGAGGCCCACTTCGACAGTATCGTTTCGAATCGTTCTCTGCCTATGTTCAATCTCAACGCGTTGAGTCAACGACGCGGAAACTGATACTGGTAAAAGTAGTAAAAAGATTTTAACAAAGCTGCGAGGCCACGTGGCAGGAAATTATACGCCGCGTGTCTCTCCTCTACCGAAATTAACGCTGACACGACACTTTGCCTGGCCGTGAGCGTCGCTTATCGATAGCCGCGCGCAGTATCGACAATTTGAGGAAACGACGGACGCCTATCGACGAGGTTACCGATAACGCGGTACCTGGACTCGACACTGTCGGCAGGTATGGACGAAAACAGAGGAGGAAGTGAATGATCGCGGCGGGTTCCCGCGGGGCAGCTCGAAAAAGTCCCTCATTGTCTCCCCGTGCGTCCGTTTCCTCGCGTGCTTCTTTCCTGCTCGCGTCGAAGCAACGACCGGGAACGGAGGCAGCGGCTCGGCTTCAACCGAACTTAGCATCTGCTCTCTGGGCCTCGTAATATGCGTGCTCGATATCGCCGCGCCGGATCTTAGATGCGTGTCCGCGATATCACGCACTCGTGCACGCGTCTACTCTCTCTTTCCCTCTCGTTTCGCTCCCGTTGCACGCGTCCGTCCGTCTCCGTCGGCCGGCCAACGGAATTGTCTGGTCTCGCTACCGCGGCAATTCGCTGGCAAAAAGAGAAAAGCAAAGGGGGACGGATGAGAAAGGACGAGCAACGTGTACGGGAACCGCGCGGATAATTTTCGGCCACTGATTACGTTAGAAACGTCGCGTCGATTCGTTTTTACCGAGCCGCGAGACGGCGCGTTCTCGTTCGACCACGCAGCTTGTTCGACTTACGAGCATCGAGAACGCGTTGCCTGGCGCTCCTGCGAAATCCGCTCCAGCGCACCGTATTTCCTCGTAAATAGAATGGAGAAACGGACGGGAAATCGGCGCGGTCGCAGTCGTTGCATCGATAAATCACGTGGGAAGGGTAGGACGGATATATGGCGGGTTCGTGTGCGTTAATTAGTAACGGTCTTAGCCGAAGGGCCCGCTGGCCGCTCGGTACCGCAGGTTCCCCAACCCCGTCGGCCTACTTCCGCCGCGAATACATTACCGTGGTGGCTGTTTTTTGTCGCGACGTTTCATTAAGGAACACGCGGCTTCCTCCTGCTTTCCACCTCGCCCTTCCCACGTGTCCACTGCGGGCCAACCGACCAGTCGCCTGCCATAATTCGTCGGCTAAATTTAACGAAATTAAAAAGGAAAGCCCGGCACAGGCAGCGAGAGCAACGCTGGACGATGCGAGCAGGATGGAAGGATTTATTTTCTCGGCCATCTCACCGCACAGTTCTCTCGTCTAAGAATACGTTTCACCGTGGTATGCGGTAGAAGCGGAGCGGAGCAGAACGGAGCGGAGCAATCCACCCCGCGAGATAGGAGTGGACGGTCCAGCGTGTTCCCCTGTTATTAGGGACAATTTCCAATTGGCCGCGGGCTGCCATCGCGGTCCGAGCGAGAAGCACCGCGCAACTTCCATATATACGTGCTCTTACGAAAACACGAGCTCTCTCGCGGGGAGCCACATAATGTTATGTGCCACCCGGGGGTAAGTGCGTGGAGGAAGTCTCTGCGCTCGGGTACACGGTGTTCCGCGACGAGGAGAAAAAACCTTCGTCTCTAACTACGTACAGGTCGATTCGTTGGCTGTCCGGGTCGTTGGAAAATATTCGCGCGAAGCGTTACGAGCGTGGAAATAATGGAAAAGCGGAACTGACGAAGACGCGAAGGCGGCAGATTCGCGATAGTTGGAAAGTTCGCTGGGGAAATACTTTCGGGACGCCGGGTAGGTGGAGGGCTGAGAGCGGTGCCCTCTCTCCAGGTGCATCGCGAGCATATTGTATGATAAGCAGCGATGCATTTTTGCCACGAGACCCCGCCTGGGGGCGATCCAGGCACTTGCAAGTTCCAGCCAGACGCCGTGAGAGGGTGGAAAGGATAAGCGTGAGGGGGGGAAAAAGGAAGAGAACTACGGCGATCACGGGGCCAGGGTGTGCGTTGTGTGTGCACACATTCCCCGGCCCCGTGAGAAGGCAGATTGGGACGTATAATCATCGTGATTATCTTGTATTAGGTATTGACTACGGATTTGCATAATGTTGCCCTACCTAGGGCAGCCTCCTGCCCCCTCGTGGAAACCCATCGACTACCCCCGTGGCTTCTTTCGCCAATTTTTGCTCGAGATTCGCATCTAGCGTAGACGCGAGCGACGCGCAACGCGATGAAACTCGTGCGCGTTTCGCGATTATCGTGTCGAAGTTCGGTCGAGCATCGAAATGCACGCTGTTGTACGCGGCCGATATTAAATCGTAGCGAAAGGCGATACAGCTGAGAGGGCCAGTCTCACGACCGTGGCGTTAAATTTGAATACGCCGATCGCGATCGGTCTTTTAGGAGCGCTAACCATAGGCTTCCAAGGTGGATCGAGTTTCGTGGGGAAAGAGGGAGGCTGGGACGCGCGTCCCACGTAGCCTGCCACTCATCCTCTTTTCTCAAACTTTCTATCTCTTTAAACTTCCGTCCTCGTCGACCGCCGCGCTGTCTTCGCTAATGCTGTTGCTAATTTTCACTAATTTCTCGTTGGGTCAAAGATAGACACGCGCCTTCCTTGTCGTCGATCTCGTCTCATCGTCGCGATCGACGCTGTCCTCTCTGATTTCAGGCGCGAGCGAACGGAGCGAAAAGTTCGTCTGGTCGAAAGGAATCGAACTTTGGGAACGAGCGAAGAGAAGGAGAGGAGCGGAGGAGTCTAGGAGGGCGTTCCGGAAGGAGGAACCAGGTGAGACGGTTTTCTGCGACGACCGAGGCATAACCGGCCAGCTCGAGATAACGATCCCCTCGATCTGGATCACAAAACGCATCCAGGGTCGTAAACGCACGCACGCACGTACCGCAAGATGCGGCGCGGAACGCGGCCAACGATCGAGAGAAAAAGAGAGAGAGAGAGAGAGAAAGAGAGAGAAGGTAAAATGGAACGAGACGGAAGCGAAGATTCTAATCTAACCCCGAACGAGCTCGGCATATGGGACCTCCGTTCGTGGGACCATCGAGTCATTTGGCCGGACGACTAATTAGCGAGCTTGCGCGACCGTGAACCGAATTTTCGTCATCGGTGACAGAGGGTGTGGGAGCCAAGTACGCGCTGCAACATCGCCGCTTATCTACGATCGCTCGTCTAACGTTCCTTCGCGTTAAATATTAAAACACGCGGTCTCCATCGCGCATCCCTTTCGACATTCCGCTTGGACTTGTTGTTGCGACGACTCGAGAGCCGCTTCTCGGCTGTTTCCGGGCCCGCGGAACGTGTTCCCTCGTTTCCACCCCCGGGGCGCGAAAAAGAGGAAGCACCGGACTGTCTGGCGAGCGAAGAAAGTCACGTAGGCGTAGTTTCGCGTGGAACCGGTGCAGGGAACGGTAGGCGTAGTCGAGGCTGTTGCAACGACGCATACCGATGGGAGTAGGAACAAGAGGAAGAAGAAACTAGAAGCGAGAGAGCTCGGGGGCGGAGGGGGAGGCGGAGGAGGATCCGCGGGAGGAATTATCGGGGTCTCTGCTTTGCCTACGGGCCCAGCAGACCCTCGTGGAGTAGCTAATGCAAGCGACCATTACTCGGATGGTGAACCAATGGAGAGGATCCCCACGCCCCCTTCGAACTTACTCCGCACAGACGGCATGCAAATACGCGCGTGCAGGACACCGCAGGATATACGTGTGTATATATATATATGTGTGTGTTTCTCTTTTTTCTTTTCCAACCTTTTCTTCTTCCTCTTCTTCGTTATTTCTGCGGCTTCTCGATTTCTACCGCCGATCCTTTCCCCGGCCACTTTTTAAGTCCGAGAACCACTTTTTCCAGGTTAATTGAACCAGGTTCGTGATGGATGTATCGTTTCACGCTCCGAGGGTATCGATTATGATAATTGCCCGGCTGTCGAAGGCCGTCCATCCGTTCGTCACTGTCGCACGAGCAACAGGACAGGGATACCAACGGTCGTGTACTTTGCGCGAGCAAGGACTCTGCCAGGACGAAGATCGGGGGCCTGCTCGTGAAAGGATCAAGAGCGAAATAGGGGGCACGGACGCGGCACAAGGGGTTCGATTTAAAAAAGTGAGACCTGACGCTGGTAAACAATGGGCAATGATAAATACGACGCATTCCCACAGGCTATTATAATCTTATTGTTGGACTTGTTTCTCGTGTGCAGGTGGCGAGGCCACGAAAACGGGTGGCGAGGGGGGCCGAGGGCGGCAGGGTACCAGTTAGAGAGATATAAACGAGTACGGAGAACCGAGAGCTCTTCCACTCTCCTTTCTGCCTTCTCCTTCGACTGTCCTCCTCTCTCTCTCTCTCTCTCTCTCTCTTTCTTTCTTCACCGCTCTCCGGTGAAGCACCGGTCGACGAGGGGGCACAGATGCCACCGCAGAGATACTGATTATAAACTCCATTCCATTTGTAACGAGGTCCATCTATTTTGGCGCCCAACGATCCTTGCCTGGCCTCTAGGTAGCGCCAGATTTTAATACGATATCCTCCGCATTATCATTCGTTTCGGGGGCCTCCTCCCCCTACCCCTTTTCCTGCCCCCGGAACTCGCGTCTTCGAGGAACCCACGATGCTCTCTCTGTCTCTGTCTGTGTCTCATTCCGGGTGGAAGAGACACAGACAGGTCTCGCGCAGGAAAAGCCAAAACCCTCGGGGGTGAAAGTGCAACGAGAAAGACGCTCGGTTGTACCGTTGTCCTTTCTGTTTCTTGGAAACGAGGATGTTTGTGAGCAGGCTGACGCACAAATCACGGGGCGACTACCCGAAATGGACAGGGGTCGTGGACGGAGAGAGGCTGTTTCTTTCCGTACACGGGGGAGGAATGCCATCCTGACATTGTTTTAAGGAATTCCTAACGGGAGATTCGTGCAGGTAGACGACTTTTACGAGCACGTTCGATCGTTAGAGGGCCCGGTCAGGGGGTCCTGCTCGACGTTCGATTAAATTTCCTCGGCCGTCCGTCTCACGACGCGTCAGTTTTCGCCCGGCGACTACGCACCGACTCCAGGAAAGAACCAGTTTCGTTGTCGGGTGTTACCCGACCCGTCCGACGCCGAGGGAAATTCCTGATGGAAAGCGAAACAAAGGGCCTAAATCTCGGCTGACGTTTTTCGAGGGAACACGCGCCGCGAAACGCGCCAGGTAGAAGAACCTTGGACGCGATCCTGCCAGGTAATTTTTCCCTCGTATGAAACGTTCGATGAAGATTTCCAAGATTACAATGGCAGGGAATATTAATCTTCGCTCGACCAGACGTTTCCACCGGCTACCGAAATTCCCTCTGCCTTCGACCAATACGGACCAATTGATTCCACCTATCCAGCGCCAGGTACAAATGTCACGCAACGAAATCCCATTCCGTGCGTGGGAATAGGAAAAGCAGGAACGCGTGCAGGAGATCCGACGATCGACGGGGGGCTGACATTAGTAAAATTCTCTCGACAAATGGCGATATTTAGGACAGAGCGGCTACCGTGACATCGATCCGCGAAGAGACGCAAAACTAGCCAGCAGCAATCGACTGTAACGAGCCTGTCGCAGCTTATAAAACATTTATCGAGCCCTCGGCGATGGAAATGGCTGGCTTGAGCAATTAAACGACAGTGAATCCCGGTGGACGTCACAGAATTTTCGCTCTTGTAGTCTGGTTTGTTGGCAACGACCATTCGTCGCGCATCAAACGCGTACGTATCTCACCGGCGAGCATGGGAACCGACGGCGTCGTCGGCCTTCAGGGAAGCAGGTGTTGATTCAGTAATCGTCCTGTAATTAGGCTGCTGAGCGATGATCGCAAGAACAAGCTCGGCTATGCGGCGATGTTCGCCTCGGCTAAGCGCCGCGCCGGATGTGCATACGCGCCGGGGCACGCGTGCATCGCCGCGCTCCAATCAATTTTTCCCAGCTGGGCCGACAATTAGCGACCGCTGTAAACTGTCTTAATCTCCGGTCTCGGCGCTGCGACGTTTCGCCGGGGAAATAAGGCGCGATATCTTCGAGAGAACGAGGAAGCGCGACGCGATAACGAGCCTCGGTCATTTCGCCTTCTCTTCCTCCGGCTTTCCTTATTAGCGGAGTACGCCATCTTATGCAAATTTATATCTTTATGCTCGCGATTCGAGAGATAGAGGTTAGCCGATAGACAGCCTCGTCTTATTTATCGACGATTATGACGACTACTCCGCTGTAATTGTTTTTTCTAACTAATCGACAAACTCGAAGGAGGAGCAACAGTCGCGAGGCTAACGAGAGGAATCGCGTTCAAGGTGGACGCATGGTAATTGAATTTACGACGATTAGCCGGGGACACGTGGGCCCCGGTTCCGTGGACGACGATCGATTCCTCGATTCACGGGCCCGACCGGTGGTAGCGGCACGTTATCGAGGATAATGTGTCCCGACTAATTTAGAGACGTCTCTCCGCTCTCGGCCCGGTAGATCCTGTATACCTGCAGATGGCATTCTGACTGCCATCCAGTCTTTCTGTCCCGTGGCCTCTTCGCCCCTCGGCCATGGGGGCCCCTCGCTAACGAGGTCCTGCCACGAAGTCGAAGGACACGGGACCACGGCCTGTCAATTAAGGACACGGCTCTACCGGGCCACATTTCTGCCTCCTCTGTTTCTTCTTCTTCTTCTTCTGCTTCTTCTTCTTCTTCTTCTTCTTCTTCTTCTTCTTCTTGCTGTTTTCTCCTCTCGGTCTGTTCTTGTCAGCTTGATGTATGCAGCGACAGTAATGTGAGAGTGGAGATCTCGGGACTTTCACATTTTCCGTGCCGATTATACAGTACGCGCGTATCTCGAGTGGGAATATTACACAGCATCGTGCGAAAATATTCGGCTGGCGTTCACTCTGAGAAACCCGTTTCCATATTTCTGAAGCGTTTCCTTCCACGGACTAGTGGAACATCTATCGTGCTGTTAATATCGCGATATTAGTCGCCTCGATGTTCCACCATCAACGTAACAAGCTGCTCGTGTCACGTAAAATTTATGATAAAAAAGAAGTAGTCGAGCAGTAACTTAACGAGACCGTGTTTCTATCATTTTGTAGGCTTTTATTCACGAAAATGACTAACTATAATATTACAATTGTAGGTGTTGAGGGGCAAGGGGCAGATCCTAATTACCCTTCGTAATGGGGAAAATGCAACGTTGGGCCATGTGCAAAGATCAAGTGAAAACCTAACGGTCGGCTGTCAAGCAGTATGAAATAGCGTGGATTTGAGTATGGTCGTTGCCACGCTCGCTCAGTCTCGTCCAAAATGGTCTGCGTGCGAGTTTCTGCGTCGGATTAGAATACGCGCGACACGTATTTTGAAATAAAGTTACCATTACGCGAAACATCGAAAGTATCCTACGCTCTAACAATAGCCCGACTATCGCGCGAACCCAAGTAGACGAATATCGGCTGACTTATGATCGGCAGTGCGTATCGGTATTTCTTGATCACAGGACGAAACGCTCGAAAACGACAGGCTCGATAATTTACTCGTTTCGCAGACGAAAGACGAAAGTGACGATGTTGGAAGAAAGACGAGGGAATTTATTGGTCGATCGAAGGAACAGGTCGTATCATCGGATGCTGTGCGTCGTAGAAATGTGGTTCTGGAGGCCACCGTGCGTCTAAACGGGACCGGGACCCCGGCATAAAGGAGACAGGCGCGGCTAGATCGATCGGGGTCCGATCGGCCGAGGATAAAGGACGCTTACGCGCTTCCTCCGCGTCTTCTGACGCACAATCGGGTTCCGTTAACGCGCCGGGGGGTCCGGCAACTCGTCTGTGAGAAGCGTTAAAAAGCCACGTACACCCACACCGGCGCTGAAGGAAGAGACGAGGCGATTATCGCTTCTTGGCGATCTCTCATTATCATTCCCGACACTCTCTTTCTGCTCCCTCTTGCGGAATCGCTTCTCCAAGGCCATCACACTGCCCCCTCCCCTCCGCCACTGCCATGATTTTCTCCGCGTTTTCGCGGACCATGCGCCCTCTCCTCTTCGCCTCTTCGCTTCCTTTCGTCTTTTTCTCGAGCCTCTGCAACGTCCGCTCGCAGGACCTGCTCCGTCGATAAACCGGCGAAACAATACCGTTTGTTTCTGGCCTCTCCATTGAATCGCGTGCGGTCAATTATATTATGTTAAGTAGAGCATATGCGTGGCCTGTGACGTATCACCGGCAACGATCTTCCGCTCTAATAACGCATTGTCCCCCTCGCGTGGCATATTAGCTTTATGCTAATATCGAAGATGCACCGATCCAATCTGCCTCCCACCTGGTTGCGCGCCCCGCATCGGCCACATTCAATCGGCCAAACTCCGCGGCGGAAGTCCGCCTCAAGGTCGACCCGCCGACAACTACCGATAATCGCGTCGGTCACTGGCCGACGAACTTTCCGATAGTTTAAGATTGTTGAGGTTATTCGATGTGTAAACAGTGAAAACTCGTGGATAAATTGTAAGGCAGAAAACATATTTAAATAGAAGTGTAATTATAACTAAGAATACAATTTGAGCTGGTCCAAATCCGCACGCTAGCTGTGTTACCCAATAACTGAAAACCCCGAAGCCAACGTCGCCTGTCTACTGTTTATGGTCTGACTTCGTCCGACTTCTTTTGTCTACGCGCTGTCGATGGCTTCAGCGCTTGAGAAAACTAAAAAGACCAGATGTAGAGTTTTCTTATAAGTGGTGACCGCTTCAACAAAGATGAGCTTCCATTTGACAGCAAAGCTATAGCTTTTGACTAACGAGAGTACAGCTGTAGAGTCTCGTATAACGCTAATTTCTGTAGAGCGTCAAAGATATTGCGACTACTGTCTTCGCATGACGTGGTTCTCACGTACAATCGAAGATGATCGGTTCGTTGGGAAGATCGAATCTGTACGTGAAACTGAGTCGAAGATTGAAAGTGGATATTTACTGGCAGCGAGACAAACGCGAGCTAGCGTGACTAATAATCGAGATGAAAGTATTTTCGATTTGAAAGATCTTAACAAACGTGGTACGCAAATTTGTGTAATTACATTTCGAAGTAAAAGATTGTTTACGTATATTGGTAATACGTAATCTTGGCATAACGATCGTTTCAAACGCGTTTCAATTGTTTCAGACGCAACTCGAAAAATACGATTCTCGAGTTATCGCGGGGAAAACGACGCGGTGCCACGCTTCTCGACACACTACGAAACTCGATCGTTTTCCTTCGTTTACCTCGTTACGACTTATCGTATGCTAACTGGAAGCACAGTTGCACAGGCTTGGCAAGCAAAGAGAAACTTCCATTCGATTACAAACAGCGTAAAAACGGTTTTTCGTTGCTTAGGGAAAACGCAGGTATCTTGCCGAGTCGAGTCGAGTCGTAGAGTCTGAATTGTCCGGTTTTTAAGAATGGCGTTAGGTCGGTTAAGAACTAGAGCGGCGCGTTAGCTTCGGAAACGGATTATCGTCGAATCAAAAGGTGGAAACCGGATACCTTTGGCATTCGGAGCGGAGAACGCTAGGTTCTGCGTTTTATTAGGTGGCCGTGGCGTCCAGTTGCCACGCATTGTCGCCGATGACTCGTCGAGGGGCTCGCGTGAAATTTGCATTTCCCTCGTCATCGGAAACCCGGCCGAGAAACAGGAGAAAGAGAAGAAACGTGGTAATCGTGGCCGCTAATGGAGTTCGGGGAAAATGAAACGGCTCTCACCGGGAGGCTTTTAAATGCATCAAATCGTTGCCAAACGAGTTCTGGACGCGCGACCAGGTGAGAGATGACCTGCCTACCCTCCACCCCCGGGGGCGTGCCTCGTTAATTATTATATCGCCCATTAGCCACACGATATTTCATTTTGAAACGATATCGCCGTGGCAACGCGATCGGAAATAAAAGCCACCACTTGCAAGCGATGTCCGGGTTCCGTTAGACCTGTCTAATCTTAACGACTCGTGTCGAGCTGATTGGGGCTTGTTTACGATCCCCGGCTGGCTCACAGAAGGAAGATAAAGAAATCAGAGGTAACTTTTTCCAATCTTTCCGAGAATAATCTAAATGTGCCTGTTTCGTATTCATTTTGGGTAAATTGGTGGATTTCGTAGCGCGAGGTGTAAACGTCACAGCGTGTCCCCTCGTGGGACGAGATTAAGCGGTAAAATTAGGTGATTTTTAATTAACGATAAAATCCAGAGTATTCTACGTATTCCTTGAGACGTGGAAAGATCCTGGCAATTTTTATGCAAATTATTTTCATTTTCACGAGTGTAATTGAAAGAGCAACACCTGGCAGGAAATTTGTTTCGGCTATTATTGTAATTAGCAGAAGCTCGCGCTATACTTTCGATACTTTACACGTTTCCATATGTCGCGTGCATTCCGTGCATTCGAATTTCTCAAAATTGCAAACGTATCCTCGGTTTATCGATACCACTGCGCTCTAAAAATACAACAACACCGCTCGACCGTTTCCTACGAAGATTTTTCAGATTCTACGGAGATTTGTTTCTAAGAAGAAAGCTAAATATCTGTTTGTGTACGCCGATGATCGACGAGTGGAAGAACGACGTCACAGCGAACTTATTGCTTATGCGAAAATGTAGCGGTAGATCCACTCGTGAAAAAGAGCCAAAGGAGAAACTCGAATGACATTTACGTCGATTAACGTCGCGAAATGGACTTTGTTTCCACGTGAATTTGCAAAAAAAGAAACCAGGCAAATGTGAAACTTGTTTGTGCCTCGTTCCAACTGGAAGATGCGACGGTCAATTTGGACAAGTGAAACTGCAACGACGTCTCGTTACGATTTTAGATGGCCGAGCAGATACTTCGTCAGTTTTGGGGTTCGAACGATGTCGGAAAATCGACGATACAAGAGCGAACAAAAGATCGCGATAACATCGAAAGCCACGAAACGAGTTTCTCGCGCTGATGAAACCAGCAATTGCTTTGCAATTAAAAACCGCGACTGGCAAGGGATCCCTTTCCACGATTTCCACACGGCGAGCAGCGTGGCCGATCGGGCTAACGATAAAGCCGCTGACTAACGCGCTTAAAATTCACTTTCATGCGTAGCCGGCTAACGAGGACGTCGTTGGATCCTCCCTTCCAGCCATCGACCAAAATAATCTTTTCGTCCAAAGTTTCCTCGCCCGAACTTCCTTTCCAGCCATCGTTTCTCTTCCAAACGGTTCTCGTATTTCTCTGACCAATTTTCTTCCGTGTTTTCCTCGTATTTGACGAATACGGTACAAAGTACAGCGTGGCTTCTGAGTTTAGAATCCGCCGGTTCAAAGGTCGTTATCAACAGGTATACGAATCGATTTGTCAAATATTAGCGACTGCGTAGCGCGACCAATGCTACATCGATAGTGTCAGCGAAGATTAAAAGCTTCAAAGATGTATCTCTGGTGCGCAAGACGAAGTAAACCGATTTATTTAACGAGAATAGAATACGCCTAACGTTTCACGCAATTCATGTCCGTGCACTGAGAATCGACTGTGTCGTTGATCGAGCGCTGTCAGAAAATACAGCGACAGTTCGGAAGAGAGCGTTGCGAGCCATCGGCGACAAACGAAGAATTTAGGCGTTTTTTCTCTCGTGGGGGAAATATGGAAATTCGGATGCGACGCGTGAAACAGGAAACGATCTGCGTATAGATGGGCGAGATTGTAAACGCGACGGAGCTGTTAATGCGTCGGAAAAGAAGGCTAATTCATACTTCTCGACTCGGTACGCTTTTTTCTCCCGGTTTTTTCAGCGACTCCTTTTTCTTTTTCCCTGCAGCCGGTAGATAGGATCTGCGGACTGATTAATGGAAACGATGCGAATGCCGCTGGGTTCTGCGATTATACAGCCGGCTTGTGCGCGTGTACGTACGCGTATTAACATGCTAGCAAAGCGCACACAGTCTCGGTACGGAGAGTGGCCTTTTTACAAACAACTTTACATGCAACTTCGAGCCCGCGGTAGCCATTAAGCCAGGCACGCGATTCGCCAGATAGAGTCGAGCAACTAATTCCGGGTGTAAGTGGGTGTCGGCGAAAGAGAGAGAGAGAGAGAGAGAGAGAGAGAGAGAAAGAGAGACAGAGAGCCCCGTTTGGAATGTTACCCAAAAATTCCCCATAGGAAAATTCTTTCCTCCCAGTGGCTGGATCGATCGAGAACCTGTTCACCTTTGGCCGATAGATCGTCGAGCACGGTGCTTAAGATCGTCGAACAGGGGCGCAGGTTCCTCGAATCGTTCTACGATCCCCGTTGGGAGCCATCTGGTGGTGGTTTCCACGTCGGGATCGGGGGATCAGGAGGCTCGTGGCTCGCGCGACTCCGAGGGCCGTCCACCACGTTATATTTTATCATCGGCCTCGCGGGGGCAGCGGCGGGGGCAGAGGAGGAGGTCAGAAGCGAGTGGAAGGAAGATGGAAAAGAGAGGATCGGTAGGTGTTGGCGGAAGCGAGAAGAAGAAAGAATGACAAGGAGAGGGAGAGACAGAGACAGAGAAGAACAGAGAGAAAGAAAGACACAGAGAGAGAGAGAGAGAGAGAAAGAGAAGCTGGTCGCGGTTTATTATTTCGTCTGTTGGAAAGCAGGCTTGTTAGCGAGGCCGGGGGCCAATCAGAGACGTGCTTCCATGGACGCCCAGGTTGCTGGTCGACCAATCCTACTGCATCGTGCCGAGAACATGCTACATCGCGTGTCGTCGAGCACCTCCTCCTGGCATCGCGCGTCGCCCCTGTGTTTCCCTCCGTGGAAACCTTTTACGCAACCTTCCCCACGACCCCGCTTCTCTCTTTCCTTCTCTTCGTGTGTTTGTACGTCTGTCCGTCCGTCTGTCCCTCCGTTGCTGCCTTTATATACGCGTCCGTGGCTCGCGAGAGCCTTTGTTTTGCTCGCGAACCATGCACACCGCCCCCCGCCCACCCCCCGCCTTGCTCGCCTCTTTCTCCCTTTCCGCCACTCCACCGCCGCCTCTTTCCACCAGCGTCGCGCGGCTTTTTCTTCTCGTTTTTCCCTTTTAGCTGTGGCTTCTATGGAGCGAGAAGCTCCGACAGCCGCGCACACTTGTTCGCACTTATCGCCGGACACCGGTGAGGGACACGGACCGGCGGGGTCTAACGAGCACGCATCCCCCTATTATCGGGACTTTTTGATTTAAACGCCGGCCACGGGCGATGGTTCGCGACCGGACGAGAACCCCGCCGGCCCGTACCGAAGACTTTGACCTCTCGCGGGCACCTAGCCGCGGATTATGGCCACAGGCTAACGAGCACCGGGCGCATTCACTTGTCTGATCGCGCACGGGACCAATCCACTGTGGCTTTTCGCGCGCGCCGCTACACGCGCGTCCCCGTACGCCAAACTCTGTCGGCGGACTAACCTGTTAACCGGTTAACTGCGTTCGACGCGTACACACGTTTACTTTATTACGGTGAGCTTGACGTGTATACTCGTCGTGAGAAGCAGAAAATTAACGTTTGATGTAAGGACTGGAAATTTTAGTAGAAAGTAATATAAACGATGTTTGGCGATATGTTTTTTTTTTTTATGTTTCGAGTAAAATTGTTATGTATTTTGTAAAAGAGAAAAAGAAAGTTTGATTATTCGATCGTTCTGTTTCGGTATATCGGTTTATGGCACGTGTAACGTACCGCTTTTTATCAGTTGAGTTGATCATCTTCTACAACGCATCGACTATTCCATGAATTGTTTTGTATACTTTAGTTTATTAGTTTTTGACAATTTTTAAATTTTTCATAAGAATTCTTTTTTTTAAATAACGAATTGTTAATTTTTCATCGAATGAAAATGTAAGCTTCCCTCTTTGGTTTGCTTTACCTTTTTCGTAACGCTTATAATAGGAACATTGACCCTACGGACGACGTGTATACTCGTCATTGCTTGATTTTACCTGCGCTTCCCGTAAGGGATTTTTGAAACTAAACTCCCCAGTTAACAGGTTAACACTGACCTTACCAGATCCGGTCGAACGACCGGTTTCAAAATTTAATTTGAAATTGTACCTTCTTTCTTCTCGTCATCCAACTTTACGTAAATTCTTCTGTTAACAAAGTTTGAGTATTTGATTTATCAGATAACGTAAGAATTTACACAAAGTTAGACGAACAAAAGAAATAACAGTGAACGTATGATCTTAAATTAATTTTTGAAACCGCCCATTTTTATTCGTTCATTTTATTAAGAAACAGTGAGAAATTGTTTAATCGGATGATATAAGAATTTACATAAAGTTGAACAAAGAAAAGAAACGAGGACGAATGTACAATTTTAAATTAATTGAATCTTGAAACCGCTCATTTTTATTGGTTTATTTTACCAACAAAAATGGATAATTTGATAAATCAAATACTATAAAAATTTACATAAAGTTGGACGAATAAAAGAAATAACAGTGAATGTATAATAAATTAATTTTTGAAACTGTTCATTTCTATTAGTTCATTTTATCAACAAAAATTGAGAAATTGATCAATCAGATACTATAAGAATTTACATAAAGTTGGATGAATAAAAGAAATGACAGTGAATGTATAATAAATTAATTTTTGAAACTGCGCATTTTTATCAGTTCATGTTACCAACAAAAATTGAGAAATTGATCAATCAAATACTATAAAAATTTACATAAAGTTGGACGAATAAAAGAAATAACAGTGAATGTATAAAAAATTAATTTTTGAAACTGCTCATTTCTATTACTTCATTTTATCAACAAAAATTGAGAAATTGATCAATCAGATACTAGAAGAATTTACATAAAGTTGGACGAATAAAAGAAATAACAGTGAATGTATAATAAATTAATTTTTGAAACTGCTCATTTCTATTAGTTCATTTTAGCAACAAAAATTGAGAAATTGATCAATCAACTACTATAAGAATTTACATGAAATTAGACAAACAAAAGAAGTAACAGTGAACGTACATTAAATTAAATTTTGAAACCGGCCGCTTAACCGAGCCTGGCGAGGTAAGCGTTAACCGGCCCATTTCTCTGTCAGAAAGTTCTGCAACCACGGAATCGAATGTTCGTGCAGAGAAATTAATTTCATTAATTTGATTTCACGCTTAGACTATTACAACGTACATGTAATACAGACAGATGCGATACAACTCGTTTCCGATAAAAGTGAAACGATTACGAATAAAAATTGAAATCCATAAATAAAAGAACGACAAATCAATTCGTCTTCCATAGATCATTTAAGACATCGATACTCTGGAAATTATGGGTTGTGGAATTTTTACCTTTGCGGTAAATATAGGCGCAGCAGTGAACGAAAGAAAGTCCGAACTGGTATAATACGAAACGTATTATAATTTTGCAGATTGTATTTCACGAGAACAGAGAATAAATACATGTATCTGTATTCTAAGTAGAATAAGCAACTGTCAGCAGCACGGCGAAATATGTATATCAAATACAAAAGTAATTAATATGCGCATATACACAAGTAAATTACTTGGCGACTTTAGATTTTCTTCTGTCCGTCACTGTACATTTCACCTTTCGGAAAATTAACGTTGACTTTTCGCATCGATCATTCTGACAGAAACGTGGCTACGTGTTATTATATCTATAATTAATTCAACTTTATCGATTTAATTATAATAATTCATATGTAGCAATTTAGCTGCATGTTACAGATCGATATACGCTAGCTGCGTGTTACAAGGCTGGGAAAAAGATGTTTCTAAAAATAATTCGGACAAAGCTCGTTGCAAACTTTCACGCCGTGTAAAATAATTCGATGAAACGCGGATAATCGGTAGATGGTGAAATTCTACGCGATCGTGGCAAATTTCAAGGTACAGGAACTCACCTATACGCAAAGAAATACGCAAAGAAATATAATAAAAACGTCCAAATTATCGTCAGATTGTCCGAAAAGATTCTCTCGTTTTATAAGGAAATAGCACCATATTTTTCTTTTTATATTATTTTATTGAATTACGTATGATCCATCTTGTTCCATTAAAATAAAGATAAACGTTTGTATAAACATTCGTCGTTGTAACAGACGCGATTGTAACAGAAAGACACATCTGCGACGATTTAGCGTAACCTTCATCGAACCAAGTGAAAATCTCATTTACCATTAGGTTCGCAGTGACACGAATTCGCATAAAAATTCGCTGTCGGATGATCCAGATGAACGAGAATCTTATGAAAAAGCTATCCGTAGCCTTTCGAATTTCCACGTGCAACAACGTAGAAACGAACGACTTGCAGCGGGTGTCCCGGATATTAAAGATAATTTACGAAAGATGGAAAGCGGCGCTGAAGATTTCGCGATCGCCGAATGCTCAACCGTATATCGGTCACAATGAACGAACGTGGTCGCTGTTGGAAATGACGAAAATAAAAGCGACGTAATTAAGAGCTCGAAGAGCGATCGATAACGATCTAACAGTTGCACGAGCCGATCGTTGCGTAAATGTTTTCTTGATACTGGCGGGAAATTAATTTATTGCTGGACGATCGAGCGAGCGAACGACTGCGAGAGGAGAGGGGAAAATGGTCGGTGGAGAACGTCGAGGACGTTGAAAATTCTGATTTGCCGTGGACAAGGAGGACCTAAGTAGCTGCCCGTTCCCGTCCGGTGAATATTTGAAATGTTAATCGCGACGGGTCGCATCGTGAATGGCTTCCGAGATCGAGGGAGACGATTCTCTGAATCGGCTGACACCTCGCGGTGATGTACGGGCGCACATTGAGTACTTGTTAATTCAGGGCCGGCAGTTCCGTAGGATGCCAATGGTTAATGGCTGTACATTTTGAATAACGTCTTCACACCTCGATGGAGATACGTGCTTCATGAAAATGGACGGCCTGTCGGCGGATTTATTCCGTTTCTCCAGCATCGCCGTCCGCTTCTTCTCTACCCTGTGAAAAAAGCGGACGAGAAGAAGCAGCACGCAGTGAGGGAAAATCATGCGATTGCACGTTCTCTCGGTTAATGCTAATCGAAGCTCGTAATTTAACCAGGTAAGAAAACAAACTCTGTTCGATATCGATGACCTACTGTACGGATATCAATCCGCTATCAGCGTTTCCGAGGAAAACAATTTGCACGATTCAATGGTAAATTGTAAATCG
This sequence comes from Bombus flavifrons, assembly GCF_040668555.2. Classification (NCBI taxonomy): domain Eukaryota; kingdom Metazoa; phylum Arthropoda; class Insecta; order Hymenoptera; family Apidae; genus Bombus; species Bombus flavifrons. Next base: position 4,470,400 of record NC_138457.1, on the reverse strand, counting down.
ATGCTGTTTCTTATCTGCTGCATCGCTATATCGATACGGAAGATATCTTCTTTAAAACTATTTTCTCCGTGTACAACGATATAGCGACTATATTGTGCTACAACACTCGACGATTGGGAAAATCCCAGTACCGCGCTGCTATTTCTCTAATACGATTTCGCTCTATCAACCTACACGGTTCGAAAATTGCACAGATTGGAGAAATTGGAGAAATCGGTGCACAAAATGATACAGTGAAAATTGAATTCTTTCGCTTTGCACCTTTCTTCGTACGTTTTTTAGTCGTTTCAGATGCAGCGCGTACGTAAGTTTCGAATATGCAAATTTCTTATTCGTTTTTAGTTCGTCGAGTATTAATCCCTTTGCGGTGGACAAATTTCAATCTTTTCTGACGAAATGTAGGTGACTTTTTTTTTAACTCGCATAAATACCATTGATACTGTGAGCGTTACGTATTAACACTAGAACTACCGATAGTTAACACGAAGCTATTTCTACCAAAACCAGTGAAAATGAGTGGTTTTAGAATATTTTTATATTTATTGATTTATTACTTTCTTACGGAGGCAATTCCATGTTGTGTGGTACATTTTTGGTATTATTTGTAGCGGCACGTGAATCACAGGACAGTTCAAATCACGTTGTTGTTTTGCCTCGGAGTATCAAGCTCGTTAGAACATTCAAAATGTAAGAATAAATAAACTCCGGGCGAAACAATGTCGCCGCTACGTGTAACCGTCGAACAAAGACGAATTCGAATTTTCCGACTCTCCCCCGACCAGTATAAATAAACGGGCACGATCGCGAGCGAATCAGTTACTAGCAATTGTTATACGAGTTACACGAGTTATCGATTAATATCTTCCGAGTTATCTGCGAGCGATTATACACCGTCTTTGCGAATACGTTTGTACGAGCGACTTTGGACATTGCCTATATTTATTTATAATTTATTTAATTTATTTCAAATATATTCGACGGGTTGCAACAGCAAGTTCTCGTTACCGTTTTATCGATCCTCTACAATTCCGCCACATATTAATCCAGCTGGGACTATGATCCCTGAACGAGGGTCGACACATTTATAAAATCGTAGAACCAGTCGTTTTGTCTGCTGTGGTATTTCTAGCGTTAGCATCTAGCGATCCAGCGATCGATCCGGAATTTTCCTGATAACTGATATCGTCATATCGAATGATACGCGGTAAAAATTTGAAAAACGCGCGGGAAGCTGTAGAAAACGAGGAAACTGGTTAATTGAGATTTGATAAACAGATTACAGGTTCCTTCTACATTTTGACTGCTATTGGTATAAGTAGCCTCGATACAAAGTTATTTTCAGTTTGAATACATAGAAAACAAAATAAAATTCATTATATTATTCTTTTAGTTATCGTTGCGAAAGTCATTAGATCATTGTGGAAAAAAATATAACATGAAGTGAGAATTTTAAAATAAAATTCTAAAGCCAGTCGATTTAACTGGTGTGGTAGTTCTAGTGTTAACACGTAATGCTTTAAGCTAATTATCCATCGTTTTAATAAACGTGTCTCTCTCAGTTACGAAGAAATACTATGTTCGCGTACTTTTCTTAGCTGTTGATTGTACCGCGCGATACGAACGACACCTGTACATACTTTCTTCTATAGTTAGCTCGTTGCCTCGTACGAAATCGAGTCGCGCTATAAATCGATGCTACGATGAAAGCAGATCGCATTTGTAGCAAAATTTACTTGCAACGTCGCTTTTAGCTGCAATTGTCCCGTCGCGATTCGCTTTGCATCTGACGCGGTATTACAACGATGGAAGCTGATCTTCGCCTAAGTAGCTGTTACGAGAGGTTGAACGATCTTTGAAAAATAAGATGCAAATCATTCGAAAGAATCATTGCTTTCTCCGCACAGCCGATCGAGATTCTCCGTTCGAACGTTATCGAGCGATAAACCGAAGGATCATGGGCAGCCGGACGCCCGCTGGTTTTCCAAAATCGTCCGGCTAACGAGCAGCGTCCGTGGAAATCCGTACGCTGCTACGTGACTCGCCTGGGGAAGAACAGAGCGTAGCTTTTGACGTTTCCACGAACGACCGCTCTTCCAGAGTTTCGTAAAACCGCGGACTTTGCACTTGTTCGGAATTGAGCTAATCCTCCGTTTGCCATCGAAACATGGGCCGTCTCTCGCCAGACGCTCGTTCGAAACGGGATCGGACGTTGGACGAAGAAGTTTGGAGACGAGAGGCGAGTCCGCTGGTAAAACTTTCGTTCGTGAGAAGGCTTTTCGCGTGGAAGTCGGACAAGAAAGGGCACGAAGTCGCGTGACGACGCTGTGAGAACGCGCGAGACGCCCGGACATAAGCCGACGAATTAATGGGCCTATTTTTTGTATTCAGTGGCACGCCGTCCCTTTATTTTATTTTATTTTATTCTACGGCCACCGACATATGAACTCCACCGGTGTAAAACGATCGAGGATCGCGATACCAGCCCGGAGAACGTTCGTTAATGTCGCGCCATCTTCCCCTCGTTTGCTCCTCTTCTTCGAACGCGTGGCACCCGTTCTACCGACTTTCTCATCTAACGCGCGCACCACCGACCAATTTCTTTGAAACTCCAAACGCGCTCCATCGTCCAGTCTCGCTGAAATCCTCGATTTTCCCTAAAACGGTTGCGCTCCTGTTCGAAAAGCACTGTCCATCGACTGGAACCCGAAGCGACCGCTTCGGTTTTACGACCAAACCGAATAATTTACGCGTATTGTGTTCAATCGACGTATATATACGTCATTCCTTTTTCCGATGGCTTTGTTGAGAATTTTGGATCTTAATAGCCGAAATAATGGTATAGGAACACTAAATTTACACTTAGAATTCATATTAGAATAGTTATATATTTATTTGATAAACGATTTCAAAGATATTCATCGATACAAACTCGCACGCGTCTCAGCACTTTCTTCCATAGCCGACTGTTAACTGAACAGTTTACATTCCTTTGTTTTCCAGACGCCGCGCACACACATACTTCCACACGCTGATATTCACATACATGTATCACTACTACGCAGCTAATCTAGTCTAGCACATAAAATTGTACATATCTCGATAGACTTTTCGCCATCTTTGTCGCAACTTTGTTATTCCGTCGGCGTAGAATCGCTTAGGCTGCCCTCGGACTATCAATACACATCGTCAATATCTCGAGACAGCCGAGGATCGATACGCATTGTCGAACCAATATTGTCAAAATTGATTGACAAAGCGAATCTTGAAACATCGGTCGCTGTTATTGATATTTTCGATCGTCCAGGGACACTCTTTCTTTCTCTTCCGACAGGAAGAAACCTTCCAGTCGTCTTTGCAATCTTCCGAGGAGGACGAGTTCATGTGGTTGAGGTAGTTTCGCAACGAGCGAGATAAGCGACAGTCAGAACGTGCAACATTTGGAGAATGCGGTAGAACATCTCGAGCAAGTTGCTCCAATTGTTGTCTCGGTGAACCGTGTTCGAGCTGGTTGCACCAAGAAAGAAGCGAAGCCAGCAAGAAACCAGCATCTACCTCGAAAAAAATATTTCCTTCACTTGTACTTCAACTTGTTGACTGTTAATCGGTGATTAGTTCGATTTAGAGCAATTCAGGTTAAAGCAATTAAATTGAGTTTAATAGCCACACTGCTCGAACCAATAACAAAGTTTGTCGAGACACAGTGTCGATACTGTGGAAGGTTCGCGTGTGAATACTCAAGTCACAAACGAAGAGTGAAAGGAGAAATAACTATAATTTTATGTGCTAGACTAGATTAGTACCACCCTGTATAACTATTCTAATATAAATTCTAAGTGCAAATTTAGTGTTGCCACACCGTTATTTCTGCAACTAAGATGCAAAATTCTCCACGATAACAATAAGAAGGTATACTAGCTATGATAACAATTATTGCAAATGTCTGTATGCAAAGGCTCTGACCTCTTCGAAGTTTGGGAAAAACTTGTACTCCGACAAAAGCGACAGGAATCTCCTTGCTCATCGAAACAGAAGCGAGCTGGAGACGTAGAAAACTGGAAGCAGTGACAAAATGGTAGCTAATTTGCATGGGTACAAAGTGCCATTAAATGACGCAGAGATGAGATTGCGCAGTGGCGTGTGCTTTTCACCGACGAATCGCCGATAATCTCGCGTATGAATTTCAATTCTCCGCTGATTGGCGCCGATAGCTCACGAAACACGCCAGTCTTTCCTCTTCTTTTTCTTCTCTTTTTTCCCGCCAAGTACAACTCTCCAGCTATCTATTAGCTCCACGAAATATTCATAACTCTATTTGAATATTCGCTCACGAAATTTGATCCACGAGTCGAGCTTTCTCTTTCCACACACGCTATTCGAAAAGCCTGGAGCCAAATGGCAACTCGCGAGCCTCTTAATAAGCCTGGCGACGCGATAAAAATGAAACCACGTGGTCGTTGAACGCAGAAATATCCTTTGGACACGGAAAATACCGTGGCGCGAATTTGTAAGTTTAAGCGCGAACAGCCACGTCCGAAGGAACTTTAAATAACATCGACTGTAAGCGATAAGCGAAACGAGATAACACGCTCCACACACTGTTACGTAGTTGTGTAATATCGTTAAAAAATTCGCCAAAAGATTGCCCAATATCGATCTAACCGAAAGCTTGAAACTTTGACGTGAAAATAGAAAAGCTTGTTTACCTGGGTTGATAGACGCGTATCTATAGAGAAGCTTTGTCACGCCATCAACCTCAGTTTAGGCAAGCTTACTTAGAGAGGCTTGTCGTTATCGCAGTCCTACGAGTGTAATTAAGTGGTAATTCGCGCAATTTACTTCCCCATTAGCAATACTAATTTACCTGAACTCCCCGGAGTCTTCAGATTGAGCGGTGATTGCATTATTCAGTGCGTTATCGTACGCGTCGTATCGAAGCTTCTTCTTCTTCGTCGCGTTTCAACGATAAACGCGATTTAGAAACGAAACTTTAGGAAAGAAGCTTACATCTAAATTAGAATATAAAGCGAACATAAGAAATACAAGAAATTTCTTGTAACGCGGGAATTTCTGCACACCATGCTGGGTCAAGGATCTCCTTGAATCTTACATCTAAATTAACTAAATTAACGTAGATCTGGGAGAACCTTGACCTACGGTAGTGTGCAGAAATTGCCTTTAAATTCGCTTTACATTCGACAGGCGACGTTCAAAGGAATTTTCAATCTGGTTTCGTGTAAGGCTACGATAAATACGATAAACAAAAGCAGATATAATACACAGGCAAACACGCGCTTACGAAATCGTTGGAACGATCGTTAAAATTGTTGAAAACACCGCTATCGAAATATAAAGCGAGAGATGCATCTGGCTGGAAACTTGTAGACATTTGTACCGAAGCCAAAGCTTCGCCAAAGAACGTATCCTCGTGCGATTCTCACAAACACGGATCGTAAAGGTTTCGTTGGAACGGAGAGAGGAGGCACGGTGGCGAGAAGTTAGAAGGAAAAGAGGTCGCGAACTGGATGGCCCGTTCCATAAACTCGCCGCGTAATTGGCCATGGCTTATTGAAATGTACGGCGGGCAGTGGACGACACTCCGGCAGGAGGCCGGAGTGCATGATTCCACGGTGGAAATAATGGAATTCTGGTCACACGGCGGCCACTAGGAGATTTTTATCTGGTCCCCGCGACGCCTCAGCGCCTCCTCGGCTCTCCGCAGCCTCACGCCATACCACGAAAAAACACGCTTCTGATTCCGTTACGATGTTCCACGGAATCTTGCAAGAGGCACGCGCGTGCCTCGTCTCCGGCCACCCGATTTCGACACCTTCCGTCCAACGAATTAACGAGCTGGACTGGCTTTCGTGATCGCCACCGATCACGAGCAACGGCTCTTGCAGCGGCGTCGTTCGTTGCCCAGGAACAAGAATTCAAGGTGAAGACATTGAACGAAGAGCCGCGCCACGGATCTATCGATGCACAGAGTGCGATCATTCGCGGCAAGAATTTCCAACTTGATGAAACTGTGTCTAACAGAGTTTCAATGTCGAGAATAAGAGTGCGATGAGTGAAAGATCGAAGGAGAAGAGCTTGTGTCGTACACAGGGTGCGGCCGAGTAACGCGTACAAGCGTGCAGGACACGACGGCTTGTGGAAAAATAAGAAGATGTGGAATAAAAGCGTTCAGGTCAGTTTACGAGGAAATCGAGTTTCAATATTTGTCAAGTATACGTGAACGTGATTGATTTCGGAGAAGGCAGGACCAAATAGTCGACAGGAGATGGTTGCACGTGTGAAAATAAGTCAAAATTGGGGAATTCGCCTTGTTTGCGAAAGAAATAAATTTGGAAATTTATCATACGCGTGTACGATTCTTAGCTAAACGTTGGAACTTTATTTTCTTGAAAACGAAGCCGCGAACGGAAAAATGTTACTCTACGTTTTTCACTTATCTTTACACGTAGAACAACCTCCTGTCGATTATTTAGTACTTCCAATCCGCAATTAGCCACTTTCAAGCATATTTGATAAATTTTCAAACTCGATTTTCTCGGAAACTAAGCCGACTGAAACTGAGAAAACTTCATTGCACACTATTTTCTTATTTTTCCATAAGGAATGTCCAATCTCTGCAAAGGACCCTGTATATATAAAATACGACTATCTACTAACAAACAATTAAAATTATACATCGTTGTTTGCCCCGTATCGCGATAGGCGGTCCAAATCGTAGAATTCTTGGAACACAGAAAGACACATAGACACTGGAAAATGCAACGTGAAAAATACAATAGGAAAATTGTATTGTGAAATTTTTTCCAGCGGTAGAGTCTGGAGGATTTTGCACTGTCTTCCGCGGTTCCAATTAAAGAGCTGCGCATGCAGAATGGCGATAAAGTGAAACAGCAGCCTCTTATGGCGGGTATTTTCGAACGTTCGATCTGCGCGCGGTCGAGTCCACTGCGCTCAGCTACGCTCCGGTTGCTTTCGTTCGAAAGATCGGGCAGAGGTTACGTCGAACGATTTATTCAGCCTGGCGAGCAATAGGAATGTTAGATGGCTGGGATCTTGACACGACGAGGCCTCGCAACAGCTGCTAACTAACGGTAGTCCGTCGACCGAAGAAATAAATTGCTTTATCGATGACAACGCGTTAGCATATCGGTGAACTCGATTATTCCGCGAGAAACGTTCCAACACGTTAGCTTCTCCGTTTCCAAGAAGAATTCACCCGTTAGAATATTCGAACCTACGGGATGCCTATAATTACTTTATTTTTTATCCGCGTGTCGTCCACGTTGGCATACTTTCCGCATTGTACAGCGCACAGCGACCTCGGTCAAACAGCGATTCCAGCCAATAAAAAATCATTGCCCTCGTCATCCAATCGTCACAGGCAAAGCTTCCCATGTCGACTTTCGTGGGATCGTAACCGATCGACGAGGAAATTCCATCTTCGAATTCGCGGTGGTTTGCATCGTTTTCCGGGTTTTTCCCGAATCGTTGAAACTATGATCGCCGAGAAACAAATCGAAATTGAAGTTTAAGGGCGTGAGAGCTTTCACTGCAACGTTGGTCAGTGGGCACCGGAGAGCTTCAACTTCGTAACAACAATCGTAAAAATTGAATGAAAAGTTAGGGTATTCTCAATATAACCGATAAATAGAGGACACTTTGAAATAGAAAGTGCTCCATTGAACGATTAAACATTTTTATTAGAATATCAATTAAAAAAAAAAAATGAGAACAAACGTTGCATCTAACGGTGCACTGTTTTAAAACACTGTGGCGTCCTGAGCGAAACACGTGAATTTGGCGTGGCAGTTAAACTGTTAAAACGATTTCAAGAAGATCGTCGTCTTTACGCTGCGTTTCGCTGGAAACGATTGGTCGGCTCATAGCGAACCTTCGCTCTAACTGTAGCAATTTTCGGAATTCTACAATGAAACTTTTATGGAATATTCTTCGTATTTCGTGTGTACGAGGATCGGTGAAATGACAAGGAAACTGGTCGCAGCAAGCCTGCGCGATGTCCCAATGTCGAAATGTGTCGATTATCCAGATAGGACTGCGTGGGAGTTGAAATAGGCGTGTTTTAACACTAAGCTTAGCAGACCCGGTGAAACGACCGGTTTCAAAATTTCATCTAAAGTTGTACGCTCGTTTGTATTTCTTTTGATCGGCCAACTTTATGTAAATTCGTATATCAACGAAAATTGAGAAATTGATTGATCGGATAATATAGGAATTTACGTCAAGTTGGACGAGCAACACAAATGACGAATGTACGATCTTTCGTTCGATTTTCAAACCGGTCGTCTCACCGGGTCTGCTGAGATTAGCGTTAAACACGTTCTCTTTGTATCGCTTTTTCCGTAGATAACGCGATGAACGAACGACAAAGCAACGTTCCATTGCACGACGCGTGATTATGGAATATTGTTAACCATCGAAATGTCGCGTAGATCGCGATTACTATTGGGGGATGAAACATTATGAAAGACGCGAGAGTTCGTCTTTCGATGGACGTCGATACGTTCAAAACGCGTAGCATTCGCGTCGCCTCGAGACAACTGTAAGGCGAGCAAACTTGGAAGCTGTTCGGCTATTGATCGAACATGGTCGCGTAACGATCGAAGAAATTTGCTGGAAAGTTAAGTGGCGGAAGTGTGGTTTCTACGATTCGGACGGAGTGCAAGTTGCGCTAAATCGCGAACACTCGAAGAGTCGTGAGCAGGACAACGTTCCAACAGCAACGAACAAGTAGAGCAATTGGCGTGGAATTTGGCTTTGGATTTAGCCTTTCACTTTCTACGGAACTGGAATAAAAAAGTTACTCGTCCATTGGCAAAAGTGTACAGAGACGAGCATACGCAGAGGAAAATAGCGCGATCGTTGCTCGGTTCACTGAAACGCGATGCTGCGAACAGGATCGGCGCTTTATATTTGATCGGCCGTGTAATTAAATAAGTAAATAAAAAATGAATTTGTTTAACCGTATTTTATTCCTATCGGTGAGGACTATAAGCCAGAGAAATCTCAGATCCTCTTTGCAACTTGAGAGTTTCGTTGAACGATTTTAAAGAGCAACGCTCAAGTTGCAAAGTGAAAGAAAAAAGTTGACGAATGCGCGCGAACGCACTGACTTTGCTCTAAAAATTGAAACGCATCGAGTCGAATTTTTAACGAATTTTGAGCACGTCTATCTTAAAATATCATCGGCTCCGTAAAAGTTTTCTTTCCTTATAAAGCGAATAATCTAATGTAATGTAAGTACGTGCTTTCCTGTACAAAATCTATCAAAAGTAAAATAACTCACAGATAATATCATCGTTTACCAGAAGCAGGAACATCAACCGGTAAATGGTATCCTCGAGGATGATAGCTACTACAGACTTGTGTGTAAGTATTATTTATTTATTTATTTACCTATTTATGTATGTAACATAGGGTGAGTCTATTAGAATAAATGCATTTACAACGACAGATAGTTATAGGATACAGAAGGTTGGGAAAAAGGAAAGGAAACAAAAATAAAAAATAAAAATTATGTATAATATAGATGGAAAAACGTAGTTGAATAGTAAATTTAGAATCAAGATAACACGTCATATATCGTTCGCTTGAATAACACATCACTGGATAGAGAGGATATTATTCTATTTACAAAATTCTCATAGATAAGTGGTGCTCCGTTTAAAGATCATTTAAATTCATAAGATTGTTCCAAGATTAAAGATAAGGGATTGACTTAAACAAATTGAAAATCTAGTAACAGAAAACGATCAAAATATAATTTTTCTAATTGAAGTGATCTTGAAACGATCATTTAAATTCATAAGATCGTTCCAAGATTAAAGATAAGGAATTCATTGAAATAAACTGAAAATCTAATAACTGAAAACGATCAATATATGATTTCTTGAATTGAAATGATCTTGCTGCGCTCTTTGAACGATTAAAGATAAGGAATTCATTCAAACAAAGTGAAAATCTAGTAACAGAAAACGATCAAAATATAATTTTTCTAATTGAAGTGATCTTGAAACGATTATTTAAATTCATAAGATCGTTCCAAGATTAAAGATAAGGAATTCATTGAAATAAACTGAAAATCTAATAACTGAAAACGATCAATATATGATTTCTTGAATTGAAATGATCTTGCTGCGCTCTTTGAACGATTAAAGATAAGGAATTCATTCAAACAAAGTGAAAATCTAGTAACAGGAAACGATCAGAATATGATTCCTTATATTGAGATGATCTTGCTACGCTCGTTGAACGATTAAAGATAAGCAATTCACTCAAGCAAAATGAAAATGTAATAACAGAAAACAATCAAAAAATGATTCCTCATATGAAAAGTATCTTGCTACGCTCTTTGAAAGATTAAAGATAAGCAATTCAGTCAAACAAAGTGAAAATGTAATAACAGAAAACGATCAAAATATGATTTCTTGAATTGAAATGATGATCTTGCTACGCTTTTTGGACGATTAAAGATAAGCAATTTAGTCAAAGAAACTGAAAATATAATAACAGAAAACAATCAAGAAATCATTCCTCATATTGAAACGATTTTGCTACGGTCTTTGAACGTTTAAAGATAAGGAATTCACTGAAACAAACTGAAAATCTAGTAACAGAAAACGATCAAAATATGATTTCTTGAATTTAAATGATCTTGCTACGCTCTTAGAACGATTAAAGATAAGCAATTTATTCAAACGAATTGAAAATCTGACAACAAAAAACAATCAAGAAATCATTCCTTATATTGAAATGATCTTGCTACGCTCGTTGAACGATTAAAGATAAGCAACTCACTCAAACTGAAAATGTGTATAGCAACAGGAAATAACCAAAAGACGTCCTCTTACTATCTAGAGCCTCTGTTCTATCGTCGTGTTCGTACAAACACTGAAATCCATTGCTTCCTATCGCTGTTCGACTGTCTGACGGTAAATATAACAATACATAAAGGCTCGGTGCGTGGTATCTGCTCTCTTACAAAGTCGATAACTACGCGAGACCTTAGAAACGTATCATCCAAACGACGATATCCGTATCGCATCTACGGGAACGCGTCGCTAAGCGAAACAGGCGGATCTACTCGATCTGCGGTGACGATTTTTCGTCGTAGGATCGAGAAGCTCTGACGGAGAAAGGGAGCTGTCGCGGGACGAACGCTAGGCGGACGCGAGGCGGGTGTAACGGGCTCGAGGTAACGAATTCCAGCCGGAGAAACAATGTAATATACGTGGTGCAGAGGTACGCGGGAGATCGCGCGGAACAATGCATCCAAGCCGTGTCAAGGGGATCGGAGGCGGCGGGGGTTCGGAGACGGAAAGAGAGTCACGCACGTACCCGGGCCTTATCGTCGCGTTCACATCCGCCGAGCAGCCAGAGAAACGGATAGAGAGAAAGCGGGGAGCCGCGGAAAAAATCCAACATTCCCAGGATCCAGGCTGGACTCCTTCGGATTCGCAGTTATGCGGAAGCAACCTGAGGAATTTGCGTTTACACGCCACTTACCGACGCGAAATTCTCCAGGTTCTTAATTGTAAGTTGGATCCGTTGCGTTCGTTCAGACATATCCTGCGGCTCGTTTAACGCGGAACGTCTGCTTTGAACGATATTAGGTAACGATGCGTCTTATGCAATCCACCAGCGAGATCCTGTCGAGGTTCGGCAGAGTGGGAGGAGAGCGAGCGACTACTTTATTATTCAACGTCTACTTTAGAGCCCTTCTTCTGTCGCATTAGCGTCGGTCAACACACTGGACGCGATCGTCAACGGCCCGCGCTTTTCGCGCCTCGACGACTCGGCGCGCCAACGTCGTACGTCCGCTTTTCGCGTAATTTTCCTTCCTCCACGTCGCATAGAAGCCACGTTCGTATCGTCCGTATTTGTCGTATTTCTGGCGAATAATATTTCCGCTTATCGTACCGACATATTGTCAAGAATTTCAGCTATGTCGCTTCTGGAAAAAATGGATCGGTGTAGAATTTGCACGAGCGATCGTACGACAACGTGGACGAAGATGAACAGAGGTAAATGCAAGAAGAAGTTAGTCGATTATCAGGTTCCATTGAATTCTTAACTGTTCCTCTGGAAACCGTTAAAAGTGGACACACAATACTCGAGCGATGCAGGTTCTCACAAGCGTTTCGTTACGATATTCTTGCCGAAGCTGATCGAGTATCGTTGTCATCGTCCGAAGACGAATATTCTGCGGAAAGAGGCGAGTTTCTGAAAGTGCAGAGCGAATCGCGAGTCGCGATCCAAGTCACGCTTGTCGACTAGAAGAGACAAACGAACGAGGACCCGTAGCATATTTCTCGCCTCTTATCTGCTTGCACGTGCACATCGGAAACTTGGCTCGCGCCCGAACCTACGGTTTCGCGCGGATGGCCGCGAAGGCGTGGACGATTTTTCCTCGAGCGAGCAGCCTGCAGGTTCCGAGAGAAAAGAGCAGATCCGAAGTGACCGGGGCGATCTATCGCCTAGCTAATTAAATAATCCCGTGGAGCGGCGGTCGCGGCTCGTAGACGGTCGGAACAGGTCGATACATCTCATTGTAACAGGATAAACAGGAGTCGAGACACGGTAGTGGCCTGTTGGGGCGGGAGGCAGGCTGACTCGAAAGAGCAACGAAACGGTCGAAGAAACGAATAAGAGGAGCAGCTGTGCGTGGTCGCTGGGAGTAGAGGAGAGACAGCGAGAGAGCACAGCACACGGTTCAAAGAAGAAACAACCACCGAATGGAGCGGAGGAACAGAAGGGAAGAGGAATAAGCGACGGAGGGCGAGGCGAAGAGGGGACGAGGAGAGAGAGGAGAGGAGGCGAGCAAGCAAGAAGAACTCGAGGGGACTTCTTAGGTTCGGTTCGTGGGCCCACCGACCGTTGGAATCCGAGATCGCGTCTGATCGCAATTAAGGCCCCGCTCGGGCCGCGGCTGTGAATATTTTATTCCAGTCGTCGTCTTTCTCTCCGCTCTCTGTGCGCCGGCACACACAGTGTTACACCGTGCATCACGCTTCTTCCTCCTCTCGAACACGCTGCTGCTGCTGCTGCTGCTGCTGCTGCTGCTGTTGCCTCCTCCTCCTCCACCATCTCTTCCACTCTCTTCTTCCTCCCTCTTCAGCGAGTCGGCGTGTGTTTCGCCCGATCGTAATACGGAGGCGAGCCTCTCCACCTCCTTCTTCTCTTCCTTCCCTCTTCTCTTCTCTTCTCTTCTCGTTGCTCTCGCTTGGTCGCGGGATCCGCGAGCGGAGCCGGCCAGCGGGGCCCCGGCCAATTCGAAACGAGCGAATTTGAATACGGACGGCCAGGTTCAGAAACAATGGGGACATCGACGGACCACACGGGATGCGAGCAAATGGTCCAACAACCGGAGGACATGCGTTCCGGCAACCGATGCCTTTTACCCTGTCCCGTGGAACCGCCAGTTCCTCCGTTTAGTCTAAACTCCTGGTCCCCGGGATCCGGCGAGCACGTCGGGCTTTTCTGCCTTCGGGCACTCGCTTCGCCAGGAAGTTGGGTATCGCGGCGTTTCTTCGAGATGGCTGGAAAATCGGACGCGGGTAGCGATTCGATGGCTGGTCGACAGGAAGGAAAGGACTCTGCTGAGAGAGCCAGGATAGCGTGGCCAAGTCAGCCACAGAGAGAAAGAGAGAGAAAGAGAGAGAGAGGGAGAGAGAAGGTTTTGTGAAATCGATACCGGGCGAAGATGGTATCGGCCGGATCCAACACGTGTAACGTACTACCGCGCCGGGACGAAATGAAATTTATTTCGTTGTTATTTCCAGCGGCGGCCGGCTGGTCAGGAAATATGGGAAATCGAAGGCCTTGAACGCGTCGTGGCCACCGTGTAACCGGTTACGCGCGATAACCCCCGTCTTGCGGGTTACGTAAACTTATTTTATACGACGTACGAATCTCGGTTGTCGTCGACAGTGTCCCGTACCGTCGAAGCGTCGATCACGTCGACCGAGGAAACGGTCGAGTCGCAGCCGAGCGAGGTCCGAGGGTTCCGTGACAGGTCACGTGACAGACGGGGATACCTGTCGGGTGCACGGGGTGGTCTCGCGTCAAGGGGGCCCCGCGGAGGCCCAACTCGCTCGTGGGCCCACGAAAAAAGACAAGAGACAACCGGCCAACAGAGGACAACTCATGCAGAATCGCTAACGAGCCGAGCAGACACCCGAACGATGGATGGGTCGGTCCAGAACCCGAACAAACGCCCCGGGACCCGACCCGAGAAAATCCTCCCGTTCATCCTGCCATCGTTCTCGGCCCGTGCGTTCCACTCTTCCCACTGGAAAATCCTCTGCCGACGTACCACGAAACGTAAAGACACGCAGCGTTGCAGGATCACTCGAGGCCTGTGCCTCGACCCCGGAATAACTCGGACAGAGGGCACGGAGAACCGCGCGGCAATAGAAAGAATGCGACAGAGAAGGGGCAGAGTGATAGCCGATGGAGGCGGCTCGAGATATCAGATCGAGTGCCGGGAGAAGACGCGACGAGCCCCGCCAGAAGATGGCGTATCTGGCTTGCAGGAGCCAGAGAGAGAGCGCCGGTAGCCGGTAGGGATGTTCTGGTAGGTGAGCACAGCGTTCACCATCGCTACCACATCGATCGATCGCTCCGATTGCTTACGTCGCGTCGATAACGCGACTATGAGTCCACTTTGGCCTCGGCCGGTTGACAACGGGCCACGACCAACAGCAACGAGCGGCACCTTGCAAGGATTTCAGCCCGCCGACACACAGCGTAATTGGAAACGCTATCAGGGTCAGCCAGGATGCACCGTGGATCACGCGGCTAAAACTCGTCGATAGGCGGTCACGAGATCGTCCAATTAGTAATCGCCGCGAATTAATTAGACTAAGCGGCGTAGACTACTAGAAACGTTACCGCGTTTCGCGCGCTCTTCCAGCAAGTTGTCTTGTTGTTTTTCTTGCAACGGATTGACATAATATAGAACGAAATTTATTACCGTGCAGATAACGCGGTGATAAAGGTTCGAATTAAAGGAACGAACGTTGGTATTGGCGACGGTTTGTGCGTGCCAGATGAAAGACAGATCGAGTTGCCTGTCTGTCGGCTTCGCTCCTGAGGCCAAAATAATTGTCCTTGGACCTACGGTAGCTGTCCATCTCCGTGCACACGTGTACGCGATTATTACAGCGGCATCGTCCGCGAGATCTCGGTCAAATCGAAGCATACGGAACTCTAAATCGTCGCGAGTTTATTGCAGCATTGTTACGTCGTTCTTTATCGCTGTACTTTGATACATTGTATTACTCGGTACTATATAGTAATTACCACGCCGGTCAAATCGACTGGTTTTACCATTTTATTTTAAAATTCCTACTTCATATTATATTTTTCCGCAATGATCTAATGACTCTCGCAACGATAACTAAAAGAATAATATAATGAATTTTATCTTGTTTTCTATGTATTCAAACTGAAAATAATTTCGTATCGAGGCTACCTATACCAATAGCAGTCGAAATGTAAAAGGATCCTGCAATCTGTTTATCAAATCTCAATTAACCAGTTTCCTCGTTTTCTACAACTTGCCACGCGTTTTTCAAATTTTTACCGCGTATCATTCGATATGACGATATCAGATATCAGGAAAATTCCGGATCGATCGCTGGATCGCTAGACGCTAACGCTAGAAATACCACAGCAGACAAAACGACTGGTTCTACGATTTTATAAATGTGTCGACCCTCGTTCAGGGATCATAGTCCCAGCTGGATTAATATGTGGCGGAATTGTAGAGGATTGATAAAACGGTAACGAGAACTTGCTGTTGCAACCCGTCGAACATATTTGAAATAAATTAAATAAATTATAAATAAATATAGGCAATGTCCAAAGTCGCTCGTACAAACGTATTCGCAAAGACGGTGTATAATCGCTCGCAGATAACTCGAAGATATTAATCGATAACTCGTGTAACTCGTATAACAACTGCTAATAACTGATTCGCTCGCGATCGCGTCCGTTTATTTATATTGGCCGGGGGAGAGTCGAAAAATTAGAATTCGTCTTTGTTCGACGGCTGCACGTAGCGACGACATTGTTTCGCCCGGAGTTTATTTATTATTACATTTTGTATGCTCTAACGAGCTTGATACTCCGAGGCAAAACAACAACGTGATTTGAACTGTCCTGTGACTCACGTATTTTTCAAAGATCAGTCATTTTGACTTGTTTTGGTAGAAATAGCTTAACTGTTAATTAACTTTAGCCAACGAGTCTAGGAATCGACTTGACTGACACTTGCACTCGATTGACGTGCAATTGGCTGAAAATTGCCGGTCCAGTCTTCCGGTTCTCAGTTGTATCTCGTCGTTTGTGGTTATCGTTGATTTCGTCGCATCGTTGTTATTATTATCGGCAAACTTACCGACCTTGGACACGGCGATGTGGCTGTTACACCATCGCGACATTACGATGCGATCAGAGGTCTGCCAAGCAGCGAAGAAACAAAGATCCGCCAACCAGCGAGAGGAATTAGAAAAAAGGTAATGAAGTGAATGGACGGTTAACGTCGGTGGTTGCCCAGCGACTGGTGGGAGTTTGAAAAGCGAAAGAAAGCGTGGAAGACTACGCACAAACAACGGCCACGCGATGCATAATGCATGCGTGCGCCTCGAGTTTTCTCCCCCCGATGGGAGTGTCGTCAAATCAACGCCCTATTCGTGTCGTTCACGCCTCGGACGACGCGTCCCGATCGCAATTATCGAGATACCTTTTGCCCGTGGCGTGGCTCCGGGGGCGGCAAGGAACAAGTGTCTCTTTGTTTCCTCGACAAATCGTCGATTCGGCGTTTGCTCGTGGAGAAATTTCAATCTCGGCGACGACAAAGGGATTAATTTCGTTAGGGACCGCGATGCTTATTATTCGGGCTCGTCGGTATCTTATGTTACGCAACAATGGCATTCGAGTTACTCGGGGAATGACTATGAGAACGCGAGTCGATCTCGCTCCGCAGGAGACGCCGCCTAAACGGTCAAATTACAACTCCGACAAGCCGAAAGTTCCCCCTCTAACGTGCACGGCCGACTTTCACCGCTAGAGGAAAACGTCTTGGACCGTCAGCAGCGCGAATCCTCGGCCGAAATTCTTCCACCATCTTCACCGAGACGAGCAGATGGAGAGGCGCGAACGAACGTCGAATCGAACAGGTTCGACAACGCAGTAAGGAGTACGCTGCGTAAAAAACTTTCTCACGTATCGCGAAGAGAGGAAAGGGGGTGGAAAGGGCGCCTCGGTGGTAACAAGGAACCCCCCGCGGACGAACTAATTTTCCCGGATGACTCGCGAGGCTACAGCCCCGCGGGGGTCTGAAACAATGCGCGAGAAACGGCCCTTAAGACCCTGTAAGACTTGCACGCCGCTTCTCCGCTATTCGCTGAATCACCCTGCGCGTCTCGCGAGCCTAGCGATGTCTGTGAACCTATCGACGATGCCTTCCGCTCGTCGTCCTCACTCCAACGATTCCAACGAAAATCCCACGTCCCACGAAACTCGTTATCGAAACGCACGCCGACACAATTCCCGTAGCTTTCTGTTGGAAGCTTGCAATTTCGATTGCTTGCACGCGTGCAATCGTATCTGGATATTAACGATGGCGACAGACGGACGAGAGAAATAGCGTTGAAAGGCGACTGACGAACAGCGACCGCGTGTCCAACCGACTGCTGGAAATTTCGATCGGCAAACAAACGGGCAGATTGTTCGAGACAAGCGGACTCGTAGCCATCGCTGATCGAACGAAAAACACCTGCCCCATGCGGCGCGACGCATTGTCCTAATGGCCTGGCTTGTAATTACCATTGTCCCTGCGTGACCACCAGGAATCGGCCGTCTGTTATATCATCGAGACTCGATTCCACCGATCACCGTCCCGCTAGCTTATTCATAAACCAATTAGTTAACTGTGCGCGTACGAGAAATCCTTCTATGCTGTGGTTCGAGTTATCGCGAACGAGCGAGAGGATTCGTAAGCCAGGATACGCAACAGATGGTGTGGTTAGAGGCCAGAAACCCGATATCGCGGACCGTTCAACGAGAGGCGCGCGTCTGACGAGCATTCTCGTCACGTAGGACGCGTATACGCGCCTCCTAATCGCGAATAGAAATCTAGCCGGTCCATCGAGAGCTGGCTTTCGCCGAAACCGGGCGCCCACAGACATCCAACCTGGCCCTGGATTCTCCGAGAGACCGAAAAAAACCGGAATGCACAGCGCGCATTCGTAGATGAAAAATCGCGTTCCGCCGTAGCGTCGTCTCCTTGTCCCTCGGATCGATCCGAATTACGAGAAATTACACGGACAATTAACGGGCAACACGGATAACGAGCGACGAAAGGAAATCTGAAAACTTAGGGGCGACGCTCGAGTAAGAAATTTGTTGCCGAGTCTGTGAAGAAGATGGAACGTTGGAGGTAGAAAACGCGCGTGCCACGTTCCTCGCGCAGTTTCCTCGCGCTCCTTATTCGGCGCGACGTTTATCGCGGCGCGGGTAAATTTTTTCACCAGGTACCACGACGAGGGGGACGTTAAGATTATACGGCGAAGGGGAGAGAAGAAGGTGGACGGTGCACGAAGACAGGCGCGCGCTGCTTTACATCGGTCGCCGTTCGCTCGTCTTTTTCCTTCTCCGTTGTGGCCCCTTCTCGGAAGCTACGGAGATTTTGACGATAACAGGGTGGATCCAGCAGCGGCCTCTCGCCCCGTCACCGATCCATAAATCCAACAATTTGTCCGGCCCGTCCGCGGCGTTTTGATCTCGCCCGATCCTCGGCCAGCCTCCCTACGCCCTGTTTTTGCATAATTATGCCGGATACGGACGTGGATATCCGTTGACTCTTGCTCCGGGTTCGACTTCTGGCACCATCGTTGTGCAGGCCGTACAGGGTTCGTGCAGCTGGAAATTAAGGTGGGGACGCCGGTGACCAGGTTGCGAAGAGGAGAGAGGATGACTCGAGAGGAAGGCACGCTGTTCCCGAGTTATAAAGCGGTTCACCAAAATGGCGCCGCGGCCAAAATGGGCCCCAGCAACTGGCACGGTCTCGCGGTCCCTTTGTGATGCCTGCCTCGCGAAGGAATTCCACCGCCGGAAACCTACTCCTCGTAGAAGCCCGGCTCTCTACGCGCATACAGTCAACACCGAAAGTATGTTAACGAGCGGTGTGGACCATTCCCGGGACGTTCTCGACCGCGCGGTACCAGCCTCGAGAAAAATATTAATCCACCGGACACGCTCGTAACATCGCGTCGAAATCTTCTCGAAAGCGTGGCCGTGCGCGCGGACCTCGATAAATAAGTAGACTGTCCCCGGTTTGTTAACCGATAAAATGGTAAAAAGCAGGACCACGTCTAAGGTTTCGACGGGGCAGAAGGCACGCGATACTAAAGAGCGAATCGAAAATGGGTTTTTCTGCGATGGCAGGATAGCTCGCATACTTTCCGATAGGACTGTATGGCCGTTGGTGGCGTGTTTTATTGGAAGGTTCCGCGACATAGTCGGCGCGTTTTGACGGGCCCCCGCGGATCGCATACGAAATCAACGTGGATCGCTTTGCTGTAAGGCCCCGAGGTCTATCGCCGCGGAGTACGCGTGCAAATTATGCCTCGTCGCAACCTTCGCAGAGCTGCTCTGCCGCACTTTTCAGTGCGAAGAAAGGAAGAAAATTATTGGGAAGGAAGCTCGTTTACCGAAAGCTCGAGCCCGATGGACTCGAGCCGATCTATAAAGCGATCTATAAAACGGAACGTGTATTATTCAGGCGGGCGGCGTGGCCTTGGGAAAGGCTGGCCGGCGATAATGCGCGCTAACGACTTTATCGCGTTCTAAACGGGCTTGCAAGCTCGCGGCCCTGCAAGCAAACGAGGAAGGAATTATCGATCGTCCGGCAGCCGGAGCACCGATGCCGGCCGCGATAAATCTTCATAGTTCCTTCTGACACGTTTCACGTGACCGTTTCGCGTTATCTTTGGCCGCATGAAATATGTCGGAAACGCTTTTCTTTCGCCTCGAATATCGCAAGCTCACGCTCCAACCGACGCATCGCGCCGAGCCTCGCTAGCGATTAAAAGGAAAACTCGAACAAGTTGCCCTTTTCGCTTTTGCGCCAATCGATAACGACCGATCGATCCTACGACCAGAACGACGAAAAAGTGCCATATTTGTGCCGTTTCGCCATTCGGATAGTTCGAGTTTTAATAAGTCGTCGTTGTACGAGTCCCGAGGTATCGTAAAAGCACGGTCGTTTATGACAAATGTGATAAAAAAGTTGTAAAAAAAAAAGAACTTACAGATAAAGCCGACGCGAAAGACAAATTGCAACTTGTCGACTTTAAGCGATCGTAATCTTGCAACGAACGAATAAAATGCAAAGATTCGAACGTTGTTTCGTAAGACAAAGTCGGTATTTACATAGCACGTGGAAACATATTGCTCTTATCGTTAATTGATAACGGTAGAACGTGATAAGGATAAAAATATTCCGACTAATCCAACGACAGATCAACGATCGAACAAACATTTACAGATATAGATCTTCGCTTTTATAACAAATACGTAAGTACACGTAACGCTGTATTAATCTAAGATTCGTTTAAGGTTTGTATGTAGAGAAGTTTCCTGTCGTAGCCTAACCTTCGCTTGTAGTTTCTAATATTAAGTTTTACGTGACAATTACCCGTTTGAGAGTGTTCAGGGCTTTTTGCTGGAAAACTGTCATAAATTTATTAGCAGCAGAGAAGTAACAGTTTCGCTGCCAACTGACACGCGTGTACTAGTACGAGTTTAACTATATGAAACAATAACGTACTAATACAATGTTGTACAGGCCTGTGAAATACAATTGTACGAATGTGGTTGTTTAATAACTCTCAGAGATCTATGTGAATGTAAATAAATAATAACTGGTAAACTTGAAAAAGAAAAGCAAAAAGAGAACAGTAGAACGCGACAAATTGGGCATATTTTATTCCGATTTTATTATAGTTTGCTTCCAAAACTGTTGAGAATTGTGGATCTTAATCGCCGAAATAAATGTATAGGAACATTTAAATTACACTTAGAATTGATATCAAAATAGCTTCAGATTTATTTAACATGTGATTTGCAAGATATTCATCGATATACATTTGCATGCGTCTCGGCACTCTCTTTGCCTCACCATCTTCTATACCACGCTACTAACTCAACAGTTGCATTCGTCTGTGCACGCACATACTTCCACACACTCATAGTCGTACATGTGTGTCACTACTACGCGGCTAATATAATGTAGCACACAAAATTGCACATATTTCAATAAAAACAAACTATCGAGTTAGCAATGGGGTTAGGAGCGTTTAATGAACGTTCATATGAATTAGCCATTTTTTTCATTATACAGTATAGATGATACTTAATGGTACAAATATGGTTATTACAGAATAATGTTCACTAGCAATAAACAGTTTCACTACACAATAATAAGTTCTCACTAAATACTTATATTATAATAACAATGATTACTTAGTCCCTAAATGACTATAATAATAAATTCACAAGGTGATTATACGACTAATGCAGAATTTGCCAATTAACCGCGACAATTAGATACTCGAGATGCTAATGACAATAATCTTAGGTTCAATAACGAATACACGGTTAATAGGATAGCAAATGCGCTTACTTGTCAAAAGTTCAAGTGGAACTCAACTTACTTGTCCACAGTCCAAGCAGAACTCAACTTACTTGTTCACAGTACAAGTGGAACTGAACTTACTTGTCCACAGTACAAGTGGAACTCAACTTACTTGTCCACAGTACAAGTGAAACTAAATTGACTTGTCCATAGTCTAAGTTGAACTCAACTTACTTGTCCACAATCCAAGTGGAACTCAACTTACTTGCCCACAGTCTAAGTGGAACTGAACTTACTTGTCCACAGTACAAGTGGAACTAAATTGACGTGTCTACAGTCCAAGTGGAACTAAATTGACTTGTACACAGTCCAAGTGGAACTGAACTTACTTGTCCACAATCCAAGTGGAACTGAACTTACTTGTCCACAGTACAAGTGGAACTGAACTTACTTGTCCACAGTACAAGTGGAACTAAATTGACTTGTCTACAGTTCAAGTGGAACTAAATTGACTTGTCTGCAGTCCAAGTGGAACTCTCCCATATACTTTTCTCTGTACCTCTCTGTACCCCTCGGGTCAACGATATTTTTAAGGAGAGCTATACAACTACGTTATACGTCTGTTAGGTAAAAACGTCCATCCCGTGACCGTGACTACGTTTAGCGACCAGATGTGTCATTCGAGCCCAAGCCTACTGTCATAAATCTCGGGCAACATACTCGGATTAAATACTCAGATATAATAAAAAGTCTAGACTAAAGTATTGGGGATTTTCCCAAAATTCCAAAGGAAAGGCCCCGATTTTCTTTCATATCCGACAAATATATTTAATGAATTTCAGGGGATCATCTACGTCGTCTACATTTTTTACAACGTTCCCCATACATTTCGTAGCTCCAGTCTTTAACACTTTGACTGCCACGTAGAAATCGCACGTTTCGCTGAGAACGCCACTGAAGTATTTTTATTATTCGAAGCATATAATGGCAAAATAATAGTAAATTGATGATGTAAGACAACATTCTTCCACAATGAACCGTTTATCTTATTGGTGGTTACGGGTAACCACCGTAGCGCCTTGGTAACAGTTGATAGCGACATATCATAAAAAGGCTTTTGTCATTTCATCGTAAGCAAAACGTGCAGAATATATTGCTGAAACGTGTAGAAGATATTAGTAAACAGTGTTTTGATTATTTTTATGATTTCGACGAAACATTCGGCTGAAATGGTAGAGGTCCGCAAAGAAAATTATGTTTGCGATAAACCAATGGTAGTGGTAGATTACAAGAAAGGAAAACGTGTTGTAGATTTATTAGATCAAACGATAGCATATTCTACACTACGTAGAAGAACCCTCAAGTGGTATATAAAATTAGCTTTAGAGTTATTGTTAAATACATCAATTTCAAACGCCATGATACTCTCTAAACAAGCAACAAAAACAAAAATCGAGGTATCAGATTTTAGAATGGCACTCGTAATGCACCTTACACAGTGCCATTCGCCACAACCGTGAAATATACTTATTCGACAAAGATTGCGACACGAAATGCAGAAGAAAGAAGGGCAAGCGTACCTGGCACGAAAATTTTGCAGAGAGTGGTATAAAAAAAATGTTAAACATTTAGAATCAAATACTGCTAAGAATCGGACCAAAAAGGTGACCACCTATTGTCCAGATTGTATCGACGAGCCACATTTATGTTTGAAGTGTTTTAACACAGTGCACCGTTAGATACAAGATTTCTTCTCATTTTTTTTTTTTTTTTTTTTTATCGATGTTCTAATAAAAACGTTTAATCGTTCAATGGGGCACTTTTTGTTTCAAAGTATCTTCTATTTATCGGTTATATTCAAAATACCCTAACTGTCAATTTTCATACAATTTTTACAATCGTAAGAAGTTGAAGCACTCACCAATGACCACCGTGGCAGTCAAAGTGTTAATTGTTCTACCTCTTCTACTTTGTGAACTAAGAAAACCGAGTTTTAAGTTTATGGAATTTTAATATTGCATATTACCTATTAGAATTAGGACCTAAAATAACTATACCGTTTTCTAAGTGGAATCTTCAACACGTATCGTAAATTTATATTCTTTGTACAAACGAGACACGCGTGCACTGGTTAACTACATTTCCTCTTCTTCTTTTCTTTCTTTTTACGCAATTGAAAAAGATAAAAATTAGTGCAACGATTCCCTACAAACGGTCGTATCTTAATAGCCTAAAAACTTACAGAAAGATGCTTAGGTACACAGTTCGGGTACAAATACACGTCACCCTTCGAACGGACCAAAAATTTCGTTCGTTTCGATTCGAAATGGACGAAACGGAGTTTGCTCTAAGCTGCAATTGGATCCGGTCGAGCGGCGGGATAAATTCCACCGGCCGAAAATGCATACACAGAGAGGAGACTCGCCAGTAATTTAATAACTATGTATCCTGTTTCCTCGCGAATTATGCCCGCGAGCCGTTGAACAGGCGACAGGACACGAGAACAGCGCGAGAAGTACCATTTTTCCAGTTGATGTTGCCGAAGAAATTTTTAAGGTGCATAAAAAAGAGCAGGAAGGAGCGGGCGGAGAGACGCGAGAGGCTGGAGAATTTTATCGAGTCGCATGGGGAATCGGCTGGTTACAACACAAATTTCGCCGATTCGTATCCCGAAACGGCAACAAGGGATCCCCGAGGATAGGGCCGCGTGGTAGGAGCCGAGCGTTTAATATATAAATATGTAAATAATGCGCTGCCGCGAGTATCTCTCATGCAGCCGGGTTCAAGCCGGTGGCAGCTAACTTATGGCCAGGACCAGGAAGACCGGCCTCAGTTTGCTCATCCATAATGGCGTTCCTCGCTGCGAATCTATCGTCACGTTTTAAACTTCTACACAGCGGTGGCGCATCGACATTCGGTAATTCGAAATCGACGAAATTCGCTGTTCCCCAAGGTCGGGAATAATCATCTTCGGGGACGTTCGAGTTAACAGCGTTGGCGGCTGTGGTTCATCGCGAAGTAGCACTCGAACAACGTTGTGGTAAAAATAGGCTTTCCTCGAAGAGCGCTGGTAGAAAAAACACGGTGAGTGCCAAGAGACGAGTTTTCAAGGAAAAGAGAAATCTTACGCGCGAATGCAGTTGAAGTTGATGGAAAAGAAAAGCGTACCTGTGGAGAAGCCTGTTGTATGTGCCAGCTCCTAAACGCAAACGAAACACGGTGTTCTGTTCGTTTAAATGGATGGATCGTGGACAAGAGCCAAGAAACAATTAACCGTCGTTCGCTGGACTTTGTACCTTTCTGCCATTATTCGTAATTAATTATTTGGAAGAGCAAATTGCACTTGGATTCTACGCTACGGTACTCTCGTTAGTGTTTTTCTTTCTTCGATCGTGTGTTTAAAGTCGTCTTTGACACCTTTCGAGGTTACTAGCGACCACGTTAAGAACGCTCAGTGGAACGAAACGAAACTGTAGCAAATTGTATAATTTGTACATGAATTGTACTCGTTCGATATTACGACATTTTCAACGGAGTTTAGTATGTCGCAGGTTTTGCAGACATTTGGTTCCGTCTTGGTGATAAAGTAGAAGCGCGTCCAGTTTCTAATATTCCTATCTTTTATCACATTAAATTGCCTTAAATTAACATTACGGTTGTTGAGGAATAAACCAAGTTACGATCGTTGTAATATCCAAGTTAGAACCAAATTATAATAATCAATCATAACTTAGCGAAAGTTAAGTTAAGCAAATCGTAGATCAGAATTGTCAGATCGTCTAACACGCTCCGTTCTATGTTCCATTCTTCATCGACAAGAAGAAATTTCAGAAGAAACGAGTCTCTTCTCGCGAATGATGTAAAAACGCTTCTAACAAATGGCGATGGAAAGCGTTTCTATATTTTTTATTTGCAAGAATATTATCGAGCGAAACCTATCCGCTTCCGAAGTCATCCCGAAACGACGTCGTGGTCCATTGCGCGACGCTCCGCTTCCCCGTTTTCGTTTGATCGAAGAAAATGCGGATAAAAAGAGCCGGCTAATAAAAATCGCCGTGGCTAGATTTCACGATTCTAAAAAAAAAAAAAAAAAAATAGCAGCGACGGAGCTGGTGGAAGCTCGTTAGGATTGGAACTGGGACGCTCGAGATAGCAACAAGTCGATTTTTCTCGTGGAAACGGCTGCAAGTTCGCGTGACGCTCCTCGCCAGCCCTGACCTGTTCTGGAAAAAGCGTGCAACTCTGAAATCTTTCTCCGACTGAGAATTAACCGACGTTTTTAACGTTCTTCTCCCCAAAAATCTATAAGAAAATCGTGCACAGATCGAGCGCAGGAACGTAACAAAACGTTCTTACGAAATCGATCGATTTCGCGACAGCCTCGCATATCTCTAACGTTACGAGCGATTTCTAATGTCGAACTGGCGAATACGAGAAAACAAACTGTACCTAAACATGGAATATGTACAGCCAGACGTGAAAACATTGACATCAGATGTGACATTTTCGTGGAAAGCAAAGGAAAAACAGTTTTATTCTTCTCAACGATCTCTCTGGTTAGTAAATTATACCTGAAAAGACAGCTGTTTGCAACGATCAGACGAGTGTGAAACTCTGCACCATCGTCGGCATTTATCATCATCGATGACCATTTCTGCAGAGCCGGGGCATTATGCGCGTTTCTCCGTGCGAGTATCGCGAAAAATCTTCCTGAGAAGATAAACAGTGACAAAACGCATGACCACGCAACAAAGTACGCGTCTTGGGGCGATCGATCGGGACAACCTAAATCAGTTTGACAGATTGTATTGGTTTATCGGTTTCTTAAAAATCCCATCTTACATATTACCGTTTCGTATTTGGCCAGTTTCTTTTAAAATGCCGTTCTGGAAATTGCCAAGCAAAACCGGAGATGGCGTATTCGGCCGAGTCGTAAGATATTCGTCCGTCCCTGGAGAAGACGAGAGAACACCGCCGCGCCGGTTCGACAATAGTTTGGCTGGACCGGTGAAACAATTCCGAGAGGGCTGGCCATCGCAATAAAAGCCCTTCGACAGTGGATGTGACAAAAATGAATTGTTATATTGTTTTAACAAATGAAGGGAGACCGGTCACCCCGTTGGTCCCTCGCCGTCTGTCTCCGTCTCCACTCCGGGGACCGTGGTGACTTTCTTTTTCGCCTGTTTGTGCACACAGCCCCTCGGCGTATTATGTATCTGGACCCTCTCTTCTCCAGTCTCTTTCCTTCCATCGTCGTGGTCGTCGTGGTCGTGGTCGTTGTCGTGGTCGTGGTCGTCGTTCGATCTGCGCCTCGGCTGGTTTTGCAGAGCGCGCGCGAAGCACGTGTTTTGCCAGTTCCTATTGTTTCCTGTATGATAAATGGAGCCGGGCCTTCTGGCCGCCTCAAACCGCCTCGTACACCGGCTCCTTTCGGCCTCTCGATCCCTCGATAGCTTCGCCAACACCCCTGAAATTCCTCCTAACTCGCGGCAAACCATTTCCTTTAGCCGCTGCCCGGATATTTTCGTCGCGAATTTTCCTCCAAACACGACGTTCGCGTTTCACCTGGTCGTACGACGTTTGCGCGACAAAGGAGAATAGCCTCTCGATTCCAGAGCTTTCTACAAGCCGCGTCTAACGATCGTCGGTCGTCAAGGACGCAGTTCGTCCAGATGGAACAGCGATAACGCTGACCGTTCCTTGCGTTATTACGTGCATTTAGCAGAATCTACGCCGCCGATCAAACTGGATTTCGTGTTTCCGGAGACAAGCGGGCGGCTGGCGATTTCTAGTAGCTGGCGTACAATCTGGCTACGTTGTATTTCCCGTTTGGCTGTAGTCGTTAGCGTAAACGGAGAATAGTTATCGAGGAATAAATATACAGTATACTGGATCCGATGTGGTATTCTCTTACCGGCACGCAACGTAGCAAGGAGAATAGCATTTATTCGATCGGGTTCTCGTTCGAGCAGGCGGCAAGAAACCGAGAGCATCGAGGGATCCGAATCCAGAGAGCAGAAAAATCCGGCACGTAACGGGCGACATTCTCGTATCGGTTCGATTATTTATCATCGTTTAATTCAATTAAAAATCCGCGCGTAAAAAGGGCCGATCCGGGCATTCCGCCAGTCGTAAAGTCGACTCTGCCCCCTGTTCCTGCCTGTTTTTTTTTATCCCTGCGGCCCGGAGCAGCCGTTTTTCGAATATATACGACGTTTCGACGACAGCGTCCGCTCCGACGACTCGTTAGGTATTAATAAACCGACCAAGATCGTAATTAATTTAACCGAATCCGCCGCTGCTTCAGGGAGATCTTCATTCCTATTGCCCCTGTCGAGCGGTTCCAAGTCGCGTTCGAGTGGTGAACTGGTCTCTCCCGAAGTTAGATTAATTTATCATAAAAAATCTCCGAAGAGGAAGACAGAAAGCGAGCGAGCGAGAGAGAGAGATAGGGCGAGGGGGGGGGAGAGAGCCTGAAACGACGCGTGTAATGGACTCGGTGAGCCGTTTTCAGCGAGCTGCTTTGCATATCCTGGCCATAAATCATCCGGCCGAAAATAGACGGAGCAATTAGACGAAGCGAGTACCCGCGGTATTTCCATGAGATCCACGGGAAATCAATCATCGATCGATACCGAAATGGAATCTAGAGATAGATAAACGTTGGCCGGGATTAAAAACACCACTGCAGGAAAGTTGAAATTGATTGGCAGAGGAAAGAAGGTGGACGGACGAGCTGCAAATTATTACACCTTTTTCCCATGGGGCATCGACAGCCACGCAGTCGACCAGAGGACGAACAGCGGCGAGGGGTAAGGCCACCGATGGCCACCCTCTTCCTTCCTTTTCGCGAGCGTAGAGTCGCGCTTGCTGTGCAGCAGGGGGTCGGTAAAGACTGGCCGCACACAGGCATAAACATACATAAACACCGTGGATATATATAAGTTGGTAGCTTCTGAAATCCGTGGCTGATCCAGGAGCGATAGTGTTGGGACGCCCAGCGGGCAGTCTCGGCTACCACGGCACCCAACGATCTATGGTCGTGACGAGAATCCGGCGACCATTACCGTCTCGTCGAACCCATGCCCTCCGTCAGCACTAATTTTTACCCATTAGATCGTCCTCTCGTACGTCGCTTTCGTCGCGGCGAATACGAACAGCACCCTATTCGTCGCTCTACTGTCACTGCGATCGATCGAGAAACGCGTCCGCCGAAAATTCAATTGGACAAACGAATCGATGGAAATTCCGACCATGGACGAGGTGGAATTAAAGGATACTCGAGGATGAACTCGACGAGGCTGACTCTCGACAGCTACCCTCGGTCAAGCTTATCTCGGCAGCCAATCTTGGTGGAAAAAAATGTGCCCGGCCGATAATCAAAGACGGTAGCCGTGTCTAGGGACGGAGGCGGAGGGATGGTCGAGCCACGGCCAGTTAATAACGTTGAATTTGACGAAGGAAAGTCGCTCTCACCGTGGCGCGGATGCAGCCCACGTACCAGCCATGGATACTCGCCGTAAAACAGACTGTTATCGTGTCGTCATTGTCTCGGCGAGTTTATCTGCCTCGCGGGAAGCATGCCACGAGGTCGTTTAACCTTTTTTCTACGGCCGAGCCTCGCCTACCGTTACCGATAACAGCGTCGTGATCTCTCGCGATCGATGGCGAACTCGGTACAAGCCCGGCAAACTTAGGCTGGGCTTGTCCGAAACCCGTGTCGATCTTCGTCGACGTGCTGGCGAAATTTGTGAGAAGAGCGTGAGGACGCGGAGGCGCGGCGGGAAAGAAATCGTGACGGAAGCTGACAGAAGCGTCGAAATGATTGGCAGCGGAGGTTGTCCGAGAACACGCGAGCCAGCGTCCGGGGCGAGGAAAAATGATGGAGCCCGCGGGGGTAATAGGATCCGCGGGCCCCGATCGGCGCAGTTAGACACGATAAATCCAGAGGGGAATTAATTGCCGTTTGGTGCTGTCGGGTCTGGGTCCGATCCGGGTCCCATGGCCGCGCAGCTCCTCACTGTCTCTGCCTCGAACCTCCGCCTCTTGCATCCTCCTCCGACCGTCCGCTCGCTCTCTCCGTCTCGTCGCAGGCTCGCATTCTGCGTCCCTCGGTTGGTCCCTCCGTGGCCGCGACTGGTTGACATCCTACAAATAAAATCAGCTGCAGGAATGCCCGCGACGACACGGGGCCTGTGGGACCTCTTCGAGCTTCTCTCTGCCCTTCCTCTCGGCCTCCTCCTGGCCTCCTCTTCGTCTATCTCGGAAGTGAGCGGAGAAACCGAGCGCGAGAGAACGCTAGGACCCGCAGGTGCGACGAGGACGACCGAGCCAGCCCCACGGTCTTCCGACGTAATATATGGTAGCCTTAAGACAACGGTTTGGTAGAGGCGAGCTATATACCTGCTGGCTGTCCCGTGGTATCCACCTTTACTCACACGGTTCTCCGAGCTTTACGTACGTGTGTCCCGTGTCGGTGGAGTGTGGGAGTCCGTTGGAAGCCTTGGACGTGCGTGCAGGCACCGATTCCCGCGCCACCTGGGACCCACGGGACCCTCTTCGGCTTTATTTAATTGTCGCTTAACTCGACCGTGTTCCAGCTACATCGTCCCATGCCTGTGCCTCCTCTTGCACCGATCTTCGGCCAATCTTCCACACCCTCGTGATTTCTCCACTGTCGTTTTTACTTCCACTCGGCTATCAACGACTGCGGAGGGTAGCGGAGGGTTGGAGCACGAGTGGAGCCGGGGGTTGTTGGATGTAAATTTCGGCGCCGGTAATCGAGGACAAATAAATGGACAGGGGCGGAGAGACGCGGGAAACAATGGCCAGGCGAAAAGGAAGAATCGCAGGCGGAATGTTGTTAGCCGGTGGAGTTTGTCAGCGTGGAACGCGTTGCTACAGTGGCCGAGAATAGAGAGCAGAGGCTCGTGGTTCGCGCGCCACATTTGCCACGGGGCCTTGATTTACATGGAATGCCCGCGTCGCGTCGATCCGATTTTTAGCCGACGCTAATTCCAGGCGACTCGTTCCCGATATGGTTCCGCGAAGAACGCGGCCGCGTTCCCGAGACCAGCTCCCCTTTCCGTCCACGTAGACTGCGGCAAAAACTGCATCGTACTACGGAGCGCTGGCCAATTATCATAAAACGCCGCACAACCGACTAATAAATTCCCGGAGCGTCCGAGCGATGCGTCCCTGTCGGACTTTATCCCCGAACTGGCGTGGTAGGAGATCGATCTTCTCTCGTGCGGACGCGTTAACGAACACGGTGGTCCTGCGTGCTACGGAACAACGTGGAAACGTCGAATTTTCTGATAAAGTAAAAAGAAGAATCGCAGCCAGGATAAACCGGAGAACGAAACGCTCGGCCGATCGAGGGTAGACAAGTTGAACGACCGAGGGAGCAGCGACGGTCGATCGGCTTAACGCCAAGTCCTTTTCGATTCTCGGCAGCCATAGTCCGAGACAGGAAAGCTCTAAAGAGCGCGGCGGTCCGGCCGATGCTTAAATCACTCCGGTCACTCAGTCTCGCGGCTCAGATTGATGTAAGGCCGTGTTTTACATTCAATTCAATTGGGCAAAAAACTGCTATCCGTTGCCGGCCGCATTGTGCCGCAGCTCCTTTCCAGGACCCCACGGTGCAACAGGTAAACCGCGCTCGTTAGAACCGTTCCGGAGGAACCGGTGACACGAAATTGTCATTATCTATCACACGGTGAAACGAGCCTCTCTGCTCTTCTTCCCTCGGATCTCCCTCGTGCTGACTTTCCTCGTGTGGCAGGATCCAGGCGATAAACAGCACCAGAAGAGAGAGAGTGAGAGAGAGAGGGGCAGTAAGAGGAACGAAGGGCAGTCGGTTTTATCCCTTCATCTTCGAAAACGGCACCGATGGTGGAAGAACACCCTGTCCCGTTCCTTTCGCCTTTTATTTTTCCCTTCTTCTTCTATTTTCTCTCTTCTCTCACCCTCTCCCCTCCCCTCCCCCTGCCTACCCTCTCCATTCTTTTTTCTTCTTTCCCTTTTTGGTTTGTTTCAACAGTCAGGGACTGCGCCGAGATACCGGCGTGGTATTTTGCTGCTATCGGGATCGAATCTACATAGGCGACATTATTCTCGACGACGTCGTTATTCGGTATGCGGGAATCCACGACGCCGCTTTTGACGTAAATTGCGAGGAGCGCCGGTCACGTTTCTGCTTTATTCCGCGGCCGTTCTTATTGCCGCCGAAGGACGTGCAGATATGTATTCCTGCGGTGTCGCGCGACAGCGACGCTCGACATACTTTCCGAAACTCTTAATCATCTTCAACCCTCTGTAACGTCCTGCCACACCCGCATCTTGCGACCATAGAATCTCCGTAGCTTTGGATAGTAAATTTGGGCTACTTGAATCCTGGTGAGAGACGATCGCCTGTTGTATTACATGGTAATTACGTAACAGTTGCATTAATAATATTTGCTGTTCTTAATCTGCTGTTAATAATATTTGTCTTCTTATCGACGTTATAGCGATTATTATATTTCTTTACGCGTCCATCGTGAAGCAATCGTTGTTCTATTACGCCTACTATTTTCGGTCTATCGTTGTTGCTCATCTGTTGCGCAAGAACGGAGCAATCGCGCGAGAAACGCGCTCGTGTTGGCAGTAAAGTCAGCTGACCGTGTAAGCGTATCGTGTAAACGTAATATTCGACAAATATAAAGCCTTCAACGATTCTATGTACTCGACATAATTTACTTTTCTCGATTACTATAGAACCGGCGTGTGTCACGAGTAAACAGTAATCGGTCGGTTTCGAGGCGAATGAACGAACGAGACGCGAATATGAAGCAAGAAGCGTGGATTTTAACACCGCAAGTCCGTTAAAACGCAGCGTTTCGAATTTTCTTTCTCTACAATTGGCTGAGAGAAGTGTCTTTGCCAAAATTGCTAAATATATGGTACATTCGCACTGTACGTGTGAAAGTGTATGTGCGCGTCGAAGAACGTGCAGGTTTCAGTTGAGATAAAAGCGATTAAAAGCGGTTGGATGTTACTAAAAGTCGTTAGAAGTGGTTGGAATCATCAGAAGAAAACAAACAAGCAACCTGAATAATTTGTATATAAATTTTACACTAATTATTTTTCCAAATCCTCTCTATACCTTAAAAAAAATTAATCCCGATTTTTAATCAATAACGTTCGAATTATAACAATTTATATACGAAATATTTAGGTACCTAATGGTCGATACCTGCAACGTAAGATATCATTCGACTTTGCCAAAATTAATATCGATTTCTAATCAATATCGTACAAATTACGATTTACATACGAAATATTTAGGTACCTAATGGTCGATAGCTGCAACGTAAAATTTCATTCGACTTTCTGCCAAGTCCACTTACCTTCCACTAAATGTGTTACGACAGCGCGTGTTTCCACGACGAGACTATCACGCTGCTATGCATATTCCGATCCATTCAATTTCATTCGATCGTAGCGAATGCATCGATGTGAAGAATCTAATTCACGTGGATCGTATAACCGAGATCGGTCGTTTGCTCGTGGCGAACGTTCGCGTTAGTTTTTCATGGATTGATCGACCGTTTTATGGCGTCGTAAATTATGCGAAGGCGTCAGTCAGTCTGGGCCCGGGGCCGGCTCGCATCAGATTCGACGGCTGGCCGGCTGATTGGAAAGGAAGAAAGCGAGAAGGACACTAATTAGCGATTCCGAGAAAGGGGCCCGTTTCGGACGGTGGATCTGGTCCGTGGATCAAATCCACGGGGGAGATGGCTCGATAGATCGGAGGTGTGAAGGCTGCTGAAGAAGTGTAAGGCATTCGAGAAATTCGTTGAAGAAATCGATAAACCTTTCGATCTCCGTTCGTACGGGAACGCCTGGCATTCCCTTGCTTCCACTCTTCCGCGATAGAACTCACGATCGACCGTGTCGACCAATGAAATTGACCAACCAACGAAAAACAAACGAATCTATAAGATCGGTCTGTCGGATGGTACTGAAAATCGCTCGATTCGCGATGAAATCGTCAAACGGACGCGTCAACCGACGGATCGGAGGGTGCGCGAAGAGGAGGACCGTCGTCGACAAGGATTTTCTGGGAGAGAACGAGCCGGCCATGGGAATAAAACAAGGAGGACACTAATTAGCGATTCCGAGAACCGAGAACACGAACCGTGGCACGGCACACGGCCCACCTCTCTCTCTCTCTCTCTCTCTCTCTCTCTTTCTCTTTCTCTTTCTCTCTCGCTGTGGGTCTACGAGGCCCATAACACGCCGTGTCGGATCCAGCTGGAACCCGTAGCGATGCGATGCACCGGGAGGGGACGAAAGGTCGAGGAGCCGGAGGAGAAACCATCTGAAACATTCGGGCCAGCTTAGAGTGTCAACTGGTGGAATGTCTTACCCTTGACCCCTCTTCCACCGCCACGGCCGCTCGTTACTTTGTCTCCTCTCGCGAGTCCATATTGTCATCGGCCGGGTTTCTATCCCGAATTCCTGCCTGATCGCAGATAAACCACGGATCTTCGCTGGAATACCAGTGACACCGGAGCAAACTCGGCTACTAATATCGTTCCGATGGTCCTAACCTCGCGGCAACCTTGCGGGGCCAATCTTTTCGATCATTTGACGAAATAACTCTTCCGCCATTCTTCCACAAATTCCTGTCTCGCGAATCGTTGCGCGTGGCGTAAAGATCGCACCGTAAGTATACAACGTGGATATGAGAGTTGCTGTGCGAGAAAATTCGTCGGATCGATCTGGCCGCTATCTTCCGTATCGTTGGAACGCGCGTTCCTCTTGTGCTAGGCATTTTCGAATTTCGAAGCTGTGGCTCGCACGTTGTATCACGTTGGATTTCCCAACAACGGTTTCGGGCTACGTGTGTGGCAACAGACACGTTTCCCGTGATCACGACACGGGGCATTAAGATTCATCCGAGTAGGTGTGAAGGCCGTGAAAGTCACGACGGCGGTTCGGTTACAAATAAGGAAGCCATCAAGGGACCCTGTCAGGCTAATCAAACCGACGATGATAAAGATCCCACTTTCCCGATCGCTGTCGATTCCTTTCCAAGCGAGAAAATACGAAAGCGATCGGCCCATTAACCGGCAGCGAAGGTTCCCAGGTGCAAGCACACCTAATCGCGGAAGGAAAACAGATCCGTGTGAATCGTTTCGAGTAATAGTGTTATCAGACGCGAGCCGTGTAGGACACGATGTGTTTCTGATACCAGGGCCGAGCTACCTGAGCCGTTCGGCCTAGAGAAGTCCTCGAACCGCTGACCATTCCGAACAAACGCGAAACGCATCCTTTCGAGTAGCTTGTTCAAATGCAACGCACGGTCAACCGACAACCATTGCTCGGAGAATAAATGAAATTTTTCCAACATAATATCGTAAATAGTATCGACGCCGACAAGCGTGCGAATGAATGGCACGTGGTCGAAGAACAAGCGGTCGCGTACAAGGTGGCTCGTGGATTTCCCTATGGCAGAATGTTACGGGAACTGTCGAGTGCCGGTGGAACCTACTAAATTCGAAATGCTGAACGAGCCAGGGCGTAAGTATCGACCAGGTTTCTGGTCGAGCAGGCGAACACGGAGATCGTTTCGTTTAATTAAGACTTGTTTTTATTTCTGGTAAACTCGTTCGGGTATTTTAGGAAGCCTCCACTGGACTTTCGATTAATTTATCCAGCTGACTAGCCCGCTGGATTCGGCCGGGCTGTTAAAATCGTGGAAAACCGCTGAAAACGGCCCTCTCGCAATTTTATTGTTCCGGTCGAACCACTGCGTAAAAGTCGTCGCGTCGTTCAGATGAAGGGAACAGCTTCGAATTTCATACGCATTATACGTTTTCAACTTTGCCTCGAGTTATTAAATATTTAAATTACGACAAACAGACAACGACACTTAAGGCGGTTCGCGACTCGATAACTGATATTAACGAACTACGTTCGTCCTTAGCGTTTCATTCCGTTGTCTCTCCTCCTCCTCTCCTCTCATCGATTATTCCCTCGCTCCCTTGACGAGTGACGACGCTGAATCATCTTCGGGTCTTCGGAACGAGAAGACACACTTGGAAAGTATCTGAACGTCTAGGTGCCATGCGAGACTTTTATGGCCACATCGTGTGCGTTATACGGTACGTTTAACGAGGCTTTATTAACATTACAAACGAATCATGTTACGATTATTTTCGGCAAAATTGAAAGCCATCTGAAAATGTACGTAGAAATTACAGTATATCTGGCAACAAATTGATACAGCTACTTTAAACGTACAACGAGTGCTGACCACGACTACATAAATATCGAGCTTTATCAACACGTGTCGTTGAGGTTGACTGATAGACGAACCAGTGGATGAATTAAATAGAAAAATATATTGAAGTAAGTATAAGTACAGATATAGCGTATGCTGATCCAGATCCTCGCTCTTACAGTGTCACGATACAATAGAAAGATAGGGATCACGTTCGTATATTCATAGCAAAGGACATTACCGAATAGTTAACCTTGGTGTGTGGCTGCAGCTGAAGGCTACAAGAAACAGCAATAGAAATCTACTTATAGCTCTTTTCTTTCTAGACCTTGTAACCGAAAACGAAATTTATATTCAAGGCCACAGTGATATGGACCTCTCGTTATTTTCAATCTTTTTCACTAAATTCTATTCTCTTCGTAACAGCGGTCTGTAGGTTGCGGATGTACAAACGAAAAGGTGTAGAGTTTTTCTTCGAGTAATTGCAACATAGAAATTGTCCAACGATTCCAATGAAAAACTCTAAGATCCTCGATAGGTGCACCTTGGTATGTTACCAACGAAACGATACATCGCGACCTTAAGATAGCCACGGCTAAAGAAGAAATATCGAAATTCGGTATAATATAAGAGTTAACAACCGCCAAAATTAGTTACCCAATTACTTGACACGACGAATCAAATCCGCGGACTAAAAAGACAATATCCTTTAGATTTAAGCATTAGATTGAACTAGAATCAAACGTACTATAAACTCTTATGATCCAAGTTACAGTACCACGCCAAAATAATTTGCTTATAATTTTCAATGAGATTGTAAAAAGTCTACCAAATAAAAAAAAATGTAATTACACGTGTAATAGACAATTCGTTGTTTAGATATCTTTCTGGCCTCTGTGAAATACCACAGTTTGTACATCTTTGAATTTCTTCCACATTCTATCGATACGATCAGGATGTGAAACAAATATAAGGACGCGTGTGTGTACAAGCTGCATAATACAAAAGACACGTACAAGCGTTCGAGTACTTTCGTGAGACCGTGTATCTTACCTCGGACCTTCTCTTTACCAAAAAGAAAGACGAACAAACGGAAAAGACGAGTTGCTGGTCGTGGCCAGTTTTTTGCTCAGGCAGGTAGCATAATGGCAAGGTGGCGTTTCTATTAATCGTTCAGTGGCTCGAGTGTACGCTCTTGTTAATAATAATTCCGCGGCGAACAGGTTGCGCCGCTTACGACGCATATAAAAGGGAACTACTGGATTAATAATTAGCGATAAGCCTGTCGGCCGATAGTTGCGCGCTCGCCTTAATATCCCGTTGCGAAAACCTCTTCAACCTGGGTAATTAAACTTTTAGCCATCTGCCGATCATAGCGACCGGAGAGCCATTCAGCTCCTTCGTGCCGGTGAAAGAGAAGCGGAGGAAGAGAGAAGACGAAAGGGCGAAACGTCGTCGACCTAAAATTGCGACGAAGCAATAGGCGAAAAAAGAAAAGAAGAGGCGAAACGATTTGGATCGTTAAGAAAACGTGGACGACGCGTGGAAGGAGGTTTCGAGAGGGCTGGGAACAAGCGTACGGCGCGAAACAATATCTATCCGCGCCTGCCGGCTAGTTGGATGTGAAATACGCGGTGGAATATCGGGACAAAAAGAGAAAATCGAGGGTAAGAGAGGCGTAGAGGGTGGCGGGTAGCCCCGATTCTGGGAAACGTGTCCTGCCAGCTTGTTAGGTGTCCCCAACAGTTCTCTAATATATGACTGGCACTCTGTACCCTTTTTCGAGGGAGGAGGATGAGGGCTGTGCAGGTCCCCAGCGTCTGGTCCCAGAGTTTAGAAGAACGCTTACCTGCTCTCATCGACGGTGAGAGGAGAAGAGTGGTTCTCGAGGCTGATCGACGCATCCTCTCGACGAGTATTACGCCATAATTAATGATCTTGCCGCGGCAGAGGTCTATTAGCGATCGATCGATTTGATCGAATAAGCGATGCTTCCTGCTAGAGTCGAAAAGAAAGAGAGAAAAAAGAGAAAAGAGAAGAAGAAAGAAAAGAAAGAAAGGAGAAGCTGCGTCTGATTTATACCGACGCGGAGGCCCTTCATTGATTTCCCTCGAATAAATTACCCGGCTAATTTACATCGAGATTACACGCACGCAAACTTTCCAGTAATTACGTCGTTCATTTTCCAAAGTATACGTACGATCGAGTAAAACGGAAATTGCACGCGGAGCCAGTGGCATCTGGCTCGACAACAAAGAACGTGCACGCACGTGGCCACAGGTTCCAAGATTCCTGGACAAATGAAGAAACGGTGAATCGATCGATCATCGCCGGAATCGATCAGACCAGGACACTCTGAGAGGGCCTGATGATGTCTAGTCACAACACCATTGTTTCAATGACCCGCTGCCCCGCCCGGTAGGTGGCAGCCAGGCTTCACATACTAATGAGCCGACCAGTTTCGAACATCATCAACGCACCGCGATGAGAGATGAGGTGTTGAGACGAGCCAGCCTTTTAATGCGGTTACGCCGCTTCCAGCCCGTTATCTCTCCGTTTACTCGTCGATTAAAAACACAGGGATCGCCAACGACGAACGATCAATACCGCCGACCGGTCCAATTGATCGCGCAGATGGCTTGAAAATTCGACTTGTTCGAAGGTTGCCCCAAGGTCGAAGTCCTGCAGGATCGTCCGGCATGACGCAAGAGTCCTTGTATCGAAAGCTGGGCCGAGGAAACTCGGTGCGCCTCTGCGTGGTCTAAAACGATCCAAGACGAAGGAAGGGAATGGAAATCGGTGACGTGCGTCGAGATCAGCGGTGAATGAGGCGCTAACGACCGGTGATTACGGGCGGGAATCCGTGGCAACACGCGTAAGAGCGGTTACGGAGGTAGGCCAGGGCCCGGCCGGAACCTGCGTGTGGCGGCAAATAATCAGCCGTGTAGGTGAGGATGTCCATCAATCCCGGAGCGCGGGACCTCCCGCGACGTTTCTCATCTTCTCGCCGAGCGACGTCTCTCCCCGACAGCGTCCTCCTCCTCGAAGGACTTTGGCCACGCTTCGGGAGAGCCGGTGCAAGATTGATGCGCCGGCGTAACGGCGTTTTTCGACCGTTTCGTGCCACCATCTCTCTGTCTTCGGCATCGCCAGACGAGACCTGCTTACGAGTTACAAGCTATCGCCTCTGCTCGAGTATTTCCAGCCGAAACTGCATCGTCGTTTTTAAATTCCATAACGAGAGCCAAATGTCTGAGTCGTCCACGGTTACCGAAGAGGCCGGCTGTTCCGGCTAAAGTCACGTTCACATCGGCCAACTGCGCTTGCAACGACCAGGCCGCGGGTTCAAAGGATCAGGACCAACGATAGAAGAACGGGCTGTTCCTAGTCGAACGACGAATCGATTCGACTTGGTTGACGCTGTGCTTGCACGGCTGAATTTCAACTGTTCGATCGCTTCGTCGCTCGGTGTGAACGAAGCTTAAGAGAGAACACGAATCTAATTCGTATTTGTTCGATTCGACGGCTGAGAGTTGGAGGGTTCAAGCAGATTATAGTCATCTTACGAAACGCGAAAGTAACGCAGAGCCACGTACAAGACGGGAAATATTTATAAATATTAGAACTTGTACGCATCTAGTGAAGATCGAATGCTTTTCACTGCCCTGCTTTTTAATCGTTTTAAGCTAAATCTGCTATTATATTCGCATCGTACGCGCCTTATAATTAAGTTGCGGATATTTATGCATTTACAGGGAAAGTGCTAAATTATACAAAATAGGAAATTTAACAGCTATCGTAATATCAAGGGGAGGCAAAACAAATTGCTGCTTAGGTTTATCGAAACCTTATTTAAATGTAATATAAACTTCTCCTTCCTTGTCACAATTCACGCGGCACCTTTCTTACGTGACAAATTACAACACAACTTACGCGGTAAATGTTACGCGCGACCGTAATTTACGCGGCCAGAGAATATATTTTCCTAAAAGTTTCAAAAGTAACGAGTGCATGCAGTAATTTATTATTCCGCGATATTGAAACGCGTCAATGCTGCACGTGATAATGATAAAAGTACATTACGTCGTGCCTGTCGTTGTACGTGTACGCATCTTTCCTTTCTTACCGACAGGCTCTATTTACGCGATTTCCATTCGCGTGAAACGAATCTACGTGAAACGGATACTCCGCGTCAATCGACGAACGAGCGTACTCATCGAAGCCAAAGTTAAGGCTTTGTCGATCGATGTAACGCGTAGGTGTCCCGATATCTATGCAGCGTATGTTCCAAATTACAGAGAGCCACGTCACGCGAATCACTTAGGTTACACCAGTTCAGATATAAGGAGCACGAACAGTTCCATCTTCCTGATATTCAAATGCCATCGAGCACCAAGCGATCGTTGCCAACGAGGATAACAATTTCGCTGGTGAAATACGAAAGATTCGTCTGGTCAAACAGAGGACCCGAAGGATGAGTAAAGGCGTATCGAGATTATCGCCGGTGAATCCGATGCGGCTGTAAAAGTGAAATTACACCGGCGGTGAAGTCGCTGGGAGAGAGGTTAGCCGAAGAGGGGAAGAAGCAGAACGGGCATAATGCGGGCCTGAAAAGTAGACAATGGACACTTACGGGGCCGAGAATGCGATAACTTTATACGCGATCGAGGTTTCGCTGGGTCGAGGTGGAGGGAGCCACAGAGGAGGCGTGGAGGATCACGATTTACCCATACAAAATCGCGGCACGTATGCCGCGCCGGTAATCAAACCCATAAATCCGAGGCATAAGCAACCTCTGACACAGATTCTCTTCTCTCTGGCTCTTTATCTGTTCGGCGCTGGCCCGCCGGTGGCTTGCCCGATCGCAGCCGATAAACGCCGCTCGTTCGCACTCGATTTCCTTGTAATTATCGCTTCGGTGCTCGGTGGACGGTGCTCGAGTTCCCGGGCTCGTCGTTTCTGACGATTCAATCGCTCTACCGATAATATTCCACGGTGAGACTTTCCAACTGGCTTCCACGTTTTTTCCAGAGAATCTTCCAGTCAGCATCTTTCCGCCATGCAACGATTAAACGGAGAGACGATGGAGCGAGAAGAAAAAAACGACAGGGTTTACAGGAAATTGCAGGAGCTACGCGAAGGCAACGGCGGATAAGAGAAACGCGACGTGGGGCGCACTCGTTCCACGTTGCGCTCGACAGACGAGTCGAGTGGAGTCGAGCGAAGTCGAGTCGAGTGTTTCGATGCATGTGCAGGCCGCGTGGTTGGGCGTGGTGATGCACGGCCGCCTATCGAACTGCTCTATCGCTAATAAATCTGCGGCTCAACTAGAATCTGCCTCGAGTTATGCGCGAATAACCACGGATCCGAGCCGTCGAAAAAACTTACACGCAAACTCTGCGAGAGAACCGTTCCGAGGGACGAGTTACGAGCATACCGAGACTCGTTCCTCCAGAGGGGAAGTTCCTAGGGTAAAACGTGCCTTCCGGAACACTGGCAACTTT
Source organism: Bombus flavifrons (assembly GCF_040668555.2). Lineage (NCBI taxonomy): Eukaryota > Metazoa > Arthropoda > Insecta > Hymenoptera > Apidae > Bombus > Bombus flavifrons. Next base: position 4,428,948 of record NC_138457.1, on the reverse strand, counting down.
CTACTCTGAGGTCTTTCGAATTTCATAGATGGAACGCTTCGTCCGAGATTTCCATCCTGCTTTCTTTCCAGCGTAGAATTTGTTAAATCAACCTCTAAATTGTCGTTTATTGTTCATTAAAAAGAGAGCGACCGCCAATTTCTACTCGGAACCGTCGGTCTAGTATTATCAATCTGGTAAATAGTACTGGATCGGATCTAGGTATTTACATAATTCGTAATACCAGGTTCTAGAACTTGCGAGTACAGACAGAGACTGCTGCTGCCATCTATCGTGTGACGCGGTAACCCGTTTCTACGGCGCGTTCCTATGCAGCGTCAATTTTTAATAAACTAGACTTACCAGTAAATCTGCTCCATTCCAGATTCCGACTCCTCCGTGTCGTTTGCTCTACCGTCGCTTCGCCTGGAACAAACGACAAGATTGGAAAATTCATTAATTCGAATGGTCGATTCCGTAACATTACGGCGCGTAATGATATTTAGCTGCGATTATTGCATGGTTTCAGGGTGGACAGGCGGTCCATCGATTCGGACAATTAAAAAGCGGGGAGGCAAGAAGGTTGGTTGGTGGATTTGTCATTGATTCCTGGCAGGTTTCGAGCCAGGGTAGCACACCCGCTAGGAAGTGGCCGAAGCGTTTGCCAGGACATCAATACTTTTACGCCGCGGCCATGAACCGGCACATTATTCGTCGATAATGTCTCTGGTCCGCGCCACGGGGAGATGCTAGTGGAAGATAAATTCTTTTCTACCGATTCCTTGCCTACTGATTCACCTAACGCTTCGTGGGACGTACATATTTGGTTTCAGAAATGTATCTTATTCGAAGGCAATCTAATGCAATAAGTAATTATATCGTCTTATAAAGTAAAATACCTAACCAACGCAGGCCTAAATTTAGGCTCGTATTCTACACTTTTGTTAGTCCTGTAGCCTCCTGTAATTTATTTTCCTTTCTTGCCTCTTTTGGAATCATTTTACGAAACGAAACGTCATACTGCAAGATGCAATGAAATATTATAATAACATCACTATATAAATTATAATATTATTATAGTATTATCATTCGTGCGGTATAATATATTTCATACGTTTGAGAATAGGTATATACAATGGTGTCTAGGTTAACCGAGCCCTGTTTAACCGAAATTCCGTATTATCCAAGATGCTTTGAACTTTACCATAACCTCGCCTTTTTCGAAATGTTGACACGAAGAGTAAGAGATTATAAATAGTGAGGTATCGTGAAAGCAGTGAATTAAACTTGCGGTCGATTTGATAATTAATTAAACTTAAATACACGTAGAACATTATACGGATAATGAATATACAAACACCAACAGACTTTTCCGTATTATCTGAGTTTCCGATTATCCGAGGCAGGTCCGATCGGCATCGCCTTTGATAATTGAGATTCTACTGTAATTAGAAAATTAAAACTCGGTAGGAAATTGTTCTACTTACCGAGTATTATAATACCTTGTTATTATAATACTAATATTATGATTACTTTATTTATATTTTATTACAATATACAAAATTATAATACTTTATATTATAATACTATAATACATATATATTACAATATATTATCCTGTTTATAATTACCGTAAATTTGCTAAATTTCTTACTATTTCTTAATTATTACTTAATTTACAAATTTAGTAATTATAGCAATAAATATACCAAATACTAGTATATAGGTTATTATAATACTAATACCACAGTACTATTACTATAATACTCTACTGAAAGCACTATGCTTCGGTTATTTCACATATATTTTTCATATTCCGTGCCATCTTCCGCCTCGAAATTTCCTATAAATGTACAAACGTCCACAGTCTGAAAAGAAAGAATCGAATAGTTGTGTAACTGTTCGATCGTCGATACAAAAAGGAAGTGGTTTGGGAATAAGTTAGACATATCGGTAACATAGACCACTTCCGTCTCAATATTGCCAGCGGCTGTTTATCGCGGCAATTTGCGGGACAGTTCGTAAGAAACTCGGGGCGATTGTCCCGCGGGCATTAATTGGCTACATTATATCGCTGTGCGCGCAATGCCAGGGAAATCGAGCGTGACGATCGACCGAGGCGATCTGCTCACGCTCGCGTACCACGCATAACCGCGAAGATACGAAAGGAAAATAATTTGGCGAGGCAACGTATCGAGAAATTGAAGGCGACCGTCTCTCGCCAGATACTTTTCCCGTTTTATTCTCCATCGATATCGATGAATTTATACCGGTTAATTGCCGCAGCCTCGGTGGAACATCGTAAAGCATCTTTCAATTCCCAACCGTTTCTTTTCTTTCTTTCTTTCTTTCTTTTTCGAGAAATACGAAGAACAACTCTGTTTCGGCTGAAGGAAACTGCAGCGCTGCAGAGGAAGGGGTAAAGATGAAATAACAGAAAAAGAGGGGGCAGGGAAAAAATGAGGCGAAACTGTATCGAAGATAATGAGGGGGTAGCCGTGTGCCATGGTGATCGGGTGCATTCACCGCAGAAGAGGAATAACACGATGAACGACGACTATTATAGACGTGGCTGCAGGGAAGAAGAAATCTCTCGTGCAAAGAAAAACTCGTACTCGGCGCCGATTAAACAAATATTATATTTCTCGACGGAAATAACAAAGGTGGCTGGCTCCTTTGCAAAAAGCTCAGCGGGGGAGTTGAAAAAAAGGAAACGAAGAGAGCTTACGGAAAGAAATTCCTAGCGAAACGATCGAAGGCCTCTCTAATGGTCGCGGATAACTCCTAAAATTACACGATCCACGGGCACGAAAGTCGTGGTTTCTCTTCTATCTTTGTAGGTATACTTGAACGATCGACTGCGGCGCGCAGCCAATAAATTTTTCACGTAACCTGTACCAATAAAATGAGATAGCGGGAGTAGAGAGAGGGAGGCATCGACGCGATCCTGAAACAACTATACTTATCGAGGATCGTGCCTCGCAGGGTCTGATGGAACCCCGCGTTTTCAGTCCCGCTTCTGTAATTACTATCCTCCTCTCGCGTATATACCATCGTTGCCTCTTTACTCCGGTTCGTGCCAAAAACGACAACCTTGCTCTTCCTTTCCCGCCCTGCCTCCGCCATGTCAATGTCTAATGCAAGTCCATTTCCATCTCTCGCATACGTTTGATCGACGAGTTTCGTTGCTTACGAAAATCGTGCGACAGCGTTAAGCCTCGTGTCTCGGTCGAAGCAACGTCGACCGAATTTTTTCCTCGTCTCTTGCCGCTCCACAAAACATTCCCAGCGAGGGGCAACTTACGGAAGGTGGATTTTAACTTCGTCCGCTGTTTTAACTTCTTCCATGCTGTCTGGATGGAGACGAGGCTTTGCTTTCGCGCGTGAGAAAAACGGCTCGATTTGACGTTGAAACGTCTCAACAACCGATTACTTCAGATTAAAGCGCGAAAGAAGAACGCGTGACCATTGGAAGTTTCAATCTGTTAAGAGGCCAGGCTCGAGTCGAGTTCTTCCTTTTCCGCGTAGAATTGCTATATTTAAATTCTCTATATTTTAATACATGGTTTCTGCTGAAAAACAAACCTCGTAGTATCTACACCTGCAACATTTCCATTCGACGTAGTTGCAATTGATTTGTTTTTAGTTTCCGTTTCAAGGATGATCCGGTCTACAGGTTAAATGGACTAAACCCAAGCAACAGTTTTCAGAGTTGGGACCAGGAGCCTACAAGGGACATAAGTAGTTGGTTCCAACGGTGTCCTTACGCGGTAAGAACACAATAATCGTTACAATCGATTAGTTTCTATTGGCAGCGATTAAAACGGATAAACGAAACGAAATAAACCAAATGAATGTTATATCGCGATGAGATATATTACTATAATGAAATTCGTATCGGATATATCTTCGAATTGCGAATTAAACGCGTCCATTCTACCGTACCAGAGAGGAGATCCTTATGGCTACGTACATTTTGCTATCTTCTTTTCTATTGTGCTTTCGGAGATATGGCGGCAAATCACATCGCGTTGCTGCTTCGTATTACGTAAGTGTATCGATGCAGCACGGTGTTTTTAACGTCCTTAAAATATAAGATAAGCCAAAGAGGCTAGCAAAGTTGGTAGCCTGTCTGTATCAGACTAATTACACTGTCACGAGGGCAAAACGCGTAGTTAAAAAGGAGGGAAAGGGTGGAGGTATCGCAGCTTCTCGTTCGACCGCGCTTCTTTTTCCGCTGGAATTGTCGCTGCGGTCGGTTCGAGCGGCGATCACGATAAAAGCATCGGACAATAATAAACAATGCGTGAAACGACAAGTACAGCCGGGACATTCCGCGAGATGGTATCGCGGAGCGGCGTGCTAGCCAGCGGAGAGCGCAATCAATCATTCGAACCGGATAAAATATAAAATACGCTGCCACGGAACGACGACGGTGTACGCGACGCCCGGTGGCGATGTGTGCCCGCCGTTTTATTTATTTGCACGGTCATGCAAGTTCCGCGGAATTAACGTATTTTTTGCACGCGACCCGGCCACCAGGATGACGGGTCGATCCGCGACCTGAGCTTTTATTATCGCCGGGCTTAATGGAGGTTTCGCGCGCGACTACCGCCCCCTCTTTTCCCTCCCACGTCCAGGCACCCCACGACATTCTGATCCTTTTAACAGTTTTCTTGAATAATCCTAGAGACACCGTCCATTCCGCTACTATCTGATTACACATCGGCCATAACCGATGATTCGCAAAACGGTCGATACGATGCGATGGACACTTTGGAAAATGAGTTGGTCGACGCGATCACCTCTCCAAAGTAATTTCACACTGTTGCGAACTCGTTGTTGAATCACGCAGGCCGAGGACTACGCACGTGATCTTACCGAATATGTATACACGGCTGTTGATAAATACGTGGACGCGTCGAGAGATTTGTAGTCGCAACTGGACCGCGGATATTGACGCGTTTATAGGGAACTTGAAAGTACAGAATCGCACAAAATGTGCGTAATACGTAGAAATGTATAAAGCATGCGGAAAGTATAGCGCTCACTACTTGGATACTTGGCGGGTTAAACGATTTTGTATTGTTTGTAGGTTCCACGTTTTCAATGATATTCTGGAAAATATTAGGTTCTTTTACAGACACGTCTTTTACAACAACGCATCTTTATACAAACATGAAAGCTGATCTGTCGAACGTTGTGTTCCTTATTTTGATAGAAGAAAATGGATCATAATTTGATAAAATAATATAAAACGAAAAATGTTGCGCATCTATTATTTCCTTATAAAACGAAAGAAACTTTTCGGACGACCTAATATGAGTTTGCATGAAAATCTAGTCCAGTGAAATCGTAACAATATGCAAATTTGATCAGATTGAAGAAATCGGTGACGAGTTAGAATTAGACACTCGCTGTCTTTTTATGAAATTAACAGAATGTAAATCCGAGTTAGATGCTAGGAAACGTTGCAATAATATTTTTTTGTATTGGCTATACAGGGTGTGCAGGAAATACAGGTATAAACCGATACTATGTATGTACATATTTGCTATTTAAATATTACTAGCCGTGTCGCATCAATTTCGTCGTTATGTCAATTAACGTTGGATGTTTTTCTATCAGTTTAGAACACCTTTGTCGATATCATTGTATCTTACAATTCGAAGATCAGAGAATCTGCGGATAAAGAGCTCGTCAAGCAACAGAAGAAAGGTGACAATTACGCGCGCCAGTCTTATTATTAGTTATCGACCTTTCAGAATCAATTTAATCGGCTGATAATAACGTTCCGTTATACGTAACTGCTATGAGACGATGAAAACAAGAAAATCACTGCAGCTTTGACTGTAGGTTTCCACTCTGAAGAGTGTCTCGTCGAAAATAAACAAGCGACCGGATACTTTCGAGCGGCAGTGTATACATTTGCGCCTGAAAATTAAATCAGGAAGGACTGTTCGAACAATTAACTACTACAATAGTTCTCAGGATGATCTCTACGCGTATACACACGTACGTAGAAATATATCATCACGTTTAACGCTAACTTTACCTGGCTCGGTCAAATGACCGCTGTCAACATTTAATTTAATTTAATATTGTACATTCATTGTTATTTCTTTTGTTCGTTCAACTTTATGTAAATTCTTGTAGTATTTGATTAATCAATTTCTCAATTTTTGTTAATGACATGAACTAATAAAAATGAGCAGTTTCAAGATTAAATTTAAAATTGTACATTCGTCACTTCTTTTGTTCATCCAACTTTATGTAAATTCTTATATCATTTAAGTAATCATTTCCTCAATGTTTGTTAATAAAATGAACTAATAAAAATGAGCAGTTTCAAAATTGAATTTAGAATTCTACACCCATTATTATATATGAATATTATATTTTTTTATTCCGATGAATATTACAATCAATTCTCATTGAGAATTATAAGTAAATAAGTAATAAGTATAAGTAAAAGTATAAGTAAATAAGTGAATTAAAAGTATGAATATCATATATGCAAATTCTTATATTACGCGATTAATCAATTTCTCAATTCCCGTTGATGTAAGAATTTACATAAAGTAGGATGAGCAAAGGAAATAGCAACGAATGTACAATTTTAAATTGAATTTTGAAACCGGTCGTTGAACCAGGCTTGGTAAGCTTAGTGCTGAAGCACACGGTGCATACACCTAGACAAGTTACCAAGTTTGATTTAAGGCGGATCATACCCTTAGAATCGAATGTTTAACCGCGTTATTCGAAAACAACCGACTCGTCAATTCGATCTCGATACGTCTCGTTTATTTTGCCTGACACGCGACGCTATAGAGGAATTCGCGTGCTCTGTCTCTATGATTCCGCGAGGGAAGATTGGCTTAGAAGGAAGGCGTGTAAAGCCACTTCGATCGTTATACACTTCGAACAGCAGAAAGCAAGAATTGATAAATTCGCGTATCAACTCTGTCCGTCGTGACTAGCGGAATTCTAACGCGTAACAGGTAACATAGAGAATACGATCTATGAAGTAAGATCGACGATGAAGGAAAGAAGGGGAGAGTAGGTTCAAGGGCGGAGGATCTGCCGGTTCGAAATATTCGTGGAGCATAATGACGACTGGCGAGTGCATCGTGATGGATGGTACTCGGTGTATCTTGTATCACGGCTACCACTTGCTTATTAAACTGTTCGGTATTCCCCGGTGGATGGGCGCAACAAGCCGACGCGCGGGGCCGGCCATGAACAACACGAGTTTCCAAGGGGAAGAAGCGGAGGAAGATCGATGCTCGTCCCGGCTCGGACCGAAACTTTTAATAAATGTCATCTGCTACCGAGGTAGCAGTCTCTTCTGACTCGTTATAAATCGCTACCGTGCGCTGCTCCGGTCTTTAAGGGCCGAAAATTATCTGATTCCCTGGAACCGGCGTTGCCAGCCTACAGCTACGAATCTACTCGTCGACTTTGTAACGCCAACCTCCTTTGTAACGCGTGATCCGCTTCTACAATACGATCTCGTTCCATTACTACTCGAAAATTGAGAAGGCTCTATATCGGTACTGTCGTGGAGCCATCGGTAACGATTTCAGGTTTCATTACTTCATCTTGGAATTTTTAATTCGATTTGGTCCTCTCGCCTCCTTCGCGGAGAACGTAGGATACAAAATGAAGTCAAACATTCTAAATCTTATTAATTTAACCTAGAACAATCGTTATGGTCGCTGGTAAACCAACGGTGCTATTTAAGTTCCATCTAAGTTAACGTTCAACTGCGATCGATATTTTCGATCAAACGTGTTTGCGACTGTCGTCGAAGGAAAATAGCGTAGTATTGTTAATTGTTGTCCTTGGAACCGACGTTCAGATTCCCTCCGCTTTTATTGATAAATTTTATAGTAATTTCTCTGAGTTTTGATGCCTATAGACGCGAAGAATCGCGTCTAATCGCCTGCTTTATCATTGCAAATAATTTCAGTGGAACGCGAACGACGCTGGAAGAAGGGAGGTAAGATAGAAAAAAAAAGATGGCGTGGAGCGAGCTGCGCGAGAATCGACCGATACTTTTCTGTGGACACCCGGTACGAAACGGATGATTGCGCCTCGCGAACGCAACAGATCGCTACGTTATTATTTTCGCCAGTTATCGAATTAGATGTTGGCTTAACGGCTACGTACAACACGGTCTTCTTCGAGCCGTTTCATAGGCGTACATACGCCGCTCTTCTTTATCGCGTGATAGTAACGAGAGCATCAAACTTTAAAGATCTACTTAATTCAATTCGCCGACGGTTCGCCTCAGCCCTTTTTTTATTCTCTGTACTACCATCTGATAAGAGAGAAAGAGGATTCTTCCTGGATCGATCGAAGCTCCATGTATTCCAGCCGTTCCGACTTAACAAAGTCCCTCGTTAATTCCCGAAATTACACGTGGCTACGTTTTCCTCTTGTTCCCTAAACCATCCAACAAGAATTCACTGATCTCCGGACGAGCAACGATCTCGAGCGGCGATTAGGGTTGCTAACGAAGAACGTCGGAAAATATAGATCGAGCGGGAATGAATCGGTGATCCTTTCCTATCCAGCAGGCAGAAATTCATCAATCGGACGTGATCTACTGCCGGAAGGAAAGGTAGGGACCTATGATCGCGACTCTTGCTCACGGCGGACTTTTGCATCGGCTCGACGCGGCTCAATTTCCTGCGAGAGTTGTAAATTATGCCGATTCCAGATCGCACCATGGATGACGCCCATGGGCTGCTCTCCTCGTCGAGCGCACTGCGCCTCTTCCACGGCATCGCCTTTTCCTTCTCCTCCTTCGCGCGCGCGCGCCTCCTTCTCTGTCATTCCGTCGTCCCACAGTCTTTCTGCCTTCCTATCCTTCCCTTTCTCGTTCCCTCTCTCGATTCCCACTCTTTTTCCCTCCCTATGATTCCCTTCGATGGCTGCGAACTACGAAGATAGGGGCATCCCCGAGATTACGGCTCACTCGTTACTACCTACAACGTACTTACGTTACTTTTAGAACTGCTTATTACTGTGATTACCGGCGCATAATGCGACGACCGAACGTTCTACAATTTATTATTGAATTGCTATAATACGGGCTACGATCCCGTGTGTATACACCACGTGGAAAACGTACGGTCTGCGAAATCTCCGCGAGATAACCAGCCTTGTCCCAGCTAAAAAGAGAGGAAAATGTGGCCCGTAGTTGAAACACGAAAACCCCGCTTCCTACTTCTCTCGTGTTTCCTTCCTACGGCGAGATGCAAGTTGGTTAAATAATCGCATAGGAAGAGAGATTCGATTATCGAAAAGCAGACGCACAGGCGTCTCCATTAAGATTTTTCTCCGAGTGGATCGTTTAAATCGCGAATTTAACGCAGCTCCGAGTATCTCGACTATGGCCCGTGGCCATTAGCGCAGCTGTCCGAGTCTGCTATACTAAGAAAAATATTCATCCGGTTGCTGGTACACGTACACGTAAGAATCCCTACGCTTCGTAGGAGAAGTACGCGGATCTTACCAGAGCGTACGAATCAATAAGGAATTTATCATTATTTACGAGCTCGGATGTTCGTGCAAATTCATATTTTTATGAATATTATTTCGAAAATGGAACTTCGCAAGAAGATTGTTTTATCTAGTAAGTGCTGTAGAGAGTACTACACTTTGGATGTTTTATGTCTTTTTCCATGTTATGAGCTACCTGCGCATTTTATTTTTTAATTTCCTATAAATGCATGGAAAAAGCGCACTCTACTCTAGTAACTAAAACAGGCTACAAATTTATATTATCTGTTGGAAAGCTTACGAATATTCCATCATTTATTATATAGATTTACTGTCGCAAGCCTTTTTACTATATCTGATTTACTATATCATTCAATCTTGTTCTATCGTTAATTATCAATTACATTACGGTGGAAGAAATTTACTATGAATCGGCACGTTCGATGTTAGGAAGATTTATAATAAAAATATGAAACTTCGTTATCGTAACATTGGTGTATATAGTCAGAATATTCGTATGATTTTCTTGCGTGAACTTCAATTTGAAAAAAGCGCCACGAAGGTTTATGGAGAAAGTTAAAACTAGCATTTGAGAAAAGTTAAAGGCGTTTCCTACTCCACCTAAATAATTTTTTACTGCGCGAATTATTTTCAAGAGACTTGTGAATGGAGAAATTGTTCGTCAGCTCCGTTCTATGATTTTCCGACTTCTAAAATTGAACATTCTAGTTTCAGAATTTACTTTAAAATTGTACTTTCATCGTTGCTTCTTTTGTTCACTTAACCTTATGTAAATTCTTACATTAACCAAAATTGAGAAATTGATTAATCAGATAATATAAGAATTTGCATATATAATATACATACATAATAATGAATGTACTATTTTAAATTCAATTTTCAAACCTGTCATTTGACCGAACCTGGTAAGGTTAGTGTTAACCACCTCGTAACATTATCAGTGTCGTGTTAATTACGAGTGAAATCACTGGTATCCGATTTATTCGTAATTTTGTAATTGGAGCGGAATTCTGTGAAAAGAAGAAGCTAACGCCCGGATACTTTTGAGCGGTAGTGTAACTAGCAGATCGTTGGACGCGGCGGATTTTTCGTTTTCGGTCTACGTGAAATGCGGAAGAGGATGCCCAAGGCGGCTTCGATGCACACTCACCACACGCTGACTCTGCCCCTCGGTCAAATCACCGGTCTCTCGATCTTCTATACCTCTATTTCAACGCTATTCATTGTTGTATTCGTGCGTGATTGGACGAGCTTCGCCGTGAAATAACACATTTAAAAGAGAAGCCGGACCACGCACCATTTCTAGAGCGGGTAATTCTCTCCCGATAACGTTACACGTTGCCCGGTAATGCATACTTGCTCGTCGACCAGCCATTAACATATCTGGTTACCCTTTCCTCGCGTGAAAATGCTTCGTGGTACCTGTTATTGGTTTTTCAACCTTTTTTCAGAATGATTTCATAAGGTACTTCGACGTCGAGATACTGATCTCTATCTGGATCCAATGTCGTGCACATCTTCACGTCCACGATTTCATAATTCGATTCTATGTAGAGTCAGGTTTCAGAATATTTGTCAGGCATTTTTGACGTATATTCATCGAGCAGAAACAATTATCCGAATTTCAATGGACCTTTTGTTCACGCGATATCATGTAAACTTTGTAGAGGACGCAGTTCTAAGTGTTTTCGACAATTAAATGAACCGGAGATTTATGAGAAACAGCAGGCTTAACGGCAACTTATGGAAGTTTCTTACGTTCAAAACGATATACAGAAATATTTATAAAAAGATTTTGTAAACTGTGGAAAATTTGTAAGGTTAATATGTAGTACGAAAGTAACAATTACGATATTTGACTGAAACAGTGACAGGCATTTTAAACAGCTGAATTTATCGATAACCAGTAAGTGATCCTTTCTCAACTTCTTTCTTACTACTCCAGCCAGCAGATGTCGATGTACGTAACACCTACTGTCAACGTACAATGATGCAATATAAATTATCAACAACATTTAATAATATTAGTAATGAATATTTTTGAAACAAAAATAAATTTATCTTCTTTTCCATGGATATCGCTGAAAAAGGGTAATGTAATTCGGATCCTTATTATACGTACGATATAATTTTGCATTAAAAAATCTAACCTAACGATATAAAAAATAAAAATTTTTCCTTTTCAGGAACATGTAATTTTCTTGGTATAAAATTAGAAAAATTTCCAAAGACTCCATATCGATAAATATTTACTTAGAACATGTGGATGAATATATAATACGGAAATGCAACGAACAAGTTTGCCAATTGTGCCAATGCAACTGGATTCCTCCATTGCTATAAAAATAAGCATGGGAGGGTCTATGTTCCAAGAAAGGACATTAATGGGTCGTTCAGATGTGTGGCACAAAGTTAAAATTCTGAAAGGAACTCAATACAGCAGAGAAAGTGTATTGAAAGCCATATTGAGTGCTATCGAACCAGCAGAATTGATCCCTGTTAAGTACCAAGCCAGCGGAGAAGATACCTTTTTTTTGGCACGTAATTGTGCTCATGCTCTGGACAAGCTATGCAAGACTAACTTAATAATTAAAAATCCAGATGGAGATCCACTGATCTTGATCGTAACTTTAGGATTTGCATCCATTCAAGATCTGAAACTCAATATTCAGCCATTGATTTTAACTGCTTTGACCAAGATGTACAATTCTAATAGAAAAACTTTAGACCTGTCAGAGTTTCATAAAGACTCTGAAATGTCTAACACCGTATATTGCCCTTTATCTCAACAGAGAACTTTTTGTCATGTTTTAAAATTAACAAAGACTTCAATTGCCAAGGTAGAGCACCTGAATCTTCAAAAAAACGAACTGTTCAACCTGATTCCTATAGAAACTTGTGGTCTGACATCCATAAAGTATCTGGATTTAAGGTACAATAACTTGATATCTATGGAAGCACTCACTCCTTTAAAAAATCTGTGTATACTGAAGTTATGGTTAGATGGAAATCCTCTCTGTGAAAATTATTCTAGTTCTAAACAGTACATAGACTCTGCTATGAAATACTGTCCCAATTTGCTTCAATTGGATGGAGTTTACATTAGAACATCTGGCCTACCACTCACGTATACTAATTACTTCAGAAATGAATCTAGGGAAGGGTTAGTCACCAAATTCGTCAACCACTTTTTCACTCTGTACGATCAGAGGGATAGAACAGTCCTGAGAGGATTATATTGTAAAAATGCGTTTTATTCCATGAGCTTGGCGATTCCAGCAGCTGTAGCTCATAAACGGAACCTCGTTCAATTTACAGCGAGTAGAAATTTATTAAAAAATGTGGATTCAAATAAGAAACGGCAACAGCATCTTTATTACGGACAAGATAATATTTTAATTGGTCTAAAGAAATTACCACGATCCTATCACGATAGAAATTCTTTTGTATTGGATATAATGTATGACGATGGCAAATGCTTAGCAATCTCCGTTTGTGGACTATTGAGGACCATTAGCACCACATCGCAAATTCTATGGTTCAACAGAACGTTCATTATTCAAGCTGGTCCTGATCACGAATACAATATTATAAATGATCAGTACCTAATAGATTCTACTATACAAGAAATTCCACCAAGTAGTATAGAAGGAAGATTTCACGACGACGTCGTTCCATCGTGCTTTAGTGTAAGCGAGAAAAAAGAGTTACTAGCCAAATTTGCAGAAACGACTAGGTTAAACACCGATTGGTGTCAGACATATTTAGAAGAAGCTAAGTGGGACATAAGAAAAGCAATTTCGAATTTTATGAAGGACTATAAATCTTCCGCCGTTCCTAACGAAGCATTTCAAAAATAATATTGTTTGATATATAACAACGAAATTGTAAATATTATGAGGCAAAGTATATGACTTGTAGGATTTTTATTTTTGCAATAAAGAGTATTTCCTTCCAATTCGTCATATTTTCTGTTATATACAATAAATTTTAATAATTATTGTTTACTAATGCTCGCAATCATCTACATTCTGTCTCGTTAGATTGAATCTGCGTTCAGTAGATGGCTCCACAATGTGAGTTGCGAACGATACAAAATACAAATGCATTAATAATTTCAAGAGAAATTTTATTTGCAATAAATCATTTTCAATTAGGCACGCTATTGTTATTCCTACAGATATCCCTAAAACTTACGTAATTCAAAGTATTTCCATTAATTAAAAAACATCCACAAAAATAGGTCCTACTAAAACCATCAATTATTTCCAGAGCTATAATGAGAAATGGAACGGCTTCGATAAAAACGAGATATCCTTGACAGAAAAGGACTTTTTCTTTCCCAAGTAGTTTTATGGTAGAATAAACCCAACACCATTATATCAATGAGCATGTCGTGATGTTACTCCTCTGGCATTTAGACAGAGGATGCTCACTGACTTCATCAAAAGGTTATACATTCAAGGATTACGCCGATTGCAGGAGACCCAGTGAATGAGTCAAAGAACTTTTATTCTCTTTCTTTTACCAAACGATTAATTGTTTATTCGATGGCTTATATAATAGCCATTTATTGCACGTTCTTCGGACGCTTGCTGATCATTAGAATGTCCTTTACAATGACTAGCAGAAGTGTTTGTACATTTGCCACAGAAAACTTTTATGTTAATATCGTGCGTATTTTATAAAACAATTTGCAATTTCATTAACGCTGTAATGACTCTACTGCCATGATTACATTGGCAACAATCTAATCCAACCTAAAGATATATACATACAGAAGTTACAAGATATTTACTGTTAACTTATATTTAGTAAAAAATTAATATACAGTACGAATAATCATCTTAAGCGTGTAATTTAAAAATGATCTCACTGAATACTGAGATTTATTAGTATAGTGGATGATTGCCTATTTAAATATTATTTTGATCTCCATAAAATATATACTTGTATCGTCTTGCAACTTCTGTATACATTTCCAGAATCGTTAGAAATTTTTCCAATATAATTGTGACAATTGGGTGTCATTACAACGAGCTAATGAAATGTAAAAATGTTTCGTATAACACACGTAATGTGTTCATAAAATGTGTACGAATACTTACACGAGCCACTGTACGTTATAACTTAATCGGATATTCGAATAGAAGATCCAAACGACGGAAAATTCAAAAATGCTATAGGTTTTAACTTTCAACGATCGATTATGAATCCTTGTGAAAACGTTTCTATGTCAACGCCGGTTAAAATGACAATCTACAGAACAAATCTACGAAGCAAATACAAGCGTGACTGAACTTTGTGCGTGACTTATAGATAGGTTAGAGGCTGCACTACTGTAAGATGTTCCTAGATTTAAAGGTTACCTTGAAAGGGAGGATGTAACTCATGACCAAGAGAATTTTATAATGTACTTTTTACTCAAGCAGTATTTCGGCTATTTATTCTTATTGTACGTAAAAGAAAATTAATTACATTACAACGTTTGAGATATTAGGCGGTATAACAACAGTGGAGAAAATAAATAGAAGTAACCCTGGCTTTCCTATCAGATTCACCGGGAAAATTGTGCAAAAACGGAACAGGGACAGCCTAAACGAACGATCAGAGCCGGCGAAATAATCGTCCTCGCGTTTTCCTCCAGATCCTATCTCTCGGAGAGCGCTTTCCATTGCGCAACCAGACTTCGTTTCCTGGTTCCATGGCAGGAAGATGCCACCAAGGAAAAAAATTCGCCTGACAATAACGCGTGTTACGCGATCGTACGTGTTAGTCGAGCAGCTCGCTTTACCAACAATTACGGGACCTGACGGCGCGCATACCTAGCGGTATAATAAAATGATCGTTGTGTGAAACTGCTGTCAGCCTCCCACGAGAGTTTTGCCTGGTTGAAAAAGAAGTAACGGCTCCACCATTATTCCAGGGTATGCCCCCGGCTAATTACAACTTCCTTCGATCGACTTGTCTGCGCTGCTTACCTGGCTCGTCTTCCTCAAGGTTCTTCGATACGAAAGTCTGGCTAAGAACCGCTGGACTGTGCGTGACACTGATCATCAATTTCGTAACGCTACACGGCACGCAGATCATCGATCAAATTCCGATAAGTCGGCGAGGACGCGTGCCTCTTCGTATCTTTCGTTGTCTATCGAGTGTAGACGAATCGTTATTTTTGGAAATAAATTTTTTACATCGCTCGAACGTTTGCATGAAAATATCATTTTTTCTTTTTCTTTTTCTTTTTTTTTAGAATTAAACTATCTGCATCGTGCGAATCGATAGCGTGAAAAATTGCACCGTAGATCCCTCACGGTCGGAACTACTTAATTCAATAAGACTCGGAACCTCGTGCAAAGAGAACTATAGACGAAGAGAATCGAGGACAGCACGCGTGCCATTGTCTACGCATCATTCGACTTCACACTCTTTAGGGACAGGAACATCGCGAAAGTAGCCGATCCATTGAAGGAGGATTTTTCCTCGTAAGAGAGGAAAAAAAATCAGCCTGCGAAAGCAGCTGGAGTACGCGACAATGCCTTTAGGGGCACAAGCTGTTTCTTAACATCGATAAGACTTTGGAGAAAGTCGAACCGTATTGGTCCCATGGAAATTCGTGTCTGAACAGGGAAGAGGCTCGACGCTAGGAGGAAAAAACGAAACTGAAGGATCCAGCCGAGCGGGCAACGCATCCTTGTGCCAGATCCGAGGCTGCAACGACACATTCGTAGCACGAAACCGATGCTGCGATTTCGCGATTGCGACACGGAACATGTCCGCGGTTCGTTTCTGTCGAAAACACGCGCTATCGTAAAATTCCATAGGATGGAAAATGAAAATGAAAATCTAAAATACAGAGACGAGAGAGCCGATTTGCCAGACAGAAACACCTCCAAGAGAACCGTAGGTAATTTCGTGAGATTTTCTGCGAAATGTGTAATTAAAATACAGCAAAGTTGCACCATTTCTCCCAGTAATGAATGAACGCTTCCTACGCTTCTCCCAATTAGCCTTCTGATCCGCTCTTTCTAATGAAACTCGCCTCCGATCACGCAACATCCCGCGCTTTCATCAATTTCCCTCCACTGTTTACGCTCTATTCCGTTCTAACATTTCCATACGGTTTTCATCTCGATCAGACTCGGTGAAACGTCTTTAACCAGACGTGCGTGATTATCTTGAACGACGATTTGCATAGGCACGAACCCTCGATTGGTGTGGTGCAAACATGAGATTAATCAATCTACAACAAACTTCAATTAACGTAATTTTGCTTTTCTTAATTGAACGCGCGTTCTGTATTTTAAGGGACCAAGGCTATCAATGATATCGAAGAAGATGTAGAATATAAATTAAAATTCGATATTCTACGATCTTCTATTCTATTCTATTCTACGAGAAACTTGAATCGAATCTAACGTGAGTCGTCGTCTGTTATATAATATACCAATATCGATCGAGGGTTAAGGATATTTTTAGATATCGCTAAGTGCAAATTCGATATTTCTAGAGCATTGTTAGATCGAGAAATAATTAGAGAACCTCTCACTCGTCTTCTCGTAACTGTCCATGGACCCCTAGAAGAAATCTGTCATGAGAGTTGCTCGTTTGTCGTAGATTCTCCTACTTCGTCTACTGTCGCATCATTTTGCCCCGGATAGCCGATGGAAACGCGCGCTTACGCAACGGCTGAAAGGCTAATTTGACTAAAAAATGGCCCATTAAAGAGTTTGTAAACGCTTACTTTTCTTGTCGACTCGATATTAGACGTTGATCTTCCTAGTCTTCTAAATTCTACTTTCGAATCGCTGCTTCAGCGATATTTTATTTTTATTTCAAAAATTTACGAACATCTCGACTTGACGTATTTACATGCTTTTACTTCGAAATGGCGCGTGAACTAAAAATCACGCACATTGTGGAAAAGTATTTCATAATAATTCACGTTGCACACGTAC
Organism: Bombus flavifrons; assembly: GCF_040668555.2. NCBI lineage: Eukaryota > Metazoa > Arthropoda > Insecta > Hymenoptera > Apidae > Bombus > Bombus flavifrons. Next base: position 4,411,483 of record NC_138457.1, on the reverse strand, counting down.
GTACAGTTTCGTAATATAAAGACAGGTGTTGTACGAAAATTTATTGTTGGCCTACAGCGTTTTACAAAATGAAAATCCGATCCCTAAAGAACGTGTTAGTATGTTACGTGTTGACAATTGTATCTTAAATCTTTCAAAATCCTATAACAGTAAAAAGAATTAGCCTCGAGAGGATTATAGGAACACGAAGAGTCTCGTCGTATTCAAAGCAACAAGAACGTTATCTTCGACATTCGATAAACGATGTCAACAATTTAGGTGGACTAAGATTTGAAAAACAAAAAGAATGCATTTAGCGACTATGGTAGCTCATGAAGGAATTCGAACACAGAAACGTGTTCATATTATGTACATCTTGAAATTGTATTAGCACCGTAACGAGACACGGCTGTTATAATTATCACCACAGACACCATGAAAATTTGAAACGAATTTGAAATTGTATACAGAAGTTACAAGACATTTATTGGAAGCATTTGGCAAGGATCACCAAAGCATTTGTACAAATGATCAACTATTTCCTATATTAAAAAACCAGAGAGACCCATGTTTGGCATAATTGTACACGTTTAACCCATTAAGGAGCAGGCAATAATAAATTATCACGCTATTACAAATATTCCAATTTACATTTTTACATTTTATAAACACGAAGAATCTAAGTGGGAGAAATAATGTAGGAAAAGGATATTCTTCTCATAGCCACGATACTAAGGAAATAGAATTGAAAAGTGTTTGTAGAGAACACTGTAAGTGGCAAAATTAAAAACTTTTGACTTATTATTGAAAAATGTTCTACGTACTAATGAGAATATACTGTGTAGCATAGAATTTAAGTGCAATTTCCACCTTTAAATAGCTGTTGCTTATTGATAGTTGTAGATGGTGTTACAACGTCGCCTCTGTACAGAAAAGCATGAGTGTCATTTAGTTAATTGTTTCTTGGCTTTTGTCTATGCCATCTATCTAAATGAATGGAACATTTCCTCGGGTATTTTCTCCCGAGAAGCTTGTTTCTTCGCACTTGCAGTGTCTTCTACGAGCACACTTCGATCCTATGATATAAATTAACTGAGAAAGATTGCAAATTAAATGTTGCGTTATCGCAACGCTGGCCTTTGATGTATCAAAACCACTATTCCTATTGCATACTAACTTTTCACTAAATGTATGTTCGCAGTAAACGTTTCATATAACTGACTTATAATTTTTATGTACATTTTCGGACTAGTTTCAAATTTCAAAAACTTATAGCGCATATAATATATTCACAAAAATAATCCTGTGATAGGAGTTTAAACATTAGGTTGCCCCAAAAGTTTCTTATAATTTTTATGTACATTTTCGGATTAGTTTCAAATTTCAAAAACTTATAGCGCATATAGTATATTCGCAAAAATAATCCTGTGATAGGAGTTTAAACATTATGTTGCCAAAAGTTTCCTTTTATAAGGAAGTGATAGATGCACAACATTTTGTTGTAAACAATAGAACAAAATGGTTCATACATAATTCAATAAAATAATATAAAACAAAAAATGTCGTGCATCTAACATTTCCTTATAAAGCTTCGCAGCAACAGAACAAATTCAATACGAATTCGTACGTAATTCAATAAAATAATATAAAATGTCGTGCATCTATCATTTGTTTGTAAAACGAAAGCAAAACTTTTGGCACAGTCTAATATTTCCACGAGGCGCTGTACGTGGAAGAGGTCCAGGCAAACAGGAAGTTGGCGAGGTGATCATTTTTTCCATCCCAAAGTCAAGACTTCCCCACGAAGTTCACCAGCCAAGATCTTGCCTCGGAGGCGGAGGAATCCAGCCGCTCGTCTGGAAAGTCTCTCAGGACCGGCCGCTTGTATAACTTCCACGTTCCAGGCCGCGGAGGCTCCGCGTTTATGCAACTTTGCTCGGGGATTTGCGCACGCACGACACACCACCTCGTCCCCGTGTGTGCCCCGGTGAAAGTTACGCCGACCGACGGCGCACATCGCGGCGACCCGCTGCCATTATCATATCGGAAGCTGGCCAGACTAAACGCCGTGCCCGTGGATCCTCCAAACGTACCGAACGAATCTCGTGGCGATTTCCAAGTGGAATCGGGTTCCATTAGTGGGAAATATCGATTGTTCTCTTCCTCGGAGAAAACAATATTGGGAAAGAAGACGACCGTTGTGCCAGCCGGCGTTCCCGATAAAAAGTGGAACACTTCCCATCGTTCGCTATTTGAAAATTGCTCGAAGCTCGCCAATAAGGTCGTCGTGTCATGGGAAAGATTTCTCTCGGAATATGATACACATGAAAATGTATCCCAATAAGCGTAACTCGAAATTTCTTCTTCTTATTATTTGCTACTTATAGCCGCGTCAGCTACCGATTTATTACTATTATTAACGACTATCATTTATCATCGTGCTACTCGCATACGCAAGCTTCTCATAATCTCAGGCAACACAGACCTTTGTTTTTCGTCAGCGAGAGACGCTATTAGCGTCTAGCGATTTAGTGGGTAGTCGCAGAGCGAGTTAGAAATTTCTTTAACCATTCGTAGGTGAACTTGGTTGTTTCTTCGTGTCTGTGACATTAGAGCCGTATTAGACGGTAGCTGGGACCTCATTCTCTATGGGACCACATTTTGAAACTTAATTTTGAAGGTGCCTCGTAACGGCGTCGCGACCTGGTTCTCTGTCAAAGTCGTGTAAATACAGCCGCGTGTAATGTGTCACGCGGTACTTGGTTGATTCAGACGAGACATTTGAACGGTAGAGACGTCGCGTGATTTACGGATAGTAGAGTCACGAAAATTTGTTTCAGACGACAAAGCATCGAGCCAAAGCGCGGATTACGTAAGAGAACGGCGACGAGTGGATAATCCTCTTTTTCACACGGAGTTGCACACTCTGTCACAATAACCAGCTACTCCGTAATTAAGACCTCGGGAGCGGCGTTAATTGCGCACGGTACGAGCTTTTCGTCCTGTAAATCGCGTCCTCGCTGTATCAATGGGCCCATTTCGAAACGCCGTATCTTTTACACGGTCCTTCCTGCTAGTAAACGGACCTTCTGTAGAGACTAATCGGTTGTCGGGCCTTAAATTAACCAGATCCTTAATTAACCGACTTGTTTTCCGCTAGAATCGCTCGCGGATATCTGTAGACAGGCGCTAAGGCCGGCCTTAGCCGACTAATCGACCGAATCATCGGTCTGCTTCCTCGCAGGCAACTACATTTTCAACCAATAGCAGCGCGAGCTCTTATCAATTAAAAATTCTCTACAAGTATAGCGAATCGTGTACGTAAATGGTGCAACGGTTGGCTCAGGACAGGATCCAGGAGGAGGGTTAACGAGCCGCTCATAGCTCAGGGGCCACGCGGATTTTCAGGATGATCGCCAGAGACAGACGAGTCGAGATCGGCTCGATGAGGATGCCTCCTCGAGCACTCGCCTTTTGCTTTCACTTTCTCACGTGGCGAAGACTAGAAGAGGAATCCCCTTCCCCGCGCCAAGTCGAGTCAACTGCGAGAAGATCCTCGTGCACGAGTTCGTCGTTCCATCTTCGCCGCTCGCGTATGCAATCGTTGCGCGACTGTGTAATTAGCTACACCTTTCTATATGTATACACTAGCGCTCGTATGTATCCGGACACTTTGGTATGTGAATTGTACAAATGAAATTATACAAACGAAATAGTCGGAAGTAACAGGTACTATCTTTTTATGAAATCTACAGGACACGCGTGTAATCCATGTTACATACTAAAAAACCTGGCAATTCATTGCAGTATTTATTATATACTAGTATTTGTTTGTTATAGTAATAGAGGCGTTCGCTGTTTAAATGTCACTGATTGTATCAACGTTGGGAGTTCTTCTATCTGTTTAAGGTACCGTTCTTAATCAGCCGTGTAATTAAAAGATTAAAGAATTTGCAGAAATGACGAATACCTTGTCAAGGTATTGACCATTACAAGCGCCGTTTTTATTATTAGTTTGTCCCGAAAGTTACTTTTGTTTTATGTGGAAATAATAGATTCACAAGGTTTTTTTATTATTTTATTGAATTATGTATGATCCACTTTGTGGATCCAATGTATTTCCAATAGAACAAAATGGATCGTACGTAATTCAATAAAATAACATGAAACAAAGGAACGTTGCGCATCTGCTATTTCCTTATAAAACGGAAGAAACTTTTCAGATAATCTAATATTATGTGCTGACTTTCGAAATTCTATTTAATATTATCTATATTATCTACTTACTATGCACTTATTATATAACTGTAAGCTATATATATATACTTATTATATTATATAGTTACGATGATCATGGTGATTACGAAGAAGCAACGTATTATGATATAAAATACTAAATAAGGTAAATATTGCTCGAGTTTTTCAACAAATATAGTTGCGGATAAAAATAAGTGGACAGATAATGGAAGCTGTATCAATGGAGTTTAATCGAACTGGTACTACTGTTACAGTTATATACCTAAGTTTTATTTATTATACATGGCGGCCGAATGCGATTCCTTATGAAATGAAAATGAAATGAACAAATTTTATTCCTATTGTTCCTATTTTATCATAAGCAATCGCCTCGTATCCGCTTGTACGTGTTATTCGCCCGCACCCTGTATATCCTTACAGTACATAGATTATTTTTTAAGTAACTAAAATTAACATTCATATTTTTGCGTAAATAAGCCAGACTCAACGAAACTTTTTCGATATCTGTCCCCGCTACCTGTATTTTCGTCTCCGACTGTGTAACAAGTGGCTGTCCTAACACTTACGGTCCACAGAGTACAACGTGCAATAATGTTAACTTTGGTGTTTGAGGAATCATTCAAATATTTCCATCAAAGAATTCCCAAACAAAAGATTCTGATTTCCACGTTAAGAAGCTATCGCGAGTGATCCTTTCGGAAGAAAAACTCGATTTGGACGAGATTTGTGAAGATTTTCGCCTCTGGAGAAGCAATAAGAAGCTACAAAACGGTGTTTTTTTCCAAGAGGAAACGTAATTGCGACAACGTAATCGACGCCGAGATGCAGCTGCGAGATAGCAGCTCGCGCACGCGAGACGAATATTCAAAGAGAGACATTGCAGATAAGATGCTGACACGAGAACCTTCGTATTGTGTTCGAGAGCCTGCACCACCGAAATTTCTCCGTTTACGAACAGGAGCAAACCTACAACGAACGTTGAAGCAAGTTTCGCAATACGTTTGTTCGAGCCGGCTGCAGGATTTAGGACGAGGAAATTAATTCGTTATTAAGTGAAATCTCTGAACAGACATGGGAAAAAGAAAAGTCGTAGACAAGTGGCGAGAATTTTCTCTCTCGGCAGGCGCATCGAATTGCGTAATCGAGGGTCGTAGGTCGGAAACGCGAGGCATTGATTTCTTCACCGACCTTCCTCGCCATTTTCAATCACCGGAACCAAACGATCGGATCGTCTCGTCGCGCTTCCATGTCGTCGCTGATCAAATTTTCTCGTCTTTTCACGAAGAAACTACGGAAGCTCTTAACACCCGCGAAACGTGAAAAGCTGTATGTATACTCGTAAAATGTAGAAATTACAATGCTTTTTGAAATACTTGATAAACAATTTTCTACCGAGGCTCCACTTTTTTCATTTTAATTATATTCTAAAATGCAAATGTCCATAAGAGTCTACTAATAATATTAATAAATTGACTGAACTTGTAAGTTACAAATTATACATTTCTTTCTTGTGACCTTATAATGTGTCGCCTAATGAGATAATCAAACGTCCTGCAATCTGTAACATCTACCTGTAAACGATGATGTCACATTAAATGACCATTTCTGGACGAAAAATTCTCTTGAACGCCCTGCAAGAATTTTTCGTTCGCAAGGTAATCAAATGGCCAAATCGAATGACCAAAAACAGTATAACATCCTCCTTTCATTTTGTTAGTATATTATGCACAGCTGGTTTATTGATAACGTAACTTGTAACTTACAACTTAAAACTTCGCTGATAATGTTAGTTCGATTTCACGAGACGACTGTGATGTTAAAATTTCATACTTCCAGCAGCTTGGCCGTTTCTTTCCCTTTGAATTCCTCAACCATGCAAAATCGATCCTGAATTCTTTTCCATTCCGGATCGACTTAAACGCGAAGAAAGGAACTTTCTTCTGCCTCTCTTTTTGCCTTTTCTGCTTCTGCTTATTTCTTGCCTTACGCTCATTTCTATGTACACGATAATTGCCATTATACAGGACGTAACAGGACGCGTAGAATCCACTTCAGCACTTGATCGTACACTTAAAAACAACGAAGAAAGTTCATACGAACTTAGCTTCTTTACGGAAGATGCTCGAAATGAGCATCTGACTTTCCTTCTGTCGTCGAACCGGTTGCTGGTGTTTTCCGAACTTGTTGAAAAGCTTGTTCTATCCTGAACGTTAGTCTCTCGACGTTTTCACGAGCGTTTGCTCTTTTTACAAAATTCGTTACGTCTCATTAACGAACACAGACACAGCATACGTTTACATGGACTTTTTCATCGCTTTTACGTGCTATAATCAGCTCTCGAAGTTGTTATATTATATATACAGAGTGGTTGGTAACTGGTGGTACAAGCGGAAAGGGGCTGATTCTATGCGAAAAAAGAAGTCGAAAATATAGAATAAAAATTTTTTGTTCGAGGCTTTGTTTTCGAGAAAATCGACTTTGAATTTTCGCTCGGTACGCTTGCAATTTATCACGTCTCCTTATAACGCATCTCACTGTAGATCGTTGTCTCGATGGAAAAATTAGGAAAAAAAAAATTTTTTTATTCTATATTTTCGACTTCTTTTTTCGCGTAGAATCACGCCCTTTCCGCTTGTACCACCAGTTACCAACCACCCTGTATATATCTTGTATTACGTTCGTATCTGTCCTATGGAATAAATAAATAGACAAATTTGAATATCATAAATTGTCCGAATATCTTTCGATATTAGCACGTTGACGAAAAGTTCGATGCAGAATTAACCGACTCAGCGGCTGATTTCACCAGCGGAGCATCGACCAATGGATACGATAGTCGTGATGTCGATATATCTGTGCTCCAGTTCCTATTGCTTTCGCCGTTTCAACGCGATAAATCGTCGATTCGTGAGGAGGATTCGAGTGCACGTGCCGGAGGACGCTGGAGATGTTCCAGCCAGCTTTCACTAGCTCGACTCGGGCTAGAAGAGGAACGCGTACGAAGGGAAATAGGAAAAACGGGAGCTCGTACACGCCAAGGCCGTACATCTAATCGCGTTCGCTCTTTCGTGCCGCCACCTTTCGTTCTTCATTCGATCGAGCATGAAAATTACAAATACAAAAATAGCTCGACTGGAGATATTTTTATACGACTACCTGCTCGAATATCTTGCGTGTAACGTGTAAAAAAGGATGCCAGAAGACGAAGGATCGTTGAATATTAACTAGCCCATTCGATGTCCCATTCGAATTCCATGCTGTAAATGGACTCGCAATCTACCGTGGTTTAGAGAAAGACGCGGCTTCGCGTCACACGCGAAAGTGTTAAAAAAGATAGCGAGACGGTGGCTGGACGAAGAGGTGCACCGGTCTGACGGAAGTCGAGTGTGTTCCCGCATACGCTTAGCACCTTTTTGTATCCGCTTGGGTAACGAGCAACATTCTCTCTTCTCCAAATCGCTATGCAAATCTACGTAATATCATTCCTCGCCGACAGTCGTGTAAAACCGAGCTTTTTTTTCTTCCACATGTACACAAGTTCGCGAAAGTATTCCAACGTGCGTAGATAATTTCTGAGTGTATCGTACGAAACATTCTGAAACTTCTGTTACTACCGTTAAGAGGCTCGGTTATCGCCATTATATTCGCAATGTTCGAAACAAATTTGAAAATTGTATCCATCGAAGTGTATATTTCGCGGAGATCGTAGTATACCGAACAAACGATTATTCGTTACGTTAAAATAAACTTTGGTATTCCATAGGATCATCCTTAACACGCCTAAGATGCTTATCCTCGTTTCTATACGTATACTACATGTATATCTTTGTATTGGTCTCAAATACCAGTGTAACCATGACGATGTCTCGTTACGTAAATTTCAAAATGTTCTATACGATACACGCAGAAGAATCTTTTACGCTAAGCGTACGAATACTTTCGTCTATTGCGGTCGTGAACTCCAACGTAGACCGATCGACGACGAGTGAATGATCCTCGCGCAATGGTCGATGCAGACATCGCACCGGATCGTGAGGCTAACAATAAGCGTCTAGTTCGTTTCTAGATAAGCCTGTTTTAGATAAGGACGTTTTCATTTGCAACAAATACAATTTAATAATCGCCTATGGAGTTATCAGGTTCGTAGCATCCCTGATAAATATCCTGGCGGGAAAATGACCTGTCTGTGCATCCATGACCCCGCTTTCTCCATCGCATCGGTTCGACGCTTGGCAAAGAATGTCACGACGAACGTTCATACTCGTAGGCGGTCGCGATATGGGCAAAAAAGACGGAAGCGTTTTCGAACCTCTCCTCGTGTGTCTAACGTGTGTCTGATATACAGTGGCCACAAAAAGTATTGACACGCCATCGTATTCGTATTAATTGTTATTTATCAATTAATACGAATTTTGCATTAAAATTAGGTAATACTTTCGTACCAAAAATTTGGCAGGAAAGTGAAACGCAGAATCTGAGAAGAATGTGCTTCGCTCGAAAATAACGACACGTGGCAGTGTTTTTTACAGCCACCGTATCCGTGAATTTGGTATCGGTATCTGCGCTGAATATTCTACGGACGTATTTTATACAAATTCTCGCGACCTTCGGCTTTAAAAAGAAAAGCGAAATCGCATTCGAGCTTCCACCGATGGAACGATAGAAAACTGAAAATTGCGCGAAGGCCGAGATGATCCATGTACGGTTTTCACGACCTCTATTAATAGATATCGAAGATGATGGGAAAAAAGGAAGCTAAGTAAAATTACAAGGAGCCAGCCGATCCATCTCCCACTATGGTCACGTTCCTCCGGCTGTAGGTGCAAATATCGTGCCATCTAAGAACGAGTGGAAGGCAACTTTCGCCCTCCAAGGCTGAGAAGATTCCTCGTCGCGAGCTCATCGCGCGTAATAGAGACGCAGATGGTCATTGAAAAACGGAATAGCCGCTGTCTGTGATGAAACTTTCGATTAGCTGTTATTTACAGGCAGAAGATTGATCTCTTGCGAACAGCTAAAACAGTATAAATCTAATTTTCATCACGACAGAATCAGTCGACGCTAATAAATATATTCGACACTGCTGTCCTTTGCTTGTGCTTCCGCTAGTACAACACAATTTCGCTTCTTTTCCGCTCTTCTACTTGAGATTCCAACAGCGTATGTAAAAGATGATAATAACAATTTTCGAAAAAAAGATACACGTTTATCCGATACAAAATACGAAGCTTCGCTAGAATACATTGAGCGTCAGATATATTTGCAGTGTACAGGGTGTCACAGGTTCGATGGTACAACCGTGGAAGGGATGGTCGTACATGAGAAAATAAGTCGAGAATATGGAATACATTTTTTGGAATAAATTTGCTTTCGAAAAAATCGACTTTGAATTTCTCCCAAATACGCGTGAATTTGATTATGTTAGACGGATCACTATTCTCGAAAACAAAGCCCCGAACGAAACAAATTTATTCCATATATTCGACTTATTTTCTCATGTACAATCAGCCCGTCCACGATGTACCATCAATATTGGGACACTCTGTATGTATACGTTCATATTCGTTATATTCGATCCAAGAGTCTTGCGTAAGCCTCGTTTTATCGTCGACGATGTTCTCAAACGTGCCGGAAACCACCTCCGTTTCACGCAGGATAAACAGAATGCGAGGGGAATTGCAAAATTTCGATTGTCGAGGTACGACCTCGATCTTCAGCCTCCCCGTGCTTCCTCTCGATTTCCCTTTATCCTTCGCCGCTCTCCAACCCTTTGATTCCTCTCGGACTATAGGACGATCAGGTTCCAGGCAACGAGAAGTCGGTCCACCGCTGGAATGCGACACAGCACTCCTTGGATGCGCCTTCTCCAGGGGTCGAGACTCGATCTCGAGCTGGCAAAGGGCAAGAGACGACCGGTCGCGGCGTACACCACGATTCCTGTGTCGATTCCAGTGTCGATTTCAGCACGCTCCGACCGTCACCGATTTCGATGGTATCGACCAATTCATCCGATCGCAGATCTCTATCGGTATCTTCAACTGTAGACACTTTCGGAGCTAAGATCTCCTGTCGATCGACGATTTTTCCGGGCTTTGGTAACCCGTGTCCTGGCTGCGTCCCGCCGAATGATTTAATAGAAAGCGACTTTTACTGCCTGTCGCCTTCGTAACCCATCGATTTGTCATCCGAGAGAGTCTAACAGCAACGTCGTTTTGTCATAGGAGCGGGTAAACCTTCTCCAAAGATCGGCTAGGCTTGTCCTAGATCGGAGAACTCGCAGGTTCGTCAACTTACATCAAATGAATAATCGAAACAATTGTGAAACAATTAAACCGCCGGCCATGAATATTGGTATTCTCGATGATATTTGATAGAAATCGAACGCTGGTCCACTGCGTTTATTCCTCAATTATCTCACAGTAAATCTGTTACTTTATTCGCGTCGTACGAATCTTACGTGCTGTTCATTCTTACAAAAGTGAAATTTATTAAGCTCTTTTTATAAATAGTTGTCTTAATACATAACGTGTAGAGACACGTATTAATCTACGTGTTTCCATAGTCTTCCTCTTCCTCTCTCTCTCTCTCTCTCTCTCTCTCTCTCTCTCTCTCTCTCTCTCTCTCTCTCTCTCTCTCTCTCTCTCTCTCTCTCCCCCTTCCTCTTTCAGATTCTGAGCTCCAAAGATCGCCAGACTGTGCTTAAAAAGACGTCAGCGAGGACCTCAGAATGTTCGAAAAACAAACTCTATAGGAAGATGAGAAGAATGCGAGGTTACGATCGTTCTGCAGCTTTCATCAATAGTTTCTCTATGCAGGTCGTCACTGGCTGGTAGCATCTGCCTTCGGCGATCGAGCGGAGAGTGACGTAACGCTTCGTTACGTCCTCTACCCCCATCAGACACGTGTGCCTTCTCCTGGATAGAGGAGAGCCCCTACCTCGTCCACGGGCCCCAGAGGCGTCCTCCCGTGGAACGTTCCCCGTTGGGCATCCTCTTCTCGGTCGTGGCGTTCTCCTCGACGCTGCAGTCATCTCGAAGAGTCCCTTCGCGAAGGTAACGCGCGAGTGTCAGCTATCTTGTGGATCAACTGCTGTAGTGAACGGTTTAGTCGAAGAAGAAGACAGGATGAAATCGATCGGGAGACTCGTTTGCCTTGTATGGGGTACGTTTAGACGAAACTTTGGAGATTTAATTGAATTTCACGGGTGCTCCAGCGAATTTCTCTGTCGCGATCCTTCGAGCGGAAAGAGACGCGTGTCGCGAATACGATTCTGCGAACATGCCGTAAACGCGCGAGAAAAGAAACATCAGCGCGAAGCATGACGAGCCACTGGTTGCCGAGCGATATTCCCTTCTCGTTGCTGGTGAAATTAATTATGGAAAGCGAAAGTCTACGACCTTTTTTCGATGATTTCCATTTTGTTACAGTGGCTGCGCTCGGAGCCTGTGTCTTCGGGCTCCAACGGCCACCACCCAGGTACTCGCAACAGTACATGCCGGAAACTTCCTTCACTTGTCGCAATAAGATCGTAGGAAGCTATTACGCCGACCCAGAGACTGACTGTCAAGTCTTCCACGTCTGTGTGTCCGTGTCCGGCACTATTCAGGATTACAAGTAGGTTATTCTGTGAGAAAAATTAATATTCCGCCCACCAACGCGTTCAAAACGATTTATTATAAGCATCTGTTGTTTTTTCTTTCTTTCTTTTTCTTTTTTCTTTTTTTTTTCAAGGTTCTTGTGTCCTAACGACACAGCGTTCGACCAAGAAAGTCAAACCTGCGCGGACTGGTACGACGTCGACTGCGAGGCGGCTACTCTGTACTACGCCAGCGATAATTTTGACCTGTACAGATTAGGATCCGGCCTGGAGTCGCTTCACTACGATAGCATACGCAGCGACGCCGAGCCCCAAGACCATCTTCAACGGTCTGAAACGAGTGACCCTGTTCGTTCGTCGGCCAACACTCTCAACAGAGTGTCGTCGGGAAGCTTTAACGCCAATAGGGATCTCCGAGGCAGTAGTAGTGGCAATTTTTACAATAATAGAAACGGCAAGGATGAGGATTATGAGAGCGAGAAAACCTACAAGGACGAGATTGCTCAAGAAAAAAAGAAGACCGGAGTGAGAAAGGTCAGCAGGAAACAGCAGTACAATGACAATGGCAACAATAATTACATAGCATCCAGCACTGCTGTACCTGCCGCTGCTCCTGCTAATCAGAATACTTATACCGGCTTCTATAGTGGTAATAATTACAATCAGCGAGCCAATGGTTTCGTATCGTCGACCAGTGCGAGACCTCTAGAGAATTTCAACAGGAATCAACAAAATACGCAGAGATATAACACGCCGTCTTCGACGTACAGGCCTAGCACCAATTATCAGAATAATTACAACTTCCAGTCTCCTAGCACGACGACCAAAACGACCATTTACAACGCTTACAACACCAATCCCAATTACAATCAACAAAATACCGGTGGCTTCAGTCAGAGTACCACGGTGAAGCCGACTAGCTATAATAAGAATTACAATCAGAATTATAATAACGGCGCGCAGTTTACGCAATCCACAACCTTGCAACCTAGCACCAATTACCAGCCAAACGATTACACAAACTACCAGAGAAGTTACAATAATATTCAACGTACAAATAATAACGTACCTTATCAGTCTACCACTGCTACACCTACCGTCTACGATAATAATTATAATAACAACAACAATAATTACAATAACAACAATAATAATGGACAGTACAGAAGTAGTACAACCATCAAGCAGGATATCTCTCAACCAACCACTAAATACTTCCCTAGTTTTGCAAGCAGCAGTTACGTTCCTACTACATATAGCCCAGCCACGAAGAAGTATATTCCTAATGACAATGCTCAGGCTCAAACAGCTGTGAGGACCAGCGAAAGCGGACAGTACTACGAAAAATCTAACCAACCTATCAAAAGTTCGTCTCAATACTACGACAGCACCAAAGCACCAAAGAAAGCCACGCAATACAACAATTACGATGGAACAAATGGGAAATACTATACCGAAACCAGCACCGGAAATTACGATCTAGCAAGGTCTTCGGTTGGAATTGGATTCAGCCCTGCTAGTATCAATCATTTGGCTGAAACACCAAGGTCTACGACTCCAGTACCAAGGTATTAGATAGATTAGTACGCAATATGGACTTCTAAACTCGAGCCAACGTTCTCTCTATTAAAAAAAATACGTTTTTACATATTCTTACAGTTTTTATCATTTTGCTATTACTGCTATAACTATTACTACTTTACTATTTTTACATAGGAGAATTTCTACAGCCACCACGTACAATCCCAACAATTTCAACTCTAATACCCAAAGATCGTCACAATCACCAACAACTCCTAGGGAAAGTACTTATGTTAGTGGATCCGCCAGACCGTTTTCATCCACGACGAGGCTACTACCTAGTACCACTACAACGCGGCCAAAATCTGGGAAAAAAAATGACTACGACTATGCCTATTATGATAACACTGCTGGACTAGAATACGATAGTCTGGATCTGGAACACGTAACCGGAAACAAGGAATCAACGAAGATCGCAAGGAATTGATGATTCTTTTTGCTTTAATCGAATCCTTTGAGAACACACATCTATGCCACACGATTGAATATGTTCAATTTCCGCGAAGCTACGGAACTTGCTGAATTTATGAATAATAGTGGCCAGTGTATTTGTCAAAATCGGCTTTCGATGATAGTAGAAGAAGAATATATTGAAAACCGGTTTTGTTGTAAAGAGTAGATCGCCTTAAGTATAATATAAATAGTGATTTCTTAAAATCTAATAATAACGAGTATGTATTTCGATAAACCTGTTCTCTTTCTCTGATTTGTTTTTACAGTATTGTAGGCTAAAGAATTATGCGAGTGGAAAGTCCTTTTGCGTTAGAAATTACTATTTCTAATTTATCGATGATTCTGAAATTATTGTTGTTACTGAGAAAATATTATCTTATTAATAACGCAATTTTCTTATCGAAATTGGATGTCTTTTGTACATATAATGAAAGATGGTTTAAATCTAACGATAACGTCACCATTCGCATACTAAAATCTGCGGACTGAGTGTACATATTATATGTATTTTAATAAAAAAGCACTAAAAAATAATTCACTGTCTAATAAATTCCTTATGCCAAAAATTTCAAATTTGAATCTAAAGTTTTACCAATAGAAGAACGTATAACTTCCTAAAACTTGGTGGAATTGTTAATTACATATTATTACAAACATATTTATGTATAGATATGAAAATAGAATAAATTTTTGTTAAAAGGTTGCCTCAAATTATTCACGAACGTTCGTTGTAAAATCTAGAAAGTTCCCTACTTTTAGAGAAAATTATCGTGACCTTAACAGAGATCACTGTTACTAGTACTGCTAGAAATGACAGTGTGAAGTGTGACACAATCCTAATCCGTTTGAAGAATTCGGAATTGAGATGTTCCAATTCTTTAAAGGACAATATCTCTAATTTTTAACATTTATTTAATATATTTAGAAACATCATAATTTACTGAAACGTCCCCCTAATTTGATAAAAATAGATGATCAAATACATTTACTTAAACAACGATATCACATGTTCATAGCTCTATGTAAGTATTAAAACCTCGCCTTTGCCAAAACACGAGAACATTTCACTTACTCTACTATATTTTCACTACTTACTCTAACATATCTAATTGTGACATTGAAACAACAGAAGATGTAGGTTATTGCATAATCTATTTATAGGTTATACTTCCAACGGTCGTAATTTTTATTTTCTTGAATGAAAACATAAGTATTCTAATTTCAAATACTCGTTGCAGAAATTCTAGAACAAAGGAAGATGGGTAATGTAATGAATTCTGCTGTATTGGCAGCTGATGCAATTATCCCAACGCACCAGCAACAGATCTCAAACGCTCCATATCATGGAATACACAAACCTGATGGGAAACCTCCTCCAGAATGTCCTATGCACAAATCTGCACAGGACAAAACACCATCTACGTATCCCAGTGAATGTCCAATTAATGACATGGCTTCAGGAGACATTAATCCCCTTAATATGGTTAATATCCTAATTAACACAATTTAGAATATCTTTAGAATGCCTCTTGGTATTAATTCATTTCCTCTGAATGATAATTTAAATAAAATTCTAGATGCCAGCAGCTAATCAACAACCAGCACCAGATCAGCCTTTTCCACTGCCCACAGAGAGACAAGTTTCATCTATACCAAAAGCAGTGGGAGAAGGAGAGTTTTGGGTGTACCCTTCGCAACAAATGTTCTGGAATGCGATGCTGAGGAAAGGCTGGAGATGGCAAAAAGACGACATAACACCAAAAGACATGGATGACATAATAAAAATCCACAATGCCAATAACGAACTAGCATGGCAAGAAGTGCTTAAGTGGGAGGCTCTTCATGCAAGAGAATGTTGTACTCCGAAATTGCGTAGCTTTGGAGGCAAGGCCAAGCAGTATTCGCCACGCGCTCGCATCCGATATTGGTTGGGGTAAGTTATGGTTATCAAGAAGAATGATTCACGATTATCCTTAATGAGTTTGGTTAATAAACATAGACCTATTTTTTTTTAGATATGAATTACCATTTGACCGGCATGATTGGATCGTAGACAGATGCGGAAAGGATGTACGATACGTTATAGATTATTATGATGGTGGAGCAGTTGATGAAAAATTTACATTCTCGTTACTAGATGTTAGACCAGCTATGGATTCGTTAGAGAACATTTGGGATCGCATGAGGGTGGCATGGATGCGTTGGAAATATCGTAACGAGTCAAAAGAATCGGAATACGCTACGAAAAACGAAGAAAAAAAATAGAAATTAATAGAACAAAAAGATATTAGCTTGATGGTTAATTTTATGCTCGTTCTACGTATTACCTTTACGTAATGTACAGTTTTTAAAATACAGGAAACATAGTTACACAACAAACCAAAGAAGTTCACTAATGTTTAAGAAACGAAAAGAATATTGGATGCTTCTCTAGTGCTTTTCTTACTTACACAATTATAAAAAATCAATTTTAAAGTTAAAATATAAACTTCAATCAATCTCCTAAAGGTCAATTTTTTTAATTGACGTATCGGATGTATATTCTAATAAATTGAAAAGATTTTTATAAATCCGAGACTTGTTTTTCTGTATATCACACTCCACTTTATTGTCAGCACTGCACATTATTTATACCTAACAATATGGAGATTAAAAAAACTGTGTTCAAATATTTGTATAGAGTAAAATTACATTATTAACAACATTGGTGTTACTTAAAACGCACGAATGTTTTATTTCGTTGGAAAATTGATATATACTGTGCTTAACTGTTTTGCTATACACGCATTCTTATATAATATGTTTTTAATATATATCAGTTATTACAAAAATGTTTGGTACGTATATACCAAAGAATATTAAATCGAGGCTCGAGTAACAATGATATTGTATCATTCTTAATAGTTTTAGTTAGAGTAATATATTAGTACATCACTTTTTTTTAATTTCACTATAAAATCATGATCTTATGATAAATCATTTCTTAATTATAATTCACGTTATATCCTTAAATCTACTGAGAATCACAATCTTTCTTGTAATGATTTTTTTTAATTTACAATATGTTAAAGTTAACAATTGTTATATTCACAAAAATATCCCTATCCCCATTATCTTTTCTAATATGTATCAGTGTAAACGAACACACGAGAAGGCTGTAATAGAAAATATAATTATAATGATCAAAGTAATATTCCTTTACTCTGCTATTTTCCTATATTAATAAGAAAAAATTATAATTTTTCTATACTACTAGCACACTAATTTTCTACATGCTATAACAAACATAATATCACGAATTTGATATTCAACTATTCATTTCTTACTAAAAATAATATTCTTTCAGGATACTAACTTGTTGCAAAATAATATTATATATATATTTTTTTTTCTCGATAAACTATAAATAAACAACGAATAAATACAAATTACCAAAACTCTGTTTACACAACTCTATGATCAATCCACATTCAATTCTTTCCAGTCATACAAATTTACTGAAGGCTTTTCGATAAATTTATCAAAAGGCTTAACAGTCTTAAATAGTATTTCGATAAATTTATCAAAAAGCTTAACAGTTTTAAATAGTATTATGAGGCAGATAGCCAGAACAGTTGTTGGAGCCACAAAGACAGGGTGTATGACTGAGATTATGGACGGAATTAGTAACTCCGCCGGCATAGTTAAAAGTTATCTCTTCGTCTACCTCTATATTTCTGGATGCGAACAAACATAATCGAGGTACTGGTCCTTCGACTCGAATAGGTACAAGATTAGTATTTGGATCGCAACTGTGATTGGAGTATCTTCCGATATTGCCAAAATATTTAGGATCTATGCACGTCACTATTACTCGATCCCCGATATGTTCAGAAACGACAAGAACGTAATTCATGGTATTTTTATTCGCTTCGACTCTACGCCTTGCTTCCTCAATACCTACCACCTCCCCAGCGTATTCGCAAATGAATTGACCTTTCTTAATGGGTTTACTCGTGAACAAACCATGCCCTTTTCCATCGATCTCTGACACGATTAGACTATCCACTGGACCATTCTGTACCACTCTATTATTACAATTTTCTCCACAAGTACAATGAGGGTTGCACTCAACTATTGGCCCTGATAATTTTTCATCTAGTATACAATCATCTTTATAATTTGGCGAACCACGTGTACAGAAACAGTTGGAACACTGAATTGTACATGAGCAACCTAATGAATATTCTGATTCGAACTCTTCCAGATCTATCCCAGGACCTGGTATATTATGTACTGTGTACATGACACCAGGTATAGCGTGTTCGTATTCATCTGCACAGGCAGTCGCCTCCATGATTATTACAATATTATATCAATTAAAAACCAGAAGAAAGTTCGACAGGATCTTTAAGGATAGGCAGCACAAAATAAAGGAGACAATTATTTTGCATTTGTTTCTTTGTCCTCGATAAAAAGTATGTATTATATATTAATAAAGAGTTCTAAAAGTCAAATTCCAGCTATTCTACTTAGCACTGACCTCCAATAATCCTTCAAACGACGATTTGATCGATTGCAACGCATTAGAAGAAGGTAGTTGTATAATTTTATATCCCATGTAAATCGTAGCTCCCAATAAGGAGGCTTTAATTGTAAACTTTAATATTTTGCTTGATAAAGGTTGAGGAGGTACTCTATAAAAAAAAAAAAAAATATGGAAAAGAAGAGTAGGTATCCATAATGATACATCCATGAATACTTAAGTTAACTTTATATATACCGTATAATAGGCCATATATCAGAGGCTTTTACTTTTCCCCAGTTTTCAACAATTCCATTAATATGTCCTATGCCAACAACTCCTACAATTCTTGGTGGTTTTAGCCCTTCTGCAGTGTGTTGTGCTGCAGTAGCCATCTGAAGATGGTATGTAAGATATATATCCCTTTCTGTGACAAACGTTCTCTCTATCGCTGGGTATTCTTCCCTCAATGATGAAATCATTTGTTGTATCACACATTTTCGTTTATAACGCTCTACGTCTTGTTTATTGATACGAGAATCTAATCGTACCACTAACCAAGCTAGTTTAATTATTTCCCACCAAGATAATTCTCTCAACGCACGTTGAAATGTCACATTAATCGAACGATCCGCTAACTGAATAATGCAATTTGGTACTTTTTTTGCCTAAAGAAGCACCATGAAATTTATAATTATCTCATGTTGTTGTTTAAATTCGGTTAAAGTCTATTCTAGTATACCTCTTCGAATGCTGTACGAAATTCACCACCTGGTGGCATCCCAAGTTGCTTAACGACATGACTCACCATGCGGTATAACATAATATGCAACAATCCATTATAAACCCCATACTGTCTTATTGTTTCAGTTAAACTTTCTGCAAAACGAAGTAAGTGAATGATATGCTAAAAGCATTGTACTTAAATAAACAATCTGGGGAACTTACTAATACTTAAGTCTGTTGCATTACGATACAGAGCTTCCTCATTAATGTTTATAACATCGATTCTAGTTTTACATAATTCAACTACAACTATGTGAGGCTGTACAGCCTGAATGATCTTTAATTGTAAAGAAAAAATATAGTTTTTAATTATCCTACTAGGGGGTTCCTACTATCTTTAAAGAAAACATATTGGAATGATCCTTGAATATTTTGAAATGTACTTAATATATCTGGTACATATAAAATATAATTTATTTACCATTGCAACATCATTTTGGCTTTCAACACTGAAATGTGCTGTACCTACTAAGTATAATTTTCCTCCTTCTGGTGTAGTAAGTAATGTCACTGTCTCTGGTAACTTCTCATCTATGCTTGCATCATATTCTGGTTGAATAAATGCAGCAATATCACTACTTTTATAATTAGTTTCATTGTGAGTACTAAATTTCAATTGATGTCCAACAACTTCTAGAGCAAAAACAATCTTGTTTTAAATACATGCCTTAGAGTACAAAATGTTCATAAATATTTCTAAGAAATGGATTTTTGTAAAGACAAGACCTTCTAGGAACTATTCTATAAGTGATGATGATACCTTGACGCTTTGAAAATTTTGTTTTATTTTTATATTTTACTGGCATTCTGAAAGCACTAATATACTACTGTATCAGGTGTGCACTATAACTTAATCAGTAGCTCAACATTGATTTTATTATCATATTAAAAAGACAAAGAGAGAAAGAAAGACCTCGCAGGTCTCCTTCTATGGAAACCTTAAAAGATCAGCTGTTTTAAAGTGCCTATTCAAGTGACTAACAACATACTTATAACGAACTAAATAGCAAATTCTATTAACAAATATCACCAGAAAATTAAATTATAATGAACTACAAAATGGCAAGTATTTACAAGGAATGTTTTTTAATGAAATATCTTTGATGATATTATCATCACTAAGAATGCTTTATCTAATATTTTTGTTATTATCACCTTTAGTTTGATCCTCTTTAGTATCTATCAAAGATTTTGCAGTATCCAAATCAGGTTTTGATTTATTAACCGTCTTTATATCTATTTGCAACTCACTACTAATTAACTTTTCAGATGGAGTTGGGATATGTAAACTTCTATCATCATTAATATCGTTTGCATCAACTACAAGGTACCGTCTAGCAACTAGCATATTTTTATTTTTGCCAAAATCTGTGCTCATGATATCTGAAGACATTATATACCTAACAATTGAAAGTATATATTAAACTCAATCATTTTTCTAATTGATTTTATAGACTTCTTGAAATTAAAGAAAAATTTACTAATGCCATATGACAACTGATTGCAAAAAATTTGTCTAACATATAGTTAGATTTACATATTTAAAATTAATGGATTACCAAAATAAAAGCATCACTTAATGAACGCGAGAAAGTTCGTTGCAATTCTAAGAAAATCTCGAAAATATTGATTAAACACGCTTAAATGTTTAAATTACTTTTTCCTATAACCTCAAGAACTAACAATATGGTTTTAATAATTGTATTATTCTAACTACCAAAATGGCTCAAAATTTGTTATAAAAATATTATGTTGTAACAGATAAACGATACCTTAGATATAGTTTCCTTTTACTGTAAATAGATATAATAAACAAAAACTATTAAGAAGAATATCTGGAACTACCTTGTTACTTGTAGATGACGTGTCAATAACTATTAAGATTAATTTTACAGAGGATGTTTAATTGATTTTCAATTATTAAAATAAATTGTTCTGCTAAATTTCATGAAGTGAATCAAGCTTATTGTTAAGTTTCCTCTTTTACTTATCCGCAAATACACAAAATATCGTATGAATGTATGAATAAAAGGCAGTGATACACTATCCATGTATACATTCTATACCAATTACTCAACTATAGACAAACTATCGATTGTTGTCTCAACTTTAATTGCTTGTCATTATTATTGTTGTATAAGTCTAGAGATTTATATTTAACGTTAAAAATTATCCATATTAAGTAATGTCTATTATTCCCCTTTTTCTTGATTTTATTTTAATGCGTGAGATATGATGTTAGATATGTTAGATACATGTAGCGGCACATGAGTTAGAATTCGATTCAATTCATGTGTTGTTATGCTTCGGAGTATGAAGTTCGTATAAAGTTAGGTTACGTATAATGTAAGAATAAACAAACTCCGAGCAAAACAACGTCGCCGCTACATGTAACTGTAAAACAAAGACAAATTTGAATCTTCCGACTTCCCCCTGACTACTATAAATAAATGGACGTGATCGCAAACGGATTATTATAAACAACGACCAAACGACGTTACGCACACCGTTTCGCGACTGGTACATTGTATCGACGATTTCAAATATAATAACGATTTTATCTACCAGTAATCTCATCATTTAACCTCCTACATACATATAATAAATAAAAAAAGATTTAATTTTCATACATATAAATTATTTTCTATTTCGAATATCTGCCAAACTAATAATCGAATTCTTTGAAATTAATCACAATTTTATGGTAAACACAATTTGAAACAAAAGAAGCAAGATATTGCGCAATGCTGATAATAATTAGGCTGAGAATACTTATTTATTTATTAAAAATTTATATGTGTAAATATGTACAGAATGTACTGTAATATGCAAGAAACACCCAAATGCTTATTATAATATTTAGACAATGAAATAAATTTCTATTTACATTGCATTTCTTTAACTGTATTTATAAAAATTTCTTTAGTCTAATTATTCAAAATATTCAATATTATCCACTTACCAATGCAGTGAGACCATGATCGTAGAAAATCAGGAAGATGAAATCCTCCTTGCTTTGTGTTGTATTTTCTTCTTGAAGATGATATCTTGCGTTACTCTATCGCCTACAATAATACAAATAATATAACAGTTAGCTTATAATTCTGCTGTAAAAACGACCATCTATCAAAATTCAAATTATAAAAAAATGGTCGATAGAGGGTGCTGTTATGATTCAAATATAACGAACAAACTTAAATTGAATTCTTTTCGAATAATAATTTTTATGTATTATAATCCCTACCATCTTTTCCTAATTATATTTCATTGTCGATGTAAAAATTGAATAAAAAGAATAAAATTCTCGACGAATTAACAATGCTCGTGGAATAAAATAGATAAAGAAAACGTATAATATATGAAAACAGCTTAGCCTGCATTAATAATGTTTATGTTGATATTATAGTATTTTATATTATAAATTACTCTTATTTATATCAATACTTACTCTTTAAAGTATACTATATACGAAATGAATAAAAACTAATTCAACTTCTCGAAATTCTGTGAAAAATTTGGAAAATTTCGTTCCACCGCGCACAACTACATAATATACAGACCGCGCGCAACATGGCGACTGAGGGAGCAATTTACTCGACTTTGGGGTCTACATGTGATCCGTGCGAAACGCGGGTAATTTTGAAGCAAAGACCTTAGTCTAACATTAATGATTATTGTATTATTTACGTTGTAGGTATTTCATGTTTTGTAGTAAACATAAAAATGAAATTAGGTGGTATCCGGTTGATAGATTTCAAGTTTGTTAAGTTATCTTTATTCTTTTAAATGTCTCTCAATGAATTATTTCAATGAAAAATACTCGTCAACTAAATGACTTATGATAACATCACAAATTAGATAACAAACGCAATCTTACAAGTTTTAAACATATATTTATTATTCAATTTTTTGTGATTCGCACATTCACACAGTTCTTAGAGCTTCTTACACCTCACATAATTTATATAAATTGTTTATCGTTTTGAGCTGCATTCAGTAAAAATAATCTTATTTAAGCAGTAATGAATGACACTCGACTTGTGCAAATCTGGAGGTATCAAAATATTTTCTTTAAGTTATAAGGAAAACGATACTTTTTCTTTTCCTCTCTCAAGAGTATCTCTTAATTTTCTTCTTTTTCGTTTGTTCTCAGTGTTCATCTCTTAACAACGTAGTAAATCTTTTTTTCTGTCTTACAATTGGAATTATTTAAGGCCGTCTTCTTTCGCAACATAGGAAACTGTGTTAAGTTTGATCTTTTATCATCAACAACAAGACTACAATTGCTTGCACTTTGTGATAATTATGTGAAACTTACGAACAGCGATTCTATCTAAGAAATACAAAGTACAAGCAAGTATCAATGAATACAGAACCGTGCAAAACATTTCTTTTTGAATAGCATCGTTTTTGTGTAATATAATAAGACATTTCTATTTGATTTTGATTTTTAAATGTTGCATTTTGAAAATGAAGTAGTTTAACACACATTTCTATATTCAATCATACTTGCCATCATTGCATGAATTCTTATTGACAAAAAAAGAAATATAGAAATTTCTTAGAAAGCCATTCTTATGCTAAGTACACATATCATTAATTTTTACATGTATAAGCTCATTATAGTTATGGAAATATTCTATCCTTTCCTTTTGCACACAAATAATATAATGCGCAACCAATGGTCAATTTACTGTGTGATACTCAATCCCTGTTCTCGACTTAAATCTATAAAAAGTTTGACTAGTGTATATATGCAATACTTTTATACAATAAATAAATATACATATATATATTTGTATCCTATTTTCGTTAAAACTATTTACGAACATCGCAATGTAATAAATTTGATCAGTATTTAGTACCCTTTATTATGACCTTTAACAAAGTGAATTTTACTTTGGAAGAAATCTTTTTTTTGCAAAAAAAAAAATCGTTTAAATAAATTTAACAGAAATAACCGCTATTTTTTGCTCGATACAATATTTTTATAAAATGCATACATTTTCTCTCATACATTCATTTAATTCTCTTTTCTACTCCATCACTTTGAAAAAACTTCCTAACTCTTTTTTACAAAATAAAATGTTATAAAAGAAGCCCTAAAGGAAGAGCATAACTATCTGTCCCATTCATCTTGGTCGTTTGGCCTCGATTCTTTATATAATCAAGGTACAATAAAAAAATGTTCGTTTCTTTCTTGTATGAAATAAAAGGCACCAAGTTTTGCCAAACATTTAGTTTGTTCATAGGAATTTCTATCTTTCAATTTAATATTGAATAAGAATAGCATCCTACAATGGATTTAAACATTTATGCAATTACTCATTTCCTACATTTCGAGATACGTTCTGACAGGATTTCTCTTGGAAAATCAAGCAATTCGTATATTTTTACATAATAATTCTCGATTTCTTGTAAAATACGTAACGTGCTTTCACAAAGTCTAATTAAACAATCTATATAGCAATGTTTTGCAATAAAAAATACGTTTACATCATCAATTCTGTATTTGAGTAAACTCGCATGCAGGTAGTAATAATTTTGAAAGATAATCTTTTAATATGTTCAATATTCATTTCCGTAAATGTGCAAGCATTAATTGAACTTTACTTCAGCGCAAGTTTCTCAAATAAAGTACTTTTGTTTTATAAATATGGAATTATTAGAGTAATTTTCTGACATTTGGTAATAACCATAATAAGTAAGTTACTGAAAAAATATGTCAAACAGTACACATCAATTTCATTGAAACTTTGTACTTCTCTCAAAGTAAATATAGTGTGTGTATATATTTGTTCATGTCACTAAATATATGAAATAAATGTATAATATGACATAAAATATGAGAAATTCAGAAATATCAAATTTTTATGGAAACAAATAATAATAGCTATAAGTTTTTATGAACCTACAGTGTACAACAAATTATACTCTCTCTTTCTCTCTCTCCCTTTCTCTCAATGTACACTAAAATGCTTAGAAATGAACATATCAAATTAGAATATAAGTCTTTTGGTATCATATCGTAAGTCATAAATAATTATAGTATATCTCCATTAATTCAGCTAATTTCCACATTTAGGAAGTGGCTGTGATATATATAATTAAATCTAATTAGAATCATAAATAATGAAATCATTATGTAACACGAAATCTAATTTCTAGGCCATCAGGCTGAAATAAATAAATACAATAAATGATGAAATCATACATAAAAAAAAAAGTATGTGTGTTTTCAACTTTTGTAACAACTTACATATTTTGACATGCTTTCATAAAATAATACATATATAACAAAAAAGTATAACATGAAATTCACAAAGTATACTTAAAATTTAGTTAGTTTTTACTACATAGATAAGTTACTTGAGTGTCTACAAATACAAATCATCTTCTGTAGTTAAATATATTAAAATTATGTAATAAATGCGAAGTATGTTTGAAGACACTCACAGTTTTCACTGATACAATTTGCAATTTTATGTTCTTCTTTCTCTTTCATATTAAATTTCAACAACTGTGCAATTCTCTGTCATACCATTCATATATATACATTTAATGTAAGAACTATAATGTATATTCTATCAGTAAATGAAAACGATTATATTATACCATTACATTCGCCACTTTTCTCATCGCTGTTTTGTACTATTCGTTTAAAAGTACTGAAAGAATATATATAGAGTATAACACACAGACGGCTTACAACAGAACTTTTTTACGCAGCTTGATGTATAATTAATAAATTGCATTAAAAAATATGAATGTCGGAAATTTTTAAAACTGGTATCGATTATACCATTATAGTAATCTAATTTGAATCTGCTCCAGTAGGAACAGTTACTTTTCTTACTCTTTCTTTTGACAATACCGTCGACAGGGCGGATCTTGTAAAATGTTACTCAATTATTTGTGCAAAATAGAATCCGTCGATATGAATTCTAGGAGAAAAAATTTTCTCCGTTAAAAATGCTCTCTTTCCGACTATTTTCTTTTGCACAAACTGATGTTTCTTATTTTAAGCTCACTCGACTTAATTTTCATGTAACATGCTAAAAAGTAAAGTACATTAGGTAGTACAAAGTTCAAGTTATTAGTGGTAAAGTTTAAGAATTTTCGGAATGCTCGGAAGCTTTAAAGGAAACGAAATTTATAGTCGAGTAAGCTTTCAATATTGAATACTATAAGGGCATGATAAATTCATGGTCCCATACACATTTCAAGGATGTTTCGACTAGATGATACATTAATGTACTAAACATCGTGCCAGCGATACGTTACACTTGCATCATATACTCGTATGAAACGAGATTGCATTACATATTCCTACACATTATATCACACAAACTTACTTAGATTGTATATATCCTGGGTGTTCGTTATGCAAAAATCTTCTTTGTTCAAGTCATAATACAATAAGATCTCATCTTATATAAAATTATAATTTATGGGACTAGTGTGTTAGTAGGCCTGCATGCTCTTGTGCTAACGTTCCATTCTCAGGTGCTACTGGCTTATTTTCAAAACTAAAAGACGTAGGCACGCAGTTAGCTTAATTTCATACGCTTTGGTTGACTCGTGTTTGACGCATCTAAAAAAACATTTCTAAATTACAAATTCCATGTAAATGGATAAAATTCATGAAAAATATTAAGCAAACATAACTTACCTCCATTAGAAGTGGCCCCAAACGCGCTAACTAAAGAGCAATTTTGACTTTTCTGAAAGAAAATAAAAGCTATTAATCCAATAATCATTACAAATATTATATCTTACATTGTCTGACAAGAATACACACATCTCCCATTACTGCTATTGGAGTTGTCCCTGTGGCAACTGCTACTTGATGCTCAATCAAATAAAACATATACTCGTCATACAATAATCGAATTAGATGAAAAGATCCGAAACTTGCTGCACTTCTTAAAGTAAGATCACGAATAACCATGGAACTATTGAATGAATAGTAAAATAATAATCAAAGATATAAGGAATTAATCGTAATCTTTTACATATTTGAAATAATTACCTATAAAAGGACCATTTGAGCAAAAATTGTCGAGCGGCCTTTGCAAATGTTGGCTTTTCCTCAAACGGTTTAAGAACTTGAGTCACAACGCTTTTTAACCAAATTGCCCAATCTTCCAATGAATTTTGTTGTTGTAATGTTACCTTAAAGTCTGCTTCCAGACGTTGTACCATTGCGTAATCGCATTGGCATACCCACGAAGCCTGTAAAATATACATATATGCATCTTTCAGTGTTAGAAGAGGTACACTTTATGTTAAATTACTAAGCCTTAATAAATTAGATACCTGTTCTTGCACATTATGAAAATCAACGCGATTCAGATCAGCTAGCATTTGATTTATTTGACTAGAATTCTGAAGCACTGCACGTGCAGCTTGAGCAAGATGATTCAATGATGTATAACGCCTTAGTGTCTGAGCAAACGCAGATACAGCAGTCAACTAAAATAAAATATTGTTAAAAAAGATATAATTCTTCATCATTTTTTAATACTACCTTTATTTGAGTCATTTCTTCAGGGCAATCAGCCATTGCTGACGTCAACCACGATTCTAGA
Source organism: Bombus flavifrons (assembly GCF_040668555.2). NCBI lineage: Eukaryota > Metazoa > Arthropoda > Insecta > Hymenoptera > Apidae > Bombus > Bombus flavifrons. The sequence continues at coordinate 4,383,735 of NC_138457.1, read as the reverse complement.
CCTTTTGCAAAATTTCGGATAGACTGTGTTAATGAACCTGGAAATTGTACATCAATTGTTACCGTAATGATATTACAAATATATAATGACGTGATCAATTCAACTCACTCGGTATGGGTCGCAACACATTAGGCATTAGTACTTCTACTAAATTTTGATAAAATGTATAATCAACTTTTCTTATGAAATCTTGAACTTCTGAACATTTACACATCTGATATAACTTAGTCCTAAATAAACAGTATAAAATGTCTTAAAATGTTTTTCAGAAATTTCTTTAAAAAATCGAGTATAAAAATCTTACTTTGATAAATATTTTTCTTCCTCACATTCATCACCATTATTATTGTCCTGGCTACGCCAAAATTCTCTCCAAAGACTTTCTACAGTAGCGAACTCAAAGTTGAGAACAGCATCTAAAAAGGCTTCACAATGTTCTCTGTATATACTACGAAACGTATCAATATCCTCTAACGTGCAATCTTCCGGAAGGGACGAACCATGTCCGACTATTATTTCTGGAAATTCTGGAATAGCACCACTCGCCTCACCCAGATATTGATGATATTGTGGCGGCGAATTGTTCGAAGAAATGTTCGTATTCGAATGCGCATTGTTCTCATATGTAGTATCCTGTTTTTGATTCACGAATTTGAATCGTTTCGTTTGCGAATTTGTACCATGTTGCTGACGCGGTGTTCCATCTTCATTTAGCATGACTAAAGGAGAACTGGGTTTAACACGAATTCCATAATAATGATACTTTGAGTTTCCCCTGTGGAAGATGATAGTAATTAAAACATAATTATTTACAACATACAATTAAAATATAATGCAGAGTGTATTTAGAAAGAACAATAAAGTCCTTTACCTTGTGCCCAATCGTCTGGTTCTTAAACCCAAAAAAACGGAACGTATTAATTTCCCAAAACTTGCGGCATTTACAGGATCTAACTTATTTTCGGAACAGTGACGTAGATAATGATTGTAAAGTGTGGATCTTGGAAGAGAAACACCATCTGCTGTTTCATAATTTTCAAGCAACCAATGAACCTGATTGCATAAAATTCATTATAAACCAGAATTATATTATTAACGAACAACAGATATATAACACTATATACATAAAAAATCAGAAAATAAAATGCTAGTTCAAACTACATATAACACCCACACGTGCTAGTAATATTTATGTTAGAAAAAATCTTTCTTGCATTATTGGTGAATCAAATTAAATTTTGAGCTAGTATAAAGCACCTCTAAAAAAGCAGTTTTGCATGCTACAACAAATTAGTACAGCTAAGCTTACAAATAGAGATTATGTATCAGCTTACTGTTGCTTGGGAAACTCTAGTGGCATGCGTCATATTTGCAGCTGCTGCTGCAGCATCTTCCACGGTGACAGCAGTACTTCCTGAATTACCGCTGATCAAGTATGCCCCTCCACCCCCGCTAACCACAGTTTCCTATCAAACACCCAACATACCAATACCACATTAAGTCCCAATTTCGAAAAAGTAACTTTATTATAGATCACCATTCGCTATTTAATATTCTAGAGCAATTCGATACAAATTTATATTATATAAAAAAATATTATATATATATATATATACAGAGTTTTGCAAAATAACAAAGAAATTGAAAGCAATGGGAACCATAAACATGCATTGCTATCTTACCGCATTTTCTGTCTGCGGACTAGCACGTGCAGCGGCTGCAGATATTAACGCGTGTGTTGTCGGATCCCCATCTACAACACTCTGTTGAATAAGGTACGTGCCATTGCCCTGGGATAACAATTGTCCAGTTGTAGAATTTGAACCTTGACCAGTAACCTACATGCAATGAAATATTATTCACGATAATACTAAAAGCCACACATTACGTTAGAATTACAGTTACATCCATTAATAGCAGATAAGATCTTTTATAAATTACCTGAGCGTAAGTTACTGGTGTGGTTGCTGGTGTGTAGTACTGACTGGACGCAGGAGTATACATCGCTCCTGCTTCTCCAACAGCATACACAGGGTATGTCCTATGAATGATAAATTATAAAATTTAGTGGAATGATTGAATATAATATTGATATACTTACATCTGGCCATTTGTCGGTATATACGTAGAACCATCTCCCTCAACATATTGAACATAGGTAGGATGAGAAACCGACTCGGACCCCACCGCTTCCGGTTCACCAGACACTGAAACAAACGCGATATATTTCAATATATTTATATAGACAACACTTTCACACGAATTAAGCTTCGTGAAATGCATAATATTTAGGAGTTACGCAGTTGTATCTTGCCAATCACTAGAAAAAATAGAGTGCATTTAAGTAAGCGCTTCCACTCTTAAAATAAAATTTAATATCTACACGTATTTAAATTTATTTATATTTTTCTTTATTATTCATCCATATAAAAAACGTACTATAACATGCAAAATTAATTAATGCATATTAACGAATACTACATAACTTTTCTACAAGTATGTTGTACATTAGTAATGAAATAAATAATGCATGCTAATTATATTCTGCCCTCACCTACTGCCGTTGTGAGGGACGCGTAGGATGGTGAGTCACTGGTGCCTAGTGTGGTCAGAGTAGAAGAACAGAGGTGCATGTTTTTCAGCAGCATGGAAAGGGCCAAATCTCTACTCAAACACTATAATTTTTTTTCAAACTGATCCTGATACTCACCCCTAACATATACTTATAAGGAGTCTCTCGATAACTTATCGCGATTTCCTTTTATATATATCACCGGTATTTTTTAAAACCAAGTTCTCAAATTTGAACGTTTTGCAATTTTCGACTCGGCAATCGGCAATTTTGCGACTAACAGCTGAATTGAAATTAACTTTGGCTCAAAACGCACCTGTTACTGTAATAAAATGCGGAGATCCACTGACAATGGTACCAGCAGACGTGGATGCAGCGTCAGAATCAACAAGAGTATGCTGACCAGAATGGGTAGTATTCACTACAACTTGTGCTGTAACATGCGCTGGAGTACCTGTTGAGCCGTTGGAAGAGTCTGCAGCTGTTTCAAGCGGATCCTGAACCAATAACTAAATTATTATTTATAGTATGCATGTTCTCATGATCAACGGTAAATTTCTATATAATAATATAAATATTTAACACAGCTTCTTCATTTCCAATAATATCAAACATATATATAATTGATAAATATAAGGTTCCATACATCATGAAAAAAATTTCTTTAAAAGTTCTTTAAAAAAGGAAATTTTTTAGAAAATAGAGAATTACTAATACTATGTAGTTGAGCAAACCTGTATAGGTTGTAGATTATTTGGACTGGAAGGATCAGGACTGGTAACAACAGTAATAAGTTGCTGTCCCCTCGTAGACTGACTCTGTGCTGCATTACCACTGCCACTGGAGCTGGAAGTAGTCACGACAACAACGCTTGGCTTAGGTTCCACCCCCACTGTTGTAGAGCTACCCCCACTGTTATTAGCTCTGGTGGATGCTGCGAGGGCATACTGGGCTCCTGTCGTAGTCATGGCAATCACTCCTTCACCTCTCTCTACTCCCACTGTATCACCACTACTGCTACCTCCCCGTTTGTGAAGGGAAGAATCTGTAGACGTATACATATACAAATGCAATAAATATCAATAACGTTCTCCAGCAGACTCAGCACAGGAAGAACTGCTATAAATTCTTTCTATATGCTTATAGCCATTCTATAGAATGCAATCACTAAAGAAATATAACTGATTGATAAATAAAGGAAGCAAAATTACTATAAAATCTATAGATTGTTACAAACTATTCCACTTGATAAGTATTATGTACTACTTTTTGGAAAGTTTTTAAATGAAAATGAGAAAAATAAATATTTCGTAAATGAATAAAAATTTTATGTATATTTTGCTGTGTAGATGTATTATACAATGTGCAAGAATGTATTGATTATTTTTTATAGTATAACAAATACGATCGTATAAGTATCGAAAGAATAACAATATGGTAGAGTTAATCATTTTTATTATAATAAATTTCAGAATACATATTGTATACGTTGATAAGCAGAAGCAGGGAACATAATCGAATGGTGATACCCGCGAATCGGATGTTAGTTATAGCGATAGATTAACAGACACCCTAACCTACATATAAGAAGAATCGCCTACGTAATTTCTCGCAGGTGTGTAGCATTCAATAATCTATAGATCAAAGAGAAGCCTCAAAGAGCGCTCGAATGAAACACGGCATTGTCGTTTCGACGTATGTGTAGCAAGATGTATTGGTACACCCTGTACCTGTAGGGTGACAGGTACCAAACAATGTTTCAAAGGGAAGAAAACGAAAGGGCGAGGGGTAGTGGCTAAAATGTAGCATACGCGTGGATGGACATAGAACTCTTGTCAAGGGGATTGAAAGCATCGATAGGAAAGGTCGGATCATAGGTGCAATTAGAGAGTATTAAAACTCCCTGCTGATCAATAGCAATAAATTTTATAATTAGCCTACGTACCCGTGAAAAAGTTTCGATGGTACAAAAAAAATAGGATATAGAAATTTTTATTGTATATTCTATTGAAAAAAGATATATTAATCGTTTTCTTTGCAAATATAATATCAACATAAAATTATTAAGACCCTATTAATGTAATAATTAATTTGAGAAAAATATATGTGAAAAATATATTATTTGATATCAGGTATTATGTTATTCTAAAAAATGGTGGTTTTATTAGAAAGCATACTGTGTATGCACCTGGCCTCTGTTATGCATGACTGCATGACTGATGCCTGAAAGTGTTCTGCAGCACACCTTATTTGTTACTTTACATTGCATGTTCCCCATATATAATATCACATATATTTATATACTTTCAAATATCTTAATATTATAAGTCTTATCTTACAAACATAATCTATAAACATATTGAACAAGAAACATTGCAGTACTTGAAATTTTTAGTTTATTGCAGCATCATTTTTAAAATAATTAGATGGCTGAAGGTGGGCTTTTTCTTTCATGCTTCAAGAAGTACATTGATAAGCCCATTTTAATTAAATGCTACACAGGGTTCCAAATATTAGATATCCCCCAGGTAGGGTGCACAATAAAATCACCAAAGCGTAATGCAATAGGGGAATATATAAAGCAAGAAATCTGCAATGATTTTCTCTGTGGGAGAAATTAATTAATCTTTGCTACAGCAAATACTTTCTTTTTCTGCAAATGTCTAAGCAACCAAACGATTCATAGTCTTAACAGTGTAGTGTGAACATTTTCAACAAATCTTCACATAAAAAGGCCAAACAGTAACGTATGAATGTTCATAGTACGATGACTTTGCATTAAGGAATACAATTATGAAATGTGAAAAATTCTCAGAACCATAAATCGCAGTTATTTGGATAGTTCAGCTTACAACTATGAATAATCAAATTGTATCAACTGTCACTATACAAATACATATTGCAGATGATAAAATTAATAATATAGCTGAGTTTGATAAGACGCTAGTACGCTGTATGTTCGAACACGTTACGTTCTGTTTTCCGTAATCGTGTATGGAAAATTTTATGAACACGCGCACAAACAATAGTAATTAGAATCGTAAGAAAGCGCGGTTCATACGTTTCTTTTTTACTCACCTGTCTTCATGAATGGCGTGTACTTTCAACACGACGCCCGGACGCACTTGCGCGACCGAACGTGTCCCCCCACGTATTTCAATCGGGCTTTTCCCGTTCAAGGAACTGCCGTAGTTGTCACCCAGGAAACCACGCGGACAGCCAAGGCACCGTAGAAGTGGAAAAGCGGAGCAGCACACTCCGACAAACCTGTATATTTTGTTGTCGACGGCTGGTCGGAGTGTTGGTTGTCTGCTACTGCGGTCGCCTTGACTACGGCATCACTGCCCGCGTCACAACCAGTACCGTACCTAATCTTCGTTTACCTTAGGGTGCTATAACTACCCTATACATATATACAAAACAACCAATACTACAAACTACCACTATTATTTATGCCCTTTCAGAATATATCCTTTTATGTTTTTAAATTTTATTCTTTCAAATCAACGTTTTCTGATTAAGTTCACTATTTTCTCTAAATATTGTTAAGTTCGCCCTTCTCCTTTTCATTCTTCTTCTATACATACGCTCACAGAAGTATTCGAATATCCTTAGGAACTTTTATGTATATATTATAAAAAACATTTTGAAATTTCATTATTACTATAGTAAAACATGACTATCGTGATTCATATTGGTAAAATTTGAGACGGATCTGAAAATGTGCATAAAAGTTACAAGATATTTATTGGAAACATACACTTTGCAAAGATGAGCACAGTATTAACAATCAATTATTTTCTATATTAATAAGCCATAATATTTTACCAGACCATGTTTAGCACTAATTTTATGTTTAAGACTACTATTCTATACATTCTGTATACTAATTTTTTACTAAGTGTATGTTTGCAATAAATGTCTTGTAACTTTAATATACATTTTCAAATTGATTTCAAACTCTATAATTATAATCACAATAATTGTGTCTCATTACAGTGCTAACAAATTTTCAAAAACGTTTATATAACGCATATAATATATTCATCAAAAAAGTTTTGTGTTCAGTGTTCAAATATTTTTGCGAGCTACTATATATATGTAATTAGTAAGATATAATAAGTAAATGTACTTTGGAGTAAACGAAATAGTATTCGTTTTTTTAAACCATGTTTTATTAAAGTTTCGGCCATTTTCAAGTTTAATTTGATAGACAGTGAACTTAATTAGTATTAGGTTTTGTATATGTTATGTGATCAAGCACTTCTATCGCGACCATAGTTAAAATCATCTTATAAGTTACATATCCCGCAATACACAATGATATTTAGTAATTAGATTGCGGATTTTTATGTAAATTTATATTTTTGAGAATATAATTTAAAAAGTAGAATCTCAGTAAAAAATTCTTTTAACTATCAAGTATTACAGAAGGCACTATACTTTGGATACTTCATACATTTTTTCGTATTACGTGCATTTTGTGCAATTCTGCGCTTTCAAATTTCTTATAAACGCATAAAAACCGCGTCTATTAATAGTCGACTAAAATCGAGTAAAAAATTATTCTTACAGAATAATCTTGAACCGGGTCTATAGAATTATTGATACGCCTATGAATAATGTCGCGCGTGCCCTTCTTCTACATTAACAGTCGGACTTGATTAAATCACTAAAATCTATAACATTCGTTTAGATAAGATTTAACTCCAGGTTTTTTTCCATAGGAATCCCGTTTTCGAAAAACGGCAAATGTAACTCATAAATAGAAACTGTGTTACATAGCAGTTAGTGTATGTGTGCGCAATCGCATATCAATGCGCAGCCTATACGTGATAACGACTAACTGCATTATGACATTTGCTTTGCTCCGATGAATAATCATTTAGATTAGCCGCTGATTTTTACTCGATTGGATATGCAATATGTCAGAGTATCTTTAATTCATCTTAATCTGCATTTAATTCGTTTGAATCAATCGATCATACAAATACACCGCGCTTTCACGCGGCGCGCTGTTCGAAATTGTCGAAGAGTGAAAGATTGTAAATAATTGACCAATCATGCACAAATATAATTACTAGATTGCGGATTTTTATACATCTATGGGAAGTCTGATGATGCAAAAATACATCATAACGCACAATGCATATAATGTGCACAAAATAGGATATTTACTATAATATTTGATAGTAGATGAAACGAATTTCTATTTAAATTAGAAATTTGATTGGAATTTTATCTCTTTAGTTATGTTCATAAAAATATAAAAATGCATAAAAATCCGCAGTCTAGTGATTACTATTATCGTAACAAAAACGAATAACCTGAACAAGATCTTCCTAAAACAACTAAATACTTTTACACCCAATGACAAAAATGTTATATTTTAAATAAACTTTCGCTGCACGTTTAACCTTCTGACAGGTGTAGGAAATATGTAAACGTAAAACTTACTTGACAACAAATTTTGAGATCGATAATAAATAATCGGCAATGAGGATTCTTCCGCCATCATTATGGAATATCTCTTGGAAAAAATGGAATTGTATTCGTCCTCTTCCTGCCACTCCATACTTTTGCGAAGTACACGCCAAAGTTTTAGAGTTTTAATCGCGGGAAAATCTGTCGACTGTATCCCGAGATACGGTTTCCACGGGCGTAAATTATTTGCTCTTTACTCCAGAATGTCGTAAATTTTTTCAACCACGCTTTATAACAACCGAAGATCAGATTATAGTTCTTCAATTACAGAGAGAACAATATACGATTTTTCTCTTATGTGGAATAATTGGATTGTAATGTGGAATAATGATTAATTTGATTACGTGAAAATTATTTATATTCAAAAAAAAGGATGGTCAAAAAATACCAAATTAGTGTTCCTTCAGACATCTAAAATTCTACTTAGGCATCAGGCAAATAAAGGTACAACCAATATTTTATCGAAAAAAACGTCATCTAAATAAAAAAAGGATGAAATATAGCGGCAATTCTTCGTATTCAATATATTCCCTCTTGTTTTAAAAGTAAAGTTATAGTATAACTATAAAAACATATTTCATGGAATATTTGCCTTAATTTGTCGCGTTTTATTAATTAACAATTTGAGCAATATGTTTTTATAAATCGTTTGGAAGTTATCATTATTCGAAGTCAGAAAGTTCTAATTCGTCTTTCGGAGCACCGTCGACTTCATCTACATTTCCTCAAACTTTCCCATCATATTTATTATAAATAATTGTACTTTTATGATAACTTAGAACTTATAGAATGACATCTTATTAGGATTTTAGAAATCTGAAAAGATACAGATTCGTCACTTTTTGTTGACCGCCCTCCAGTTTTTAAAACATGATCAATGTGCGTATCATACTCGTGATTGACCTAATGCTGCGCATTGTGACGCAGGACGCAGTGCTGTTAAAGCTGTGTGTCTGTTGCTTGACAGTTTAAAGATGATGACCTCTTCGGAAATCGAGGTAGAGAACTTGAGTGAAAAGAATGTGGAAGATTCTGCAATTTTAGAAGTAAGCACAATGGCAGTCGGCGGTGTTATTAAGCAGGAAAGCCGCGATGTCGATTTTCTTTCGAATTGTAGCACGTCCGTCGAGGGTTCTGTGGTGAGGATATAACCTGTAATATCTTTGACAGTCACTGTATTACAACGATACAGAAATAAAAATCACGAGTTTTGCATAATGTCTTACTGTATACAATTAATAGCTTTAATTATTTACGTTTAATATCGTGTTTTATTTAATGCAACTTTTATTTCCAGATAGCTTCTCCCTCCATTGACAGTTTCTCTACTCTACCAGAGCAAGAAATATCAGATTTTCAAACAGATTCTAGAGATCTACAAGTAAAAGTAGACAATCCTCAGAAGCATCTTGAAACGCTTGAAACTTATATTACTTTTCGTATAACAACAAAAGTAAGTTTTATTTCAAGTTTATAGTTATATATCTGTAGAGGACGATAAACCAACATTGATAAAGAGCATTGATAGAATGATAAACTTTTTGCATCATTTTAGTCTATGAGACCAGAATTTGAGGAAGGAGAATACATTGTCAGGAGACGTTACAATGATTTTATTTGGTTGCGACAAAAATTAGTGGATTTATATCCTACACATATCATACCAGTGAGCCATTATACATTTCTGAACCATATTAACTCTATGTTTACTTACTTATCCCCAGGATAGTTTTATAACTTATGAGAATGATTAAATATTAATATTATTATTACAGCCAATGCCTGGAAAACATACGTTACTTGCTCAGTTAGATCGTTATTCCAAAGAATTTATCATAGCACGCATGAAGTTGTTACATGTATTTCTTAATAGAGTTGTGAATCATCCAATTCTCAGTTGTGACAAAAATCTGTACATTTTTCTGACTACTAAACCTGCAGTAAGAATATTTTTGTCTCTTATATATTTATTTCTTCAATATACTTTTGAATATTGTACTTCCATATCTTTTAGGAATTCCTTATACATCGTAAAAATCGTGGAAATGTTCTTGTTAAAATGACTGATTCTCTGCAAAATATCGCAAGTACATATACCATGAAACAGCGTCATTTTGAATTTGAGCAAATTCGGGATTATTGTACAGCTCTTAGCGAAAAATTAGCAACTGTAGATAAAATAAATCATCGTATACATAAGGAAAGACAAGGTATAACCAAAGATTAGTTGACTCGTTATATTAATTACTTTTTATTATGATCTCAATTAAATTATGTTTTATTAGACTACTTGCTGGAATTGCATCAATTACATCCAATTTTCACTTTATGGGCAACTTCAGAGCCAGAATTAGCTTCCTTTCTGTTAGCCATTGCTAAAGCAATAGAATGTAATGCAGTGGCTCATCAGAAACTCTTAGAAAACGTAACGAACGAGGAGCGAGAATACATTTCATATGTAGATGCAGTTAGAAATGCTTTATCCCGACGGGACTCAATGCAAATTGAATACGAAATGACCGTTGAAGAATTAGCAAAGAAAAGATTAGAGAAAGATCAGGTGCACTTTACATTTTACTTTTAAATGTAGTTATTATTAATAAATTGCGATATTTTATGATACTAATTATTCAAATAGCTAATGGGTCTTACGAGCGGTAATTCTTCAACCCAAAATTGGGGTGGATCACTTTGGAAGGCAGAATCCCGTGACGAAAAATTAGAAAGACTCGGACAGACTATTCCACGACTAGCAAAGCAAACAGAATTATTGCAAGATCGTGTAGAATGTGCGAACGAAAATCTCCGAAGTGATTTACAAAGGTGGAACGTTGAAAAGCAAATGGATTTGAAAAATATGTTAATTTCAATGGCAGATCGACAAATTCGACATTATCAGCAGTGTATGAGTGCATGGGAAGAAATTCTCACTGGTTTGAAACTGGATGGAATAGGATCCGAAGTTAGCGTAGGACCACCTATCAAGATTCCCGTTTGAATTCTATAATCTTTCACTTTCGTACATACAGATAGTAATTATCTTATGCATTTATAAAGGTAAGAAACTTAAAGTCATCCTTCGCCAGTAATGACAAATATTTTATTGCATTTAAGAAACTGATCTTTCCAGTTTCATCGTCGCTGCTTCAGCAAATTAAATAACTTTATCTCTCAAATCTTAAATGTTTTTTGTAGAAAGTACAATTGGTACTTATATACATTACAATACAGTGATTAGTCGCACAGGTTGTGCACATTTATATATGTATTTCAGTTTTTCAGATATAAAAAGGTTTATGGTAAAATGGCTTTATAATACAACACGGTTACGCGAAGTTAACGCGAAAACGTAAATAAATGTATTTAATTCTACAAATCTAACTAGGGCAAATTTTAGCATAAAAAGTTAATTAAGAAGTATGTTGAGATATATTTTTCCTTTGCTAATTAATTTTGGGACCAAGTACTAAATAATTTGTTACTAGTTATTCCATTTCTTTGAGACCATATACAATACATTCATTGACAATCAGTTCTTAGTTACTTATATCTGGTAATTACCAAAGTTTATCTATAATATATAGATAACCAATATATAGCGCTAGAATATAATTTACAAAGTTCAAGCAAACCGCTTGTAATATTCGTTGTATTATTATTCAGTACCTTTAGTCTACGTCATTAAGTTTTGAACAATCCATTATAGCGGCACTTAACAATCAACTTATTTAGGTAGTCTCGTGAAAAAAGCACAGTAAGAATCTATACAACGTGTTACATCTGTTGCTATTCACGTTTGGAATTAATAATTTTTTGAAATAGTATCATAAGTGTATGGGGTATGTTTCCAATACATTCAGTATATTGTACACGCTGTCTTATTGATGATGAAACTCATAGATTTGTAACACTAAATAAATTATTGTTTGCGACATATCGTTTAGTCGATAATTATTTACTCGATCGAAGAGTAATTTGGCATCGGTGTTATGTAAAATTCCACCAGGTTATCCAAATCATAAAGTCTAGTTATAGATTCACCTAAAAAATATATCATGTATTTTTTATTTTTTAAAATAATGTTTACTTCATTTGGAACGCTTACCTGCCAAAGTCATTTCATTATGCAAAAATCGTACTGTGTGCGCATATGGTTGTTGTATCTTTTCCCTTAATTTTGGCGCTAAACGTCTGGTCGGGTTCCATAATGGACTACGAAAATTTGGAACGTTCATAAAATTTGGCTTCCACGATTCGGTTTTTACTTCTTCCAATGGTAATATATCAGTTATCCTATATTGACTTGTATTAATGTTCCATGTGAATTTGCATCCCACTTCATACTGTGTTCTCTCTTGAGAGCTATATTTCACCAAAATAAGTATTTGAGGTATAATGAAAATTCTTGAACATAAACTAGTACGAACCATTGAGTTTGACTACTAATTTCACTAGCCTGTATCTTCATTATTAATAGACAGATAATGTCACCACTTAACGCGCACACATCTATTATTTCTATATCATAATCACTACAATGCCAATATTTCTTTTTAAATCTCATACAAATCCAGTCTGCAATATGATGAGAGAACGTTTCAATATCGAAACTTAATTGATTTATCGAAACGCATGGTACTATCTAAAAATTCAATAATTGTTTAAATTTATCTTATCAATTGTTGAATAAAATCATTCAAATTTTAAGCATAATACCAATTTTTCAGCTTTGCTATTGCTAATCATTTGCATTTGAACATAACCAGATCCATGGACATGCATAGGAAGCACACATTGGTAACTCACATATCCTCCCGTTTCCTCATCTGTAAAATGTATATATATATGGATGCTTATGCTTGTTTTTTTTTATTTTAATTACCAAAAAATAATAAAAATTATAATATACCTTCAACATCTGTAATAACTGATATCATTTCATCATCAAGTTCTATGTAACTTCTCTTGAAATGTGCAGTGCATTTTATACTAGGATACTGTAAATTTATTTTTGGAACTAATGGCGAAGAATTAACAGAATGCTTATTAGAACGATCTCTACTTATGCCTCCATTGGATAGTTGATTCTGATTCAATGGACGTAGCACATTTTTTTCCGCTAATAAATTAAAATAACATTATTGACTTCATCTATCAATAAGATCGAAGTGCTCCCTCGATATGGACAATTCAGTTTACCTGAATCGATGATTAAATCATTCGACAAACCAATATCCTGAGTAACGCTGAAATCATCCGTTTCACTCTGATCGGAATCCACCCAATGCTTCTTACCGTTTGGCAGTGCGGGTGACATTGTAGGAGAGGACGATATCTGATGTATTGAACAGCCACGATGTTTAAATTGATCCCGTATATGCTTGAAAGGAACTATGTTCTCGGCATCTTCAGTTTCGTCGCAGAACTCGTACTTCTTATCAGCAAGTCTTCGTTTCCGGAATGAGCTAAGCTTTTCACAAGTCTCTTGCGCTTCGTCCGTAAATTCATACGCCTTTTCAGCTTCGAGGATAAGCTTATGCGTAGCTCTCGTCCTCGACTGCGTCGAATTCACAATGGGAGGAGGAGAATGTAAATTAGATCTTTTGCGTGGACTTGGATGACGAAAGGATCGTGACACAGGAGGTGACATTAACCGCGAAGAACATGAAGAGGATGGACTTATAGAGACCGAATGAAGAGGAGAATTAACAGAACTGACATTGCTGTCCTTTGAAGCACCAGGTTGAGGAGAATTAGAACGTTGACTGCGCGTGCTTTTATGACTAGACTCTGAATTCCGGGTTCTCAAGATGTCTGAGGGTGGCGTAAGAATTGGCGAAGACCATGTCATAGTTTTGAGATCAGAAGGAAGTCTTTGTGGTGTAGACCGTGGGGAACACGAGGGGTGCTTCACTAGTGTGATCAGATCACTACCGATATTGAGTTCCTGGGACATGTCCTCACAGAAGTCCTGTAAGATTTTGTCTCTGACAGAGATCGCTTGCTGTTCGGTTCGTGAGATCGGACTACTGTTTCGACATTTACACTCGATGCTGTCGGAACACTCGCACGGCTTAACACCTACGACGTCAGCAGACTTATTTATATCACAGGCACAGTCGCTTTGATTGCTGCTTGAGGTATTTAATGAATCACGACCTAACTTATCATCTAATTTAATTGGTTCCTCTAAAAAGTCATGTTCTATACTCGACTCGCATCGCGGTGATTGATCCACCGCGCATTCGGGTGTGCCTACTTTCTCGTCGGAACTCTCATAACGTTCCACTGTCTTCGTGTAATCCAATTCTTCAACATCACTCATGTCTAACGGCACTGTGTCGGGAATTACAGTATCCTGTTTATCGCTAGACTTCTGGTTTTTTGATTTTGGAATGTCCAAGTCCACCCTGAGCACATGTAAAAAGTTGCCTGTGTTAACTACCACATGATTCCAGTAATTCAAACAGACAGTAGCACGGAACCTAGGATATGGAGAAATTACTTCATAGGTGGTATGGACAGTGAGTCCATGTTGAAGACAATTACACCGTACACAACCATCCCAGTTTGCTGCAAGCTCTGCAAAAAAAAATCAAACAAATATTTTTTAATTTACTGCAATGCATTTTATACATGTAATGTTATATTACCTTCACCTTCTTCTTCATAGGATGCTGCTACTTTTAAACAGTCTTTACAATTTTCAAGAGATGGTACTGTAGTTATTGTTAAGTACGCTCTATCTGTTGGTTGAAGGTGCAGCCAATTTGTACTAGAAATTTATGTTTATTAATTACTTTTACTTACTTCATAAATTACTTAATTTACTTTGTAAATTTGAAGACTTATCTAATAAATAAAATAATTAAATGAAATCTTACCAAAGACCATGTATCACTAGTTTATTCCTCTCCAGTGGCCATTGAGATATAACAATACTAAGTTCTCTGTAGATAGTGTAATTACCAAAAAGCGTGACTTCTGCAACTTTACGTGCAACATGATTTGGAGTAAAGGCCCACCAATGTAACAAGTATTTGTACAAAGAGGTAGTGCCACTCACATCCATGGTATATGTGTATGTAAGTAAAAACTGACCACATTGTGTCAATCCCATTACAATGTGTCTTCAATAATAATAATTATTGTTATTACAAGATTCTCAATGAATGAACATTTTCTCATTTTACTACATTTCCTCGTGATATAAATTTACGCATGTAATAAACATACCCTGCTTCAAGTGCTGATTTTGGGATTACATGTAATAATGGTAAATGTCTCCATGAAGGTACAGTAGCAAACAGTCTTTCTTCTGAGGCATAGTTGTGCGCTGATAAACAACCTCTGATCTGTAAAAATTAATATTTTTTTATAATACCCTCATCGTTCTTTCTCTCTAATTAACAAATTTTAATAGATCACTGTTGCTCTTATATTTTTTTAATTTCTATTTCTTATAGGTATCATGTAGTCATTAATTCATTTAATTTACAGTAGAGAACAAACAAGAGAGATTAAAAAACTTCATGAGTAAGAACAAAAGCACATTTTTTCTTGCATCCATAAAATATTAAGCACTATGTATCATTTAACAACAAGCATACAACACCGAGGAACGATTTAAATTTTCTTATTGGACATGTCATAATTGTTTTCCTTTTTTTTTTCACATTATCACAGAATTTTGGCAGTTATTTGGAGTCTGTCAATTTCATTAACGCTCGTAGTAAGTTGAAGGTTAAGCAACATTACCTCTCTTAAAAATAGCTTCTGTAAGAAATGTCTTTTACTGCGTCGATGAGACAGGCATGGTTTCTGACCTACTATCACGTATTCCGATTTTTCGGAAGTAATATCAGAGAACCATTCATAGCAACAATCTGAGGTAGTATCGGAAGACGATGCGTCCGCCATTTTTAAATAACCCTACTGAGATACTATACGCATACGCGTGAGTATTGAAAGGATTGGAAAATACGTTTCACTCCGGTTTACGAAGCTCTGCCACATGGGTGCACTAGTCGAGTTGTTTGTTATGCTCCCTTTAGAAGAAGTATCAATTTAATGTGATGTGGTTTGAAAATCACTTGCAGTTCAAAAGAATTTTGATAGACGAATAAAACATTGGAATTCCATTATAGTTTTTAACTTTACATCGATATCATGTCATCGAATAAAAATATGCAGCATCTTCATAATTCATAGTGGTTAAATAATTTTGTTACTACTTATTATCAAATTATTGAAATTTATAATATATATTAAAAAGATATGGACATCACGTTGGATGATAGATTGAATGTATTACAACAAATAAGTCAACGAAAACTTGTTGAAATACTGGACGCGATACCCGGAACCAAAGACTTAGTGATAGAGCAGAAACTTATGAAAATTTTGGACAGTTTTGTAGGAGTTTCTGTACTCAAGTAATTATTTTAAATTAATGTGGCATGTTACTTTTTGAACAGATATCAAATGATATTATTTTTTACTTAGACGTTATGGCGTTGAAAAGATTTATAAAATGGAGCAAGGCTTGAAGCTTTCAAATTCTCAACACATCTTTTTGGTTTCAAGTGATTTGATTGCTTGCAAAAGGGTACTAGATCAAATACAGTCAGAAATTCCTTCAAATATTAAACCACATGTACAACCATATCATCATATTCTAGTTACTCCATCTGTACCCACTGTTCTTAATTCAATAATCGAAGAAGAAGGTGAATATTTTATTATGCAATTAAATAATCAATAGTTGTTTCAGTTCCATTAGAGTAAGAATGCAAATGTTTGTCTAGGATTATCTGGATTAGTTACATTACAAACATTATCTTGGGAATTTATAAGATTAGATGGGAACATCTTAACTTTAGAAAACTGTATGTTTATTGATCTTTACTATCATAAAGATACTACATTACTGCCAGCATTAGGTCGTAGCTTATGGTCACTGCAACTTATACTTGGTTCACCCAAATTGACACTTTCCTTTGGAAAGTACAGTCAGCAAATGTTCAAAATTATGGAGTCAATGAAACACTGTTTAGGCTCCTCTAATATAGAAAATGAAATAGGAGCTTTAATTATAATGGACAGGAATTATGATTTAGTTACGCCACTTTTAACCCCTGTAACTTACGCTGGATTATTACACGAAGTAGTGGAAATAAATGTTGGTACTGGTATTTTGGGCAAATCTCAAGTTAAGCTAGATCCAGATAAAGATCAAATTTACGGGGAAGTAAGAGATACACCATGCAGCGAAGTTTTTCCAATTTTACATGGGAAAGCTAAATCTTTAAAATGTATGTCCTTATATATTTCTTTTATTAATTTATTTTTCATAAAAGTTAGCAGTATTTTTAATGGTTCATATCAGTGGAACAGAGTGCGATACAAACAATGAAGTTATCCGAAATGGAAAGATATGTAGCGACGAGATTACAAAAAACTAGAGATCTAACGCGACAACTTGCTTTTCATATTTCTGCTTGCCAGCTGATAGCAGACACATTAAGTTCTGACTTTCAAACCTTGCAAAAAATAGAGAAATGTATGCTTGAGTGCAAAGAGAGGAAAGAGTGTTTGAGTCATATTGAGAGATATGTAGGTATGTAAATTCTTTTAATAGACAATAACACTATTTTTTTTCAGATGATCTTATTTATCGCGATCTTACAACTCATTTTTCAGACGATCATCCACTGAGAACCTTACGTTTATTATGTTTATTATCGATTACAAGCGACGGAATTACCCAAAATGAACTGGACTCTATACAAAAACTTTATCTTCATGCTCACGGTTATAAACACATACCGTTATTTTATAAATTGCATAGTATAGGTTTATTGAAGTATAGGTCAGAAAATATTTTACACAAATTACCAAATTGGAACAGTGAATGGAATAATAATGCACAGAAGTTAAAGCTGTTACCCAGTTACTACAAGCAAATGGAGCAAAAAAGCCGTTCGTGTGCAAGTTACGTATTCAATAATGTTTACATACCACTAATTGTTAGTAATATTATTAATTAAATTAGTTTACTTGATAATGTTTAATATTGAATGGAGTTGACAAAAATTCACATCTCTATAGGCTCAAATATTAAATATTGTTGTGAATCAAGAAAAGGATACTAAGAGTCTTGACGAATTAACAAATTTATCAAACTGCGTCATAAGTGGCCAACGTGGTTCATTATTACCAAAAATGGTAGTGATATGTATCATTGGTGGTATTACTTATGCTGAAATAACTGCTTGCCGGTTTATAGAAAAATCGACTGGGATTCGACTTGTACTAACCTCGGATAATATAATAACAGGTAATAAATTGCTGGAGAAGGTCCAAGATATATGAACATCTTAAAGATGATAATCAAAAATTTGTAACATTTATATATTAAGTAATTATATGTAAATAGTAGCAAACATGGAAGTATGAATATACACTAAAATAGTGATTAATTATTTATATACTGTTATTTTCAACATTATTCACATGAGTGTGTATACACGGTACAATGATAATCCACTGTTAAACACCCACATAAACAATATTCAATGTTCCCTGATTTTTAATAATTTCGATTTTCTTCTCGATTACGATCCCGATCACGGTCCCGTCTCTGACGGCCCCAATCTTGTCCCTGTCGATTGTAATTTTGCCTATCACGGAAGTTTCCTTGATTTCCTCTTGAGAAGAAGTTTCCTGTGACGTAAGACGTTCATCATCATCAGTATTTTACAATCATTTACAATACAAATCATTTTACAATTTTACAATCATTTAAAATTGCTTAAAGTTTTCATAGCTTACCTTGTTTCATTTCGAAAATACGTTCATTAGAATCCACGAAGTTGTTTACTTTATCGGTAAGCTGCAATGCTAGAGATTGTAAACGACTTGGTTCGCTGCGATGCATCACAACCGTTTCTGTTGGATCATCCAAAGATGCCATAAGTTCCTCGTTGATAATCATTTTACTAATGATGGAATGAACAACAGGTCGCTTCAGTTGAAACATCTCTGCCAATTTTGGCATAGAAATCGAATCATAGACGTGGGAATACGTGAACAAGTACGTTCTTAAAGCCTCTTCTTTGATTAATCTTGTGAGCATGTCACGAACTTTGTCCGCTTGGTAAAAGAGGTCCCAAACTTTAGCATTCATTTTTTCGTTAATGATAAAATTATTGCAAGCCAACCAATTTCCATTGCGCATCGCTTTTGCCGCCGCGACAACGTGTTCTCTCATAGATTCTGGAGGTCCAACTAAAGACTGACGTTCACTTGATCTCAACTGTTGATAAAATGTCTTGGAAATCATTCTTCTCCTCGCATCAAATTCATGTGCAGCCATGTACGGAATTTCAATGAGCATGGCAGAAACTAAATAAACACACTCAAGGAGTTCCAAATTAATATGCATATGGAATGGCATTTGCCTCTGTTTTTCAATTTTTTCTTGTTCTTTGCTCCGTTCATGTTGTCTTTGAGGAAGAAGACCTTGTGCCAAGAGTTCCTTTACTTTACCAGTCACCATTAAATCAACTAAACAATTGTGTGCGTCTTTAATATTCGCGTGACGGAATGCACATAAACCCAGATGAGCAATAGTTCTGTTGTATAAAATCTGTAATTGGAAATAGAGGGGAAAAAATTCATAAGAATATGGAAAAGCATAATTTCATTATAAAGGATACAAACTTGTGTAGCTGGATCGGAATGCTGAATGGTTTCTTGTAAATGGGACATCAGAATAAGATCACGTGCTTGAAACCAGTTATCGTGAAGAGCATGATGATAAACATGAGAAAGAATCGCACGAGTTCTAAGTCTGTCTGTCCCGTCATGAGCATAAACGTATTTACAAAGCTTCTCCATAACTTGGACAGATGTTGCAACGTCTAGACCAAGTTCTCCCTGAATATGTATATATTATATTCTTAGATTTTTATCTGTAAAATATTAATAATTATATACTTACTTCTTTTTGTTTAAGAACATTTGGATCAAATTTATAATATAGATGTTCAATTTTACGTAGGTATACGCGGCAAAGTTCAGAAACTGTGCCTTGCCTTTCTAAATATTCTTGAACTTTATCTATTATCATAGACACTTGCTTCTCATCTTTCAACCTAAAAAGATGGTGAATATTTTCGTCTACATTTTCAATTTACTAATTTATTTAAATATATATACATACCTTTCTACATATTCATTACTGTGTGGATCACATTCCTTTAATAACTTAGTAAATTCCTCATCTAAACGTTCTACTAACGTTAGCACACATCCATGTATTTTATAAGGCGGAGTTTCGTACTCTTCTGCATCCTCAGATACCACTTCAGCGATAACCATATCTTTCGTGTTCAAAAGCATATCGAGCATTTCTGTGATACGTTCTAGTATCCTGCAAAAAAATAATTTATTAATTCATAAATTGGGATGGTTTCATATTCTAAAAATTTAAAATATAATACCTACTTTGACCAATATTCAGGTTTCATTGCATCTGATACTTTTGGGTTGTAATCGAAAATAGAGGACACGATAGAAAATTTAATTTTTACAGCTACCGCTGGTCCAAGATTATGAGTATCGGCTATGGATTGCAGTTCGTGTAAAAGTTCAATTTGTTCCCTTCGATCGGTACGTTTTTTACCGCGAGCCGCGATGATCTCAGAAAGTTTCTTCAAGACAGCAGCCACATTAATTTCTGCATCCTTCGCAAACATTTTCGGCTTTTCGGATGGAATGGCTACACCGCCTTTGACAGTTTCCCATTCACCTTCTTCGTCGTCTTCATCTTTCTTCTTTTTCCGTTCCTTTTCTTTACGTTCCTTTCGCTGTTCCTTTCGTTTTGTCTTGTCTTCTTCTTCCTCTTTATCTGTCACTCTATTTCAGAATATGCCAATGTTAATATTACATTAATTAATTATTACTTTCGTCTATTTGTGTGAATGAGTTAAACATACTTTTTGATAAACCGTTCACGTATATTTTGATATTGACCTTCATCCTCACTACTTGTACTCTCGCTATCTGAAGAACTACCCCAGTCAGATTCACTTTCACTACCTTCTTCTCCATCAGCTATGCTTTTCTGTAAAAGTATGATTTTGTTAATATTAAGAGAAGGAAGTCACAAAATATTTTATTACATATAACAAACCTTAAATTTAGAAGTATCTGGTTCACTTGCTTCTGATCCAGCCTTTTTGAAAGGAACTGCACTGTCTTCCTCTTCCTCAGATTCTATAACTTCCTCAGCTAGAAGATTTTAAACAATGATTAATTTTTATTTTAAATAATTAATTTAGAACATCAGTAAATATTATTGAATTATTATTGAATTGAAATATTATTGAATACTATCAGTGAAATTGACTCACGTTTTTCTTCCTCCTCATCATCATCCTGATCTGGATTTTCTCTGAATTTTGCTATATCTTCTTCAAAATCTTTATTATATTTACGAAGTTTCTGACGCAATGAAGTCAATGACTTTGAATTGTTTTTTGACATATTTTTACGACCCTCGCGATCTTCCCATACTTCATTGATGAAATCTTCCATTTCTACTAAACATCTGATGTAAAAACGTGGTGTTTGACCACCTTCTTCCTTTGCTATTACAGGCAGAGCTTTTTGATAAGCACGCATTAAATCCTCGAAACCTATAGTTACAATATGAATGATTTTAATTAAATGAATACTTTATGAATAATTTATATTTGTTTAACATCATTAAACTTTGTAAGTACTTACTGGACAACATGCTACTCATATCTTTGATCTTTTTATAATTTCTTATGAGCTTGATGAGATTTGCAATCTCTTCGTATCTTTTTTCTTTGGTTGATCGTACAACCCTCTTAGTTTCTTCTTCTTCATCACTGAACTGAAAAAATTTTACATTATGTTAATGCAAATTTTGTATGTTTGCCACAGTATAAAAAAGGAAATAATGAAATATTATAATGCTTAAATTTACCGTGAAAGCTGTAGTTGGTGCTCGTTGAACCTGCTCCTCCTCGGAAGCACTATCAGATTCAGAATCTGATCCAGTAGCAAAGAAACGACTCATGTTTAGAAAAATACTGTGTCAGAAAAAAGGAACAAATTTAGTAAATGTTTAATATTTGAAAAGGTGGTATATGAATGTATATACTTTATTATTAATACAAATTTTTACATATATTTATTTATAAAATTTCATAATATAATATGATAATAATAAAATTGAAATTTGAACTGTGCATGTAATTAGAAAATCTGCTCTGTATATGCGATAATTCTTAAGCACATGGTGCAATAGTTTGATTAGTATTAGTTTATGTTGAGCACGCATTGCTATTAACAAAAATGATGTAAAAGTATATAAATTTTATTTATTCATTTATAAACTTACGTATTACAAAATTGATCGTTTTTTTCGCTTCAAATGGTTAAACTGCCACAGGTTAGAATGACAACGCCATTAAAGGCTGATACATCATAAAATTGCTGTGATGAAAAGTGTTCCAAAAAAAATGGTGGAAAGTTTTCAAATTCTCCTTGATGTTTTTTTTTATTCAAATTATTATTAGGACAAAAATTTGATTAGTTATTGCACTAATGATTAGTATTAAATAATAATTAATTTAAAATTAATTTGGATTTTTAAACCATTTTGGATGCGTTTTGGAACGTGTATATACTAATTTCCTGGGATCATTATTACAAATGCGGCTCTTCTGTTGGTAGTTTTAAAGGGAGTAGGACTGTTGCACGAAGGGAATAAACCGATTGGGTTAGTACGTATATATTTTTGTTACAAAGATGTAAGTTTCATAATAATATAAAATTACTATGTATAAATATAGGAATATCATATAATATCTCATGAAATATTACGCTTACTATTTTTCAGTCTTCTAGGAATATACACAAGTATATTTCAAAACATTCGACAATGTCTACTATTAAAGAGTAAGTAAAGACCGAGAATATATAATGTCGCGCTTCGTTTAATTTATTAAATGTTACTTTTTTAATAAACAGAAATGATATATACCGTGGACTGATCGATCTTTTTCTTTATATATCGTTCAACATTCTTAAACATTCTTTCTATCTCATAATAATCGTTTTAATTTTATATTGACCCTATGTTTTTAATATTTTTTATGGGGTTACATAATTGACTTCGTAAAAGATGATATGGCTTTAGTTTATATGATTATGATTATGGTTTATCAAATTATTCAGTGCAATATTAAATACATAGATGTTCCAAACATGCAAAAATGCAAACTGCCAAAGAACTTTATGGTGGAAAACAATACAAGGAAGCATTAAAAGAATACAGTGAACTTATTGGTAAGTATTTGTTCAATTAAAAATTTGTTATGATGTTACAACCTTATGGATCAATAAAACGAATATCCTTTTAGAATTATATCCAAATACACCACTACTTTATACAAACAGAGCTGCATGTTACATGATGCTTAACAAATATCCTCCTGCCTTGAAAGATGCAAAGAAATGTATTGAATTGGATCCAAAAGTATACAAAGTACGTTAGACATAAAGATACATAAAAATACATTTAAAGAAATGAACATTCTTTTAATTCAATTCATTTATGTTTAGGCTTATGTAAGAATTATAAAATGTTGTCTGATTTTGGGTGACATAGTTCAAGCTGAGACTACTTTATCCAAGTTATTAGAGATTGATCCAGAGAATATAGGCATTACCACAGAGAAAAAAGACTTAGAATATGTGAAAAAATTTCTTAAGGATGCAGATGCTGCATATAATGCTAAAGATTATCGTAAGGTTTGTAACTAAACTAAGGTTTCTAAATGAACATGTACTTAGTAATATAGATAATAGTGTTTAACATATAATACTTGTAGGTTGTATATTGTATGGATCGTTGTTGTGATGTGAGTAATCGTTGCACAAGATTTAAATTAACTAAAGCAGAATGTTTGGTATTCTTGGGGAGGTATCAAGAAGCACAGGAAATAGCAAAGTAATTGCTTTTTTCATGAACCTAAAGTAATCAAAATTATTTTATATTCAATATCAATGATATTTCAGTGATATCTTACATCTTGATAAGCAAAATGCAGATGCTATATATGTTCGTGCTATGTGCCTATATTTCCAAGATAATATTGACAGAGCATTAGCACACTTCCAACAAGTACTTAGATTGGCTCCAGACCATGCTAAAGCATTAGAAATATATAAGCGAGCTAAGAATTTGAAAAAAAAAAAGGAAGAAGGAAATGCTGCTTATGAAATGGAACAATATTTGAAAGCATATCAATTATATACAGAAGCTTTGACTATAGATCCTCAAAATATAGTTACAAATGCAAAACTCCATTTTAATAAAGCAACGGTTGCAGCAAAGGTATTATATTTTCATATTTTATTAAAATCGATTTTATAAAAATTACTAATATTTTCACATAACCCTATAGTTAAATCGATTAAATGAATCGGTAACAGAATGTACGGAAGCACTGAAACTCGATGGAAAGTATCTTAAAGCACTCTTGAGAAGAGCAGCTTCCTATATGGAGCTCGAAAAATATGAAAAAGCTGTTCGTGATCTCGAAAAAGCGTATAAAATGGATAAAAGTTCAGGTAAAGAAGATACACATTTTACTTACAATAATAAACACTTTTATAATAACATATTAATTTATTAAATATTGACAGATAACAAACGATTGTTAATGGAAGCTAAGTTGGCGTTAAAAAAATCAAAGAGGAAAGATTACTACAAGATTTTAGGTATTGATAAGAACGCATCTACTGATGATATCAAAAAAGCATATAGGAAACGAGCGATGGTACATCATCCTGGTGAGCTTGAAAATGCGTTTCTATTCAGTTTATTTTAATTATGTTAATCTATCTTTACGTTATTGTGTACAGACCGACACCCTAACGCAACGGAAGGAGAAAAGAAAGAACAAGAAAAGAAGTTTAAGGAAGTTGGAGAAGCCTATGGTATTCTATCTGATCCTAAGAAACGGTCGCGTTATGATAGTGGACACGACATTAATGATGCTGAAGGTGGATTCCAAGGTTCGCACAATCTCTAAATTTATGCTGGTATAAGATTTTATAGATATTTCAGTATATGTGGTATAATAATTAACTTTTTTCCTTAAAGATATCGATCCAAATGTAGTGTTTCAAACATTCTTTCAACAAGATGGATATCAATTTCGTACAGACGGTTATACTTTCCACTTTGGTTAACAGCATATGTTTTCTTCTACTGTCTTAATGTTTCAAAAGATCATTTCATTCTAGAGATGAATATATTGGATTTGTTTATCTTCCATTCGTAGCACATCCCATATTATCAGGTAGCATAAATAATATATATAAAACTTATTAGAGAGATATAGTTTTATATATTTATTTAAATAACTGTAAATATGTCTTATATGGTATTCTGATATATATGTAGAGTTTTTTGCAGTAAGTGTGAATGTATATTGAAAATCATATTAGTGATCTTCAATAGATATGTTTCTAACAAAGTATATACTTGTATTGATATACGTACTTATGAAAATTACGTTATAAGTTATTTTCCCTTACTCTATTCAGTGATGTTAAAAAGTATGCTAAATGTCACAGCAATTAATCAATTTCCTCAAGTTACTTTATATATTGTACAATGTTTAAATTATCTTTGGAATGATAAATGATCTTATACACGTCTTTCTATAGAAATATATATTACATTGAATATCGTTATATTAAGCAATAAATTCTTGAAAAAGCATACGATTTTCATTTATAGTTACTGAAGCATAGAGTTAAGGAAATAACTGAATAAAATAAGAAAAATTATATTAAACATGAGCACTGCTTTGGGATTTAAAAAACAAGAAAATATGTTAAATATCTTATTTATTCCTTGACCAAAAAATAACATTGTTCATACAGTATAATCGTTAAAATAAAAAATCTTGCTCCCTATTTCATTGCTTTATTTATGTAAATACAAATTTTATTTTAAAAAACATTAGTCATTTAAAATAAATTATCCAGTAATGACTACTTTTTTCTCCGATGGTAATAAGATTTCGGACGCAACTAGTTCTTCAGTTATATCTATTATTTTTATTTCATTTTTGCATGCATCTAATGTTAATATCTAACGTGGTTCATTATATTCTTTAAGTACGTATATAAGGCACGCCATAAGGCACAGCTTAAAAATACAAAAAGATACAAAATTCCGGAAGTTACATAAATCTGAGTTGGTTGAATCAAATAGCTCAAACTTAACGCACACAATTAAAACACATTTATCTAAAACTCACATAAAAATATGCAATAGCACCTATGTAGTTATACTTTTAACAAATACACGTGTATATCGAATATTTTATTAAAAATTGAAAGTTTACAGTTATTAAACAATTTTTATAACATTTATAATGCAAATTTTCAATCATCGCTATATAACATAGCACATTTTCATCTTAAATATTTTTGCAGCTTTGTATCTTTTATGTTAATATTATTGAGCATGAAAGTACTATTTAAAAATATACTATGTTAGGTTTTTGAAGTACTTCGATTTTAGTTTAAGTAACTGATTCATAATAAATAAGTAATAAATTAAGAAACTTTCCTCCTCCTGTTATTGTACAGTTTATATACTATAGCACTTCGTACTTTGTAAATCGAATATGGTGTTTGCAATCTTACACATACAGCATAAGTACTTACACATTCAAGCAATACTATGCTTAATGATATATACATATATACAAATAATCTACTAAAATCCTGAATTAATTTTGTGCTATAATAGAATATCATATTGAGATTATTTATTTGATTCGTTGTAGGATGCCCTACCCGCCAATTCAAGTAAGTAACGATCAGGATGATCTTTCCAATCTTTAGCAGTTAGTTTAACGGTCCTCTGCTTTTCTGCTTCCTTCACTTGCCACTTTTTAATTTCCAATTGACGTTCCCTGTAAAATATTTCAAATTAATTTTTTTTTATTGTAATCTATTCATCTTTATATAAGAGAAAAAACAAAAAAAAAAAGATACCTTAATTTCATATCTCCACAACCCCAAACTTCTAAGCTAGCAATCGGATAAGGTGCACCTGCTATACTGACTGAATGGAATGATTCATCTATACTAATATACGGCGAGCGTAATCCATGAGGATAACCTCTGATACCAGTATTCAAGTATAATACTTTAGCTCCTTTTTCAATAACCCTATATGAAGGAAATAATTCAATGCCCATCGAATCTTCGTCGCCCCAATACAAATGACTTTCACGCCATTCTATCGCTGAACATATGCAGTATGTAGGACGCGAAGTATCTCCATCTGGATTAACAATCCGTATGAATAAAAGAGTGGGTCCTCTGTACCCTAATACATGGTAAAGAAATCGATTAGCTCCTGTTCCATGTTCTGAGCTATTGTACAATAATGTCCAGTGTCTAGGACACACATTGCCCATTCTTTTAGCTATGAGTGCATGAGTAACATCTTTTGGTGAATCATCTGTCTAAACATATATTTATCTTATTATTTTACAATTCAGTGAAGTATATATCAAATTTCAAATGAAAATATACCTGAAGATAACATTCGGGTAGTGTGCTTGATAATAACCACACGTAGCTCATAGGTAACAAAACTTGTGGAAAACATAAAGAATCTGGTTGCTCCAATATAGGTGTTGGTATCTCCAAACGTGGTTGTGGTTGTTCTTTGGATAAAAGAGCTTTACCATTTATGTAAGCAGTTGTTAGTACATGTATTATATATCGATGAGGGCCATATATTAGACGTGGACAATGTTGCCAGATCCAGTTGCTCACATAACTCACAGACAAAGTATGTTTACCATGAAACTGTAATACACATTCTATAGTTTTAGTTTCGTATAGGTTTTGGGTAATAATGCTAATAAATATTAAATTTACTAACACACGATGATACAGCTGAATCAATTATTTAACCTTTATAAATACAGGGAGAGGTTCCGCTACTATCCATAGCAATATTATAAGAAATGTTCAATAAAGCCTTCAATCCATCAGGATTTATGCTTCCATCTCCTTTTATATCAGAATACATCTTCACATAATTCTGTAATACAGTTTGATCACTCATTACAGAGAGGAACTTCTCTGCTTGTTGTTTGAAAGAATTGGCACTCAAGTGCGTAGTATTAACATTGGCAGCATGATGGAGATAATTGAATAATTTTTCACCTAATTCTGGATAATTGGGGAAGAGATAGCGTTGAAATATAGATATTGTTATCCCATTTATACGTTCCTGTTCGTGACGTTATACTACATAACGTAATACGTTATAACGTTATACTACATAACGTAATATGTTATAACGTTCTACCATACAACGTATTACGTTATAACGTTATACCATATAACGGTATACTATATAACGTAGTACGTTACAACGTTATACCATATAACGTTATACTATATAACGTAATACGTTGTGACGTTATACTAAATAATGCATTACGTTATAACGTTTTGCCATACAACGTTATACTATATAACGTAATAAGTTACAACGTTATACCATATAACGTATTACGTTATAACGTTATACCACACAACGTTATAACGTTATACCATATAACATTATACTACATAACGTAATACGTTATAACGTTATACCATATAACGTATTACGTTATATTGTATAATGTTATAGCAAATAACGTTATGTAGCATAACGTTATATAGTATAACGTTATAACGTATTACGTTATGTAGTATAACGTTATATGTTATAACGTTATATGGTATAACGTTATAACGTAATACTTTATATGGTATAACGTAATAACATATTACGTTATGTAGTATAACGTTATAACGTATTACGTTATATAGTATAACGTGATATGGTATAACGTTATAAAGTAATACCTTATATGGTATATCGTCATGACATAATACGTTATATGGTATAACGTTGTAACGTATTACGTTATGTAGTATAACGTTGTATGGTATAACGTTATAAAGTAATGCATTATTTGGTATAACGTCACAACGTATTACGTTATATAGTATAACGTTATGTGGTATAACGTTATAACGTATTACGTTATATAGTATAACATTATATGGTATAACGTTATAACGTAATACGTTATATACTATAACGTTGTGTGGTATAACGTTATAACGTAATACGTTATATGGTATAACGTTGTAACTTATTACGTTATATAGTATAACGTTGTATGGCAAAACGTTATAACGTAATGCATTATTTGGTATAACGTCACAACGTATTACGTTATATAGTATAACGTTATATGGTATAAGGTAATAACGTATTACGTTATGTAGTATAACATTATGTGGTATAACGTTATAACGTATTACGTTATATAGTATAACGTTACAACGTATTACGTTATTTAGTACAACGTTATGTGGTATAACGTTATAACGTATTACGTTATATAATATAACGTTGTATGGTATAACGTTATAACGTAATACGTTATATGGTATAACGTTATAACGTAATACGTTATATGGTATAACGTTATAACGTATTACGTTATATAGAATAACGTTATGTGGTATAACGATATAACGTATTTCGTTATATAGTATAACGTTGTATGGTATAACGTTATAACGTAATACATTATATGGTATAACGTTATAACGTAATACGTTATATGGTCTAACGTTATAACGAATTACGTTATATAGTATAACGTTGTATGGTATAACGTTATAACGTAATACATTATATGGTATAACGTTATAACGTAATACGTTATATGGTATAACGTTATAACGTATTACGTTATATAGAATAACGTTATGTGGTATAACGTTATTACGTAATACGTTATATGGTATATCGTTATAACGTATTTCGTAATATAGTATAACGTTGTGTGGTATAACGTTATAACGTAATGCGTTATATGGTATAACGTTATAACGTATTACGTTATATAGTATAACGTTATATGGTATAACGTTATAACGTAATACGTTATATGATATATCTTTATAACGTATTTCGTAATATAATATAACGTTGTGTGGTATAACGTTATAACGTAATACGTTATATGGTATAACGTTATAACGTATTACGTTATATAGTATAACGTTATGTGGTATAACGTTATAACGTATTACGTTATATAGTATAACGTTATAACTTAATACGTTATATGGTATAACGTTATGTGGTATAACGTTATAACGTAATACGTTACATGGTATAACGTTATAACGTATTACGTTATATAGTATAACGTTATGTGGTATAACGTTATGTGGTATAACGTTATAACGTATTACGTTATATAGCATAACGTTGTATGGTATAACGTTACAACGTAATACGTTATGTGGTATAATGTTATAGCGTATAACGTTATGTAGTATAACGTTATATGGTATAACGTTATAACGTATTACGTTATGAAGTATAACGTTATATGGTATAACGTTATAACTTAATACATTATATGGTATAACGTTATATGGTATAACGTTACAACGTATTACGTTATATAGTATAACGTTATATGGTATAACGTTATAACGTAATACGTTATATGGTATAACGTTATAACGTAATACGTTATATGGTATAACGTTATAACGTATTATGTTATATATAGTATAACGTTATGTGGTATAACGTTATAACGTATTACGTTATATATTATAACGTTATGTGGTATAACGTTATAACGTGTTACGTTATATGGTATAACGCTACAACGTATTACGTTATATAGTATAACGCTACAACGTATTACGTTATATAGTATAACGTTATATGGTATAACGTTACAACGTAATACGTTATATGGTATAACGTTATAACGTAATACGTTATATGGTATAACGTTATAACGTATTACGTTATATAGTTTAGCGTTATATGGTATAACGTTATAACGTAATACGTTATATGGTATAACGTTATAACGTATTTCGTTATATAGTATAACGTTGTATGGCATAACCTTATAACGTAATACGTTATATGGTATAACGTTATAACTTAATACATTATATGGTATAACGTTATAACGTATTTCATAATATAGAATAACGTTGTATGGTATAACGTTATAACGTAATACGTTATATGGTATAACGTTATAACGTATTACGTTATATAGTATAACGTTATGTGGTATAACGTTATAACGTATTACGATATATAGTATAACGTTGTATGGTATAACGTTATAACGTAATACGTTATATGGTATAATGTTATAACATAATACGTTATATGGTATAACGTTATAACGTAATACGTTATATGTTATAACGATATAACGTAATACGTTATATGGTATAACGTTATAACGTAATGCGTTATATGGTATAACGTTATAACGTAATACGTTATATGGTACAACGTTATAACGTAATACGTTATATGGTATAACGTTATAACGTAATACGTTATATGGTATAACGTTATAACGTAATACGTTATATGGTATAACGTTATAACGTATTTCATAATATAGAATAACGTTGTATGGTATAACGTTATAACGTAATACGTTATATGGTATAACGTTATAACGTATTTCATAATATAGAATAACGTTGTATGGTATAACGTTATAACGTAATACGTTATATGGTATAACGTTATAACGTATTACGTTATATAGTATAACGTTATGTGGTATAACGTTATAACGTATTACGATATATAGTATAACGTTGTATAGTATAACGTTATAACTTAATACGTTATATGGTATAACGTTATGTGGTATAACGTTATAACGTAATACGTTACATGGTATAACGTTATAACGTATTACGTTATATAGTATAACGTTATGTGGTATAACGTTATAACGTATTACGTTATATAGCATAACGTTGTATGGTATAACGTTACAACGTAATACGTTATATGGTATAATGTTATAGCGTATAACGTTATGTAGTATAACGTTATATGGTATAACGTTATAACGTATTACGTTATGTAGTATAACGTTATATGGTATAACGTTATAACTTAATACATTATATGGTATAACGTTATAACTTAATACATTATATGGTATAACGTTATATGGTATAAGGTTACAACGTATTACGTTATATAGTATAACGTTATAACTTAATACGTTATATAGTATAACGTTATATGGTATAACGTTATAACGTAATACGTTATATGGTATAACGTTATAACGTAATACGTTATATGGTATAACGTTATAACGTATTACGTTATATAGTATAACGTTATGTGGTATAACGTTATAACGTATTACGTTATATATTATAACGTTATGCGGTATAACGTTATAACGTGTTACGTTACAAGGTATAACGCTACAACGTATTACGTTATATAGTATAACGCTACAACGTATTACGTTATATAGTATAACGTTATATGGTATAACGTTACAACGTAATACGTTATATGGTATAACGTTGTAACGTAATACGTTATATGGTATAACGTTATAACGTAATACGTTATATGGTATAACGTTATAACGTATTACGTTATATAGTTTAGCGTTATATGGTATAACGTTATAACGTAATACGTTATATGGTATAACGTTATAACTTATTTCGTTATATAGTATAACGTTGTATGGCATAACCTTATAACGTAATACGTTATATGGTATAACGTTATACCTTAATACATTATATGGTATATCGTTATAACGTATTTCATAATATAGAATAACGTTGTATGGTATAACGTTATAACGTAATACGTTATATGGTATAACGTTATAACGTATTACGTTATATAGTATAACGTTATGTGGTATAACGTTATAACGTATTACGATATATAGTATAACGTTGTATGGTATAACGTCATAACGTAATACGTTATATGGTATAAAGTTATATGGTATAGCCTTATAACGTAATACGTTATATGGTATAAAGTTATAATGTATTACGTTATATGGTATAACGTTACAACGTATTTCGTTATACAGTATAACGTTATATGGTTTAACGTTATAAAGTAATACGTTATATAGTATAACGCTACAACGTATTACGTTATATGGTATAACGTTATATGGTATAACGTTACAACGTAATACGTTATATGGTATAACGTTATAACGTAATACGTAATATGGTATAACGTTATAACGTAATACGTTATATGGTATAACGTTATAACGTAATACGTTATATGGTATATCGTTATAACGTATTACGTTATGTAGTTTAGCGTTATATGGTATAACGTTATAACGTAATACGTTATATGGTATAACGTTATAACTTATTTCGTTATATAGTATAACCTTGTATGGCATAACCTTATAACGTAATACGTTATATGGTATAACGTTATACCTTAATACATTATATGGTATATCGTTATAACGTATTTCATAATATAGAATAACGTTGTATGGTATAACGTTATAACGTAATACGTTATATGGTATAACGTTATAACGTATTACGTTATATAGTATAACGTTATGTGGTATAACGTTATAACGTATTACGATATATAGTATAACGTTGTATGGTATAACGTCATAACGTAATACGTTATATGGTATAACGTTATAACATAATACGTTATATGGTATAACGTTATAACGTAATACGTTATATGGTATAACGTTATAACGTAATACGTTATATGGTATAATGTTATAACGTAATACGTTATGTGGTATAACGTTATAACGTAATACGTTATATGGAATAACGTTATAACGTAATACGTTATATGGTATAACGTTATAAAATAATACGTTATATAGCATAACGTTATTTGGTATAACGTTATAACGTATTACGTTATATAGTATATCGATATATGGTATAGCGTTATAACGTTATACGTTATATGGTATAACGTTATAACGTATTACGTTATATGATATAACGCTACAACGTATTACGTAATATAGTCTAACGTTATATGGAATAACGTTATAACGTAATACGTTATATGGTATAACGTTATAACGTAATACGTTATATGGTATAACGTTATAACGTATTACGTTATATAGTATAACGTTATGTGGTATAACGTTATAACGTAATACGTTATATAGTATAACGTTATGTGGTATAACGTTATAACGTATTAAGTTATATAGTATAACGTTATATGGTATAGCCTTATAACGTAATGCGTTATATGGTATAACGTTATAACGTAATACGTTATATGGTATAACGTTATAAAGTATTACGTTATATAGCATAACGTTATGTGGTATAACGTTATAACGTATTACGTTATATAGTATAACGATATATGGTATAGCGTTATAACGTAATACGTTATATGGTAAGACGTTATAACGTAATACGTTATATGGTATAACGTTATAACGTTATACGTTATATGGTATTACGTTATAACGTATTACTTTATATAATATAACGTTATGTGGTATAACGTTATAACGTAATACGTAAAATGGTATAACGTTATAACGTAATACGTTATATGGTATAACGTTATAACGTAATACGTTATATGGTATAACGTTATAACGTATTTCATAATATAGAATAACGTTGTATGGTATAACGATATAACGTAATACGTTATACGGTATAACGTTATAACGTATTACGTTATATAGTATAACGTTATGTGGTATAACGTTATAACGTATTTCATAATATAGAATAACGTTGTATGGTATAACGATATAACGTAATACGTTATATGGTATAACGTTATAACGTAATACGTTATATGGTATAACGTTATAACGTAATAGGTTATATGGTATAAAGTTATAACGTAATACGTTATATGGTATAACGTTATAACGTAATACGTTATATGGTATAACGTTATAGCGTATTACGTTATATGATATAACACTACAACGTATTAAGTAATATAGTCTAACGCTATATGGAATAACATTATAACGTAATACGTTATATGGTATAACGTTATAACGTAATACGTTATATGGTATAACGTTACCATATGTATATGTTATACCATATAGTTATAACGTATTACGTTATATAGTATAACGTTATGTGGTATAACGTTATAACGTAATACGTTATATGGTATAACGTTATAACGTATTACGTTATATAGTATAACGTTATGTGGTATAACGTTATAACGTATTACGTTATATAGTATAACGTTGTATGGTATAGCCTTATAACGTAATACGTTATGTGGTATAACGTTATAACGTATTACGTTATATAGTATAACGTTATATGGTATAACGTTATAACGTAATACGTTATATGGTATAACGTTATAACGTATTTCGTTATATAGTATAACGTTATATGGTATAACGTTATAACGTAATACGTTATATAGTATAACGCTACAACGTATTACGTTATATAGAATAACGCTATATGGTATAACGTTACAACGTAATACGTTATATGGTATAACGTTATAACGTAATACGTTATATGGTATAACGTTATAACGTAACACGTTATATGGTATAACGTTATAACGTAATACGTTATATGGTATAACGTTATAACGTAGTACGTTATATGGTATAACGTTATAACGTATTACGTTATATGATATAACGCTACCACGTATTACGTAATATAGTCTAACGTTATATGGTATAACGTTATAACGTAATACGTTATATGTTATAACGTTATAACGTAATACGTTATATGGTATAACGTTATAACGTAATACGTTATATGGTATAACGTTATAAAATATTACGTTATATAGTATAACGTTATGTGGTATAACGTTATAACGTAATACGTAATATGGTATAACGTTATAAAGTATTACGTTATATAGTATAACGTTATATGGTATAACGCTATAACGTAATACGTTATATGGTATAACGTTATAACGTAATACGTTATATGGTATAACGTTATAACGTAATACGTTATATGGTATAACGTTATAACGTATTACGTTATATGATATAACGCTACCACGTATTACGTAATTTAGTCTAACGTTTTATGTTATAACGTTATAACGTAATACGTTATATGGTATAACGTTATAACGTAATACGTTATATGGTATAACGTTCTAAAATATTACGTTATATAGTATAACGTTATATGGTATAACGTTATAACGTAATACGTTATATGGTATAACGTTATAACGTAGTACGTTATATGGTATAACGTTATAACGTATTACGTTATATGATATAACGCTACCACGTATTACGTAATATAGTCTAACGTTATATGTTATAACGTTATAACGTAATACGTTATATGGTATAACGTTATAACGTATTACGTTATATAGTATGACGTTATGTGGTATAACGTTATAACGTATTACGTTATATAGTATAACGTTGTATGGTATAGCCTTATAACGTAATACGTTATATGGTATAACGTTATAACGTAATACGTTATATGGTATAACGTTATAACGTAATACGTTATATGGTATAACGTTATAAAATATTACGTTATATAGTATAACGTTATGTGGTATAACGTTATAACGTAATACGTTAAATGGTATAACGTTATAACGTATTACGTTAAATGATATAACGTTACAACGTATTACGTTATATAGTATAACGTTATGTGGTATAACGTTATAACGTAATACGTTATATGGTATAACGTTATAACGTATTACGTTATATAGTATAACGTTATGTGGTATAACGTTATAACGTATTACGTTATATAGTATAACGTTGTATGGTATAGCCTTATAACGTAATACGTTATAACGTTATACCACATAATGTTATACTACATAACGTAATACGCTATTACCTTATACCATATAACGTTATACTATATAACGTAATATGTTATAACGTTATACCATACAACGTATTACGTTATAACGTTATACCATATAACGGTATACTATATAACGTAGTACGTTACAACGTTATACCATATAACGTTATACTATATAACGTAATACGTTGTGACGTTATACTAAATAATGCATTACGTTATAACGTTTTGCCATACAACGTTATACTATATAACGTAATAAGTTACAACGTTATACCATATAACGTATTACGTTATAACGTTATACCACACAACGTTATAACGTTATACCATATAACATTATACTACATAACGTAATACGTTATAACGTCATACCATATAACGTATTACGTTATATTGTATAATGTTATAGCAAATAACGTTATGTAGCATAATGATATATAGTATAACGTTATAACGTATTACGTTATGTAGTATAACGTTATATGTTATAACGTTATATGGTATAACGTTATAACGTAATACTTTATATGGTATAACGTAATAACATATTACGTTATGTAGTATAACGTTATAACGTATTACGTTATATAGTATAACGTGATATGGTATAACGTTATAAAGTAATACCTTATATGGTATATCGTCATGACATAATACGTTATATGGTATAACGTTGTAACGTATTACGTTATGTAGTATAACGTTGTATGGTATAACGTTATAAAGTAATGCATTATTTGGTATCACGTCACAACGTATTACGTTATATAGTATAACGTTATGTGGTATAACGTTATAACGTATTACGTTATATAGTATAACATTATATGGTATAACGTTATAACGTAATACGTTATATACTATAACGTTGTGTGGTATAACGTTATAACGTAATACGTAATATGGTATAACGTTATAACGTAATACGTTATATGGTATAACGTTATAACGTAATACGTTATATGGTATATCGTTATAACGTATTACGTTATGTAGTTTAGCGTTATATGGTATAACGTTATAACGTAATACGTTATATGGTATAACGTTATAACTTATTTCGTTATATAGTATATCCTTGTATGGCATAACCTTATAACGTAATACGTTATATGGTATAACGTTATACCTTAATACATTATATGGTATATCGTTATAACGTATTTCATAATATAGAATAACGTTGTATGGTATAACGTTATAACGTAATACGTTATATGGTATAACGTTATAACGTATTACGTTATATAGTATAACGTTATGTGGTATAACGTTATAACGTATTACGATATATAGTATAACGTTGTATGGTATAACGTCATAACGTAATACGTTATATGGTATAACGTTATAACATAATACTTTATATGGTATAACGTTATAACGTAATACGTTATATGGTATAACGTTATAACGTAATACGTTATATGGTATAATGTTATAACGTAATACGTTATATGGTATAACGTTATAACGTAATACGTTATATGGAATAACGTTATAACGTAATACGTTATATGGTATAACGTTATAAAATAATACGTTATATAGCATAACGTTATGTGGTATAACGTTATAACGTATTACGTTATATAGTATATCGATATATGGTATAGCGTTATAACGTAATACGTTATATGGTATAACGTTATAACGTATTACGTTATATGATATAACGCTACAACGTATTACGTAATATAGTCTAACGTTATATGGAATAACGTTATAACGTAATACGTTATATGGTATAACGTTATAACGTAATACGTTATATGGTATAACGTTATAACGTAATACGTTATATGGTATAACGCTACAACGTATTACGTAATATAGTCTAACGTTATATGGAATAACGTTATAACGTAATACGTTATATGGTATAACGTTATAACGTAATACGTTATATGGTATAACGTTATAACGTTGTACGTTATATGGTATAACGTTATAACGTATTACGTTATATGATATAACGCTACCACGTATTACGTAATATAGTCTAACGTTATATGTTATAACGTTATAACGTAGTACGTTATATGGTATAACGTTATTACGTATTACGTTATATAGTATAACGTTATGTGGTATAACGTTATAACGTATTACGTTATATAGTATAACGTTGTATGGTATAGCCTTATAACGTAATACGTTATATGGTATAACGTTATAAAATATTACGTTATATAGTATAACGTTATGTGGTATAACGTTATAACGTAATACGTTAAATGGTATAACGTTATAACGTATTACGTTAAATGATATAACGTTACAACGTATTACGTTATATAGTATAACGTTATGTGGTATAACGTTATAACGTAATACGTTATATGGTATAACGTTATAACGTATTACGTTATATAGTATAACGTTATGTGGTATAACGTTATAACGTATTACGTTATATAGTATAACGTTGTATGGTATAGAATTATAACGTAATACGTTATATGGTATAACGTTATAACGTATTACGTTATATGGTATAACGTTACAACGTATTTCGTTATATAGTATAACGTTATATGGTATAACGTTATAACGTAATACGTTATATGGTATAACGTTATAACGTATTTCGTTATATAGTATAACGTTATATGGTATAACGTTATAACGTAATACGTTATATAGTATAACGCTACAACGTATTACGTTATATAGAATAACGCTATATGGTATAACGTTACAACGTAATACGTTATATGGTATAACGTTATAACGTAATACGTAATATGGCATAACGTTATAAAGTATTACGTTATATAGTATAACGTTATATGGTATAACGTTATAACGTAATACGTTATATGGTATAACGTTATAACGTAATACGTTATATGGTATAACGTTATAACGTAATACGTTATATGGTATAACGTTATAACGTAATACGTTATATGGTATAACGTTATAACGTATTACGTTATATGATGTAACGCTACCACGTATTACGTAATATAGTCTAACGTTATATGGAATAACGTTATAACATAATACGTTATATGGTATAACGTTATAACGTAATACGTTATATGGTATAACGTTATAACGTATTACGTTATAGAGTTTAGCGTTATATGGTATAACGTTATAACGTAATACGTTATATGGTATAACGTTATAACGTAATACGTTATATGGTCTAACGTTATAACGAATTACGTTATATTGTATAACCTTATATGGTATAACGTTATAACGTATTACGTTATATAGAATAACGTTATGTGGTATAACGATATAACGTATTTCGTTATATAGTATAACGTTGTATGGTATAACGTTATAACGTAATACATTATGTGGTATAACGTTATAACGTATTACGTTATATGGTATAACGTTATAACGTATTACGTTATATAGAATAACGTTATGTGGTATAACGATATAACGTAATACGTTATATACTATAACGTTGTGTGGTATAACGTTATAACGTAATACGTTATATGGTATAACGTTGTAACTTATTACGTTATATAGTATAACGTTGTATGGCAAAACGTTATAACGTAATGCATTATTTGGTATAACGTCACAACGTATTACGTTATATAGTATAACGTTATATGGTATAAGGTAATAACGTATTACGTTATGTAGTATAACATTATGTGGTATAACGTTATAACGTATTACGTTATATAGTATAACGTTACAACGTATTACGTTATTTAGTACAACGTTATGTGGTATAACGTTATAACGTATTACGTTATATAATATAACGTTGTATGGTATAACGTTATAACGTAATACGTTATATGGTATAACGTTATAACGTAATACGTTATATAGTATAACGTTATGTGGTATAACGTTATAACGTATTACGTTATATAGTATAACATTATATGGTATAACGTTATAACGTAATACGTTATATACTATAACGTTGTGTGGTATAACGTTATAACGTAATACGTTATATGGTATAACGTTGTAACTTATTACGTTATATAGTATAACGTTGTATGGCAAAACGTTATAACGTAAT
The DNA here is from genome assembly GCF_040668555.2 of Bombus flavifrons. NCBI lineage: Eukaryota > Metazoa > Arthropoda > Insecta > Hymenoptera > Apidae > Bombus > Bombus flavifrons. Next base: position 4,342,819 of record NC_138457.1, on the reverse strand, counting down.
GCATTATTTGGTATAACGTCACAACGTATTACGTTATATAGTATAACGTTATATGGTATAAGGTAATAACGTATTACGTTATGTAGTATAACATTATGTGGTATAACGTTATAACGTATTACGTTATATAGTATAACGTTACAACGTATTACGTTATTTAGTACAACGTTATGTGGTATAACGTTATAACGTATTACGTTATATAATATAACGTTGTATGGTATAACGTTATAACGTAATACGTTATATGGTATAACGTTATAACGTAATACGTTATATGGTATAACGTTATAACGTATTACGTTATATAGAATAACGTTATGTGGTATAACGATATAACGTATTTCGTTATATAGTATAACGTTGTATGGTATAACGTTATAACGTAATACATTATATGGTATAACGTTATAACGTAATACGTTATATGGTCTAACGTTATAACGAATTACGTTATATAGTATAACGTTGTATGGTATAACGTTATAACGTAATACATTATATGGTATAACGTTATAACGTAATACGTTATATGGTATAACGTTATAACGTATTACGTTATATAGAATAACGTTATGTGGTATAACGTTATTACGTAATACGTTATATGGTATATCGTTATAACGTATTTCGTAATATAGTATAACGTTGTGTGGTATAACGTTATAACGTAATGCGTTATATGGTATAACGTTATAACGTATTACGTTATATAGTATAACGTTATATGGTATAACGTTATAACGTAATACGTTATATGATATATCTTTATAACGTATTTCGTAATATAATATAACGTTGTGTGGTATAACGTTATAACGTAATACGTTATATGGTATAACGTTATAACGTATTACGTTATATAGTATAACGTTATGTGGTATAACGTTATAACGTATTACGTTATATAGTATAACGTTATAACTTAATACGTTATATGGTATAACGTTATGTGGTATAACGTTATAACGTAATACGTTACATGGTATAACGTTATAACGTATTACGTTATATAGTATAACGTTATGTGGTATAACGTTATGTGGTATAACGTTATAACGTATTACGTTATATAGCATAACGTTGTATGGTATAACGTTACAACGTAATACGTTATGTGGTATAATGTTATAGCGTATAACGTTATGTAGTATAACGTTATATGGTATAACGTTATAACGTATTACGTTATGAAGTATAACGTTATATGGTATAACGTTATAACTTAATACATTATATGGTATAACGTTATATGGTATAACGTTACAACGTATTACGTTATATAGTATAACGTTATATGGTATAACGTTATAACGTAATACGTTATATGGTATAACGTTATAACGTAATACGTTATATGGTATAACGTTATAACGTATTATGTTATATATAGTATAACGTTATGTGGTATAACGTTATAACGTATTACGTTATATATTATAACGTTATGTGGTATAACGTTATAACGTGTTACGTTATATGGTATAACGCTACAACGTATTACGTTATATAGTATAACGCTACAACGTATTACGTTATATAGTATAACGTTATATGGTATAACGTTACAACGTAATACGTTATATGGTATAACGTTATAACGTAATACGTTATATGGTATAACGTTATAACGTATTACGTTATATAGTTTAGCGTTATATGGTATAACGTTATAACGTAATACGTTATATGGTATAACGTTATAACGTATTTCGTTATATAGTATAACGTTGTATGGCATAACCTTATAACGTAATACGTTATATGGTATAACGTTATAACTTAATACATTATATGGTATAACGTTATAACGTATTTCATAATATAGAATAACGTTGTATGGTATAACGTTATAACGTAATACGTTATATGGTATAACGTTATAACGTATTACGTTATATAGTATAACGTTATGTGGTATAACGTTATAACGTATTACGATATATAGTATAACGTTGTATGGTATAACGTTATAACGTAATACGTTATATGGTATAATGTTATAACATAATACGTTATATGGTATAACGTTATAACGTAATACGTTATATGTTATAACGATATAACGTAATACGTTATATGGTATAACGTTATAACGTAATGCGTTATATGGTATAACGTTATAACGTAATACGTTATATGGTACAACGTTATAACGTAATACGTTATATGGTATAACGTTATAACGTAATACGTTATATGGTATAACGTTATAACGTAATACGTTATATGGTATAACGTTATAACGTATTTCATAATATAGAATAACGTTGTATGGTATAACGTTATAACGTAATACGTTATATGGTATAACGTTATAACGTATTTCATAATATAGAATAACGTTGTATGGTATAACGTTATAACGTAATACGTTATATGGTATAACGTTATAACGTATTACGTTATATAGTATAACGTTATGTGGTATAACGTTATAACGTATTACGATATATAGTATAACGTTGTATAGTATAACGTTATAACTTAATACGTTATATGGTATAACGTTATGTGGTATAACGTTATAACGTAATACGTTACATGGTATAACGTTATAACGTATTACGTTATATAGTATAACGTTATGTGGTATAACGTTATAACGTATTACGTTATATAGCATAACGTTGTATGGTATAACGTTACAACGTAATACGTTATATGGTATAATGTTATAGCGTATAACGTTATGTAGTATAACGTTATATGGTATAACGTTATAACGTATTACGTTATGTAGTATAACGTTATATGGTATAACGTTATAACTTAATACATTATATGGTATAACGTTATAACTTAATACATTATATGGTATAACGTTATATGGTATAAGGTTACAACGTATTACGTTATATAGTATAACGTTATAACTTAATACGTTATATAGTATAACGTTATATGGTATAACGTTATAACGTAATACGTTATATGGTATAACGTTATAACGTAATACGTTATATGGTATAACGTTATAACGTATTACGTTATATAGTATAACGTTATGTGGTATAACGTTATAACGTATTACGTTATATATTATAACGTTATGCGGTATAACGTTATAACGTGTTACGTTACAAGGTATAACGCTACAACGTATTACGTTATATAGTATAACGCTACAACGTATTACGTTATATAGTATAACGTTATATGGTATAACGTTACAACGTAATACGTTATATGGTATAACGTTATAACGTAATACGTTATATGGTATAACGTTATAACGTATTACGTTATATGATGTAACGCTACCACGTATTACGTAATATAGTCTAACGTTATATGGAATAACGTTATAACATAATACGTTATATGGTATAACGTTGTAACGTATTACGTTATGTAGTATAACGTTGTATGGTATAACGTTATAAAGTAATGCATTATTTGGTATAACGTCACAACGTATTACGTTATATAGTATAACGTTATGTGGTATAACGTTATAACGTATTACGTTATATAGTATAACATTATATGGTATAACGTTATAACGTAATACGTTATATACTATAACGTTGTGTGGTATAACGTTATAACGTAATACGTTATATGGTATAACGTTGTAACTTATTACGTTATATAGTATAACGTTGTATGGCAAAACGTTATAACGTAATGCATTATTTGGTATAACGTCACAACGTATTACGTTATATAGTATAACGTTATATGGTATAAGGTAATAACGTATTACGTTATGTAGTATAACATTATGTGGTATAACGTTATAACGTATTACGTTATATAGTATAACGTTACAACGTATTACGTTATTTAGTACAACGTTATGTGGTATAACGTTATAACGTATTACGTTATATAATATAACGTTGTATGGTATAACGTTATAACGTAATACGTTATATGGTATAACGTTATAACGTAATACGTTATATGGTATAACGTTATAACGTATTACGTTATATAGAATAACGTTATGTGGTATAACGATATAACGTATTTCGTTATATAGTATAACGTTGTATGGTATAACGTTATAACGTAATACATTATATGGTATAACGTTATAACGTAATACGTTATATGGTCTAACGTTATAACGAATTACGTTATATAGTATAACGTTGTATGGTATAACGTTATAACGTAATACATTATATGGTATAACGTTATAACGTAATACGTTATATGGTATAACGTTATAACGTATTACGTTATATAGAATAACGTTATGTGGTATAACGTTATTACGTAATACGTTATATGGTATATCGTTATAACGTATTTCGTAATATAGTATAACGTTGTGTGGTATAACGTTATAACGTAATACGTTATATGGTATAACGTTATAACGTATTACGTTATATAGTATAACGTTATATGGTATAACGTTATAACGTAATACGTTATATGATATATCTTTATAACGTATTTCGTAATATAATATAACGTTGTGTGGTATAACGTTATAACGTAATACGTTATATGGTATAACGTTATAACGTATTACGTTATATAGTATAACGTTATGTGGTATAACGTTATAACGTATTACGTTATATAGTATAACGTTATAACTTAATACGTTATATGGTATAACGTTATGTGGTATAACGTTATAACGTAATACGTTACATGGTATAACGTTATAACGTATTACGTTATATAGTATAACGTTATGTGGTATAACGTTATGTGGTATAACGTTATAACGTATTACGTTATATAGCATAACGTTGTATGGTATAACGTTACAACGTAATACGTTATGTGGTATAATGTTATAGCGTATAACGTTATGTAGTATAACGTTATATGGTATAACGTTATAACGTATTACGTTATGAAGTATAACGTTATATGGTATAACGTTATAACTTAATACATTATATGGTATAACGTTATATGGTATAACGTTACAACGTATTACGTTATATAGTATAACGTTATATGGTATAACGTTATAACGTAATACGTTATATGGTATAACGTTATAACGTAATACGTTATATGGTATAACGTTATAACGTATTATGTTATATATAGTATAACGTTATGTGGTATAACGTTATAACGTATTACGTTATATATTATAACGTTATGTGGTATAACGTTATAACGTGTTACGTTATATGGTATAACGCTACAACGTATTACGTTATATAGTATAACGCTACAACGTATTACGTTATATAGTATAACGTTATATGGTATAACGTTACAACGTAATACGTTATATGGTATAACGTTATAACGTAATACGTTATATGGTATAACGTTATAACGTATTACGTTATATAGTTTAGCGTTATATGGTATAACGTTATAACGTAATACGTTATATGGTATAACGTTATAACGTATTTCGTTATATAGTATAACGTTGTATGGCATAACCTTATAACGTAATACGTTATATGGTATAACGTTATAACTTAATACATTATATGGTATAACGTTATAACGTATTTCATAATATAGAATAACGTTGTATGGTATAACGTTATAACGTAATACGTTATATGGTATAACGTTATAACGTATTACGTTATATAGTATAACGTTATGTGGTATAACGTTATAACGTATTACGATATATAGTATAACGTTGTATGGTATAACGTTATAACGTAATACGTTATATGGTATAATGTTATAACATAATACGTTATATGGTATAACGTTATAACGTAATACGTTATATGTTATAACGATATAACGTAATACGTTATATGGTATAACGTTATAACGTAATGCGTTATATGGTATAACGTTATAACGTAATACGTTATATGGTACAACGTTATAACGTAATACGTTATATGGTATAACGTTATAACGTAATACGTTATATGGTATAACGTTATAACGTAATACGTTATATGGTATAACGTTATAACGTATTTCATAATATAGAATAACGTTGTATGGTATAACGTTATAACGTAATACGTTATATGGTATAACGTTATAACGTATTTCATAATATAGAATAACGTTGTATGGTATAACGTTATAACGTAATACGTTATATGGTATAACGTTATAACGTATTACGTTATATAGTATAACGTTATGTGGTATAACGTTATAACGTATTACGATATATAGTATAACGTTGTATAGTATAACGTTATAACTTAATACGTTATATGGTATAACGTTATGTGGTATAACGTTATAACGTAATACGTTACATGGTATAACGTTATAACGTATTACGTTATATAGTATAACGTTATGTGGTATAACGTTATAACGTATTACGTTATATAGCATAACGTTGTATGGTATAACGTTACAACGTAATACGTTATATGGTATAATGTTATAGCGTATAACGTTATGTAGTATAACGTTATATGGTATAACGTTATAACGTATTACGTTATGTAGTATAACGTTATATGGTATAACGTTATAACTTAATACATTATATGGTATAACGTTATAACTTAATACATTATATGGTATAACGTTATATGGTATAAGGTTACAACGTATTACGTTATATAGTATAACGTTATAACTTAATACGTTATATAGTATAACGTTATATGGTATAACGTTATAACGTAATACGTTATATGGTATAACGTTATAACGTAATACGTTATATGGTATAACGTTATAACGTATTACGTTATATAGTATAACGTTATGTGGTATAACGTTATAACGTATTACGTTATATATTATAACGTTATGCGGTATAACGTTATAACGTGTTACGTTACAAGGTATAACGCTACAACGTATTACGTTATATAGTATAACGCTACAACGTATTACGTTATATAGTATAACGTTATATGGTATAACGTTACAACGTAATACGTTATATGGTATAACGTTGTAACGTAATACGTTATATGGTATAACGTTATAACGTAATACGTTATATGGTATAACGTTATAACGTATTACGTTATATAGTTTAGCGTTATATGGTATAACGTTATAACGTAATACGTTATATGGTATAACGTTATAACTTATTTCGTTATATAGTATAACGTTGTATGGCATAACCTTATAACGTAATACGTTATATGGTATAACGTTATACCTTAATACATTATATGGTATATCGTTATAACGTATTTCATAATATAGAATAACGTTGTATGGTATAACGTTATAACGTAATACGTTATATGGTATAACGTTATAACGTATTACGTTATATAGTATAACGTTATGTGGTATAACGTTATAACGTATTACGATATATAGTATAACGTTGTATGGTATAACGTCATAACGTAATACGTTATATGGTATAAAGTTATATGGTATAGCCTTATAACGTAATACGTTATATGGTATAAAGTTATAATGTATTACGTTATATGGTATAACGTTACAACGTATTTCGTTATACAGTATAACGTTATATGGTTTAACGTTATAAAGTAATACGTTATATAGTATAACGCTACAACGTATTACGTTATATGGTATAACGTTATATGGTATAACGTTACAACGTAATACGTTATATGGTATAACGTTATAACGTAATACGTAATATGGTATAACGTTATAACGTAATACGTTATATGGTATAACGTTATAACGTAATACGTTATATGGTATATCGTTATAACGTATTACGTTATGTAGTTTAGCGTTATATGGTATAACGTTATAACGTAATACGTTATATGGTATAACGTTATAACTTATTTCGTTATATAGTATAACCTTGTATGGCATAACCTTATAACGTAATACGTTATATGGTATAACGTTATACCTTAATACATTATATGGTATATCGTTATAACGTATTTCATAATATAGAATAACGTTGTATGGTATAACGTTATAACGTAATACGTTATATGGTATAACGTTATAACGTATTACGTTATATAGTATAACGTTATGTGGTATAACGTTATAACGTATTACGATATATAGTATAACGTTGTATGGTATAACGTCATAACGTAATACGTTATATGGTATAACGTTATAACATAATACGTTATATGGTATAACGTTATAACGTAATACGTTATATGGTATAACGTTATAACGTAATACGTTATATGGTATAATGTTATAACGTAATACGTTATGTGGTATAACGTTATAACGTAATACGTTATATGGAATAACGTTATAACGTAATACGTTATATGGTATAACGTTATAAAATAATACGTTATATAGCATAACGTTATTTGGTATAACGTTATAACGTATTACGTTATATAGTATATCGATATATGGTATAGCGTTATAACGTTATACGTTATATGGTATAACGTTATAACGTATTACGTTATATGATATAACGCTACAACGTATTACGTAATATAGTCTAACGTTATATGGAATAACGTTATAACGTAATACGTTATATGGTATAACGTTATAACGTAATACGTTATATGGTATAACGTTATAACGTATTACGTTATATAGTATAACGTTATGTGGTATAACGTTATAACGTAATACGTTATATAGTATAACGTTATGTGGTATAACGTTATAACGTATTAAGTTATATAGTATAACGTTATATGGTATAGCCTTATAACGTAATGCGTTATATGGTATAACGTTATAACGTAATACGTTATATGGTATAACGTTATAAAGTATTACGTTATATAGCATAACGTTATGTGGTATAACGTTATAACGTATTACGTTATATAGTATAACGATATATGGTATAGCGTTATAACGTAATACGTTATATGGTAAGACGTTATAACGTAATACGTTATATGGTATAACGTTATAACGTTATACGTTATATGGTATTACGTTATAACGTATTACTTTATATAATATAACGTTATGTGGTATAACGTTATAACGTAATACGTAAAATGGTATAACGTTATAACGTAATACGTTATATGGTATAACGTTATAACGTAATACGTTATATGGTATAACGTTATAACGTATTTCATAATATAGAATAACGTTGTATGGTATAACGATATAACGTAATACGTTATACGGTATAACGTTATAACGTATTACGTTATATAGTATAACGTTATGTGGTATAACGTTATAACGTATTTCATAATATAGAATAACGTTGTATGGTATAACGATATAACGTAATACGTTATATGGTATAACGTTATAACGTAATACGTTATATGGTATAACGTTATAACGTAATAGGTTATATGGTATAAAGTTATAACGTAATACGTTATATGGTATAACGTTATAACGTAATACGTTATATGGTATAACGTTATAGCGTATTACGTTATATGATATAACACTACAACGTATTAAGTAATATAGTCTAACGCTATATGGAATAACATTATAACGTAATACGTTATATGGTATAACGTTATAACGTAATACGTTATATGGTATAACGTTACCATATGTATATGTTATACCATATAGTTATAACGTATTACGTTATATAGTATAACGTTATGTGGTATAACGTTATAACGTAATACGTTATATGGTATAACGTTATAACGTATTACGTTATATAGTATAACGTTATGTGGTATAACGTTATAACGTATTACGTTATATAGTATAACGTTGTATGGTATAGCCTTATAACGTAATACGTTATGTGGTATAACGTTATAACGTATTACGTTATATAGTATAACGTTATATGGTATAACGTTATAACGTAATACGTTATATGGTATAACGTTATAACGTATTTCGTTATATAGTATAACGTTATATGGTATAACGTTATAACGTAATACGTTATATAGTATAACGCTACAACGTATTACGTTATATAGAATAACGCTATATGGTATAACGTTACAACGTAATACGTTATATGGTATAACGTTATAACGTAATACGTTATATGGTATAACGTTATAACGTAACACGTTATATGGTATAACGTTATAACGTAATACGTTATATGGTATAACGTTATAACGTAGTACGTTATATGGTATAACGTTATAACGTATTACGTTATATGATATAACGCTACCACGTATTACGTAATATAGTCTAACGTTATATGGTATAACGTTATAACGTAATACGTTATATGTTATAACGTTATAACGTAATACGTTATATGGTATAACGTTATAACGTAATACGTTATATGGTATAACGTTATAAAATATTACGTTATATAGTATAACGTTATGTGGTATAACGTTATAACGTAATACGTAATATGGTATAACGTTATAAAGTATTACGTTATATAGTATAACGTTATATGGTATAACGCTATAACGTAATACGTTATATGGTATAACGTTATAACGTAATACGTTATATGGTATAACGTTATAACGTAATACGTTATATGGTATAACGTTATAACGTATTACGTTATATGATATAACGCTACCACGTATTACGTAATTTAGTCTAACGTTTTATGTTATAACGTTATAACGTAATACGTTATATGGTATAACGTTATAACGTAATACGTTATATGGTATAACGTTCTAAAATATTACGTTATATAGTATAACGTTATATGGTATAACGTTATAACGTAATACGTTATATGGTATAACGTTATAACGTAGTACGTTATATGGTATAACGTTATAACGTATTACGTTATATGATATAACGCTACCACGTATTACGTAATATAGTCTAACGTTATATGTTATAACGTTATAACGTAATACGTTATATGGTATAACGTTATAACGTATTACGTTATATAGTATGACGTTATGTGGTATAACGTTATAACGTATTACGTTATATAGTATAACGTTGTATGGTATAGCCTTATAACGTAATACGTTATATGGTATAACGTTATAACGTAATACGTTATATGGTATAACGTTATAACGTAATACGTTATATGGTATAACGTTATAAAATATTACGTTATATAGTATAACGTTATGTGGTATAACGTTATAACGTAATACGTTAAATGGTATAACGTTATAACGTATTACGTTAAATGATATAACGTTACAACGTATTACGTTATATAGTATAACGTTATGTGGTATAACGTTATAACGTAATACGTTATATGGTATAACGTTATAACGTATTACGTTATATAGTATAACGTTATGTGGTATAACGTTATAACGTATTACGTTATATAGTATAACGTTGTATGGTATAGCCTTATAACGTAATACGTTATAACGTTATACCACATAATGTTATACTACATAACGTAATACGCTATTACCTTATACCATATAACGTTATACTATATAACGTAATATGTTATAACGTTATACCATACAACGTATTACGTTATAACGTTATACCATATAACGGTATACTATATAACGTAGTACGTTACAACGTTATACCATATAACGTTATACTATATAACGTAATACGTTGTGACGTTATACTAAATAATGCATTACGTTATAACGTTTTGCCATACAACGTTATACTATATAACGTAATAAGTTACAACGTTATACCATATAACGTATTACGTTATAACGTTATACCACACAACGTTATAACGTTATACCATATAACATTATACTACATAACGTAATACGTTATAACGTCATACCATATAACGTATTACGTTATATTGTATAATGTTATAGCAAATAACGTTATGTAGCATAACGATATATAGTATAACGTTATAACGTATTACGTTATGTAGTATAACGTTATATGTTATAACGTTATATGGTATAACGTTATAACGTAATACTTTATATGGTATAACGTAATAACATATTACGTTATGTAGTATAACGTTATAACGTATTACGTTATATAGTATAACGTGATATGGTATAACGTTATAAAGTAATACCTTATATGGTATATCGTCATGACATAATACGTTATATGGTATAACGTTGTAACGTATTACGTTATGTAGTATAACGTTGTATGGTATAACGTTATAAAGTAATGCATTATTTGGTATCACGTCACAACGTATTACGTTATATAGTATAACGTTATGTGGTATAACGTTATAACGTATTACGTTATATAGTATAACATTATATGGTATAACGTTATAACGTAATACGTTATATACTATAACGTTGTGTGGTATAACGTTATAACGTAATACGTAATATGGTATAACGTTATAACGTAATACGTTATATGGTATAACGTTATAACGTAATACGTTATATGGTATATCGTTATAACGTATTACGTTATGTAGTTTAGCGTTATATGGTATAACGTTATAACGTAATACGTTATATGGTATAACGTTATAACTTATTTCGTTATATAGTATATCCTTGTATGGCATAACCTTATAACGTAATACGTTATATGGTATAACGTTATACCTTAATACATTATATGGTATATCGTTATAACGTATTTCATAATATAGAATAACGTTGTATGGTATAACGTTATAACGTAATACGTTATATGGTATAACGTTATAACGTATTACGTTATATAGTATAACGTTATGTGGTATAACGTTATAACGTATTACGATATATAGTATAACGTTGTATGGTATAACGTCATAACGTAATACGTTATATGGTATAACGTTATAACATAATACTTTATATGGTATAACGTTATAACGTAATACGTTATATGGTATAACGTTATAACGTAATACGTTATATGGTATAATGTTATAACGTAATACGTTATATGGTATAACGTTATAACGTAATACGTTATATGGAATAACGTTATAACGTAATACGTTATATGGTATAACGTTATAAAATAATACGTTATATAGCATAACGTTATGTGGTATAACGTTATAACGTATTACGTTATATAGTATATCGATATATGGTATAGCGTTATAACGTAATACGTTATATGGTATAACGTTATAACGTATTACGTTATATGATATAACGCTACAACGTATTACGTAATATAGTCTAACGTTATATGGAATAACGTTATAACGTAATACGTTATATGGTATAACGTTATAACGTAATACGTTATATGGTATAACGTTATAACGTAATACGTTATATGGTATAACGCTACAACGTATTACGTAATATAGTCTAACGTTATATGGAATAACGTTATAACGTAATACGTTATATGGTATAACGTTATAACGTAATACGTTATATGGTATAACGTTATAACGTTGTACGTTATATGGTATAACGTTATAACGTATTACGTTATATGATATAACGCTACCACGTATTACGTAATATAGTCTAACGTTATATGTTATAACGTTATAACGTAGTACGTTATATGGTATAACGTTATTACGTATTACGTTATATAGTATAACGTTATGTGGTATAACGTTATAACGTATTACGTTATATAGTATAACGTTGTATGGTATAGCCTTATAACGTAATACGTTATATGGTATAACGTTATAAAATATTACGTTATATAGTATAACGTTATGTGGTATAACGTTATAACGTAATACGTTAAATGGTATAACGTTATAACGTATTACGTTAAATGATATAACGTTACAACGTATTACGTTATATAGTATAACGTTATGTGGTATAACGTTATAACGTAATACGTTATATGGTATAACGTTATAACGTATTACGTTATATAGTATAACGTTATGTGGTATAACGTTATAACGTATTACGTTATATAGTATAACGTTGTATGGTATAGAATTATAACGTAATACGTTATATGGTATAACGTTATAACGTATTACGTTATATGGTATAACGTTACAACGTATTTCGTTATATAGTATAACGTTATATGGTATAACGTTATAACGTAATACGTTATATGGTATAACGTTATAACGTATTTCGTTATATAGTATAACGTTATATGGTATAACGTTATAACGTAATACGTTATATAGTATAACGCTACAACGTATTACGTTATATAGAATAACGCTATATGGTATAACGTTACAACGTAATACGTTATATGGTATAACGTTATAACGTAATACGTAATATGGCATAACGTTATAAAGTATTACGTTATATAGTATAACGTTATATGGTATAACGTTATAACGTAATACGTTATATGGTATAACGTTATAACGTAATACGTTATATGGTATAACGTTATAACGTAATACGTTATATGGTATAACGTTATAACGAATTACGTTATATTGTATAACCTTATATGGTATAACGTTATAACGTATTACGTTATATAGAATAACGTTATGTGGTATAACGATATAACGTATTTCGTTATATAGTATAACGTTGTATGGTATAACGTTATAACGTAATACATTATGTGGTATAACGTTATAACGTATTACGTTATATAGTATAACGTTACAACGTATTACGTTATACAGTATAACGTTATATGCTATAACGTTATAACGTAATACGTTATATGGTATATCGTTATAACGTATTTCGTAATATAGTATAACGTTGTATGGTATAACGTTATAACGTGATACGATATATGGTATAACATTATAACGTAATACGTTATATGGTATACCGTTATAACGTATTACGTTATATAGTATAACGTTATATGGTATAACGTTATAACGTAATACGCTATATGGTATATCGTTATAACGTATTTCGTAATATAGTATAACGTTATATGGTATAACGTTATAACGTAATACGTTATATGGTATAACGTTATAACGTATTACGTTATATAGAATAACGTTATGTGGTATAACGTTATTACGTAATTCGTTATATGGTATATCGTTATAACGTATTTCGTAATATAGTATAACGTTGTGTGGTATAACGTTATAGCGTAATGCGTTATATGGTATAACGTTATAACGTATTACGTTATATAGTATAACGTTATATGGTATAACGTTATAACGTAATACGTTATATGATATATCTTTATAACGTATTTCGTAATATAATGTAACGTTGTGTGGTATAACGTTATAACGTAATACGTTATATGGTATAACGTTATAACGTAATACGTTATATGGTATAACGTTATAATGTAATACGTTATATGGTATATCGTTATAACGAATTACGTTATATAGTATAACGTTATATGTTATAACGTTATAACGTAATACGTTATATAGTATAACGTTGTATGGTATAACGTTATAACGTAATACGTTATATGGTATAACGTTACAACGTATTACGTTATATAGTATAACGTTATATGGTATAACGTTGTAACGTAATACGTTATGTGGTATAACGTTATAACGTATTTCGTAATATAGTATAACGTTGTATGGTATAACGTTATACCGTATTACGTTATGTGGTATAACGTTACAACGTATTACGTTATATAGTATAACGTTATATGGTATAACGTTATAACGTATTTCGTAATATTGTATAACGTTGTATGGTATAACGTTATAACGTAATACGTTATATGGTATATCGTTATAACGAATTACGTTATATAGTGTAACGTTATATGGTTTAACGTTATAACGTAATACGTTATATAGTATAACATTGCATGGTATAACGTTATAACATAATACGTTATATGCTATAACGTTATAACGTATTTAGTAATATAGTATAACGTTGTGTGGTATAACGTTATAACGTAATGCGTTATATGGTATAACGTTATAACGTATTACGTTATATGGTATAACGTTATAATGTAATACGTTATATGGTCTATCGTTATAACGAATTACGTTATATAGTATAACGTTATATGGTACAACGTTATAACGTAATACGTTATATAGTATAACGTTGTATGGTATAACGTTATAACGTAATACGTTATATGGTATATCGTTATAACGAATTACGTTATATAGTATAACGTTATATGGTTTAACGTTATAACGTAATACGTTATATAGTATAACGTTGTATGGTATAACGTTATAACATAATACGTTATATGCTATAACGTTATAACGTATTTCGTAATATAGTATAACGTTGTGTGGTATAACGTTATAACGTAATGCGTTATATGGTATAACGTTATAACGTATTACGTTATATAGTATAACGTTATATGGTATAACGTTATAACGTAATACGTTATATGGTATATCTTTATAACGTATTTCGTAATATAATATAACGTTGTGTGGTATAACGTTATAACGTAATGCGTTATATGGTATAACGTTATAACGTATTACGTTATATGGTATAACGTTATAATGTAATACGTTATATGGTCTATCGTTATAACGAATTACGTTATATAGTATAACGTTATATGGTACAACGTTATATCGTAATACGTTATATAGTATAACGTTGTATGGTATAACGTTATAACGTAATACGTTATATGGTATATCGTTATAACGAATTACGTTATATAGTATAACGTTGTATGGTATAACGTTATAACGTAATACGTTATATGGTATAACGTTACAACGTATTACGTTATATAGTGTAACGTTGTGTGGTATAACGTTATAACGTATTACGTTATATAGTATAACGTTATATGGTATAACGTTATAACGTAATACGTTATATGGTATATCTTTATAACGTATTTCGTAATATAATATAACGTTGTGTGGTATAACGTTATAACGTAATACGTTATATGGTATAACGTTATAACGTAATACGTTATATGGTATAACGTTATAATGTAATACGTTATATGGTATAACGTTATAACGTATTACGTTATATAGTATAACGTTATGTGGTATAACGTTATAACGTATTTCGTTATATAGTATAACGTTATGTGGTATAACGTTATAACGTATTACGTTATATAGTATAACGTTATGTGGTATAACGTTAAAACTTATTACGTTATATAGTATAACGTTATATGTTATAACGTTATAATGTAATACGTTATATGGTATAACGTTATAACGTATTACGTTATATAGTATAACGTTATGTGGTATAACCTTATAACGTATTACGTTATATAGTATAACGTTATATGGTGAACGTTATAACGTAATACGTTATATGCTATAACGTTATAACGTATTTCGTAATATAGTATAACGTTGTATGGTATAACGTCATAACGTAGTACGGTATATGGTATAACGTTATAACGTAATATGTTATATGGTATAACGTTATAACGTATTACGTTATATAGAATAACGTTATGTGGTATAACGATATAACGTATTTCGTTATATAGTATAACGTTGTATGGTATAACGTTATAACGTAATGCATTATGTGGTATAAAGTTATAACGTATTACGTTATATAGTATAACGTTACAACGTATTACGTTATACAGTATAGCGTTATATGCTATAACGTTATAACGTAATACGTTATATGGTATATCGTTATAACGTATTTCGTAATATAGTATAACGTTGTATGGTATAACGTTATAACGTGATACGATATATGGTATAACATTATAACGTAATACGTTATATGGTATACCGTTATAACGTAATACGTTATATACTATAACGTTGTGTGGTATAACGTTATAACGTAATACGTTATATGGTATAACGTTGTAACTTATTACGTTATATAGTATAACGTTGTATGGCAAAACGTTATAACGTAATGCATTATTTGGTATAACGTCACAACGTATTACGTTATATAGTATAACGTTATATGGTATAAGGTAATAACGTATTACGTTATGTAGTATAACATTATGTGGTATAACGTTATAACGTATTACGTTATATAATATAACGTTATATGGTATAACGTTATAACGTAATACGTTATATGGTATAACGTTATAACGTATTACGTTATATAATATAACGTTATATGGTATAACGTTATAACGTAATACGTTATATGGTATAACGTTATAACGTATTACGTTATATGGTATAACGTTACAACGTATTACGTTATATAGTATAACGTTATATGGTATAACGATATAACGTAATACGTTATATGGTATAACGTTATAACGTATTTCGTAATAAAGTATAACGTTGTATGGTATAACGTTATAACGTATTTCGTAATAAAGTATAACGTTGTATGGTATAACGTTATAACGTAATACGTTATATGGTATAACGTTATAACGTAATACGTTATATGGTATAACTTTATAACGTATTACGTTATATAGAATAACGTTATGTGGTATAACGATATAACGTATTTCGTTATATAGTATAACGTTGTATAGTATAACGTTATAATGTAATACATTGTATGGTATAACGTTATAACGTAATACGTTATATGGTCTAACGTTATAACGAATTACGTTATATAGTATAACCTTATATGGTATAACGTTATAACGTATTACGTTATATAGAATAACGTTATGTGGTATAACGTTATAACGTATTTCGTAATAAAGTATAACGTTGTATGGTATAACGTTATAACGTAATACGTTATATGGTATAACGTTATAACGTAATACGTTATATGGTATATCTTTATAACGTATTTCGTAATATAATATAACGTTGTGTGGTATAACGTTATAACGTAATGCGTTATATGGTATAACGTTATAACGTATTACGTTATATGGTATAACGTTATAATGTAATACGTTATATGGTCTATCGTTATAACGAATTACGTTATATAGTATAACGTTATATGGTACAACGTTATAACGTAATACGTTATATAGTATAACGTTGTATGGTATAACGTTATAACGTAATACGTTATATGGTATATCGTTATAACGAATTACGTTATATAGTATAACGTTGTATGGTATAACGTTATAACGTAATACGTTATATGGTATAACGTTACAACGTATTACGTTATATAGTGTAACGTTGTGTGGTATAACGTTATAACGTATTACGTTATATAGTATAACGTTATATGGTATAACGTTATAACGTAATACGTTATATGGTATATCTTTATAACGTATTTCGTAATATAATATAACGTTGTGTGGTATAACGTTATAACGTAATACGTTATATGGTATAACGTTATAACGTAATACGTTATATGGTATAACGTTATAACGTAATACGTTATATGGTATAACGTTATAACGTATTACGTTATATAGTATAACGTTATGTGGTATAACGTTATAACGTATTTCGTTATATAGTATAACGTTATGTGGTATAACGTTATAACGTATTACGTTATATAGTATAACGTTATGTGGTATAACGTTAAAACTTATTACGTTATATAGTATAACGTTATATGTTATAACGTTATAACGTAATACGTTATATGGTATAACGTTGTAACTTATTACGTTATATAGTATAACGTTGTATGGCAAAACGTTATAACGTAATGCATTATTTGGTATAACGTCACAACGTATTACGTTATATAGTATAACGTTATATGGTATAAGGTAATAACGTATTACGTTATGTAGTATAACATTATGTGGTATAACGTTATAACGTATTACGTTATATAATATAACGTTATATGGTATAACGTTATAACGTAATACGTTATATGGTATAACGTTATAACGTATTACGTTATATAATATAACGTTATATGGTATAACGTTATAACGTAATACGTTATATGGTATAACGTTATAACGTATTACGTTATATGGTATAACGTTACAACGTATTACGTTATATAGTATAACGTTATATGGTATAACGATATAACGTAATACGTTATATGGTATAACGTTATAACGTATTTCGTAATAAAGTATAACGTTGTATGGTATAACGTTATAACGTATTTCGTAATAAAGTATAACGTTGTATGGTATAACGTTATAACGTAATACGTTATATGGTATAACGTTATAACGTAATACGTTATATGGTATAACTTTATAACGTATTACGTTATATAGAATAACGTTATGTGGTATAACGATATAACGTATTTCGTTATATAGTATAACGTTGTATAGTATAACGTTATAATGTAATACATTGTATGGTATAACGTTATAACGTAATACGTTATATGGTCTAACGTTATAACGAATTACGTTATATAGTATAACCTTATATGGTATAACGTTATAACGTATTACGTTATATAGAATAACGTTATGTGGTATAACGTTATAACGTATTTCGTAATAAAGTATAACGTTGTATGGTATAACGTTATAACGTAATACGTTATATGGTATAACGTTATAACGTAATACGTTATATGGTATATCTTTATAACGTATTTCGTAATATAATATAACGTTGTGTGGTATAACGTTATAACGTAATGCGTTATATGGTATAACGTTATAACGTATTACGTTATATGGTATAACGTTATAATGTAATACGTTATATGGTCTATCGTTATAACGAATTACGTTATATAGTATAACGTTATATGGTACAACGTTATAACGTAATACGTTATATAGTATAACGTTGTATGGTATAACGTTATAACGTAATACGTTATATGGTATATCGTTATAACGAATTACGTTATATAGTATAACGTTGTATGGTATAACGTTATAACGTAATACGTTATATGGTATAACGTTACAACGTATTACGTTATATAGTGTAACGTTGTGTGGTATAACGTTATAACGTATTACGTTATATAGTATAACGTTATATGGTATAACGTTATAACGTAATACGTTATATGGTATATCTTTATAACGTATTTCGTAATATAATATAACGTTGTGTGGTATAACGTTATAACGTAATACGTTATATGGTATAACGTTATAACGTAATACGTTATATGGTATAACGTTATAACGTAATACGTTATATGGTATAACGTTATAACGTATTACGTTATATAGTATAACGTTATGTGGTATAACGTTATAACGTATTTCGTTATATAGTATAACGTTATGTGGTATAACGTTATAACGTATTACGTTATATAGTATAACGTTATGTGGTATAACGTTAAAACTTATTACGTTATATAGTATAACGTTATATGTTATAACGTTATAATGTAATACGTTATATGGTATAACGTTATAACGTATTACGTTATATAGTATAACGTTATGTGGTATAACCTTATAACGTATTACGTTATATAGTATAACGTTATATGGTGAACGTTATAACGTAATACGTTATATGCTATAACGTTATAACGTATTTCGTAATATAGTATAACGTTGTATGGTATAACGTCATAACGTAGTACGTTATATGGTATAACGTTATAACGTAATATGTTATATGGTATAACGTTATAACGTATTACGTAATATAATATAACGTTATATGGCATAACGTTATAGCGTGTTTCGTTATATAGTATAACGTTATGTAGTATAACGTTACAATGTATTACGTTATATATTATAACGTTGTATGGTATAACGTTATAACGAATTACGTTATATAGTATAACCTTATATGGTATAACGTTATAACGTATTTCGTAATAAAGTATAACGTTGTATGGTATAACGTTATAACGTATTTCGTAATAAAGTATAACGTTGTATGGTATAACGTTATAACGTAATACGTTATATGGTATAACGGTATAACGTAATACGTTATATGGTATAACGTTATAACGTATTACGTTATATAGAATAACGTTATGTGGTATAACGATATAACGTATTTCGTTATATAGTATAACGTTGTATGGTATAACGTTATAACGTAATGCATTATGTGGTATAACGTTATAACGTATTACGTTATATAGTATAACGTTACAACGTATTACGTTATACAGTATAGCGTTATATGCTATAACGTTATAACGTAATACGTTATATGGTATATCGTTATAACGTATTTCGTAATATAGTATAACGTTGTATGGTATAACGTTATAACGTGATACGATATATGGTATAACATTATAACGTAATACGTTATATGGTATACCGTTATAACGTAATACGTTATATACTATAACGTTGTGTGGTATAACGTTATAGCGTAATACGTTATATGGTATAACGTTGTAACTTATTACGTTATATAGTATAACGTTGTATGGCAAAACGTTATAACGTAATGCATTATTTGGTATAACGTGACAACGTATTACGTTATATAGTATAACGTTATATGGTATAAGGTAATAACGTATTACGTTATGTAGTATAACATTATGTGGTATAACGTTATAACGTATTACGTTATATAATATAACGTTATATGGTATAACGTTATAACGTAATACGTTATATGGTATAACGTTATAACGTATTACGTTATATAATATAACGTTATATGGTATAACGTTATATGGTATAACGTTATAACGTAATACGTTATATGGTATAACGTTATAACGTATTACGTTATATGGTATAACGTTACAACGTATTACGTTATATAGTATAACGTTATATGGTATAACGATATAACGTAATACGTTATATGGTATAACGTTATAACGTATTTCGTAATAAAGTATAACGTTGTATGGTATAACGTTATAACGTATTTCGTAATAAAGTATAACGTTGTATGGTATAACGTTATAACGTAATACGTTATATGGTATAACGTTATAACGTAATACGTTATATGGTATAACTTTATAACGTATTACGTTATATAGAATAACGTTATGTGGTATAACGATATAACGTATTTCGTTATATAGTATAACGTTGTATAGTATAACGTTATAATGTAATACATTGTATGGTATAACGTTATAACGTAATACGTTATATGGTCTAACGTTATAACGAATTACGTTATATAGTATAACCTTATATGGTATAACGTTATAACGTATTACGTTATATAGAATAACGTTATGTGGTATAACGATATAACGTATTTCGTTATATAGCATAACGTTGTATGGTATAACGTTATAACGTAATACATTATGTGGTATAACGTTATAACGTATTACGTTATATAGTATAACGTTACAACGTATTACGTTATACAGTATAGCGTTATATGCTATAACGTTATAACGTAATACGTTATATGGTATATCGTTATAACGTATTTCGTAATATAGTATAACGTTGTATGGTATAACGTTATAACGTGATACGATATATGGTATAACATTATAACGTAATACGTTATATGGTATACCGTTATAACGTAATACGTTATATACTATAACGTTGTGTGGTATAACGTTATAACGTAATACGTTATATGGTATAACGTTGTAACTTATTACGTTATATAGTATAACGTTGTATGGCAAAACGTTATAACGTAATGCATTATTTGGTATAACGTCACAACGTATGACGTTATATAGTATAACGTTATATGGTATAAGGTAATAACGTATTACGTTATGTAGTATAACATTATGTGGTATAACGTTATAACGTATTACGTTATATAGTATAACGTTACAACGTATTACGTTATTTTGTACAACGTTATGTGGTATAACGTTATAACGTATTACGTTATATAATATAACGTTATATGGTATAACGTTATAACGTAATACGTTATATGGTATAACGTTATAACGTATTACGTTATATAATATAACGTTATATGGTATAACGATATAACGTAATACGTTATATGGTATAACGTTATAACGTATTTCGTAATAAAGTATAACGTTGTATGGTATAACGTTATAACGTATTTCGTAATAAAGTATAACGTTGTATGGTATAACGTTATAACGTAATACGTTATATGTTATAACGTTATAACGTAATACGTTATATGGTATAACGTTATAACGTATTACGTTATATAGAATAACGTTATGTGGTATAACGATATAACGTATTTCGTTATATCGTATAACGTTGTATGGTATAACGTTATAACGTAATACATTGTATGGTATAACGTTATAACGTAATACGTTATATGGTCTAACGTTATAACGAATTACGTTATATAGTATAACCTTATATGGTATAACGTTATAACGTATTACGTTATATAGAATAACGTTATGTGGTATAACGATATAACGTATTTCGTTATATAGTATAACGTTGTATGGTATAACGTTATAACGTAATACATTATGTGGTATAACGTTATAACGTATTACGTTATATAGTATAACGTTACAACGTATTACGTTATACAGTATAGCGTTATATGCTATAACGTTATAACGTAATACGTTATATGGTATATCGTTATAACGTATTTCGTAATATAGTATAACGTTGTATGGTATAACGTTATACCGTATTAAGTTATATGGTATAACGTTACAACGAATTACGTGATATAGTATAACGTTATATGGTATAACGTTATAACGTATTTCGTAATATTGTATAACGTTGTATGGTATAACGTTATAACGTAATACGTTATATGGTATATCGTTATAACGAATTACGTTATATAGTATAACGTTATATGGTTTAACGTTATAACGTAATACGTTATATAGTATAACGTTGTATGGTATAACGTTATAACATAATACGTTATATGCTATAACGTTATAACGTATTTCGTAATATAGTATAACGTTGTGTGGTATAACGTTATAACGTAATGCGTTATATGGTATAACGTTATAACGTATTACGTTATATAGTATAACGTTATATGGTATAACGTTATAACGTAATACGTTATATGGTATATCTTTATAACGTATTTCGTAATATAATATAACGTTGTGTGGTATAACGTTATAACGTAATACGTTATATGGTATAACGTTATAACGTAATACGTTATATGGTATAACGTTATAATGTAATACGTTATATGGTATATCGTTATAACGAATTACGTTATATAGTATAACGTTATATGGTACAACGTTATAACGTAATACGTTATATAGTATAACGTTGTATGGTATAACGTTATAACGTAATACGTTATATGGTATAACGTTACAACGTATTACGTTATATAGTATAACGTTATATGGTATAACGTTATAACGTAATACGTTATGTGGTATAACGTTATAACGTATTTCGTAATATAGTATAACGTTGTATGGTATAACGTTATACCGTATTACGTTATATGGTATAACGTTATAACGTATTTCGTAATATTGTATAACGTTGTATGGTATAACGTTATAACGTAATACGTTATATGGCATATCGTTATAACGAATTACGTTATATAGTATAACGTTATATGGTTTAACGTTATAACGTAATACGTTATATAGTATAACATTGTGTGGTATAACGTTATAACGTAATGCGTTATATGGTATAACGTTATAACGTATTACGTTATATAATATAACGTTATATGGTATAACGTTATAACGTAATACGTTATATGGTATAACGTTATAACGTATTACGTTATATAGAATAACGTTATAACGTATTACGTCATATAGAATAACGTTATGTGGTATAACGATATAACGTATTTCGTTATATAGTATAACGTTGTATGGTATAACGTTATAACGTAATACATTATATGGTATAACGTTATAACGTATTACGTTATATAGAATAACGTTATGTGGTATAACGATATAACGTATGTCGTTATATAGTATAACGTTGTATGGTATAGCGTTATAACGTAATACATTATATGGTATAACGTTATAACGTAATACGTTATATGGTCTAACGTTATAACGAAATACGTTATATAGTATAACCTTATATGGTATAACGTTATAACGTATTACGTTATATAGAATAACGTTATGTGGTATAACGATATAACGTATTTCGTTATATAGTATAACGTTGTATGGTATAACGTTATAACGTAATACATTATGTGGTATAACGTTATAACGTATTACGTTATATAGTATAACGTCACAACGTATTACGTTATATAGTATAACGTTATATGGTATAAGGTAATAACGTATTACGTTATGTAGTATAACATTATGTGGTATAACGTTATAACGTATTACGTTATATAATATAACGTTATATGGTATAACGTTATAACGTAATACGTTATATGGTATAACGTTATAACGTATTACGTTATATAATATAACGTTATATGGTATAACGTTATAACGTAATACGTTATATGGTATAACGTTATAACGTATTACGTTATATGGTATAACGTAACAACGTATTACGTTATATAGTATAACGTTATATGGTATAACGATATAACGTAATACGTTATATGGTATAACGTTATAACGTATTTCGTAATAAAGTATAACGTTGTATGGTATAACGTTATAACGTATTTCGTAATAAAGTATAACGTTGTATGGTATAACGTTATAACGTAATACGTTATATGGTATAACGTTATAACGTAATACGTTATATGGTATAACTTTATAACGTATTACGTTATATAGAATAACGTTATGTGGTATAACGATATAACGTATTTCGTTATATAGTATAACGTTGTATAGTATAACGTTATAATGTAATACATTGTATGGTATAACGTTATAACGTAATACGTTATATGGTCTAACGTTATAACGAATTACGTTATATAGTATAACCTTATATGGTATAACGTTATAACGTATTACGTTATATAGAATAACGTTATGTGGTATAACGATATAACGTATTTCGTTATATAGCATAACGTTGTATGGTATAACGTTATAACGTAATACATTATGTGGTATAACGTTATAACGTATTACGTTATATAGTATAACGTTACAACGTATTACGTTATACAGTATAGCGTTATATGCTATAACGTTATAACGTAATACGTTATATGGTATATCGTTATAACGTATTTCGTAATATAGTATAACGTTGTATGGTATAACGTTATAACGTGATACGATATATGGTATAACATTATAACGTAATACGTTATATGGTATACCGTTATAACGTAATACGTTATATACTATAACGTTGTGTGGTATAACGTTATAACGTAATACGTTATATGGTATAACGTTGTAACTTATTACGTTATATAGTATAACGTTGTATGGCAAAACGTTATAACGTAATGCATTATTTGGTATAACGTCACAACGTATGACGTTATATAGTATAACGTTATATGGTATAAGGTAATAACGTATTACGTTATGTAGTATAACATTATGTGGTATAACGTTATAACGTATTACGTTATATAGTATAACGTTACAACGTATTACGTTATTTTGTACAACGTTATGTGGTATAACGTTATAACGTATTACGTTATATAATATAACGTTATATGGTATAACGTTATAACGTAATACGTTATATGGTATAACGTTATAACGTATTACGTTATATAGAATAACGTTATGTGGTATAACGTTATAACGTATTTCGTAATAAAGTATAACGTTGTATGGTATAACGTTATAACGTAATACGTTATATGGTATAACGTTATAACGTAATACGTTATATGGTATATCTTTATAACGTATTTCGTAATATAATATAACGTTGTGTGGTATAACGTTATAACGTAATGCGTTATATGGTATAACGTTATAACGTATTACGT
Organism: Bombus flavifrons; assembly: GCF_040668555.2. NCBI lineage: Eukaryota > Metazoa > Arthropoda > Insecta > Hymenoptera > Apidae > Bombus > Bombus flavifrons. The sequence goes on along the minus strand of NC_138457.1, from coordinate 4,315,641 downwards.
TATATGGTATAACGTTATAATGTAATACGTTATATGGTCTATCGTTATAACGAATTACGTTATATAGTATAACGTTATATGGTACAACGTTATAACGTAATACGTTATATAGTATAACGTTGTATGGTATAACGTTATAACGTAATACGTTATATGGTATATCGTTATAACGAATTACGTTATATAGTATAACGTTGTATGGTATAACGTTATAACGTAATACGTTATATGGTATAACGTTACAACGTATTACGTTATATAGTGTAACGTTGTGTGGTATAACGTTATAACGTATTACGTTATATAGTATAACGTTATATGGTATAACGTTATAACGTAATACGTTATATGGTATATCTTTATAACGTATTTCGTAATATAATATAACGTTGTGTGGTATAACGTTATAACGTAATACGTTATATGGTATAACGTTATAACGTAATACGTTATATGGTATAACGTTATAACGTAATACGTTATATGGTATAACGTTATAACGTATTACGTTATATAGTATAACGTTATGTGGTATAACGTTATAACGTATTTCGTTATATAGTATAACGTTATGTGGTATAACGTTATAACGTATTACGTTATATAGTATAACGTTATGTGGTATAACGTTAAAACTTATTACGTTATATAGTATATCGTTATATGTTATAACGTTATAATGTAATACGTTATATGGTATAACGTTATAACGTATTACGTTATATAGTATAACGTTATGTGGTATAACCTTATAACGTATTACGTTATATAGTATAACGTTATATGGTGAACGTTATAACGTAATACGTTATATGCTATAACGGTATAACGTATTTCGTAATATAGTATAACGTTGTATGGTATAACGTCATAACGTAGTACGTTATATGGTATAACGTTATAACGTAATATGTTATATGGTATAACGTTATAACGTATTACGTAATATAATATAACGTTATATGGCATAACGTTATAGCGTGTTTCGTTATATAGTATAACGTTATGTAGTATAACGTTACAATGTATTACGTTATATATTATAACGTTGTATGGTATAACGTTATAACGAATTACGTTATATAGTATAACCTTATATGGTATAACGTTATAACGTATTTCGTAATAAAGTATAACGTTGTATGGTATAACGTTATAACGTATTTCGTAATAAAGTATAACGTTGTATGGTATAACGTTATAACGTAATACGTTATATGGTATAACGGTATAACGTAATACGTTATATGGTATAACGTTATAACGTATTACGTTATATAGAATAACGTTATGTGGTATAACGATATAACGTATTTCGTTATATAGTATAACGTTGTATGGTATAACGTTATAACGTAATGCATTATGTGGTATAACGTTATAACGTATTACGTTATATAGTATAACGTTACAACGTATTACGTTATACAGTATAGCGTTATATGCTATAACGTTATAACGTAATACGTTATATGGTATATCGTTATAACGTATTTCGTAATATAGTATAACGTTGTATGGTATAACGTTATAACGTGATACGATATATGGTATAACATTATAACGTAATACGTTATATGGTATACCGTTATAACGTAATACGTTATATACTATAACGTTGTGTGGTATAACGTTATAGCGTAATACGTTATATGGTATAACGTTGTAACTTATTACGTTATATAGTATAACGTTGTATGGCAAAACGTTATAACGTAATGCATTATTTGGTATAACGTGACAACGTATTACGTTATATAGTATAACGTTATATGGTATAAGGTAATAACGTATTACGTTATGTAGTATAACATTATGTGGTATAACGTTATAACGTATTACGTTATATAATATAACGTTATATGGTATAACGTTATAACGTAATACGTTATATGGTATAACGTTATAACGTATTACGTTATATAATATAACGTTATATGGTATAACGTTATATGGTATAACGTTATAACGTAATACGTTATATGGTATAACGTTATAACGTATTACGTTATATGGTATAACGTTACAACGTATTACGTTATATAGTATAACGTTATATGGTATAACGATATAACGTAATACGTTATATGGTATAACGTTATAACGTATTTCGTAATAAAGTATAACGTTGTATGGTATAACGTTATAACGTATTTCGTAATAAAGTATAACGTTGTATGGTATAACGTTATAACGTAATACGTTATATGGTATAACGTTATAACGTAATACGTTATATGGTATAACGTTATAACGTAATACGTTATATGGTATAACTTTATAACGTATTACGTTATATAGAATAACGTTATGTGGTATAACGATATAACGTATTTCGTTATATAGTATAACGTTGTATAGTATAACGTTATAATGTAATACATTGTATGGTATAACGTTATAACGTAATACGTTATATGGTCTAACGTTATAACGAATTACGTTATATAGTATAACCTTATATGGTATAACGTTATAACGTATTACGTTATATAGAATAACGTTATGTGGTATAACGATATAACGTATTTCGTTATATAGCATAACGTTGTATGGTATAACGTTATAACGTAATACATTATGTGGTATAACGTTATAACGTATTACGTTATATAGTATAACGTTACAACGTATTACGTTATACAGTATAGCGTTATATGCTATAACGTTATAACGTAATACGTTATATGGTATATCGTTATAACGTATTTCGTAATATAGTATAACGTTGTATGGTATAACGTTATAACGTGATACGATATATGGTATAACATTATAACGTAATACGTTATATGGTATACCGTTATAACGTAATACGTTATATACTATAACGTTGTGTGGTATAACGTTATAACGTAATACGTTATATGGTATAACGTTGTAACTTATTACGTTATATAGTATAACGTTGTATGGCAAAACGTTATAACGTAATGCATTATTTGGTATAACGTCACAACGTATGACGTTATATAGTATAACGTTATATGGTATAAGGTAATAACGTATTACGTTATGTAGTATAACATTATGTGGTATAACGTTATAACGTATTACGTTATATAGTATAACGTTACAACGTATTACGTTATTTTGTACAACGTTATGTGGTATAACGTTATAACGTATTACGTTATATAATATAACGTTATATGGTATAACGTTATAACGTAATACGTTATATGGTATAACGTTATAACGTATTACGTTATATAATATAACGTTATATGGTATAACGATATAACGTAATACGTTATATGGTATAACGTTATAACGTATTTCGTAATAAAGTATAACGTTGTATGGTATAACGTTATAACGTATTTCGTAATAAAGTATAACGTTGTATGGTATAACGTTATAACGTAATACGTTATATGTTATAACGTTATAACGTAATACGTTATATGGTATAACGTTATAACGTATTACGTTATATAGAATAACGTTATGTGGTATAACGATATAACGTATTTCGTTATATCGTATAACGTTGTATGGTATAACGTTATAACGTAATACATTGTATGGTATAACGTTATAACGTAATACGTTATATGGTCTAACGTTATAACGAATTACGTTATATAGTATAACCTTATATGGTATAACGTTATAACGTATTACGTTATATAGAATAACGTTATGTGGTATAACGATATAACGTATTTCGTTATATAGTATAACGTTGTATGGTATAACGTTATAACGTAATACATTATGTGGTATAACGTTATAACGTATTACGTTATATAGTATAACGTTACAACGTATTACGTTATACAGTATAGCGTTATATGCTATAACGTTATAACGTAATACGTTATATGGTATATCGTTATAACGTATTTCGTAATATAGTATAACGTTGTATGGTATAACGTTATACCGTATTAAGTTATATGGTATAACGTTACAACGAATTACGTGATATAGTATAACGTTATATGGTATAACGTTATAACGTATTTCGTAATATTGTATAACGTTGTATGGTATAACGTTATAACGTAATACGTTATATGGTATATCGTTATAACGAATTACGTTATATAGTATAACGTTATATGGTTTAACGTTATAACGTAATACGTTATATAGTATAACGTTGTATGGTATAACGTTATAACATAATACGTTATATGCTATAACGTTATAACGTATTTCGTAATATAGTATAACGTTGTGTGGTATAACGTTATAACGTAATGCGTTATATGGTATAACGTTATAACGTATTACGTTATATAGTATAACGTTATATGGTATAACGTTATAACGTAATACGTTATATGGTATATCTTTATAACGTATTTCGTAATATAATATAACGTTGTGTGGTATAACGTTATAACGTAATACGTTATATGGTATAACGTTATAACGTGATACGATATATGGTATAACATTATAACGTAATACGTTATATGGTATATCGTTATAACGAATTACGTTATATAGTATAACGTTATATGGTACAACGTTATAACGTAATACGTTATATAGTATAACGTTGTATGGTATAACGTTATAACGTAATACGTTATATGGTATAACGTTACAACGTATTACGTTATATAGTATAACGTTATATGGTATAACGTTATAACGTAATACGTTATGTGGTATAACGTTATAACGTATTTCGTAATATAGTATAACGTTGTATGGTATAACGTTATACCGTATTTCGTTATATGGTATAACGTTATAACGTATTTCGTAATATTGTATAACGTTGTATGGTATAACGTTATAACGTAATACGTTATATGGCATATCGTTATAACGAATTACGTTATATAGTATAACGTTATATGGTTTAACGTTATAACGTAATACGTTATATAGTATAACATTGTGTGGTATAACGTTATAACGTAATGCGTTATATGGTATAACGTTATAACGTATTACGTTATATAATATAACGTTATATGGTATAACGTTATAACGTAATACGTTATATGGTATAACGTTATAACGTATTACGTTATATAGAATAACGTTATAACGTATTACGTCATATAGAATAACGTTATGTGGTATAACGATATAACGTATTTCGTTATATAGTATAACGTTGTATGGTATAACGTTATAACGTAATACATTATATGGTATAACGTTATAACGTATTACGTTATATAGAATAACGTTATGTGGTATAACGATATAACGTATGTCGTTATATAGTATAACGTTGTATGGTATAGCGTTATAACGTAATACATTATATGGTATAACGTTATAACGTAATACGTTATATGGTCTAACGTTATAACGAAATACGTTATATAGTATAACCTTATATGGTATAACGTTATAACGTATTACGTTATATAGAATAACGTTATGTGGTATAACGATATAACGTATTTCGTTATATAGTATAACGTTGTATGGTATAACGTTATAACGTAATACATTATGTGGTATAACGTTATAACGTATTACGTTATATAGTATAACGTCACAACGTATTACGTTATATAGTATAACGTTATATGGTATAAGGTAATAACGTATTACGTTATGTAGTATAACATTATGTGGTATAACGTTATAACGTATTACGTTATATAATATAACGTTATATGGTATAACGTTATAACGTAATACGTTATATGGTATAACGTTATAACGTATTACGTTATATAATATAACGTTATATGGTATAACGTTATAACGTAATACGTTATATGGTATAACGTTATAACGTATTACGTTATATAATATAACGTTATATGGTATAACGTTATAACGTAATACGTTATATGGTATAACGTTATAACGTATTACGTTATATGGTATAACGTTACAACGTATTACGTTATATAGTATAACGTTATATGGTATAACGATATAACGTAATACGTTATATGGTATAACGTTATAACGTATTTCGTAATAAAGTATAACGTTGTATGGTATAACGTTATAACGTATTTCGTAATAAAGTATAACGTTGTATGGTATAACGTTATAACGTAATACGTTATATGGTATAACGTTATAACGTAATACGTTATATGGTATAACTTTATAACGTATTACGTTATATAGAATAACGTTATGTGGTATAACGATATAACGTATTTCGTTATATAGTATAACGTTGTATAGTATAACGTTATAATGTAATACATTGTATGGTATAACGTTATAACGTAATACGTTATATGGTCTAACGTTATAACGAATTACGTTATATAGTATAACCTTATATGGTATAACGTTATAACGTATTACGTTATATAGAATAACGTTATGTGGTATAACGATATAACGTATTTCGTTATATAGCATAACGTTGTATGGTATAACGTTATAACGTAATACATTATGTGGTATAACGTTATAACGTATTACGTTATATAGTATAACGTTACAACGTATTACGTTATACAGTATAGCGTTATATGCTATAACGTTATAACGTAATACGTTATATGGTATATCGTTATAACGTATTTCGTAATATAGTATAACGTTGTATGGTATAACGTTATAACGTGATACGATATATGGTATAACATTATAACGTAATACGTTATATGGTATACCGTTATAACGTAATACGTTATATACTATAACGTTGTGTGGTATAACGTTATAACGTAATACGTTATATGGTATAACGTTGTAACTTATTACGTTATATAGTATAACGTTGTATGGCAAAACGTTATAACGTAATGCATTATTTGGTATAACGTCACAACGTATGACGTTATATAGTATAACGTTATATGGTATAAGGTAATAACGTATTACGTTATGTAGTATAACATTATGTGGTATAACGTTATAACGTATTACGTTATATAGTATAACGTTACAACGTATTACGTTATTTTGTACAACGTTATGTGGTATAACGTTATAACGTATTACGTTATATAATATAACGTTATATGGTATAACGTTATAACGTAATACGTTATATGGTATAACGTTATAACGTATTACGTTATATAATATAACGTTATATGGTATAACGATATAACGTAATACGTTATATGGTATAACGTTATAACGTATTTCGTAATAAAGTATAACGTTGTATGGTATAACGTTATAACGTATTTCGTAATAAAGTATAACGTTGTATGGTATAACGTTATAACGTAATACGTTATATGTTATAACGTTATAACGTAATACGTTATATGGTATAACGTTATAACGTATTACGTTATATAGAATAACGTTATGTGGTATAACGATATAACGTATTTCGTTATATCGTATAACGTTGTATGGTATAACGTTATAACGTAATACATTGTATGGTATAACGTTATAACGTAATACGTTATATGGTCTAACGTTATAACGAATTACGTTATATAGTATAACCTTATATGGTATAACGTTATAACGTATTACGTTATATAGAATAACGTTATGTGGTATAACGATATAACGTATTTCGTTATATAGTATAACGTTGTATGGTATAACGTTATAACGTAATACATTATGTGGTATAACGTTATAACGTATTACGTTATATAGTATAACGTTACAACGTATTACGTTATACAGTATAGCGTTATATGCTATAACGTTATAACGTAATACGTTATATGGTATATCGTTATAACGTATTTCGTAATATAGTATAACGTTGTATGGTATAACGTTATACCGTATTAAGTTATATGGTATAACGTTACAACGTATTACGTGATATAGTATAACGTTATATGGTATAACGTTATAACGTATTTCGTAATATTGTATAACGTTGTATGGTATAACTTTATAACGTAATACGTTATATGGTATATCGTTATAACGAATTACGTTATATAGTATAACGTTATATGGTTTAACGTTATAACGTAATACGTTATATAGTATAACGTTGTATGGTATAACGTTATAACATAATACGTTATATGCTATAACGTTATAACGTATTTCGTAATATAGTATAACGTTGTGTGGTATAACGTTATAACGTAATGCGTTATATGGTATAACGTTATAACGTAATACGTTATATGGTATAACGTTATAACGTAATACGTTATATGGTATAACGTTATAATGTAATACGTTATATGGTATATCGTTATAACGAATTACGTTATATAGTATAACGTTATATGGTACAAAGTTATAACGTAATACGTTATATAGTATAACGTTGTATGGTATAACGTTATAACGTAATACGTTATATGGTATAACGTTACAACGTATTACGTTATATAGTATAACGTTATATGGTATAACGTTATAACGTAATACGTTATGTGGTATAACGTTATAACGTATTTCGTAATATAGTATAACGTTGTATGGTATAACGTTATACCGTATTACGTTATATGGTATAACGTTATAACGTATTTCGTAATATAGTATAACGTTGTATGGTATAACGTTATAACGTGATACGATATATGGTATAACATTATAACGTAATACGTTATATGGTATACCGTTATAACGTAATACGTTATATACTATAACGTTGTGTGGTATAACGTTATAACGTAATACGTTATATGGTATAACGTTGTAACTTATTACGTTATATAGTATAACGTTGTATGGCAAAACGTTATAACGTAATGCATTATTTGGTATAACGTCACAACGTATGACGTTATATAGTATAACGTTATATGGTATAAGGTAATAACGTATTACGTTATGTAGTATAACATTATGTGGTATAACGTTATAACGTATTACGTTATATAGTATAACGTTACAACGTATTACGTTATTTTGTACAACGTTATGTGGTATAACGTTATAACGTATTACGTTATATAATATAACGTTATATGGTATAACGTTATAACGTAATACGTTATATGGTATAACGTTATAACGTATTACGTTATATAATATAACGTTATATGGTATAACGATATAACGTAATACGTTATATGGTATAACGTTATAACGTATTTCGTAATAAAGTATAACGTTGTATGGTATAACGTTATAACGTATTTCGTAATAAAGTATAACGTTGTATGGTATAACGTTATAACGTAATACGTTATATGTTATAACGTTATAACGTAATACGTTATATGGTATAACGTTATAACGTATTACGTTATATAGAATAACGTTATGTGGTATAACGATATAACGTATTTCGTTATATCGTATAACGTTGTATGGTATAACGTTATAACGTAATACATTGTATGGTATAACGTTATAACGTAATACGTTATATGGTCTAACGTTATAACGAATTACGTTATATAGTATAACCTTATATGGTATAACGTTATAACGTATTACGTTATATAGAATAACGTTATGTGGTATAACGATATAACGTATTTCGTTATATAGTATAACGTTGTATGGTATAACGTTATAACGTAATACATTATGTGGTATAACGTTATAACGTATTACGTTATATAGTATAACGTTACAACGTATTACGTTATACAGTATAGCGTTATATGCTATAACGTTATAACGTAATACGTTATATGGTATATCGTTATAACGTATTTCGTAATATAGTATAACGTTGTATGGTATAACGTTATACCGTATTAAGTTATATGGTATAACGTTACAACGTATTACGTGATATAGTATAACGTTATATGGTATAACGTTATAACGTATTTCGTAATATTGTATAACGTTGTATGGTATAACGTTATAACGTAATACGTTATATGGTATATCGTTATAACGAATTACGTTATATAGTATAACGTTATATGGTTTAACGTTATAACGTAATACGTTATATAGTATAACGTTGTATGGTATAACGTTATAACATAATACGTTATATGCTATAACGTTATAACGTATTTCGTAATATAGTATAACGTTGTGTGGTATAACGTTATAACGTAATGCGTTATATGGTATAACGTTATAACGTAATACGTTATATGGTATAACGTTATAACGTAATACGTTATATGGTATAACGTTATAATGTAATACGTTATATGGTATATCGTTATAACGAATTACGTTATATAGTATAACGTTATATGGTACAAAGTTATAACGTAATACGTTATATAGTATAACGTTGTATGGTATAACGTTATAACGTAATACGTTATATGGTATAACGTTACAACGTATTACGTTATATAGTATAACGTTATATGGTATAACGTTATAACGTAATACGTTATGTGGTATAACGTTATAACGTATTTCGTAATATAGTATAACGTTGTATGGTATAACGTTATACCGTATTACGTTATATGGTATAACGTTATAACGTATTTCGTAATATTGTATAACGTTGTATGGTATAACGTTATAACGTAATACGTTATATGGTATATCGTTATAACGAATTACGTTATATAGTATAACGTTATATGGTTTAACGTTATAACGTAATACGTTATATAGTATAACATTGTGTGGTATAACGTTATAACGTAATGCGTTATATGGTATAACGTTATAACGTATTACGTTATATAATATAACGTTATATGGTATAACGTTATAACCTAATACGTTATATGGTATAACGTTATAACGTATTACGTTATATAGAATAACGTTATAACGTATTACGTCATATAGAATAACGTTATGTGGTATAACGATATAACGTATTTCGTTATATAGTATAACGTTGTATGGTATAACGTTATAACGTAATACATTATATGGTATAACGTTATAACGTATTACGTTATATAGAATAACGTTATGTGGTATAACGATATAACGTATGTCGTTATATAGTATAACGTTGTATGGTATAACGTTATAACGTAATACATTATATGGTATAACGTTATAACGTAATACGTTATATGGTCTAACGTTATAACGAAATACGTTATATAGTATAACCTTATATGGTATAACGTTATAACGTATTACGTTATATAGAATAACGTTATGTGGTATAACGATATAACGTATTTCGTTATATAGTATAACGTTGTATGGTATAACGTTATAACGTAATACATTATGTGGTATAACGTTATAACGTATTACGTTATATAGTATAACGTTACAACGTATTACGTTATACAGTATAACGTTATATGCTATAACGTTATAACGTAATACGTTATATGGTATATCGTTATAACGTATTTCGTAATATAGTATAACGTTGTATGGTATAACGTTATAACGTGATACGATATATGGTATAACATTATAACGTAATACGTTATATGGTATACCGTTATAACGTATTACGTTATATAGTATAACGTTATATGGTATAACGTTATAACGTAATACGCTATATGGTATATCGTTATAACGTATTTCGTAATATAGTATAACGTTATATGGTATAACGTTATAACGTAATACGTTATATACTATAACGTTGTGTGGTATAACGTTATAACGTAATACGTTATATGGTATAACGTTATTACGTAATACGTTATATGGTATATCGTTATAACGTATTTCGTAATATAGTATAACGTTGTGTGGTATAACGTTATAACGTAATGCGTTATATGGTATAACGTTATAACGTATTACGTTATACAGTATAACGTTATATGGTATAACGTTATAACGTAATACGTTATATGATATATCTTTATAACGTATTCGTAATATAATATAACGTTGTGTGGTATAACGTTATGACGTAATACGTTATATGGTATAACGTTATAACGTAATACGTTATATGCTATAACGTTATAACGTATTTCGTAATATTGTATAACGTTGTATGGTATAACGTTATAACGTAATACGTTATATGGTATATCGTTATAACGAATTACGTTATATAGTATAACGTTATATGGTTTAACGTTATAACGTAATACGTTATATAGTATAACGTTGTGTGGTATAACGTTATAACGTAATGCGTTATATGGTATAACGTTATAACGTATTACGTTATATAGTATAACGTTATATGGTATAACGTTATAACGTAATACGTTATATGGTATATCTTTATAACGTATTTCGTAATATAATATAACGTTGTGTGGTATAACGTTATAACGTAATACGTTATATGGTATAACGTTATAACGTAATACGTTATATGCTATAACGTTATAACGTATTTCGTAATATAGTATAACGTTATATGGTATAACGTTATAACGTAATACGTTATATAGTATAACGTTGAATGGTATAACGTTATAACGTAATACGTTATATGCTATAACGTTATAACGTATTTCGTAATATTGTATAACGTTGTATGGTATAACGTTATAACGTAATACGTTATATGGTATATCGTTATAACGAATTACGTTATATAGTATAACGTTATATGGTTTATCGTTATAACGTAATACGTTATATAGTATAACATTGTGTGGTATAACGTTATAACGTAATGCGTTATATGGTATAACGTTATAACGTATTACGTTATATAGAATAACGTTATGTGGTATAACGATATAACGTATTTCGTTATATAGTATAACGTTGTATGCTATAACGTTATAACGTAATACATTATATGGTATAACGTTATAACGTAATACGTTATATGGTCTAACGTTATAACGAATTACGTTATATAGTATAACCTTATATGGTATAACGTTATAACGTATTACGTTATATAGTATAACGTTACAACGTATTACGTTATACAGTATAACGTTATATGCTATAACGTTATAACGTAATACGTTATTTGGTATATCGTTATAACGTATTTCGTAATATAGTATAACGTTGTATGGTATAATGTTATAACGTGATACGATATATGGTATAACATTATAACGTAATACGTTATATGGTATAACGTTACAACGTATTACCTTATATAGTATAACGTTATATGGTATAACGTTATAACGTAATACGTTATGTGGTATAACGTTATAACGTATTTCGTAATATAGTATAACGTTGTATGGTATAACGTTATACCGTATTACGTTATATGGTATAACGTTACAACGTATTACGTGATATAGTATAACGTTATATGGTATAACGTTATAACGTATTACGTTATATAGTATAACGTTATATGGTATAACGTTATAACGTAATACGTTATATGGTATAACGTTACAACGTATTACGTTATATAGTATAACGTTATATGGTATAACGTTATAACGTAATACGTTATGTGGTATATCTTTATAACGTATTTCGTAATATAATATAACGTTGTGTGGTATAACGTTATAACGTAATACGTTATATGGTATAACGTTATAACGTAATACGTTATATGGTATAACGTTATAATGTAATACGTTATATGGTATATCGTTATAACGAATTACGTTATATAGTATAACGTTATATGGTACAACGTTATAACGTAATACGTTATATAGTATAACGTTGTATGGTATAACGTTATAACGTAATACGTTATATGGTATAACGTTACAACGTATTACGTTATATAGTATAACGTTATATGGTATAACGTTATAACGTAATACGTTATGTGGTATAACGTTATAACGTATTTCGTAATATAGTATAACGTTGTATGGTATAACGTTATATCGTATTACGTTATATGGTATAACGTTATAACGTATTTCGTAATATTGTATAACGTTGTATGGTATAACGTTATAACGTAATACGTTATATGGTATATCGTTATAACGAATTACGTTATATAGTATAACGTTATATGGTTTAACGTTATAACGTAATACGTTATATAGTATAACGTTGTATGGTATAACGTTATAACATAATACGTTATATGCTATAACGTTATAACGTATTTCGTAATATAGTATAACGTTGTGTGGTATAACGTTATAACGTATTACGTTATATAGTATAACGTTATATGGTATAACGTTATAACGTAATACGTTATATGGTATATCTTTATAACGTATTTCGTAATATAATATAACGTTGTGTGGTATAACGTTATAACGTAATAGGTTATATGGTATAACGTTATAACGTAATACGTTATATGGTATAACGTTATAATGTAATACGTTATATGGTATAACGTTATAACGTATTACGTTATATAGTATAACGTTATGTGGTATAACGTTATAACGTATTTCGTTATATAGTATAACCTTATGTGGTATAACGTTATAACGTATTACGTTATATAGTATAACGTTATGTGGTATAACGTTAAAACTTATTACGTTATATAGTATAACGTTATAATGTAACGTTATAACGTAACGTTATAACGTTATAATGTAATACGTTATATGGTATAACGTTATAACGTATTACGTTATATAGTATAACGTTATGTGGTATAACCTTATAACGTATTACGTTATATAGTATAACGTTATATGGTGAACGTTATAACGTAGTACGTTATATGCTATAACTTTATAACGTATTTCGTAATATAGTATAACGTTGTATGGTATAACGTCATAACGTAGTACGTTATATGGTATAACGTTATAACGTAATACGTTATATGGTATAACGTTATAACGTAATACGTTATATGGTATATCGTTATAACGAATTACGTTATATAGTATAACGTTATATGGTTTATCGTTATAACGTAATACGTTATATAGTATAACATTGTGTGGTATAACGTTATAACGTAATGCGTTATATGGTATAACGTTATAACGTATTACGTTATATAATATAACGTTATATGGTATAACGTTATAACGTATTACGTTATATAATATAACGTTATATGGAATAACGTTATAACGTAATACGTTATATGGTATAACGTTATAACGTATTACGTTATATAGAATAACGTTATAACGTATTTCGTTATATAGAATAACGTTATGTGGTATAACGATATAACGTATTTCGTTATATAGTATAACGTTGTATGGTATAACGTTATAACGTAATACATTATATGGTATAACGTTATAACGTATTACGTTATATAGAATAACGTTATGTGGTATAACGATATAACGTATTTCGTTATATAGTATAACGTTGTATGCTATAACGTTATAACGTAATACATTATATGGTATAACGTTATAACGTAATACGTTATATGGTCTAACGTTATAACGAATTACGTTATATAGTATAACCTTATATGGTATAACGTTATAACGTATTACGTTATATAGTATAACGTTACAACGTATTACGTTATACAGTATAACGTTATATGCTATAACGTTATAACGTAATACGTTATTTGGTATATCGTTATAACGTATTTCGTAATATAGTATAACGTTGTATGGTATAATGTTATAACGTGATACGATATATGGTATAACATTATAACGTAATACGTTATATGGTATAACGTTACAACGTATTACCTTATATAGTATAACGTTATATGGTATAACGTTATAACGTAATACGTTATGTGGTATAACGTTATAACGTATTTCGTAATATAGTATAACGTTGTATGGTATAACGTTATACCGTATTACGTTATATGGTATAACGTTACAACGTATTACGTGATATAGTATAACGTTATATGGTATAACGTTATAACGTATTACGTTATATAGTATAACGTTATATGGTATAACGTTATAACGTAATACGTTATATGGTATATCTTTATAACGTATTTCGTAATATAATATAACGTTGTGTGGTATAACGTTATAACGTAATACGTTATATGGTATAACGTTATAACGTAATACGTTATATGGTATAACGTTATAATGTAATACGTTATATGGTATATCGTTATAACGAATTACGTTATATAGTATAACGTTATATGGTACAACGTTATAACGTAATACGTTATATAGTATAACGTTGTATGGTATAACGTTATAACGTAATACGTTATATGGTATAACGTTACAACGTATTACGTTATATAGTATAACGTTATATGGTATAACGTTATAACGTAATACGTTATGTGGTATAACGTTATAACGTATTTCGTAATATAGTATAACGTTGTATGGTATAACGTTATACCGTATTACGTTATATGGTATAACGTTATAACGTATTTCGTAATATTGTATAACGTTGTATGGTATAACGTTATAACGTAATACGTTATATGGTATAACGTTATAACGTAATACGTTATATGGTCTAACGTTATAACGAAATACGTTATATAGTATAACCTTATATGGTATAACGTTATAACGTATTACGTTATATAGAATAACGTTATGTGGTATAACGATATAACGTATTTCGTTATATAGTATAACGTTGTATGGTATAACGTTATAACGTAATACATTATGTGGTATAACGTTATAACGTATTACGTTATATAGTATAACGTTACAACGTATTACGTTATACAGTATAACGTTATATGCTATAACGTTATAACGTAATACGTTATATGGTATATCGTTATAACGTATTTCGTAATATAGTATAACGTTGTATGGTATAACGTTATAACGTGATACGATATATGGTATAACATTATAACGTAATACGTTATATGGTATACCGTTATAACGTATTACGTTATATAGTATAACGTTATATGGTATAACGTTATAACGTAATACGCTATATGGTATATCGTTATAACGTATTTCGTAATATAGTATAACGTTATATGGTATAACGTTATAACGTAATACGTTATATACTATAACGTTGTGTGGTATAACGTTATAACGTAATACGTTATATGGTATAACGTTATTACGTAATACGTTATATGGTATATCGTTATAACGTATTTTGTAATATAGTATAACGTTGTGTGGTATAACGTTATAACGTAATGCGTTATATGGTATAACGTTATAACGTATTACGTTATACAGTATAACGTTATATGGTATAACGTTATAACGTAATACGTTATATGATATATCTTTATAACGTATTCGTAATATAATATAACGTTGTGTGGTATAACGTTATGACGTAATACGTTATATGGTATAACGTTATAACGTAATACGTTATATGGTATAACGTTATAATGTAATACGTTATATGGTATATCGTTATAACGAATTACGTTATATAGTATAACGTTATATGGTATAACGTTATAACGTAATACGTTATATAGTATAACGTTGTATGGTATAACGTTATAACGTAATACGTTATATGGTATAACGTTACAACGTATTACGTTATATAGTATAACGTTATATGGTATAACGTTATAACGTAATACGTTATGTGGTATAACGTTATAACGTATTTCGTAATATAGTATAACGTTGTATGGTATAACGTTATACCGTATTACGTTATATGGTATAACGTTACAACGTATTACGTTATATAGTATAATGTTATATGGTATAACGTTATAACGTATTTCGTAATATTGTATAACGTTGTATGGTATAACGTTATAACGTAATACGTTATATGGTATATCGTTATAACGAATTACGTTATATAGTATAACGTTATATGGTTTAACGTTATAACGTAATACGTTATATAGTATAACGTTGTATGGTATAACGTTATAACATAATACGTTATATGCTATAACGTTATAACGTATTTCGTAATATAGTATAACGTTGTGTGGTATAACGTTATAACTTAATGCGTTATATGGTATAACGTTATAACGTATGACGTTATATAGTATAACGTTATATGGTATAACGTTATAACGTAATACGTTATATGGTATATCGTTATAACGAATTACGTTATATAGTATAACGTTATATGGTTTAACGTTATAACGTAATACGTTATATAGTATAACGTTGTGTGGTATAACGTTATAACGTAATGCGTTATATGCTAAAACGTTATAACGTATTTCGTAATACAGTATAACGTTATATGGTATAACGTTATAACGTAATACGTTATATGGTATATCGTTATAACGAATTACGTTATATAGTATAACGTTATATGGTTTAACGTTATAACGTAATACGTTATATAGTATAACGTTGTGTGGTATAACGTTATAACGTAATACGTTATATGCTATAACGTTATAACGTATTTCGTAATATAGTATAACGTTATATGGTATAACGTTATAACGTAATACGTTATATAGTATAACGTTGTATGGTATAACGTTATAACGTAATACGTTATATGCTATAACGTTATAACGTATTTCGTAATATTGTATAACGTTGTATGGTATAACGTTATAACGTAATACGTTATATGGTATATCGTTATAACGAATTACGTTATATAGTATAACGTTATATGGTTTAACGTTATAACGTAATACGTTATATAGTATAACGTTGTGTGGTATAACGTTATAACGTAATGCGTTATATGGTATAACGTTATAACGTATTACGTTATATAGTATAACGTTATATGGTATAACGTTATAACGTAATACGTTATATGGTATATCTTTATAACGTATTTCGTAATATAATATAACGTTGTGTGGTATAACGTTATAACGTAATACGTTATATGGTATAACGTTATAACGTAATACGTTATATGCTATAACGTTATAACGTATTTCGTAATATAGTATAACGTTATATGGTATAACGTTATAACGTAATACGTTATATAGTATAACGTTGAATGGTATAACGTTATAACGTAATACGTTATATGCTATAACGTTATAACGTATTTCGTAATATTGTATAACGTTGTATGGTATAACGTTATAACGTAATACGTTATATGGTATATCGTTATAACGAATTACGTTATATAGTATAACGTTATATGGTTTATCGTTATAACGTAATACGTTATATAGTATAACATTGTGTGGTATAACGTTATAACGTAATGCGTTATATGGTATAACGTTATAACGTATTACGTTATATAATATAACGTTATATGGTATAACGTTATAACGTATTACGTTATATAATATAACGTTATATGGAATAACGTTATAACGTAATACGTTATATGGTATAACGTTATAACGTATTACGTTATATAGAATAACGTTATAACGTATTTCGTTATATAGAATAACGTTATGTGGTATAACGATATAACGTATTTCGTTATATAGTATAACGTTGTATGGTATACCGTTATAACGTAATACATGATATGGTATAACGTTATAACGTATTACGTTATATAGAATAACGTTATGTGGTATAACGATATAACGTATTTCGTTATATAGTATAACGTTGTATGCTATAACGTTATAACGTAATACATTATATGGTATAACGTTATAACGTAATACGTTATATGGTCTAACGTTATAACGAATTACGTTATATAGTATAACCTTATATGGTATAACGTTATAACGTATTACGTTATATAGTATAACGTTACAACGTATTACGTTATACAGTATAACGTTATATGCTATAACGTTATAACGTAATACGTTATTTGGTATATCGTTATAACGTATTTCGTAATATAGTATAACGTTGTATGGTATAATGTTATAACGTGATACGATATATGGTATAACATTATAACGTAATACGTTATATGGTATAACGTTACAACGTATTACCTTATATAGTATAACGTTATATGGTATAACGTTATAACGTAATACGTTATGTGGTATAACGTTATAACGTATTTCGTAATATAGTATAACGTTGTATGGTATAACGTTATACCGTATTACGTTATATGGTATAACGTTACAACGTATTACGTGATATAGTATAACGTTATATGGTATAACGTTATAACGTATTACGTTATATAGTATAACGTTATATGGTATAACGTTATAACGTAATACGTTATATGGTATATCTTTATAACGTATTTCGTAATATAATATAACGTTGTGTGGTATAACGTTATAACGTAATACGTTATATGGTATAACGTTATAACGTAATACGTTATATGGTATAACGTTATAATGTAATACGTTATATGGTATATCGTTATAACGAATTACGTTATATAGTATAACGTTATATGGTACAACGTTATAACGTAATACGTTATATAGTATAACGTTGTATGGTATAACGTTATAACGTAATACGTTATATGGTATAACGTTACAACGTATTACGTTATATAGTATAACGTTATATGGTATAACGTTATAACGTAATACGTTATGTGGTATAACGTTATAACGTATTTCGTAATATAGTATAGCGTTGTATGGTATAACGTTATACCGTATTACGTTATATGGTATAACGTTATAACGTATTTCGTAATATTGTATAACGTTGTATGGTATAACGTTATAACGTAATACGTTATATGGTATATCGTTATAACGAATTACGTTATATAGTATAACGTTATATGGTTTAACGTTATAACGTAATACGTTATATAGTATAACGTTGTATGGTATAACGTTATAACATAATACGTTATATGCTATAACGTTATAACGTATTTCGTAATATAGTATAACGTTGTGTGGTATAACGTTATAACGTATTACGTTATATAGTATAACGTTATATGGTATAACGTTATAACGTAATACGTTATATGGTATATCTTTATAACGTATTTCGTAATATAATATAACGTTGTGTGGTATAACGTTATAACGTAATAGGTTATATGGTATAACGTTATAACGTAATACGTTATATGGTATAACGTTATAATGTAATACGTTATATGGTATAACGTTATAACGTATTACGTTATATAGTATAACGTTATGTGGTATAACGTTATAACGTATTTCGTTATATAGTATAACCTTATGTGGTATAACGTTATAACGTATTACGTTATATAGTATAACGTTATGTGGTATAACGTTAAAACTTATTACGTTATATAGTATAACGTTATAATGTAACGTTATAACGTAACGTTATAACGTTATAATGTAATACGTTATATGGTATAACGTTATAACGTATTACGTTATATAGTATAACGTTATGTGGTATAACCTTATAACGTATTACGTTATATAGTATAACGTTATATGGTGAACGTTATAACGTAGTACGTTATATGCTATAACTTTATAACGTATTTCGTAATATAGTATAACGTTGTATGGTATAACGTCATAACGTAGTACGTTATATGGTATAACGTTATAACGTAATACGTTATATGGTATAACGTTATAACGTAATACGTTATATGGTATATCGTTATAACGAATTACGTTATATAGTATAACGTTATATGGTTTATCGTTATAACGTAATACGTTATATAGTATAACATTGTGTGGTATAACGTTATAACGTAATGCGTTATATGGTATAACGTTATAACGTATTACGTTATATAATATAACGTTATATGGTATAACGTTATAACGTATTACGTTATATAATATAACGTTATATGGAATAACGTTATAACGTAATACGTTATATGGTATAACGTTATAACGTATTACGTTATATAGAATAACGTTATAACGTATTTCGTTATATAGAATAACGTTATGTGGTATAACGATATAACGTATTTCGTTATATAGTATAACGTTGTATGGTATAACGTTATAACGTAATACATTATATGGTATAACGTTATAACGTATTACGTTATATAGAATAACGTTATGTGGTATAACGATATAACGTATTTCGTTATATAGTATAACGTTGTATGCTATAACGTTATAACGTAATACATTATATGGTATAACGTTATAACGTAATACGTTATATGGTCTAACGTTATAACGAATTACGTTATATAGTATAACCTTATATGGTATAACGTTATAACGTATTACGTTATATAGTATAACGTTACAACGTATTACGTTATACAGTATAACGTTATATGCTATAACGTTATAACGTAATACGTTATTTGGTATATCGTTATAACGTATTTCGTAATATAGTATAACGTTGTATGGTATAATGTTATAACGTGATACGATATATGGTATAACATTATAACGTAATACGTTATATGGTATAACGTTACAACGTATTACCTTATATAGTATAACGTTATATGGTATAACGTTATAACGTAATACGTTATGTGGTATAACGTTATAACGTATTTCGTAATATAGTATAACGTTGTATGGTATAACGTTATACCGTATTACGTTATATGGTATAACGTTACAACGTATTACGTGATATAGTATAACGTTATATGGTATAACGTTATAACGTATTACGTTATATAGTATAACGTTATATGGTATAACGTTATAACGTAATACGTTATATGGTATATCTTTATAACGTATTTCGTAATATAATATAACGTTGTGTGGTATAACGTTATAACGTAATACGTTATATGGTATAACGTTATAACGTAATACGATATATGGTATAACATTATAACGTAATACGTTATATGGTATAACGTTACAACGTATTACCTTATATAGTATAACGTTATATGGTATAACGTTATAACGTAATACGTTATGTGGTATAACGTTATAACGTATTTCGTAATATAGTATAACGTTGTATGGTATAACGTTATACCGTATTACGTTATATGGTATAACGTTACAACGTATTACGTGATATAGTATAACGTTATATGGTATAACGTTATAACGTATTACGTTATATAGTATAACGTTATATGGTATAACGTTATAACGTAATACGTTATATGGTATATCTTTATAACGTATTTCGTAATATAATATAACGTTGTGTGGTATAACGTTATAACGTAATACGTTATATGGTATAACGTTATAACGTAATACGTTGTATGGTATAACGTTATAACGTAATACGTTATATGGTATAACGTTACAACGTATTACGTTATATAGTATAACGTTATATGGTATAACGTTATAACGTAATACGTTATGTGGTATAACGTTATAACGTATTTCGTAATATAGTATAACGTTGTATGGTATAACGTTATACCGTATTACGTTATATGGTATAACGTTATAACGTATTTCGTAATATTGTATAACGTTGTATGGTATAACGTTATAACGTAATACGTTATATGGTATATCGTTATAACGAATTACGTTATATAGTATAACGTTATATGGTTTAACGTTATAACGTAATACGTTATATAGTATAACGTTGTATGGTATAACGTTATAACATAATACGTTATATGCTATAACGTTATAACGTGTTTCGTAATATAGTATAACGTTGTGTGGTATAACGTTATAACGTATTACGTTATATAGTATAACGTTATATGGTATAACGTTATAACGTAATACGTTATATGGTATATCTTTATAACGTATTTCGTAATATAATATAACGTTGTGTGGTATAACGTTATAACGTAATAGGTTGTATGGTATAACGTTATAACGTAATACGTTATATGGTATAACGTTATAATGTAATACGTTATATGGTATAACGTTATAACGTATTACGTTATATAGTATAACGTTATGTGGTATAACGTTATAACGTATTTCGTTATATAGTATAACCTTATGTGGTATAACGTTATAACGTATTACGTTATATAGTATAACGTTATGTGGTATAACGTTAAAACTTATTACGTTATATAGTATAACGTTATAATGTAACGTTATAACGTAACGTTATAACGTTATAATGTAATACGTTATATGGTATAACGTTATAACGTATTACGTTATATAGTATAACGTTATGTGGTATAACCTTATAACGTATTACGTTATATAGTATAACGTTATATGGTGAACGTTATAACGTAGTACGTTATATGCTATAACTTTATAACGTATTTCGTAATATAGTATAACGTTGTATGGTATAACGTCATAACGTAGTACGTTATATGGTATAACGTTATAACGTAATATGTTATATGGTATAACGTTATAACGTATTACGATATATAATATAACGTTATATGGCAAAACGTTATAGCGTGTTTCGTTATATAGTATAACGTTATGTAGTATAACGTTACAATGTATTACGTTATATAGTATAACGTTGTATGGTATAACGTTATAACGAATTACGTTATATAGTATAACCTTATATGGTATAACGTTATAACGTATTACGTTATATAGAATAACGTTATATGGTATAACGATATAACGTAATTCGTTATATGGTATAACGTTATAACGTATTTCGTAATAAAGTATAACGTTGTATGGTATAACGTTATAACGTATTTCGTAATAAAGTATAACGTTGTATGGTATAACGTTATAACGTAATACGTTATATGGTATAACGTTATAACGTAATACGTTATATGGTATAACGTTATAACGTATTACGTTATATAGAATAACGTTATGTGGTATAACGATATAACGTATTTCGTTATATAGTATAACGTTGTATGGTATAACGTTATAACGTAATGCATTATGTGGTATAACGTTATAACGTATTACGTTATATAGTATAACGTTACAACGTATTACGTTATACAGTATAGCGTTATATGTTATAACGTTATAACGTAATACGTTATATGGTATATCGTTATAACGTATTTCGTAATAAAGTATAACGTTGTATGGTATAACGTTATAACGTGATACGATATATGGTATAATATTATAACGTAATACGTTATATGGTATACCGTTATAACGTAATACGTTATATACTATAACGTTGTGTGGTATAACGTTATAACGTAATACGTTATATGGTATAACGTTGTAACTTATTACGTTATATAGTATAACGTTGTATGGCAAAACGTTATAACGTAATGCATTATTTGGTATAACGTCGCAACGTATTACGTTATATAGTATAACGTTATATGGTATAAGGTAATAACGTATTACGTTATGTAGTATAACATTATGTGGTATAACGTTATAACGTATTACGTTATATAGTATAACGTTACAACGTATTACGTTATTTAGTACAACGTTATGTGGTATAACGTTATAACGTATTACGTTATATAATATAACGTTATATGGTATAACGTTATAACGTAATACGTTATATGGTATAACGTTACAACGTATTACGTTATATAGTATAACGTTATATGGTATAACGATATTACGTAATACGTTATATGGTATAACGTTATAACGTATTTCGTAATAAAGTATAACGTTTTATGGTATAACGTTATAACGTATTTCGTAATAAAGTATAACGTTGTATGGTATAACGTTATAGCGTAATACGTTATATGGTATAACGTTATAGCGTAATACGTTATATGGTATAACTTTATAACGTATTACGTTATATAGAATAACGTTATGTGGTATAACGATATAACGTATTTCGTTATATAGTATAACGTTGTATGGTATAACGTTATAATGTAATACATTGTATGGTATAACGTTATAACGTAATACGTTATATGGTCTAACGTTATAACGAATTACGTTATATAGTATAACCTTATATGGTATAACGTTATAACGTATTACGTTATATAGAATAACGTTATGTGGTATAACGATATAACGTATTTCGTTATATAGTATAACGTTATATGGTATAACGTTATAACGTAATACATTATGTGGTATAACGTTATAACGTATTACGTTATATAGTATAACGTTACAACGTATTACGTTATACAGTATAGCGTTATATGCTATAACGTTATAACGTAATACGTTATATGGTATATCGTTATAACGTATTTCGTAATATAGTATAACGTTGTATGGTATAACGTTATAACGTGATACGATATATGGTATAACATTATAACGTAATACGTTATATGGTATACCGTTATAACGTAATACGTTATATACTATAACGTTGTGTGGTATAACGTTATAACGTAATACGTTATATGGTATAACGTTGTAACTTATTACGTTATATAGTATAACGTTGTATGGCAAAACGTTATAACGTAATGCATTATTTGGTATAACGTCACAACGTATTACGTTATATAGTATAACGTTATATGGTATAAGGTAATAACGTATTACGTTATGTAGTATAACATTATGTGGTATAACGTTATAACGTATTACGTTATATAGTATAACGTTACAACGTATTACGTTGTTTAGTACAACGTTATGTGGTATAACGTTATAACGTATTACGTTATATAATATAACGTTATATGGTATAACGTTATAATGTAATACGTTATATGGTATAACGTTATAACGTATTACGTTATATAATATAACGTTGTATGGTATAACGTTATAACGTAATACGTTATATGTTATAACGTTATAACGTAATACGTTATATGGTATAACGTTATAACGTATTACGTTATATAGAATAACGTTATGTGGTATAACGATATAACGTATTTCGTTATATAGTATAACGTTGTATGGTATAACGTTATAACGTAATACATTGTATGGTATAACGTTATAACGTAATACGTTATATGGTCTAACGTTATAGCGAATTACGTTATACAGTATAACCTTATATGGTATAACGTTATAACGTATTACGTTTTATAGAATAACGTTATGTGGTATAACGATATAACGTATTTCGTTATATAGTATAACGTTGTATGGTATAACGTTATAACGTAATACGTTATATAGTATAACGTTATATGGTATAACGTTATAACGTAATACGTTATATGGTATAACGTTGTATGGTATAACGTTATAACGTAATACGTTATATGGTATAACGTTACAACGTATTACGTTATATAGTATAACGTTATATGGTATAACGTTATAACGTAATACGTTATGTGGTATAACGTTATGACGTATTTCGTAATATAGTATAACGTTGTATGGTATAACGTTATACCGTATTACGTTATATGGTATAACGTTACAACGTATTACGTTATATAGTATAACGTTATATGGTATAACGTTATATGGTATAACGTTATAACGTATTTCGTAATATTGTATAACGTTGTATGGTATAACGTTATAACGTAATAGGTTACATGGTATATCGTTATAACGAATTACGTTATATAGTATAACGTTATATGGTTTAACGTTATAACGTAATACGTTATATAGTATAACGTTGTATGGTATAACGTTATAACATAATACGTTATATGCTATAACGTTATAACGTATTTCGTAATATAGTATAACGTTGTGTGGTATAACGTTATAAAGTATTACGTTATATAGTATAACGTTATATGGTATAACGTTATAACGTAATACGTTATATGGTATATCTTTATAACGTATTTCGTAATATAATATAACGTTGTGTGGTATAACGTTATAACGTAATACGTTATATGGTATAACATTATAACGTAATACGTTATATGGTATACCGTTATAACGTAATACGTTATATACTATAACGTTGTGTGGTATAACGTTATCACGTAATACGTTATATGGTATAACGTTGTAACTTATTACGTTATATAGTATAACGTTGTATGGCAAAACGTTATAACGTAATGCATTATTTGGTATAACGTCACAACGTATTACGTTATATAGTATAACGTTATATGGTATAAGGTAATAACGTATTACGTTATGTAGTATAACATTATGTGGTATAACGTTATAACGTATTACGTTATATAATATAACGTTATATGGTATAACGTTATAATGTAATACGTTATATGGTATAACGTTATAACGTATTACGTTATATAATATAACGTTGTATGGTATAACGTTATAACGTAATAAGTTATATGTTATAACGTTATAACGTAATACGTTATATGGTATAACGTTATAACGTATTACGTTATATAGAATAACGTTATGTGGTATAACGATATAACGTATTTCGTTATATAGTATAACGTTGTATGGTATAACGTTATAACGTAATACATTGTATGGTATAACGTTATAACGTAATACGTTATATGGTCTAACGTTATAGCGAATTACGTTATACAGTATAACCTTATATGGTATAACGTTATAACGTATTACGTTTTATAGAATAACGTTATGTGGTATAACGATATAACGTATTTCGTTATATAGTATAACGTTGTATGGTATAACGTTATAACGTAATACGTTATATAGTATAACGTTATATGGTATAACGTTATAACGTAATACGTTATATGGTATAACGTTGTATGGTATAACGTTATAACGTAATACGTTATATGGTATAACGTTACAACGTATTACGTTATATAGTATAACGTTATATGGTATAACGTTATAACGTATTTCGTAATATTGTATAACGTTGTATGGTATAACGTTATAACGTAATAGGTTACATGGTATATCGTTATAACGAATTACGTTATATAGTATAACGTTATATGGTTTAACGTTATAACGTAATACGTTATATAGTATAACGTTGTATGGTATAACGTTATAACATAATACGTTATATGCTATAACGTTATAACGTATTTCGTAATATAATATAACGTTGTGTGGTATAACGTTATAACGTAATACGTTATATGGTATAACGTTATAACGTAATACGTTATATGGTATAACGTTATAACGTAATACGTTATATGGTATAACGTTATAATGTAATACGTTATATGGTATAACGTTATAACGTATTACGTTATATAGTATAACGTTATGTGGTATAACGTTATAACGTATTTCGTTATATAGTATAACGTTATGTGGTATAACGTTATAACGTATTACGTTTTATAGTATAACGTTATGTTGTATAACCTTATAACGTATTACGTTATATAGTATAACGTTATATGGTGAACGTTATAACGTAATACGTTATATGCTATAACTTTCTAACGTATTTCGTAATATAGTATAACGTTGTATGGTATAACGTCATAACGTAGTACGTTATATGGTATAACGTTATAACGTAATATGTTATATGGTATAACGTTATAACGTATTACGTTATATAATATAACGTTATATGGCATAACGTTGTAGCGTGTTTCGTTATATAGTATAACGTTATGTAGTATAACGTTACAATGTATTACGTTATATAGTATAACGTTGTATGGTATAACGTTATAACGAATTATGTTATATAGTATAACCTTATATGGTATAACGTTATAACGTATTACGTTATATAGAATAACGTTATATGGTATAACGATATAACGTAATACGTTATATGGTATAACGTTATAACGTATTTCGTAATAAAGTATAACGTTGTATGGTATAACGTTATAACGTATTTCGTAATAAAGTATAACGTTGTATGGTATAACGTTATAACGTAATACGTTATATGGTATAACGTTATAACGTAATACGTTATATGGTATAACGTTATAACGTATTACGTTATATAGAATAACGTTATGTGGTATAACGATATAACGTATTTCGTTATATAGTATAACGTTGTATGGTATAACGTTATAACGTAATGCATTATGTGGTATAACGTTATAACGTATTACGTTATATAGTATAAGGTTACAACGTATTACGTTATACAGTATAGCGTTATATGCTATAACGTTATAACGTAATACGTTATATGGTATATCGTTATAACGTATTTCGTAATATAGTATAACGTTGTATGGTATAACGTTATAACGTGATACGATATATGGTATAACATTATAACGTAATACGTTATATGGTATACCGTTATAACGTAATACGTTATATACAATGACGTTGTGTGGTATAACGTTATAACGTAATACGTTATATGGTATAACGTTGTAACTTATTACGTTATATAGTATAACGTTGTATGGCAAAACGTTATAACGTAATGCATTATTTGGTATAACGTCACAACGTATTACGTTATATAGTATAACGTTATATGGTATAAGGTAATAACGTATTACGTTATGTAGTATAACATTATGTGGTATAACGTTATAACGTATTACGTTATATAGTATAACGTTACAACGTATTACGTTATTTAGTACAACGTTATGTGGTATAACGTTATAACGTATTACGTTATATAATATAACGTTATATGGTATAACGTTATAATGTAATACGTTATATGGTATAACGTTATAACGTATTACGTTATATAATATAACGTTATATGATATAACGTTATAACGTAATACGTTATATGGTATAACGTTATAACGTATTACGTTATATGGTATAACGTTACAACGTATTACGTTATATAGTATAACGTTATATGGTATAACGATATAACGTAATACGTTATATGGTATAACGTTATAACGTATTTCGTAATAAAGTATAACGTTGTATGGTATAACGTTATAACGTATTTCGTAATAAAGTATAACGTTGTATGGTATAACGTTATAACGTAATACGTTATATGTTATAACGTTATAACGTAATACGTTATATGGTATAACGTTATAACGTATTACGTTATATAGAATAACGTTATGTGGTATAACTATATAACGTATTTCGTTATATAGTATAACGTTGTATGGTATAACGTTATAACGTAATACATTGTATGGTATAACGTTATAACGTAATACGTTATATGGTCTAACGTTATAGCGAATTACGTTATATAGTATAACCTTATATGGTATAACGTTATAACGTATTACGTTATATAGAATAACGTTATGTGGTATAACGATATAACGTATTTCGTTATATAGTATAACGTTGTATGGTATAACGTTATAACGTAATACATTATGTGGTACAACGTTATAACATATTACGTTATATAGTATAACGTTAGAACGTATTACGTTATACAGTATAGCGTTATATGCTATAACGTTATGACGTAATACGTTATATGGTATATCGTTATAACGTATTTGGTAATATAGTATAACGTTGTATGGTATAACGTTATAACGTGATACGATATATGGTATAACATTATAACGTAATACGCTATATGGTATACCGTTATAACTTATTACGTTATATAGTATAACGTTATATGGTATAACGTTATAACGTACTACGCTATATGGAATATCGTTATAACGTATTACGTTAAATAGTATAACGTTATATGGTATAACGTTATAACGTAATACGTTATGTGGTATAACGTTATAACGTATTTCGTAATATAGTATAACGTTGTATGGTATAACTTTATACCGTATTACGTTATATGGTATAACGTTACAACGTATTACGTTATATAGTATAACGTTATATGGTATAACGTTATATGGTATAACGTTATAACGTATTTCGTAATATTGTATAACGTTGTATGGTATAACGTTATAACGTAATACGTTATATGGTATAACGTTATAATGTAATACGTTATATGGTATATCGTTATAACGAATTACGTTATATAGTATAACGTTATATGGTACAACGTTATAACGTAATACGTTATATAGTATAACGTTGTATGGTATACCGTTATAACGTAATACGTTATATACAATAACGTTGTGTGGTATAACGTTATAACGTAATACGTTATATGGTATAACGTTGTAACTTATTACGTTATATAGTATAACGTTGTATGGCAAAACGTTATAACGTAATGCATTATTTGGTATAACGTCACAACGTATTACGTTATATGGTATAACGTTATATGGTATAAGGTAATAACGTATTACGTTATGTAGTATAACATTATGTGGTATAACGTTATAACGTATTACGTTATATAGTATAACGTTACAACGTATTACGTTATTTAGTACAACGTTATGTGGTATAACGTTATAACGTATTACGTTATATAATATAACGTTATATGGTATAACGTTATAATGTAATACGTTATATGGTATAACGTTATAACGTATTACGTTATATAATATAACGTTATATGGTATAACGTTATAACGTAATACGTTATATGGTATAACGTTATAACGTATTACGTTATATGGTATAACGTTACAACGTATTACGTTATATAGTATAACGTTATATGGTATAACGATATAACGTAATACGTTATATGGTATAACGTTATAACGTATTTCGTAATAAAGTATAACGTTGTATGGTATAACGTTATAACGTATTTCGTAATAAAGTATAACGTTGTATGGTATAACGTTATAACGTTATAACGTAATACGTTATATGGTATAACGTTATAACGTATTACGTTATATAGAATAACGTTATGTGGTATAACTATATAACGTATTTCGTTATATAGTATAACGTTGTATGGTATAACGTTATAACGTAATACATTGTATGGTATAACGTTATAACGTCATACGTTATATGGTCTAACGTTATAGCGAATTACGTTATATAGTATAACCTTATATGGTATAACGTTATAACGTATTACGTTATATAGAATAACGTTATGTGGTATAACGATATAACGTATTTCGTTATATAGTATAACGTTGTATGGTATAACGTTATAACGTAATACATTATGTGGTACAACGTTATAACATATTACGTTATATAGTATAACGTTACAACGTATTACGTTATACAGTATAGCGTTATATGCTATAACGTTATGACGTAATACGTTATATGGTATATCGTTATAACGTATTTCGTAATATAGTATAACGTTGTATGCTATAACGTTATAACGTGATACGATATATGGTATAACATTATAACGTAATACGCTATGTGGTATAACGTTATAACGTATTTCGTAATATAGTATAACGTTGTATGGTATAACTTTATACCGTATTACGTTATATGGTATAACGTTACAACGTATTACGTTATATAGTATAACGTTATATGGTATAACGTTATAACGTAATACGTTATATGGTATAACGTTATAATGTAATACGTTATATGGTATATCGTTATAACGAATTACGTTATATAGTATAACGTTATATGGTACAACGTTATAACGTAATACGTTATATAGTATAACGTTGTATGGTATACCGTTATAACGTAATACGTTATATACAATAACGTTGTGTGGTATAACGTTATAACGTAATACGTTATATGGTATAACGTTGTAACTTATTACGTTATATAGTATAACGTTGTATGGCAAAACGTTATAACGTAATGCATTATTTGGTATAACGTCACAACGTATTACGTTATATAGTATAACGTTATATGGTATAAGGTAATAACGTATTACGTTATGTAGTATAACATTATGTGGTATAACGTTATAACGTATTACGTTATATAGTATAACGTTACAACGTATTACGTTATTTAGTACAACGTTATGTGGTATAACGTTATAACGTATTACGTTATATAATATAACGTTATATGGTATAACGTTATAATGTAATACGTTATATGGTATAACGTTATAACGTATTACGTTATATAATATAACGTTATATGGTATAACGTTATAACGTAATACGTTATATGGTATAACGTTATAACGTATTACGTTATATGGTATAACGTTACAACGTATTACGTTATATAGTATAACGTTATATGGTATAACGATATAACGTAATACGTTATGTGGTATAACGTTATAACGTATTTCGTAAAAAAGTATAACGTTGTATGGTATAACGTTATAACGTATTTCGTAATAAAGTATAACGTTGTATGGTATTACGTTATAACGTAATACGTTATATGTTATAACGTTATAACGTAATACGTTATATGGTATAACGTTATAACGTATTACGTTATATAGAATAACGTTATGTGGTATAACTATATAACGTATTTCGTTATATAGTATAACGTTGTATGGTATAACGTTATAACGTAATACATTGTATGGTATAACGTTATAACGTAATACGTTATATGGTCTAACGTTATAGCGAATTACGTTATATAGTATAACCTTATATGGTATAACGTTATAACGTATTACGTTATATAGAATAACGTTATGTGGTATAACGATATGACGTATTTCGTTATATAGTATAACGTTGTATGGTATAACGTTATAACGTAATACATTATGTGGTACAACGTTATAACATATTACGTTATATAGTATAACGTTACAACGTATTACGTTATACAGTATAGCGTTATATGCTATAACGTTATGACGTAATACGTTATATGGTATATCGTTATAACGTATTTCGTAATATAGTATAACGTTGTATGGTATAACGTTATAACGTGATACGATATATGGTATAACATTATAACGTAATACGCTATATGGTATACCGTTATAACTTATTACGTTATATAGTATAACGTTATATGGTATAACGTTATAACGTACTACGCTATATGGTATATCGTTATAACGTATTACGTTATATAGTATAACGTTATATGGTATAACGTTATAACGTAATACGTTATGTGGTATAACGTTATAACGTATTTCGTAATATAGTATAACGTTGTATGGTATAACTTTATACCGTATTACGTTATATGGTATAACGTTACAACGTATTACGTTATATAGTATAACGTTATATGGTATAACGTTATATGGTATAACGTTATAACGTATTTCGTAATATTGTATAACGTTGTATGGTATAACGTTATAACGTAATACGTTATATGGTATAACGTTATAATGTAATACGTTATATGGTATATCGTTATAACGAATTACGTTATATAGTATAACGTTATATGGTACAACGTTATAACGTAATACGTTATATAGTATAACGTTGTATGGTATACCGTTATAACGTAATACGTTATATACAATAACGTTGTGTGGTATAACGTTATAACGTAATACGTTATATGGTATAACGTTGTAACTTATTACGTTATATAGTATAACGTTGTATGGCAAAACGTTATAACGTAATGCATTATTTGGTATAACGTCACAACGTATTACGTTATATGGTATAACGTTATATGGTATAAGGTAATAACGTATTACGTTATGTAGTATAACATTATGTGGTATAACGTTATAACGTATTACGTTATATAGTATAACGTTACAACGTATTACGTTATTTAGTACAACGTTATGTGGTATAACGTTATAACGTATTACGTTATATAATATAACGTTATATGGTATAACGTTATAATGTAATACGTTATATGGTATAACGTTATAACGTATTACGTTATATAATATAACGTTATATGGTATAACGTTATAACGTAATACGTTATATGGTATAACGTTATAACGTATTACGTTATATGGTATAACGTTACAACGTATTACGTTATATAGTATAACGTTATATGGTATAACGATATAACGTAATACGTTATATGGTATAACGTTATAACGTATTTCGTAATAAAGTATAACGTTGTATGGTATAACGTTATAACGTATTTCGTAATAAAGTATAACGTTGTATGGTATAACGTTATAACGTTATAACGTAATACGTTATATGGTATAACGTTATAACGTATTACGTTATATAGAATAACGTTATGTGGTATAACTATATAACGTATTTCGTTATATAGTATAACGTTGTATGGTATAACGTTATAACGTAATACATTGTATGGTATAACGTTATAACGTCATACGTTATATGGTCTAACGTTATAGCGAATTACGTTATATAGTATAACCTTATATGGTATAACGTTATAACGTATTACGTTATATAGAATAACGTTATGTGGTATAACGATATAACGTATTTCGTTATATAGTATAACGTTGTATGGTATAACGTTATAACGTAATACATTATGTGGTACAACGTTATAACATATTACGTTATATAGTATAACGTTACAACGTATTACGTTATACAGTATAGCGTTATATGCTATAACGTTATGACGTAATACGTTATATGGTATATCGTTATAACGTATTTCGTAATATAGTATAACGTTGTATGCTATAACGTTATAACGTGATACGATATATGGTATAACATTATAACGTAATACGCTATGTGGTATAACGTTATAACGTATTTCGTAATATAGTATAACGTTGTATGGTATAACTTTATACCGTATTACGTTATATGGTATAACGTTACAACGTATTACGTTATATAGTATAACGTTATATGGTATAACGTTATAACGTAATACGTTATATGGTATAACGTTATAATGTAATACGTTATATGGTATATCGTTATAACGAATTACGTTATATAGTATAACGTTATATGGTACAACGTTATAACGTAATACGTTATATAGTATAACGTTGTATGGTATACCGTTATAACGTAATACGTTATATACAATAACGTTGTGTGGTATAACGTTATAACGTAATACGTTATATGGTATAACGTTGTAACTTATTACGTTATATAGTATAACGTTGTATGGCAAAACGTTATAACGTAATGCATTATTTGGTATAACGTCACAACGTATTACGTTATATAGTATAACGTTATATGGTATAAGGTAATAACGTATTACGTTATGTAGTATAACATTATGTGGTATAACGTTATAACGTATTACGTTATATAGTATAACGTTACAACGTATTACGTTATTTAGTACAACGTTATGTGGTATAACGTTATAACGTATTACGTTATATAATATAACGTTATATGGTATAACGTTATAATGTAATACGTTATATGGTATAACGTTATAACGTATTACGTTATATAATATAACGTTATATGGTATAACGTTATAACGTAATACGTTATATGGTATAACGTTATAACGTATTACGTTATATGGTATAACGTTACAACGTATTACGTTATATAGTATAACGTTATATGGTATAACGATATAACGTAATACGTTATGTGGTATAACGTTATAACGTATTTCGTAAAAAAGTATAACGTTGTATGGTATAACGTTATAACGTATTTCGTAATAAAGTATAACGTTGTATGGTATTACGTTATAACGTAATACGTTATATGTTATAACGTTATAACGTAATACGTTATATGGTATAACGTTATAACGTATTACGTTATATAGAATAACGTTATGTGGTATAACTATATAACGTATTTCGTTATATAGTATAACGTTGTATGGTATAACGTTATAACGTAATACATTGTATGGTATAACGTTATAACGTAATACGTTATATGGTCTAACGTTATAGCGAATTACGTTATATAGTATAACCTTATATGGTATAACGTTATAACGTATTACGTTATATAGAATAACGTTATGTGGTATAACGATATGACGTATTTCGTTATATAGTATAACGTTGTATGGTATAACGTTATAACGTAATACATTATGTGGTACAACGTTATAACATATTACGTTATATAGTATAACGTTACAACGTATTACGTTATACAGTATAGCGTTATATGCTATAACGTTATGACGTAATACGTTATATGGTATATCGTTATAACGTATTTCGTAATATAGTATAACGTTGTATGGTATAACGTTATAACGTGATACGATATATGGTATAACATTATAACGTAATACGCTATATGGTATACCGTTATAACTTATTACGTTATATAGTATAACGTTATATGGTATAACGTTATAACGTACTACGCTATATGGTATATCGTTATAACGTATTACGTTATATAGTATAACGTTATATGGTATAACGTTATAACGTAATACGTTATGTGGTATAACGTTATAACGTATTTCGTAATATAGTATAACGTTGTATGGTATAACTTTATACCGTATTACGTTATATGGTATAACGTTACAACGTATTACGTTATATAGTATAACGTTATATGGTATAACGTTATATGGTATAACGTTATAACGTATTTCGTAATATTGTATAACGTTGTATGGTATAACGTTATAACGTAATACGTTATATGGTATAACGTTATAATGTAATACGTTATATGGTATATCGTTATAACGAATTACGTTATATAGTATAACGTTATATGGTACAACGTTATAACGTAATACGTTATATAGTATAACGTTGTATGGTATAACGTTATAACGTAATACGTTATATGGTATAACGTTACAACGTATTACGTTATATAGTATAACGTTATATGGTATAACGTTATAACGTAATACGTTATATGGTATATCTTTATAACGTATTTCGTAATATAATATAACGTTGTGTGGTATAACGTTATAACGTAATACGTTATATGGTATAACGTTATAACGTAATACGTTATATGGTATAACGTTATAATGTAATACGTTATATGGTATAACGTTATAACGTATTACGTTATATAGTATAACGCTATGTGGTATAACGTTATAACGTATTTCGTTATATAGTATAACGTTATGTGGTATAACGTTATAACGTATTACGTTATATAGTATAACGTTATGTGGTATAACGTTAAAACTTATTACGTTATATAGTATAACGTTATATGTTATAACGTTATAATGTAATACGTTATATGGTATAACGTTATAACGTATTACGTTATATAGTATAACGTTATGTGGTATAACCTTATAACGTATTACGTTATATAGTATAACGTTATATGGTGAACGTTATAACGTAATACGTTATATGCTATAACGTTATAACGTATTTCGTAATATAGTATAACGTTGTATGGTATAACGTCGTAACGTAGTACGTTATATGGTATAACGTTATAACGTAATATGTTATATGGTATAACGTTATAACGTATTACGTTATATAATATAACGTTATATGGCATAACGTTATAGGGTGTTTCGTTATATAGTATAACGTTATGTAGTATAACGTTACAATGTATTACGTTATATAGTATAACGTTGTATGGTATAACGTTATAACGAATTACGTTATATAGTATAACCTTATATGGTATAACGTTATAACGTATTACGTTATATAGAATAACGTTATACGGTATAACGATATAACGTAATACGTTATATGGTATAACGTTATAACGTATTTCGTAATAAAGTATAACGTTGTATGGTATAACGGTATAACGTATTTCGTAATAAAGTATAACGTTGTATGGTATAACGTTATAACGTAATACGTTATATGGTATAACGTTATAACGTAATACGTTATATGGTATAACGTTATAACGTATTACGTTATATAGAATAACGTTATGTGGTATAACGATATAACGTATTTCGTTATATAGTATAACGTTGTAAGGTATAACGTTATAACGTAATGCATTATGTGGTATAATGTTATAACGTATTACATTATATAGTATAACGTTACAACGTATTACGTTATACAGTATAGCGTTATATGCTATAACGTTATGACGTAATACGTTATATGGTATATCGTTATAACGTATTTCGTAATATAGTATAACGTTGTATGGTATAACGTTATAACGTGATACGATATATGGTATAACATTATAACGTAATACGCTATATGGTATACCGTTATAACGTATTACGTTATATAGTATAACGTTATATGGTATAACGTTATAACGTACTACGCTATATGGTATATCGTTATAACGTATTACGTTATATAGTATAACGTTATATGGTATAACGTTATAACGTAATACGTTATGTGGTATAACGTTATAACGTATTTCGTAATATAGTATAACGTTGTATGGTATAACTTTATACCGTATTACGTTATATGGTATAACGTTACAACGTATTACGTTATATAGTATAACGTTATATGGTATAACGTTATATGGTATAACGTTATAACGTATTTCGTAATATTGTATAACGTTGTATGGTATAACGTTATAACGTAATACGTTATATGGTATAACGTTATAATGTAATACGTTATATGGTATATCGTTATAACGAATTACGTTATATAGTATAACGTTATATGGTACAACGTTATAACGTAATACGTTATATAGTATAACGTTGTATGGTATAACGTTATAACGTAATACGTTATATGGTATAACGTTACAACGTATTACGTTATATAGTATAACGTTATATGGTATAACGTTATAACGTAATACGTTATATGGTATATCTTTATAACGTATTTCGTAATATAATATAACGTTGTGTGGTATAACGTTATAACGTAATACGTTATATGGTATAACGTTATAACGTAATACGTTATATGGTATAACGTTATAATGTAATACGTTATATGGTATAACGTTATAACGTATTACGTTATATAGTATAACGTTATGTGGTATAACGTTATAACGTATTTCGTTATATAGTATAACGTTTTGTGGTATAACGTTATAACGTATTACGTTATATAGTATAACGTTATGTGGTATAACGTTAAAACTTATTACGTTATATAGTATAACGTTATATGTTATAACGTTATAATGTAATACGTTATATGGTATAACGTTATAACGTATTACGTTATATAGTATAACGTTATGTGGTATAACCTTATAACGTATTACGTTATATAGTATAACGTTATATGGTGAACGTTATAACGTAATACGTTATATGCTATAACGTTATAACGTATTTCGTAATATAGTATAACGTTGTATGGTATAACGTCGTAACGTAGTACGTTATATGGTATAACGTTATAACGTAATATGTTATATGGTATAACGTTATAACGTATTACGTTATATAATATAACGTTATATGGCATAACGTTATAGGGTGTTTCGTTATATAGTATAACGTTATGTAGTATAACGTTACAATGTATTACGTTATATAGTATAACGTTGTATGGTATAACGTTATAACGAATTACGTTATATAGTATAACCTTATATGGTATAACGTTATAACGCATTACGTTATATAGAATAACGTTATACGGTATAACGATATAACGTAATACGTTATATGGTATAACGTTATAACGTATTTCGTAATAAAGTATAACGTTGTATGGTATAACGTTATAACGTATTTCGTAATAAAGTATAACGTTGTATGGTATAACGTTATAACGTAATACGTTATATGGTATAACGTTATAACGTAATACGTTGTATGGTATAACGTTATAACGTATTACGTTATATAGAATAACGTTATGTGGTATAACGATATAACGTATTTCGTTATATACTATAACGTTGAGTGGTATAACGTTATAACGTAATACGTTATATGGTATCACGTTGTAACTTATTACGTTATATAGTATAACGTTGTATGGCAAAACGTTATAACGTAATGCATTATTTGGTATAACGTCACAACGTATTACGTTATATAGTATAACGTTATATGGTATAAGGTAATAACGTATTACGTTATGTAGTATAACATTATGTGGTATAACGTTATAACGTATTACGTTATATAGTATAACGTTACAACGTATTACGTTATTTAGTACAACGTTATGTGGTATAACGTTATAACGTATTACGTTATATAATATAACGTTATATGGTATAACGTTATAACGTAATACGTTATATGGTATAACGTTACAACGTATTACGTTATATAGTATAACGTTATATGGTATAACGATATTACGTAATACGTTATATGGTATAACGTTATAACGTATTTCGTAATAAAGTATAACGTTGTATGGTATAACGTTATAACGTATTTCGTAATAAAGTATAACGTTGTATGGTATAACGTTATAACGTAATACGTTATATGGTATAACGTTATAACGTAATACGTTATATGGTATAACTTTATAACGTATTACGTTATATAGAATAACGTTATGTGGTATAACGATATAACGTATTTCGTTATATAGTATAACGTTGTATGGTATAACGTTATAATGTAATACATTGTATGGTATAACGTTATAACGTAATACGTTATATGGTCTAACGTTATAACGAATTACGTTATATAGTATAACCTTACATGGTATAACGTTATAACGTATTACGTTATATAGAATAACGTTATGTGGTATAACGATATAACGTATTTCGTTATATAGTATAACGTTGTATGGTATAACGTTATAACGTAATACATTATGTGGTATAACGTTATAACGTATTACGTTATATAGTATAACGTTACAACGTATTACGTTATACAGTATAGCGTTATATGCTATAACGTTATAACGTAATACGTTATATGGTATATCGTTATAACGTATTTCGTAATATAGTATAACGTTGTATGGTATAACGTTATAACGTGATACGATATATGGTATAACATTATAACGTAATACGTTATATGGTATATCGTTATAACGTAATACGTTATATACTATAACGTTGTGTGGTATAACGTTATAACGTAATACGTTATTTGGTATAACGTTGTAACTTATTACGTTATATAGAATAACGTTGTATGGCAAAACGTTATAACGTAATGCATTATTTGGTATAACGTCACAACGTATTACGTTATATAGTATAACGTTATATGGTATAAGGTAATAACGTATTACGTTATGTAGTATAACATTATGTGGTATAACGTTATAACGTATTACGTTATATAGTATAACGTTACAACGTATTACGTTATTTAGTACAACGTTATGTGGTATAACGTTATAACGTATTACGTTATATAATATAACGTTATATGGTATAACGTTATAATGTAATACGTTATATGGTATAACGTTATAACGTATTACGTTATATAATATAACGTTATATGGTATAACGTTATAACGTAATACGTTATAAGGTATAACGTTATAACGTATTACGTTATATGGTATAACGTTGCAACGTATTACGTTATATAGTATAACGTTATATGGTATAACGATATAACGTAATACGTTATATGGTATAACGTTATAACGTATTACGTTATATAATATAACGTTATATGGTATAACGTTATAACGTAATACGTTATATGGTATAACGTTACAACGTATTACGTTATATAGTATAACCTTATATGGTATAACGTTATAACGTATTACGTTATATAGAATAACGTTATGTGGTATAACGATATAACGTATTTCGTTATATAGTATAACGTTGTATGGTATAACGTTATAACGTAATACGTTATATAGTATAACGATATATGGTATAACGTTATAACGTAATACGTTATATGGTATAACGTTATAATGTAATACGTTATATGGTATATCGTTATAACGAATTACGTTATATAGTATAACGTTATATGGTACAACGTTATAACGTAATACGTTATATAGTATAACGTTGTATGGTATAACGTTATAACGTAATACGTTATATGGTATAACGTTACAACGTATTACGTTATATAGTATAACGTTATATGGTATAACGTTATAACGTAATACGTTATGTGGTATAACGTTATAACGTATTTCGTAATATAGTATAACGTTGTATGGTATAACGTTATACCGTATTACGTTATATGGTATAACGTTACAACGTATTACGTTATATAGTATAACGTTATATGGTATAACGTTATAACGTAATACGTTATAAGGTATAACGTTATAACGTATTACGTTATATGGTATAACGTTATAATGTAATACGTTATATGGAATAACGTTATAACGTATTACGTTATATAGTATAACGTTATGTGGTATAACGTTATAACGTATTTCGTTATATAGTATAACGTTATGTGGTATAACGTTATAACGTATTACGTTATATAGTATAACGTTATGTGGTATAACCTTATAACGTATTACGTTATATAGTATAACGTTATATGGTGAACGTTATAACGTAATACGTTATATGCTATAACTTTATAACGTATTTCGTAATATAGTATAACGTTGTATGGTATAACGTCATAACGTAGTACGTTATGTGGTATAACGTTATAACGTAATATGTTATATGGTATAACGTTATAACGTATTACGTTATATAATATAACGTTATATGGCATAACGTTGTAGCGTGTTTCGTTATATAGTATAACGTTATGTAGTATAACGTTACAATGTATTACGTTATATAGTATAACGTTGTATGGTATAACGTTATAACGAATTACGTTATATAGTATAACCTTATATGGTATAACGTTATAACGTATTACGTTATATAGAATAACGTTATATGGTATAACGATATAACGTAATACGTTATATGGTATAACGTTATAACGTATTTCGTAATAAAGTATAACGTTGTATGGTATAACGTTATAACGTATTTCGTAATAAAGTATAACGTTGTATGGTATAACGTTATAACGTAATACGTTATATGGTATAACGTTATAACGTAATACGTTATATGGTATAACGTTATAACGTATTACGTTATATAGAATAACGTTATGTGGTATAACGATATAACGTATTTCGTTATATAGTATAACGTTGTATGGTATAACGTTATAACGTAATGCATTATGTGGTATAACGTTATAACGTATTACGTTATATAGTATAAGGTTACAACGTATTACGTTATACAGTATAGCGTTATATGCTATAACGTTATAACGTAATACGTTATATGGTATATCGTTATAACGTATTTCGTAATATAGTATAACGTTGTATGGTATAACGTTATAACGTGATACGATATATGGTATAACATTATAACGTAATACGTTATATGGTATACCGTTATAACGTAATACGTTATATACAATAACGTTGTGTGGTATAACGTTATAACGTAATACGTTATATGGTATAACGTTGTAACTTATTACGTTATATAGTATAACGTTGTATGGCAAAACGTTATAACGTAATGCATTATTTGGTATAACGTCACAACGTATTACGTTATATAGTATAACGTTATATGGTAAAAGGTAATAACGTATTACGTTATATGGTATAACGTTACAACGTATTACGTTATATAGTATAACGTTATATGGTATAACGATATAACGTAATACGTTATATGGTATAACGTTATAACGTATTTCGTAATAAAGTATAACGTTGTATGGTATAACGTTATAACGTAATACGTTATATGGTCTAACGTTATAGCGAATTACGTTATATAGTATAACCTTATATGGTA
Source organism: Bombus flavifrons (assembly GCF_040668555.2). Classification (NCBI taxonomy): domain Eukaryota; kingdom Metazoa; phylum Arthropoda; class Insecta; order Hymenoptera; family Apidae; genus Bombus; species Bombus flavifrons. Next base: position 4,271,259 of record NC_138457.1, on the reverse strand, counting down.
TAACGTTATAACGTATTACGTTATATAGAATAACGTTATGTGGTATAACGATATAACGTATTTCGTTATATAGTATAACGTTGTATGGTATAACGTTATAACGTAATACATTATAAGGTATAACGTTATAACGTATTACGTTATATGGTATAACGTTACAACGTATTACGTTATATAGTATAACGTTATATGGTATAACGATATAACGTAATACGTTATATGGTATAACGTTATAACGTATTACGTTATATAATATAACGTTATATGGTATAACGTTATAACGTAATACGTTATATGGTATAACGTTACAACGTATTACGTTATATAGTATAACCTTATATGGTATAACGTTATAACGTATTACGTTATATAGAATAACGTTATGTGGTATAACGATATAACGTAGTTCGTTATATAGTATAACGTTGTATGGTATAACGTTATAACGTAATACGTTATATAGTATAACGATATATGGTATAACGTTATAACGTAATACGTTATATGGTATAACGTTATAATGTAATACGTTATATGGTATATCGTTATAACGAATTACGTTATATAGTATAACGTTATATGGTACAACGTTATAACGTAATACGTTATATAGTATAACGTTGTATGGTATAACGTTATATGGTATAACGTTATAACGTAATACGTTATGTGGTATAACGTTATAACGTATTTCGTAATATAGTATAACGTTGTATGGTATAACGTTATACCGTATTACGTTATATGGTATAACGTTACAACGTATTACGTTATATAGTATAACGTTATATGGTATAACGTTATAACGTAATACGTTATAAGGTATAACGTTATAACGTATTACGTTAAATGGTATAACGTTACAACGTATTACGTTATATAGTATAACGTTATATGGTATAACGATATAACGTAATACGTTATATGGTATAACGTTATAACGTATTACGTTATATAATATAACGTTATATGGTATAACGTTATAACGTAATACGTTACATGGTATATCGTTATAACGAATTACGTTATATAGTATAACGTTATATGGTTTAACGTTATAACGTAATACGTTATATAGTATAACGTTGTATGGTATAACGTTATAACATAATACGTTATATGCTATAACGTTATAACGTATTTCGTAATATAGTATAACGTTGTGTGGTATAACGTTATAACGTATTACGTTATATAGTATAACGTTATATGGTATAACGTTATAACGTAATACGTTATATGGTATATCTTTATAACGTATTTCGTAATATAATATAACGTTGTGTGGTATAACGTTATAACGTAATACGTTATATGGTATAACGTTATAACGTTTTACGTTATATGGTATAACGTTATAATGTAATACGTTATATGGTATAACGTTATAACGTATTACGTTATATAGTATAACGTTATGTGGTATAACGTTATAACGTATTTCGTTATATAGTATAACGTTATGTGGTATAACGTTATAACGTATTACGTTATATAGTATAACGTTATGTGGTATAACCTTATAACGTATTACGTTATATAGTATAACGTTATATGGTGAACGTTATAACGTAATACGTTATATGCTATAACTTTATAACGTATTTCGTAATATAGTATAACGTTGTATGGTATAACGTCATAACGTAGTACGTTATGTGGTATAACGTTATAACGTAATATGTTATATGGTATAACGTTATAACGTATTACGTTATATAATATAACGTTATATGGCATAACGTTGTAGCGTGTTTCGTTATATAGTATAACGTTATGTAGTATAACGTTACAATGTATTACGTTATATAGTATAACGTTGTATGGTATAACGTTATAACGAATTACGTTATATAGTATAACCTTATATGGTATAACGTTATAACGTATTACGTTATATAGAATAACGTTATATGGTATAACGATATAACGTAATACGTTATATGGTATAACGTTATAACGTATTTCGTAATAAAGTATAACGTTGTATGGTATAACGTTATAACGTATTTCGTAATAAAGTATAACGTTGTATGGTATAACGTTATAACGTAATACGTTATATGGTATAACGTTATAACGTAATACGTTATATGGTATAACGTTATAACGTATTACGTTATATAGAATAACGTTATGTGGTATAACGATATAACGTATTTCGTTATATAGTATAACGTTGTATGGTATAACGTTATAACGTAATGCATTATGTGGTATAACGTTATAACGTATTACGTTATATAGTATAAGGTTACAACGTATTACGTTATACAGTATAGCGTTATATGCTATAACGTTATAACGTAATACGTTATATGGTATATCGTTATAACGTATTTCGTAATATAGTATAACGTTGTATGGTATAACGTTATAACGTGATACGATATATGGTATAACATTATAACGTAATACGTTATATGGTATACCGTTATAACGTAATACGTTATATACAATAACGTTGTGTGGTATAACGTTATAACGTAATACGTTATATGGTATAACGTTGTAACTTATTACGTTATATAGTATAACGTTGTATGGCAAAACGTTATAACGTAATGCATTATTTGGTATAACGTCACAACGTATTACGTTATATAGTATAACGTTATATGGTAAAAGGTAATAACGTATTACGTTATATGGTATAACGTTACAACGTATTACGTTATATAGTATAACGTTATATGGTATAACGATATAACGTAATACGTTATATGGTATAACGTTATAACGTATTTCGTAATAAAGTATAACGTTGTATGGTATAACGTTATAACGTAATACGTTATATGGTCTAACGTTATAGCGAATTACGTTATATAGTATAACCTTATATGGTATAACGTTATAACGTATTACGTTATATAGAATAACGTTATGTGGTATAACGATATAACGTATTTCGTTATATAGTATAACGTTGTATGGTATAACGTTATAACGTAATACATTATAAGGTATAACGTTATAACGTATTACGTTATATGGTATAACGTTACAACGTATTACGTTATATAGTATAACGTTATATGGTATAACGATATAACGTAATACGTTATATGGTATAACGTTATAACGTATTACGTTATATAATATAGCGTTATATGGTATAACGTTATAACGTAATACGTTATATGGTATAACGTTACAACGTATTACGTTATATAGTATAACCTTATATGGTATAACGTTATAACGTATTACGTTATATAGAATAACGTTATGTGGTATAACGATATAACGTAGTTCGTTATATAGTATAACGTTGTATGGTATAACGTTATAACGTAATACGTTATATAGTATAACGATATATGGTATAACGTTATAACGTAATACGTTATATGGTATAACGTTATAATGTAATACGTTATATGGTATATCGTTATAACGAATTACGTTATATAGTATAACGTTATATGGTACAACGTTATAACGTAATACGTTATATAGTATAACGTTGTATGGTATAACGTTATATGGTATAACGTTATAACGTAATACGTTATGTGGTATAACGTTATAACGTATTTCGTAATATAGTATAACGTTGTATGGTATAACGTTATACCGTATTACGTTATATGGTATAACGTTACAACTTATTACGTTATATAGTATAACGTTATATGGTATAACGTTATAACGTAATACGTTATAAGGTATAACGTTATAACGTATTACGTTAAATGGTATAACGTTACAACGTATTACGTTATATAGTATAACGTTATATGGTATAACGATATAACGTAATACGTTATATGGTATAACGTTATAACGTATTACGTTATATAATATAACGTTATATGGTATAACGTTATAACGTAATACGTTACATGGTATATCGTTATAACGAATTACGTTATATAGTATAACGTTATATGGTTTAACGTTATAACGTAATACGTTATATGGTATATCTTTATAACGTATTTCGTAATATAATATAACGTTGTGTGGTATAACGTTATAACGTAATACGTTATATGGTATAACGTTATAACGTAATACGTTATATGGTATAACGTTATAATGTAATACGTTATATGGTATAACGTTATAACGTATTACGTTATATAGTATAACGTTATGTGGTATAACGTTATAACGTATTTCGTTATATAGTATAACGTTATGTGGTATAACGTTATAACGTATTACGTTATATAGTATAACGTTATGTGGTATAACCTTATAACGTATTACGTTATATAGTATAACGTTATATGGTGAACGTTATAACGTAATACGTTATATGCTATAACTTTATAACGTATTTCGTAATATAGTATAACGTTGTATGGTATAACGTCATAACGTAGTACGTTATGTGGTATAACGTTATAACGTAATATGTTATATGGTATAACGTTATAACGTATTACGTTATATAATATAACGTTATATGGCATAACGTTGTAGCGTGTTTCGTTATATAGTATAACGTTATGTAGTATAACGTTACAATGTATTACGTTATATAGTATAACGTTGTATGGTATAACGTTATAACGAATTACGTTATATAGTATAACCTTATATGGTATAACGTTATAACGTATTACGTTATATAGAATAACGTTATATGGTATAACGATATAACGTAATACGTTATATGGTATAACGTTATAACGTATTTCGTAATAAAGTATAACGTTGTATGGTATAACGTTATAACGTATTTCGTAATAAAGTATAACGTTGTATGGTATAACGTTATAACGTAATACGTTATATGGTATAACGTTATAACGTAATACGTTATATGGTATAACGTTATAACGTATTACGTTATATAGAATAACGTTATGTGGTATAACGATATAACGTATTTCGTTATATAGTATAACGTTGTATGGTATAACGTTATAACGTAATGCATTATGTGGTATAACGTTATAACGTATTACGTTATATAGTATAAGGTTACAACGTATTACGTTATACAGTATAGCGTTATATGCTATAACGTTATAACGTAATACGTTATATGGTATATCGTTATAACGTATTTCGTAATATAGTATAACGTTGTATGGTATAACGTTATAACGTGATACGATATATGGTATAACATTATAACGTAATACGTTATATGGTATACCGTTATAACGTAATACGTTATATACAATAACGTTGTGTGGTATAACGTTATAACGTAATACGTTATATGGTATAACGTTGTAACTTATTACGTTATATAGTATAACGTTGTATGGCAAAACGTTATAACGTAATGCATTATTTGGTATAACGTCACAACGTATTACGTTATATAGTATAACGTTATATGGTAAAAGGTAATAACGTATTACGTTATATGGTATAACGTTACAACGTATTACGTTATATAGTATAACGTTATATGGTATAACGATATAACGTAATACGTTATATGGTATAACGTTATAACGTATTTCGTAATAAAGTATAGCGTTGTATGGTATAACGTTATAACGTATTTCGTAATAAAGTATAACGTTGTATGGTATAACGTTATAACGTAATACGTTATATGTTATAACGTTATAACGTAATACGTTATATGGTATAACGTTGTAACGTATTACGTTATATAGAATAACGTTATGTGGTATAACTATATAACGTATTTCGTTATATAGTATAACGTTGTATGGTATAACGTTATAACGTAATACATTGTATGGTATAACGTTATAACGTAATACGTTATATGGTCTAACGTTATAGCGAATTACGTTATATAGTATAACCTTATATGGTATTACGTTGTAACTTATTACGTTATATAGTATAACGTTGTATGGCAAAACGTTATAACGTAATGCATTATTTGGTATAACGTCACAACGTATTACGTTATATAGTATAACGTTATATGGTATAAGGTAATAACGTATTACGTTATGTAGTATAACATTATGTGGTATAACGTTATAACGTATTACGTTATATAGTATAACGTTACAACGTATTACGTTATTTAGTACAACGTTATGTGGTATAACGTTATAACGTATTACGTTATATAATATAACGTTATATGGTATAACGTTATAATGTAATACGTTATATGGTATAACGTTATAACGTATTACGTTATATAATATAACGTTATATGGTATAACGTTATAACGTAATACGTTATATGGTATAACGTTATAACGTATTACGTTATATGGTATAACGTTACAACGTATTACGTTATATAGTATAACGTTATATGGTATAACGATATAACGTAATACGTTATATGGTATAACGTTATAACGTATTTCGTAATAAAGTGTAACGCTGTATGGTATAACGTTATAACGTATTTCGTAATAAAGTATAACGTTGTATGGTATAACGTTATAACGTAATACGTTATATGTTATAACGTTATAACTTAATACGTTATATGGTATAACGTTATAACGTATTACGTTATATAGAATAACGTTATGTGGTATAACTATATAACGTATTTCTTTATATAGTATAACGTTGTATGGTATAACGTTATAACGTAATACATTGTATGGTATAACGTTATAACGTAATACGTTATATGGTCTAACGTTATAGCGAATTACGTTATATAGTATAACCTTATATGGTATAACGTTATAACGTATTACGTTATATAGAATAACGTTATGTGGTATAACGATATAACGTATTTCGTTATATAGTATAACGTTGTATGGTATAACGTTATAACGTAATACATTATGTGGTACAACGTTATAACATATTACGTTATATAGTATAACGTTACAACGTATTACGTTATACAGTATAGCGCTATATGCTATAACGTTATGACGTAATACGTTATATGGTATATCGTTATAACGTATTTCGTAATATAGTATAACGTTGTATGGTATAACGTTATAACGTGATACGATATATGGTATAACATTATAACGTAATACGCTATATGGTATACCGTTATAACGTATTACGTTATATAGTATAACGTTATATGGTATAACGTTATAACGTACTACGCTATATGGTATATCGTTATAACGTATTACGTTATATAGTATAACGTTATATGGTATAACGTTGTAACGTAATACGTTATGTGGTATAACGTTATAACGTATTTCGTAATATAGTATAACGTTGTATGGTATAACTTTATACCGTATTACGTTATATGGTATAACGTTACAACGTATTAGGTTATATAGTATAACGTTATATGGTATAACGTTATAACGTAATACGTTATATGGTATATCTTTATAACGTATTTCGTAATATAATATAACGTTGTGTGGTATAACGTTATAACGTAATACGTTATATGGTATAACGTTATAACGTAATACGTTATATGGTATAACGTTATAATGTAATACGTTATATGGTATAACGTTATAACGTATTACGTTATATAGTATAACGTTATGTGGTATAACGTTATAACGTATTTCGTTATATAGTATAACGTTGTATGGTATAACGTTATACCGTATTACGTTATATGGTATAACGTTACAACGTATTACGTTATATAGTATAACGTTATATGGTATAACGTTATAACGTAATACGTTATAAGGTATAACGTTATAACGTATTACGTTAAATGGTATAACGTTACAACGTATTACGTTATATAGTATAACGTTATATGGTATAACGATATAACGTAATACGTTATATGGTATAACGTTATAACGTATTACGTTATATAATATAACGTTATATGGTATAACGTTATAACGTAATACGTTACATGGTATATCGTTATAACGAATTACGTTATATAGTATAACGTTATATGGTTTAACGTTATAACGTAATACGTTATATAGTATAACGTTGTATGGTATAACGTTATAACATAATACGTTATATGCTATAACGTTATAACGTATTTCGTAATATAGTATAACGTTGTGTGGTATAACGTTATAACGTATTACGTTATATAGTATAACGTTATATGGTATAACGTTATAACGTAATACGTTATATGGTATATCTTTATAACGTATTTCGTAATATAATATAACGTTGTGTGGTATAACGTTATAACGTAATACGTTATATGGTATAACGTTATAACGTAATACGTTATATGGTATAACGTTATAATGTAATACGTTATATGGTATAACGTTATAACGTATTACGTTATATAGTATAACGTTATGTGGTATAACGTTATAACGTATTTCGTTATATAGTATAACGTTATGTGGTATAACGTTATAACGTATTACGTTATATAGTATAACGTTATGTGGTATAACCTTATAACGTATTACGTTATATAGTATAACGTTATATGGTGAACGTTATAACGTAATACGTTATATGCTATAACTTTATAACGTATTTCGTAATATAGTATAACGTTGTATGGTATAACGTCATAACGTAGTACGTTATGTGGTATAACGTTATAACGTAATATGTTATATGGTATAACGTTATAACGTATTACGTTATATAATATAACGTTATATGGCATAACGTTGTAGCGTGTTTCGTTATATAGTATAACGTTATGTAGTATAACGTTACAATGTATTACGTTATATAGTATAACGTTGTATGGTATAACGTTATAACGAATTACGTTATATAGTATAACCTTATATGGTATAACGTTATAACGTATTACGTTATATAGAATAACGTTATATGGTATAACGATATAACGTAATACGTTATATGGTATAACGTTATAACGTATTTCGTAATAAAGTATAACGTTGTATGGTATAACGTTATAACGTATTTCGTAATAAAGTATAACGTTGTATGGTATAACGTTATAACGTAATACGTTATATGGTATAACGTTATAACGTAATACGTTATATGGTATAACGTTATAACGTATTACGTTATATAGAATAACGTTATGTGGTATAACGATATAACGTATTTCGTTATATAGTATAACGTTGTATGGTATAACGTTATAACGTAATGCATTATGTGGTATAACGTTATAACGTATTACGTTATATAGTATAAGGTTACAACGTATTACGTTATACAGTATAGCGTTATATGCTATAACGTTATAACGTAATACGTTATATGGTATATCGTTATAACGTATTTCGTAATATAGTATAACGTTGTATGGTATAACGTTATAACGTGATACGATATATGGTATAACATTATAACGTAATACGTTATATGGTATACCGTTATAACGTAATACGTTATATACAATAACGTTGTGTGGTATAACGTTATAACGTAATACGTTATATGGTTTAACGTTGTAACTTATTACGTTATATAGTATAACGTTGTATGGCAAAACGTTATAACGTAATGCATTATTTGGTATAACGTCACAACGTATTACGTTATATAGTATAACGTTATATGGTAAAAAGTAATAACGTATTACGTTATATGGTATAACGTTACAACGTATTACGTTATATAGTATAACGTTATATGGTATAACGATATAACGTAATACGTTATATGGTATAACGTTATAACGTATTTCGTAATAAAGTATAACGTTGTATGGTATAACGTTATAACGTATTTCGTAATAAAGTATAACGTTGTATGGTATAACGTTATAACGTAATACGTTATATGTTATAACGTTATAACGTAATACGTTATATGGTATAACGTTGTAACGTATTACGTTATATAGAATAACGTTATGTGGTATAACTATATAACGTATTTCGTTATATAGTATAACGTTGTATGGTATAACGTTATAACGTAATACATTGTATGGTATAACGTTATAACGTAATACGTTATATGGTCTAACGTTATAGCGAATTACGTTATATAGTATAACCTTATATGGTATCACGTTGTAACTTATTACGTTATATAGTATAACGTTGTATGGCAAAACGTTATAACGTAATGCATTATTTGGTATAACGTCACAACGTATTACGTTATATAGTATAACGTTATATGGTATAAGGTAATAACGTATTACGTTATGTAGTATAACATTATGTGGTATAACGTTATAACGTATTACGTTATATAGTATAACGTTACAACGTATTACGTTATTTAGTACAACGTTATGTGGTATAACGTTATAACGTATTACGTTATATAATATAACGTTATATGGTATAACGTTATAATGTAATACGTTATATGGTATAACGTTATAACGTATTACGTTATATAATATAACGTTATATGGTATAACGTTATAACGTAATACGTTATATGGTATAACGTTATAACGTATTACGTTATATGGTATAACGTTACAACGTATTACGTTATATAGTATAACGTTATATGGTATAACGATATAACGTAATACGTTATATGGTATAACGTTATAACGTATTTCGTAATAAAGTGTAACGCTGTATGGTATAACGTTATAACGTATTTCGTAATAAAGTATAACGTTGTATGGTATAACGTTATAACGTAATACGTTATATGTTATAACGTTATAACTTAATACGTTATATGGTATAACGTTATAACGTATTACGTTATATAGAATAACGTTATGTGGTATAACTATATAACGTATTTCTTTATATAGTATAACGTTGTATGGTATAACGTTATAACGTAATACATTGTATGGTATAACGTTATAACGTAATACGTTATATGGTCTAACGTTATAGCGAATTACGTTATATAGTATAACCTTATATGGTATAACGTTATAACGTATTACGTTATATAGAATAACGTTATGTGGTATAACGATATAACGTATTTCGTTATATAGTATAACGTTGTATGGTATAACGTTATAACGTAATACATTATGTGGTACAACGTTATAACATATTACGTTATATAGTATAACGTTACAACGTATTACGTTATACAGTATAGCGCTATATGCTATAACGTTATGACGTAATACGTTATATGGTATATCGTTATAACGTATTTCGTAATATAGTATAACGTTGTATGGTATAACGTTATAACGTGATACGATATATGGTATAACATTATAACGTAATACGCTATATGGTATACCGTTATAACGTATTACGTTATATAGTATAACGTTATATGGTATAACGTTATAACGTACTACGCTATATGGTATATCGTTATAACGTATTACGTTATATAGTATAACGTTATATGGTATAACGTTGTAACGTAATACGTTATGTGGTATAACGTTATAACGTATTTCGTAATATAGTATAACGTTGTATGGTATAACTTTATACCGTATTACGTTATATGGTATAACGTTACAACGTATTAGGTTATATAGTATAACGTTATATGGTATAACGTTATAACGTAATACGTTATATGGTATATCTTTATAACGTATTTCGTAATATAATATAACGTTGTGTGGTATAACGTTATAACGTAATACGTTATATGGTATAACGTTATAACGTAATACGTTATATGGTATAACGTTATAATGTAATACGTTATATGGTATAACGTTATAACGTATTACGTTATATAGTATAACGTTATGTGGTATAACGTTATAACGTATTTCGTTATATAGTATAACGTTATGTGGTATAACGTTATAACGTATTACGTTATATAGTATAACGTTATGTGGTATAAAGTTAAAAATTATTACGTTATATAGTATAACGTTATATGTTATAACGTTATAATGTAATACGTTATATGGTATAACGTTATAACGTATTACGTTATATAGTATAACGTTATGTGGTATAACCTTATAACGTATTACGTTATATAGTATAACGTTATATGGTGAACGTTATAACGTAATACGTTATATGCTATAACGTTATTACGTATTTCGTAATATAGTATAACGTTGTATGGTATAACCTCGTAACGTAGTACGTTATATGGTATAACGTTATAACGTAATATGTTATATGGTATAACGTTATAACGTATTACGTTATATAATATAACGTTATATGGCATAACGTTATAGGGTGTTTCGTTATATAGTATAACATTATGTAGTATAACGTTACAATGTATTTCGTTATATAGTATAACGTTGTATGGTATAACGTTATAACGAATTACGTTATATAGTATAACCTTATATGGTATAACGTTATAACGTATTACGTTATATAGTATAACGTTATGTGGTATAACGTTATAACGTATTTCGTTATATAGTATAACGTTATGTGGTATAACGTTATAACGTATTACGTTATATAGTATAACGTTATGTGGTATAACGTTAAAACTTATTACGTTATATAGTATAACGTTATATGTTATAACGTTATAATGTAATACGTTATATGGTATAACGTTATAACGTATTACGTTATATAGTATAACGTTATGTGGTATAACCTTATAACGTATTACGTTACATAGTATAACGTTGTATGGTATAACGTTATAACATAATACGTTATATGCTATAACGTTATAACGTATTTCGTAATATAGTATAACGTTGTGTGGTATAACGTTATAACGTATTACGTTATATAGTATAACGTTATATGGTATAACGTTATAACGTAATACGTTATATGGTATATCTTTATAACGTATTTCGTAATATAATATAACGTTGTGTGGTATAACGTTATAACGTAATACGTTATATGGTATAACGTTATAACGTAATACGTTATATGGTATAACGTTATAATGTAATACGTTATATGGTATAACGTTATAACGTATTACGTTATATAGTATAACGTTATGTGGTATAACGTTATAACGTATTTCGTTATATAGTATAACGTTATGTGGTATAACGTTATAACGTATTACGTTATATAGTATAACGTTATGTGGTATAACCTTATAACGTATTACGTTATATAGTATAACGTTATATGGTGAACGTTATAACGTAATACGTTATATGCTATAACTTTATAACGTATTTCGTAATATAGTATAACGTTGTATGGTATAACGTCATAACGTAGTACGTTATGTGGTATAACGTTATAACGTAATATGTTATATGGTATAACGTTATAACGTATTACGTTATATAATATAACGTTATATGGCATAACGTTGTAGCGTGTTTCGTTATATAGTATAACGTTATGTAGTATAACGTTACAATGTATTACGTTATATAGTATAACGTTGTATGGTATAACGTTATAACGAATTACGTTATATAGTATAACCTTATATGGTATAACGTTATAACGTATTACGTTATATAGAATAACGTTATATGGTATAACGATATAACGTAATACGTTATATGGTATAACGTTATAACGTATTTCGTAATAAAGTATAACGTTGTATGGTATAACGTTATAACGTAATACGTTATATGGTATAACGTTATAACGTAATACGTTATATGGTATAACGTTATAACGTATTACGTTATATAGAATAACGTTATGTGGTATAACGATATAACGTATTTCGTTATATAGTATAACGTTATGTGGTATAACGTTATAACGTATTACGTTATATAGTATAACGTTATGTGGTATAACGTTAAAACTTATTACGTTATATAGTATAACGTTATATGTTATAACGTTATAATGTAATACGTTATATGGTATAACGTTATAACGTATTACGTTATATAGTATAACGTTATGTGGTATAACCTTATAACGTATTACGTTACATAGTATAACGTTGTATGGTATAACGTTATAACATAATACGTTATATGCTATAACGTTATAACGTATTTCGTAATATAGTATAACGTTGTGTGGTATAACGTTATAACGTATTACGTTATATAGTATAACGTTATATGGTATAACGTTATAACGTAATACGTTATATGGTATATCTTTATAACGTATTTCGTAATATAATATAACGTTGTGTGGTATAACGTTATAACGTAATACGTTATATGGTATAACGTTATAACGTAATACGTTATATGGTATAACGTTATAATGTAATACGTTATATGGTATAACGTTATAACGTATTACGTTATATAGTATAACGTTATGTGGTATAACGTTATAACGTATTTCGTTATATAGTATAACGTTATGTGGTATAACGTTATAACGTATTACGTTATATAGTATAACGTTATGTGGTATAACCTTATAACGTATTACGTTATATAGTATAACGTTATATGGTGAACGTTATAACGTAATACGTTATATGCTATAACTTTATAACGTATTTCGTAATATAGTATAACGTTGTATGGTATAACGTCATAACGTAGTACGTTATGTGGTATAACGTTATAACGTAATATGTTATATGGTATAACGTTATAACGTAATATGTTATATGGTATAACGTTATAACGTATTACGTTATATAATATAACGTTATATGGCATAACGTTATAGGGTGTTTCGTTATATAGTATAACGTTATGTGGTATAACGTTATAACGTATTACGTTATATAGTATAACGTTATGTGGTATAACGTTAAAACTTATTACGTTATATAGTATAACGTTATATGTTATAACGTTATAATGTAATACGTTATATGGTATAACGTTATAACGTATTACGTTATATAGTATAACGTTATGTGGTATAACCTTATAACGTATTACGTTATATAGTATAACGTTATATGGTGAACGTTATAACGTAATACGTTATATGCTATAACGTTATTACGTATTTCGTAATATAGTATAACGTTGTATGGTATAACCTCGTAACGTAGTACGTTATATGGTATAACGTTATAACGTAATATGTTATATGGTATAACGTTATAACGTATTACGTTATATAATATAACGTTATATGGCATAACGTTATAGGGTGTTTCGTTATATAGTATAACATTATGTAGTATAACGTTACAATGTATTTCGTTATATAGTATAACGTTGTATGGTATAACGTTATAACGAATTACGTTATATAGTATAACCTTATATGGTATAACGTTATAACGTATTACGTTATATAGTATAACGTTATGTGGTATAACGTTATAACGTATTTCGTTATATAGTATAACGTTATGTGGTATAACGTTATAACGTATTACGTTATATAGTATAACGTTATGTGGTATAACGTTAAAACTTATTACGTTATATAGTATAACGTTATATGTTATAACGTTATATTGTAATACGTTATATGGTATAACGTTATAACGTATTACGTTATATAGTATAACGTTATGTGGTATAACCTTATAACGTATTACGTTACATAGTATAACGTTGTATGGTATAACGTTATAACATAATACGTTATATGCTATAACGTTATAACGTATTTCGTAATATAGTATAACGTTGTGTGGTATAACGTTATAACGTATTACGTTATATAGTATAACGTTATATGGTATAACGTTATAACGTAATACGTTATATGGTATATCTTTATAACGTATTTCGTAATATAATATAACGTTGTGTGGTATAACGTTATAACGTAATACGTTATATGGTATAACGTTATAACGTAATACGTTATATGGTATAACGTTATAATGTAATACGTTATATGGTATAACGTTATAACGTATTACGTTATATAGTATAACGTTATGTGGTATAACGTTATAACGTATTTCGTTATATAGTATAACGTTATGTGGTATAACGTTATAACGTATTACGTTATATAGTATAACGTTATGTGGTATAACCTTATAACGTATTACGTTATATAGTATAACGTTATATGGTGAACGTTATAACGTAATACGTTATATGCTATAACTTTATAACGTATTTCGTAATATAGTATAACGTTGTATGGTATAACGTCATAACGTAGTACGTTATGTGGTATAACGTTATAACGTAATATGTTATATGGTATAACGTTATAACGTATTACGTTATATAATATAACGTTATATGGCATAACGTTGTAGCGTGTTTCGTTATATAGTATAACGTTATGTAGTATAACGTTACAATGTATTACGTTATATAGTATAACGTTGTATGGTATAACGTTATAACGAATTACGTTATATAGTATAACCTTATATGGTATAACGTTATAACGTATTACGTTATATAGAATAACGTTATATGGTATAACGATATAACGTAATACGTTATATGGTATAACGTTATAACGTATTTCGTAATAAAGTATAACGTTGTATGGTATAACGTTATAACGTATTTCGTAATAAAGTATAACGTTGTATGGTATAACGTTATAACGTAATACGTTATATGGTATAACGTTATAACGTAATACGTTATATGGTATAACGTTATAACGTATTACGTTATATAGAATAACGTTATGTGGTATAACGATATAACGTATTTCGTTATATAGTATAACGTTGTATGGTATAACGTTATAACGTAATGCATTATGTGGTATAACGTTATAACGTATTACGTTATATAGTATAAGGTTACAACGTATTACGTTATACAGTATAGCGTTATATGCTATAACGTTATAACGTAATACGTTATATGGTATATCGTTATAACGTATTTCGTAATATAGTATAACGTTGTATGGTATAACGTTATAACGTGATACGATATATGGTATAACATTATAACGTAATACGTTATATGGTATACCGTTATAACGTAATACGTTATATACAATAACGTTGTGTGGTATAACGTTATAACGTAATACGTTATATGGTATAACGTTGTAACTTATTACGTTATATAGTATAACGTTGTATGGCAAAACGTTATAACGTAATGCATTATTTGGTATAACGTCACAACGTATTACGTTATATAGTATAACGTTATATGGTAAAAAGTAATAACGTATTACGTTATATGGTATAACGTTACAACGTATTACGTTATATAGTATAACGTTATATGGTATAACGATATAACGTAATACGTTATATGGTATAACGTTATAACGTATTTCGTAATAAAGTATAACGTTGTATGGTATAACGTTATAACGTATTTCGTAATAAAGTATAACGTTGTATGGTATAACGTTATAACGTAATACGTTATATGTTATAACGTTATAACGTAATACGTTATATGGTATAACGTTGTAACGTATTACGTTATATAGAATAACGTTATGTGGTATAACTATATAACGTATTTCGTTATATAGTATAACGTTGTATGGTATAACGTTATAACGTAATACATTGTATGGTATAACGTTATAACGTAATACGTTATATGGTCTAACGTTATAGCGAATTACGTTATATAGTATAACCTTATATGGTATCACGTTGTAACTTATTACGTTATATAGTATAACGTTGTATGGCAAAACGTTATAACGTAATGCATTATTTGGTATAACGTCACAACGTATTACGTTATATAGTATAACGTTATATGGTATAAGGTAATAACGTATTACGTTATGTAGTATAACATTATGTGGTATAACGTTATAACGTATTACGTTATATAGTATAACGTTACAACGTATTACGTTATATAGAATAACGTTATGTGGTATAACTATATAACGTATTTCGTTATATAGTATAACGTTGTATGGTATAACGTTATAACGTAATACATTGTATGGTATAACGTTATAACGTAATACGTTATATGGTCTAACGTTATAGCGAATTACGTTATATAGTATAACCTTATATGGTATCACGTTGTAACTTATTACGTTATATAGTATAACGTTGTATGGCAAAACGTTATAACGTAATGCATTATTTGGTATAACGTTATAACGTATTACGTTATATAATATAACGTTATATGGTATAACGTTATAACGTAATACGTTATATGGTATAACGTTATAACGTATTACGTTATATGGTATAACGTTACAACGTATTACGTTATATAGTATAACGTTATATGGTATAACGATATAACGTAATACGTTATATGGTATAACGTTATAACGTATTACGTTATATGGTATAACGTTACAACGTATTACGTTATATAGTATAACGTTATATGGTATAACGATATAACGTAATACGTTATATGGTATAACGTTATAACGTATTTCGTAATAAAGTGTAACGCTGTATGGTATAACGTTATAACGTATTTCGTAATAAAGTATAACGTTGTATGGTATAACGTTATAACGTAATACGTTATATGTTATAACGTTATAACTTAATACGTTATATGGTATAACGTTATAACGTATTACGTTATATAGAATAACGTTATGTGGTATAACTATATAACGTATTTCTTTATATAGTATAACGTTGTATGGTATAACGTTATAACGTAATACATTGTATGGTATAACGTTATAACGTAATACGTTATATGGTCTAACGTTATAGCGAATTACGTTATATAGTATAACCTTATATGGTATAACGTTATAACGTATTACGTTATATAGAATAACGTTATGTGGTATAACGATATAACGTATTTCGTTATATAGTATAACGTTGTAACTTATTACGTTATATAGTATAACGTTGTATGGCAAAACGTTATAACGTAATGCATTATTTGGTATAACGTCACAACGTATTACGTTATATAGTATAACGTTATATGGTAAAAAGTAATAACGTATTACGTTATATGGTATAACGTTACAACGTATTACGTTATATAATATAACGTTATATGGTATAACGTTATAATGTAATACGTTATATGGTATAACGTTATAACGTATTACGTTATATAATATAACGTTATATGGTATAACGTTATAACGTAATACGTTATATGGTATAACGTTATAACGTATTACGTTATATGGTATAACGTTACAACGTATTACGTTATATAGTATAACGTTATATGGTATAACGATATAACGTAATACGTTATATGGTATAACGTTATAACGTATTTCGTAATAAAGTGTAACGCTGTATGGTATAACGTTATAACGTATTTCGTAATAAAGTATAACGTTGTATGGTATAACGTTATAACGTAATACGTTATATGTTATAACGTTATAACTTAATACGTTATATGGTATAACGTTATAACGTATTACGTTATATAGAATAACGTTATGTGGTATAACTATATAACGTATTTCTTTATATAGTATAACGTTGTATGGTATAACGTTATAACGTAATACATTGTATGGTATAACGTTATAACGTAATACGTTATATGGTCTAACGTTATAGCGAATTACGTTATATAGTATAACCTTATATGGTATAACGTTATAACGTATTACGTTATATAGAATAACGTTATGTGGTATAACGATATAACGTATTTCGTTATATAGTATAACGTTGTATGGTATAACGTTATAACGTAATACATTATGTGGTACAACGTTATAACATATTACGTTATATAGTATAACGTTACAACGTATTACGTTATACAGTATAGCGCTATATGCTATAACGTTATGACGTAATACGTTATATGGTATATCGTTATAACGTATTTCGTAATATAGTATAACGTTGTATGGTATAACGTTATAACGTGATACGATATATGGTATAACATTATAACGTAATACGCTATATGGTATACCGTTATAACGTATTACGTTATATAGTATAACGTTATATGGTATAACGTTATAACGTACTACGCTATATGGTATATCGTTATAACGTATTACGTTATATAGTATAACGTTATATGGTATAACGTTGTAACGTAATACGTTATGTGGTATAACGTTATAACGTATTTCGTAATATAGTATAACGTTGTATGGTATAACTTTATACCGTATTACGTTATATGGTATAACGTTACAACGTATTAGGTTATATAGTATAACGTTATATGGTATAACGTTATAACGTAATACGTTATATGGTATATCTTTATAACGTATTTCGTAATATAATATAACGTTGTGTGGTATAACGTTATAACGTAATACGTTATATGGTATAACGTTATAACGTAATACGTTATATGGTATAACGTTATAATGTAATACGTTATATGGTATAACGTTATAACGTATTACGTTATATAGTATAACGTTATGTGGTATAACGTTATAACGTATTTCGTTATATAGTATAACGTTATGTGGTATAACGTTATAACGTATTACGTTATATAGTATAACGTTATGTGGTATAACGTTAAAACTTATTACGTTATATAGTATAACGTTATATGTTATAACGTTATAATGTAATACGTTATATGGTATAACGTTATAACGTATTACGTTATATAGTATAACGTTATGTGGTATAACCTTATAACGTATTACGTTATATAGTATAACGTTATATGGTGAACGTTATAACGTAATACGTTATATGCTATAACGTTATTACGTATTTCGTAATATAGTATAACGTTGTATGGTATAACCTCGTAACGTAGTACGTTATATGGTATAACGTTATAACGTAATATGTTATATGGTATAACGTTATAACGTATTACGTTATATAATATAACGTTATATGGCATAACGTTATAGGGTGTTTCGTTATATAGTATAACATTATGTAGTATAACGTTACAATGTATTTCGTTATATAGTATAACGTTGTATGGTATAACGTTATAACGAATTACGTTATATAGTATAACCTTATATGGTATAACGTTATAACGTATTACGTTATATAGTATAACGTTATGTGGTATAACGTTATAACGTATTTCGTTATATAGTATAACGTTATGTGGTATAACGTTATAACGTATTACGTTATATAGTATAACGTTATGTGGTATAACGTTAAAACTTATTACGTTATATAGTATAACGTTATATGTTATAACGTTATAATGTAATACGTTATATGGTATAACGTTATAACGTATTACGTTATATAGTATAACGTTATGTGGTATAACCTTATAACGTATTACGTTACATAGTATAACGTTATATGGTGAACGTTATAACATAATACGTTATATGCTATAACGTTATAACGTATTTCGTAATAAAGTATAACGTTGTATGGTATAACGTTATAACGTATTTCGTAATAAAGTATAACGTTGTATGTTATAACGTTATAACGTAATACGTTATATGGTATAACGTTATAACGTAATACGTTATATGGTATAACGTTATAACGTATTACGTTATATAGAATAACGTTATGTGGTATAACGATATAACGTATTTCGTTATATAGTATAACGTTGTATGGTATAACGTTATAACGTAATGCATTATGTGGTATAACGTTATAACGTATTACGTTATATAGTATAACGTTACAATGTATTACGTTATACAGTATAGCGTTATATGCTATAACGTTATAACGTAATACGTTATATGGTATATCGTTATAACGTATTTCGTAATATAGTATAACGTTGTATGGTATAACATTATAACGTGATACGATATATGGTATAACATTATAACGTAATACGTTATATGGTATACCGTTATAACGTAATACGTTATATACTATAACGTTGTGTGGTATAACGTTATAACGTAATACGTTATATGGTATCACGTTGTAACTTATTACGCTATATAGTATAACGTTGTATGGCAAAACGTTATAACGTAATGCATTATTTGGTATAACGTCACAACGTATTACGTTATATAGTATAACGTTATATGGTATAAGGTAATAACGTATTAAGTTATGTAGTATAACATTATGTGGTATAACGTTATAACGTATTACGTTATATAGTATAACGTTACAACGTACTACGTTATTTAGTACAACGTTATGTGGTATAACGTTATAACGTATTACGTTATATAATATAACGTTATATGGTATAACGCTATAACGTAATACGTTATATGGTATAACGTTACAACGTATTACGTTATATAGTATAACGTTATATGGTATAACGATATTACGTAATACGTTATATGGTATAACGTTATAACGTATTTCGTAATAAAGTATAACGTTGTATGGTATAACGTTATAACGTATTTCGTAATAAAGTATAACGTTGTATGGTATAACGTTATAACGTATTTCGTAATAAAGTATAACGTTGTGTGGTATAACGTTATAACGTAATACGTTATATGGTATCACGTTGTAACTTATTACGCTATATAGTATAACGTTGTATGGCAAAACGTTATAACGTAATGCATTATTTGGTATAACGTCACAACGTATTACGTTATATAGTATAACGTTATATGGTATAAGGTAATAACGTATTACGTTATGTAGTATAACATTATGTGGTATAACGTTATAACGTATTACGTTATATAGTATAACGTTACAACGTATTACGTTATTTAGTACAACGTTATGTGGTATAACGTTATAACGTATTACGTTATATAATATAACGTTATATGGTATAACGTTATAATGTAATACGTTATATGGTATAACGTTATAACGTATTACGTTATATAATATAACGTTATATGGTATAACGTTATAACGTAATACGTTATATGGTATAACGTTATAACGTATTACGTTATATGGTATAACGTTACAACGTATTACGTTATATAGTATAACGTTATATGGTATAACGTTATAATGTAATACGTTATATGGTATAACGTTATAACGTATTACGTTATATAGTATAACGTTACAACGTATTACGTTATTTAGTACAACGTTATGTGGTATAACGTTATAACGTATTACGTTATATAATATAACGTTATATGGTATAACGTTATAATGTAATACGTTATATGGTATAACGTTATAACGTATTACGTTATATAATATAACGTTATATGGTATAACGTTATAACGTAATACGTTATATGGTATAACGTTATAACGTATTTCGTAATAAAGTATAACGTTGTATGGTATAACGTTATAACGTATTTCGTAATAAAGTATAACGTTGTATGGTATAACGTTATAACGTAATACGTTATATGTTATAACGTTATAACGTAATACGTTATATGGTATAACGTTGTAACGTATTACGTTATATAGAATAACGTTATGTGGTATAACTATATGACGTATTTCGTTAAATAGTATAACGTTGTATGGTATAACGATATAACGTAATACATTGTATGGTATAACGTTATAACGTAATACGTTATATGGTCTAACGTTATAGCGAATTACGTTATATAGTATAACCTTATATGGTATAACGTTATAACGTATTACGTTATATAGAATAACGTTATGTGGTATAACGATATAACGTATTTCGTTATATAGTATAACGTTGTATGGTATAACGTTATAACGTAATACATTATGTGGTACAACGTTATAACATTTTACGTTATATAGTATAGCGTTACAACGTATTACGTTATATAGTATAACGTTATATGGTATAACGTTATAACGTAATACGTTATATGGTATATCTTTATAACGTATTACGTTATATAGTATAACGTTGTATGGTATAACGTTATAACGTAATACGTTATATGGTATAACGTTACAACGTATTACGTTATATAGTATAACGTTATATGGTATAACGTTATAACGTAATACGTTATGTGGTATAACGTTATAACGTATTACGTTATATAGTATAACGTTATGTGGTATAACGTTATAACGTATTTCGTTATATAGTATAACGTTATGTGGTATAACGTTATAACGTATTACGTTATATAGTATAACGTTATGTGGTATAAACCTTATAACGTATTACGTTATATAGTATAACGTTATATGGTGAACGTTATAACGTAATACGTTATATGCTATAACTTTATAACGTATTTCGTAATATAGTATAACGTTGTATGGTATAACGTCATAACGTAGTATGTTATATGGTATAACGTTATAACGTAATATGTTATATGGTATAACGTTATAACGTATTACGTTATATAATATAACGTTATATGGTATAACGATATAACGTAATACGTTATATGGTATAACGTTATAACGTATTTCGTAATAAAGTATAACGTTGTATGGTATAACGTTATAACGTGATACGATATATGGTATAACATTATAACGTAATACGTTATATGGTATACCGTTATAACGTAATACGTTATATACAATAACGTTGTGTGGTATAACGTTATAACGTAATACGTTATATGGTATAACGTTGTAACTTATTACGTTATATAGAATAACGTTATGTGGTATAACTATATGACGTATTTCGTTAAATAGTATAACGTTGTATGGTATAACGATATAACGTAATACATTGTATGGTATAACGTTATAACGTAATACGTTATATGGTATAACGTTATAACGTATTACGTTATATAATATAACGTTATATGGTATAACGTTATAACGTAATACGTTATATGGTACAACGTTATAACGTATTACGTTATATCGTATAACGTTACAACGTATTACGTTATATAGTATAACGTTATATGGTATAACGATATAACGTAATACGTTATATGGTATAACGTTATAACGTATTTCGTAATAAAGTATAACGTTGTATGGTATAACGTTATAACGTATTTCGTAATAAAGTATAACGTTGTATGGTATAACGTTATAACGTATTTCGTAATAAAGTATAACGTTGTGTGGTATAACGTTATAACGTAATACGTTATATGGTATCACGTTGTAACTTATTACGTTATATAGTATAACGTTGTATGGCAAAACGTTATAACGTAATGCATTATTTGGTATAACGTCACAACGTATTACGTTATATATTATAACGTTATATGGTATAAGGTAATAACGTATTACGTTATGTAGTATAACATTATGTGGTATAACGTTATAACGTATTACGTTATATAGTATAACGTTACAGCGTATTACGTTATTTAGTACAACGTTATGTGGTATAACGTTATAACGTATTACGTTATATAATATAACGTTATATGGTATAACGTTATAATGTAATACGTTATATGGTATAACGTTATAACGTATTACGTTATATAATATAACGTTATATGGTATAACGTTATAACGTAATACGTTATATGGTATAACGTTATAACGTATTACGTTATATGGTATAACGTTACAACGTATTACGTTATATAGTATAACGTTATATGGTATAACGATATAACGTAATACGTTATATGGTATAACGTTATAACGTATTTCGTAATAAAGTATAACGTTGTATGGTATAACGTTATAACGTAATACGTTATATGGTCTAACGTTATAGCGAATTACGTTATATAGTATAACCTTATATGGTATAACGTTATAACGTATTACGTTATATAGAATAACGTTATGTGGTATAACGATATAACGTATTTCGTTATATAGTATAACGTTGTATGGTATAACGTTATAACGTAATACGTTATATAGTATAACGTTATATGGTATAACGTTATAACGTAATACGTTATATGGTATAACGTTATAATGTAATACGTTATATGGTATATCGTTATAACGAATTACGTTATATAGTATAACGTTATATGGTACAACGTTATAACGTAATACGTTATATAGTATAACGTTGTATGGTATAACGTTATAACGTAATACGTTATATGGTATAACGTTACAACGTATTACGTTATATAGTATAACGTTATATGGTATAACGTTATAACGTAATACGTTATGTGGTATAACGTTATAACGTATTACGTTATATAGTATAACGTTATGTGGTATAAACCTTATAACGTATTACGTTATATAGTATAACGTTATATGGTGAACGTTATAACGTAATACGTTATATGCTATAACTTTATAACGTATTTCGTAATATAGTATAACGTTGTATGGTATAACGTCATAACGTAGTATGTTATATGGTATAACGTTATAACGTAATATGTTATATGGTATAACGTTATAACGTATTACGTTATATAATATAACGTTATATGGCATAACGTTGTAGCGTGTTTCGTTATATAGTATAACGTTATGTAGTATAACGTTACAATGTATTACGTTATATAGTATAACGTTGTATGGTATAACGTTATAACGAATTACGTTATATAGTATAACCTTATATGGTATAACGTTATAACGTATTACGTTATATAGAATAACGTTATATGGTATAACGATATAACGTAATACGTTATATGGTATAACGTTATAACGTATTTCGTAATAAAGTATAACGTTGTATGGTATAACGTTATAACGTGATACGATATATGGTATAACATTATAACGTAATACGTTATATGGTATACCGTTATAACGTAATACGTTATATACAATAACGTTGTGTGGTATAACGTTATAACGTAATACGTTATATGGTATAACGTTGTAACTTATTACGTTATATAGTATAACGTTGTATGGCAAAACGTTATAACGTAATGCATTATTTGGTATAACGTCACAACGTATTACGTTATATAGTATAACGTTATATGGTATAAGGTAATAACGTATTACGTTATGTAGTATAACATTATGTGGTATAACGTTATAACGTATTACGTTATATAGTATGACGTTACAACGTATTACGTTATTTAGTACAACGTTATGTGGTATAACGTTATAACGTATTACGTTACATAATATAACGTTATATGGTATAACGTTATAATGTAATACGTTATATGGTATAACGTTATAACGTATTACGTTATATAATATAACGTTATATGGTATAACGTTATAACGTAATACGTTATATGGTATAACGTTATAACGTATTACGTTATATGGTATAACGTTACAACGTATTACGTTATATAGTATAACGTTATATGGTATAACGATATAACGTAATACGTTATATGGTATAACGTTATAACGTATTTCGTAATAAAGTATAACGTTGTATGGTATAACGATATAACGTATTTCGTAATAAAGTATAACGTTGTATGGTATAACGTTATAACGTAATACGTTATATGTTATAACGTTATAACGTAATACGTTATATGGTATAACGTTGTAACGTGTTACGTTATATAGAATAACGTTATGTGGTATAACTATATAACGTATTTCGTTAAATAGTATAACGTTGTTTGGTATAACGTTATAACGTAATACATTGTATGGTATAACGTTATAACGTAATACGTTATATGGTCTAACGTTATAGCGAATTACGTTATATAGTATAACCTTATATGGTATAACGTTATAACGTATTACGTTATATAGAATAACGTTATGTGGTATAACGATATAACGTATTTCGTTATATAGTATAACGTTGTATGGTATAACGTTATAACGTAATACATTATGTGGTACAACGTTATAACATTTTACGTTATATAGTATAGAGTTACAACGTATTACGTTATATAGTATAACGTTATATGGTATAACGTTATAACGTAATACGTTATATGGTATATCTTTATAACGTATTTCGTAATATAATATAACGTTGTGTGGTATAACGTTATAACGTAATACGTTATATGGTATAACGTTATAACGTAATACGTTATATGGTATAACGTTATAATGTAATACGTTATATGGTATAACGTTATAACGTATTATGTTATATAGTATAACGTTATGTGGTATAACGTTATAACGTATTTCGTTATATAGTATAACGTTATGTGGTATAACGTTATAACGTATTTCGTAATAAAGTATAACGTTGTGTGGTATAACGTTATAACGTAATACGTTATATGGTATCACGTTGTAACTTATTACGTTATATAGTATAACGTTGTATGGCAAAACGTTATAACGTAATGCATTATTTGGTATAACGTCACAACGTATTACGTTATATAGTATAACGTTATATGGTATAAGGTAATAACGTATTACGTTATGTAGTATAACATTATGTGGTATAACGTTATAACGTATTACGTTATATAGTATAACGTTACAACGTATTACGTTATTTAGTACAACGTTATGTGGTATAACGTTATAACGTATTACGTTATATAATATAACGTTATATGGTATAACGTTATAATGTAATACGTTATATGGTATAACGTTATAACGTATTACGTTATATAATATAACGTTATATGGTATAACGTTACAACGTATTACGTTATATAGTATAACGTTATATGGTATAACGATATAACGTAATACGTTATATGGTATAACGTTATAACGTATTTCGTAATAAAGTATAACGTTGTATGGTATAACGTTATAACGTAATACGTTATATGGTCTAACGTTATAGCGAATTACGTTATATAGTATAACCTTATATGGTATAACGTTATAACGTATTACGTTATATAGAATAACGTTATGTGGTATAACGATATAACGTATTTCGTTATATAGTATAACGTTGTATGGTATAACGTTATAACGTAATACGTTATATAGTATGACGTTACAACGTATTACGTTATTTAGTACAACGTTATGTGGTATAACGTTATAACGTATTACGTTACATAATATAACGTTATATGGTATAACGTTATAATGTAATACGTTATATGGTATAACGTTATAACGTATTACGTTATATAATATAACGTTATATGGTATAACGTTATAACGTAATACGTTATATGGTATAACGTTATAACGTATTACGTTATATGGTATAACGTTACAACGTATTACGTTATATAGTATAACGTTATATGGTATAACGATATAACGTAATACGTTATATGGTATAACGTTATAACGTATTTCGTAATAAAGTATAACGTTGTATGGTATAACGATATAACGTATTTCGTAATAAAGTATAACGTTGTATGGTATAACGTTATAACGTAATACGTTATATGTTATAACGTTATAACGTAATACGTTATATGGTATAACGTTGTAACGTGTTACGTTATATAGAATAACGTTATGTGGTATAACTATATAACGTATTTCGTTAAATAGTATAACGTTGTTTGGTATAACGTTATAACGTAATACATTGTATGGTATAACGTTATAACGTAATACGTTATATGGTCTAACGTTATAGCGAATTACGTTATATAGTATAACCTTATATGGTATAACGTTATAACGTATTACGTTATATAGAATAACGTTATGTGGTATAACGATATAACGTATTTCGTTATATAGTATAACGTTGTATGGTATAACGTTATAACGTAATACATTATGTGGTACAACGTTATAACATTTTACGTTATATAGTATAGAGTTACAACGTATTACGTTATATAGTATAACGTTATATGGTATAACGTTATAACGTAATACGTTATATGGTATATCTTTATAACGTATTTCGTAATATAATATAACGTTGTGTGGTATAACGTTATAACGTAATACGTTATATGGTATAACGTTATAACGTAATACGTTATATGGTATAACGTTATAATGTAATACGTTATATGGTATAACGTTATAACGTATTATGTTATATAGTATAACGTTATGTGGTATAACGTTATAACGTATTTCGTTATATAGTATAACGTTATGTGGTATAACGTTATAACGTATTTCGTAATAAAGTATAACGTTGTGTGGTATAACGTTATAACGTAATACGTTATATGGTATCACGTTGTAACTTATTACGTTATATAGTATAACGTTGTATGGCAAAACGTTATAACGTAATGCATTATTTGGTATAACGTCACAACGTATTACGTTATATAGTATAACGTTATATGGTATAAGGTAATAACGTATTACGTTATGTAGTATAACATTATGTGGTATAACGTTATAACGTATTACGTTATATAGTATAACGTTACAACGTATTACGTTATTTAGTACAACGTTATGTGGTATAACGTTATAACGTATTACGTTATATAATATAACGTTATATGGTATAACGTTATAATGTAATACGTTATATGGTATAACGTTATAACGTATTACGTTATATAATATAACGTTATATGGTATAACGTTATAACGTAATACGTTATATGGTATAACGTTATAACGTATTACGTTATATGGTATAACGTTACAACGTATTACGTTATATAGTATAACGTTATATGGTATAACGATATAACGTAATACGTTATATGGTATAACGTTATAACGTATTTCGTAATAAAGTATAACGTTGTATGGTATAACGTTATAACGTAATACGTTATATGGTCTAACGTTATAGCGAATTACGTTATATAGTATAACGTTATATGGTATAACGTTATAACGTAATACGTTATATGGTATAACGTTATAATGTAATACGTTATATGGTATATCGTTATAACGAATTACGTTATATAGTATAACGTTATATGGTACAACGTTATAACGTAATACGTTATATAGTATAACGTTGTATGGTATAACGTTATAACGTAATACGTTATATGGTATAACGTTACAACGTATTACGTTATATAGTATAACGTTATATGGTATAACGTCATAACGTAGTATGTTATATGGTATAACGTTATAACGTAATATGTTATATGGTATAACGTTATAACGTATTACGTTATATAATATAACGTTATATGGCATAACGTTGTAGCGTGTTTCGTTATATAGTATAACGTTATGTAGTATAACGTTACAATGTATTACGTTATATAGTATAACGTTGTATGGTATAACGTTATAACGAATTACGTTATATAGTATAACCTTATATGGTATAACGTTATAACGTATTACGTTATATAGAATAACGTTATATGGTATAACGATATAACGTAATACGTTATATGGTATAACGTTATAACGTATTTCTTAATAAAGTATAACGTTGTATGGTATAACGTTATAACGTGATACGATATATGGTATAACATTATAACGTAATACGTTATATGGTATACCGTTATAACGTAATACGTTATATACAATAACGTTGTGTGGTATAACGTTATAACGTAATACGTTATATGGTATAACGTTGTAACTTATTACGTTATATAGTATAACGTTGTATGGCAAAACGTTATAACGTAATGCATTATTTGGTATAACGTCACAACGTATTACGTTATATAGTATAACGTTATATGGTATAAGGTAATAACGTATTACGTTATGTAGTATAACATTATGTGGTATAACGTTATAACGTATTACGTTATATAGTATAACGTTACAACGTATTACGTTATTTAGTACAACGTTATGTGGTATAACGTTATAACGTATTACGTTACATAATATAACATTATATGGTATAACGTTATAATGTAATACGTTATATGGTATAACGTTATAACGTATTACGTTATATAATATAACGTTATATGGTATAACGTTATAAGGTAATACGTTATATGTTATAACGTTATAACGTATTACGTTATATGGTATAACGTTACAACGTATTACGTTATATAGTATAACGTTATATGGTATAACGATATAACGTAATACGTTATATGGTATAACGTTATAACGTATTTCGTAATAAAGTATAACGTTGTATGGTATAACGTTATAACGTATTTCGTAATAAAGTATAACGTTGTATGGTATAACGTTATAACGTAATACGTTATATGTTATAACGTTATAACGTAATACGTTATATGGTATAACGTTGTAACGTATTACGTTATATAGAATAACGTTATGTGGTATAACTATATAACGTATTTCGTTAAATAGTATAACGTTGTATGGTATAACGTTATAACGTAATACATTGTATGGTATAACGTTATAACGTAATACGTTATATGGTCTAACGTTATAGCGAATTACGTTATATAGTATAACCTTATATGGTATAACGTTATAACGTATTACGTTATATAGAATAACGTTATGTGGTATAACGATATAACGTATTTCGTTATATAGTATAACGTTGTATGGTATAACGTTATAACGTAATACATTATGTGGTACAACGTTATAACATATTACGTTATATAGTATAGCGTTACAACGTATTACGTTATACAGTATAGCGTTATATGCTATAACGTTATAACGTAATACGTTATATGGTATATCGTTATAACGTATTTCGTAATATAGTATAACGTTGTATGGTATAACGTTATAACGTGATACGATATATGGTATAACATTATAACGTAATATGGTATATGGTATACCGTTGTAACGTATTACGATATATAGTATAACGTTATATGGTATAACGTTATAACGTACTACGTTATGTGGTATAACGTTATAACGTATTTCGTCATATAGTATAACGTTGTATGGTATAACGTTATAACGTAATACGTTATATGGTATAACGTTATAATGTAATACGTTATATGGTATATCGTTATAACGAATTACGTTATATAGTATAACGTTATATGGTACAACGTTATAACGTAATACGTTATATAGTATAACGTTGTATGGTATAACGTTATAACGTAATACGTTATATGGTATAACGTTACAACGTATTACGTTATGTAGTATAACGTTATATGGTATAACGTTATAACGTAATACGTTATATGGTATATCTTTATAACGTATTTCGTAATATAATATAACGTTGTGTGGTATAACGTTATAACGTATTACGTTATATAGTATAACGTTATGTGGTATAACGTTAAAACTTATTACGTTATATAGTATAACGTTATATGTTATAACGTTATAATGTAATACGTTATATAGTATAACGTTATGTGGTATAACGTTATAACGTATTACGTTATATAGTATAACGTTATGTGGTATAACGTTAAAACTTATTACGTTATATAGTATAACGTTATGTGGTATAACGTTAAAACTTATTACGTTATATAGTATAACGTTATATGTTATAACGTTATAATGTAATACGTTATATGGTATAACGTTATAACGTATTATGTTATATAGTATAACGTTATGTGGTATAACGTTATAACGTATTTCGTTATATAGTATAACGTTATGTGGTATAACGTTATAACGTATTACGTTATATAGTATAACGTTATGTGGTATAACGTTAAAACTTATTACGTTATATAGTATAACGTTATATGTTATAACGTTATAATGTAATACGTTATATGGTATAACGTTATAACGTATTACGTTATATAGTATAACGTTATGTGGTATAACCTTATAACGTATTACGTTATATAGTATAACGTTATATGGTGAACGTTATAACGTAATACGTTATATGCTATAACGTTATAACGTATTTCGTAATATAGTATAACGTTTTATGGTATAACGTCATAACGTAGTACGTTATATGGTATAACGTTATAACGTAATATGTTATATGGTATAACGTTATAACGTATTACGTTATATAATATAACGTTATATGGCATAACGTTATAGGGTGTTTCGTTATATAGTATAACGTTATGTAGTATAACGTTACAATGTATTACGTTATATAGTATAACGTTGTATGGTATAACGTTATAACGAATTACGTTATATAGTATAACCTTATATGGTATAACGTTATAAAGTATTACGTTATATAGAATAACGTTATATGGTATAACGATATAACGTAATACGTTATATGGTATAACGTTATAACGTATTTCGTAATAAAGTATAACGTTGTATGGTATAACGTTATAACGTATTTCGTAATAAAGTATAACGTTGTATGGTATAACGTTATAACGTAATACGTTATATGGTATAACGTTATAACGTAATACGTTATATGGTATACCGTTATAACGTAATACGTTATATGGTATAACGTTATAACGTATTTCGTAATATTGTATAACGTTGTATGGTATAACGTTATAACGAATTACGTTATATAGTATAACGTTATAACGTAATACGTTATATGGTATACCGTTATAACGTAATACGT
This sequence comes from Bombus flavifrons, assembly GCF_040668555.2. Classification (NCBI taxonomy): domain Eukaryota; kingdom Metazoa; phylum Arthropoda; class Insecta; order Hymenoptera; family Apidae; genus Bombus; species Bombus flavifrons. Next base: position 4,237,814 of record NC_138457.1, on the reverse strand, counting down.
TATATGGTATAACGATATAACGTAATACGTTATATGGTATAACGTTATAACGTATTTCGTAATAAAGTATAACGTTGTATGGTATAACGTTATAACGTATTTCGTAATAAAGTATAACGTTGTATGGTATAACGTTATAACGAATTACGTTATATAGTATAACCTTATATGGTATAACGTTATAAAGTATTACGTTATATAGAATAACGTTATATGGTATAACGATATAACGTAATACGTTATATGGTATAACGTTATAACGTATTTCGTAATATTGTATAACGTTGTATGGTATAACGTTATAACGAATTACGTTATATAGTATAACCTTATATGGTATAACGTTATAACGTATTACGTTATATAGTATAACGTTACAACGTATTACGTTATACAGTATAGCGTTATATGCTATAACGTTATAACGTAATACGTTATATGGCATATCGTTATAACGTATTTCGTAATATAGTATAACGTTGTATGGTATAACGTTATAACGTAATACGTTATATGGTATCACGTTGTAACTTATTACGTTATATAGTATAACGTTGTATGGCAAAACGTTATAACGTAATGCATTATTTGGTATAACGTCACAACGTATTACGTTATATAGTATAACGTTATATGGTATAAGGTAATAACGTATTAAGTTATGTAGTATAACATTATGTGGTATAACGTTATAACGTATTACGTTATATAGTATAACGTTACAACGTACTACGTTATTTAGTACAACGTTATGTGGTATAACGTTATAACGTATTACGTTATATAATATAACGTTATATGGTATAACGCTATAACGTAATACGTTATATGGTATAACGTTACAACGTATTACGTTATATAGTATAACGTTATATGGTATAACGATATTACGTAATACGTTATATGGTATAACGTTATAACGTATTTCGTAATAAAGTATAACGTTGTATGGTATAACGTTATAACGTATTTCGTAATAAAGTATAACGTTGTATGGTATAACGTTATAACGTATTTCGTAATAAAGTATAACGTTGTGTGGTATAACGTTATAACGTAATACGTTATATGGTATCACGTTGTAACTTATTACGTTATATAGTATAACGTTGTATGGCAAAACGTTATAACGTAATGCATTATTTGGTATAACGTCACAACGTATTACGTTATATAGTATAACGTTATATGGTATAAGGTAATAACGTATTACGTTATGTAGTATAACATTATGTGGTATAACGTTATAACGTATTACGTTATATAGTATAACGTTACAACGTATTACATTATTTAGTACAACGTTATGTGGTATAACGTTATAACGTATTACGTTATATAATATAACGTTATATGGTATAACGTTATAATGTAATACGTTATATGGTATAACGTTATAACGTATTACGTTATATAATATAACGTTATATGGTATAACGTTATAACGTAATACGTTATATGGTATAACGTTATAACGTATTACGTTATATGGTATAACGTTACAACGTATTACGTTATATAGTATAACGTTATATGGTATAACGATATAACGTAATACGTTATATGGTATAACGTTATAACGTATTTCGTAATAAAGTATAACGTTGTATGGTATAACGTTATAACGTAATACGTTATATGGTCTAACGTTATAGCGAATTACGTTATATAGTATAACCTTATATGGTATAACGTTATAACGTATTACGTTATATAGAATAACGTTATGTGGTATAACGATATAACGTATTTCGTTATATAGTATAACGTTGTATGGTATAACGTTATAACGTAATACGTTATATAGTATAACGTTATATGGTATAACGTTATAACGTAATACGTTATATGGTATAACGTTATAATGTAATACGTTATATGGTATATCGTTATAACGAATTACGTTATATAGTATAACGTTATATGGTACAACGTTATAACGTAATACGTTATATAGTATAACGTTGTATGGTATAACGTTATAACGTAATACGTTATATGGTATAACGTTACAACGTATTACGTTATATAGTATAACGTTATATGGTATAACGTTATAACGTAATACGTTATGTGGTATAACGTTATAACGTATTACGTTATATAGCATAACGTTATGTGGTATAACGTTATAACGTATTTCGTTATATAGTATAACGTTATGTGGTATAACGTTATAACGTATTACGTTATATAGTATAACGTTATGTGGTATAAACCTTATAACGTATTACGTTATATAGTATAACGTTATATGGTGAACGTTATAACGTAATACGTTATATGCTATAACTTTATAACGTATTTCGTAATATAGTATAACGTTGTATGGTATGACGTCATAACGTAGTATGTTATATGGTATAACGTTATAACGTAATATGTTATATGGTATAACGTTATAACGTATTACGTTATATAATATAACGTTATATGGCATAACGTTGTAGCGTGTTTCGTTATATAGTATAACGTTATGTAGTATAACGTTACAATGTATTACGTTATATAGTATAACGTTGTATGGTATAACGTTATAACGAATTACGTTATATAGTATAACCTTATATGGTATAACGTTATAACGTATTACGTTATATAGAATAACGTTATATGGTATAACGATATAACGTAATACGTTATATGGTATAACGTTATAACGTATTTCGTAATAAAGTATAACGTTGTATGGTATAACGTTATAACGTGATACGATATATGGTATAACATTATAACGTAATACGTTATATGGTATACCGTTATAACGTAATACGTTATATACAATAACGTTGTGTGGTATAACGTTATAACTTAATACGTTATATGGTATAACGTTGTAACTTATTACGTTATATAGTATAACGTTGTATGGCAAAACGTTATAACGTAATGCATTATTTGGTATAACGTCACAACGTATTACGTTATATAGTATAACGTTATATGGTATAAGGTAATAACGTATTACGTTATGTAGTATAACATTATGTGGTATAACGTTATAACGTATTACGTTATATAGTATAACGTTACAACGTATTACGTTATTTAGTACAACGTTATGTGGTATAACGTTATAACGTATTACGTTACATAATATAACGTTATATGGTATAACGTTATAATGTAATACGTTATATGGTATAACGTTATAACGTATTACGTTATATAATATAACGTTATATGGTATAACGTTATTACGTAATACGTTATATGGTATAACGTTATAACGTATTACGTTATATGGTATAACGTTACAACGTATTACGTTATATAGTATAACGTTATATGGTATAACGATATAACGTAATACGTTATATGGTATAACGTTATAACGTATTTCGTAATAAAGTATAACGTTGTATGGTATAACGTTATAACGTATTTCGTAATAAAGTATAACGTTGTATGGTATAACGTTATAACGTAATACGTTATATGTTATAACGTTATAACGTAATACGTTATATGGTATAACGTTGTAACGTATTACGTTATATAGAATAACGTTATGTGGTATAACTATATAACGTATTTCGTTAAATAGTATAACGTTGTATGGTATAACGTTATAACGTAATACATTGTATGGTATAACGGTATAACGTAATACGTTATATGGTCTAACGTTATAGCGAATTACGTTATATAGTATAACCTTATATGGTATAACGTTATAACGTATTACGTTATATAGAATAACGTTATGTGGTATAACGATATAACGTATTTCGTTATATAGTATAACGTTGTATGGTATAACGTTATAACGTAATACATTATGTGGTACAACGTTATAACATATTACGTTATATAGTATAGCGTTACAACGTATTACGTTATACAGTATAGCGTTATATGCTATAACGTTATAACGTAATACGTTATATGGTATATCGTTATAACGTATTTCGTAATATAGTATAACGTTGTATGGTATAACGTTATAACGTGATACGATATATGGTATAACATTATAACGTAATACGGTATATGGTATACCGTTGTAACGTATTACGTTATATAGTATAACGTTATATGGTATAACGTTATAACGTACTACGTTATGTGGTATAACGTTATAACGTATTTCGTAATATAGTATAACGTTGTATGGTATAACGTTATACCGTATTACGTTATATGGTATAACGTTACAACGTATTACGTTATATAGTATAACGTTATATGGTATAACGTTATATGGTATAACGTTATAACGTATTTCGTAATATTGTATAACGTTGTATGGTATAACGTTATAACGTAATACGTTATATGGTATAACGTTATAATGTAATACGTTATATGGTATATCGTTATAACGAATTACGTTATATAGTATAACGTTATATGGTACAACGTTATAACGTAATACGTTATATAGTATAACGTTGTATGGTATAACGTTATAACGTAATACGTTATATGGTATAACGTTACAACGTATTACGTTATATAGTATAACGTTATATGGTATAACGTTATAACGTAATACGTTATATGGTATATCTTTATAACGTATTTCGTAATATAATATAACGTTATATGGTATAACGTTATAACGTAATACGTTATATGGTATATCTTTATAACGTATTTCGTAATATAATATAACGTTATATGGTACAACGTTATAAAGTAATACGTTATATAGTATAACGTTGTATGGTATAACGTTATAACGTAATACGTTATATGGTATAACGTCATAACGTAGTACGTTATATGGTATAACGTTATAACGTAATATGCTATATGGTATAACGTTATAACGTATTACGTTATATAATATAACGTTATATGGCATAACGTTATAGGGTGTTTCGTTATATAGTATAACGTTATGTAGTATAACGTTACAATGTATTACGTTATATAGTATAACGTTGTATGGTATAACGTTATAACGAATTACGTTATATAGTATAACCTTATATGGTATAACGTTATAAAGTATTACGTTATATAGAATAACGTTATATGGTATAACGATATAACGTAATACGTTATATGGTATAACGTTATAACGTATTTCGTAATAAAGTATAACGTTGTATGGTATAACGTTATAACGTATTTCGTAATAAAGTATAACGTTGTATGGTATAACGTTATAACGTAATACGTTATATGGTATAACGTTATAACATATTACGTTATATAGAATAACGTTATGTGGTATAACGATATAACGTATTTCGTTATATAGTATAACGTTGTATGGTATAACGTTATAACGTAATGCATTATGTGGTATAACGTTATAACGTATTACGTTATATAGTATAACGTTACAACGTATTACGTTATACAGTATAGCGTTATATGCTATAACGTTATAACGTAATACGTTATATGGCATATCGTTATAACGTATTTCGTAATATAGTATAACGTTGTATGGTATAACGTTATAACGTGATACGATATATGGTATAACATTATAACGTAATACGTTATATGGTATACCTTTATAACGTAATACGTTATATACTATAACGTTGTGTGGTATAACGTTATAACGTAATACGTTATATGGTATCACGTTGTAACTTATTACGTTATATAGTATAACGTTGTATGGCAAAACGTTATAACGTAATGCATTATTTGGTATAACGTCACAACGTATTACGTTATATAGTATAACGTTATATGGTATCAGGTAATAACGTATTACGTTATGTAGTATAACATTATGTGGTATAACGTTATAACGTATTACGTTATATAGTATAACGTTACAACGTATTACGTTATTTAGTACAACGTTATGTGGTATAACGTTATAACGTATTACGTTATATAATATAACGTTATATGGTATAACGTTATAACGTAATACGTTATATGGTATAACGTTATAACGTATTACGTTATATAATATAACGTTATATGGTATAACGTTATAACGTATTACGTTATATGGTATAACGTTACAACGTATTACGTTATATAGTATAACGTTATATGGTATAACGATATAACGTAATACGTTATATGGTATAACGTTATAACGTATTTCGTAATAAAGTATAACGTTGTATGGTATAACGTTATAACGTGTTTCGTAATAAAGTATAACGTTGTATGGTATAACGTTATAACGTAATACGTTATATGGTATAACGTTATAACGTAATACGTTATATGGTATAACTTTATAACGTATTACGTTATATAGAATAACGTTATGTGGTATAACGATATAACGTATTTCGTTATATAGTATAACGTTGTATGGTATAACGTTATAACGTAATACATTGTATGGTATAACGTTATAACGTAATACGTTATATGGTCTAACGTTATAACGAATTACGTTATATAGTATAACCTTATATGGTATAACGTTATAACGTATTACGTTATATAGAATAACGTTATGTGGTATAACGATATAACGTATTTCGTTATATAGTATAACGTTATGTGGTATAACGTTAAAACTTATTACGTTATATAGTATAACGTTATATGTTATAACGTTATAATGTAATACGTTATATGGTATAACGTTATAACGTATTACGTTATATAGTATAACGTTATGTGGTATAACCTTATAACGTATTACGTTATATAGTATAACGTTATATGGTGAACGTTATAACGTAATACGTTATATGCTATAACGTTATAACGTATTTCGTAATATAGTATAACGTTGTATGGTATAACGTCATAACGTAGTACGTTATATGGTATAACGTTATAACGTAATATGTTATATGGTATAACGTTATAACGTATTACGTTATATAATATAACTTTATATGGCATAACGTTATAGGGTGTTTCGTTATATAGTATAACGTTATGTAGTATAACGTTACAATGTATTACGTTATATAGTATAACGTTGTATGGTATAACGTTATAACGAATTACGTTATATAGTATAACCTTATATGGTATAACGTTATAACGTATTACGTTATATAGAATAACGTTATATGGTATAACGATATAACGTAATACGTTATATGGTGTAACGTTATAACGTATTTCGTAATAAAGTAAAACGTTGTATGGTATAACGTTATAACGTATTTCGTAATAAAGTATAACGTTGTATGGTATAACGTTATAACGTAATACGTTATATGGTATAACGTTATAACGTATTACGTTATATAGAATAACGTTATGTGGTATAACGATATAACGTATTTCGTTATATAGTATAACGTTGTATGGTATAACGTTATAACGTAATGCATTATGTGGTATAACGTTATAACGTATTACGTTATATAGTATAACGTTACAACGTATTACGTTATACAGTATAGCGTTATATGCTATAACGTTATAACGTAATACGTTATATGGTATATCGTTATAACGTATTTCGTAATATAGTATAACGTTGTATGGTATAACGTTATAACGTGATACGATATATGGTATAACATTATAACGTAGTACGTTATATGGTATACCGTAATAACGTAATACGTTATATACTATAACGTTGTGTGGTATAACGTTATAACGTAATACGTTATATGGTATCACGTTGTAACTTATTACGTTATATAGTATAACGTTGTATGGCAAAACGTTATAACGTAATGCATTATTTGGTATAACGTCACAACGTATTACGTTATATAGTATAACGTTATATGGTATAAGGTAATAACGTATTACGTTATGTAGTATAACATTATGTGGTATAACGTTATAACGTATTACGTTATATAGTATAACGTTACAACGTATTACGTTATTTAGTACAACGTTATGTGGTATAACGTTATAACGTATTACGTTATATAATATAACGTTATATGGTATAACGTTATAACGTAATACGTTATATGGTATAACGTTATAACGTATTACGTTATATAATATAACGTTATATGGTATAACGTTATAACGTAATACGTTATATGGTATAACGTTATAACGTATTACGTTATATGGTATAACGTTACAACGTATTACGTTATATAGTATAACGTTATATTGTATAACGATATAACGTAATACGTTACATGGTATAACGTTATAACGTATTTCGTAATAAAGTATAACGTTGTATGGTATAACGTTATAACGTGTTTCGTAATAAAGTATAACGTTGTATGGTATAACGATATAACGAAATACGTTATATGGTATGACGTTATAACGTAATACGTTATATGGTATAACTTTATAACGTATTACGTTATATAGAATAACGTTATGTGGTATAACGATATAACGTATTTCGTTATATAGTATAACGTTGTATGGTATAACGTTATAATGTAATACATTGTATGGTATAACGTTATAACGTAATACGTTATATGGTCTAACGTTATAACGAATTACGTTATATAGTATAACCTTATATGGTATAACGTTATAACGTATTACGTTATATAGAATAACGTTATGTGGTGAACGTTATAACGTAATACGTTATATGCTATAACGTTATAACGTATTTCGTAATATAGTATAACGTTATATGTTATAACGTTATAATGTAATACGTTATATGGTATAACGTTATAACATATTACGTTATATAGTATAACGTTATGTGGTATAACCTTATAACGTATTACGTTATATAGTATAACGTTATATGGTGAACGTTATAACGTAATACGTTATATGCTATAACGTTATAACGTATTTCGTAATATAGTATAACGTTGTATGGTATAACGTCATAACGTAGTACGTTATATGGTATAACGTTATAACGTAATATGTTATATGGTATAACGTTATAACGTATTACGTTATATAATATAACTTTATATGGCATAACGTTATAGGGTGTTTCGTTATATAGTATAACGTTATGTAGTATAACGTTACAATGTATTACGTTATATAGTATAACGTTGTATGGTATAACGTTATAACGAATTACGTTATATAGTATAACCTTATATGGTATAACGTTATAACGTAGTACGTTATATGGTATAACGTTACAACGTAATACGTTATATGGTATAACGTTATAACGAATTACGTTATATAGTACAACCTTATATGGTATAACGTTATAACGTATTACGTTATATAGAATAACGTTATGTGGTGAACGTTATAACGTAATACGTTATATGCTATAACGTTATAACGTATTTCGTAATATAGTATAACGTTATATGTTATAACGTTATAATGTAATACGTTATATGGTATAACGTTATAACGTATTTCGTAATATAGTATAACGTTGTATGGTATAACGTCATAACGTAGTACGTTATATGGTATAACGTTACAACGTAATACGTTATATGGTATAACGTTATAACGTAATACGTTATATGGTATAACGTTATAACGTATTACGTTATATAGAATAACGTTATATGGTATAACGATATAACGTAATACGTTATATGGTATAAAGTTATAACGTATTTCGTAATAAAGTATAACGTTGTATGGTATAACGTTATAACGTATTTCGTAATAAAGTATAACGTTGTATGGTATAACGTTATAACGTAATACGTTATATGGTATAACGTTATAACGTATTACGTTATATAGAATAACGTTATGTGGTATAACGATATAACGTATTTCGTTATATAGTATAACGTTGTATGGTATAACGTTATAACGTAATGCATTATGTGGTATAACGTTATAACGTATTACGTTATATAGTATAACGTTACAACGTATTACGTTATACAGTATAGCGTTATATGCTATAACGTTATAACGTAATACGTTATATGGTATATCGTTATAACGTATTTCTTAATATAGTCTAACGTTGTATGGTATAACGTTATAACGTGATACGATATATGGTATAACATTATAACGTAATACGTTATATGGTATAACGTTATGTGGTATAACGATATAACGTATTTCGTTATATAGTATAACGTTGTATGGTATAACGTTATAACGTAATACGTTATATGGTATAACGTTATAACGTATTACGTTATATAGAATAACGTTATGTGGTATAACGATATAACGTATTTCGTTATATAGTATAACGTTGTATGGTATAACGTTATAATGTAATACATTGTATGGTATAACGTTATAACGTAATACGTTATATGGTCTAACGTTATAACGAATTACGTTATATAGTATAACCTTATATGGTATAACGTTATAACGTATTACGTTATATAGAATAACGTTATGTGGTATAACGATATAACGTATTTCGTTATATAGTATAACGTTGTATGGTATAACGTTATAACGTAATACATTATGTGGTATAACGTTATAACGTATTACGTTATATAGTATACCGTTACAACGTATTACGTTATACAGTATAGCGTTATATGCTATAACGTTATAACGTAATACGTTATATGGTATATCGTTATAACGTATTTCGTATTATAGTATAACGTTGTATGGTATAACGTTATAACGTGATACGATATATGGTATAACATTATAACGTAATACGTTATATGGTATACCGTTATAACGTAATACGTTATATACTATAACGTTGTGTGGTATAACGTTATAACGTAATACGTTATATGGTATAAGGTTGTAACTTATTACGTTATATAGTATAACGTTGTATGGCAAAACGTTATAACGTAATGCATTATTTGGTATAACGTCACAACGTATTACGTTATATAGTATAACGTTATATGGTATAAGGTAATAACGTATTACGTTATGTAGTATAACATTATGTGGTATAACGTTATAACGTATTACGTTATATAGTATAACGTTACAACGTATTAAGTTATTTAGTACAACGTTATGTGGTATAACGTTATAACGTATTACGTTATATAATATAACGTTATATGGTATAACGTTATAACGTAATACGTTATATGGTATAACGTTACAACGTATTACGATATATAATATAACGTTATATGGTATAACGTTATAACGTAATACGTTATATGGTATAACGTTATAACGTATTACGTTATATGGTATAACGTTACAACGTATTACGTTATATAGTATAATGTTATATGGTATAACGATATAACGTAATACGTTATATGGTATAACGTTATAACGTATTTCGTAATAAAGTATAACGTTGTATGGTATAACGTTATAACGTATTACGTTATATAGTATAACGTTACAACGTATTAAGTTATTTAGTACAACGTTATGTGGTATAACGATATAACGTATTTCGTTATATAGTATAACGTTGTATGGTATAACGTTATAACGTAATACATTATGTGGTATAACGTTATAACGTATTACGTTATATAGTATACCGTTACAACGTATTACGTTATACAGTATAGCGTTATATGCTATAACGTTATAATGTAATACGTTATATGGTATATCGTTATAACGTATTTCGTAATATAGTATAACGTTGTATGGTATAACGTTATAACGTGATACGATATATGGTATAACATTATAACGTAATACGCTATATGGTATACCGTTATAACGTATTACGTTATATAGTATAACGTTATATGGTATAACGTTATATAGTATAACGTTATATGGTATAACGTTATAACGTACTACGCTATATGGTATATCGTTATAACGTATTTCGTAATATAGTATAACGTTATATGGTATAACGTTATAACGTAATACGTTATATGGTATAACGTTATAACGTATTACGTTATATAGAATAACGTTATGTGGTATAACGTTATTACGTAATACGTTATATGGTATATCGTTATAACGTATTTCGTAATATAGTATAACGTTGTGTGGTATAACGTTATAACGTAATGCGTTATATGGTATAACGTTATAACGTATTACGTTATATAGTATAACGTTATATGGTATAACGTTATAACGTAATACGTTATATGGTATATCTTTATAACGTATTTCGTAATATAATATAACGTTGTGTGGTATAACGTTATAACGTAATACGTTATATGGTATAACGTTATAACGTAATACGTTATATGCTATAACGTTATAACGTATTTCGTAATATAATATAACGTTGTGTGGTATAACGTTATAACGTTATAACGTAATACATTATATGCTATAACGTTATAACGTATTTCGTAATATAGTATAACGTTATATGGTATAACGTTATAACGTAATACGTTATATGGTATAACGTTATAACGTATTACGTTATATAGAATAACGTTATGTGGTATAACGTTATTACGTAATACGTTATATGGTATATCGTTATAACGTATTTCGTAATATAGTATAACGTTGTGTGGTATAACGTTATAACGTAATGCGTTATATGGTATAACGTTATAACGTATTACGTTATATAGTATAACGTTATATGGTATAACGTTATAACGTAATACGTTATATGCTATAACGTTATAACGTATTTCGTAATATTGTATAACGTTGTATGGTATAACGTTATAACGTAATACGTTATATGGTATAACGTTATAACGTATTACGTTATATGGTATAACGTTACAACGTATTACGTTATATAGTATAACGTTATATGGTATAACGATATAACGTAATACGTTATATGGTATAACGTTATAACGTATTTCGTAATAAAGTATAACGTGGTATGGTATAACGTTATAACGTATTTCGTAATAAAGTTTAACGTTGTATGGTATAACGTTATAACGTAATACGTTATATGGTATAACGTTATAACGTAATACGTTATATGGTATAACTTTATAACGTATTACGTTATATAGAATAACGTTATGTGGTATAACGATATAACGTATTACGTTATATAGAATAACGTTATGTGGTATAACGATATAACGTATTTCGTTATATAGTATAACGTTGTATGGTATAACGTTATAACGTAATACATTGTATGGTATAATGTTATAACGTAATACATTATATGGTCTAACGTTATAGCGAATTACGTTATATAGTATAACCTTATATGGTATAACTTTATAACGTATTACGTTATATAGAATAACGTTATGTGGTATAACGATATAACGTATTTCGTTATATAGTATAACGTTGTATGGTATAACGTTATAACGTAATACGTTATATGGTATAACGTTATATGGTATAACGTTATAACGTAATACGTTATATGGTATAACGTTATAATGTAATACGTTATATGGTATATCGTTATAACGAATTACGTTATATAGTATAACGTTATATGGTACAACGTTATAACGTAATACGTTATATAGTATAACCTTATATGGTATAACGTTATAACGTATTACGTTATATAGAATAACGTTATGTGGTATAACGATATAACGTATTTCGTTATATAGTATAACGTTGTATGGTATAACGTTATAACGTAATACGTTATATAGTATAACGTTATATGGTATAACGTTATAACGTAATACGTTATATGGTATAACGTTACAACGTATTACGTTATATAGTATAACGTTATATGGTATAACGTTATAACGTAATACGTTATGTGGTATAACGTTATAACGTATTTCGTAATATAGTATAACGTTGTATGGTATAACGTTATACCGTATTACGTTATATGGTATAACGTTACAACATATTACGTAAGATAGTATAACGTTATATGGTATAACGTTATATGGTATAACGTTATAACGTATTTCGTAATATTGTATAACGTTGTATGGTATAACGTTATAACGTAATACGTTACATGGTATATCGTTATAACGAATTACGTTATATAGTATAACGTTATATGGTTTAACGTTATAACGTAATACGTTATATAGTATAACGTTGTATGGTATAACGTTATAACATAATACGTTATATGCTATAACGTTATAACGTATTTCGTAATATAGTATAACGTTGTGTGGTATAACGTTATAACGTATTACGTTATATAGTATAACGTTATATGGTATAACGTTATAACGTAATACGTTATATGGTATATCTTTATAACGTATTTCGTAATATAATATAACGTTGTGTGGTATAACGTTATAACGTAATACGTTATATGGTATAACGTTATAACGTAATACGTTATATGGTATAACGTTATAATGTAATACGTTATATGGTATAACGTTATAACGTATTACGTTATATAGTATAACGTTATGTGGTATAACCTTATAACGTATTACGTTATATAGTATAACGTTATATGGTGGACGTTATAACGTAATACGTTATATGCTATAACTTTATAACGTATTTCGTAATATAGTATAACGTTGTATGGTATAACGTCATAACGTAGTACGTTATATGGTATAACGTTATAACGTAATATGTTATATGGTATAACGTTATAACGTATTACGTTATATAATATAACGTTATATGGCATAACGTTGTAGCGTGTTTCGTTATATAGTATAACGTTATGTAGTATAACGTTACAATGTATTACGTTATATAGTATAACGTTGTATGGTATAACGTTATAACGAATTACGTTATATAGTATAACCTTATATGGTATAACGTTATAACGTATTACGTTATATAGAATAACGTTATATGGTATAACGATATAACGTAATACGTTATATGGTATAACGTTATAACGTATTTCGTAATAAAGTATAACGTTGTATGGTATAACGTTATAACGTATTTCGTAATAAAGTATAACGTTGTATGGTATAACGTTATAACGAATTACGTTATATAGTATAACCTTATATGGTATAACGTTATAACGTATTACGTTATATAGAATAACGTTATATGGTATAACGATATAACGTAATACGTTATATGGTATAACGTTATAACGTATTTCGTAATAAAGTATAACGTTATATGGTATAACGTTCTAACGTAATACGTTATATGGTATATGTTTATAACGTATTACGTTATATAGTATAGCGTTATGTGGTATAACGTTATAACGTATTTCGTTATATAGTATAACGTTATGTGGTATAACGTTATAACGTATTACGTTATATAGTATAACGTTATGTGGTATAACGTTAAAACTTATTACGTTATATAGTATAACGTTATAATGTAACGTTATAACGATATAACGTAATACGTTATATGGTATATCGTTATAACGTATTTCGTAATATAGTATAACGTTGTGTGGTATAACGTTATAACGTAATACGTTATATGGTATAACGTTATAACGTAATACGTTATATGGTATAACGTTATAATGTAATACGTTATATGGTATAACGTTATAACGTATTACGTTATATAGTATAGCGTTATGTGGTATAACGTTATAACGTATTTCGTTATATAGTATAACGTTATGTGGTATAACGTTATAACGTATTACGTTATATAGTATAACGTTATGTGGTATAACGTTAAAACTTATTACGTTATATAGTATAACGTTATAATGTAACGATATAACGATATAACGTAATACGTTATATGGTATATCGTTATAACGTATTTCGTAATATAGTATAACGTTGTATGGTATAACGTTATAACGTGATACGATATATGGTATAACATTATAACGTAATACGTTATATGGTATACCGTTATAACGTAATACGTTATATACAATAACGTTGTGTGGTATAACGTTATAACGTAATACGCTATATGGTATAACGTTGTAACTTATTACGTTATATAGTATAACGTTGTATGGCAAAACGTTATAACGTAATGCATTATTTGGTATAACGTCACAACGTATTACGTTATATAGTATAACGTTATATGGTATAAGGTAATAACGTATTACGTTATGTAGTATAACATTATGTGGTATAACGTTATAACGTATTACGTTATATAGTATAACGTTACAACGTATTACGTCATTTAGTACAACGTTATGTGGTATAACGTTATAGCGTAATACGTTATATGGTATAACGTTATAACGTATTACGTTATATGGTATAACGTTACAACGTATTACGTTATATAGTATCACGTTATATGGTATAACGATATAACGTAATACGTTATATGGTATAACGTTATAACGTATTTCGTAATAAAGTATAACGTTGTATGGTATAACGTTATAACGTAATACGTTATATGTTATAACGTTATAACGTAATACGTTATATGGTATAACGTTATAACGTATTACGTTATATAGAATAACGTTATGTGGTATAACGATATAACGTATTTCGTTATATAGAATAACGTTGTATGGTATAACGTTATAACGTAATACATTGTATGGTATAACGTTATAACGTAATACGTTATATGGTCTAACGTTATAGCGAATTGCGTTATATAGTACAACCTTATATGGTATAACCTTATAACGTATTACGTTATATAGAATAACGTTATGTGGTATAACGATATAACGTATTTCGTCATATAGTATAACGTTGTATGGTATAACGTTATAACGTAATACGTTATATAGTATAACGTTATATGGTATAACGTTATAACGTAATACGTTATATGGTATAACGTTATAAAGTAATACGTTATATGGTATATCGTTATAACGAATTACGTTATATAGTATAACGTTATATGGTACAACGTTATAACGTAATACGTTATATAGTATAACCTTATATGGTATAACGTTATAACGTATTACGTTATATAGAATAACGTTATGTGGTATAACGATATAACGTATTTCGTTATATAGTATAACGTTGTATGGTATAACGTTATAACGTAATACGTTATATAGTATAACGTTATATGGTATAACGTTATAACGTAATACGTTATATGGTATAACGTTACAACGTATTACGTTATATAGTATAACGTTATATGGTATAACGTTATAACGTAATACGTTATGTGGTATAACGTTATAACGTATTTCGTAATATAGTATAACGTTGTATGGTATAACGTTATACCGTATTACGTTATATGGTATAACGTTACAACATATTACGTTATATAGTATAACGTTATATGGTATAACGTTATATGGTATAACGTTATATGGTATAACGTTATAACGTATTTCGTAATATTGTATAACGTTGTATGGTATAACGTTATAACGTAATACGTTACATGGTATATCGTTATAACGAATTACGTTATATAGTATAACGTTATATGGTTTAACGTTATAATGTAATACGTTATATAGTATAACGTTGTATGGTATAACGTTATAACATAATACGTTATATGCTATAACGTTATAACGTATTTCGTAATATAGTATAACGTTGTGTGGTATAACGTTATAACGTATTACGTTATATAGTATAACGTTGTATGGTATAACGTTATAACGAATTACGTTATATAGTATAACCTTATATGGTATAACGTTATAACGTATTACGTTATATAGAATAACGTTATATGGTATAACGATATAACGTAATACGTTATATGGTATAACGTTATAACGTATTTCGTAATAAAGTATAACGTTGTATGGTATAACGTTATAACGTATTTCGTAATAAAGTATAACGTTGTATGGTATAACGTTATAACGAATTACGTTATATAGTATAACCTTATATGGTATAACGTTATAACGTATTACGTTATATAGAATAACGTTATATGGTATAACGATATAACGTAATACGTTATATGGTATAACGATATAACGTAATACGTTATATGGTATAACGTTATAACGTATTTCGTAATAAAGTATAACGTTATATGGTATAACGTTATAACGTAATACGTTATATGGTATATCTTTATAACGTATTTCGTAATATAATATAACGTTGTGTGGTATAACGTTATAACGTAATACGTTATATGGTATAACGTTATAACGTAATACGTTATATGGTATATCGTTATAATGTAATACGTTATATGGTATAACGTTATAACGTATTACGTTATATAGTATAACGTTATGTGGTATAACGTTAAAACTTATTACGTTATATAGTATAACGTTATAATGTAACGTTATAACGATATAACGTAATACGTTATATGGTATATCGTTATAACGTATTTCATAATATAGTATAACGTTGTATGGTATAACGTTATAACGTGATACGATATATGGTATAACATTATTACGTAATACGTTATATGGTATACCGTTATAACGTAATACGTTATATACAATAACGTTGTGTGGTATAACGTTATAACGTAATACGTTATATGGTATAACGTTGTAACTTATTACGTTATATAGTATAACGTTGTATGGCAAAACGTTATAACGTAATGCATTATTTGGTATAACGTCACAACGTATTACGTTATATAGTATAACGTTATATGGTATAAGGTAATAACGTATTACGTTATGTAGTATAACATTATGTGGTATAACGTTATAACGTATTACGTTATATAGTATAACGTTACAACGTATTACGTTATTTAGTACAACGTTATGTGGTATAACGTTATAACGTATTACGTTATATAATATAACGTTATACGGTATAACGTTATAATGTAATACGTTATATGGTATAACGTTATAACGTATTACGTTATATAATATAACGTTATATGGTATAACGTTATAACGTAATACGTTATATGGGATAACGTTATAACGTATTACGTTATATGGTATATCGTTATAACGAATTACGTTATATAGTATAACGTTATATGGTACAACGTTATAACGTAATACGTTATATAGTATAACGTTGTATGGTATAACGTTATAACGTAATACGTTATATGGTATAACGTTATAATGAAATACGTTATATGGTATATCGTTATAACGAATTACGTTATATAGTATAACGTTATATGGTACAACGTTATAACGTAATACGTTATATAGTATAACGTTGTATGGTATAACGTTATAACGTATTACGTTATATAATATAACGTTATATGGTATAACGTTATAACGTAATACGTTATATGGTATAACGTTATAACGTATTACGTTATATGGTATATCGTTATAACGAATTACGTTATATAGTATAACGTTATATGGTACAACGTTATAACGTAATACGTTATATAGTATAACGTTGTATGGTATAACGTTATAACGTAATACGTTATATGGTATAACGTTATAATGTAATACGTTATATGGTATAACGTTATAACGTATTACGTTATATAGAATAACGTTATGTGGTATAACGATATAACGTATTTCGTTATATAGTATAACGTTGTATGGTATAACGTTATAACGTAATACGTTATATAGTATAACGTTATATGGTATAACGTTATAACGTAATACGTTATATGGTATAACGTTATAATCTAATACGTTATATGGTATATCGTTATAACGAATTACGTTATATAGTATAACGTTATATGGTACAACGTTATAACGTAATACGTTATATAGTATAACCTTATATGGTATAACGTTATAACGTATTACGTTATATAGAATAACGTTATGTGGTATAACGATATAACGTATTTCGTTATATAGTATAACGTTGTATGGTATAACGTTATAACGTAATACATTGTATGGTATAACGTTATAATGTAATACGTTATATGGTATATCGTTATAACGAATTACGTTATATAGTATAACGTTATATGGTACAACGTTATAACGTAATACGTTATATAGTATAACCTTATATGGTATAACGTTATAACGTATTTCGTAATATTGTATAACGTTGTATGGTATAACGTTATAACGTAATACGTTACATGGTATATCGTTATAACGAATTACGTTATATAGTATAACGTTATATGGTTTAACGTTATAACGTAATACGTTATATAGTATAACGTTGTATGGTATAACGTTATAACATAATACGTTATATGCTATAACGTTATAACGTATTTCGTAATATAGTATAACGTTGTGTGGTATAACGTTATAACGTATTACGTTATATAGTATAACGTTATATGGTATAACGTTATAAAGTATAACGTTATGTGGTATAACGTTATAACGTATTACGTTATATAGTATAACGTTATGTGGTATAACGTTACAACGTATTACGTTATATAGTATAACGTTATAACTTAATACGTTATATGGTATAACGTTATGTGGTATAACGCTATAATGTAATACGTTACATGGTATAACGTTATAACGTATTACGTTATATAGTATAACGTTATGTGGTATAACGTTATAACGTATTACGTTATAACGTATTACGTTATATAGTATAACGTTATATGGTATAACGTTATAACGTAATACGTTATATGGTATAACGCTATAACGTATTACGTTATATGGTATAACGCTACAACGTATTACGTTATATAGTATAACGTTATATGGTATAACCTTATAACGTAATACGTTATATGGTATAACGTTATAACGTATTACGTTATATGGTATAGCGTTACAACGTATTACGTTATATAGTATAACGTTATAACGTATTACGTTATATAGCATAACGTTATATGGTATAACGTTATAACGTATTACGTTATATAGTATAACGTTATGTGGTATAACGTTATAACGTATTACGTTATATAGTATAACGTTATATGGTATAACGTTGTAACGTAATACGTTATATGGTATTACGCTATAACGTATTACGTTATATGGTGTAACGCTACAACGTATTACGTTATATAATATAACGTTATATGGTATAACCTTATAACGTAATACGTTATATGGTATAACGTTATAACGTATTACGTTATATGGTATAACGTTACAACGTATTACGTTATATAGTATAACGTTATAACGTATTACGTTATATAGCGTAACGTTGTATGGTATAACGTTACAACGTAATACGTTATATGGTATAATGTTATAGCGTAAAACGTTATGTAGTATAACGTTATATGGTATAACGTTATAACTTAATACATTATATGGTATAACGTTATAACGTAATACGTTACATCGTATAACGCTATAACGTATTACGTTATATAGTAAAACGTTATGTGGTATAACGTTATAACGTAATACGTTTCATGGTATAACGTTATACCGTATTACGTTATATAGTATAACGTTATATGGTATAACGCTATAACGTAATACGTTATATGGTATAACGTTATAACGTATTTCGTTATATACTATAACGTTGTATGGTATAACGTTATAACGTAATACGTTATATGGTGTAACGTTACAACGTATTACGTTATATAGTATAACGTTATGTGGTATAACGTTATAACGTATTACGTTATATAGTATAACGTTATAACGTATTTCGTTATATAGTATAACGTTATATGGTATAACGCTAAAACGTAATACGTTATATGGTATAACGCTATAACGTATTACGTTATATAGTATAACGTTATGTGGTATAACGTTATAACGTAATACGTTTCATGGTATAACGTTATACCGTATTACGTTATATAGTATAACGTTATATGGTATAACGCTATAACGTAATACGTTATATGGTACAACGTTATAACGTAATACGTTATATAGTATAACGTTGTATGGTATAACGTTATAACGTAATACGTTATATGGTATAACGTTATAATGTAATACGTTATATGGTATAACGTTATAACGTATTACGTTATATAGAATAACGTTATGTGGTATAACGATATAACGTATTTCGTTATATAGTATAACGTTGTATGGTATAACGTTATAACGTAATACGTTATATAGTATAACGTTATATGGTATAACGTTATAACGTAATACGTTATATGGTATAACGTTATAATCTAATACGTTATATGGTATATCGTTATAACGAATTACGTTATATAGTATAACGTTATATGGTACAACGTTATAACGTAATACGTTATATAGTATAACCTTATATGGTATAACGTTATAACGTATTACGTTATATAGAATAACGTTATGTGGTATAACGATATAACGTATTTCGTTATATAGTATAACGTTGTATGGTATAACGTTATAACGTAATACGTTATATAGTATAACGTTATATGGTATAACGTTATAACGTAATACGTTATATGGTATAACGTTACAACGTATTACGTTATATAGTATAACGTTATATGGTATAACGTTATAACGTAATACGTTATGTGGTATAACGTTATAACGTATTTCGTAATATAGTATAACGTTGTATGGTATAACGTTATACCGTATTACGTTATATGGTATAACGTTATAACGTATTACGTTATATAGTATAACGTTACAACGTATTACGTCATTTAGTACAACGTTATGTGGTATAACGTTATAACGTATTACGTTATATAATATAACGTTATATGGTATAACGTTATAATGTAATACGTTATATGGTATAACGTTATAACGTATTACGTTATATAATATAACGTTATATGGTATAACGTTATAACGTAATACGTTATATGGTATAACATTATAACGTATTACGTTATATGGTATAACGTTACAACGTATTACGTTATATAGTATAACGTTATATGGTATAACGATATAGCGTAATACGTTATATGGTATAACGTTATAACGTATTTCGTAATAAAGTATAACGTTGTATGGTATAACGTTATAACGTAATACGTTATATGTTATAACGTTATAACGTAATACGTTATATGGTATAACGTTATAACGTAATACGTTATATGGTATAACGTTATAACGTATTACGTTATATAGAATAACGTTATGTGGTATAACGATATAACGTATTTCGTTATATAGTATAACGTTGTATGGTATAACGTTATAACGTAATACATTGTATGGTATAACGTTATAACGTAATACGTTATATGGTCTAACGTTATAGCGAATTGCGTTATATAGTACAACCTTATATGGTATAACCTTATAACGTATTACGTTATATAGAATAACGTTATGTGGTATAACGATATAACGTATTTCGTCATATAGTATAACGTTGTATGGTATAACGTTATAACGTAATACGTTATATAGTATAACGTTATATGGTATAACGTTATAACGTAATACGTTATATGGTATAACGTTATAAAGTAATACGTTATATGGTATATCGTTATAACGAATTACGTTATATAGTATAACGTTATATGGTACAACGTTATAACGTAATACGTTATATAGTATAACCTTATATGGTATAACGTTATAACGTATTACGTTATATAGAATAACGTTATGTGGTATAACGATATAACGTATTTCGTTATATAGTATAACGTTGTATGGTATAACGTTATAACGTAATACGTTATATAGTATAACGTTATATGGTATAACGTTATAACGTAATACGTTATATGGTATAACGTTACAACGTATTACGTTATATAGTATAACGTTATATGGTATAACGTTATAACGTAATACGTTATGTGGTATAACGTTATAACGTATTTCGTAATATAGTATAACGTTGTATGGTATAACGTTATACCGTATTACGTTATATGGTATAACGTTACAACATATTACGTTATATAGTATAACGTTATATGGTATAACGTTATATGGTATAACGTTATATGGTATAACGTTATAACGTATTTCGTAATATTGTATAACGTTGTATGGTATAACGTTATAACGTAATACGTTACATGGTATATCGTTATAACGAATTACGTTATATAGTATAACGTTATATGGTTTAACGTTATAATGTAATACGTTATATAGTATAACGTTGTATGGTATAACGTTATAACATAATACGTTATATGCTATAACGTTATAACGTATTTCGTAATATAGTATAACGTTGTGTGGTATAACGTTATAACGTATTACGTTATATAGTATAACGTTGTATGGTATAACGTTATAACGAATTACGTTATATAGTATAACCTTATATGGTATAACGTTATAACGTATTACGTTATATAGAATAACGTTATATGGTATAACGATATAACGTAATACGTTATATGGTATAACGTTATAACGTATTTCGTAATAAAGTATAACGTTGTATGGTATAACGTTATAACGTATTTCGTAATAAAGTATAACGTTGTATGGTATAACGTTATAACGAATTACGTTATATAGTATAACCTTATATGGTATAACGTTATAACGTATTACGTTATATAGAATAACGTTATATGGTATAACGATATAACGTAATACGTTATATGGTATAACGATATAACGTAATACGTTATATGGTATAACGTTATAACGTATTTCGTAATAAAGTATAACGTTATATGGTATAACGTTATAACGTAATACGTTATATGGTATATCTTTATAACGTATTTCGTAATATAATATAACGTTGTGTGGTATAACGTTATAACGTAATACGTTATATGGTATAACGTTATAACGTAATACGTTATATGGTATATCGTTATAATGTAATACGTTATATGGTATAACGTTATAACGTATTACGTTATATAGTATAACGTTATGTGGTATAACGTTAAAACTTATTACGTTATATAGTATAACGTTATAATGTAACGTTATAACGATATAACGTAATACGTTATATGGTATATCGTTATAACGTATTTCATAATATAGTATAACGTTGTATGGTATAACGTTATAACGTGATACGATATATGGTATAACATTATTACGTAATACGTTATATGGTATACCGTTATAACGTAATACGTTATATACAATAACGTTGTGTGGTATAACGTTATAACGTAATACGTTATATGGTATAACGTTGTAACTTATTACGTTATATAGTATAACGTTGTATGGCAAAACGTTATAACGTAATGCATTATTTGGTATAACGTCACAACGTATTACGTTATATAGTATAACGTTATATGGTATAAGGTAATAACGTATTACGTTATGTAGTATAACATTATGTGGTATAACGTTATAACGTATTACGTTATATAGTATAACGTTACAACGTATTACGTTATTTAGTACAACGTTATGTGGTATAACGTTATAACGTATTACGTTATATAATATAACGTTATACGGTATAACGTTATAATGTAATACGTTATATGGTATAACGTTATAACGTATTACGTTATATAATATAACGTTATATGGTATAACGTTATAACGTAATACGTTATATGGGATAACGTTATAACGTATTACGTTATATGGTATATCGTTATAACGAATTACGTTATATAGTATAACGTTATATGGTACAACGTTATAACGTAATACGTTATATAGTATAACGTTGTATGGTATAACGTTATAACGTAATACGTTATATGGTATAACGTTATAATGAAATACGTTATATGGTATATCGTTATAACGAATTACGTTATATAGTATAACGTTATATGGTACAACGTTATAACGTAATACGTTATATAGTATAACGTTGTATGGTATAACGTTATAACGTATTACGTTATATAATATAACGTTATATGGTATAACGTTATAACGTAATACGTTATATGGTATAACGTTATAACGTATTACGTTATATGGTATATCGTTATAACGAATTACGTTATATAGTATAACGTTATATGGTACAACGTTATAACGTAATACGTTATATAGTATAACGTTGTATGGTATAACGTTATAACGTAATACGTTATATGGTATAACGTTATAATGTAATACGTTATATGGTATAACGTTATAACGTATTACGTTATATAGAATAACGTTATGTGGTATAACGATATAACGTATTTCGTTATATAGTATAACGTTGTATGGTATAACGTTATAACGTAATACGTTATATAGTATAACGTTATATGGTATAACGTTATAACGTAATACGTTATATGGTATAACGTTATAATCTAATACGTTATATGGTATATCGTTATAACGAATTACGTTATATAGTATAACGTTATATGGTACAACGTTATAACGTAATACGTTATATAGTATAACCTTATATGGTATAACGTTATAACGTATTACGTTATATAGAATAACGTTATGTGGTATAACGATATAACGTATTTCGTTATATAGTATAACGTTGTATGGTATAACGTTATAACGTAATACATTGTATGGTATAACGTTATAATGTAATACGTTATATGGTATATCGTTATAACGAATTACGTTATATAGTATAACGTTATATGGTACAACGTTATAACGTAATACGTTATATAGTATAACCTTATATGGTATAACGTTATAACGTATTTCGTAATATTGTATAACGTTGTATGGTATAACGTTATAACGTAATACGTTACATGGTATATCGTTATAACGAATTACGTTATATAGTATAACGTTATATGGTTTAACGTTATAACGTAATACGTTATATAGTATAACGTTGTATGGTATAACGTTATAACATAATACGTTATATGCTATAACGTTATAACGTATTTCGTAATATAGTATAACGTTGTGTGGTATAACGTTATAACGTATTACGTTATATAGTATAACGTTATATGGTATAACGTTATAAAGTATAACGTTATGTGGTATAACGTTATAACGTATTACGTTATATAGTATAACGTTATGTGGTATAACGTTACAACGTATTACGTTATATAGTATAACGTTATAACTTAATACGTTATATGGTATAACGTTATGTGGTATAACGCTATAATGTAATACGTTACATGGTATAACGTTATAACGTATTACGTTATATAGTATAACGTTATGTGGTATAACGTTATAACGTATTACGTTATAACGTATTACGTTATATAGTATAACGTTATATGGTATAACGTTATAACGTAATACGTTATATGGTATAACGCTATAACGTATTACGTTATATGGTATAACGCTACAACGTATTACGTTATATAGTATAACGTTATATGGTATAACCTTATAACGTAATACGTTATATGGTATAACGTTATAACGTATTACGTTATATGGTATAGCGTTACAACGTATAACGTTATATAGTATAACGTTATAACGTATTACGTTATATAGCATAACGTTATATGGTATAACGTTATAACGTATTACGTTATATAGTATAACGTTATGTGGTATAACGTTATAACGTATTACGTTATATAGTATAACGTTATATGGTATAACGTTGTAACGTAATACGTTATATGGTATTACGCTATAACGTATTACGTTATATGGTGTAACGCTACAACGTATTACGTTATATAATATAACGTTATATGGTATAACGTTATAACGTATTACGTTATATGGTATAACGTTACAACGTATTACGTTATATAGTATAACGTTATAACGTATTACGTTATATAGCGTAACGTTGTATGGTATAACGTTACAACGTAATACGTTATATGGTATAATGTTATAGCGTAAAACGTTATGTAGTATAACGTTATATGGTATAACGTTATAACTTAATACATTATATGGTATAACGTTATAACGTAATACGTTACATGGTATAACGCTATAACGTATTACGTTATATAGTAAAACGTTATGTGGTATAACGTTATAACGTAATACGTTTCATGGTATAACGTTATACCGTATTACGTTATATAGTATAACGTTATGTGGTATAACGTTATAACGTATTACGTTATATAGTATAACGTTATATGGTATAACGTTGTAACGTAATACGTTATATGGTATTACGCTATAACGTATTACGTTATATGGTGTAACGCTACAACGTATTACGTTATATAATATAACGTTATATGGTATAACCTTATAACGTAATACGTTATATGGTATAACGTTATAACGTATTACGTTATATGGTATAACGTTACAACGTATTACGTTATATAGTATAACGTTATAACGTATTACGTTATATAGCGTAACGTTGTATGGTATAACGTTACAACGTAATACGTTATATGGTATAATGTTATAGCGTAAAACGTTATGTAGTATAACGTTATATGGTATAACGTTATAACTTAATACATTATATGGTATAACGTTATAACGTAATACGTTACATGGTATAACGCTATAACGTATTACGTTATATAGTAAAACGTTATGTGGTATAACGTTATAACGTAATACGTTTCATGGTATAACGTTATACCGTATTACGTTATATAGTATAACGTTATATGGTATAACGCTATAACGTAATACGTTATATGGTATAACGTTATAACGTATTTCGTTATATACTATAACGTTGTATGGTATAACGTTATAACGTAATACGTTATATGGTGTAACGTTACAACGTATTACGTTATATAGTATAACGTTATGTGGTATAACGTTATAACGTATTACGTTATATAGTATAACGTTATAACGTATTTCGTTATATAGTATAACGTTATATGGTATAACGCTAAAACGTAATACGTTATATGGTATAACGCTATAACGTATTACGTTATATAGTATAACGTTATGTGGTATAACGTTATAACGTAATACGTTTCATGGTATAACGTTATACCGTATTACGTTATATAGTATAACGTTATATGGTATAACGCTATAACGTAATACGTTATATGGTACAACGTTATAACGTAATACGTTATATAGTATAACGTTGTATGGTATAACGTTATAACGTAATACGTTATATGGTATAACGTTATAATGTAATACGTTATATGGTATAACGTTATAACGTATTACGTTATATAGAATAACGTTATGTGGTATAACGATATAACGTATTTCGTTATATAGTATAACGTTGTATGGTATAACGTTATAACGTAATACGTTATATAGTATAACGTTATATGGTATAACGTTATAACGTAATACGTTATATGGTATAACGTTATAATCTAATACGTTATATGGTATATCGTTATAACGAATTACGTTATATAGTATAACGTTATATGGTACAACGTTATAACGTAATACGTTATATAGTATAACCTTATATGGTATAACGTTATAACGTATTACGTTATATAGAATAACGTTATGTGGTATAACGATATAACGTATTTCGTTATATAGTATAACGTTGTATGGTATAACGTTATAACGTAATACGTTATATAGTATAACGTTATATGGTATAACGTTATAACGTAATACGTTATATGGTATAACGTTACAACGTATTACGTTATATAGTATAACGTTATATGGTATAACGTTATAACGTAATACGTTATGTGGTATAACGTTATAACGTATTTCGTAATATAGTATAACGTTGTATGGTATAACGTTATACCGTATTACGTTATATGGTATAACGTTATAACGTATTACGTTATATAGTATAACGTTACAACGTATTACGTCATTTAGTACAACGTTATGTGGTATAACGTTATAACGTATTACGTTATATAATATAACGTTATATGGTATAACGTTATAATGTAATACGTTATATGGTATAACGTTATAACGTATTACGTTATATAATATAACGTTATATGGTATAACGTTATAACGTAATACGTTATATGGTATAACATTATAACGTATTACGTTATATGGTATAACGTTACAACGTATTACGTTATATAGTATAACGTTATATGGTATAACGATATAGCGTAATACGTTATATGGTATAACGTTATAACGTATTTCGTAATAAAGTATAACGTTGTATGGTATAACGTTATAACGTAATACGTTATATGTTATAACGTTATAACGTAATACGTTATATGGTATAACGTTATAACGTATTACGTTATATAGAATAACGTTATGTGGTATAACGATATAACGTATTTCGTTATATAGTATAACGTTGTATGGTATAACGTTATAACGTAATACATTGTATGGTATAACGTTATAACGTAATACGTTATATGGTCTATCGTTATAGCGAATTACGTTATATAGTATAACCTTATATGGTATAACGTTATAACGTATTACGTTATATAGAATAACGTTATGTGGTATAACGATATAACGTATTTCGTTATATAGTATAACGTTGTATGGTATAACGTTATAACGTAATACGTTATATAGTATAACGTTATATGGTATAACGTTATAACGTAATACGTTATATGGTATAACGTTATAATGTAATACGTTATATGGTATATCGTTATAACGAATTACGTTATATAGTATAACGTTATATGGTACAACGTTATAACGTAATACGTTATATAGTATAACCTTATATGGTATAACGTTATAACGTATTTCGTAATATTGTATAACGTTGTATGGTATAACGTTATAACGTAATACGTTACATGGTATATCGTTATAACGAATTACGTTATATAGTATAACGTTATATGGTTTAACGTTATAACGTAATACGTTATATAGTATAACGTTGTATGGTACAACGTTATAACATAATACGTTATATGCTATAACGTTATAACGTATTTCGTAATATAGTATAACGTTGTGTGGTATAACGTTATAACGTATTACGTTATATAGTATAACGTTATATGGTATAACGTTATAAAGTATAACGTTATGTGGTATAACGTTATAACGTATTACGTTATATAGTATAACGTTATGTGGTATAACGTTACAACGTATTACGTTATATAGTATAACGTTATAACTTAATACGTTATATGGTATAACGTTATGTGGTATAACGCTATAATGTAATACGTTACATGGTATAACGTTATAACGTATTACGTTATATAGTATAACGTTATGTGGTATAACGTTATAACGTATTACGTTATAACGTATTACGTTATATAGTATAACGTTATATGGTATAACGTTATAACGTAATACGTTATATGGTATAACGCTATAACGTATTACGTTATATGGTATAACGCTACAACGTATTACGTTATATAGTATAACGTTATATGGTATAACCTTATAACGTAATACGTTATATGGTATAACGTTATAACGTATTACGTTATATGGTATAGCGTTACAACGTATTACGTTATATAGTATAACGTTATAACGTATTACGTTATATAGCATAACGTTATATGGTATAACGTTATAACGTATTACGTTATATAGTATAACGTTATGTGGTATAACGTTATAACGTATTACGTTATATAGTATAACGTTATATGGTATAACGTTGTAACGTAATACGTTATATGGTATTACGCTATAACGTATTACGTTATATGGTGTAACGCTACAACGTATTACGTTATATAATATAACGTTATATGGTATAACCTTATAACGTAATACGTTATATGGTATAACGTTATAACGTATTACGTTATATGGTATAACGTTACAACGTTTTACGTTATATAGTATAACGTTATAACGTATTACGTTATATAGAATAACGTTATGTGGTATAACGATATAACGTATTTCGTTATATAGTATAACGTTGTATGGTATAACGTTATAACGTAATACATTGTATGGTATAACGTTATAACGTAATACGTTATATGGTCTATCGTTATAGCGAATTACGTTATATAGTATAACCTTATATGGTATAACGTTATAACGTATTACGTTATATAGAATAACGTTATGTGGTATAACGATATAACGTATTTCGTTATATAGTATAACGTTGTATGGTATAACGTTATAACGTAATACGTTATATAGTATAACGTTATATGGTATAACGTTATAACGTAATACGTTATATGGTATAACGTTATAATGTAATACGTTATATGGTATATCGTTATAACGAATTACGTTATATAGTATAACGTTATATGGTACAACGTTATAACGTATTTCGTAATAAAGTATAACGTTGTATGGTATAACGTTATAACGTAATACGTTATATGTTATAACGTTATAACGTAATACGTTATATGGTATAACGTTATAACGTAATACGTTATATGGTATAACGTTATAACGTATTACGTTATATAGAATAACGTTATGTGGTATAACGATATAACGTATTTCGTTATATAGTATAACGTTGTATGGTATAACGTTATAACGTAATACATTGTATGGTATAACGTTATAACGTAATACGTTATATGGTCTAACGTTATAGCGAATTGCGTTATATAGTACAACCTTATATGGTATAACCTTATAACGTATTACGTTATATAGAATAACGTTATGTGGTATAACGATATAACGTATTTCGTCATATAGTATAACGTTGTATGGTATAACGTTATAACGTAATACGTTATATAGTATAACGTTATATGGTATAACGTTATAACGTAATACGTTATATGGTATAACGTTATAAAGTAATACGTTATATGGTATATCGTTATAACGAATTACGTTATATAGTATAACGTTATATGGTACAACGTTATAACGTAATACGTTATATAGTATAACCTTATATGGTATAACGTTATAACGTATTACGTTATATAGAATAACGTTATGTGGTATAACGATATAACGTATTTCGTTATATAGTATAACGTTGTATGGTATAACGTTATAACGTAATACGTTATATAGTATAACGTTATATGGTATAACGTTATAACGTAATACGTTATATGGTATAACGTTACAACGTATTACGTTATATAGTATAACGTTATATGGTATAACGTTATAACGTAATACGTTATGTGGTATAACGTTATAACGTATTTCGTAATATAGTATAACGTTGTATGGTATAACGTTATACCGTATTACGTTATATGGTATAACGTTACAACATATTACGTTATATAGTATAACGTTATATGGTATAACGTTATATGGTATAACGTTATATGGTATAACGTTATAACGTATTTCGTAATATTGTATAACGTTGTATGGTATAACGTTATAACGTAATACGTTACATGGTATATCGTTATAACGAATTACGTTATATAGTATAACGTTATATGGTTTAACGTTATAATGTAATACGTTATATAGTATAACGTTGTATGGTATAACGTTATAACATAATACGTTATATGCTATAACGTTATAACGTATTTCGTAATATAGTATAACGTTGTGTGGTATAACGTTATAACGTATTACGTTATATAGTATAACGTTGTATGGTATAACGTTATAACGAATTACGTTATATAGTATAACCTTATATGGTATAACGTTATAACGTATTACGTTATATAGAATAACGTTATATGGTATAACGATATAACGTAATACGTTATATGGTATAACGTTATAACGTATTTCGTAATAAAGTATAACGTTGTATGGTATAACGTTATAACGTATTTCGTAATAAAGTATAACGTTGTATGGTATAACGTTATAACGAATTACGTTATATAGTATAACCTTATATGGTATAACGTTATAACGTATTACGTTATATAGAATAACGTTATATGGTATAACGATATAACGTAATACGTTATATGGTATAACGATATAACGTAATACGTTATATGGTATAACGTTATAACGTATTTCGTAATAAAGTATAACGTTATATGGTATAACGTTATAACGTAATACGTTATATGGTATATCTTTATAACGTATTTCGTAATATAATATAACGTTGTGTGGTATAACGTTATAACGTAATACGTTATATGGTATAACGTTATAACGTAATACGTTATATGGTATATCGTTATAATGTAATACGTTATATGGTATAACGTTATAACGTATTACGTTATATAGTATAACGTTATGTGGTATAACGTTAAAACTTATTACGTTATATAGTATAACGTTATAATGTAACGTTATAACGATATAACGTAATACGTTATATGGTATATCGTTATAACGTATTTCATAATATAGTATAACGTTGTATGGTATAACGTTATAACGTGATACGATATATGGTATAACATTATTACGTAATACGTTATATGGTATACCGTTATAACGTAATACGTTATATACAATAACGTTGTGTGGTATAACGTTATAACGTAATACGTTATATGGTATAACGTTGTAACTTATTACGTTATATAGTATAACGTTGTATGGCAAAACGTTATAACGTAATGCATTATTTGGTATAACGTCACAACGTATTACGTTATATAGTATAACGTTATATGGTATAAGGTAATAACGTATTACGTTATGTAGTATAACATTATGTGGTATAACGTTATAACGTATTACGTTATATAGTATAACGTTACAACGTATTACGTTATTTAGTACAACGTTATGTGGTATAACGTTATAACGTATTACGTTATATAATATAACGTTATACGGTATAACGTTATAATGTAATACGTTATATGGTATAACGTTATAACGTATTACGTTATATAATATAACGTTATATGGTATAACGTTATAACGTAATACGTTATATGGGATAACGTTATAACGTATTACGTTATATGGTATATCGTTATAACGAATTACGTTATATAGTATAACGTTATATGGTACAACGTTATAACGTAATACGTTATATAGTATAACGTTGTATGGTATAACGTTATAACGTAATACGTTATATGGTATAACGTTATAATGAAATACGTTATATGGTATATCGTTATAACGAATTACGTTATATAGTATAACGTTATATGGTACAACGTTATAACGTAATACGTTATATAGTATAACGTTGTATGGTATAACGTTATAACGTATTACGTTATATAATATAACGTTATATGGTATAACGTTATAACGTAATACGTTATATGGTATAACGTTATAACGTATTACGTTATATGGTATATCGTTATAACGAATTACGTTATATAGTATAACGTTATATGGTACAACGTTATAACGTAATACGTTATATAGTATAACGTTGTATGGTATAACGTTATAACGTAATACGTTATATGGTATAACGTTATAATGTAATACGTTATATGGTATAACGTTATAACGTATTACGTTATATAGAATAACGTTATGTGGTATAACGATATAACGTATTTCGTTATATAGTATAACGTTGTATGGTATAACGTTATAACGTAATACGTTATATAGTATAACGTTATATGGTATAACGTTATAACGTAATACGTTATATGGTATAACGTTATAATCTAATACGTTATATGGTATATCGTTATAACGAATTACGTTATATAGTATAACGTTATATGGTACAACGTTATAACGTAATACGTTATATAGTATAACCTTATATGGTATAACGTTATAACGTATTACGTTATATAGAATAACGTTATGTGGTATAACGATATAACGTATTTCGTTATATAGTATAACGTTGTATGGTATAACGTTATAACGTAATACATTGTATGGTATAACGTTATAATGTAATACGTTATATGGTATATCGTTATAACGAATTACGTTATATAGTATAACGTTATATGGTACAACGTTATAACGTAATACGTTATATAGTATAACCTTATATGGTATAACGTTATAACGTATTTCGTAATATTGTATAACGTTGTATGGTATAACGTTATAACGTAATACGTTACATGGTATATCGTTATAACGAATTACGTTATATAGTATAACGTTATATGGTTTAACGTTATAACGTAATACGTTATATAGTATAACGTTGTATGGTATAACGTTATAACATAATACGTTATATGCTATAACGTTATAACGTATTTCGTAATATAGTATAACGTTGTGTGGTATAACGTTATAACGTATTACGTTATATAGTATAACGTTATATGGTATAACGTTATAAAGTATAACGTTATGTGGTATAACGTTATAACGTATTACGTTATATAGTATAACGTTATGTGGTATAACGTTACAACGTATTACGTTATATAGTATAACGTTATAACTTAATACGTTATATGGTATAACGTTATGTGGTATAACGCTATAATGTAATACGTTACATGGTATAACGTTATAACGTATTACGTTATATAGTATAACGTTATGTGGTATAACGTTATAACGTATTACGTTATAACGTATTACGTTATATAGTATAACGTTATATGGTATAACGTTATAACGTAATACGTTATATGGTATAACGCTATAACGTATTACGTTATATGGTATAACGCTACAACGTATTACGTTATATAGTATAACGTTATATGGTATAACCTTATAACGTAATACGTTATATGGTATAACGTTATAACGTATTACGTTATATGGTATAGCGTTACAACGTATTACGTTATATAGTATAACGTTATAACGTATTACGTTATATAGCATAACGTTATATGGTATAACGTTATAACGTATTACGTTATATAGTATAACGTTATGTGGTATAACGTTATAACGTATTACGTTATATAGTATAACGTTATATGGTATAACGTTGTAACGTAATACGTTATATGGTATTACGCTATAACGTATTACGTTATATGGTGTAACGCTACAACGTATTACGTTATATAATATAACGTTATATGGTATAACCTTATAACGTAATACGTTATATGGTATAACGTTATAACGTATTACGTTATATGGTATAACGTTACAACGTATTACGTTATATAGTATAACGTTATAACGTATTACGTTATATAGCGTAACGTTGTATGGTATAACGTTACAACGTAATACGTTATATGGTATAATGTTATAGCGTAAAACGTTATGTAGTATAACGTTATATGGTATAACGTTATAACTTAATACATTATATGGTATAACGTTATAACGTAATACGTTACATGGTATAACGCTATAACGTATTACGTTATATAGTAAAACGTTATGTGGTATAACGTTATAACGTAATACGTTTCATGGTAT
Source organism: Bombus flavifrons (assembly GCF_040668555.2). Taxonomy (NCBI): domain Eukaryota; kingdom Metazoa; phylum Arthropoda; class Insecta; order Hymenoptera; family Apidae; genus Bombus; species Bombus flavifrons. The sequence goes on along the minus strand of NC_138457.1, from coordinate 4,201,501 downwards.
AACGTTATACCGTATTACGTTATATAGTATAACGTTATATGGTATAACGCTATAACGTAATACGTTATATGGTATAACGTTATAACGTATTTCGTTATATACTATAACGTTGTATGGTATAACGTTATAACGTAATACGTTATATGGTGTAACGTTACAACGTATTACGTTATATAGTATAACGTTATGTGGTATAACGTTATAACGTATTACGTTATATAGTATAACGTTATAACGTATTTCGTTATATAGTATAACGTTATATGGTATAACGCTAAAACGTAATACGTTATATGGTATAACGCTATAACGTATTACGTTATATAGTATAACGTTATGTGGTATAACGTTATAACGTAATACGTTTCATGGTATAACGTTATACCGTATTACGTTATATAGTATAACGTTATATGGTATAACGCTATAACGTAATACGTTATATGGTACAACGTTATAACGTAATACGTTATATAGTATAACGTTGTATGGTATAACGTTATAACGTAATACGTTATATGGTATAACGTTATAATGTAATACGTTATATGGTATAACGTTATAACGTATTACGTTATATAGAATAACGTTATGTGGTATAACGATATAACGTATTTCGTTATATAGTATAACGTTGTATGGTATAACGTTATAACGTAATACGTTATATAGTATAACGTTATATGGTATAACGTTATAACGTAATACGTTATATGGTATAACGTTATAATCTAATACGTTATATGGTATATCGTTATAACGAATTACGTTATATAGTATAACGTTATATGGTACAACGTTATAACGTAATACGTTATATAGTATAACCTTATATGGTATAACGTTATAACGTATTACGTTATATAGAATAACGTTATGTGGTATAACGATATAACGTATTTCGTTATATAGTATAACGTTGTATGGTATAACGTTATAACGTAATACGTTATATAGTATAACGTTATATGGTATAACGTTATAACGTAATACGTTATATGGTATAACGTTACAACGTATTACGTTATATAGTATAACGTTATATGGTATAACGTTATAACGTAATACGTTATGTGGTATAACGTTATAACGTATTTCGTAATATAGTATAACGTTGTATGGTATAACGTTATACCGTATTACGTTATATGGTATAACGTTATAACGTATTACGTTATATAGTATAACGTTACAACGTATTACGTCATTTAGTACAACGTTATGTGGTATAACGTTATAACGTATTACGTTATATAATATAACGTTATATGGTATAACGTTATAATGTAATACGTTATATGGTATAACGTTATAACGTATTACGTTATATAATATAACGTTATATGGTATAACGTTATAACGTAATACGTTATATGGTATAACATTATAACGTATTACGTTATATGGTATAACGTTACAACGTATTACGTTATATAGTATAACGTTATATGGTATAACGATATAGCGTAATACGTTATATGGTATAACGTTATAACGTATTTCGTAATAAAGTATAACGTTGTATGGTATAACGTTATAACGTAATACGTTATATGTTATAACGTTATAACGTAATACGTTATATGGTATAACGTTATAACGTATTACGTTATATAGAATAACGTTATGTGGTATAACGATATAACGTATTTCGTTATATAGTATAACGTTGTATGGTATAACGTTATAACGTAATACATTGTATGGTATAACGTTATAACGTAATACGTTATATGGTATAACGTTATAACGTATTACGTTATATAGAATAACGTTATGTGGTATAACGTTATAACGTAATACGTTATATGGTATAACATTATAACGTATTACGTTATATGGTATAACGTTACAACGTATTACGTTATATAATATAACGTTATATGGTATAACGTTATAATGTAATACGTTATATGGTATAACGTTATAACGTATTACGTTATATAATATAACGTTATATGGTATAACGTTATAACGTAATACGTTATATGGTATAACATTATAACGTATTACGTTATATGGTATAACGTTACAACGTATTACGTTATATAGTATAACGTTATATGGTATAACGATATAGCGTAATACGTTATATGGTATAACGTTATAACGTATTTCGTAATAAAGTATAACGTTGTATGGTATAACGTTATAACGTAATACGTTATATGTTATAACGTTATAACGTAATACGTTATATGGTATAACGTTATAACGTATTACGTTATATAGAATAACGTTATGTGGTATAACGATATAACGTATTTCGTTATATAGTATAACGTTGTATGGTATAACGTTATAACGTAATACATTGTATGGTATAACGTTATAACGTAATACGTTATATGGTCTATCGTTATAGCGAATTACGTTATATAGTATAACCTTATATGGTATAACGTTATAACGTATTACGTTATATAGAATAACGTTATGTGGTATAACGATATAACGTATTTCGTTATATAGTATAACGTTGTATGGTATAACGTTATAACGTAATACGTTATATAGTATAACGTTATATGGTATAACGTTATAACGTAATACGTTATATGGTATAACGTTATAATGTAATACGTTATATGGTATATCGTTATAACGAATTACGTTATATAGTATAACGTTATATGGTACAACGTTATAACGTAATACGTTATATAGTATAACCTTATATGGTATAACGTTATAACGTATTTCGTAATATTGTATAACGTTGTATGGTATAACGTTATAACGTAATACGTTACATGGTATATCGTTATAACGAATTACGTTATATAGTATAACGTTATATGGTTTAACGTTATAACGTAATACGTTATATAGTATAACGTTGTATGGTACAACGTTATAACATAATACGTTATATGCTATAACGTTATAACGTATTTCGTAATATAGTATAACGTTGTGTGGTATAACGTTATAACGTATTACGTTATATAGTATAACGTTATATGGTATAACGTTATAAAGTATAACGTTATGTGGTATAACGTTATAACGTATTACGTTATATAGTATAACGTTATGTGGTATAACGTTACAACGTATTACGTTATATAGTATAACGTTATAACTTAATACGTTATATGGTATAACGTTATGTGGTATAACGCTATAATGTAATACGTTACATGGTATAACGTTATAACGTATTACGTTATATAGTATAACGTTATGTGGTATAACGTTATAACGTATTACGTTATAACGTATTACGTTATATAGTATAACGTTATATGGTATAACGTTATAACGTAATACGTTATATGGTATAACGCTATAACGTATTACGTTATATGGTATAACGCTACAACGTATTACGTTATATAGTATAACGTTATATGGTATAACCTTATAACGTAATACGTTATATGGTATAACGTTATAACGTATTACGTTATATGGTATAGCGTTACAACGTATTACGTTATATAGTATAACGTTATAACGTATTACGTTATATAGCATAACGTTATATGGTATAACGTTATAACGTATTACGTTATATAGTATAACGTTATGTGGTATAACGTTATAACGTATTACGTTATATAGTATAACGTTATATGGTATAACGTTGTAACGTAATACGTTATATGGTATTACGCTATAACGTATTACGTTATATGGTGTAACGCTACAACGTATTACGTTATATAATATAACGTTATATGGTATAACCTTATAACGTAATACGTTATATGGTATAACGTTATAACGTATTACGTTATATGGTATAACGTTACAACGTTTTACGTTATATAGTATAACGTTATAACGTATTACGTTATATAGAATAACGTTATGTGGTATAACGATATAACGTATTTCGTTATATAGTATAACGTTGTATGGTATAACGTTATAACGTAATACATTGTATGGTATAACGTTATAACGTAATACGTTATATGGTCTATCGTTATAGCGAATTACGTTATATAGTATAACCTTATATGGTATAACGTTATAACGTATTACGTTATATAGAATAACGTTATGTGGTATAACGATATAACGTATTTCGTTATATAGTATAACGTTGTATGGTATAACGTTATAACGTAATACGTTATATAGTATAACGTTATATGGTATAACGTTATAACGTAATACGTTATATGGTATAACGTTATAATGTAATACGTTATATGGTATATCGTTATAACGAATTACGTTATATAGTATAACGTTATATGGTACAACGTTATAACGTAATACGTTATATAGTATAACCTTATATGGTATAACGTTATAACGTATTTCGTAATATTGTATAACGTTGTATGGTATAACGTTATAACGTAATACGTTACATGGTATATCGTTATAACGAATTACGTTATATAGTATAACGTTATATGGTTTAACGTTATAACGTAATACGTTATATAGTATAACGTTGTATGGTACAACGTTATAACATAATACGTTATATGCTATAACGTTATAACGTATTTCGTAATATAGTATAACGTTGTGTGGTATAACGTTATAACGTATTACGTTATATAGTATAACGTTATATGGTATAACGTTATAAAGTATAACGTTATGTGGTATAACGTTATAACGTATTACGTTATATAGTATAACGTTATGTGGTATAACGTTACAACGTATTACGTTATATAGTATAACGTTATAACTTAATACGTTATATGGTATAACGTTATGTGGTATAACGCTATAATGTAATACGTTACATGGTATAACGTTATAACGTATTACGTTATATAGTATAACGTTATGTGGTATAACGTTATAACGTATTACGTTATAACGTATTACGTTATATAGTATAACGTTATATGGTATAACGTTATAACGTAATACGTTATATGGTATAACGCTATAACGTATTACGTTATATGGTATAACGCTACAACGTATTACGTTATATAGTATAACGTTATATGGTATAACCTTATAACGTAATACGTTATATGGTATAACGTTATAACGTATTACGTTATATGGTATAGCGTTACAACGTATTACGTTATATAGTATAACGTTATAACGTATTACGTTATATAGCATAACGTTATATGGTATAACGTTATAACGTATTACGTTATATAGTATAACGTTATGTGGTATAACGTTATAACGTATTACGTTATATAGTATAACGTTATATGGTATAACGTTGTAACGTAATACGTTATATGGTATTACGCTATAACGTATTACGTTATATGGTGTAACGCTACAACGTATTACGTTATATAATATAACGTTATATGGTATAACCTTATAACGTAATACGTTATATGGTATAACGTTATAACGTATTACGTTATATGGTATAACGTTACAACGTATTACGTTATATGGTATAATGTTATAGCGTAAAACGTTATGTAGTATAACGTTATATGGTATAACGTTATAACTTAATACATTATATGGTATAACGTTATAACGTAATACGTTACATGGTATAACGCTATAACGTATTACGTTATATAGTATAACGTTATGTGGTATAACGTTATAACGTAATACGTTTCATGGTATAACGTTATACCGTATTACGTTATATAGTATAACGTTATATGGTATAACGCTATTACGTAATACGTTATATGGTATAACGTTATAACGTATTTCGTTATATACTATAACGTTGTATGGTATAACGTTATAACGTAATACGTTATATGGTGTAACGTTACAACGTATTACGTTATATAGTATAACGTTATGTGGTATAACGTTATAACGTATTACGTTATATAGTATAACGTTATAACGTATTTCGTTATATAGTATAACGTTATATGGTATAACGCTAAAACGTAATACGTTATATGGTATAACGTTATAACGTATTACGTTATATAGTATGACGTTATGTGGTATAACGTTATAACGTATTTCGTTATATAGTATAACGTTGTATGGTATAACGTTATAACTTAATACGTTATATGGTGTAACGTTACAACGTATTACGTTATATAGTATGACGTTATGTGGTATAACGTTATAACGTATTACGTTATATAGTATAACGTTATATGGTATAACGTTATAACGTAATACAGTATATGGTATAACGTTATAACGTTATTCGTTATATGGTATAACGCTAGAAGGTATTACGTTATATATTATAACGTTATGTGGTATAACGTTATAACGTATTACGTTATATAGTATAACGTTATATGGTATAACGTTATAACGTAATACGTTATATAGTATAACGCTATAACGTATTACGTTATATGGTATAACGCTACAACGTATTACGTTATATAGTATAACGTTATATGGTATAACCTTATAACGTAATACGTTATATGGTATAACGTTATAACGTATTACGTTATATGGTATAACGTTATAACTTAATACGTTATATGGTATAACGTTATGTGGTATAACGTAATACGTTACATGGTATAACGTTATAACGTATTACGTTATATAGTATAACGTTATGTGGTATAACGTTATAACGTATTACGTTATATAGCATAACGTTGTATGGTATAACGTTACAACGTAATACGTCATATGGTATAATGTTATAGCGTATAACGTTATGTAGTATAACGTTATATGGTATAACGTTATAACGTATTACGTTATGTAGTATAACGTTATATGGTATAACGTTATAACTTAATACATTATATGGTATAACGTTATAACGTATTACGTTATATGGTGTAACGCTACAACGTATTACGTTATATAATATAACGTTATATGGTATAACCTTATAACGTAATACGTTATATGGTATAACGTTATAACGTATTACGTTATATGGTATAACGTTACAACGTATTACGTTATATAGTATAACGTTATAACGTATTACGTTATATAGCATAACGTTGTATGGTATAACGTTACAACGTAATACGTTATATGGTATAATGTTATAGCGTAAAACGTTATGTAGTATAACGTTATATGGTATAACGTTATAACTTAATACATTATATGGTATAACGTTACAACGTAATACGTTACATGGTATAACGCTATAACGTATTACGTTATGTGGTATAACGTTATGTGGTATAACGTTACAACGTATTACGTTATATAGTATAACGTTATAACTTAATACGTTATATGGTATAACGTTATATGGTATAACGTTATAACGTGTTACTTTATATAGTATAACGTTATGTGGTATAACGTTATAACGTAATACGTTACATGGTAAAACGTTATAACGTATTACGCTATATAGTATAACGTTATATGGTATAACGCTATAACGTAATACGTTATATGGTATAACGTTATAACGTATTTCGTTATATAGTATAACGTTGTATGGTATAACGTTATAACGTAATACGTTATATGGTGTAACGTTACAACGTATTACGTTATATAGTATAACGTTATGTGGTATAACGTTATAACGTATTACGTTATATAGTATAACGTTATGTGGTATAACGTTATAACGTAATACGTTACATGGTATAACGTTATAACGTATTACGTTATATAGATTACGTTGTATGGTATAACGTTATAACGTAATACGATATATGGTGTAACGTTACAACGTATTACGTTATATAGTATAACGTTATGTGGTATAACGTTATAACGTATTACGTTATATAGTATAACGTTATGTGGTATAACGCTATAACGTAATACGTTACATGGTATAACGTTATAACGTATTACGTTATATAGTATAACGTTATAACTTAATACGTTATGTGGTATAATGTTATGTGGTATAACGTTATAACGTAATACGTTACATGGTATAACGTTATAACGTATTACGTTATATAGTATAACGTTATGTGGTATAACGTTATAACGTAATACGTTACATGGTCTAACGTTATAACGTAATACGTTACATGGTCTAACGTTATAACGTAATACGTTATATGGTATAACGTTATGTGGTATAACGTCATAACGTATTACGTTATATAGTATAACGTTATGTGGTATAACGTTATAACGTAATACGTTACATGGTATAACGTTATAACGTATTACGTTATATAGTATAACGTTATGTGGTATAACGTTATAACGTAATACGTTATATGGTATAACGTTATAACGTATTTCGTTATATAGTATAACGTTGTATGGTATAACGTTATAACGTAATACGTTATATGGTGTAACGTTACAACGTATTACGTTATAAAGTATAACGTTATGTGGTATAACGTTATAACGTATTACGTTATATAGTATAACGTTATAACGTAATACGTTAAATGGTATAACGTTATAACGTATTACGTTATATGGTATAACGCTAGAACGTACTACGTTATATATTATAACGTTATGTGGTATAACGTTATAACGTATTACGTTATATAGTATAACGTTATATAGTATTATCTCATAACGTAATACGTTATATGCTATAACGTTATAACGTATTACGTTATATGGTATAACGTTACAACGTATTACGTTATATAGTATGAGGTTACGTGGTATAACGTTATAACGTATTACGTTATATAGTATAACGTTGTATGGTATAACGTTACAACGTAATACGTTATATGGTACAATGTTATAGCGTATAACGTTATGTAGTATAACGTTATATGGTATAACGTTATAACTTAATACATTATATGGTATAACGTTATAACGTATTTCGTTATATAGTATAACGTTGTATGGTATAACGTTATAACGTAATACCTTATATGGTATAACGTTATAACGTATTACGCTATATGGTATAACGTTATGTGGTATAACGTTATAACGTAATACGTTACATGGTATAACGCTACAACGTATTACCTTATATAGTATAACGTTATGTGGTATAACGTTACAACGTATTACGTTATATAGTATAACGTTATAACTTAATACGTTATATGGTATAACGTTATGTGGTATAACGCTATAATGTAATACGTTACATGGTATAACGTTATAACGTATTACGTTATATAGTATAACGTTATGTGGTATAACGTTATAACGTATTACGTTATAACGTATTACGTTATATAGTATAACGTTATATGGTATAACGTTATAACGTAATACGTTATATGGTATAACGCTATAACGTATTACGTTATATGGTATAACGCTAGAACGTATTACGTTATATAGTATAACGTTATATGGTATAACCTTATAACGTAATACGTTATATGGTATAACGTTATAACGTATTACGTTATATGGTATAACGTTACAACGTATTACGTTATATAGTATAACGTTATAACGTATTACGTTATATAGCATAACGTTATATGGTATAACGTTATAACGTATTACGTTATATAGTATAACGTTAAGTGGTATAACGTTATAACGTATTACGTTATATAGTATAACGTTATATGGTATAACGTTATAACGTAATACGTTATATGGTATAACGCTATAACGTATTACGTTATATGGTGTAACGCTACAACGTATTACGTTATATAATATAACGTTATATGGTATAACCTTATAACGTAATACGTTATATGGTATAACGTTATAACTTAATACATTATATGGTATAACGTTATAACGTAATACGTTACATGGTATAACGCTATAACGTATTACGTTATATAGTATAACGTTATGTGGTATAACGTTATAACGTAATACGTTTCATGGTATAACGTTATAACGTATTACGTTATATAGTATAACGTTATATGGTATAACGCTATAACGTAATACGTTATATGGTATAACGTTATAACGTATTTCGTTATATAGTATAACGTTGTATGGTATAACGTTATAACGTAATACGTTATATGGTGTAACGTTACAACGTATTACGTTATATAGTATAACGTTATGTGGTATAACGTTATAACGTAATACGTTACATGGTATAACGTTATAACGTATTACGTTATATAGTATAACGTTGTATGGTATAACGTTATAACGTAATACGTTATATTTTGTAACGTTACAACGTATTACGTTATATAGTATAACGTTATGTGGTATAACGTTATAACGTATTACGTTATATAGTATAACGTTATAACGTAATACGTAATATGGTGTAACGTTATAACGTAATACGTTATATGGTATAACGTTTTAACGTATAACGTTACATGGTATAACGTTATAACGTATTACGTTATATAGTATAACGTTATATCGTATAACGTTATAACGTAATACGTTATATAGTATAACGTTGTATGCTATAGCGGTATAACGTAATACGTTATATGGTATAACGTAATAACGTAATACGTAATATGGTGTAACGTTATAACGTAATACGTTATATGGTATAACGTTTTAGCGTATAACGTTACATGGTATAACGTTATAACGTATTACGTTATATAGTATAACGTTATGTGGTATAACGCTATAACGTAATACGTTACATGGTATAACGTTATAACGTATTACGTTATATAGTATAACGCTAGAACGTACTACGATATATATTATAAAGTTATGTGGTATAACGTTGTAACGTATTACGTTATATAGTATAACGTTATATGGTATAATCTCATAACGTAATACGTTATATGCTATAACGTTATAACGTATTACGTTATATGGTATAACGTTATAACGTATTACGTTATATAGTATAACGTTATATGGTATAACGTTATAACGTAATACGTTATATGGTATAACGTTATAACGTGTTACTTTATATAGTATAACGTTATGTGGTATAACGTTATAACGTATTACGTTATATAGTATAACGTTATGTGGAATAACGTTATAACGTAATACGTTAAATGGCATAACGTTATAACGTAATACGTTATATGATATAACGTTACAACGTATTACGTTATATAGTATAACGTTATATGATATAACGTTATAACGTATTTCGTTATATAGTATAACGTTATATGGTATAACGTTATAACGTATTACGTTATATAGTATAACGTTTTGTGGTATAACGTTATGTGGTATAACGTTATAAAGTATTACGTTATATAGTATAACGTTATGTGGTATAACGTTTTAACGTAATACGTTATATGGTATAACGTTATAACGTTAAACGTTATATGGTATAACGTTATACCGTATTACGTTATATAGTATAACGTTATGTGGTATAACGTTTTAACGTAATACGTTATATGGTATAACGTTATAACGTATTACGTTATATAGTATAGCGTTATATGGTATAACGTTACAACGTATTACGTTATATAGTATAACGTTATAACTTAATACGTTATATAGTATAACGTTGTATGGTATAACGGTATAACGTAATACGTTATATGGTATAACGTAATAACGTAATACGTAATATGGTGTAACGTTATAACGTAATACGTTATATGGTATAACGTTATAACGTATTTCGTTATATAGTATAACGTTGTATGGTATAACGTTATAACGTAATACGTTACATGGTATAACGTTATAACGTATTACGTTATATAGTATAACGTTGTATGGTATAACGTTATAACGTAATACGTTACATGGTATAACGTTATAACGTATTACATTATATAGTATAACGTTATATGGCATAACGTTATAACGTAATTCGTTATATAGTATAACGTTGTATGGTATAACGGTATAACGTAATACGTTATATGGTATAACGTAATAACGTAATACGTAATATGGTGTAACGTTATAACGTAATACGTTATATGGTATAACGTTTTAACGTATAACGTTACATGGTATAACGTTATAACGTATTACGTTATATGGTATAACGTTACAACGTATTACGTTATATAGTATAACGTTATAACTTAATACGTTATGTGGTATAACGTTATGTGGTATAACGTTATAACGTATTACGTTATACAGTATAACGTTATAACTTAATACGTTATATGGTATAACGTTATGTGGTATAACGCTATAACGTAATACGTTACATGGTATAACGTTATAACGTATTACGTTATATAGTATAACGTTATAACTTAATACGTTATGTGGTATAACGTTATGTGGTATAACGTTATAACGTAATACGTTACATGGTATAACGTTATAACGTATTACGTTATATAGTATAACGTTATGTGATATAACGTTATAACGTAATACGTTACATGGTATAACGTTATAACGTATTACATTATATAGTATAACGTTATGTGGTATAACGTTACAACGTATTACGTTATATAGTATAACGTTATAACGTATTACGTTATATAGTATAACGTTATGTGGTATAACGCTATAACGTAATACGTTACATGGTATAACGTTATAACGTATTACGTTATATAGTATAACGCTAGAACGTACTACGATATATATTATAACGTTATGTGGTATAACGTTATAACGTATTACGTTATATAGTATAACGTTATATGGTATAATCTCATAACGTAATACGTTATATGCTATAACGTTATAACGTATTACGTTATATGGTATAACGTTATAACGTATTACGTTATATAGTATAACGTTGTATGGTATAACGTTATAACGTAATACGTTATATTTTGTAACGTTACAACGTATTACGTTATATAGTATAACGTTATGTGGTATAACGTTATAACGTATTACGTTATATAGTATAACGTTATAACGTAATACGTTAAATGGTATAACGTTATAACGTATTACGTTATATGGCATAACGCTAGAACGTACTACGATATATATTATAACGTTATGTGGTATAACGTTATAACGTATTACGTTATATAGTATAACGTTATAACGTATTACGTTATATAGTACAACGTTATATGGTATAACGTTATAACGTAATACGTTATATGGTATAACGTTATAACGTGTTACTTTATATAGTATAACGTTATGTGGTATAACGTTATAACGTATTACGTTATATAGTATAACGTTATGTGGTATAACGTTATAACGTAATACGTTAAATGGCATAACGTTATAACGTAATACGTTATATGATATAACGTTACAACGTATTACGTTATATAATATAACGTTACATGATATAACGTTATAACGTATTTCGTTATATAGTATAACGTTATATGGTATAACGTTATAACGTATTACGTTATATAGTATAACGTTTTGTGGTATAACGTTATGTGGTATAACGTTATAAAGTATTACGTTATATAGTATAACGTGATATGGTATAGCGTTATAAAGTAATTCGTTATATGGTATAACGTTATAACGTATTACGATATATAGTATAACGTTATGTGGTATAACGTTTTAACGTAATACGTTATATGGTATAACGTTATAACGTTAAACGTTATATGGTATAACGTTATACCGTATTACGTTATATAGTATAACGTTATGTGGTATAACGTTTTAACGTAATACGTTATATGGTATAACGTTATAACGTATTACGTTATATAGTATAGCGTTATATGGTATAACGTTACAGCGTATTACGTTATATAGTATAACGTTATAACTTAATACGTTATATAGTATAACGTTGTATGGTATAACGGTATAACGTAATACGTTATATGGTATAACGTAATAACGTAATACGTAATATGGTGTAACGTTATAACGTAATACGTTATATGGTATAACGTTATAACGTATTTCGTTATATAGTATAACGTTGTATGGTATAACGTTATAACGTAATACGTTACATGGTATAACGTTATAACGTATTACGTTATATAGTATAACGTTGTATGGTATAACGTTATAACGTAATACGTTACATGGTATAACGTTATAACGTATTACGTTATATAGTATAACGTTATATGGCATAACGTTATAACGTAATACGTTATATAGTATAACTTTGTATGGTATAACGGTATAACGTAATACGTTATATGGTATAACGTAATAACGTAATACGTAATATGGTGTAACGTTATAACGTAATACGTTATATGGTATAACGTTTTAACGTATAACGTTACATGGTATAACGTTATAACGTATTACGTTATATGGTATAACGTTACAACGTATTACGTTATATAGTATAACGTTATAACTTAATACGTTATGTGGTATAACGTTATGTGGTATAACGTTACAACGTATTACGTTATATAGTATAACGTTATAACTTAATACGTTATATGGTATAACGTTATGTGGTATAACGCTATAACGTAATACGTTACATGGTATAACGTTATAACGTATTACGTTATATAGTATAACGTTATAACTTAATACGTTATGTGGTATAACGTTATGTGGTATAACGTTATAACGTAATACGTTACATGGTATAACGTTATAACGTATTACGTTATATAGTATAACGTTATGTGGTATAACGTTATAACGTAATACGTTACATGGTATAACGTTATAACGTATTACATTATATAGTATAACGTTATATGGTATAACGCTATAACGTAATACGTTATATGGTATAACGTTATAACGTATTTCGTTATATAGTATAACGTTGTATGGTATAACGTTATAAGGTAATACGTTACATGGTATAACGTTATAACGTATTACGTTATATAGTATAACGTTGTATGGTATAACGTTATTACGTAATACGTTATATGGTGTAACGTTACAACGTATTACGTTATATAGTATAACGTTATGTGGTATAACGTTATAACGTATAACGTTATATAGTATAACGTTATAACGTAATACGTAATATGGTGTAACGTTATAACGTAATACGTTATATGGTATAAGGTTTTAACGTATAACGTTACATGGTATAACGTTATAACGTATTACGTTGTATAGTATAACGTTATATCGTATAACGTTATAACGTAATACGTTATATAGTATAACGTTGTATGGTATAGCGGTATAACGTAATACGTTATATGGTATAACGTAATAACGTAATACGTAATATGGTGTAACGTTATAACGTAATACGTTATGTGGTATAATGTTATGTGGTATAACGTTATAACGTAATACGTTACATGGTATAACGTTATAACGTATTACGTTATATAGTATAATGTTATGTGGTATAACGTTATAACGTAATACGTTACATGGTATAACGTTATAACGTATTACGTTATATAGTATAACGTTATGTGGTATAACGTTATAACGTAATACGTTACATGGTATAACGTTATAACGTATTACGTTATATAGTATAACGTTGTATGGTATAACGTTATAACGTAATACGTTATATGGTGTAACGTTACAACGTATTACGTTATATAGTATAACGTTATGTGGTATAACGTTATAACGTATTACGTTATATAGTATAACGTTATAACGTAATACGTTAAATGGTATAACGTTATAACGTATTACGTTATATGGTATAACGCTAGAACGTACTACGTTATATATTATAACGTTATGTGGTATAACGTTATAACGTATTACGTTATATATTATAACGTTATATGGTATAATCTCATTACGTAATACGTTATATGCTATAACGTTATAACGTATTTCGTTATATGGTATAACGTTACAACGTATTACGTTATATAGTATGACGTTACGTGGTATAACGTTATAACGTATTACGTTATATAGTATAACGTTATATGGTATAACGTTATAACGTAATACAGTATACGGTATAACGTTATAACGTTATACGTTATATGGTATAACGCTAGAACGTATTACGTTATATATTATAACGTTATGTGGTATAAAGTTATAACGTATTACGTTATATAGTATAACGTTATATGGTATAACCTCATAACGTAATACGTTATATGCTATAACGTTATAACGTATTACTTTATATAGTATAACGTTATATGGTATAACGTTATAACGTAATACATTATATGGTATAACGTTATAACGTTATACGTTATATGGTATAACGTTATAACGTAATACATTATATGGTATAACGTTATAACGTTATACGTTATATGGTATAACGTTATAACGTATTACGTTATATAGTATAACGTTTTGTGGTAAAACGTTATAACATATTACGTTATATGGTATAACGTTACAACGTATTACGTTCTATAGTATAACGTTATAACTTAATACGTTATGTGGTATAACGTTATGTGGTATAACGTTACAACGTATTACGTTATATAGTATAACGTTATAACTTAATACGTTATATGGTATAACGTTATATGGTATAACGTTATTACGTGTTACTTTATATAGTATAACGTTATGTGGTATAACGTTATAACGTATTACGTTATATAGTATAACGTTATAACGTATTACGTCATATAGTATAACGTTATATGGTATAACGTTATAACGTAATACGTTATATAGTATAACGTTGTATGGTAGAACGGTATAACGTAATACGTTATATGGTATAACGTAATAACGTAATACGTAATATGGTGTAACGTTATAACGTAATACGTTATATGGTATAACGTTTTAACGTATAACGTTACATGGTATAACGTTATAACGTATTACGTTATATAGTATAACGTTATGTGGTATAACGCTATAACGTAATACGTTACATGGTATAACGTTATAACGTATTACGTTATATAGTATAACGTTATAACTTAATACGTTATGTGGTATAATGTTATGTGGTATAACGTTATAACGTAATACGTTACATGGTATAACGTTATAACGGATTACGTTATATAGTATAACGTTATGTGGTATAACGTTATAACGTAATACGTTACATGGTATAACGTTATAACGTAATACGTTATATGGTATAACGTTATGTGGTATAACGTTATAACGTATTACGTTATATAGTATAACGTTATGAGGTATAACGTTATAACGTAATACGTTACATGGTATAACGTTATAACGTATTACGTTATATAGTATAACGTTATGTGGTATAACGCTATAACGTAATACGTTACATGGTATAACGTTATAACGTATTACGTTATATAGTATAACGTTATAACTTAATACGTTATGTGGTATAATGTTATGTGGTATAACGTTATAACGTAATACGTTACATGGTATAACGTTATAACGTAATACGTTATATAGTATAACGTTGTATGGTATAACGTTATAACGTAATACGTTATATGGTGTAACGTTACAACGTATTACGTTATAAAGTATAACGTTATGCGGTATAACGTTATAACGTATTACGTTATATAGTATAACGTTATAACGTAATACGTTTAATGGTATAACGTTATAACGTATTACGTTATATAGTATAACGTTATAACGTAATACGTTTAATGGTATAACGTTATAACGTATTTCGTTATATAGTATAACGTTGTATGGTATAACGTTATAACGTAATACGTTATATGGTGTAACGTTACAACGTATTACGTTATAAAGTATAACGTTATGCGGTATAACGTTATAACGTATTACGTTACATGGTATAACGTTATAACGTAATACGTTATATGGTATAACGTTATGTGGTATAACGTTATAACGTATTACGTTATATAGTATAACGTTATGAGGTATAACGTTATAACGTAATACGTTACATGGTATAACGTTATAACGTATTACGTTATATAGTATAACGTTATGTGGTATAACGTTATAACGTATTACGTTACATGGTATAACGTTATAACGTATTACGTTATATAGTATAACGTTATATGGTATAACGCTATAACGTAATACGTTATATGGTATAACGTTATAACGTATTTCGTTATATAGTATAACGTTGTATGGTATAACGTTATAACGTAATACGTTATATGGTGTAACGTTACAACGTATTACGTTATAAAGTATAACGTTATGCGGTATAACGTTATAACGTATTACGTTATATAGTATAACGTTATAACGTAATACGTTTAATGGTATAACGTTATAACGTATTACGTTATATGGTATAACGCTAGAACGTACTACGTTATATATTATAACGTTTTGTGGTAAAACGTTATAACGTATTACGTTATATGGTATAACGTTACAACGTATTACGTTCTATAGTATAACGTTATAACTTAATACGTTATGTGGTATAACGTTATGTGGTATAACGTTACAACGTATTACGTTATATAGTATAACGTTATAACTTAATACGTTATATGGTATAACGTTATATGGTATAACGTTATAACGTGTTACTTTATATAGTATAACGTTATGTGGTATAACGTTATAACGTAATACGTTACATGGTATAATGTTATAACGTATTACGTTATATAGATTACGTTGTATGGTATAACGTTATAACGTAATACGTTATATGGTGTAACGTTACAACGTATTACGTTATATAGTATAACGTTATGTGGTATAACGTTATAACGTATTACGTTATATAGTATAACGTTATAACGTAATACGTAATATGGTGTAACGTTATAACGTAATACGTTATATGGTATAACGTTTTAACGTATAACGTTACATGGTATAACGTTATAACGTATTACGTTATATAGTATAACGTTATATCGTATAACGTTATAACGTAATACGTTATATAGTATAACGTTGTATGGTATAGCGGTATAACGTAATACGTTATATGGTATAACGTAATAACGTAATACGTAATATGGTGTATCGTTATAACGTAATACGTTATATGGTATAACGTTTTAGCGTATAACGTTACATGGTATAACGTTATAACGTATTACGTTATATAGTATAACGTTATGTGGTATAACGTTATAACGTAATACGTTATATGGTATAACGTTATAACGTATTTCGTTATATAGTATAACGTTGTATGGTATAACGTTATAACGTAATACGTTATATGGTGTAACGTTACAACGTATTACGTTATAAAGTATAACGTTATGCGGTATAACGTTATAACGTATTACGTTATATAGTATAACGTTACAACGTATTACGTTATAAAGTATAACGTTATGTGGTATAACGTTATAACGTATTACGTTATATAGTATAACGTTATAACGTAATACGTTAAATGGTATAACGTTATAACGTATTACGTTATATGGTATAAAGCTAGAACGTACTACGTTATATATTATAACGTTATGTGGTATAACGTTATAACGTATTACGTTATATAGTATAACGTTATATGGTATTATCTCATAACGTAATACGTTATATGCTATAACGTTATAACGTATTACGTTATATGGTATAACGTTACAACGTATTACGTTATAAAGTATGACGTTACGTGGTATAACGTTATAACGTATTACGTTATATAGTATAACGTTGTATGGTATAACGTTACAACGTAATACGTTATATGGTACAATGTTATAGCGTATAACGTTATGTAGTATAACGTTATATGGTATAACGTTATAACTTAATACATTATATGGTATAACGTTATAACGTATTTCGTTATATAGTATAACTTTGTATGGTATAACGTTATAACGTAATACCTTATATGGTATAACGTTATAACGTATTACGCTATATGGTATAACGTTATGTGGTATAACGTTATAACGTAATACGTTACATGGTATAACGCTACAACGTATTAAGTTATATAGTATAACGTTATGTGGTATAACGTTACAACGTATTACGTTATATAGTATAACGTTATAACTTAATACGTTATATGGTATAACGTTATATGGTATAACGTTATAATGTAATACGTTACATGGTATAACGTTATAACGTATTACGTTATATAGTATAACGTTATGTGGTATAACGTTATAACGTATTACGTTATAACGTATTACGTTATATAGTATAACGTTATGTGGTATAACGTTATAACGTATTACGTTATATAGTATAACGTTATATGGTATAACGTTATAACGTAATACGTTATATGGTATAACGCTATAACGTATTACTTTATATGGTGTAACGCTACAACGTATTACGTTATATAATATAACGTTATATGGTATAACCTTATAACGTAATACGTTATATGGTATAACGTTATAACGTATTACGTTATATGGTATAACGTTACAACGTATTACGTTATATAGTATAACGTTATAACGTATTACGTTATATAGCATAACGTTGTATGGTATAACGTTACAACGTAATACGTTATATGGTATAATGTTATAGCGTAAAACGTTATGTAGTATAACGTTATATGGTATAACGTTATAACTTAATACATTATATGGTATAACGTTATAACGTAATACGTTACATGGTATAACGCTATAACGTATTACGTTATATAGTATAACGTTATGTGGTATAACGTTATAACGTAATACGTTTCATGGTATAACGTTATAACGTATTACGTTATATAGTATAACGTTATATGGTATAACGCTATAACGTAATACGTTATATGGTATAACGTTATAACGTATTTCGTTATATAGTATAACGTTGTATGGTATAACGTTATAACGTAATACGTTATATGGTGTAACGTTACAACGTATTACGTTATATAGTATAACGTTATGTGGTATAACGTTATAACGTATTACGTTATATAGTATAACGTTATAACGTATTTCGTTATATAGTATAACGTTATATGGTATAACGCTAAAACGTAATACGTTATATGGTATAACGTTATAACGTATTACGTTATATAGTATGACGTTATGTGGTATAACGTTATAACGTATTTCGTTATATAGTATAACGTTGTATGGTATAACGTTATAACGTAATACGTTATATGGTGTAACGTTACAACGTATTACGTTATATAGTATGACGTTATGTGGTATAACGTTATAACGTATTACGTTATATAGTATAACATTATATGGTATAACGTTATAACGTAATACAGTATATGGTATAACGTTATAACGTTATACGTTATATGGTATAACGCTAGAAGGTATTACGTTATATATTATAACGTTATGTGGTATAACGTTATAACGTATTACGTTATATAGTATAACGTTATATGGTATAACCTCATAACGTAATACGTTATATGCTATAACGTTATAACGTATTACTTTATATAGTATAACGTTATATGGTATAACGTTATAACGTAATACATTATATGGTATAACGTTATAACGTTATACGTTATATGGTATAACGTTATAACTTAATACGTTATATGGTATAACGTTATGTGGTATAACGTAATACGTTACATGGTATAACGTTATAACGTATTACGTTATATAGTATAACGTTATGTGGTATAACGTTATAACGTATTACGTTATATAGCATAACGTTGTATGGTATAACGTTACAACGTAATACGTCATATGGTATAATGTTATAGCGTATAACGTTATGTAGTATAACGTTATATGGTATAACGTTATAACGTATTACGTTATGTAGTATAACGTTATATGGTATAACGTTATAACTTAATACATTATATGGTATAACGTTATAACGTATAACGTTATATAGTATAACGTTATATGGTATAACGTTATAACGTGTTTCTTTATATAGTATAACGTTATGTGGTATAACGTTATAACGTATTACGTTATATAGTATAACGTTATAACGTATTACGTTATATAGTATAACGTTATAACGTATTACGTTATATAGTATAACGTTATGTGGTATAACGTTTTAACGTAATACGTTATATGGTATAACGTTATAACGTATATCGTTATATAGTATAAGGTTGTATGGTATAACGTTATAACGTAATACGTTATATGGTATAACGTTATAACGTATTTCGTTATATAGTATAACGTTATGTGGTATAACGATATCACGTATTACGTTATATAGTATAACGTTATGTGGTATAACATTATAACGTATTACGTTATATAGTATAACGTTATAACGTATTTCGTTATATAGTATAACGTTGTATGGTATAACGTTATAACGTAATACGTTATATGGTATAACGTTATAACGTAATACGTTATATAGTATAACGTTATTTGGAATAACGTTATAACGTATTACGTTCTATAGTATAACGTTATAACGTATTTCGTTATATAGTATAACGTTATATGGTATAACGCTATAACGTAATACGTTATATGGTATAACGTTATAACGTATTTCGTTATATAGTATAACGTTGTATGGTATAACGTTATAACGTAATACGTTATATGGTGTAACGTTACAACGTATTACGTTATATAGTATAACGTTATGTGGTATAACCTTACAACGTATTACGTTATATAGTATAACGTTATAACTTAATACGTTATATGGCATAACGTTATGTGGTATAACGCTATAATGTAATACGTTACATGGTATAACGTTATAACGTATTACGCTATATAGTATAACGTTATGTGGTATAACGTTATAACGTATTACGTTATAACGTATTACGTTATAACGTATTACGTTATATAGTATACGTTATATGGTATAACGTTATAACGTAATACGTTATATGGTATAACGCTATAACGTATTACGTTATATGGTGTAACGCTACAACGTATTACGTTATATAATATAACGTTATATGGTATAACCTTATAACGTAATACGTTATATGGTATAACGTTATAACGTATTACGTTATATGGTATAACGTTACAACGTATTACGTTATATAGTATAACGTTATAACGTATTACGTTATATAACATAACGTTGTATGGTATAACGTTACAACGTAATACGTTATATGGTATAATGTTATAGCGTAAAACGTTATGTAGTATAACGTTATATGGTATAACGTTATAACTTAATACATTATATGGTATAACGTTATAACGTAATACGTTACATGGTATAACGCTATAACGTATTACGTTATATAGTATAACGTTATGTGGTATAACGTTATAACGTAATACGTTTCATGGTATAACGTTATAACGTATTACGTTATATAGTATAACGTTATATGGTATAACGCTATAACGTAATACGTTATATGGTATAACGTTATAACGTATTTCGTTATATAGTATAACGTTGTATGGTATAACGTTATAACGTAATACGTTATATGGTGTTACGTTACAACGTATTACGTTATATAGTATAACGTTAGGTGGTATAACGTTATAACGTATTACGTTATATAGTACAACGTTATAACGTATTTCGTTATATAGTATAACGTTATATGGTATAACGCTAAAACGTAATACGTTATATGGTATAACGTTATAACGTATTACGTTATATAGTATGACGTTATGTGGTATAACGTTATAACGTATTTCGTTATATAGTATAACGTTGTATGGTATAACGTTATAACGTAATACGTTATATGGTGTAACGTTACAACGTATTACGTTATATAGTATGACGTTATGTGGTATAACGTTATAACGTATTACGTTATATAGTATAACGTTATATGGTATAACGTTATAACGTAATACAGTATATGGTATAACGTTATAGCGTTATACGTTATATGGTATAACGCTAGAACGTATTACGTTATATATTATAACGTTATGTGGTATAACGTTATAAAGTATTACGTTATATAGTATAACGTTATATGGTATAACCTCATAACGTAATACGTTATATGCTATAACGTTATAACGTATTTCGTTATATAGTATTACGTTATATAGTATAACGTTATAACGTATTACGTTATATAGTATAACGTTATAACGTATTACGTTATATAGTATAACGTTATGTGGTATAACGTTTTAACGTAATACGTTATATGGTATAACGTTATAACGTATTACGTTATATAGTATAACGTTACATCGTATTACGTTATATAGTAGAACGTTATAACTTAATACGTTATATGGTATAACGTTATAACGTATATCGTTATATAGTATAAGGTTGTATGGTATAACGTTATAACGTAATACGTTATATGGTATAACGTTATAACGTATTTCGTTATATAGTATAACGTTATGTGGTATAACGACATCACGTATTACGTTATATAGTATAACGTTATGTGGTATAACGTTATAACGTATTACGTTATATTGTATAACGTTATAACGTATTTCGTTATATAGTATAACGTTGTATGGTATAACGTTATAACGTAATACGTTATATGGTGTAACGTTACTACGTATTACGTTATATATTATAACGTTATGTGGTATAACGTTATGTGGTATAACGTTATAACGTATTACGTTATATAGTATAACGTTATATGGTATAAGCTCATAACGTAATACGTTATATGCTATAACGTTACAACGTATTACTTTATATAGTATAACGTTGTATGGTATAACGTTATAACGTAATACGTTATATGGTGTAACGTTACAACGTATTACGTTATATAGTATGACGTTATGTGGTATAACGTTATAACGTATTACGTTATATAGTATAACGTTATATGGTATAACGTTATAACGTAATACAGTATATGGTATAACGTTATAACGTTATACGTTATATGGTATAACGCTAGAACGTATTACGTTATATATTATAACGTTATGTGGTATAACGTTATAAAGTATTACGTTATATAGTATAACGTTATATGGTATAACCTCATAACGTAATACGTTATATGCTATAACGTTATAACGTATTTCGTTATATAGTATTACGTTATATAGTATAACGTTATAACGTATTACGTTATATAGTATAACGTTATAACGTATTACGTTATATAGTATAACGTTATGTGGTATAACGTTTTAACGTAATACGTTATATGGTATAACGTTATAACGTATTACGTTATATAGTATAACGTTACATCGTATTACGTTATATAGTATAACGTTATAACTTAATACGTTATGTGGTATAACGTTATAACGTATTTCGATATATAGTATAACGTTGTATGGTATAACGTTATAACGTAATACGTTATATGGTGTAACGTTACAACGTATTACGTTATATAGTATGACGTTATGTGGTATAACGTTATAACGTATTACGTTATATAGTATAACGTTATATGGTATAACGTTATAACGTAATACAGTATATGGTATAACGTTATAACGTTATACGTTATATGGTATAACGCTAGAACGTATTACGTTATATATTATAACGTTATGTGGTATAACGTTATAAAGTATTACGTTATATAGTATAACGTTATATGGTATAACCTCATAACGTAATACGTTATATGCTATAACGTTATAACGTATTTCGTTATATAGTATTACGTTATATAGTATAACGTTATAACGTATTACGTTATATAGTATAACGTTATAACGTATTACGTTATATAGTATAACGTTATGTGGTATAACGTTTTAACGTAATACGTTATATGGTATAACGTTATAACGTATTACGTTATATAGTATAACGTTACATCGTATTACGTTATATAGTATAACGTTATAACTTAATACGTTATATGGTATAACGTTATAACGTATATCGTTATATAGTATAAGGTTGTATGGTATAACGTTATAACGTAATACGTTATATGGTATAACGTTATTACGTATTTCGTTATATAGTATAACGTTATGTGGTATAACGATATCACGTATTACGTTATATAGTATAACGTTATGTGGTATAACGTTATAACGTATTACGTTATATAGTATAACGTTATAACGTATTTCGTTATATAGTATAACGTTATGTGGTATAACGATATCACGTATTACGTTATATAGTATAACGTTATGTGGTATAACGTTATGTGGTATAACGTTATAACGTATTACGTTATATAGTATAACGTTATATGGTATAAGCTCATAACGTAATACGTTATATGCTATAACGTTACAACGTATTACTTTATATAGTATAACGTTATATGGTATAACGTTATAACGTAATACATTATATGGTATAACGTTATAACGTTATACGTTATATGGTATAACGTTATAACTTAATACGTTATATGGTATAACGTTATGTGGTATAACGTTATAACTTAATACATTATATGGTATAACGTTATAACGTATAACGTTATATAGTATAACGTTATATGGTATAACGTTATAACGTGTTTCTTTATATAGTATAACGTTATGTGGTATAACGTTATAACGTATTACGTTATATAGTATAACGTTATAACGTATTACGTTATATAGTATAACGTTATGTGGTATAACGTTTTAACGTAATACGTTATATGGTATAACGTTATAACGTATTACGTTATATAGTATAACGTTATATGGTATAACGTTACAACGTATTACGTTATATAGTATAACGTTATAACTTAATACGTTATATGGTATAACGTTATAACGTATATCGTTATATAGTATAACGTTATAACGAATTACGTTATATAGTATAACGTTATGTGGTATAACGATACCGTTATAACGTAATACGTTATATAGTATAACGTTATAACGTATTACGTTATATAGTATAACGTTATATGGTATAACGTTATAACGTAATACGTTATATGGTATAACGTTATTACGTGTTACTTTATATAGTATAACGTTATGTGGTATAACGTTATAACGTATTACGTTATATAGTTTAACGTTATATGGTATAACGTTATAACGTAATACGTTAAATGGTATAACGTTATAACGTAATACGTTATATGATATAACGTTACAACGTATTACGTTATATAGTATAACGTTATATGATATAACGTTATAACGTATTTCGTTATATAGTATAACGTTATATGGTATAACGTTATATGGTATAACGTTATGTGGTATAACCTTATAACGTGATACGTTACATGGTATAACGTTATAACGTATTACGTTATATAGTATAACGTTATATGGTATAACGTTATGTGGTACAACCTTATAACGTATTACGTTTTATAGTATAACGTTATATGGTATAGCGTTATAACGTGATACGTTATATGGTATAACGCTATAACGTATTACGTTATATGGTATAACGCTACAACGTATTACGTTATATAGTATAACGTTATATGGTATAACCTTATAACGTATTACGTTATATGGTATAACGTTACAACGTATTACGTTATATAGTATAACGTTATAACTTAATACGTTATATGGTATAACGTTATATGGTATAACGTTATAACGTAATACGTTATATGGTATAACGTTATGTGGTATAACGTTATAACGTAATACGTTACATGGTATAACGTTATAACGTATTACGTTATATAGTATAACGTTATATGGTATAACGTTACAACGTATTACGTTATATAGTATAACGTTACAACTTAATACGTTATATGGTATAACGTTATAACGTAATACGTTACATGGTATAACGTTATAACGTAATACGTTATATGGTATAACGTTATGTGGTATAACCTTATAACGTATTACGTTATATAGTATAACGTTATATGGTATAACGTTATGTGGTATAACGTTATAACGTAATACGTTACATGGTATAACGTTATAACGTATTACGTTATATAGTATAACGTTATGTGGTATAACGTTATAACGTAATACGTTACATGGTATAACGTTATAACGTTTCACGTTATATAGTATAACGTTATATGGTATAACGCTATAACGTAATACGTTATATGGTATAACGTTATAACGTATTTCGTTATATAGTATAACATTGTATGGTATAACGTTATAACGTAATACGTTATATGGTGTAACGTTACAACGTATTACGTTATATAGTATAACGTTATAACTTAATACGTTATATGGTATAACGTTATATGGTATAACGTTATAACGTAATACGTTATATGGTATAACGTTATGTGGTATAACGTTATAACGTAATACGTTACATGGTATAACGTTATAACGTATTACGTTATATAGTATAACGTTATATGGTATAACGTTACAACGTATTACGTTATATAGTATAACGTTACAACTTAATACGTTATATGGTATAACGTTATAACGTAATACGTTACATGGTATAACGTTATAACGTAATACGTTATATGGTATAACGTTATGTGGTATAACCTTATAACGTATTACGTTATATAGTATAACGTTATATGGTATAACGTTATGTGGTATAACGTTATAACGTAATACGTTACATGGTATAACGTTATAACGTATTACGTTATATAGTATAACGTTATGTGGTATAACGTTATAACGTATTACGTTATATAGCATAACGTTGTATGGTATAACGTTACAACGTAATACGTTATATGGTATAACGCTATAACGTATTACGTTATATGGTATAACGCTACAACGTATTACGTTATATAGTATAACGTTATATGGTATAACCTTATAACGTATTACGTTATATGGTATAACGTTACAACGTATTACGTTATATAGTATAACGTTATGTGGTATAACGTTATAACGTAATACGTTATATGGTATAACGTTATGTGGTATAACCTTATAACGTATTACGTTATATAGTATAACGTTATGGGGTATAACGTTATAACGTGATACGTTACAAGGTATAACGTTATAACGTATTACGTTATATAGTATAACGTTATATGGTATAACGTTATAACGTAATACGTTATATGGTATAACGTTATGTGGTATAACCTTATAACGTATTACGTTTTATAGTATAACGTTATATGGTATAGCGTTATAACGTAATACGTTATATGGTATAACGCTATAACGTATTACGTTATATGGTATAACGCTACAACGTATTACGTTATATAGTATAACGTTATATGGTATAACCTTATAACGTATTACGTTATATGGTATAACGTTACAACGTATTACGTTATATAGTATAACGTTATAACTTAATACGTTATATGGTATAACGTTATGTGGTATAACGTTATAACGTAATACGTTACATGGTGTAACGTTATAACGTATTACGTTATATAGTATAACGTTATCTGGTATAACGTTATAACGTAATACGTTACATGGTATAACGCTATAACGTATTACGTTATATAGTATAACGTTATAACTTAATACATTATATGGTATAACGTTATGTGGTATAACGTTATAACGTAATACGTTACATGGTATAACGTTATAACGCATTACGTTATATAGTATAACGTTATGTGGTATAACGTTATAACGTGTTACGTTATATAGCATAACGTTGCATGGTATAACGTTACAACGTAATACGTTATATGGTATAATGTTATTGCGTATAACGTTATGTAGTATAACGTTATGTGGTATAACGTTATAACGTAATACGTTACATGGTATAACGTTATAACGTATTACGTTATATAGTATAACGTTATATGGTATAACGTTACAACGTATTACGTTGTATCGTATAACGTTATGAGATATAACGTTATAACGTAATACGTTACATGGTATAACGTTATAACGTATTACGTTATATAGTATAACGTTATGTGGTATAACGTTATAACGTATTACGTTACATGGTATAACGTTATAACGTATTACGTTATATAGTATAACGTTATATGGTATAACGCTATAACGTAATACGTTATATGGTATAACGATATAACGTATTTCGTTATATAGTATAACGTTGTATGGTATAACGTTATAACGTAATACGTTATATGGTGTAACGTTACAACGTATTACGTTATAAAGTATAACGTTATGTGGTACAACGTTATAACGTATTACGTTATATAGTATAACGTTATAACGTAATACGTTAAATGGTATAACGTTATAACGTATTACGTTATATGGTATAACGCTAGAACGTACTACGTTATATATTATAACGTTTTGTGGTAAAACGTTATAACGTATTACGTTATATGGTATAACGTTACAACGTATTACGTTCTATAGTATAACGTTATAACTTAATACGTTATGTGGTATAACGTTATGTGGTATAACGTTACAACGTATTACGTTATATAGTATAACGTTATAACTTAATACGTTATATGGTATAACGTTATATTGTATAACGTTATAACGTGTTACTTTATATAGTATAACGTTATGTGGTATAACGTTATAACGTAATACGTTACATGGTAAAACGTTATAACGTATTACGTTATATAGTATAACGTTATATGGTATAACGCTATAACGTAATACGTTATATGGTATAACATTATAACGTATTTCGTTATATAGTATAACGTTGTATGGTATAACGTTATAACGTAATACGTTATATGGTGTAACGTTACAACGTATTACGTTATATAGTATAACGTTATGTGGTATAACGTTATAACGTAATACGTTACATGGTATAACGTTATAACGTATTACGTTATATAGATTACGTTGTATGGTATAACGTTATAACGTAATACGTTATATGGTGTAACGTTACAACGTATTACGTTATATAGTATAACGTTATGTGGTATAACGTTATAACGTATTACGTTATATAGTATAACGTTATAACGTAATACGTAATATGGTGTAACGTTATAACGTAATACGTTATATGGTATAACGTTTTAACGTATAACGTTACATGGTATAACGTTATAACGTATTACGTTATATAGTATAACGTTATATCGTATAACGTTATAACGTAATACGTTATATAGTATAACGTTGTATGGTATAGCGGTATAACGTAATACGTTATATGGTATAACGTAATAACGTAATACGTAATATGGTGTAACGTTATAACGAAATACGTTATATGGTATAACGTTTTAGCGTATAACGTTATAACGTAATACGTTACATGGTCTAACGTTATAACGTAATACGTTATATGGTATAACGTTATGTGGTATAACGTTATAACGTATTACGTTATATAGTATAACGTTATGTGGTATAACGTTATAACGTAATACGTTACATGGTATAACGTTATAACGTATTACGTTATATAGTATAACGTTATGTGGTATAACGTTATAACGTAATACGTTACATGGTATAACGTTATAACGTTTCACGTTATATAGTATAACGTTATATGGTATAACGCTATAACGTAATACGTTATATGGTATAACGTTATAACGTATTTCGTTATATAGTATAACATTGTATGGTATAACGTTATAACGTAATACGTTATATGGTGTAACGTTACAACGTATTACGTTATAAAGTATAACGTTATGTGGTATAACGTTATAACGTATTACGTTATATAGTATAACGTTATAACGTAATACGTTAAATGGTATAACGTTATAACGTATTACGTTATATGGTATAACGCTAGAACGTACTACGTTATATATTATAACGTTATGTGGTATAACGTTACAACGTATTACGTTATATAGTATAACGTTATAACTTAATACGATATATGGTATAGCGTTATGTGGTATAACGCTATAATGTAATACGTTACATGGTATAACGTTATAACGTATTACGTTATATAGTATAACGTTATGTGGTATAACGTTATAACGTATTACGTTATATAGTATAACGTTATATGGTATAACGCTATAACGTAATACGTTATATGGTATAACGTTATAACGTATTTCGTTATATAGTATAACATTGTATGGTATAACGTTATAACGTAATACGTTATATGGTGTAACGTTACAACGTATTACGTTATAAAGTATAACGTTATGTGGTATAACGTTATAACGTATTACGTTATATAGTATAACGTTATAACGTAATACGTTAAATGGTATAACGTTATAACGTATTACGTTATATGGTATAACGCTAGAACGTACTACGTTATATATTATAACGTTATGTGGTATAACGTTACAACGTATTACGTTATATGGTATAACGTTATAACGTATTTCGTTATATAGTATAACATTGTATGGTATAACGTTATAACGTAATACGTTATATGGTGTAACGTTACAACGTATTACGTTATATATTATAACGTTATGTGGTAAAACGTTATAACGTATTACGTTATATAGTATAACGTTATATGGTATAACGCTATAACGTAATACGTTATATGGTATAACGTTACAACGTATTACGTTATATAGTATAACGTTATGTGGTATAACGTTATAACGTATTACGTTATATAGTATAACGTTATAACGTAATACGTAATATGGTGTAACGTTATAACGTAATACGTTATATGGTATAACGTTTTAACGTATAACGTTACATGGTATAACGTTATAACGTATTACGTTATATAGTATAACGTTATATCGTATAACGTTATAACGTAATACGTTATATAGTATAACGTTGTATGGTATAGCGGTATAACGTAATACGTTATATGGTATAACGTAATAACGTAATACGTAATATGGTGTAACGTTATAACGAAATACGTTATATGGTATAACGTTTTAGCGTATAACGTTATAACGTAATACGTTACATGGTCTAACGTTATAACGTAATACGTTATATGGTATAACGTTATGTGGTATAACGTTATAACGTATTACGTTATATAGTATAACGTTATGTGGTATAACGTTATAACGTAATACGTTACATGGTATAACGTTATAACGTATTACGTTATATAGTATAACGTTATGTGGTATAACGTTATAACGTAATACGTTACATGGTATAACGTTATAACGTATCACGTTATATAGTATAACGTTATATGGTATAACGCTATAACGTAATACGTTATATGGTATAACGTTATAACGTATTTCGTTATATAGTATAACATTGTATGGTATAACGTTATAACGTAATACGTTATATGGTGTAACGTTACAACGTATTACGTTATAAAGTATAACGTTATGTGGTATAACGTTATAACGTATTACGTTATATAGTATAACGTTATAACGTAATACGTTAAATGGTATACGTTATAACGCATTACGTTATATGGTATAACGCTAGAACGTACTACGTTATATATTATAACGTTATGTGGTATAACGTTATAACGTATTACGTTATATAGTATAACGTTATATGGTATTATCTCATAACGTAATACGTTATATGCTATAACGTTATAACGTATTACGTTATATGGTATAACGTTACAACGTATTACGTTATAAAGTATGACGTTACGTGGTATAACGTTATAACGTATTACGTTATATAGTATAACGTTGTATGTTATAACGTTACAACGTAATACGTTATATGGTACAATGTTATAGCGTATAACGTTATGTAGTATAACGTTATATGGTATAACGTTATAACTTAATACATTATATGGTATAACGTTATAACGTATTTCGTTATATAGTATAACGTTGTATGGTATAACGTTATAACGTAATACCTTATATGGTATAACGTTATAACGTATTACGCTATATGGTATAACGTTATGTGGTATAACGTTATAACGTAATACGTTACATGGTATAACGCTACAACGTATTACGTTATATAGTATAACGTTATGTGGTATAACGTTACAACGTATTACGTTATATAGTATAACGTTATAACTTAATACGATATATGGTATAGCGTTATGTGGTATAACGCTATAATGTAATACGTTACATGGTATAACGTTATAACGTATTACGTTATATAGTATAACGTTATATGGTATAACGTTATAACGTAATACGTTATATGGTATAACGTTATGTGGTACAACCTTATAACGTATTACGTTATATAGTATAACGTTATATGGTATAACGTTATAACGTAATACGTTATATGGTATAACGCTATAACGTATTACGTTATATGGTATAACGCTACAACGTATTACGTTATATAGTATAACGTTATATGGTATAACCTTATAACGTAATACGTTATATGGTATAACGTTATAACGTATTACGTTATATGGTATAACGTTACAACGTATTACGTTATATAGTATAACGTGATAACGTATTACGTTATATAGCATAACGTTATATGGTATAACGTTATAACGTAATACGTAATATGGTGTAACGTTATAACGTAATACGTTATATAGTATAACGTTATAACGTAATACGTAATATGGTGTAACGTTATAACGTAATACGTTATATGGTATAACGTTTTAGCGTATAACGTTACATGGTATAACGTTATAACGTATTACGTTATATTGTATAACGTTATGTGGTATAACGTTATAACGTAATACGTTACATGGTATAACGTTATAACGTATTACGTTATATAGTATAACGTTATGTGGTATAACGTTATAACGTAATACGTTACATGGTATAACGTTATAACGTATTACGTTATATAGTATAACGTTATATGGTATAACGCTATAACGTAATACGTTATATGGTATAACGTTATAACGTATTTCGTTATATAGTATAACGTTGTATGGTATAACGTTATAACGTAATACGTTATATGGTGTAACGTTACAACGTATTACGTTATAAAGTATAACGTTATGTGGTATAACGTTATAACGTATTACGTTATATAGTATAACGTTATAACGTAATACGTTAAATGGTATAACGTTATAACGTATTACGTTATATGGTATAACGCTAGAACGTACTACGTTATATATTATAACGTTATGTGGTATAACGTTATAACGTATTACGTTATATAGTATAACGTTATATGGTATTATCTCATAACGTAATACGTTATATGCTATAACGTTATAACGTATTACGTTATATGGTATAACGTTACAACGTATTACGTTATATAGTATGACGTTACGTGGTATAACGTTATAACGTATTACGTTATATAGTATAACGTTGTATGGTATAACGTTACAACGTAATACGTTATATGGTACAATGTTATAGCGTATAACGTTATGTAGTATAACGTTATATGGTATAACGTTATAACTTAATACATTATATGGTATAACGTTATAACGTATTTCGTTATATAGTATAACTTTGTATGGTATAACGTTATAACGTAATACCTTATATGCTATAACGTTATAACGTATTACGCTATATGGTATAACGTTATGTGGTATAACGTTATAACGTAATACGTTACATGGTATAACGCTACAACGTATTACGTTATATAGTATAACGTTATGTGGTTTAACGTTACAACGTATTACGTTATATAGTATAACGCTATAACGTATTACGTTATATAGTATAACGTTATGTGGTATAACGTTATAACGTAATACGTTACATGGTATAACGTTATAACGTATTACGTTATATAGTATAACGTTATGTGGTATAACGTTATAACGTATTACGTTATAACGTATTACGTTATATAGTATAACGTTATATGGTATAACGTTATAACGTAATACGTTATATGGTATAACGCTATAACGTATTACGTTATATGGTATAACGCTACAACGTATTACGTTATATAGTATAACGTTATATGGTATAACCTTATAACGTAATACGTTATATGGTATAACGTTATAACGTATTACGTTATATGGTATAACGTTACAACGTATTGCGTTATATAGTATAACGTTATAACGTATTACGTTATATAGCATAACATTATATGGTATAACGTTATAACGTAATACGTTATATAGTATAACGTTATGTGGTATAACGTTATAACGTATTACGTTATATAGTATAACGTTATATAGTATAACGTTATAACGTAATACGTTATATGGTATAACGCTATAACGTATTACTTTATATGGTGTAACGCTACAACGTATTACGTTATATAATATAACGTTATATGGTATAACCTTATAACGTAATACGTTATATGGTATAACGTTATAACGTATTACGTTATATGGTATAACGTTACAACGTATTACGTTATATAGTATAACGTTATAACGTATTACGTTATATAGCATAACGTTGTATGGTATAACGTTACAACGTAATACGTTATATGGTATAATGTTATAGCGTAAAACGTTATGTAGTATAACGTTATATGGTATAACGTTATAACTTAATACATTATATGGTATAACGTTATAACGTAATACGTTACATGGTATAACGCTATAACGTATTACGTTATATAGTATAACGTTATGTGGTATAACGTTATAACGTAATACGTTTCATGGTATAACGTTATAACGTATTACGTTATATAGTATAACGTTATATGGTATAACGCTATAACGTAATACGTTATATGGTATAACGTTATAACGTATTTCGTTATATAGTATAACGTTGTATGGTATAACGTTATAACGTAATACGTTATATGGTGTAACGTTACAACGTATTACGTTATATAGTATAACGTTATGTGGTATAACGTTATAACGTATTACGTTATATAGTATAACGTTATAACGTATTTCGTTATATAGTATAACGTTATATGGTATAACGCTAAAACGTAATACGTTATATGGTATAACGTTATAACGTATTACGTTATATAGTATGACGTTATGTGGTATAACGTTATAACGTATTTCGTTATATAGTATAACGTTGAATGGTATAACGTTATAACGTAATACGTTATATGGTGTAACGTTACAACGTATTACGTTATATAGTATGACGTTATGTGGTATAACGTTATAACGTATTACGTTATATAGTATAACATTATATGGTATAACGTTATAACGTAATACAGTATATGGTATAACGTTATAACGTTATACGTTATTTGGTATAACGCTAGAAGGTATTACGTTATATATTATAACGTTATGTGGTATAACGTTATAACGTATTACGTTATATAGTATAACGTTATATGGTATAACCTCATAACGTAATACGTTATATGCTATAACGTTATAACGTATTACTTTATATAGTATAACGTTATATGGTATAACGTTATAACGTAATACATTATATGGTATAACGTTATAACGTTATACGTTATATGGTATAACGTTATAACTTAATACGTTATATGGTATAACGTTATGTGGTATAACGTTATAACGTATTACGTTATATAGTATAACGTTATAACGTAATACGTTAAATGGTATAACGTTATAACGTATTACGTTATATGGTATAACGCTAGAAGGTATTACGTTATATAGTATAACGTTATGTGGTATAACGTTACAACGTATTACGTTATATAGTATAACGTTATAACTTAATACGTTATATGGTATAATGTTATAGCGTATAACGTTATGTAGTATAACGTTATATGGTATAACGTTATAACGTAATACGTTTCATGGTATAACGTTATAACGTATTACGTTATATAGTATAACGTTATATGGTATAACGCTATAACGTAATACGTTATATGGTATAACGTTATAACGTATTTCGTTATATAGTATAACGTTGTATGGTATAACGTTATAACGTAATACGTTATATGGTGTTACGTTACAACGTATTACGTTATATAGTATAACGTTAGGTGGTATAACGTTATAACGTATTACGTTATATAGTATAACGTTATAACGTATTTCGTTATATAGTATAACGTTATATGGTATAACGCTAAAACGTAATACGTTATATGGTATAACGTTATAACGTATTACGTTATGTAGTATAACGTTATATGGTATAACGTTATAACTTAATACATTATATGGTATAACGTTATAACGTATAACGTTATATAGTATAACGTTATATGGTATAACGTTATAACGTGTTTCTTTATATAGTATAACGTTATGTGGTATAACGTTATAACGTATTACGTTATATAGTATAACGTTATGTGGTATAACGTTTTAACGTAATACGTTATATGGTATAACGTTATGTGGTATAACGTTATAACGTATTACGTTATATAGTATAACGTTATAACGTAATACGTTAAATGGTATAACGTTATAACGTATTACGTTATATGGTATAACGTTATAACGTATTACGTTATGTAGTATAACGTTATATGGTATAACGTTATAACTTAATACATTATATGGTATAACGTTATAACGTATAACGTTATATAGTATAACGTTATATGGTATAACGTTATAACGTGTTTCTTTATATAGTATAACGTTATGTGGTATAACGTTATAACGTATTACGTTATATAGTAT
Organism: Bombus flavifrons; assembly: GCF_040668555.2. Taxonomy (NCBI): domain Eukaryota; kingdom Metazoa; phylum Arthropoda; class Insecta; order Hymenoptera; family Apidae; genus Bombus; species Bombus flavifrons. The sequence continues at coordinate 4,163,881 of NC_138457.1, read as the reverse complement.
AACGTTATAACGTATTACGTTATATAGTATAACGTTATAACGTATTACGATATATGGTATAACGTTATGTGGTATAACGCTATAATGTAATACGTTACATGGTATAACGTTATAACGTATTACGCTATATAGTATAACGTTATGTGGTATAACGTTATAACGTATTACGTTATAACGTATTACGTTATATAGTATACGTTATATGGTATAACGTTATAACGTAATAAGTTATATGGTATAACGCTATAACGTATTACGTTATATGGTGTAACGCTACAACGTATTACGTTATATAATATAACGTTATATGGTATAACCTTATAACGTAATACGTTATATGGTATAACGTTATAACGTATTACGTTATATGGTATAACGTTACAACGTATTACGTTATATAGTATAACGTTATAACGTATTACGTTATATAGCATAACGTTGTATGGTATAACGTTACAACGTAATACGTTATATGGTATAATGTTATAGCGTAAAACGTTATGTAGTATAACGTTATATGGTATAACGTTATAACTTAATACATCATATGGTATAACGTTATAACGTAATACGTTACATGGTATAACGCTATAACGTATTACGTTATATAGTATAACGTTATGTGGTATAACGTTATAACGTAATACGTTTCATGGTATAACGTTATAACGTATTACGTTATATAGTATAACGTTATATGGTATAACGCTATAACGTAATACGTTATATGGTATAACGTTATAACGTATTTCGTTATATAGTATAACGTTGTATGGTATAACGTTATAACGTAATACGTTATATGGTGTTACGTTACAACGTATTACGTTATATAGTATAACGTTAGGTGGTATAACGTTATAACGTATTACGTTATATAGTATAACGTTATAACGTATTTCGTTATATAGTATAACGTTATATGGTATAACGCTAAAACGTAATACGTTATATGGTATAACGTTATAACGTATTACGTTATATAGTATGACGTTATGTGGTATAACGTTATAACGTTTTTCGTTATATAGTATAACGTTGTATGGTATAACGCTATAACGTAATACGTTATATGGTGTAACGTTACAACGTATTACGTTATATAGTATGACGTTATGTGGTATAACGTTATAACGTATTACGTTATATAGTATAACGTTATATGGTATAACGTTATAACGTAATACAGTATATGGTATAACGTTATAACGTTATACGTTATATGGTATAACGCTAGAACGTATTACGTTATATATTATAACGTTATGTGGTATAACGTTATAACGTATTACGTTATATAGTATAACGTTATATGGTATAACCTCATAACGTAATACGTTATATGCTATAACGTTATAACGTATTTCGTTATATAGTATTACGTTATATAGTATAACGTTATAACGTATATCGTTATATAGTATAAGGTTGTATGGTATAACGTTATAACGTAATACGTTATATGGTATAACGTTATAACGTATTTCGTTATATAGTATAACGTTATGTGGTATAACGATATCACGTATTACGTTATATAGTATAACGTTATAACGTATATCGTTATATAGTATAAGGTTGTATGGTATAACGTTATAACGTAATACGTTATATGGTATAACGTTATAACGTATTTCGTTATATAGTATAACGTTATGTGGTATAACGATATCACGTATTACGTTATATAGTATAACGTTATGTGGTATAACGTTATAACGTATTACGTTATATAGTATAACGTTATAACGTATTTCGTTATATAGTATAACGTTGTATGGTGTAACGTTATAACGTAATACGTTATATGGTGTAACGTTACTACGTATTACGTTATATATTATAACGTTATATGGTATAACGTTATAACGTAATACATTATATGGTATAACGTTATAACGTTATACGTTATATGGCATAACGTTATAACTTAATACGTTATATGGTATAACGTTATGTGGTATAACGTTATAACGTAATACGTTACATGGTATAACGTTATAACGTATTACGTTATATAGTATTACGTTATATGGTATAATGTTATAGCGTATAACGTTATGTAGTATAACGTTATATGGTATAACGTTATAACGTATTACGTTATGTAGTATAACGTTATATGGTATAACGTTATAACTTAATACATTATATGGTATAACGTTATAACGTATAACGTTATATAGTATAACGTTATATGGTATAACGTTATAACGTGTTTCTTTATATAGTATAACGTTATGTGGTATAACGTTATAACGTATTACGTTATATAGTATAACGTTATAACGTATTACGTTATATAGTATAACGTTATGTGGTATAACGTTTTAACGTAATACGTTATATGGTATAACGTTATAACGTATTACGTTATATAGTATAACGTTATATGGTATAACGTTACAACGTATTACGTTATATAGTATAACGTTATAACTTAATACGTTATATGGTATAACGTTATAACGTATATCGTTATATAGTATAACGTTATAACGAATTACGTTATATAGTATAACGTTATGTGGTATAACGATACCGTTATAACGTAATACGTTATATAGTATAACGTTATAACGTATTACGTTATATAGTATAACGTTATATGGTATAACGTTATAACGTAATACGTTATATGGTATAACGTTATTACGTGTTACTTTATATAGTATAACGTTATGTGGTATAACGTTATAACGTATTACGTTATATAGTTTAACGTTATATGGTATAACGTTATAACGTAATACGTTAAATGGTATAACGTTATAACGTAATACGTTATATGATATAACGTTACAACGTATTACGTTATATAGTAAACGTTATATGATATAACGTTATAACGTATTTCGTTATATAGTATAACGTTATATGGTATAACGTTATATGGTATAACGTTATGTGGTATAACCTTATAACGTATTACGTTATATAGTATAACGTTATGTGGTATAACGTTATAACGTGATACGTTACATGGTATAACGTTATAACGTATTACGTTATATAGTATAACGTTATATGGTATAACGTTACAACGTATTACGTTATATAGTATAACGTTATATGGTATAACCTTATAGCGTATTACGTTATATGGTATAACGTTACAACGTATTACGTTATATAGTATAACGTTATAACTTAATACGTTATATGGTATAACGTTATATGGTATAACGTTATAACGTAATACGTTATATGGTATAACGCTATAACGTATTACGTTATATGGTATAACGCTACAACGTATTACGTTATATAGTATAACGTTATATGGTATAACCTTATAACGTATTACGTTATATGGTATAACGTTACAACGTATTACGTTATATAGTATAACGTTATAACTTAATACGTTATATGGTATAACGTTATATGGTATAACGTTATAACGTAATACGTTATATGGTATAACGTTATGTGGTATAACGTTATAACGTAATACGTTACATGGTATAACGTTATAACGTATTACGTTATATAGTATAACGTTATATGGTATAACGTTACAACGTATTACGTTATATAGTATAACGTTACAACTTAATACGTTATATGGTATAACGTTATAACGTAATACGTTACATGGTATAACGTTATAACGTAATACGTTATATGGTATAACGTTATGTGGTATAACCTTATAACGTATTACGTTATATAGTATAACGTTATATGGTATAACGTTACAACGTATTACGTTATATCCTATAACGTTATAACTTAATACGTTATATGGTATAACGTTATGTGGTATAACGTTATAACGTAATACGTTACATGGTATAACGTTATAACGTATTACGTTATATAGTATAACGTTATGTGGTATAACGTTATAACGTATTACGTTATATAGCATAACGTTGTATGGTATAACGTTACAACGTAATACGTTATATGGTATAATGTTATTGCGTATAACGTTATGTAGTATAACGTTATATGGTATAACGTTATAACGTATTACGTTATGTAGTATAACGTTATATGGTATAACGTTATAACTTAATACATTATATGGTATAACGTTATATGGTATAACGTTACAATGTATTACGTTATATAGTATAACGTTATAACTTAATACGTTATATAGTATAACGTTATATGGTATAACGTTATAACGTAATACGTTATATGGTATAACGTTATAACGTAATACGTTATATGGTATAACGTTATGTGGTATAACGTTATAACGTAATACGTTACATGGTATAACGTTATAACGTATTACGTTATATAGTATAACGTTATATGGTATAACGTTACAACGTATTACGTTATATAGTATAACGTTACAACTTAATACGTTATATGGTATAACGTTATAACGTAATACGTTACATGGTATAACGTTATAACGTAATACGTTATATGGTATAACGTTATGTGGTATAACCTTATAACGTATTACGTTATATAGTATAACGTTATATGGTATAACGTTATAACGTAATACGTTATATGGTATAACGTTATGTGGTATAACCTTATAACGTATTACGTTATATAGTATAACGTTATGTGGTATAACGTTATAACGTGATACGTTACAAGGTATAACGTTATAACGTATTACGTTATATAGTATAACGTTATATGGTATAACGTTATAACGTAATACGTTATATGGTATAACGTTATGTGGTATAACCTTATAACGTATTACGTTTTATAGTATAACGTTATATGGTATAGCGTTATAACGTAATACGTTATATGGTATAACGCTATAACGTATTACGTTATATGGTATAACGCTACAACGTATTACGTTATATAGTATAACGTTATATGGTATAACCTTATAACGTATTACGTTATATGGTATAACGTTACAACGTATTACGTTATATAGTATAACGTTATAACTTAATACGTTATATGGTATAACGTTATGTGGTATAACGTTATAAAGTAATACGTTACATGGTATAACGTTATAACGTATTACGTTATATAGTATAACGTTATCTGGTATAACGTTATAACGTAATACGTTACATGGTATAACGTTATAACGTATTACGTTATATAGTATAACGTTATAACTTAATACATTATATGGTATAACGTTATGTGGTATAACGTTATAACGTAATACGTTACATGGTATAACGTTATAACGCATTACGTTATATAGTATAACGTTATGTGGTATAACGTTATAACGTGTTACGTTGTATAGCATAACGTTGCATGGTATAACGTTACAACGTAATACGTTATATGGTATAATGTTATTGCGTATAACGTTATGTAGTATAACGTTATGTGGTATAACGTTATAACGTAATACGTTACATGGTATAACGTTATAACGTATTACGTTATATAGTATAACGTTATATGGTATAACGTTACAACGTATTACGTTATATCGTATAACGTTATGAGGTATAACGTTATAACGTAATACGTTACATGGTATAACGTTATAACGTATTACGTTATATAGTATAACGTTATGTGGTATAACGTTATAACGTAATACGTTAAATGGTATAACGTTATAACGTATTACGTTATATGGTATAACGTTATAACGTATTACGTTATGTAGTATAACGTTATATGGTATAACGTTATAACTTAATACATTATATGGTATAACGTTATAACGTATAACGTTATATAGTATTACGTTATATGGTATAACGTTATAACGTGTTTCTTTATATAGTATAACGTTATGTGGTATAACGTTATAACGTATTACGTTATATAGTATAACGTTATAACGTATTACGTTATATAGTATAACGTTATAACGTATTACGTTATATAGTATAACGTTATGTGGTATAACGTTTTAACGTAATACGTTATATGGTATAACGTTATAACGTATATCGTTATATAGTATAAGGTTGTATGGTATAACGTTATAACGTAATACGTTATATGGTATAACGTTATAACGTATTTCGTTATATAGTATAACGTTATGTGGTATAACGATATCACGTATTACGTTATATAGTATAACGTTATGTGGTATAACATTATAACGTATTACGTTATATAGTATAACGTTATAACGTATTTCGTTATATAGTATAACGTTGTATGGTATAACGTTATAACGTAATACGTTATATGGTATAACGTTATAACGTAATACGTTATATAGTATAACGTTATGTGGAATAACGTTATAACGTATTACGTTCTATAGTATAACGTTATAACGTATTTCGTTATATAGTATAACGTTATATGGTATAACGCTATAACGTAATACGTTATATGGTATAACGTTATAACGTATTTCGTTATATAGTATAACGTTGTATGGTATAACGTTATAACGTAATACGTTATATGGTGTAAAGTTACAACGTATTACGTTATATAGTATAACGTTATGTGGTATAACGTTACAACGTATTACGTTATATAGTATAACGTTATAACTTAATACGTTATATGGTATAACGTTATGTGGTATAACGCTATAATGTAATACGTTACATGGTATAACGTTATAACGTATTACGCTATATAGTATAACGTTATGTGGTATAACGTTATAACGTATTACGTTATAACGTATTACGTTATATAGTATACGTTATATGGTATAACGTTATAACGTAATAAGTTATATGGTATAACGCTATAACGTATTACGTTATATGGTGTAACGCTACAACGTATTACGTTATATAATATAACGTTATATGGTATAACCTTATAACGTAATACGTTATATGGTATAACGTTATAACGTATTACGTTATATGGTATAACGTTACAACGTATTACGTTATATAGTATAACGTTATAACGTATTACGTTATATAGCATAACGTTGTATGGTATAACGTTACAACGTAATACGTTATATGGTATAATGTTATAGCGTAAAACGTTATGTAGTATAACGTTATATGGTATAACGTTATAACTTAATACATCATATGGTATAACGTTATAACGTAATACGTTACATGGTATAACGCTATAACGTATTACGTTATATAGTATAACGTTATGTGGTATAACGTTATAACGTAATACGTTTCATGGTATAACGTTATAACGTATTACGTTATATAGTATAACGTTATCTGGTATAACGTTATAACGTAATACGTTACATGGTATAACGTTATAACGTATTACGTTATATAGTATAACGTTATAACTTAATACATTATATGGTATAACGTTATGTGGTATAACGTTATAACGTAATACGTTACATGGTATAACGTTATAACGCATTACGTTATATAGTATAACGTTATGTGGTATAACGTTATAACGTAATACGTTTCATGGTATAACGTTATAACGTATTACGTTATATAGTATAACGTTATATGGTATAACGCTATAACGTAATACGTTATATGGTATAACGTTATAACGTATTTCGTTATATAGTATAACGTTGTATGGTATAACGTTATAACGTAATACGTTATATGGTGTTACGTTACAACGTATTACGTTATATAGTATAACGTTAGGTGGTATAACGTTATAACGTATTACGTTATATAGTATAACGTTATAACGTATTTCGTTATATAGTATAACGTTATATGGTATAACGCTAAAACGTAATACGTTATATGGTATAACGTTATAACGTATTACGTTATATAGTATGACGTTATGTGGTATAACGTTATAACGTAATACAGTATATGGTATAACGTTATAACGTTATACGTTATATGGTATAACGCTAGAACGTATTACGTTATATATTATAACGTTATGTGGTATAACGTTATAACGTATTACGTTATATAGTATAACGTTATATGGTATAACCTCATAACGTAATACGTTATATGCTATAACGTTATAACGTATTTCGTTATATAGTATTACGTTATATAGTATAACGTTATAACGTATATCGTTATATAGTATAAGGTTGTATGGTATAACGTTATAACGTAATACGTTATATGGTATAACGTTATAACGTATTTCGTTATATAGTATAACGTTATGTGGTATAACGATATCACGTATTACGTTATATAGTATAACGTTATGTGGTATAACGTTATAACGTATTACGTTATATAGTATAACGTTATAACGTATTTCGTTATATAGTATAACGTTGTATGGTGTAACGTTATAACGTAATACGTTATATGGTGTAACGTTACTACGTATTACGTTATATATTATAACGTTATGTGGTATAACGTTATGTGGTATAACGTTATAACGTATTACGTTATATAGTCTAACGTTATATGGTATAAGCTCATAACGTAATACGTTATATGCTATAACGTTACAACGTATTACTTTATATAGTATAACGTTATATGGTATAACGTTATAACGTAATACATTATATGGTATAACGTTATAACGTTATACGTTATATGGCATAACGTTATAACTTAATACGTTATATGGTATAACGTTATGTGGTATAACGTAATAACGTAATACGTTACATGGTATAACGTTATAACGTATTACGTTATATAGTATTACGTTATATGGTATAATGTTATAGCGTATAACGTTATGTAGTATAACGTTATATGGTATAACGTTATAACGTATTACGTTATGTAGTATAACGTTATATGGTATAACGTTATAACTTAATACATTATATGGTATAACGTTATAACTTAATACGTTATATGGTATAACGTTATAACGTATATCGTTATATAGTATAACGTTATAACGAATTACGTTATATAGTATAACGTTATATGGTATAACGTTACAACGTATTACGTTATATAGTATAACGTTATAACTTAATACGTTATATGGTATAACGTTATATGGTATAACGTTATAACGTGTTTCTTTATATAGTATAACGTTATGTGGTATAACGTTATAACGTATTACGTTATATAGTATAACGTTATAACGTATTACGTTATATAGTATAACGTTATATGGTATAATGTTATAGCGTATAACGTTATGTAGTATAACGTTATATGGTATAACGTTATAACGTATTACGTTATGTAGTATAACGTTATATGGTATAACGTTATAACTTAATACATTATATGGTATAACGTTATAACTTAATACGTTATATAGTATAACGTTATATGGTATAACGTTATAACGTGTTTCTTTATATAGTATAACGTTATGTGGTATAACGTTATAACGTATTACGTTATATAGTATAACGTTATAACGTATTACGTTATATAGTATAACGTTATGTGGTATAACGTTTTAACGTAATACGTTATATGGTATAACGTTATAACGTATTACGTTATATAGTATAACGTTATATGGTATAACGTTACAACGTATTACGTTATATAGTATAACGTTATAACTTAATACGTTATATGGTATAACGTTATAACGTATATCGTTATATAGTATAACGTTATAACGAATTACGTTATATAGTATAACGTTATGTGGTATAACGATACCGTTATAACGTAATACGTTATATAGTATAACGTTATAACGTATTACGTTATATAATATAACGTTATATGGTATAACGTTATAACGTAATACGTTATATGGTATAACGTTATTACGTGTTACTTTATATAGTATAACGTTATGTGGTATAACGTTATAACGTATTACGTTATATAGTTTAACGCTATATGGTATAACGTTATAACGTAATACGTTAAATGGTATAACGTTATAACGTAATACGTTATATGATATAACGTTACAACGTATTACGTTATATAGTAAACGTTATATGATATAACGTTATAACGTATTTCGTTATATAGTATAACGTTATATGGTATAACGTTATATGGTATAACGTTATATGGTATAACGTTATGTGGTATAACCTTATAACGTATTACGTTATATAGTATAACGTTATGTGGTATAACGTTATAACGTGATACGTTACATGGTATAACGTTATAACGTATTACGTTATATAGTATAACGTTATATGGTATAACGTTACAACGTATTACGTTATATAGTATAACGTTATATGGTATAACCTTATAACGTATTACGTTATATGGTATAACGTTACAACGTATTACGTTATATAGTATAACGTTATAACTAAATACGTTATATGGTATAACGTTATATGGTATAACGTTATAACGTAATACGTTATATGGTATAACGCTATAACGTATTACGTTATATGGTATAACGCTACAACGTATTACGTTATATAGTATAACGTTATATGGTATAACCTTATAACGTATTACGTTATATGGTATAACGTTACAACGTATTACGTTATATAGTATAACGTTATAACTTAATACGTTATATGGTATAACGTTATATGGTATAACGTTATAACGTAATACGTTATATGGTATAACGTTATGTGGTATAACGTTATAACGTAATACGTTACATGGTATAACGTTATAACGTATTACGTTATATAGTATAACGTTATATGGTATAACGTTACAACGTATTACGTTATATAGTATAACGTTACAACTTAATACGTTATATGGTATAACGTTATAACGTAATACGTTACATGGTATAACGTTATAACGTAATACGTTATATGGTATAACGTTATGTGGTATAACCTTATAACGTAATACGTTACATGGTATAACGTTATAACGTATTACGTTATATAGTATAACGTTATGTGGTATAACGTTATAACGTATTACGTTATATAGCATAACGTTGTATGGTATAACGTTACAACGTAATACGTTATATGGTATAATGTTATTGCGTATAACGTTATGTAGTATAACGTTATATGGTATAACGTTATAACGTATTACGTTATGTAGTATAACGTTATATGGTATAACGTTATAACTTAATACATTATATGGTATAACGTTATATGGTATAACGTTACAATGTATTACGTTATATAGTATAACGTTATAACTTAATACGTTATATAGTATAACGTTATATGGTATAACGTTATAACGTAATACGTTATATGGTATAACGTTATGTGGTATAACGTTATAACGTAATACGTTACATGGTATAACGTTATAACGTATTACGTTATATAGTATAACGTTATATGGTATAACGTTACAACGTATTACGTTATATAGTATAACGTTACAACTTAATACGTTATATGGTATAACGTTATAACGTAATACGTTACATGGTATAACGTTATAACGTAATACGTTATATGGTATAACGTTATGTGGTATAACCTTATAACGTATTACGTTATATAGTATAACGTTATATGGTATAACGTTATAACGTAATACGTTATATGGTATAACGTTATGTGGTATAACCTTATAACGTATTACGTTATATAGTATAACGTTATGTGGTATAACGTTATAACGTGATACGTTACAAGGTATAACGTTATAACGTATTACGTTATATAGTATAACGTTATATGGTATAACGTTATAACGTAATACGTTATATGGTATAACGTTATGTGGTATAACCTTATAACGTATTACGTTTTATAGTATAACGTTATGTGGTATAACGTTATAACGTAATACGTTATATGGTATAACGCTATAACGTATTACGTTATATGGTGTAACGCTACAACGTATTACGTTATATAATATAACGTTATATGGTATAACCTTATAACGTAATACGTTATATGGTATAACGTTATAACGTATTACGTTATATGGTATAACGTTACAACGTATTACGTTATATAGTATAACGCTATAACGTATTACGTTATATAGCATAACGTTGTGTGGTATAACGTTACAACGTAATACGTTATATGGTATAATGTTATAGCGTAAAACGTTATGTAGTATAACGTTATATGGTATAACGTTATAACGTGTTTCTTTATATAGTATAACGTTATGTGGTATAACGTTATAACGTATTACGTTATATAGTATAACGTTATAACGTATTACGTTATATAGTATAACGTTATAACGTATTACGTTATATAGTATAACGTTATGTGCTATAACGTTTTAACGTAATACGTTATATGGTATAACGTTATAACGTATTACGTTATATAGTATAACGTTATATGGTATAACGTTACATCGTATTACGTTATATAGTATAACGTTATAACTTAATACGTTATATGGTATAACGTTATAACGTATATCGTTATATAGTATAAGGTTGTATGGTATAACGTTATAACGTAATACGTTATATGGTATAACGTTATAACGTATTTCGTTATATAGTATAACGTTATGTGGTATAACGATATCACGTATTACGTTATATAGTATAACGTTATGTGGTATAACGTTATAACGTATTACGTTATATAGTATAACGTTATAACGTATTTCGTTATATAGTATAACGTTGTATGGTATAACGTTATAACGTAATACGTTATATGGTATAACGTTATAACGTAATACGTTATATAGTATAACGTTATGTGGAATAACGTTATAACGTATTATGTTCTATAGTATAACGTTATAACGTATTTCGTTATATAGTATAACGTTATATGGTATAACGCTATAACGTAATACGTTATATGGTATAACGTTATAACGTATTTCGTTATATAGTATAACGTTGTATGGTATAACGTTATAACGTAATACGTTATATGGTGTAACGTTACAACGTATTACGTTATATAGTATAACGTTATGTGGTATAACGTTACAACGTATTACGTTATATAGTATAACGTTATAACTTAATACGTTATATGGTATAACGTTATGTGGTATAACGCTATAATGTAATACGTTACATGGTATAACGTTATAACGTATTACGCTATATAGTATAACGTTATGTGGTATAACGTTATAACGTAATACGTTATATAGTATAACGTTATGTGGAATAACGTTATAACGTATTATGTTCTATAGTATAACGTTACAACGTATTACGTTATATAGTATAACGTTATAACTTAATACGTTATATGGTATAACGTTATGTGGTATAACGCTATAATGTAATACGTTACATGGTATAACCTTATAACGTAATACGTTATATGGTATAACGTTATAACGTATTACGTTATATGGTATAACGTTACAACGTATTACGTTATATAGTATAACGTTATAACGTATTACGTTATATAGCATAACGTTGTATGGTATAACGTTACAACGTAATACGTTATATGGTATAATGTTATAGCGTAAAACGTTATATAGTATAACGTTATGTGGTATAACGTTATAACGTGATACGTTACATGGTATAACGTTATAACGTATTACGTTATATAGTATAACGTTATATGGTATAACGTTATAACGTAATACGTTATATGGTATAACGTTATGTGGTATAACCTTATAACGTATTACGTTTTATAGTATAACGTTATATGGTATAGCGTTATAACGTAATACGTTATATGGTATAACGCTATAACGTATTACGTTATATGGTATAACGCTACAACGTATTACGTTATATAGTATAACGTTATATGGTATAACCTTATAACGTATTACGTTATATGGTATAACGTTACAACGTATTACGTTATATAGTATAACGTTATAACTTAATACGTTATATGGTATAACGTTATGTGGTATAACGATATAACGTAATACGTTACATGGTATAACGTTATAACGTATTACGTTATATAGTATAACGTTATCTGGTATAACGTTATAACGTAATACGTTACATGGTATAACGTTATAACGTATTACGTTATATAGTATAACGTTATATGGTATAACGTTACAACGTATTACGTTATATCGTATAACTTTATAACTTAATACGTTATATGGTATAACGTTATCTGGTATAACGTTATAACGTAATACGTTACATGGTATAACGTTATAACGTATTACGTTATATAGTATAACGTTATGTGGTATAACGTTATAACCTGTTACGTTATATAGCATAACGTTGCATGGTATAACGTTACAACGTAATACGTTATATGGTATAATGTTATAGCGTATAACGTTATGTAGTATAACGTTATGTGGTATAACGTTATAACGTAATACGTTACATGGTATAACGTTATAACGTATTACGTTATATAGTATAACGTTATATGGTATAACGTTACAACGTATTACGTTATATCGTATAACTTTATAACTTAATACGTTATATGGTATAACGTTATGTGGTATAACGTTATAACGTAATACGTTACATGGTATAACGTTATAACGTATTACGTTATATAGTATAACGTTATGTGGTATAACGTTATAACGTATTACGTTATATAGCATAACGTTGTATGGTATAACGTTACAACGTAATACGTTATATGGTATAATGTTATTGCGTATAACGTTATGTAGTATAACGTTATATGGTATAACGTTATAACGTATTACGTTATGTAGTATAACGTTATATGGTATAACGTTATAACTTAATACATTATATGGTATAACGTTATATGGTATAACGTTACAATGTATTACGTTATATAGTATAACGTTATAACTTAATACGTTATATAGTATAACGTTATATGGTATAACGTTATAACGTAATACGTTATATGGTATAACGTTATAACGTATTACGTTACATAGTATAACGTTTTGTGGTATAACGTTATGTGGTATAACGTTATAACGTAATACGTTACATGGTATAACGTTATAACGCATTACGTTATATAGTATAACGTTATGTGGTATAACGTTATAACGTGTTACGTTATATAGCATAACGTTGCATGGTATAACGTTACAACGTAATACGTTATATGGTATAATGTTATAGCGTATAACGTTATGTAGTATAACGTTATGTGGTATAACGTCAAAACGTAATACGTTACATGGTATAACGTTATAACGTATTACGTTATATAGTATAACGTTATATGGTATAACGTTACAACGTATTACGTTATATCGTATAACGTTATAACTTAATACGTTATATGGTATAACGTTATGTGGTATAACGTTATAACGTAATACGTTACATGGTATAACGTTATAACGTATTACGTTATATAGTATAACGTTATATGGTATAGCGTTACAACGTATTACGTTATATAGTATAACGTTACAACTTAATACGTTATATGGTATAACGTTATAACGTAATACGTTACATGGTATAACGTTATAACGTAATACGTTATATGGTATAACGTTATGTGGTATAACCTTATAACGTATTACGTTATATAGTATAACGTTATATGGTATAACGTTATAACGTAATACGTTATATGGTATAACGTTATGTGGTATAACCTTATAACGTATTACGTTATATAGTATAACGTTATGTGGTATAACGTTATAACGTGATACGTTACATGGTACAACGTTATAACGTAATACGTTATATGGTATAACGTTATGTGGTATAACCTTATAACGTATTACGTTTTATAATATAACGTTATATGGTATAGCGTTATAACGTAATACGTTATATGGTATAACGCTATAACGTATTACGTTATATGGTATAACGCTACAACGTATTACGTTATATAGTATAACGTTATACGGTATAACCTTATAACGTATTACGTTATATGGTATAACGTTACAACGTATTACGTTATATAGTATAACGTTATAACTTAATACGTTATATGGTATAACGTTATGTGGTATAACGTTATAACGTAATACGTTACATGGTATAACGTTATAACGTATTACGTTATATAGTATAACGTTATCTGGTATAACGTTATAACGTAATACGTTACATGGTATAACGTTATAACGTATTACGTTATATAGTATAACGTTATAACTTAATACATTATATGGTATAACGTTATGTGTTATAACGTTATAACGTAATACGTTACATGGTATAACGTTATAACGCATTACGTTATATAGTATAACGTTATGTGGTATAACGTTATAACGTGTTACGTTATATAGCATAACGTTGCATGGTATAACGTTACAACGTAATACGTTATATGGTATAATGTTATAGCGTATAACGTTATGTAGTATAACGTTATGTGGTATAACGTTATAACGTAATACGTTACATGGTATAACGTTATAACGTATTACGTTATATAGTATAACGTTATATGGTATAACTTTACAACGTATTACGTTATATCGTATAACGTTATAACTTAATACGTTATATGGTATAACGTTATGTGGTATAGCGTTATAGCGTAGTACGTTATATGGTATAACGTTATAACGTATTACGTTATATGGTATAACGCTACAACTTAATACGTTATATAGTATAACGTTATATGGTATAACGTTATAACTTAATACAATATATGGTATAACGTTATAACGTATTTCGTTATACAGTATAACGTTGTATGGTATAACGTTATAACGTAATACCTTACATGGTATAACGTTATAACGTATTACGCTATATGGTATAACGTTATGTGGTATAACGTTATAACGTATTACATTATATGGTATAACGCTACAACGTATTACGTTATATAGTATAACGTTATATGGTATAACGTTATAACGTAATACGTTACATGGTATAACGTTATAACGTATTACGTTATATAGTATAACGTTATATGGTATAACGTTACAACGTATTACGTTATATCGTATAACGTTATAACGTATTACGTTATATAGTATAACGTTATAACTTAATACGTTATATGGTATAACGTTATGAGGTATAACGTTATAGCGTAATACGTTACATGGTATAACGTTATAACGTATTACGTTATATAGTATAACGTTATGTGGTATAACGTTATAACGTAATTCGTTACATGGTATAACGTTATAACGTATTACGTTATATAGTATAACGTTATATGGTATAACGTTACAACGTATTACGATATATCGTATAACGTTATAACTCAATACGTTATATGGTATAACGTTATGTGGTATAACGTTATAACGTAATACGTTACATGGTATAACGTTATAACGTATTACGTTATATAGTATAACGTTATGTGGTATAACGTTATAACGTATTACGTTATATAGCATAACGTTGTATGGTATAACGTTACAACGTAATACGTTATATGGTATAATGTTATTGCGCATAACGTTATGTAGTATAACGTTATATGGTATAACGTTATAACGTATTACGTTATGTAGTATAACGTTATATGGTATAACGTTATAACTTAATACATTATATGGTATAACGTTATAACGTATTACGTTATATAGTATAACGTTATGTGGTATAACGTTATAACGTATTACGTTATATAGTATAACGTTATATGGTATAACGTTATAACGTAATACGTTATATGGTATAACGCTATAACGTATTACGTTATATGGTGTAACGCTACAACGTATTACGTTATATAATATAACGTTATATGGTATAACCTTATAACGTAATACGTTATATGGTATAACGTTATAACGTATTACGTTATATGGTATAACGTTACAACGTATTACGTTATATAGTATAACGCTATAACGTATTACGTTATATAGCATAACGTTGTGTGGTATAACGTTACAACGTAATACGTTATATGGTATAATGTTATAGCGTAAAACGTTATGTAGTATAACGTTATATGGTATAACGTTATAACGTGTTTCTTTATATAGTATAACGTTATGTGGTATAACGTTATAACGTATTACGTTATATAGTATAACGTTATAACGTATTACGTTATATAGTATAACGTTATAACGTATTACGTTATATAGTATAACGTTATAACGTATTACGTTATATAGTATAACGTTATGTGCTATAACGTTTTAACGTAATACGTTATATGGTATAACGTTATAACGTATTACGTTATATAGTATAACGTTATATGGTATAACGTTACATCGTATTACGTTATATAGTATAACGTTATAACTTAATACGTTATATGGTATAACGTTATAACGTATATCGTTATATAGTATAAGGTTGTATGGTATAACGTTATAACGTAATACGTTATATGGTATAACGTTATAACGTATTTCGTTATATAGTATAACGTTATGTGGTATAACGATATCACGTATTACGTTATATAGTATAACGTTATGTGGTATAACGTTATAACGTATTACGTTATATAGTATAACGTTATAACGTATTTCGTTATATAGTATAACGTTGTATGGTATAACGTTATAACGTAATACGTTATATGGTATAACGTTATAACGTAATACGTTATATAGTATAACGTTATGTGGAATAACGTTATAACGTATTATGTTCTATAGTATAACGTTATAACGTATTTCGTTATATAGTATAACGTTATATGGTATAACGCTATAACGTAATACGTTATATGGTATAACGTTATAACGTATTTCGTTATATAGTATAACGTTGTATGGTATAACGTTATAACGTAATACGTTATATGGTGTAACGTTACAACGTATTACGTTATATAGTATAACGTTATGTGGTATAACGTTACAACGTATTACGTTATATAGTATAACGTTATAACTTAATACGTTATATGGTATAACGTTATGTGGTATAACGCTATAATGTAATACGTTACATGGTATAACGTTATAACGTATTACGCTATATAGTATAACGTTATGTGGTATAACGTTATAACGTAATACGTTATATAGTATAACGTTATGTGGAATAACGTTATAACGTATTATGTTCTATAGTATAACGTTACAACGTATTACGTTATATAGTATAACGTTATAACTTAATACGTTATATGGTATAACGTTATGTGGTATAACGCTATAATGTAATACGTTACATGGTATAACCTTATAACGTAATACGTTATATGGTATAACGTTATAACGTATTACGTTATATGGTATAACGTTACAACGTATTACGTTATATAGTATAACGTTATAACGTATTACGTTATATAGCATAACGTTGTATGGTATAACGTTACAACGTAATACGTTATATGGTATAATGTTATAGCGTAAAACGTTATATAGTATAACGTTATGTGGTATAACGTTATAACGTGATACGTTACATGGTATAACGTTATAACGTATTACGTTATATAGTATAACGTTATATGGTATAACGTTATAACGTAATACGTTATATGGTATAACGTTATGTGGTATAACCTTATAACGTATTACGTTTTATAGTATAACGTTATATGGTATAGCGTTATAACGTAATACGTTATATGGTATAACGCTATAACGTATTACGTTATATGGTATAACGCTACAACGTATTACGTTATATAGTATAACGTTATATGGTATAACCTTATAACGTATTACGTTATATGGTATAACGTTACAACGTATTACGTTATATAGTATAACGTTATAACTTAATACGTTATATGGTATAACGTTATGTGGTATAACGATATAACGTAATACGTTACATGGTATAACGTTATAACGTATTACGTTATATAGTATAACGTTATCTGGTATAACGTTATAACGTAATACGTTACATGGTATAACGTTATAACGTATTACGTTATATAGTATAACGTTATAACTTAATACATTATATAGTATAACGTTATGTGGTATAACGTTATAACGTAATACGTTACATGGTATAACGTTATAACGGATTACGTTATATAGTATAACGTTATGTGGTATAACGTTATAACCTGTTACGTTATATAGCATAACGTTGCATGGTATAACGTTACAACGTAATACGTTATATGGTATAATGTTATAGCGTATAACGTTATGTAGTATAACGTTATGTGGTATAACGTTATAACGAAATACGTTACATGGTATAACGTTATAACGTATTACGTTATATAGTATAACGTTATATGGTATAACGTTACAACGTATTACGTTATATCGTATAACTTTATAACTTAATACGTTATATGGTATAACGTTATGTGGTATAACGTTATAACGTAATACGTTACATGGTATAACGTTATAACGTATTACGTTATATAGTATAACGTTATGTGGTATAACGTTATAACGTATTACGTTATATAGCATAACGTTGTATGGTATAACGTTACAACGTAATACGTTATATGGTATAATGTTATTGCGTATAACGTTATGTAGTATAACGTTATATGGTATAACGTTATAACGTATTACGTTATGTAGTATAACGTTATATGGTATAACGTTATAACTTAATACATTATATGGTATAACGTTATATGGTATAACGTTACAATGTATTACGTTATATAGTATAACGTTATAACTTAATACGTTATATAGTATAACGTTATATGGTATAACGTTATAACGTAATACGTTATATGGTATAACGTTATAACGTATTACGTTACATAGTATAACGTTTTGTGGTATAACGTTATGTGGTATAACGTTATAACGTAATACGTTACATGGTATAACGTTATAACGCATTACGTTATATAGTATAACGTTATGTGGTATAACGTTATAACGTGTTACGTTATATAGCATAACGTTGCATGGTATAACGTTACAACGTAATACGTTATATGGTATAATGTTATAGCGTATAACCTTATGTAGTATAACGTTATGTGGTATAACGTCATAACGTAATACGTTACATGGTATAACGTTATAACGTATTACGTTATATAGTATAACGTTATATGGTATAACGTTACAACGTATTACGTTATATCGTATAACGTTATAACTTAATACGTTATATGGTATAACGTTATGTGGTATAACGTTATAACGTAATACGTTACATGGTATAACGTTATAACGTATTACGTTATATAGTATAACGTTATATGGTATAACGTTATGTGGTATAACCTTATAACGTATTACGTTATATAGTATAACGTTATGTGGTATAACGTTATAACGTGATACGTTACATGGTACAACGTTATAACGTAATACGTTATATGGTATAACGTTATGTGGTATAACCTTATAACGTATTACGTTTTATAGTATAACGTTATATGGTATAGCGTTATAACGTAATACGTTATATGGTATAACGTTATAACGTATTACGTTATATAGTATAACGTTATATGGTATGACGTTATAACGTAATACGTTACATGGTATAACGTTATAACGTAATACGTTATATGGTATAACGTTATGTGGTATAACCTTATAACGTATTACGTTATATAGTATAACGTTATATGGTATAACGTTATAACGTAATACGTTATATGGTATAACGTTATGTGGTATAACCTTATAACGTATTACGTTTTATAGTATAACGTTATATGGTATAGCGTTATAACGTAATACGTTATATGGTATAACGCTATAACGTATTACGTTATATGGTATAACGCTACAACGTATTACGTTATATAGTATAACGTTATACGGTATAACCTTATAACGTATTACGTTATATGGTATAACGTTACAACGTATTACGTTATATAGTATAACGTTATAACTTAATACGTTATATGGTATAACGTTATGTGGTATAACGTTATAACGTAATACGTTACATGGTATAACGTTATAACGTATTACGTTATATAGTATAACGTTATCTGGTATAACGTTATAACGTAATACGTTACATGGTATAACGTTATAACGTATTACGTTATATAGTATAACGTTATAACTTAATACATTATATGGTATAACGTTATGTGTTATAACGTTATAACGTAATACGTTACATGGTATAACGTTATAACGCATTACGTTATATAGTATAACGTTATGTGGTATAACGTTATAACGTGTTACGTTATATAGCATAACGTTGCATGGTATAACGTTACAACGTAATACGTTATATGGTATAATGTTATAGCGTATAACGTTATGTAGTATAACGTTATGTGGTATAACGTTATAACGTAATACGTTACATGGTATAACGTTATAACGTATTACGTTATATAGTATAACGTTATATGGTATAACTTTACAACGTATTACGTTATATCGTATAACGTTAAAACTTAATACGTTATATGGTATAACGTTATGTGGTATAGCGTTATAGCGTAGTACGTTATATGGTATAACGTTATAACGTATTACGTTATATGGTATAACGCTACAACTTAATACGTTATATAGTATAACGTTATATGGTATAACGTTATAACTTAATACAATATATGGTATAACGTTATAACGTATTTCGTTATACAGTATAACGTTGTATGGTATAACGTTATAACGTAATACCTTACATGGTATAACGTTATAACGTATTACGCTATATGGTATAACGTTATGTGGTATAACGTTATAACGTATTACATTATATGGTATAACGCTACAACGTATTACGTTATATAGTATAACGTTATATGGTATAACGTTATAACGTAATACGTTACATGGTATAACGTTATAACGTATTACGTTATATAGTATAACGTTATATGGTATAACGTTACAACGTATTACGTTATATCGTATAACGTTATAACGTATTACGTTATATAGTATAACGTTATAACTTAATACGTTATATGGTATAACGTTATGAGGTATAACGTTATAGCGTAATACGTTACATGGTATAACGTTATAACGTATTACGTTATATAGTATAACGTTATGTGATATAACGTTATAACGTAATTCGTTACATGGTATAACGTTATAACGTATTACGTTATATAGTATAACGTTATATGGTATAACGTTACAACGTATTACGATATATCGTATAACGTTATAACTCAATACGTTATATGGTATAACGTTATGTGGTATAACGTTATAACGTAATACGTTACATGGTATAACGTTATAACGTATTACGTTATATAGTATAACGTTATGTGGTATAACGTTATAACGTATTACGTTATATAGCATAACGTTGTATGGTATAACGTTACAACGTAATACGTTATATGGTATAATGTTATTGCGCATAACGTTATGTAGTATAACGTTATATGGTATAACGTTATAACGTATTACGTTATGTAGTATAACGTTATATGGTATAACGTTATAACTTAATACATTATATGGTATAACGTTATAACGTATAACGTTATATAGTATATCGTTATGAGGTATAACGTTATAACGTAATACGTTATATAGTATAACGTTATATGGTATAACGTTATAACGTAATACGTTATATGGTATAACGCTATAACGTATTACGTTATATGGTATAACGCTACAACGTATTACGTTATATGGTATAACGTTACAATGTATTACGTTATATAGTATAACGTTATAACTTAATACGTTATATGGTATAACGTTATGTGGTATAACGTTATAACGTAATACGTAAAATGGTATAACGTTATAACGTAATACGTTATATGGTATAACGTTATAACGTATTTCATAATATAGAATAACGTTGTATGGTATAACGTTATAACGTAATACGTTACATGGTATAACGTTATAACGTATTACGTTATATAGTATAACGTTATAACTTAATACATTATATGGTATAACGTTATGTGGTATAACGTTATAACTTAATACGTTACATGGTATAACGTTATAACGCATTACGTTATATAGTATAACGTTATGTGGTATAACGTTATAACGTGTTACGTTATATAGCATAACGTTGCATGGTATAACGTTACAACGTAATACGTTATATGGTATAATGTTATAGCGTATAACGTTATGTAGTATAACGTTATATGGTATAACGTTATAACGTATTACGTTATGTAGTATAACGTTATATGGTATAACGTTATAACTTAATACATTATATGGTATAACGTTATAACGTATAACGTTATATAGTATATCGTTATGTGGTATAACGTTATAACGTAATACGTTATATAGTATAACGTTATATGGTATAACGTTATAACTTAATACAATATATGGTATAACGTTATAACGTATTTCGTTATATAGTATAACGTTGTATGGTATAACGTTATAACGTAATACCTTACATGGTATAACGTTATAACGTATTACGTTATGTAGTATAACGTTATATGGTATAACGCTATAACGTATTACGTTATATGTTATATCGCTACAACGTATTACGATATATAGTATAACGTTATATGGTATAAGGTTATAACGTATTACGTTATGTAGTATGACGTTATATGGTATAACGTTATAACTTAATACAATATATGGTATAACGTTATAACGTATTTCGTTATATAGTATAACGTTGTATGGTATAACGTTATAACGTAATACCTTACATGGTATAACGTTATAACGTATTACGCTATATGGTATAACGTTATGTGGTATAACGTTATAACGTATTACATTATATGGTATAACGCTACAACGTATTACGTTATATAGTATAACGTTATAAGGTATAACCTTATAACGTATTACGTTATATGGTATAACGTTACAACGTATTACGTTATATAGTATAACGTTATAACTTAATACGTTATATGGTATAACGTTATGTGGTATAACATTATAGCGTAATACGTTACATGCTATAACGTTATAACGTATTACGTTATATAGTATAACGTTATGTGGTATAACGTTATAACGTAATACGTTACATGGTATAACGTTATAACGTATTACGTTATATAGTATAACGTTATATGGTATAACGTTACAACGTATTACGTTATATCGTATAACGTTATAACTTAATACGTTATATGGTATAACGTTATGTGGTATAACGTTATAACGTAATACGTTACATGGTATAACGTTATAACGTATTACGTTATATAGTATAACGTTATGTGGTATAACGTTATAACGTATTACGTTATATAGCATAACGTTGTATGGTATAACGTTACAACGTAATACGTTATATGGTATAATGTTATTGCGTATAACGTTATGTAGTATAACGATATATGGTATAACGTTATAACGTATTACGTTATGTAGTATAAAGTTATATGGTATAACGTTATAACTTAATACATTATATGGTATAACGTTATATGGTATAACGTTACAATGTATTACGTTATATAGTATAACGTTATAACTTAATACGTTATATAGTATAACGTTATATGGTATAACGTTATAACGTAATACGTTATATGGTATAACGTTATAACGTATTACGTTATATAGTATAACGTTTTGTGGTATAACGTTATGTGGTATAACGTTATACCGTATTACGGTATATATAATAACGTTATGTGGTATAACGTTATAACGTATTACGTTATATAGTATAACGTTATGTGGTATAACGTTATAACGTAATACGTTACATGGTATAACGTTATAACGTATTACGTTATATAGTATGACGTTATATGTTATAACGCTATAACGTAATACGTTATATGGTATAACGCTATAACGTATTTCGTTATATAGTATAACGTTGTATGGTATAACGTTATAACGTAATACCTCATATGGTATAACGTTATAACGTATTACGTTATATAGTATAACGTTATGTGGTATAACGTTATAACGTATTACGTTACATGGTATAACGCTACAATGTATTACGTTATATAGTATAACGTTATATGGTATAACGCTATAACGTAATACGTTATATGGTATAACGTTACAACGTATTACGTTATATAGTATAACGTTATAACTTAATACGTTATATGGTATAACGTTATAACGTAATACGTTACATGGTATAACGTTATAACGTATTACGTTATATAGTACAACGTTATGTGGTATAACGTTATAACGTAATACGTTACATTGTATAACGTTATAACGTATTACGTTATATAGTATAACGTTATATGGTATAACGTTACAACGTATTACGTAATGTGGTATATCGTTATAACGTATTTCGTTATATAGTATTACGTTATATGGTATAACGTTACAACGTATTACGTTATATAGTATAACGTTATATGGTAAGACGTTATAACGTAATACGTTGTATGGTATAACGTTATAACGTTATACGTTATATGGTATTACGTTATAACGTATTACTTTATATAATATAACGTTATGTGGTATAACGTTATAACGTAATACGTAAAATGGTTTAACGTTATAACGTAATACGTTATATGGTATAACGTTATAACGTTATACGTTATATGGTATTACGTTATAACGTATTACTTTATATAATATAACGTTATGTGGTATAACGTTATAACGTAATACGTAAAATGGTATAACGTTATAACGTAATACGTTATATGGTACAACGTTATAACGTATTTCATAATATAGAATAACGTTGTATGGTATAACGTTATAACGTAATACGTTATATGGTGTAACATTATAAAATATTACGTTATATAGCATAACGCTATGTGGTATAACGTTATAACGTATTACGTTATATAGTATAACGATATATGGTATAGCGTTATAGCGTAGTACGTTATATGGTATAACGTTATAACGTATTACGTTATATGGTATAACGCTACAACTTAATACGTTATATAGTATAACGTTATATGGTATAACGTTATAACTTAATACAATATATGGTATAACGTTATAACGTATTTCGTTATACATTATAACGTTGTATGGTATAACGTTATAACGTAATACCTTACTCGGTATAACGTTATAACGTATTACGCTATATGGTATAACGTTATGTGGTATAACGTTATAACGTACTACATTATATGGTATAACGCTACAACGTATTACGTTATATAGTATAACGTTATATGGTATAACGTTATAACGTAATACGTTACATGGTATAACGTTATAACGTATTACGTTATATAGTATAACGTTATATGGTATAACGTTACAACGTATTACGTTATATCGTATAACGTTATAACGTATTACGTTATATAGTATAACGTTATAACTTAATACGTTATATGGTATAACGTTATGTGGTATAACGTTATAGCGTAATACGTTACATGGTATAACGTTATAACGTATTACGTTATATAGTATAACGTTATGTGGTATAACGTTATAACGTAATACGTTACATGGTATAACGTTATAACGTATTACGTTATATAGTATAACGTTATATGGTATAACGTTACAACGTATTACGTTATATCGTATAACGTTATAACGTATAACGTTATATAGTATATCGTTATGTGGTATAACGTTATAACGTAATACGTTATATAGTATAACGTTATATGGTATAACGTTATAACGTAATACGTTATATGGTATAACGCTATAACGTATTACGTTATATGGTATAACGCTACAATGTATTACGTTATATAGTATAACGTTATATGGTATAACCTTATAACGTATTACGTTATATGGTATAACGTTACAACGTATTACGTTATATAGTATAACGTTATAACTTAATACGTTATATGGTATAACGTTATGTGGTATAACGTTATAACGTAATACGTAAAATGGTATAACGTTATAACGTAACACGTTATATGGTATAACGTTATAACGTATTTCATAATATAGAATAACGTTGTATGGTATAACGTTATAACGTAATACGTTATATAGCATAACGTTGTATGGTATAACGTTACAACGTAATACGTTATATGGTATAATGTTATTGCGCATAACGTTATGTAGTATAACGTTATATGGTATAACGTTATAACGTATTACGTTATGTAGTATGACGTTATATGGTATAACGTTATAACTTAGTACAATATATGGTATAACGTTATAACGTATTTCGTTATATAGTATAACGTTGTATGGTATAACGTTATAACGTAATACCTTACATGGTATAACGTTATAACGTATTACGCTATATGGTATAACGTTATGTGGTATAACGTTATAACGTATTACATTATATGGTATAACGCTACAACGTATTACGTTATATAGTATAACGTTATAAGGTATAACCTTATAACGTATTACGTTATATGGTATAACGTTACAACGTATTACGTTATATAGTATAACGTTATAACTTAATACGTTATATGGTATAACGTTATGTGGTATATCGTTATAGCGTAATACGTTACATGCTATAACGTTATAACGTATTACGTTATATAGTATAACGTTATGTGGTATAACGTTATAACGTAATACGTTACATGGTATAACGTTATAACGTATTACGTTATATAGTATAACGTTATATGGTATAACGTTACAACGTATTACGTTATATCGTATAACGTTATAACTTAATACGTTATATGGTATAACGTTATGTGGTATAACGTTATAACGTAATACGTTACATGGTATAACGTTATAACGTATTACGTTATATAGTATAACGTTATGTGGTATAACGTTATAACGTATTACGTTATATAGCATAACGTTGTATGGTATAACGTTACAACGTAATACGTTATATGGTATAATGTTATTGCGTATAACGTTATGTAGTATAACGTTATATGGTATAACGTTATAACGTATTACGTTATGTAGTATAAAGTTATATGGTATAACGTTATAACTTAATACATTATATGGTATAACGTTATATGGTATAACGTTACAATGTATTACGTTATATAGTATAACGTTATAACTTAATACGTTATATAGTATAACGTTATATGGTATAACGTTATAACGTAATACGTTATATGGTATAACGTTATAACGTATTACGTTATATAGTATAACGTTTTGTGGTATAACGTTATGTGGTATAACGTTATATCGTATTACGGTATATATTATAACGTTATGTGGTATAACGTTATAACGTATTACGTTATGTAGTATAAAGTTATAGGGTATAACGTTATAACTTAATACATTATATGGTATAACGTTATATGGTATAACGTTACAATGTATTACGTTATATAGTATAACGTTATAACTTAATACGTTATATAGTATAACGTTATATGGTATAACGTTATAACGTAATACGTTATATGGTATAACGTTATAACGTATTTCATAATATAGAATAACGTTGTATGGTATAACGTTATAACGTAATACGTTATATGGTGTAACGTTATAGAATATTACGTTATATAGCATAACGTTATGTGGTATAACGTTATAGCGTATTACGTTATATAGTATAACGATATATGGTATAGCGTTATAGCGTAGTACGTTATATGGTATAACGTTGTAACGTATTACGTTATATGGTATAACGCTACAACTTAATACGTTATATAGTATAACGTTATATGGTATAACGTTATAACTTAATACAATATATGGTATAACGTTATAACGTATTTCGTTATACATTATAACGTTTTATGGTATAACGTTATAACGTAATACCTTACATGGTATAACGTTATAACGTATTACGCTATATGGTATAACGTTATGTGATATAACGTTATAACGTATTACATTATATGGTATAACGCTACAACGTATTACGTTATATAGTATAACGTTATATGGTATAACGTTATAACGTAATACGTTACATGGTATAACGTTATAACGTATTACGTTATATAGTATAACGTTATATGGTATAACGTTACATCGTATTACGTTATATCGTATAACGTTATAACGTATTACGTTATATAGTATAACGTTATAACTTAATACGTTATATGGTATAACGTTATGTGGTATAACGTTATAGCGTAATACGTTACATGGTATAACGTTATAACGTATTACGTTATATAGTATAACGTTATGTGGTATAACGTTATAACGTAATACGTTACATGGTATAACGTTATAACGTATTACGTTATATAGTATAACGTTATATGGTATAACGTTACAACGTATTACGTTATATCGTATAACGTTATAACTCAATACGTTATATGGTATAACGTTATGTGGTATAACGTTATAACGTAATACGTTACATGGTGTAACGTTATAACGTATTACGTTATATAGTATAACGTTATGTGGTATAACGTTATAACGTATTACGTTATATAGCATAACGTTGTATGGTATAACGTTACAACGTAATACGTTATATGGTATAATGTTATTGCGCATAACGTTATGTAGTATAACGTTATATGGTATAACGTTATAACGTATTACGTTATGTAGTATAACGTTATATGGTATAACGTTATAACTTAATACATTATATGGTATAACGTTATAACGTATAACGTTATATAGTATATCGTTATGTGGTATAACGTTATAACGTAATACGTTATATAGTATAACGTTATATGGTATAACGTTATAACGTAATACGTTATATGGTATAACGCTATAACGTATTACGTTATATGGTATAACGCTACAACGTATTACGTTATATAGTATAACGTTATATGGTATAAGGTTATAACGTATTACGTTATGTAGTATAACGTTATATGGTATAACGTTATAACTTTATACAATATATGGTATAACGTTATAACGTATTTCGTTATATAGTATAACGTTGCATGGTATAACGTTATAGCGTAATACCTTACATGGTATAACGTTATAACGTATTACGCTATATGGTATAACGTTATGTGGTATAACGTTATAACGTAATACGTTATATGGTATAACGTTATAACGTATTTCATAATATAGAATAACGTTGTATGGTATAACGTTATAACGTAATACGTTACATGGTATAACGTTATAACGTATTACGTTATATAGTATAACGTTATAACTTAATACATTATATGGTATAACGTTATGTGGTATAACGTTATAACGTAATACGTTACATGGTATAACGTTATAACGTATTACGTTATATAGTATAACGTTATATGGTATAACGTTACAACGTATTACGTTATATCGTATAACGTTATAACTTAATACGTTATATGGTATAACGTTATGTGGTATAACGTTATAACGTAATACGTTACATGGTATAACGTTATAACGTATTACGTTATATAGTATAACGTTATGTGGTATAACGTTATAACGTATTACGTTATATAGCATAACGTTGTATGGTATAACGTTACAACGTAATACGTTATATGGTATAATGTTATTGCGTATAACGTTATGTAGTATAACGTTATATGGTATAACGTTATAACGTATTACGTTATGTAGTATAAAGTTATATGGTATAACGTTATAACTTAATACATTATATGGTATAACGTTATATGGTATAACGTTACAATGTATTACGTTATATAGTATAACGTTATAACTTAATACGTTATATAGTATAACGTTATATGGTATAACGTTATAACGTAATACGTTATATGGTATAACGTTATAACGTATTACGTTATATAGTATAACGTTTTGTGGTATAACGTTATGTGGTATAACGTTATATCGTATTACGGTATATATTATAACGTTATGTGGTATAACGTTATAACGTATTACGTTATATAGTATAACGTTATGTGGTATAACGTTATAACGTAATACGTTACATGGTATAACGTTATAACGTATTACGTTATATAGTATGACGTTATATGTTATAACGCTATAACGTAATACGTTATATGGTATAACGCTATAACGTAATTCGTTATATAGTATAACGTTGTATGGTATAACGTTATAACGTAATACCTCATATGGTATAACGTTATAACGTATTACGTTATATAGTATAACGTTATGTGGTATAACGTTATAACGTATTACGTTACATGGTATAACGCTACAATGTATTACGTTATATAGTATAACGTTATAACTTAATACGTTATATGGTATAACGTTATGTGGTATAACGTTATAACGTAATACGTTACATGGTATAACGTTATAACGTATTACGTTATATAGTACAACGTTATGTGGTATAACGTTATAACGTAATACGTTACATTGTATAACGTTATAAGGTATTACGTTATATAGTATAACGTTATATGGTATAACGTTACAACGTATTACGTAATGTGGTATATCGTTATAACGTATTTCGTTATATAGTATTACGTTATATGGTATAACGTTACAACGTATTAGGTTATATAGTATAACGTTATATGGTAAGACGTTATAACGTAATACGTTATATGGTATAACGTTATAACGTTATACGTTATATGGTATTACGTTATAACGTATTACTTTATATAATATAACGTTATGTGGTATAACGTTATAACGTAATACGTAAAATGGTATAACGTTATAACGTAATACGTTATATGGTATAACGTTATAACGTTATACGTTATATGGTATTACGTTATAACGTATTACTTTATATAATATAACGTTATGTGGTATAACGTTATAACGTAATACGTAAAATGGTATAACGTTATAACGTAATACGTTATATGGTATAACGTTATAACGTATTTCATAATATAGAATAACGTTGTATGGTATAACGTTATAACGTAATACGTTATATGGTGTAACGTTATAGAATATTACGTTATATAGCATAACGTTATGTGGTATAACGTTATAGCGTATTACGTTATATAGTATAACTATATATGGTATAGCGTTATAGCGTAGTACGTTATATGGTATAACGTTGTAACGTATTACGTTATATGGTATAACGCTACAACTTAATACGTTATATAGTATAACGTTATATGGTATAACGTTATAACTTAATACAATATATGGTATAACGTTATAACGTATTTCGTTATACAGTATAACGTTGTATGGTATATCGTTATAACGTAATACCTTACATGGTATAACGTTATAACGTATTACGCTATATGGTATAACGTTATGTGGTATAACGTTATAGCGTAATACGTTACATGGTATAACGTTATAACGTATTACGTTATATAGTATAACGTTATGTGGTATAACTTTATAACGTAATACGTTACATGGTATAACGTTATAACGTATTACGTTATATAGTATAACGTTATATGGTATAACGTTACAACGTATTACGTTATATCGTATAACGTTATAACTCAATACGTTATATGGTATAACGTTATGTGGTATAACGTTATAACTTAATTCATTATATGGTATAACGTTATAACGTATAACGTTATATAGTATATCGTTATGTGGTATAACGTTATAACGTAATACGTTACATTGTATAACGTTATAAGGTATTACGTTATATAGTATAACGTTATATGGTATAACGTTACAACGTATTACGTAATGTGGTATATCGTTATAACGTATTTCGTTATATAGTATTACGTTATATGGTATAACGTTACAACGTATTAGGTTATATAGTATAACGTTATAACTCAATACGTTATATGGTATAACGTTATGTGGTATAACGTTATAACGTAATACGTTACATGGTATAACGTTATAACGTATTACGTTATATAGTACAACGTTATGTGGTATAACGTTATAACGTAATACGTTACATTGTATAACGTTATAAGGTATTACGTTATATAGTATAACGTTATATGGTATAACGTTACAACGTATTACGTAATGTGGTATATCGTTATAACGTATTTCGTTATATAGTATTACGTTATATGGTATAACGTTACAACGTATTAGGTTATATAGTATAACGTTATATGGTAAGACGTTATAACGTAATACGTTATATGGTATAACGTTATAACGTTATACGTTATATGGTATTACGTTATAACGTATTACTTTATATAATATAACGTTATGTGGTATAACGTTATAACGTAATACGTAAAATGGTATAACGTTATAACGTAATACGTTATATGGTATAACGTTATAACGTTATACGTTATATGGTATTACGTTATAACGTATTACTTTATATAATATAACGTTATGTGGTATAACGTTATAACGTAATACGTAAAATGGTATAACGTTATAACGTAATACGTTATATGGTATAACGTTATAACGTATTTCATAATATAGAATAACGTTGTATGGTATAACGTTATAACGTAATACGTTATATGGTGTAACGTTATAGAATATTACGTTATATAGCATAACGTTATGTGGTATAACGTTATAGCGTATTACGTTATATAGTATAACTATATATGGTATAGCGTTATAGCGTAGTACGTTATATGGTATAACGTTGTAACGTATTACGTTATATGGTATAACGCTACAACTTAATACGTTATATAGTATAACGTTATATGGTATAACGTTATAACTTAATACAATATATGGTATAACGTTATAACGTATTTCGTTATACAGTATAACGTTGTATGGTATATCGTTATAACGTAATACCTTACATGGTATAACGTTATAACGTATTACGCTATATGGTATAACGTTATGTGGTATAACGTTATAGCGTAATACGTTACATGGTATAACGTTATAACGTATTACGTTATATAGTATAACGTTATGTGGTATAACTTTATAACGTAATACGTTACATGGTATAACGTTATAACGTATTACGTTATATAGTATAACGTTATATGGTATAACGTTACAACGTATTACGTTATATCGTATAACGTTATAACTCAATACGTTATATGGTATAACGTTATGTGGTATAACGTTATAACTTAATTCATTATATGGTATAACGTTATAACGTATAACGTTATATAGTATAACGTTATATGGTATAACGTTATAACGTAATACGTTATATGGTATAACGCTATAACGTATTACGTTATATGGTATAACGCTACAATGTATTACGTTATATAGTATAACGTTATATGGTATAACCTTATAACGTATTACGTTATATGGTATAACGTTACAACGTATTACGTTATATAGTATAACGTTATAACTTAATACGTTATATGGTATAACGTTATGTGGTATAACGTTATAACGTAATACGTAAAATGGTATAACGTTATAACGTAACACGTTATATGGTATAACGTTATA
This sequence comes from Bombus flavifrons, assembly GCF_040668555.2. NCBI lineage: Eukaryota > Metazoa > Arthropoda > Insecta > Hymenoptera > Apidae > Bombus > Bombus flavifrons. The sequence goes on along the minus strand of NC_138457.1, from coordinate 4,129,349 downwards.
ACGTATTTCATAATATAGAATAACGTTGTATGGTATAACGTTATAACGTAATACGTTATATAGCATAACGTTGTATGGTATAACGTTACAACGTAATACGTTATATGGTATAATGTTATTGCGCATAACGTTATGTAGTATAACGTTATATGGTATAACGTTATAACGTATTACGTTATGTAGTATGACGTTATATGGTATAACGTTATAACTTAGTACAATATATGGTATAACGTTATAACGTATTTCGTTATATAGTATAACGTTGTATGGTATAACGTTATAACGTAATACCTTACATGGTATAACGTTATAACGTATTACGCTATATGGTATAACGTTATGTGGTATAACGTTATAACGTATTACATTATATGGTATAACGCTACAACGTATTACGTTATATAGTATAACGTTATAAGGTATAACCTTATAACGTATTACGTTATATGGTATAACGTTACAACGTATTACGTTATATAGTATAACGTTATAACTTAATACGTTATATGGTATAACGTTATGTGGTATATCGTTATAGCGTAATACGTTACATGCTATAACGTTATAACGTATTACGTTATATAGTATAACGTTATGTGGTATAACGTTATAACGTAATACGTTACATGGTATAACGTTATAACGTAATACGTTACATTGTATAACGTTATAAGGTATTACGTTATATAGTATAACGTTATATGGTATAACGTTACAACGTATTACGTAATGTGGTATATCGTTATAACGTATTTCGTTATATAGTATTACGTTATATGGTATAACGTTACAACGTATTAGGTTATATAGTATAACGTTATAACTCAATACGTTATATGGTATAACGTTATGTGGTATAACGTTATAACGTAATACGTTACATGGTATAACGTTATAACGTATTACGTTATATAGTACAACGTTATGTGGTATAACGTTATAACGTAATACGTTACATTGTATAACGTTATAAGGTATTACGTTATATAGTATAACGTTATATGGTATAACGTTACAACGTATTACGTAATGTGGTATATCGTTATAACGTATTTCGTTATATAGTATTACGTTATATGGTATAACGTTACAACGTATTAGGTTATATAGTATAACGTTATATGGTAAGACGTTATAACGTAATACGTTATATGGTATAACGTTATAACGTTATACGTTATATGGTATTACGTTATAACGTATTACTTTATATAATATAACGTTATGTGGTATAACGTTATAACGTAATACGTAAAATGGTATAACGTTATAACGTAATACGTTATATGGTATAACGTTATAACGTTATACGTTATATGGTATTACATTATAACGTATTACTTTATATAATATAACGTTATGTGGTATAACGTTATAACGTAATACGTAAAATGGTATAACGTTATAACGTAATACGTTATATGGTATAACGTTATAACGTATTTCATAATATAGAATAACGTTGTATGGTATAACGTTATAACGTAATACGTTATATGGTGTAACGTTATAGAATATTACGTTATATAGCATAACGTTATGTGGTATAACGTTATAGCGTATTACGTTATATAGTATAACTATATATGGTATAGCGTTATAGCGTAGTACGTTATATGGTATAACGTTGTAACGTATTACGTTATATGGTATAACGCTACAACTTAATACGTTATATAGTATAACGTTATATGGTATAACGTTATAACTTAATACAATATATGGTATAACGTTATAACGTATTTCGTTATACAGTATAACGTTGTATGGTATATCGTTATAACGTAATACCTTACATGGTATAACGTTATAACGTATTACGCTATATGGTATAACGTTATGTGGTATAACGTTATAGCGTAATACGTTACATGGTATAACGTTATAACGTATTACGTTATATAGTATAACGTTATGTGGTATAACTTTATAACGTAATACGTTACATGGTATAACGTTATAACGTATTACGTTATATAGTATAACGTTATATGGTATAACGTTACAACGTATTACGTTATATCGTATAACGTTATAACTCAATACGTTATATGGTATAACGTTATGTGGTATAACGTTATAACTTAATTCATTATATGGTATAACGTTATAACGTATAACGTTATATAGTATAACGTTATATGGTATAACGTTATAACGTAATACGTTATATGGTATAACGCTATAACGTATTACGTTATATGGTATAACGCTACAATGTATTACGTTATATAGTATAACGTTATATGGTATAACCTTATAACGTATTACGTTATATGGTATAACGTTACAACGTATTACGTTATATAGTATAACGTTATAACTTAATACGTTATATGGTATAACGTTATGTGGTATAACGTTATAACGTAATACGTAAAATGGTATAACGTTATAACGTAACACGTTATATGGTATAACGTTATAACGTATTTCATAATATAGAATAACGTTGTATGGTATAACGTTATAACGTAATACGTTATATAGCATAACGTTGTATGGTATAACGTTACAACGTAATACGTTATATGGTATAATGTTATTGCGCATAACGTTATGTAGTATAACGTTATATGGTATAACGTTATAACGTATTACGTTATGTAGTATGACGTTATATGGTATAACGTTATAACTTAGTACAATATATGGTATAACGTTATAACGTATTTCGTTATATAGTATAACGTTGTATGGTATAACGTTATAACGTAATACCTTACATGGTATAACGTTATAACGTATTACGCTATATGGTATAACGTTATGTGGTATAACGTTATAACGTATTACATTATATGGTATAACGCTACAACGTATTACGTTATATAGTATAACGTTATAAGGTATAACCTTATAACGTATTACGTTATATGGTATAACGTTACAACGTATTACGTTATATAGTATAACGTTATAACTTAATACGTTATATGGTATAACGTTATGTGGTATATCGTTATAGCGTAATACGTTACATGCTATAACGTTATAACGTATTACGTTATATAGTATAACGTTATGTGGTATAACGTTATAACGTAATACGTTACATGGTATAACGTTATAACGTATTACGTTATATAGTATAACGTTATATGGTATAACGTTACAACGTATTACGTTATATCGTATAACGTTATAACTTAATACGTTATATGGTATAACGTTATGTGGTATAACGTTATAACGTAATACGTTACATGGTATAACGTTATAACGTATTACGTTATATAGTATAACGTTATGTGGTATAACGTTATAACGTATTACGTTATATAGCATAACGTTGTATGGTATAACGTTACAACGTAATACGTTATATGGTATAATGTTATTGCGTATAACGTTATGTAGTATAACGTTATATGGTATAACGTTATAACGTATTACGTTATGTAGTATAAAGTTATATGGTATAACGTTATAACTTAATACATTATATGGTATAACGTTATATGGTATAACGTTACAATGTATTACGTTATATAGTATAACGTTATAACTTAATACGTTATATAGTATAACGTTATATGGTATAACGTTATAACGTAATACGTTATATGGTATAACGTTATAACGTATTACGTTATATAGTATAACGTTTTGTGGTATAACGTTATGTGGTATAACGTTATATCGTATTACGGTATATATTATAACGTTATGTGGTATAACGTTATAACGTATTACGTTATGTAGTATAAAGTTATAGGGTATAACGTTATAACTTAATACATTATATGGTATAACGTTATATGGTATAACGTTACAATGTATTACGTTATATAGTATAACGTTATAACTTAATACGTTATATAGTATAACGTTATATGGTATAACGTTATAACGTAATACGTTATATGGTATAACGTTATAACGTATTTCATAATATAGAATAACGTTGTATGGTATAACGTTATAACGTAATACGTTATATGGTGTAACGTTATAGAATATTACGTTATATAGCATAACGTTATGTGGTATAACGTTATAGCGTATTACGTTATATAGTATAACGATATATGGTATAGCGTTATAGCGTAGTACGTTATATGGTATAACGTTGTAACGTATTACGTTATATGGTATAACGCTACAACTTAATACGTTATATAGTATAACGTTATATGGTATAACGTTATAACTTAATACAATATATGGTATAACGTTATAACGTATTTCGTTATACAGTATAACGTTGTATGGTATAACGTTATAACGTAATACCTTACATGGTATAACGTTATAACGTATTACGCTATATGGTATAACGTTATGTGATATAACGTTATAACGTATTACATTATATGGTATAACGCTACAACGTATTACGTTATATAGTATAACGTTATATGGTATAACGTTATAACGTAATACGTTACATGGTATAACGTTATAACGTATTACGTTATATAGTATAACGTTATATGGTATAACGTTACATCGTATTACGTTATATCGTATAACGTTATAACGTATTACGTTATATAGTATAACGTTATAACTTAATACGTTATATGGTATAACGTTATGTGGTATAACGTTATAGCGTAATACGTTACATGGTATAACGTTATAACGTATTACGTTATATAGTATAACGTTATGTGGTATAACGTTATAACGTAATACGTTACATGGTATAACGTTATAACGTATTACGTTATATAGTATAACGTTATATGGTATAACGTTACAACGTATTACGTTATATCGTATAACGTTATAACTCAATACGTTATATGGTATAACGTTATGTGGTATAACGTTATAACGTAATACGTTACATGGTGTAACGTTATAACGTATTACGTTATATAGTATAACGTTATGTGGTATAACGTTATAACGTATTACGTTATATAGCATAACGTTGTATGGTATAACGTTACAACGTAATACGTTATATGGTATAATGTTATTGCGCATAACGTTATGTAGTATAACGTTATATGGTATAACGTTATAACGTATTACGTTATGTAGTATAACGTTATATGGTATAACGTTATAACTTAATACATTATATGGTATAACGTTATAACGTATAACGTTATATAGTATATCGTTATGTGGTATAACGTTATAACGTAATACGTTATATAGTATAACGTTATATGGTATAACGTTATAACGTAATACGTTATATGGTATAACGCTATAACGTATTACGTTATATGGTATAACGCTACAACGTATTACGTTATATAGTATAACGTTATATGGTATAAGGTTATAACGTATTACGTTATGTAGTATAACGTTATATGGTATAACGTTATAACTTTATACAATATATGGTATAACGTTATAACGTATTTCGTTATATAGTATAACGTTGCATGGTATAACGTTATAGCGTAATACCTTACATGGTATAACGTTATAACGTATTACGCTATATGGTATAACGTTATGTGGTATAACGTTATAACGTAATACGTTATATGGTATAACGTTATAACGTATTTCATAATATAGAATAACGTTGTATGGTATAACGTTATAACGTAATACGTTACATGGTATAACGTTATAACGTATTACGTTATATAGTATAACGTTATAACTTAATACATTATATGGTATAACGTTATGTGGTATAACGTTATAACGTAATACGTTACATGGTATAACGTTATAACGTATTACGTTATATAGTATAACGTTATATGGTATAACGTTACAACGTATTACGTTATATCGTATAACGTTATAACTTAATACGTTATATGGTATAACGTTATGTGGTATAACGTTATAACGTAATACGTTACATGGTATAACGTTATAACGTATTACGTTATATAGTATAACGTTATGTGGTATAACGTTATAACGTATTACGTTATATAGCATAACGTTGTATGGTATAACGTTACAACGTAATACGTTATATGGTATAATGTTATTGCGTATAACGTTATGTAGTATAACGTTATATGGTATAACGTTATAACGTATTACGTTATGTAGTATAAAGTTATATGGTATAACGTTATAACTTAATACATTATATGGTATAACGTTATATGGTATAACGTTACAATGTATTACGTTATATAGTATAACGTTATAACTTAATACGTTATATAGTATAACGTTATATGGTATAACGTTATAACGTAATACGTTATATGGTATAACGTTATAACGTATTACGTTATATAGTATAACGTTTTGTGGTATAACGTTATGTGGTATAACGTTATATCGTATTACGGTATATATTATAACGTTATGTGGTATAACGTTATAACGTATTACGTTATATAGTATAACGTTATGTGGTATAACGTTATAACGTAATACGTTACATGGTATAACGTTATAACGTATTACGTTATATAGTATGACGTTATATGTTATAACGCTATAACGTAATACGTTATATGGTATAACGCTATAACGTAATTCGTTATATAGTATAACGTTGTATGGTATAACGTTATAACGTAATACCTCATATGGTATAACGTTATAACGTATTACGTTATATAGTATAACGTTATGTGGTATAACGTTATAACGTATTACGTTACATGGTATAACGCTACAATGTATTACGTTATATAGTATAACGTTATAACTTAATACGTTATATGGTATAACGTTATGTGGTATAACGTTATAACGTAATACGTTACATGGTATAACGTTATAACGTATTACGTTATATAGTACAACGTTATGTGGTATAACGTTATAACGTAATACGTTACATTGTATAACGTTATAAGGTATTACGTTATATAGTATAACGTTATATGGTATAACGTTACAACGTATTACGTAATGTGGTATATCGTTATAACGTATTTCGTTATATAGTATTACGTTATATGGTATAACGTTACAACGTATTAGGTTATATAGTATAACGTTATATGGTAAGACGTTATAACGTAATACGTTATATGGTATAACGTTATAACGTTATACGTTATATGGTATTACGTTATAACGTATTACTTTATATAATATAACGTTATGTGGTATAACGTTATAACGTAATACGTAAAATGGTATAACGTTATAACGTAATACGTTATATGGTATAACGTTATAACGTTATACGTTATATGGTATTACGTTATAACGTATTACTTTATATAATATAACGTTATGTGGTATAACGTTATAACGTAATACGTAAAATGGTATAACGTTATAACGTAATACGTTATATGGTATAACGTTATAACGTATTTCATAATATAGAATAACGTTGTATGGTATAACGTTATAACGTAATACGTTATATGGTGTAACGTTATAGAATATTACGTTATATAGCATAACGTTATGTGGTATAACGTTATAGCGTATTACGTTATATAGTATAACTATATATGGTATAGCGTTATAGCGTAGTACGTTATATGGTATAACGTTGTAACGTATTACGTTATATGGTATAACGCTACAACTTAATACGTTATATAGTATAACGTTATATGGTATAACGTTATAACTTAATACAATATATGGTATAACGTTATAACGTATTTCGTTATACAGTATAACGTTGTATGGTATATCGTTATAACGTAATACCTTACATGGTATAACGTTATAACGTATTACGCTATATGGTATAACGTTATGTGGTATAACGTTATAGCGTAATACGTTACATGGTATAACGTTATAACGTATTACGTTATATAGTATAACGTTATGTGGTATAACTTTATAACGTAATACGTTACATGGTATAACGTTATAACGTATTACGTTATATAGTATAACGTTATATGGTATAACGTTACAACGTATTACGTTATATCGTATAACGTTATAACTCAATACGTTATATGGTATAACGTTATGTGGTATAACGTTATAACTTAATTCATTATATGGTATAACGTTATAACGTATAACGTTATATAGTATATCGTTATGTGGTATAACGTTATAACGTAATACGTTACATTGTATAACGTTATAAGGTATTACGTTATATAGTATAACGTTATATGGTATAACGTTACAACGTATTACGTAATGTGGTATATCGTTATAACGTATTTCGTTATATAGTATTACGTTATATGGTATAACGTTACAACGTATTAGGTTATATAGTATAACGTTATAACTCAATACGTTATATGGTATAACGTTATGTGGTATAACGTTATAACGTAATACGTTACATGGTATAACGTTATAACGTATTACGTTATATAGTACAACGTTATGTGGTATAACGTTATAACGTAATACGTTACATTGTATAACGTTATAAGGTATTACGTTATATAGTATAACGTTATATGGTATAACGTTACAACGTATTACGTAATGTGGTATATCGTTATAACGTATTTCGTTATATAGTATTACGTTATATGGTATAACGTTACAACGTATTAGGTTATATAGTATAACGTTATATGGTAAGACGTTATAACGTAATACGTTATATGGTATAACGTTATAACGTTATACGTTATATGGTATTACGTTATAACGTATTACTTTATATAATATAACGTTATGTGGTATAACGTTATAACGTAATACGTAAAATGGTATAACGTTATAACGTAATACGTTATATGGTATAACGTTATAACGTTATACGTTATATGGTATTACGTTATAACGTATTACTTTATATAATATAACGTTATGTGGTATAACGTTATAACGTAATACGTAAAATGGTATAACGTTATAACGTAATACGTTATATGGTATAACGTTATAACGTATTTCATAATATAGAATAACGTTGTATGGTATAACGTTATAACGTAATACGTTATATGGTGTAACGTTATAGAATATTACGTTATATAGCATAACGTTATGTGGTATAACGTTATAGCGTATTACGTTATATAGTATAACTATATATGGTATAGCGTTATAGCGTAGTACGTTATATGGTATAACGTTGTAACGTATTACGTTATATGGTATAACGCTACAACTTAATACGTTATATAGTATAACGTTATATGGTATAACGTTATAACTTAATACAATATATGGTATAACGTTATAACGTATTTCGTTATACAGTATAACGTTGTATGGTATAACGTTATAACGTAATACCTTACATGGTATAACGTTATAACGTATTACGCTATATGGTATAACGTTATGTGGTATAACGTTATAACGTAATACGTTACATGGTGTAACGTTATAACGTATTACGTTATATAGTATAACGTTATGTGGTATAACGTTATAACGTATTTCGTTATACAGTATAACGTTGTATGGTATAACGTTATAACGTAATACCTTACATGGTATAACGTTATAACGTATTACGCTATATGGTATAACGTTATATGGTATAACGTTACATCGTATTACGTTATATCGTATAACGTTATAACGTATTACGTTATATAGTATAACGTTATAACTTAATACGTTATATGGTATAACGTTATGTGGTATAACGTTATAACGTTATACGTTATATGGTATTACGTTATAACGTATTACTTTATATAATATAACGTTATGTGGTATAACGTTATAACGTAATACGTAAAATGGTATAACGTTATAACGTAATACGTTATATGGTATAACGTTATAACGTTATACGTTATATGGTATTACGTTATAACGTATTACTTTATATAATATAACGTTATGTGGTATAACGTTATAACGTAATACGTAAAATGGTATAACGTTATAACGTAATACGTTATATGGTATAACGTTATAACGTATTTCATAATATAGAATAACGTTGTATGGTATAACGTTATAACGTAATACGTTATATGGTGTAACGTTATAGAATATTACGTTATATAGCATAACGTTATGTGGTATAACGTTATAGCGTATTACGTTATATAGTATAACTATATATGGTATAGCGTTATAGCGTAGTACGTTATATGGTATAACGTTGTAACGTATTACGTTATATGGTATAACGCTACAACTTAATACGTTATATAGTATAACGTTATATGGTATAACGTTATAACTTAATACAATATATGGTATAACGTTATAACGTATTTCGTTATACAGTATAACGTTGTATGGTATAACGTTATAACGTAATACCTTACATGGTATAACGTTATAACGTATTACGCTATATGGTATAACGTTATGTGGTATAACGTTATAACGTAATACGTTACATGGTGTAACGTTATAACGTATTACGTTATATAGTATAACGTTATGTGGTATAACGTTATAACGTATTTCGTTATACAGTATAACGTTGTATGGTATAACGTTATAACGTAATACCTTACATGGTATAACGTTATAACGTATTACGCTATATGGTATAACGTTATATGGTATAACGTTACATCGTATTACGTTATATCGTATAACGTTATAACGTATTACGTTATATAGTATAACGTTATAACTTAATACGTTATATGGTATAACGTTATGTGGTATAACGTTATAGCGTAATACGTTACATGGTATAACGTTATAACGTATTACGTTATATAGTATAACGTTATGTGGTATAACTTTATAACGTAATACGTTACATGGTATAACGTTATAACGTATTACGTTATATAGTATAACGTTATATGGTATAACGTTACAAAGTATTACGTTATATCGTATAACGTTATAACTCAATACGTTATATGGTATAACGTTATGTGGTATAACGTTATAACTTAATACATTATATGGTATAACGTTATAACGTATAACGTTATATAGTATATCGTTATGTGGTATAACGTTATAACGTAATACGTTATATAGTATAACGTTATATGGTATAACGTTATAACGTAATACGTTATATGGTATAACGCTATAACGTATTACGTTATATAGTATAACGTTATATGGTATAAGGTTATAACGTATTACGTTATGTAGTATAACGTTATATGGTATAACGTTATAACTTTATACAATATATGGTATAACGTTATAACGTATTTCGTTATATAGTATAACGTTGCATGGTATAACGTTATAGCGTAATACCTTACATGGTATAACGTTATAACGTATTACGCTATATGGTATAACGTTATGTGGTATAACGTTATAACGTATTACATTATATGGTATAACGCTACAACGTATTACGTTATATAGTATAACGTTATATGGTATAACCTTATAACGTATTACGTTATATGGTATAAAGTTACAACGTATTACGTTATATAGTATAACGTTATAACTCAATACGTTATATGGTATAACGTTATGTGGTATAACGTTATAACGTAATACGTAAAATGGTATAACGTTATAACGTAATACGTTATATGGTATAACGTTATAACGTATTTCATAATATAGAATAACGTTGTATGGTATAACGTTATAACGTAATACGTTACATGGTATAACGTTATAACGTATTACGTTATATAGTATAACGTTATAACTTAATACATTATATGGTATAACGTTATGTGGTATAACGTTATAACGTAATACGTTACATGGTATAACGTTATAACGCATTACGTTATATAGTATAACGTTATGTGGTATAACGTTATAACGTGTTACGTTATATAGCATAACGTTGCATGGTATAACGTTACAACGTAATACGTTATATGGTATAATGTTATAGCGTATAACGTTATGTAGTATAACGTTATATGGTATAACGTTATAACGTATTACGTTATGTAGTATAACGTTATATGGTATAACGTTATAACTTAATACATTATATGGTATAACGTTATAACGTATAACGTTATATAGTATATCGTTATGTGGTATAACGTTATAACGTAATACGTTATATAGTATAACGTTATATGGTATAACGTTATAACGTAATACGTTATATGGTATAACGCTATAACGTATTACGTTATATGGTATACCGCTACAACGTATTACGTTATATAGCATAACGTTATATGGTATAAGGTTATAACGTATTACGATATGTAGTATAACGTTATATGGTATAACGTTATAACTTAATACAATATATGGTATAACGTTATAACGTATTTCGTTATATAGTATAACGTTGTATGGTATAACGTTATAGCGTAATACCTTACATGGTATAACGTTATAACGTATTACGCTATATGGTATAACGTTATGTGGTATAACGTTATAACGTATTACATTATATGGTATAACGCTACAACGTATTACGTTATATAGTATAACGTTATATGGTATAACCTTATAACGTATTACGTTATATGGTATAAAGTTACAACGTATTACGTTATATAGTATAACGTTATAACTCAATACGTTATATGGTATAACGTTATGTGGTATAACGTTATAACGTAATACGTAAAATGGTATAACGTTATAACGTAATACGTTATATGGTATAACGTTATAACGTATTTCATAATATAGAATAACGTTGTATGGTATAACGTTATAACGTAATACGTTACATGGTATAACGTTATAACGTATTACGTTATATAGTATAACGTTATAACTTAATACATTATATGGTATAACGTTATGTGGTATAACGTTATAACGTAATACGTTACATGGTATAACGTTATAACGCATTACGTTATATAGTATAACGTTATGTGGTATAACGTTATAACGTGTTACGTTATATAGCATAACGTTGCATGGTATAACGTTACAACGTAATACGTTATATGGTATAATGTTATAGCGTATAACGTTATGTAGTATAACGTTATATGGTATAACGTTATAACGTATTACGTTATGTAGTATAACGTTATATGGTATAACGTTATAACTTAATACATTATATGGTATAACGTTATAACGTATAACGTTATATAGTATATCGTTATGTGGTATAACGTTATAACGTAATACGTTATATAGTATAACGTTATATGGTATAACGTTATAACGTAATACGTTATATGGTATAACGCTATAACGTATTACGTTATATGGTATATCGCTACAACGTATTACGTTATATAGTATAACGTTATATGGTATAAGGTTATAACGTATTACGATATGTAGTATAACGTTATATGGTATAACGTTATAACTTAATACAATATATGGTATAACGTTATAACGTATTTCGTTATATAGTATAACGTTGTATGGTATAACGTTATAACGTAATACCTTACATGGTATAACTTTATAACGTATTACGCTATATGGTATAACGTTATGTGGTGTAACGTTATAACGTATTACATTATATGGTATAACGCTACAACGTATTACGTTATATAGTATAACGTTATATGGTATAACCTTATAACGTATTACGTTATATGGTATAACGTTACAACGTATTACGTTATATAGTATAACGTTACAACTTAATACGTTATATGGTATAACGTTATGTGGTATATCGTTATAGCGTAATACGTTACATGCTATAACGTTATAACGTATTACGTTATATAGTATAACGTTATGTGGTATAACATTATAACGTAATACGTTACATGGTATAACGTTATAACGTATTACGTTATATAGTATAACGTTATATGGTATATCGTTACAACGTATTACGTTATATCGTATAACGTTATAACTTAATACGTTATATGGTATAACGTTATGTGGTATAACGTTATAACGTAATACGTTACATGGTATAACGTTATAACGTATTACGTTATATAGTATAACGTTATGTGGTGTAACGTTATAACGTATTACGTTATATAGCATAACGTTGTATGGTATAACGTTACAACGTAATACGTTATATGGTATAATGTTATTGCGTATAACGTTATGTAGTATAACGTTATATGGTATAACGTTATAACGTATTACGTTATGTAGTATAACGTTATATGGTATAACGTTATAACTTAATACATTATATGGTATAACGTTATATGGTATAACGTTACAATGTATTACGTTATATAGTATAACGTTATAACTTAATACGTTATATAGTATAACGTTATATGGTATAACGTTATAACGTAATACGTTATATGGTATAACGTTATAACGTATTACGTTATATAGTATAACGTTTTGTGGTATAACGTTATGTGGTATAACGTTATATCGTATTACGTTATATATTATAACGTTATGTGGTATAACGTTATAACGTATTACGTTATATAGTATAACGTTATGTGGTATAACGTTACAACGTATTACGTTATATCGTATAACGTTATAACTCAATACGTTATATGGTATAACGTTATGTGGTATAACGTTATAACTTAATTCATTATATGGTATAACGTTATAACGTATAACGTTATATAGTATATCGTTATGTGGTATAACGTTATAACGTAATACGTTACATTGTATAACGTTATAAGGTATTACGTTATATAGTATAACGTTATATGGTATAACGTTACAACGTATTACGTAATGTGGTATATCGTTATAACGTATTTCGTTATATAGTATTACGTTATATGGTATAACGTTACAACGTATTAGGTTATATAGTATAACGTTATAACTCAATACGTTATATGGTATAACGTTATGTGGTATAACGTTATAACGTAATACGTTACATGGTATAACGTTATAACGTATTACGTTATATAGTACAACGTTATGTGGTATAACGTTATAACGTAATACGTTACATTGTATAACGTTATAAGGTATTACGTTATATAGTATAACGTTATATGGTATAACGTTACAACGTATTACGTAATGTGGTATATCGTTATAACGTATTTCGTTATATAGTATTACGTTATATGGTATAACGTTACAACGTATTAGGTTATATAGTATAACGTTATATGGTAAGACGTTATAACGTAATACGTTATATGGTATAACGTTATAACGTTATACGTTATATGGTATTACGTTATAACGTATTACTTTATATAATATAACGTTATGTGGTATAACGTTATAACGTAATACGTAAAATGGTATAACGTTATAACGTAATACGTTATATGGTATAACGTTATAACGTTATACGTTATATGGTATTACGTTATAACGTATTACTTTATATAATATAACGTTATGTGGTATAACGTTATAACGTAATACGTAAAATGGTATAACGTTATAACGTAATACGTTATATGGTATAACGTTATAACGTATTTCATAATATAGAATAACGTTGTATGGTATAACGTTATAACGTAATACGTTATATGGTGTAACGTTATAGAATATTACGTTATATAGCATAACGTTATGTGGTATAACGTTATAGCGTATTACGTTATATAGTATAACTATATATGGTATAGCGTTATAGCGTAGTACGTTATATGGTATAACGTTGTAACGTATTACGTTATATGGTATAACGCTACAACTTAATACGTTATATAGTATAACGTTATATGGTATAACGTTATAACTTAATACAATATATGGTATAACGTTATAACGTATTTCGTTATACAGTATAACGTTGTATGGTATAACGTTATAACGTAATACCTTACATAGTATAACGTTATAACGTATTACGCTATATGGTATAACGTTATGTGGTATAACGTTATAACGTAATACGTTACATGGTGTAACGTTATAACGTATTACGTTATATAGTATAACGTTATGTGGTATAACGTTATAACGTATTTCGTTATACAGTATAACGTTGTATGGTATAACGTTATAACGTAATACCTTACATGGTATAACGTTATAACGTATTACGCTATATGGTATAACGTTATATGGTATAACGTTACATCGTATTACGTTATATCGTATAACGTTATAACGTATTACGTTATATAGTATAACGTTATAACTTAATACGTTATATGGTATAACGTTATGTGGTATAACGTTATAGCGTAATACGTTACATGGTATAACGTTATAACGTATTACGTTATATAGTATAACGTTATGTGGTATAACTTTATAACGTAATACGTTACATGGTATAACGTTATAACGTATTACGTTATATAGTATAACGTTATATGGTATAACGTTACAACGTATTACGTTATATCGTATAACGTTATAACTCAATACGTTATATGGTATAACGTTATGTGGTATAACGTTATAACTTAATACATTATATGGTATAACGTTATAACGTATAACGTTATATAGTATATCGTTATGTGGTATAACGTTATAACGTAATACGTTATATAGTATAACGTTATATGGTATAACGTTATAACGTAATACGTTATATGGTATAACGCTATAACGTATTACGTTATATAGTATAACGTTATATGGTATAAGGTTATAACGTATTACGTTATGTAGTATAACGTTATATGGTATAACGTTATAACTTTATACAATATATGGTATAACGTTATAACGTATTTCGTTATATAGTATAACGTTGCATGGTATAACGTTATAGCGTAATACCTTACATGGTATAACGTTATAACGTATTACGCTATATGGTATAACGTTATGTGGTATAACGTTATAACGTATTACATTATATGGTATAACGCTACAACGTATTACGTTATATAGTATAACGTTATATGGTATAACCTTATAACGTATTACGTTATATGGTATAAAGTTACAACGTATTACGTTATATAGTATAACGTTATAACTTAATACGTTATATGGTATAACGTTATGTGGTATAACGTTATAACGTAATACGTAAAATGGTATAACGTTATAACGTAATACGTTATATGGTATAACGTTATAACGTATTTCATAATATAGAATAACGTTGTATGGTATAACGTTATAACGTAATACGTTACATGGTATAACGTTATGACGTATTACGTTATATAGTATAACGTTATAACTTAATACATTATATGGTATAACGTTATGTGGTATAACGTTATAACGTAATACGTTACATGGTATAACGTTATAACGCATTACGTTATATAGTATAACGTTATGTGGTATAACGTTATAACGTGTTACGTTATATAGCATAACGTTGCATGGTATAACGTTACAACGTAATACGTTATATGGTATAATGTTATAGCGTATAACGTTATGTAGTATAACGTTATATGGTATAACGTTATAACGTATTACGTTATGTAGTATAACGTTATATGGTATAACGTTATAACTTAATACATTATATGGTATAACGTTATAACGTATAACGTTATATAGTATATCGTTATGTGGTATAACGTTATAACGTAATACGTTATATAGTATAACGTTATATGGTATAACGTTATAACGTAATACGTTATATGGTATAACGCTATAACGTATTACGTTATATGGTATATCGCTACAACGTATTACGTTATATAGTATAACGTTATATGGTATAAGGTTATAACGTATTACGATATGTAGTATAACGTTATATGGTATAACGTTATAACTTAATACAATATATGGTATAACGTTATAACGTATTTCGTTATATAGTATAACGTTGTATGGTATAACGTTATAGCGTAATACCTTACATGGTATAACGTTATAACGTATTACGCTATATGGTATAACGTTATGTGGTATAACGTTATAACGTATTACATTATATGGTATAACGCTACAACGTATTACGTTATATAGTATAACGTTATATGGTATAACCTTATAACGTATTACGTTATATGGTATAAAGTTACAACGTATTACGTTATATAGTATAACGTTATAACTTAATACGTTATATGGTATAACGTTATGTGGTATAACGTTATAACGTAATACGTAAAATGGTATAACGTTATAACGTAATACGTTATATGGTATAACGTTATAACGTATTTCATAATATAGAATAACGTTGTATGGTATAACGTTATAACGTAATACGTTACATGGTATAACGTTATGACGTATTACGTTATATAGTATAACGTTATAACTTAATACATTATATGGTATAACGTTATGTGGTATAACGTTATAACGTAATACGTTACATGGTATAACGTTATAACGCATTACGTTATATAGTATAACGTTATGTGGTATAACGTTATAACGTGTTACGTTATATAGCATAACGTTGCATGGTATAACGTTACAACGTAATACGTTATATGGTATAATGTTATAGCGTATAACGTTATGTAGTATAACGTTATATGGTATAACGTTATAACGTATTACGTTATGTAGTATAACGTTATATGGTATAACGTTATAACTTAATACATTATATGGTATAACGTTATAACGTATAACGTTATATAGTATATCGTTAAGTGGTATAACGTTATAACGTAATACGTTATATAGTATAACGTTATATGGTATAACGTTATAACGTAATACGTTATATGGTATAACGCTATAACGTATTACGTTATATGGTATATCGCTACAACGTATTACGTTATATAGTATAACGTTATATGGTATAAGGTTATAACGTATTACGATATGTAGTATAACGTTATATGGTATAACGTTATAACTTAATACAATATATGGTATAACGTTATAACGTATTTCGTTATATAGTATAACGTTGTATGGTATAACGTTATAACGTAATACCTTACATGGTATAACTTTATAACGTATTACGCTATATGGTATAACGTTATGTGGTGTAACGTTATAACGTATTACATTATATGGTATAACGCTACAACGTATTACGTTATATAGTATAACGTTATATGGTATAACCTTATAACGTATTACGTTATATGGTATAACGTTACAACGTATTACGTTATATAGTATAACGTTACAACTTAATACGTTATATGGTATAACGTTATGTGGTATATCGTTATAGCGTAATACGTTACATGCTATAACGTTATAACGTATTACGTTATATAGTATAACGTTATGTGGTATAACATTATAACGTAATACGTTACATGGTATAACGTTATAACGTATTACGTTATATAGTATAACGTTATATGGTATATCGTTACAACGTATTACGTTATATCGTATAACGTTATAACTTAATACGTTATATGGTATAACGTTATGTGGTATAACGTTATAACGTAATACGTTACATGGTATAACGTTATAACGTATTACGTTATATAGTATAACGTTATGTGGTGTAACGTTATAACGTATTACGTTATATAGCATAACGTTGTATGGTATAACGTTACAACGTAATACGTTATATGGTATAATGTTATTGCGTATAACGTTATGTAGTATAACGTTATATGGTATAACGTTATAACGTATTACGTTATGTAGTATAACGTTATATGGTATAACGTTATAACTTAATACATTATATGGTATAACGTTATATGGTATAACGTTACAATGTATTACGTTATATAGTATAACGTTATAACTTAATACGTTATATAGTATAACGTTATATGGTATAACGTTATAACGTAATACGTTATATGGTATAACGTTATAACGTATTACGTTATATAGTATAACGTTTTGTGGTATAACGTTATGTGGTATAACGTTATATCGTATTACGTTATATATTATAACGTTATGTGGTATAACGTTATAACGTATTACGTTATATAGTATAACGTTATGTGGTATAACGTTATAACGTTATACGTTACATGGTATAACGTTATAACGTATTACGTTATATAGTATGACGTAATATGTTATAACGCTATAACGTAATACGTTATATGGTATAACGCTATAACGTATTTCGTTATATAGTATAACGTTGTATGGTATAACGTTATAACGTAATACCTCATATGGTATAACGTTATAACGTATTACGTTATATAGTATAACGTTATGTGGTATAACGTTATAACGTATTACGTTACATGGTATAACGCTACAATGTATTACGTTATATAGTATAACGTTATATGGTATAACGCTATAACGTAATACGTTATATGGTATAACGTTACAACGTATTACGTTATATAGTATAACGTTATAACTTAATACGTTATATGGCATAACGTTATGTGGTATAACGTTATAACGTAATACGTTACATGGTATAACGTTATAACGTATTACGTTATATAGTACAACGTTATGTGGTATAACGTTATAACGTAATACGTTACATTGTATAACGTTATAACGTATTACGTTATATAGTATAACGTTATATGGTATAACGTTACAACGTATTACGTAATGTGGTATATCGTTATAACGTATTTCGTTATATAGTATTACGTTATACGGTATAACGTTACAACGTATTACGTTATATAGTATAAAGTTATATGGTAAGACGTTATAACGTAATACGTTATATGGTATAACGTTATAACGTTATACGTTATATGGTATTACGTTAAAACGTATTACATTATATAATATAACGTTATGTGGTATAACGTTATAACGTAATACGTAAAATGGTATAACGTTATAACGTAATACGTTATGTGGTATAACGTTATAACGTTATACGTTATATGGTATTACGTTATAATGTATTACTTTATATAATATAACGTTATGTGGTATAACGTTATAACGTAATACGTAAAATGGTATAACGTTATAACGTAATACGTTATATGGTATAACGTTATAACGTATTTCATAATATAGAATAACGTTGTATGGTATAACGTTATAACGTAATACGTTACATGGTATAACGTTATGACGTATTACGTTATATAGTATAACGTTATAACTTAATACATTATATGGTATAACGTTATGTGGTATAACGTTATAACGTAATACGTTACATGGTATAACGTTATAACGCATTACGTTATATAGTATAACGTTATGTGGTATAACGTTATAACGTGTTACGTTATATAGCATAACGTTGCATGGTATAACGTTACAACGTAATACGTTATATGGTATAATGTTATAGCGTATAACGTTATGTAGTATAACGTTATATGGTATAACGTTATAACGTTTTACGTTATGTAGTATAACGTTATATGGTATAACGTTATAACTTAATACATTATATGGTATAACGTTATAACGTATAACGTTATATAGTATATCGTTATGTGGTATAACGTTATAACGTAATACGTTATATAGTATAACGTTATATGGTATAACGTTATAACGTAATACGTTATATGGTATAACGCTATAACGTATTACGTTATATGGTATATCGCTACAACGTATTACGTTATATAGTATAACGTTATATGGTATAAGGTTATAACGTATTACGATATGTAGTATAACGTTATATGGTATAACGTTATAACTTAATACAATATATGGTATAACGTTATAACGTATTTCGTTATATAGTATAACGTTGTATGGTATAACGTTATAGCGTAATACCTTACATGGTATAACGTTATAACGTATTACGCTATATGGTATAACGTTATGTGGTATAACGTTATAACGTATTACATTATATGGTATAACGCTACAACGTATTACGTTATATAGTATAACGTTATATGGTATAACCTTATAACGTATTACGTTATATGGTATAAAGTTACAACGTATTACGTTATATAGTATAACGTTATAACTTAATACGTTATATGGTATAACGTTATGTGGTATAACGTTATAACGTAATACGTAAAATGGTATAACGTTATAACGTAATACGTTATATGGTATAACGTTATAACGTATTTCATAATATAGAATAACGTTGTATGGTATAACGTTATAACGTAATACGTTACATGGTATAACGTTATAACGTATTACGTTATATAGTATAACGTTATAACTTAATACATTATATGGTATAACGTTATGTGGTATAACGTTATAACGTAATACGTTACATGGTATAACGTTATAACGCATTACGTTATATAGTATAACGTTATGTGGTATAACGTTATAACGTGTTACGTTATATAGCATAACGTTGCATGGTATAACGTTACAACGTAATACGTTATATGGTATAATGTTATAGCGTATAACGTTATGTAGTATAACGTTATATGGTATAACGTTATAACGTATTACGTTATGTAGTATAACGTTATATGGTATAACGTTATAACTTAATACATTATATGGTATAACGTTATAACGTATAACGTTATATAGTATATCGTTATGTGGTATAACGTTATAACGTAATACGTTATATAGTATAACGTTATATGGTATAACGTTATAACGTAATACGTTATATGGTATAACGCTATAACGTATTACGTTATATGGTATATCGCTACAACGTATTACGTTATATAGTATAACGTTATATGGTATAAGGTTATAACGTATTACGATATGTAGTATAACGTTATATGGTATAACGTTATAACTTAATACAATATATGGTATAACGTTATAACGTATTTCGTTATATAGTATAACGTTGTATGGTATAACGTTATAACGTAATACCTTACATGGTATAACTTTATAACGTATTACGCTATATGGTATAACGTTATGTGGTGTAACGTTATAACGTATTACATTATATGGTATAACGCTACAACGTATTACGTTATATAGTATAACGTTATATGGTATAACCTTATAACGTATTACGTTATATGGTATAACGTTACAACGTATTACGTTATATAGTATAACGTTACAACTTAATACGTTATATGGTATAACGTTATGTGGTATATCGTTATAGCGTAATACGTTACATGCTATAACGTTATAACGTATTACGTTATATAGTATAACGTTATGTGGTATAACATTATAACGTAATACGTTACATGGTATAACGTTATAACGTATTACGTTATATAGTATAACGTTATATGGTATATCGTTACAACGTATTACGTTATATCGTATAACGTTATAACTTAATACGTTATATGGTATAACGTTATGTGGTATAACGTTATAACGTAATACGTTACATGGTATAACGTTATAACGTATTACGTTATATAGTATAACGTTATGTGGTGTAACGTTATAACGTATTACGTTATATAGCATAACGTTGTATGGTATAACGTTACAACGTAATACGTTATATGGTATAATGTTATTGCGTATAACGTTATGTAGTATAACGTTATATGGTATAACGTTATAACGTATTACGTTATGTAGTATAACGTTATATGGTATAACGTTATAACTTAATACATTATATGGTATAACGTTATATGGTATAACGTTACAATGTATTACGTTATATAGTATAACGTTATAACTTAATACGTTATATAGTATAACGTTATATGGTATAACGTTATAACGTAATACGTTATATGGTATAACGTTATAACGTATTACGTTATATAGTATAACGTTTTGTGGTATAACGTTATGTGGTATAACGTTATATCGTATTACGTTATATATTATAACGTTATGTGGTATAACGTTATAACGTATTACGTTATATAGTATAACGTTATGTGGTATAACGTTATAACGTTATACGTTACATGATATAACGTTATAACGTATTACGTTATATAGTATGACGTAATATGTTATAACGCTATAACGTAATACGTTATATGGTATAACGCTATAACGTATTTCGTTATATAGTATAACGTTGTATGGTATAACGTTATAACGTAATACCTCATATGGTATAACGTTATAACGTATTACGTTATATAGTATAACGTTATGTGGTATAACGTTATAACGTATTACGTTACATGGTATAACGCTACAATGTATTACGTTATATAGTATAACGTTATATGGTATAACGCTATAACGTAATACGTTATATGGTATAACGTTACAACGTATTACGTTATATAGTATAACGTTATAACTTAATACGTTATATGGCATAACGTTATGTGGTATAACGTTATAACGTAATACGTTACATGGTATAACGTTATAACGTATTACGTTATATAGTACAACGTTATGTGGTATAACGTTATAACGTAATACGTTACATTGTATAACGTTATAACGTATTACGTTATATAGTATAACGTTATATGGTATAACGTTACAACGTATTACGTAATGTGGTATATCGTTATAACGTATTTCGTTATATAGTATTACGTTATACGGTATAACGTTACAACGTATTACGTTATATAGTATAAAGTTATATGGTAAGACGTTATAACGTAATACGTTATATGGTATAACGTTATAACGTTATACGTTATATGGTATTACGTTATAACGTATTACATTATATAATATAACGTTATGTGGTATAACGTTATAACGTAATACGTAAAATGGTATAACGTTATAACGTAATACGTTATGTGGTATAACGTTATAACGTTATACGTTATATGGTATTACGTTATAATGTATTACTTTATATAATATAACGTTATGTGGTATAACGTTATAACGTAATACGTAAAATGGTATAACGTTATAACGTAATACGTTATATGGTATAACGTTATAACGTATTTCATAATATAGAATAACGTTGTATGGTATAACGTTATAACGTATTACGTTATATAGTATAACGCTACAACTTAATACGTTATATAGTATAACGTTATATGGTATAACGTTATAACTTAATACAATATATGGTATAACGTTATAACGTATTTCGTTATACAGTATAACGTTGTATGCTATAACGTTATAACGTAATACCTTACATGGTATAAGGTTATAACGTATTACGCTATATGGTATAACGTTATGTGGTATAACGTTATAACGTAATACGTTACATGGTATAACGTTATAACGTATTACGTTATATAGTATAACGTTATGTGGTATAACGTTATAACGTATTACGTTATATAGCATAACGTTGTATGGTATAACGTTACAACGTAATACGTTATATGGTATAATGTTATTGCGCATAACGTTATGTAGTATAACGTTATATGGTATAACGTTATAACGTATTACGTTATGTAGTATAACGTTATATGGTATAACGTTATAACTTAATACATTATATGGTATAACGTTATAATGTATAACGTTATATAGTATATCGTTATGTGGTATAACGTTATAACGTAATACGTTATATAGTATAACGTTATATGGTATAACGTTATAACGTAATACGTTATATGGTATAACGCTATAACGTATTACGTTATATGGTATAACGCTACAACGTATTACGTTATATAGTATAACGTTATATGGTATAAGGTTATAACGTATTACGTTATGTAGTATAACGTTATATGGTATAACGTTATAACTTTATACAATATATGGTATAACGTTATAACGTATTTCGTTATATAGTATAACGTTGCATGGTATAACGTTATAGCGTAATACCTTACATGGTATAACGTTATAACGTATTACGCTATATGGTATAACGTTATGTGGTATAACGTTATAACGTATTACATTATATGGTATAACGCCACAACGTATTACGTTATATAGTATAACGTTATATGGTATAACCTTATAACGTATTACGTTATATGGTATAACGTTACAGCGTATTACGTTATATAGTATAACGTTATAACTTAATACGTTATATGGTATAACGTTATGTGGTATAACGTTATAACGTAATACGTAAAATGGTATAACGTTATAACGTAATACGTTATATGGTATAACGTTATAACGTATTTCATAATATAGAATAACGTTGTATGGTATAACGTTATAACGTAATACGTTATATGGTATAACGTTATAACGTATTACGTTATATAGTATAACGTTATGTGGTATAACGTTATAACGTATTACGTTATATAGTATAACGTTATAACTTAATACGTTATATGGTATAACGATATGTGGTATAACGTTATAACGTAATACGTTACATGGTATAACGTTATAACGTATTACGTTATATAGTATAACGTTATGTGGTATAACGTTATAACGTATTACTTTATATAGCATAACGCTGTATGGTATAACGTTACAACGTAATACGTTATGTGGTATAATGTTATAGCGTATAACGTTATGTAGTATAACGTTATATGGTATAACGTTATAACGTATTACGTTATGAAGTATAACGTTATATGGTATAACGTTATAACTTAATACATTATATGGTATAACGTTATATGGTATAACGTTACAACGTAATACGTTATATAGTATAACGTTATATGGTATAACGTTATAACGTAATACGTTATATGGTATAACGTTATAACGTAATACGTTATATGGTATAACGTTATAACGTATTACGTTATATATAGTATAACGTTATGTGGTATAACGTTATAACGTATTACGTTATATATTATAACGTTATGTGGTATAACGTTATAACGTGTTACGTTATATGGTATAACGCTACAACGTATTACGTTATATAGTATAACGCTACAACGTATTACGTTATATAGTATAACGTTATATGGTATAACGTTACAACGTAATACGTTATATGGTATAATGTTATTGCGTATAACGTTATGTAGTATAACGTTATATGGTATAACGTTATAACGTATTACGTTATGTAGTATAACGTTATATGGTATAACGTTATAACTTAATACATTATATGGTATAACGTTATATGGTATAACGTTACAATGTATTACGTTATATAGTATAACGTTATAACTTAATACGTTATATAGTATAACGTTATATGGTATAACGTTATAACGTAATACGTTATATGGTATAAGGTTATAACGTATTACGTTATATAGTATAACGTTTTGTGGTATAACGTTATGTGGTATAACGTTATATCGTATTACGTTATATATTATAACGTTATGTGGTATAACGTTATAACGTATTACGTTATATAGTATAACGTTATGTGGTATAACGTTATAACGTTATACGTTACATGGTATAACGTTATAACGTATTACGTTATATAGTATGACGTTATATGTTATAACGCTATAACGTAATACGTTATATGGTATAACGCTATAACGTATTTCGTTATATAGTATAACGTTGTATGGTATAACGTTATAACGTAATACCTTACATGGTATAACGTTATAACGTATTACGCTATATGGTATAACGTTATGTGGTATAACGTTAAAACGTATTACATTATATGGTATAACGCTACAACGTATTACGTTATATAGTATAACGTTATAAGGTATAACCTTATAACGTATTACGTTATATGGTATAACGTTACAACGTATTACGTTATATAGTATAACGTTATAACTTAATACGTTATATGGTATAACGTTATGTGGTATAACGTTATAGCGTAATACGTTACATGCTATAACGTTATAACGTATTACGTTATATAGTATAACGTTATGTGGTATAACGTTATAACGTAATACGTTACATGGTATAACGTTATAACATATTACGTTATATAGTATAACGTTATATGGTATAACGTTACAACGTATTACGTTATATCGTATAACGTTATAACTTAATACGTTATATGGTATAACGTTATGTGGTATAACGTTATAACGTAATACGTTACATGGTATAACGTTATAACGTATTACGTTATATAGTATAACGTTATGTGGTATAACGTTATAATGTATTACGTTATATAGCATAACGTTGTATGGTATAACGTTACAACGTAATACGTTATATGGTATAATGTTATTGCGTATAACGTTATGTA
Organism: Bombus flavifrons; assembly: GCF_040668555.2. Taxonomy (NCBI): domain Eukaryota; kingdom Metazoa; phylum Arthropoda; class Insecta; order Hymenoptera; family Apidae; genus Bombus; species Bombus flavifrons. The sequence continues at coordinate 4,102,000 of NC_138457.1, read as the reverse complement.
GTATAACGTTATATGGTATAACGTTATAACGTATTACGTTATGTAGTATAACGTTATATGGTATAACGTTATAACTTAATACATTATATGGTATAACGTTATATGGTATAACGTTACAATGTATTACGTTATATAGTATAACGTTATAACTTAATACGTTATATAGTATAACGTTATATGGTATAACGTTATAACGTAATACGTTATATGGTATAACGTTATAACGTATTACGTTATATAGTATAACGTTTTGTGGTATAACGTTATGTGGTATAACGTTATATCGTATTACGTTATATATTATAACGTTATGTGGTATAACGTTATAACGTATTACGTTATATAGTATAACGTTATGTGGTATAACGTTATAACGTAATACGTTACATGGTATAACGTTATAACGTATTACGTTATATAGTATGACGTTATATGTTGTAACGCTATAACGTAATACGTTATATGGTATAACGTTATAACGTATTTCATAATATAGAATAACGTTGTATGGTATAACGTTATAACGTAATACGTTATATGGTATAACGTTATAACGTATTACGTTATATAGTATAACGTTATGTGGTATAACGTTATAACGTATTACGTTATATAGTATAACGTTATAACTTAATACGTTATATGGTATAACGTTATGTGGTATAACGTTATAACGTAATACGTTACATTGTATAACGTTATAAGGTATTACGTTATATAGTATAACGTTATATGGTATAACGTTACAACGTATTACGTAATGTGGTATATCGTTATAACGTATTTCGTTATATAGTATTACGTTATATGGTATAACGTTACAACGTATTACGTTATATAGTATAACGTTATATGGTAAGACGTTATAACGTAATACGTTATATGGTATAACGTTATAACGTTATACGTTATATGGTATTACGTTATAACGTATTACTTTATATAATATAACGTTATGTGGTATAACGTTATAACGTAATACGTAAAATGGTATAACGTTATAACGTAATACGTTATATGGTATAACGTTATAACGTACTTCATAATATAGAATAACGTTGTATGGTATAACGTTATAACGTAATACGTTATATGGTGTAACGTTATAGAATATTACGTTATATAGCATAACGTTATGTGGTATAACGTTATAGCGTATTACGTTATATAGTATAACGATATATGGTATAGCGTTATAGCGTAGTACGTTATATGGTATAACGTTATAACGTATTACGATATATGGTATAACGCTACAACTTAATACGTTATATAGTATAACGTTATATGGTATAACGTTATAACTTAATACAATATATGGTATAACGTTATAACGTATTTCGTTATACAGTATAACGTTGTATGGTATAACGTTATAACGTATTACCTTACATGGTATAACGTTATAACGTATTACGCTATATGGTATAACGTTATGTGGTATAACGTTATAACGTATTACATTATATGGTATAACGCTACAACGTATTACGTTATATAGTATAACGTTATATGGTATAACGTTATAACGTAATACGTTACATGGTATAACGTTATAACGTATTACGTTATATAGTATAACGTTATATGGTATAACGTTACAACGTATTACGTTATATCGTATAACGTTATAACGTATTACGTTATATAGTATAACGTTATAACTTAATACGTTATATGGTATAACGTTATGTGGTATAACGTTATAGCGTAATACGTTACATGGTATAACGTTATAACGTATTACGTTATATAGTATAACGTTATGTGGTATAACGTTATAACGTAATACGTTACATGGTATAACGTTATAACGTATTACGTTATATAGTATAACGTTATATGGTATAACGTTACAACGTATTACGTTATATCGTATAACGTTATAACTCAATACGTTATATGGTATAACGTTATGTGGTATAACGTTATAACGTAATACGTTACATGGTGTAACGTTATAACGTATTACGTTATATAGTATAACGTTATGTGGTATAACGTTATAACGTATTACGTTATATAGCATAACGTTGTATGGTATAACGTTACAACGTAATACGTTATATGGTATAATGTTATTGCGCATAACGTTATGTAGTATAACGTTATATGGTATAATGTTATTGCGCATAACGTTATGTAGTATAACGTTATATGGTATAACGTTATAACGTATTACGTTATGTAGTATAACGTTATATGGTATAACGTTATAACTTAATACATTATATGGTATAACGTTATAACGTATAACGTTATATAGTATATCGTTATGTGGTATAACGTTATAACGTAATACGTTATATAGTATAACGTTATATGGTATAACGTTATAACGTAATACGTTATATGGTATAACGCTATAACGTATTACGTTATATGGTATAACGCTACAACGTATTACGTTATATGGTATAACGTTACAACGTATTACGTTATATAGTATAACGTTATAACTTAATACGTTATATGGTATAACGTTATGTGGTATAACGTTATAGCGTAATACGTTACATGCTATAACGTTATAACGTATTACGTTATATAGTATAACGTTATGTGGTATAACATTATAACGTAATACGTTACATGGTATAACGTTATAACGTATTACGTTATATAGTATAACGTTATATGGTATAACGTTACAACGTATTACGTTATATCGTATAACGTTATAACTTAATACGTTATATGGAATAACGTTATGTGGTATAACGTTATAACGTAATACGTTACATGGTATAACGTTATAACGTATTACGTTATATAGTATAACGTTATGTGGTGTAACGTTATAACGTATTACGTTATATAGCATAACGTTGTATGGTATAACGTTACAACGTAATACGTTATATGGTATAATGTTATTGCGTATAACGTTATGTAGTATAACGTTATATGGTATAACGTTATAACGTATTACGTTATGTAGTATAACGTTATTTGGTATAACGTTATAACTTAATACATTATATGGTATAACGTTATATGGTATAACGTTACAATGTATTACGTTATATAGTATAACGTTATAACTTAATACGTTATATAGTATAACGTTATATGGTATAACGTTATAACGTAATACGTTATATGGTATAACGTTATAACGTATTTCGTTATATAGTATTACGTGATATGATATAACGTTACAACGTATTACGTTATATAGTATAACGTTATATGGTAAGACGTTATAACGTAATACGTTATATGGTATAACGTTATAACGTTATACGTGATATGGTATTACGTTATAACGTATTACTTTATATAATATAACGTTATGTGGTATAACGTTATAACGTAATACGTAAAATGGTATAACGTTATAACGTAATACGTTATATGGTATAACGTTATAACGTTATACGTTATATGGTATTACGTTATAACGTATTACTTTATATAATATAACGTTATGTGGTATAACGTTATAACGTAATACGTAAAATGGTATAACGTTATAACGTAATACGTTATATGGTATAACGTTATAACGTATTTCATAATATAGAATAACGTTGTATGGTATAACGTTATAACGTAATACGTTATATGGTGTAACGTTATAGAATATTACGTTATATAGCATAACGTTATGTGGTATAACGTTATAGCGTATTACGTTATATAGTATAACGATATATGGTATAGCGTTATAGCGTAGTACGTTATATGGTATAACGTTATAACGTATTACGATATATGGTATAACGCTACAACTTAATACGTTATATAGTATAACGTTATATGGTATAACGTTATAACATAATACAATATATGGTATAACGTTATAACGTATTTCGTTATACAGTATAACGTTGTATGGTATAACGTTATAACGTAATACCTTACATGGTATAACGTTATAACGTATTACGCTATATGGTATAACGTTATGTGGTATAACGTTATAACGTATTACATTATATGGTATAACGTTACAACGTATTACGTTATATAGTATAACGTTATATGGTATAACGTTACAACGTAATACGTTACATGGTATAACGTTATAACGTATTACGTTATATAGTATAACGTTATGTGGTATAACGTTATAACGTAATACGTTACATGGTATAACGTTATAACGTATTACGTTATATAGTATAACGTTATATGGTATAACGTTACAACGTATTACGTTATATCGTATAACGTTATAACGTATTACGTTATATAGTATAACGTTATAACTTAATACGTTATATGGTATAACGTTATGTGGTATAACGTTATAGCGTAATACGTTACATGGTATAACGTTATAACGTATTACGTTATATAGTATAACGTTATGTGGTATAACGTTATAACGCAATACGTTACATGGTATAACGTTATAACGTATTACGTTATATAGTATAACGTTATATGGTATAACGTTACAACGTATTACGTTATATCGTATAACGTTATAACTCAATACGTTATATGGTATAACGTTATGTGGTATAACGTTATAACGTAATACGTTACATGGTGTAACGTTATAACGTATTACGTTATATAGTATAACGTTATGTGGTATAACGTTATAACGTATTACGTTATATAGCATAACGTTGTATGGTATAACGTTACAACGTAATACGTTATATGGTATAATGTTATTGCGCATAACGTTATGTAGTATAACGTTATATGGTATAATGTTATTGCGCATAACGTTATGTAGTATAACGTTATATGGTATAACGTTATAACGTATTACGTTATGTAGTATAACGTTATATGGTATAACGTTATAACTTAATACATTATATGGTATAACGTTATAACGTGTAACGTTATATAGTATATCGTTATGTGGTATAACGTTATAACGTAATACGTTATATAGTATAACGTTATATGGTATAACGTTATAACGTAATACGTTATATGGTATAACGCTATAACGTATTACGTTATATGGTATAACGCTACAACGTATTACGTTATATAGTATAACGTTATATGGTATAAGGTTATAACGTATTACGTTATGTAGTATAACGTTATATGGTATAACGTTGTAACTTTATACAATATATGGTATAACGTTATAACGTATTTCGTTATATAGTATAACGTTGCATGGTATAACGTTATAGCGTAATACCTTACATGGTATAACGTTATAACGTATTACGCTATATGGTATAACGTTATGTGGTATAACGTTATAACGTATTACATTATATGGTATAACGCTACAACGTATTACGTTATATAGTATAACGTTATATGGTATAACCTTATAACGTATTACGTTATATGGTATAAAGTTACAACGTATTACGTTATATAGTATAACGTTATAACTTAATACGTTATATGGTATAACGTTATGTGGTATAACGTTATAACGTAATACGTAAAATGGTATAACGTTATAACGTAATACGTTATATGGTATAACGTTATAACGTATTTCATAATATAGAATAACGTTGTATGGTATAACGTTATAACGTAATACGTTACATGGTATAACGTTATAACGTATTACGTTATATAGTATAACGTTATAACTTAATACGTTATATGGTATAACGTTATGTGGTATAACGTTATAACGTAATACGTAAAATGGTATAACGTTATAACGTAATACGTTACATGGTATAACGTTATAACGCATTACGTTATATAGTATAATGTTATGTGGTATAACGTTATAACGTGTTACGTTATATAGCATAACGTTGCATGGTATAACGTTACAACGTAATACGTTATATGGTATAATGTTATAGCGTATAACGTTATGTAGTATAACGTTATATGGTATAACGTTATAACGTATTACGTTATGTAGTATAACGTTATATGGTATAACGTTATAACTTAATACATTATATGGTATAACGTTATAACGTATAACGTTATATAGTATATCGTTATGTGGTATAACGTTATAACGTAATACGTTATATAGTATAACGTTATATGGTATAACGTTATAACGTGATACGTTATATGGTATAACGCTATAACGTATTACGTTATATGGTATATCGCTACAACGTATTACGTTATATAGTATAACGTTATATGGTATAAGGTTATAACGTATTACGTTATGTAGTATAACGTTATATGGTATAACGTTATAACTTAATACAATATATGGTATACCGTTATAACGTATTTCGTTATATAGTATAACGTTGTATGGTATAACGTTATAACGTAATACCTTACATGGTATAACGTTATAACGCATTACGCTATATGGTATAACGTTATGTGGTATAACGTTATAACGTATTACATTATATGGTATAACGCTACAACGTATTACGTTATAAAGTATAACGTTATATGGTATAACCTTATAACGTATTACGTTATATGGTATAACGTTACAACGTATTACGTTATATAGTATAACGTTATAACTTAATACGTTATATGGTATAACGTTATGTGGTATAACGTTATAGCGTAATACGTTACATGCTATAACGTTATAACGTATTACGTTATATAGTATAACGTTATGTGGTATAACATTATAACGTAATACGTTACATGGTATAACGTTATAACGTATTACGTTATATAGTATAACGTTATATGGTATAACGTTACAACGTATTACGTTATATCGTATAACGTTATAACTTAATACGTTATATGGTATAACGTTATGTGGTATAACGTTATAACGTAATACGTTACATGGTATAACGTTATAACGTATTACGTTATATAGTATAACGTTATGTGGTGTAACGTTATAACGTATTACGTTATATAGCATAACGTTGTATGGTATAACGTTACAACGTAATACGTTATATGGTATAATGTTATTGCGTATAACGTTATGTAGTATAACGTTATATGGTATAACGTTATAACGTATTACGTTATGTAGTATAACGTTATTTGGTATAACGTTATAACTTAATACATTATATGGTATAACGTTATATGGTATAACGTTACAATGTATTACGTTATATAGTATAACGTTATAACTTAATACGTTATATAGTATAACGTTATATGGTATAACGTTATAACGTAATACGTTATATGGTATAACGTTATAACGTATTTCGTTATATAGTATAACGTTTTGTGGTATAACGTTATGTGGTATAACGTTATATCGTATTACGTTATATATTATAACGTTATGTGGTATAACGTTATAACGTATTACGTTATATAGTATAACGTTATACGTTACATGGTATAACGTTATAACGTATTACGTTATATAGTATGACGTTATATGTTATAACGCTATAACGTAATACGTTATATGGTATAACGCTATAACGTATTTCGTTATATAGTATAACGTTGTATGGTATAACGTTATAACGTAATACCTCATATGGTATAACGTTATAACGTATTACGTTATATAGTATAACGTTATGTGGTATAACGTTATAACGTATTACGTTATATAGTATAACGTTATAACTTAATACGTTATATGGTACAACGTTATGTGGTATAACGTTATAACGTAATACGTAAAATGGTATAACGTTATAACGTAATACGTTATATGGTATAACGTTATAACGTATTTCATAATATAGAATAACGTTGTATGGTATAACGTTATAACGTAATACGTTATATGGTATAACGTTATAACGTATTACGTTATACAGTATAACGTTATGTGGTATAACGTTATAACGTATTACGTTATATAGTATAACGTTATAACTTAATACGTTATATGGTATAACGTTATGTGGTATAACGTTATAGCGTAATACGTTACATGGTATAACGTTATAACGTATTACGTTATATAGTATAACGTTATATGGTATAACGTTACAACGTATTACGTTATATCGTATAACATTATAACTCAATACGTTATATGGTATAACGTTATGTGGTATAACGTTATAACGTAATACGTTACATGGTATAACGTTATAACGTATTACGTTATATAGTATAACGTTATGTGGTATAACGTTATAACGTATTACGTTATATAGCATAACGTTATAACGTATTTCTTAATATAGAATAACGTTGTATGGTATAACGTTATAACGTAATACGTTATATGGTGTAGCGTTATAAAATATTACGTTATATAGCATAACGTTATGTGGTATAACGTTATAACGTATTACGTTATATAGTATAACGATATATGGTATAGCGTTATAGCGTTGTACGTTATATGGTATAACGTTATAACGTATTACGTTATATGGTATAACGCTACAACTTAATACGTTATATAGTATAACGTTATATGGTATAACGTTATAACTTAATACAATATATGGTATAACGTTATAACGTATTTCGTTATACAGTATAACGTTGTATGGTATAACGTTATAACGTAATACCTTACATGGTATGAGGTTATAACGTTTTACGCTATATGGTATAACGTTATGTGGTATAACGCTATAACGTATTACATTATATGGTATAACGCTACAACGTATTACGTTATATAGTATAACGTTATATGGTATAACGTTATAACGTAATACGTTACATGGTATAACGTTATAACGTATTACGTTATATAGTATAACGTTATAACTTAATACGTTATATGGTATAACGTTATGTGGTATAACGTTATAGCGTAATACGTTACATGGTATAACGTTATAACGTATTACGTTATATAGTATAACGTTATGTGGTATAACGTTATAACGCAATACGTTACATGGTATAACGTTATAACGTATTACGTTATATAGTATAACGTTATATGGTATAACGTTACAACGTATTACGTTATATCGTATAACGTTATAACTCAATACGTTATATGGTATAACGTTATGTGGTATAACGTTATAACGTAATACGTTACATGGTGTAACGTTATAACGTATTACGTTATATAGTATAACGTTATGTGGTATAACGTTATAACGTATTACGTTATATAGCATAACGTTGTATGGTATAACGTTACAACGTAATACGTTATATGGTATAATGTTATTGCGCATAACGTTATGTAGTATAACGTTATATGGTATAATGTTATTGCGCATAACGTTATGTAGTATAACGTTATATGGTATAACGTTATAACGTATTACGTTATGTAGTATAACGTTATATGGTATAACGTTATAACTTAATACATTATATGGTATAACGTTATAACGTGTAACGTTATATAGTATATCGTTATGTGGTATAACGTTATAACGTAATACGTTATATAGTATAACGTTATATGGTATAACGTTATAACGTAATACGTTATATGGTATAACGCTATAACGTATTACGTTATATGGTATAACGCTACAACGTATTACGTTATATAGTATAACGTTATATGGTATAAGGTTATAACGTATAACTTTATGTAGTATAACGTTATATGGTATAACGTTATAACTTTATACAATATATGGTATAACGTTATAACGTATTTCGTTATATAGTATAACGTTGCATGGTATAACGTTATAGCGTAATACCTTACATGGTATAACGTTATAACGTATTACGCTATATGGTATAACGTTATGTGGTATAACGTTATAACGTATTACATTATATGGTATAACGCTACAACGCATTACGTTATATAGTATAACGTTATATGGTATAACCTTATAACGTATTACGTTATATGGTATAAAGTTACAACGTATTACGTTATATAGTATAACGTTATAACTTAATACGTTATATGGTATAACGTTATGTGGTATAACGTTATAACGTAATACGTAAAATGGTATAACGTTATAACGTAATACGTTATATGGTATAACGTTATAACGTATTTCATAATATAGAATAACGTTGTATGGTATAACGTTATAACGTAATACGTTACATGGTATAACGTTATAACGTATTACGTTATATAGTATAACGTTATAACTTAATACGTTATATGGTATAACGTTATGTGGTATAACGTTATAACGTAATACGTAAAATGGTATAACGTTATAACGTAATACGTTACATGGTATAACGTTATAACGCATTACGTTATATAGTATAATGTTATGTGGTATAACGTTATAACGTGTTACGTTATATAGCATAACGTTGCATGGTATAACGTTACAACGTAATACGTTATATGGTATAATGTTATAGCGTATAACGTTATGTAGTATAACGTTATATGGTATAACGTTATAACGTATTACGTTATGTAGTATAACGTTATATGGTATAACGTTATAACTTAATACATTATATGGTATAACGTTATAACGTATAACGTTATATAGTATATCGTTATGTGGTATAACGTTATAACGTAATACGTTATATAGTATAACGTTATATGGTATAACGTTATAACGTGATACGTTATATGGTATAACGCTATAACGTATTACGTTATATGGTATATCGCTACAACGTATTACGTTATATAGTATAACGTTATATGGTATAAGGTTATAACGTATTACGTTATGTAGTATAACGTTATATGGTATAACGTTATAACTTAATACAATATATGGTATACCGTTATAACGTATTTCGTTATATAGTATAACGTTGTATGGTATAACGTTATAACGTAATACCTTACATGGTATAACGTTACAACGTATTACGTTATATAGTATAACGTTATAACTTAATACGTTATATGGTATAACGTTATGTGGTATAACGTTATAGCGTAATACGTTACATGCTATAACGTTATAACGTATTACGTTATATAGTATAACGTTATGTGGTATAACATTATAACGTAATACGTTACATGGTATAACGTTATAACGTATTACGTTATATAGTATAACGTTATATGGTATAACGTTACAACGTATTACGTTATATCGTATAACGTTATAACTTAATACGTTATATGCTATAACGTTATGTGGTATAACGTTATAACGTAATACGTTACATGGTATAACGTTATAACGTATTACGTTATATAGTATAACGTTATAACTTAATACGTTATATGGTATAACGTTATGTGGTATAACGTTATAACGTGATACGTTATATGGTATAACGCTATAACGTATTACGTTATATGGTATATCGCTACAACGTATTACGTTATAAAGTATAACGTTATATGGTATAACCTTATAACGTATTACGTTATATGGTATAACGTTACAACGTATTACGTTATATAGTATAACGTTATAACTTAATACGTTATATGGTATAACGTTATGTGGTATAACGTTATAGCGTAATACGTTACATGCTATAACGTTATAACGTATTACGTTATATAGTATAACGTTATGTGGTATAACATTATAACGTAATACGTTACATGGTATAACGTTATAACGTATTACGTTATATAGTATAACGTTATATGGTATAACGTTACAACGTATTACGTTATATCGTATAACGTTATAACTTAATACGTTATATGCTATAACGTTATGTGGTATAACGTTGTAACGTAATACGTTACATGGTATAACGTTATAACGTATTACGTTATATAGTATAACGTTATGTGGTGTAACGTTATAACGTATTACGTTATATAGCATAACGTTGTATGGTATAACGTTACAACGTAATACGTTATATGGTATAATGTTATTGCGTATAACGTTATGTAGTATAACGTTATATGGTATAACGTTATAACGTATTACGTTATGTAGTATAACGTTATTTGGTATAACGTTATAACTTAATACATTATATGGTATAACGTTATATGGTATAACGTTACAATGTATTACGTTATATAGTATAACGTTATAACTTAATACGTTATATAGTATAACGTTATATGGTATAACGTTATAACGTAATAAGTTATATGGTATAACGTTATAACGTATTTCGTTATATAGTATAACGTTTTGTGGTAAAACGTTATGTGGTATAACGTTATATCGTATTACGTTATATATTATAACGTTATGTGGTATAACGTTATAACGTATTACGTTATATAGTATATCGTTATACGTTACATGGTATAACGTTATAACGTATTACGTTATATAGTATGACGTTATATGTTATAACGCTATAACGTAATACGTTATATGGTATAACGCTATAACGTATTTCGTTATATAGTATAACGTTGTATGGTATAACGTTATAACGTAATACCTCATATGGTATAACGTTATAACGTATTACGTTATATAGTATAACGTTATGTGGTATAACGTTATAACGTATTACGTTACATGGTATAACGCTACAATGTATTACGTTATATAGTATAACGTTATATGGTATAACGCTATAACGTAATACGTTATATGGTATAACGTTACAACGTATTACGTTATATAGTATAACGTTATAACTTAATACGTTATATGGTATAACGTTATGTGGTATAACGTTATAACGTAATACGTTACATGGTATAACGTTATAACGTATTACGTTATATAGTACAACGTTATGTGGTATAACGTTATAACGTAATACGTTACATTGTATAACGTTATAACGTATTACGTTATATAGTATAACGTTATGTGGTATAACGTTATAACGTATTACGTTATATAGCATAACGTTGTATGGTATAACGTTACAACGTAATACGTTATATGGTATAATGTTATTGCGCATAACGTTATGTAGTATAACGTTATATGGTATAACGTTATAACGTATTACGTTATGTAGTATAACGTTATATGGTATAACGTTATAACTTAATACATTATATGGTATAACGTTATAACGTATAACGTTATATAGTATATCGTTATGTGGTATAACGTTATAACGTAATACGTTATATAGTATAACGTTATATGGTATAACGTTATATCGTAATACGTTATATGGTATAACGCTATAACGTATTACGTTATATGGTATAACGCTAGAACGTATTACGTTATATAGTATAACGTTATATGGTATAAGGTTATAACGTATTACGTTATGTAGTATAACGTTATATGGTATAACGTTATAACTTTATACAATATATGGTATAACGTTATAACGTATTTCGTTATATAGTATAACGTTGCATGGTATAACGTTATAGCGTAATACCTTACATGGTATAACGTTATAACGTATTACGCTATATGGTATAACGTTATGTGGTATAACGTTATAACGTATTACATTATATGGTATAACGCTACAACGTATTACGTTATATAGTATAACGTTATATGGTATAACCTTATAACGTATTACGTTATATGGTATAACGTTACAACGTATTACGTTATATAGTATAACGTTATAACTTAATACGTTATATGGTATAACGTTATGTGGTATAACGTTATAACGTAATACGTAAAATGGTATAACGTTATAACGTAATACGTTATATGGTATAACGTTATAACGTATTTCATAATATAGAATAACGTTGTATGGTATAACGTTATAACGTAATACGTTATATGGTATAACGTTATAACGTATTACGTTATATAGTATAACGTTATGTGGTATAACGTTATAACGTATTACGTTATATAGTATAACGTTATAACTTAATACGTTATATGGTATAACGTTATGTGGTATAACGTTATAGCGTAATACGTTACATGGTATAACGTTATAACGTATTACGTTATATAGTATAACGTTATATGGTATAACGTTACAACGTATTACGTTATATCGTATAACATTATAACTCAATACGTTATATGGTATAACGTTATGTGGTATAACGTTATAACGTAATACGTTACATGGTATAACGTTATAACGTATTACGTTATATAGTATAACGTTATGTGGTATAACGTTATAACGTATTACGTTATATAGCATAACGTTATAACGTATTTCTTAATATAGAATAACGTTGTATGGTATAACGTTATAACGTAATACGTTATATGGTGTAACGTTATAAAATATTACGTTATATAGCATAACGTTATGAGGTATAACGTTATAACGTATTACGTTATATAGTATAACGATATATGGTATAGCGTTATAGCGTAGTACGTTATATGGTATAACGTTATAACGTATTACGTTATATGGTATAACGCTACAACTTAATACGTTATATAGTATAACGTTATATGGTATAACGTTATAACTTAATACAATATATGGTATAACGTTATAACGTATTTCGTTATACAGTATAACGTTGTATGGTATAACGTTATAACGTAATACCTTACATGGTATAAGGTTATAACGTTTTACGCTATATGGTATAACGTTATGTGGTATAACGCTATAACGTATTACATTATATGGTATAACGCTACAACGTATTACGTTATATAGTATAACGTTATATGGTATAACGTTATAACGTAATACGTTACATGGTATAACGTTATAACGTATTACGTTATATAGTATAACGTTATAACTTAATACGTTATATGGTATAACGTTATGTGGTATAACGTTATAGCGTAATACGTTACATGGTATAACGTTATAACGTATTACGTTATATAGTATAACGTTATGTGGTATAACGTTATAACGTAATACGTTACATGGTATAACGTTATAACGTATTACGTTATATAGTATAACGTTATATGGTATAACGTTACAACGCATTACGTTATATCGTATAACATTATAACTCAATACGTTATATGGTATAACGTTATGTGGTATAACGTTATAACGTAATACGTTACATGGTATAAGGTTATAACGTATTACGTTATATAGTATAACGTTATGTGGTATAACGTTATAACGTATTACGTTATATAGCATAACGTTGTATGGTATAACGTTACAACGTAATACGTTATATGGTATAATGTTATTGCGCATAACGTTATGTAGTATAACGTTATATGGTATAACGTTATAACGTATTACGTTATGTAGTATAACGTTATATGGTATAACGTTATAACTTAATACATTATATGGTATAACGTTATAACGTATAACGTTATATAGTATATCGTTATGTGGTATAACGTTATAACGTAATACGTTATATAGTATAACGTTATATGGTATAACGTTATAACGTAATACGTTATATGGTATAACGCTATAACGTATTACGTTATATGGTATAACGCTACAACGTATTACGTTATATAGTATAACGTTATATGGTATAAGGTTATAACGTATTACGTTATGTAGTATAACGTTATATGGTATAACGTTATAACTTTATACAATATATGGTATAACGTTATAACGTATTTCGTTATATAGTATAACGTTGCATGGTATAACGTTATAGCGTAATACCTTACATGGTATAACGTTATAACGTATTACGCTATATGGTATAACGTTATGTGGTATAACGTTATAACGTATTACATTATATGGTATAACGCTACAACGTATTACGTTATATAGTATAACGTTATATGGTATAACCTTATAACGTATTACGTTATATGGTATAACGTTACAACGTATTACGTTATATAGTATAACGTTATAACTTAATACGTTATATGGTATAACGTTATGTGGTATAACGTTATAACGTAATACGTAAAATGGTATAACGTTATAACGTAATACGTTATATGGTATAACGTTATAACGTATTTCATAATATAGAATAACGTTGTATGGTATAACGTTATAACGTAATACGTTATATGGTATAACGTTATAACGTATTACGTTATATAGTATAACGTTATGTGGTATAACGTTATAACGTATTACGTTATATAGTATAACGTTATAACTTAATACGTTATATGGTATAACGTTATGTGGTATAACGTTATAGCGTAATACGTTACATGGTATAACGTTATAACGTATTACGTTATATAGTATAACGTTATAACTTAATACGTTATATGGTATAACGTTATGTGGTATAACGTTATAACGTGATACGTAAAATGGTATAACGTTATAACGTAATACGTTATATGGTATAACGTTATAACGTATTTCATAATATAGAATAACGTTGTATGGTATAACGTTATAACGTAATACGTTACATTGTATAACGTTATAACGTATTACGTTATATAGTATAACGTTATATGGTATAACGTTACAACGTATTACGTAATGTGGTATATCGTTATAACGTATTTCGTTATATAGTATTACGTTATACGGTATAACGTTACAACGTATTACGTTATATAGTATAACGTTATATGGTAAGACGTTATAACGTAATACGTTATATGGTATAACGTTATAACGTTATACGTTATATGGTATTACGTTATAACGTATTACTTTATATAATATAACGTTATGTGGTATAACGTTATAACGTAATACGTAAAATGGTATAACGTTATAACGTAATACGTTATATGGTATAACGTTATAACGTAATACGTTATATGGTATAACGTTATAACGTTATACGTTATATGGTATTACGTTATAATGTATTACTTTATATAATATAACGATATATGTTATAGCGTTATGGCGTAGTACGTTATATGGTATAACGTTATAACGTATTACGTTATATGGTATAACGCTACAACTTAATACGTTATATAGTATAACGTTATATGGTATAACGTTATAACTTAATACAATATATGGTATAACGTTATAACGTATTTCGTTATACAGTATAACGTTGTATGGTATAACGTTATAACGTAATACCTTACATGGTATAAGGTTATAACGTATTACGCTATATGGTATAACGTTATGTGGTATAACGCTATAACGTATTACATTATATGGTATAACGCTACAACGTATTACGTTATATAGTATAACGTTATATGGTATAACGTTATAACGTAATACGTTACATGGTATAACGTTATAACGTATTACGTTATATAGTATAACGTTATAACTTAATACGTTATATGGTATTACGTTATGTGGTATAACGTTATAGCGTAATACGTTACATGGTATAACGTTATAACGTATTACGTTATATAGTATAACGTTATGTGGTATAACGTTATAACGTAATACGTTACATGGTATAACGTTATAACGTATTACGTTATATAGTATAACGTTATATGGTATAACGTTACAACGTATTACGTTATATGGTATAATGTTATTGCGCATAACGTTATGTAGTATAACGTTATATGGTATAACGTTATAACGTATTACGTTATGTAGTATAACGTTATATGGTATAACGTTATAACTTAATACATTATATGGTATAACGTTATAACGTATAACGTTATATAGTATATCGTTATGTGGTATAACGTTATAACGTAACACGTTATATAGTATAACGTTATATGGTATAACGTTATAACGTAATACGTTATATGGTATAACGCTATAACGTATTACGTTATATGGTATAACGCTACAACGTATTACGTTATATAGTATAACGTTATATGGTATAAGGTTATAACGTATTACGTTATGTAGTATAACGTTATATGGTATAACGTTATAACTTTATACAATATATGGTATAACGTTATAACGTATTTCGTTATATAGTATAACGTTGCATGGTATAACGTTATAGCGCAATACCTTACATGGTATAACGTTATAACGTATTACGCTATATGGTATAACGCTATAACGTATTACGTTATATGGTATAACGTTATAACGTATAACGTTATATAGTATATCGTTATGTGGTATAACGTTATAACGTAATACGTTATATAGTATAACGTTATGTGGTATAACGTTATAACGTAATACGTTACATGGTATAACGTTATAACGTATTACGTTATATAGTATAACGTTATGTGGTGTAACGTTATAACGTATTACGTTATATAGCATAACGTTGTATGGTATAACGTTACAACGTAATACGTTATATGGTATAATGTTATTGCGTATAACGTTATGTAGTATAACGTTATATGGTATAACGTTATAACGTATTACGTTATGTAGTATAACGTTATATGGTATAACGTTATAACTTAATACATTATATGGTATAACATTATATGGTATAACGTTACAATGTATTACGTTATATAGTATAACGTTATAACTTAATACGTTATATAGTATAACGTTATATGGTATAACGTTATAACGTAATACGTTATATGGTATAACGTTATAACGTATTACGTTATATAGTATAACGTTTTGTGGTATAACGTTATAACGTAATACGTTATATAGTATAACGTTATATGGTATAACGTTATAACGTAATACGTTATATGGTATAACGCTATAACGTATTACGTTATATGGTATAACGCTACAACGTATTACGTTATATAGTATAACGTTATATGGTATAAGGTTATAACGTATTACGTTATGTAGTATAACGTTATATGGTATAACGTTATAACTTTATACAATATATGGTATAACGTTATAACGTATTTCGTTATATAGTATAACGTTATGTGGTATAACGTTATAACGTAATACGTTACATGGTATAACGTTATAACGTATTACGTTATATAGTATAACGTTATGTGGTGTAACGTTATAACGTATTACGTTATATAGCATAACGTTGTATGGTATAACGTTACAACGTAATACGTTATATGGTATAATGTAATTGCGTATAACGTTATGTAGTATAACGTTATATGGTATAACGTTATAACGTATTACGTTATGTAGTATAACGTTATATGGTATAACGTTATAACGTAATACGTTATATGGTATAACGTTATAACGTATTACGTTATATAGTATAACGTTTTGTGGTATAACGTTATGTGGTATAACGTTATATCGTATTACGTTATATATTATAACGTTATGTGGTATAACGTTATAACGTAATACGTTATATGGTATAACGTTATAACGTATTACGTTATATAGTATAACGTTTTGTGGTATAACGTTATGTGGTATAACGTTATATCGTATTACGTTATATATTATAACGTTATGTGGTATAACGTTATAACGTATTACGTTATATAGTATAACGTTATACGTTACATGGTATAACGTTATAACGTATTACGTTATATAGTATGACGTTATATGTTATAACGCTATAACGTAATACGTTATATGGTATAACGCTATAACGTATTACGTTATATAGTATAACGTTATGTGGTATAACGTTATAACGTATTACGTTATATAGCATAACGTTGTATGGTATAACGTTACAACGTAATACGTTATATGGTATAATGTTATTGCGCATAACGTTATGTAGTATAACGTTATATGGTATAACGTTATAACGTATTACGTTATGTAGTATAACGTTATATGGTATAACGTTATAACTTAATACATTATATGGTATAACGTTATAACGTATAACGTTATATAGTATATCGTTATGTGGTATAACGTTATAACGTAATACGTTATATGGTATAACGCTATAACGTATTACGTTATATGGTATAACGCTACAACGTATTACGTTATATAGTATAACGTTATATGGTATAAGGTTATAACGTATTACGTTATATAGTATAACGTTATATGGTATAACGCTATAACGTAATACGTTATATGGTATAACGTTACAACGTATTACGTTATATAGTATAACGTTATAACTTAATACGTTATATGGTATAACGTTATGTGGTATAACGTTATAACGTAATACGTTACATGGTATAACGTTATAACGTATTACGTTATATAGTATATCGTTATGTGGTATAACGTTATAACGTAATACGTTATATAGTATAACGTTATATGGTATAACGTTATAACGTATTACGTTATATAGTATAACGTATTATGGTATAACGTTACAACGTATTACGTAATGTGGTATATCGTTATAACGTATTTCGTTATATAGTATTACGTTATACGGTATAACGTTACAACGTATTACGTTATATAGTATAACGTTATATGGTAAGACGTTATAACGTAATACCTTACATGGTATAACGTTATAACGTATTACGCTATATGGTATAACGTTATGTGGTATAACGTTATAACGTATTACATTATATGGTATAACGCTACAACGTATTACGTTATATAGTATAACGTTATATGGTATAACCTTATAACGTATTACGTTATATGGTATAACGTTACAACGTATTACGTTATATAGTATAACGTTATAACTTAATACGTTATATGGTATACCGTTATGTGGTATAACGTTATAACGTAATACGTAAAATGGTATAACGTTATAACGTAATACGTTATATGGTATAACGTTATAACGTATTTCATAATATAGAATAACGTTGTATGGTATAACGTTATAACGTATTACGTTATGAAGTATAACGTTATATGGTATAACGTTATAACTTAATACATTATATGGTATAACGTTATATGGTATAACGTTACAACGTAATACGTTATATAGTATAACGTTATATGGTATAACGTTATAACGTAATACGTTATATGGTATAACGTTATAACGTAATACGTTATATGGTATAACGTTATAACGTATTACGTTATATATAGTATAACGTTATGTGGTATAACGTTATAACGTATTACGTTATATATTATAACGTTATGTGGTATAACGTTATAACGTGTTACGTTATATGGTATAACGCTACAACGTATTACGTTATATAGTATAACGCTACAACGTATTACGTTATATAGTATAACGTTATATGGTATAACGTTACAACGTAATACGTTATATGGTATAATGTTATTGCGTATAACGTTATGTAGTATAACGTTATATGGTATAACGTTATAACGTATTACGTTATGTAGTATAACGTTATATGGTATAACGTTATAACTTAATACATTATATGGTATAACGTTATATGGTATAACGTTACAATGTATTACGTTATATAGTATAACGTTATAACTTAATACGTTATATAGTATAACGTTATATGGTATAACGTTATAACGTAATACGTTATATGGTATAACGTTATAACGTATTACGTTATATAGTATAACGTTTTGTGGTATAACGTTATGTGGTATAACGTTATATCGTATTACGTTATATATTATAACGTTATGTGGTATAACGTTATAACGTATTACGTTATATAGTATAACGTTATGTGGTATAACGTTATAACGTAATACGTTACATGGTATAACGTTATAACGTATTACGTTATATAGTATGACGTTATATGTTATAACGCTATAACGTAATACGTTATATGGTATAACGCTATAACGTATTACGTTATATAGTATAACGTTATGTGGTATAACGTTATAACGTATTACGTTATATAGCATAACGTTGTATGGTATAACGTTACAACGTAATACGTTATATGGTATAATGTTATTGCGCATAACGTTATGTAGTATAACGTTATATGGTATAACGTTATAACGTATTACGTTATGTAGTATAACGTTATATGGTATAACGTTATAACTTAATACATTATATGGTATAACGTTATAACGTATAACGTTATATAGTATATCGTTATGTGGTATAACGTTATAACGTAATACGTTATATGGTATAACGCTATAACGTATTACGTTATATGGTATAACGCTACAACGTATTACGTTATATAGTATAACGTTATATGGTATAAGGTTATAACGTATTACGTTATATAGTATAACGTTATATGGTATAACGCTATAACGTAATACGTTATATGGTATAACGTTACAACGTATTACGTTATATAGTATAACGTTATAACTTAATACGTTATATGGTATAACGTTATGTGGTATAACGTTATAACGTAATACGTTACATGGTATAACGTTATAACGTATTACGTTATATAGTATATCGTTATGTGGTATAACGTTATAACGTAATACGTTATATAGTATAACGTTATATGGTATAACGTTATAACGTATTACGTTATATAGTATAACGTATTATGGTATAACGTTACAACGTATTACGTAATGTGGTATATCGTTATAACGTATTTCGTTATATAGTATTACGTTATACGGTATAACGTTACAACGTATTACGTTATATAGTATAACGTTATATGGTAAGACGTTATAACGTAATACCTTACATGGTATAACGTTATAACGTATTACGCTATATGGTATAACGTTATGTGGTATAACGTTATAACGTATTACATTATATGGTATAACGCTACAACGTATTACGTTATATAGTATAACGTTATATGGTATAACCTTATAACGTATTACGTTATATGGTATAACGTTACAACGTATTACGTTATATAGTATAACGTTATAACTTAATACGTTATATGGTATACCGTTATGTGGTATAACGTTATAACGTAATACGTAAAATGGTATAACGTTATAACGTAATACGTTATGTGGTATAACGTTATAACGTATTACATTATATGGTATAACGCTACAACGTATTACGTTATATAGTATAACGTTATATGGTATAACGTTATAACGTAATACGTTACATGGTATAACGTTATAACGTATTACGTTATATAGTATAACGTTATATGGTATAACGTTACAACGTATTACGTTATATCGTATAACGTTATAACGTATTACGTTATATAGTATAACGTTATAACTTAATACGTTATATGGTATAACGTTATGTGGTATAACGTTATAGCGTAATACGTTACATGGTATAACGTTATAACGTATTACGTTATATAGTATAACGTTATGTGGTATAACGTTATAACGTAATACGTTACATGGTATAACGTTATAACGTATCACGTTATATAGTATAACGTTATATGGTATAACGTTACAACGTATTACGTTATATCGTATAACGTTATAACTCAATACGTTATATGGTATAACGTTATGTGGTATAACGTTATAACGTAATACGTTACATGGTATAACGTTATAACGTATTACGTTATATGGTATAACGTTATGTGGTATAACGTTATAACGTATTACGTTATATAGCATAACGTTGTATAGTATAACGTTACAACGTAATACGTTATATGGTATAATGTTATTGCGCATAACGTTATGTAGTATAACGTTATATGGTATAACGTTATAACGTATTACGTTATGTAGTATAACGTTATATGGTATAACGTTATAACTTAATACATTATATGGTATAACGTTATAACGTATAACGTTATATAGTATATCGTTATGTGGCATAACGTTATAACGTAATACGTTATATAGTATAACGTTATATGGTATAACGTTATAACGTAATACGTTTTATGGTATAACGCTATAACGTATTACGTTATATGGTATAACGCTACAACGTATTACGTTATATAGTATAACGTTATATGGTATAAGGTTATAACGTATTACGTTATGTAGTATAACGTTATATGGTATAACGTTATAACTTTATACAATATATGGTATAACGTTATAACGTATTTCGTTATATAGTATAACGTTGCATGGTATAACGTTATAGCGTAATACCTTACATGGTATAACGTTATAACGTATTACGCTATATGGTATAACGTTATGTGGTATAACGTTATAACGTATTACATTATATGGTATAACGCTACAACGTATTACGTTATATAGTATAACGTTATATGGTATAACCTTATAACGTATTACGTTATATGGTATAACGTTACAACGTATTACGTTATATAGTATAACGTTATAACTTAATACGTTATATGGTATAACGTTATGTGGTATAACGTTATAACGTAATACGTAAAATGGTATAACGTTATAACGTAATACGTTATATGGTATAACGTTATAACGTATTTCATAATATAGAATAACGTTGTATGGTATAACGTTATAACGTAATACGTTATATGGTATAACGTTATAACGTATTACGTTATATAGTATAACGTTATGTGGTATAACGTTATAACGTATTACGTTATATAGTATAACGTTATAACTTAATACGTTATATGGTATAACGTTATGTGGTATAACGTTATAACGTAATACGTTACATGGTATAACGTTATAACGTATTACGTTATATAGTATAACGTTATGTGGTATAACGTTATAACGTATTACGTTATATAGCATAACGTTGTATGGTATAACGTTACAACGTAATACGTTATGTGGTATAATGTTATAGCGTATAACGTTATGTAGTATAACGTTATATGGTATAACGTTATAACGTATTACGTTATGAAGTATTACGTTATATGGTATAACGTTATAACTTAATACATTATATGGTATAACGTTATATGGTATAACGTTACAACGTATTACGTTATATAGTATAACGTTATATGGTATAACGTTATAACGTAATACGTTATATGGTATAACGTTATAACGTAATACGTTATATGGTATAACGTTATAACGTATTACGTTATATATAGTATAACGTTATGTGGTATAACGTTATAACGTATTACGTTATATATTATAACGTTATGTGGTATAACGTTATAACGTGTTACGTTATATGGTATAACGCTACAACGTATTACGTTATATAGTATAACGCTACAACGTATTACGTTATATAGTATAACGTTATATGGTATAACGTTACAACGTAATACGTTATATGGTATAACGTTATAACGTAATACGTTATATGGTATAACGTTATAACGTATTACGTTATATAGTTTAGCGTTATATGGTATAACGTTATAACGTAATACGTTATATGGTATAACGTTATAACGTATTTCGTTATATAGTATAACGTTGTATGGCATAACCTTATAACGTAATACGTTATATGGTATAACGTTATAACTTAATACATTATATGGTATAACGTTATAACGTATTTCATAATATAGAATAACGTTGTATGGTATAACGTTATAACGTAATACGTTACATGGTATAACGTTATAACGTATTACGTTATATAGTATAACGTTATGTGGTATAACGTTATAACGTATTACGATATATAGTATAACGTTGTATGGTATAACGTTATAACGTAATACGTTATATGGTATAATGTTATAACATAATACGTTATATGGTATAACGTTATAACGTAATACGTTATATGTTATAACGATATAACGTAATACGTTATATGGTATAACGTTATAACGTAATGCGTTATATGGTATAACGTTATAACGTAATACGTTATATGGTACAACGTTATAACGTAATACGTTATATGGTATAACGTTATAACGTAATACGTTATATGGTATAACGTTATAAGGTAATACGTTATATGGTATAACGTTATAACGTATTACGTTATATAGTTTAGCGTTATATGGTATAACGTTATAACGTAATACGTTATATGGTATAACGTTATAACGTATTTCGTTATATAGTATAACGTTGTATGGCATAACCTTATAACGTAATACGTTATATGGTATAACGTTATAACTTAATACATTATATGGTATAACGTTATAACGTATTTCATAATATAGAATAACGTTGTATGGTATAACGTTATAACGTAATACGTTCTATGGTATAACGTTATAACGTATTACGTTATATAGTATAACGTTATGTGGTATAACGTTATAACGTATTACGATATATAGTATAACGTTGTATGGTATAACGTTATAACGTAATACGTTATATGGTATAACGTTATAACATAATACGTTATATGGTATAACGTTATAACGTAATACGTTATATGTTATAACGATATAACGTAATACGTTATATGGTATAACGTTATAACGTAATACGTTATATGGTATAACGTTATAACGTAATACGTTATATGGTATAACGTTATAACGTAATACGTTATATGGTATTACGTTATAACGTAATACGTTATATGGTATAACGTTATAACGTAATACGTTATATGGCATAACGTTATAAAATATTACGTTATATAGTATAACGTTATGTGGTATAACGTTATAACGTATTACGTTCTATAGTATAACGATATATGGTATAGCGTTATAACGTAATACGTTATATGGTATAACGTTGTAACGTATTACGTTATATGATATAATGTTATATGGTATAACGTTACAACGTATTACGTTATATAGTATAGCGTTATAACTTAATACGTTATATGGTATAACGTTATGTGGTATAACGTTATAACGTAATACGTTACATGGTATAACGTTATAACGTATTACGTTATATAGTATAACGTTATGTGGTATAACGTTATAACGTATTACGTTATATAGCATAACGTTGTATGGTATAACGTTACAACGTAATACGTTATATGGTATAACGTTATAACGTAATACGATATATGGCATAACGTTATAACGTATTACGTTATATAATATAGCGTTATGTGGTATAACTTTATATGGTATACCGTTATATAGTACACCGTTATATAGTATTACGTTATACAGTATAACGTTATAACGCATTACGTTATATAGTATAACGTTATAACGTAATACGATATATGATATAACGTTATAACGTATTACGTTATATAGTATAACGTTATATGGTATAACGTTATAACGTAATACATTATATTGTGTAACGTTACAACGTATTATGTTATGTAGTATTATGTTATTTAGTATAACGCTATGACGTATTACGCCATATAGTATAACGTTATATGATATATCGTTATAACGTAATACGTTATAACTGTGTCCAACGGTGTCCAACGATGTCGATCGGTGTCCAAGGGTATCCAACGATTTGCAACGGTGTCCAACGGTGTCCAACGATGTCCCACTGTGCAGTCCAGTCTAGATCATCCTAATTCTTTTAGAGGCTTTTGGTGATCCAAACTGGACTGTTGCGTAGTTCTTGGCTTGGTATCGTTTTGCAAAGATTAAACAACTGATTAATTTTTGGAAAACGATGCCAATTACCAGGTCTCACCACGAGGAGGTGACTACGCACGAGACCCGCCCATGGGTTATTTAACACCACACATCGATTTCGACAGTCAACCTATTGGCAGAATTTCGAGTTTTGACTCAACTTGACCATGGGCCTGCGTAAAGAGATAGTCATTTCGTAGCTTAACCGCGAAACACATATCTCCTACGCAGCAGTTACACGAATCTTTACAAACGTAAAACAAAGCTTACACAACGCAACATCTATCTCCCACACAACGATTTCATCGATCAGTACAAATATTATACAGTAATTCGCATCCCTACTGGCAGCATTCGGTATCAAAGGTACATTTATCTAACTTGGAACGAAAAGAAGAAAATGAAGCTACTGACACTGTATATACCATTTCGTGTCTTGCAGAAGGGACATACGAGTCGCTGTACTAAACTGTTTAACGTTCTAGTTTTGCGACAGTATAAGATATTGAAGATATTGAAAAGTTATAAACTCTAACGTGATTTCAATAAGTTTCCCTTAAAAATGGGAAACAAGAAGATGCCCGATGAATCGGACGATAAAGGAAAAATTCACGGCGCGCCCGAAACGAACGAGATTACGATCTCTCGAAAGAACTAACAAACCTACGCGACGTACTCCCGTGTACCAGATAACTCTAAGGTTCGGCAGAAAGCCCAAGCATTGACCTTCGCTCGATTTCTGTCAAGTCGTCTGGATCTTATCACGGTCGATGGCACCGACCGATGATACTAGTGACCCAGCAAACAGGCCTGCAATTTAACACACTCCAACTGAACAAGTTGAACCCGGGGTGGGACTGCTGAACAGGATTACGAATGACGTGAAATTGCAGGTCCCTGACCTAGTACCGCAGTATCAATCGGACAAGACTGCAGATCCATGACTGAATTCCCAACAGATTCGCTGGCATCACCGGCGCGACGATAACTCCTGTGATCCGATGCAAACGTCGATCAGTCATCGAGTAGTCACTAATACAGAGGTGTGCTTGGGGCGACTTAAGAATCCAAAGAGTTGTCTAGTGCTCGTTGACCCGCACGTACTCGGAATACGCGCGAGCGTGTACGCCACACGACAGTTTGAAAGAACTGAGTTATCGCGAATCGTTAAATCGCGAGTACAATTTCTCCAGCGTGGTAAGCGAGGGAAGAGGGACGAGATTTTCTTTTTCTTCGTTCCAAGATGAATATGTATCGTTGTACAGAATGAGCTCACAATGCACTTAACATAGGTATCTCCCTTTCGATTAATTAAGGCTACAACGCACGCATCCCGCGGTATCCCACGGTGTCCCACGGTGTCCCACGGTGTCCCACGGTGTCTAACGGTGTCCAACGGCGTCCAACGGTGTCCGACGGCGTCCAACGGTGTCCGACGGCGTCCAACGGCGTTCCACGTTGCAGTCCAGTTTAGATTATCCAAAATTCTCTTCGTGGCTTTTCGTAATCCAAACTGGACCGAATTAGGGTGGTTCGTAGCGTGGTATCGAAGTATTGTACAATGTTTGTATGGATAGATGTAGTCATTTTCCAAAAGTTAATCAACTGATTAATCTGCGAAAACGATTACATTGATCAGTACAAACATTGTACAATAATTCGCAACTGTACTGGCAACATTCATATCAAAGATACATTTATCTAACTTGGAACGAGAGAAGGGAAATGGAACTATTGACGCTGCATATACAATTTAGAGTCTTGCAAAAGAGACATACGACTCATTGTACTAAACTTATAAAGATATCGGAAAGTTATATGCTCCGACGTGACCGCAATATGCTTCTTTTTAAAATGGGAAAACGGGAAGAAGCCTGAAAAATCAGACAATGAAAGAAAAAACATTTGGGTATGTAGCATATTTAATATGCTATGAAATGTTCATATATGTAACTGAAATGTATTTTCTGCAAATTGGTAAATCTGAAACAAACTCATTTACTGGATTTGGTACATGAAAGAAACAGGCATCTTTAAAACGAGAACATTATATACATGAAAAATAAACTACTAATAATGGTCAATTATAGATCAAATCACTCTTGATTAAGTTTTAGCAAAAATAGAGAATCATTTGTATCTTTTTAATCGAGACTAGGGTTTCGTTGAAAACAAGAATTTTAAGTGATTGAATCTAAACTGAATTAAAACTTGAAAATTTCATTTGGAATAACTAAGATGAGAGGTTACCCGATTCTAAAATCACTTGCTTTGTCTTTTAACTTTTAACAGTATCTGTTATTTCCTACAACAACATAGTGACTTGCAACATAGTGAACCGAAAGATGTGCACATATACGATTTTGTTCAGAATTTGTGTTACAAACTAACGATGATCGCGAATGAACTTTTATTTCATGCAAATGACATTCGAATATTTATAAAATTCTACATTACTGTTAAAAGATTCAAAATATCGCGATCGAAAAAATTCTAAAAGTCTAAGAACGAAAAATCACCAGCATTCATTCTAATAGCAATGAATTAAATTTTAAAAAATATTTCAAGCCTTCATAGCAGCATTAAAATATTTCATTATAATACTTTGTTGCGCATGAAATCGCTCACAATTTCATACATGTACATATATTACATTCGTAATAAAGTTCTGTATTTTAGCAGTCATGGTAACTTTAATGCTGACAAAGGAATATGTCTTATAGCAGTATTTTCAGTAATAAAGAAACATAGCAGTAGCCAGAAGAGCTACTAAAATTCGATCGTGTTCCGCTCTATATAAACCCGATCAACAAGCCGAGGGTGGAACTGAATATTCTTGTTTCGCAACACTAATTTGCTACTAATATTTATGAAGCAGAAAATTCTCAAAATCAAACGCGACGAGTGCTTCGTTATATCTGCAATATCAATTAATTTACCATTAAAAAAAAGAAATACTGAAAATACCCGAAATTTGATACGCAACGCTAATAAGTATAAATCTACGCACTCGTATTTAAGCAATACGCAACACTAATAGCGAGAGATCGAAGTGCAACCATTTAAGAGGTTGCCGATGAACGATCACACTTGCACAGCTCTTGCAGCTGCACGTGTGATCCAGGAACAGTGTCCGACAATTGCAGTCGGAGGGTTTGGGCATTTCGTAAACGCAACTCTACTCAACAAAACGCGATCATTCATTATCGCAACGCTAACTCTTATAGTGAATTTAATAAAAATTACTATTTACTATATAAAAAAGCTACTTTAAATATTCTGGTATTGCTACTTGCAATACTATAAAATTAATTAAAAATCAACATTTTTATAATCTAATTTTAAACAATAAAAAAACAGGATAAATTCTGATACGTGTAATTCTCTAAGAGATTCTAAAAATTCATAATAAAAATTGCAAAAGACAATCGCGATATCGTAATTCGCAACTCTAAAGCAAACGCGATTATCATTTTATCGCGACTCTAATTCAAACCGTAATCATTTTCTCGCCACGCTAATGTTATGTTAAAAGCCGCGATGTTATTTCGCAACTCTAATATAACCCGTAATTAATCTGTCGCAACACTAATAAGAAAAATCGCGATTTGCCCAATGGGACGATGGACCGATATACATCGGCCAAAAACTACTACTACTACTACTACTACTACTACTACTACTACAAACACTAAAAGCGAGCATAGTGACAAAGTAGTAACGATAATGATTTCCCATGCTCTGGATGACCCAGAGGATGGGGAGCCATTAGTAGTTGCCCTCTTGAGTGGCAGTTTGCCGGGCCTCTTCGGCTTATAGCCTCTTCTTTCTTCGGGCGCAATGCCCGCTGAAACTTAAATCTAAGCTCGAGACTTCTAAATCGCAAACAAAAAAAAAAACTTGAAAATAAAAATATAAACCGCGGAAGCTGATGAAGTGCGCATGGACTGACCAACGATCACTGCTGTGATCGTTGCTCACTCGCATGTGCGTGCTCGAGCACGTTCGTTTCGAGCCTATTCGCGACCGCGACCGCGAAATTCGAAAAATCGAAAGGCGAAACCAGAGACGAGTGCATGCTCTACTCGTGCCAGTTTCACCGTTGATTTTTCAAATAAATTTCCAGAAACAGGTTGGTCACGCGAAAACGCGCCTACCCGACCAGAGACTGTGCCAACCTGCCCGGCCCTACCTACTTATAATTAACAGACATACCAGAAAGTATACTACCTATCCTACCTAGCGCTATATTTAAAAATGGCAAAACAGGCACACCAACACACTCGCTCCACGGTTCTCACACAAACGCTCAGGCGCAAAGGTCCTACACTAGAGAGGACGTCCCGGGACGCCTCCGACACCCGAGCTTAACTCATACATGCACACTCTAAGGTACGTACCGTTTTCCTGAAATCGACTGACGAAGGCTAGTGACCATTGCGTAAAACGCGATAAAACACGTCTGAGGAAATGATATCGTTAATATAAATGTAAGTGAACTTGGAATATTAATTGTAATTTACGGCAATATTACATGCGTGGTTCCACTTAATATCGTGGACGATATTATCACAAATTGCGATTGTATCGAGACGTAAATTGAATCGATATATGTCTCGACATTTTTAATATTTGAAGTTTTAACGAATGAGAGAAAGCGACGCAATTCCACGGCCTAACAACACACACGCATAATGTGGAAAATACGTCGTGCACGATACACTCACACATCGTCAGACGCTGATCAATTATTACATTACTTAATTCTAGATCATCGTGCCCAATGTCTCTCTCCCATTCAAGTAGCACCTGGGCACGTGAATGGGGTCCTGACAATGGGCATGGAAAGGGTTAAACCTGAAAATCCTGATCTAAAAAGATGATTAGTTTGTGTAAATTTTATTTAACGGACTAACGTTCTTTGATTTTATATTTTACTACTTCGTTTCTGATTAAATCAACTTTATTAATTTAATAGTAACTAAGTAACTCTACTTTATTAATTTAATAAATTAGAACAAAACTTTAATATTGCAAAAAGGTAGCGTTAATTGAAAAAGACTGAGACTCGATCAAATGGAATAATTGACTCTAAATATATTACTAAGAAAGAAATAATCTCAGGCGATCTCTTTATCAAAGCATATACTCGAAAGTGAAGAAGTAGTGTTCAAAATTATTGCTTTGATTCAAAAATCTGCCTGTCGCGAAGTGTCTTCTCGCACGTAAAATTTCACACATTCTTGTACGGGAAAAAATGAATTTTATCTTATATTTTAAATTCTAGCCAAAGTGAAATAAACGAACGTGACTTAATATTGTCACGATTAATTCATTGCTTAAGATCAAGTATATTTGTGTCAAACAGATATATTCGTGTAGATATTTGCCATTTGCAAATATTCATACGGAATATTAATATGCATATTTATAAATAACACGAATATATTCTCAAGTGTATATGTTTAAACTAATTATTATAATCGCGCTGTGCAAGAAGACCTATCCTAAACTAATAAATTTAAAAAAAGAATGTTACTACTCACGGGTATAAAAAATACCCGCGGTCACTATGCTCGCAAACAATTCTACGTAATACAACCAGTCACCCGTGTCGATTCGGACCTTTCATCCTACGACATGATTGGGTGACCGGAGGAACAGAAACGCATGCGACTCACCGTTCGAAGCAGAGAAACAGAGGGCGTACCATGGCTGTTGCGCCACTCCAGCGAATATCATCATGGAGATTAACATCAGACAGGAACCGTGGGAGATCCAGTGGTGAACTAAATAAAACACAGAATAAAACATGATGAGTGATTGGAGATTGTTTGAAAAATTGGAGATAATGGAAGTTTATTAAATTTGTACCTTTGGTAATAACAAAGATTGGAATTCTACTAAACTTTGATAAGTATAAGAAGTGAAACTCTAATATGAAAGTTAAAAATGTAAAAATGAAGAATCTAATGATTTGTGAAATATGTTAGTCCTTTGTTACATAATTTGCTATTGAGACTTTAACGCTTATTTTATTTTAATGAAAGAATAACCTGAGAAGATTCTAACCTGGCAAATTTTCAATCATATTGTATCTCTTAAAGGATAGTGATGAAAGAAAAATATACAGAATGGACATAATGTAAAAATACTTACATTCTTGGCTTTTCAGCCACTGTTAGAAAATTCCCAAAGAAGATGAAGAAGTTGAAGCAGCGATATGTCTATAACAAAACATAAGATATGTATATTGTTAATACGTAATACAAACTTGGAACTTTAGCAATAATAAAGACTAAAATTTTAATAAACTCTAATAAGTAATGTAAATTGAAATTCTAATATAAAAGTTTGAAATAAAAAAATTGAGAATTCAGTGATTTTTGATGCACATCAGAGACAATTATTGTATTTTAATGTTAAGATTTGAAGACTTTATTTCAATTAAAAAGGACATTTACAGCTTTCTAAATTATCAATCATTTTTATTTTATAATTAACAATATTTCAAACAAAATATAATAAATAGAACAAATTGAAATACATTATATAAAACTACTTACATTCTTGAGCTCCTGGAGAGGCTTTATCCTCTTGAGGGAGGCACTGATTCTAATACCGAAAACGAATATTCACAAAAATAAATATCTAAAAAAAGACAAATAAAAGAATATGTTACCGCGAAAGGTAAAATTAAAATCGGCGAACAAGTACTCTAATATCGCGTAACAAATTATTTTAATAAAATTTTATTACTTTCGCGAGTGATTTTTCGATCGAATTTAATCAAAACTATAGTGATTTTAAAATATTGAAAAGAAACTATCGCGTAGCAACCACTGACTCTACAACCGCATTGCGCGCGGTTACAAATATTCCCTGAAAATAAAGCTGTTTAATGGCGGGTTGGGTGTGGGTGTGGGGGTGGGGTGGGGGGTAGAAAAGAAGCGAAACATCGTTTCGACAATTTTCTTTTTTTCCCTATCGAACGTTTATTTAGAAAATACTGCTATTTGTTTGCGCTTAAAAGATTATTATTAAGAAATTGGTACGGGTATGAAAAATATTAGTTGAAAATTGTGAGATATTTCCTGATAGCGAACAAATGCTTACGAATACCGTGAATGCAATGCAATCGTTTGCAAGAATTATACTGTTCGCAATTAGAATATGTACTCTGAATTTTCGTTATTAGAATACGAAATATACATTCC
Source organism: Bombus flavifrons (assembly GCF_040668555.2). NCBI lineage: Eukaryota > Metazoa > Arthropoda > Insecta > Hymenoptera > Apidae > Bombus > Bombus flavifrons. The sequence continues at coordinate 4,068,222 of NC_138457.1, read as the reverse complement.
ACTAATACACTACAGTCGCATGTTATAAATATTGGAAAATATTTGCAAGAATTCAAAAGTTCGCCACTTAAATATACTTAAAGAATACTGCACAAACACGCGCAAAACCTTGTTTCGAGGTATTTGAATCTAACTGTTACTAAGTTGCAAGTTTATGACGATATAACTCAATTTGAAACAATAAGACAATACGTTAAAAATTAATTCGAAATAAGAGAATAATTTCATACATCGGGATCTTTCGTGAAATGCAGGTCTCTGGCCGAGTACCGAAGTACCAATCGGACAGTATTGCGGATCGCAGGTATCACCAATGCGATGACAACTCCCGTGATTCGAGGCAAACGACGGTCAGTTTTCGAGTAGTTACTAAGCACAGAGGTGTGCTTACGAATCCAAAGATTTGTCCAGTGCACGTTGACCCGCACGTACCCGGAATACGCGCGAGCGAGTACGTCACGATACGGTTTGAAAGAACTGAGCGACCGTGAACCGATATATCGTGGGAACAATTTTTCCAGTGTGGTAAGCGAGGGGATCAAGAGAGACGAGATCCTTATTTTTCGTTCCAAGATAGATAAGTATCTTTGTACAGAATGAGCTTACAATGCACATAACATATGTATCTATCTTATGATCAATTAAAGCTAATACGCTCGCATCCCACGGTGTCCTGCGATGTCCCACGATGTCCCACGTTGCCCCCGCGGGGGGGGGGGGGTATTAGTCCAGTCTAGATCACCAAAACTATTTTGGGTGATCAAGACCAGACTATATTCAAGTAGTTTTTTAGCTTGATATCGTTTTCAAATAATAATACTAATATTCGAAATAGTACTTGGTGTATTATTATTTGGAAAACGATACCAATTACCGGGACCCACCACGAGGAGGTAACTACGCTAGGGTCCCATTTACATAAAGAGTTTCTAAGCATTGGAAGCAGAGATGTAAAATTATTTTATAACAAAGAAGTGGCGTGTATTGGAATTTATTAATTAGAATAGCTGTAGTACGTGGATCCGCATAATCATACTTGAATATTGAACTTATCATCGAAGAAACGAAACTACGCGAGGTACCAATTGTAGCGCGTATGGACAAATGATAAGATGTCGTTGCCTTCGGTTAAACTACACTTGCTTCCTTGATTCCATGAATATGGTGTTGTTCCCTTGGTTTTTAGCAGACATGGAAAATTACATCCTAAAATTACACTCTGTGTTACCACTGCTTTTATACAAAATAGTGAAATGAGAAATTAAGTACTGTATTCAAAATTAAAAAATAATGCTATATAGAAATAAAATAGCACTTCAGGGACCTGAAAGATTTCGTTAATAAAATAAAACAAAATAAATCATTAATTCACTCACTACGAATTGATGGTACTGATTTAAATCAATGAATGTAGAGTTACAAATTAATGGCTTAAATGTTATAAATGAATAGTTTAAATGTTATAAATTAATGGCTTAAATGTATAAAATATCAGTTTAAATGTTGTAAATTAATTGCTTAAATGTTATAAATTAATGGCTTAAATGTTATAAATTAATAGTTTAAATGTTAGAAATTAATGGCTTAATTGTATAAAATAACAATTTAAATGTTATAAATTAATTGCTTAAATGTTATGAATTAATAGTTTAAATGTTAGATATTAATGTCTTAATTGTATAAAATAACAATTTAAATGTTGTAAATTAATGGCTTAGATGTTGTAAATTAATAGCTTAAATGTTATAAATTAATTGCTCAAATGTTATAAATTAATGGCTTAAATGTTATAAATTAATAGTTTAAATGTTATAAATTAATTGCTTAAATGTTATAAATTAATAGCTTAAGTGTTGCAAATTAATGGTTTAGACGTTATAAATTACTAGTTGTAATGTTGTTGTTTGATATTTTTTTTTACTTACCTTATATTTATGTTCTTCTTCGATGTTCACTCTCCGGAAGTTCAGGCACAAAAGAGCTCGCGCGCGACTTCCGTGTTTCTTGTATAACTTGACAAGGTGTCGGTTTGTTAATCAAACGGTAACGATTTTTTGACATAGAAGGAGGCAGTTTTTCCATTATAACAAAATCGAATTGAACAATTTCTTAATTTTTATCGTAAATTGGCGCCTTTAAAGATTTAATACGATATCCTTTTTTATCATTTTAATAGTTTCTGCAAGCTAAGACTAAATTCACACTTCTTTAATACTAGTTTTCGACTATAAATTAGTTTGAACGAAAAGGGGGAAAAAAGCCTAACGGCAGTCGATGACCTTACTATGAAGTAAGTTAAGGTGTTTAAATAATCAGATAGGTAAAATTCATATTAATCGTTATATTATATTATCGATATTCGTTCATTTACTCGTGCTAATTACAAATTAAAATGTTCTTTTTTCTTGAATAATATTTAAAATTCTTATTTAATGCTTATTTAAAAGTCAGATACCTTTTTAATTGCTCTCAAGTTAAACGAGTAAATTTACTCGTTATAGTTGTAACATAGAATGGCTATTTATTTCAATACCACCTGCATCGCTGTACGTGATGCAGATATTAATTAAGTATCGAATAATATGAACTAATTGGCTGTAATCGCGGTTAGGTATTTCTTCGCTTGATCTATCAAGGGATCTATTAGGCTATTAGTGAGAGACTTATTAATTCTTTAAAAAAGTATCAAATTCTATGAAAATTAACTAAATGATTATATTCAATTAGTATTCGACAATGTCTATCATATTCAGCCACCTTCTTTTATAATAGATTCTGCTCGGATCAATTATTTTATAATAAATTGCAGATTATGTCACGATATATTATAAGATATTTGTCTATAGCTCTTTTTTTTCTAATTCATTGATTTTATTATTAGTCTTATTGGTTTCTCCCGTGAGTATCTGTTGTACGTACATTTCTATTATGCTCAGATTTTTAACATCGTTGTGCGAACATGTGCGTGCTCTAGCAATAAACATTCGTTTCGAGCTTACTCACGACCGCGACCGCGAAATTCGATAAATCGAAAGGAAAAGACCAGGGACGAGAGCATGCTCTAATATTAAGTCACGTTCGTTTATTTCACTTCGGCTAGAATTTAAAATATGAGCTAAAATTCACTTTTTTTCCGTACAAGAAGACACTTCGCGACAGGCAGATTTTTGAATCAAAGCAATAATTTTGAATACTGCTTCTGCTCTTTCGAGTATATGCTTTGATAAAGAGATCGTCTGAGATTATTTCTTTCTTAGTAATATATTTAGAGTCAATTATTGCACTTGATTGAGTCTCGACGATGTATTAGTGTATCGTGCACACTTTCTACTTTGATGATTCATCATAATATTTTATCAATTTTCATAACTTAATTATAAGCATATACTATTATTCAATAATTAATTATTAAATATATAAATCTAATATATTCTTACAGGCACACGTTTCTTTTACTTTCAAATATAAGATCATGCTACAGTAATGAAAATTTTAGAATTTATACATCAATTAATAGCAAAGTAAATAATGATAATAAATTATTTTCAATTAAAGAAATTTCTCTTTTCATGATAGTTTTGCTGTTAATTCTCAAAAACCATTGTAAATTGCTAACATTTTTGTCACGTTTTTCTATTTATTACAATGTTTGAATCATTGAAATATATTTATTAATAATTGTATGAATAATTAAGTAATATATCGTAACGATATTCTTACTAAACAATATTTTGTTTAATAGTAGCAGCTATACTCATGTAATATAAAAGCTTTTTATTAAGAACATAATCTTATCCGTAATTGTTACTGAACATTGTTTTAAATATGTTCTCTATTTCTCAATTTCATCAATTTCACTTTTTGAATACGATAAATTTGCGCGCGCTCGTGTCTACGAAAATCGAGCCTTCCTATTGGCGGAATATATTGCGAAGTCAAATAGAGCGTACCTATTGACGCAGAATATTGCCAACTGAAATTGAGCGTTCCTACTGGCGCAATATATTGTGACGTCATATCGAGCGCTCCTATTGGCTGGAAAGTCGTAGTTTCAACCGAGTGACATACTCGTGAAAGTCGTGCTGCGTAAATTCGTCTCGTCGAGCGTTATCCTGTTTTAAGTACCTTCATTTCGATTTTATCAACGATTCTGCGCTTCTATCTGGTTAATCCAAATAGTACGTTCGTATTTAATCGTTTATTGATTATAATTTTAGTAAAATTATATTGTATCGCGAAATTTTCTTTTACTTTTGTCATTAACTGCGTATTTGGCAATTTGCAGTTACTGATCGTTTTTATTACCGATCTTTGAGGTAGAATTTGGGTTCTACTTTTACTTTATTTCACAATAATTGCTTTATTATTGATTTTTTATGCATTTATCCTTAACTGTATTTCTGATAGGGTTAGGTTAAAATTATCGATAATTCACATTACCGGCTTCTACTATAATTTGTTCTGTTATTGCAGATTATTGGTTTTGTCGTACATTTACTTGAAATTGTTGGTTTTCTTTGTGTAGATTATTGGCTGGACACATGACTGAAAACACTGAAAGAATCACATCACAGACGCCACAAGCGATCAACAATCCATAATTTCAACTGAAACAAGAAGAACGTCATAGATGATAATTAATAAATCGAACCGTTGATTTCTCATGCCGATTTAGCAATGATTGACGTATTATAACAAAGCAGAGGTAAGTATAGTAATTTTCTCTTTTTATTGGATCGATAGTAATCGATACTTGCTAAATAATTGCTATACAGCTTACGATTGGCATATAATAACATCATTTTGTAAATAGTTGCATAATTTGTTGAACATATTAAGATGAAACAAAAAGAGGCTAAAGAAATCACATTTGAAACTGTTAATATATAAAAATGTTTCGGGCATATAGATTATCCTTAATAATCGGATATACTAATAATTAATTAATTAACGTTTTTAAATTAATATATAACAAATTATACAAATCAATTACTTGTTATTAGAAAATAATCTATTTGCATAGTAATTAGATTATAACACAACTTCAATTTTTATTGTTATTAATATATCAAGTTTGAATAGAGTTTTATTTTTTATTACCTTCGACGTTTTTAACAATGAACAATATATGGTATAACATTATAACGAAATACGTTATATGGCATAACGTTACAACGTACTACGTAACAAAGTATAACGTTATAACGTATTACGTTATATAGTATAACGTTATATGGTATAACGTTGTAACGTATTACGTTATATAGTATAACGTTATATGGTATAACGTTATAACGTAAAACGTTATATGATATAACATTATAACGTATTACGTTATATAGTATAACGTTATATGGTATAACGTTATAACGTAATACGTTATATGGTATAACGTTATAACGTATTACAGTATTACGTATATAACGTTATACTACATAACGTAATACGTTATAACGTTATACCATAAAACGTATTACGTTATAACGTTATACCATATAACGTTATATTACATAACGTAATACTCTTTAACGTTATACCATATAACGTTGTACTATATAACGTAATACGTTATAACGTTATACCATATAACGTAGTACGTTATAACGCTATACCATATAACGTTATACTACATAAAGTAATACGTTATAACGATATGCCATATAACGTATTACATTATAACGTTATACCATATAACGTTATATTACATAACGTAATACGCTTTAACGTTATACCATATAACGTTGTACTATATAACGTAATACGTTATAACGTTATACCATATAACGAATTACGTTATAACGTTATACCATATAACGTTATGCCATATAACGTTATACTATATAACGTAATACATTATAACGTTATACCATATAACGTTATACCACATAACGTAATACGTTATGACGTTATACCATATAACGTTACACCATATAACGTATTACGTTATAACGTTATACCATATAACGAAATACGTTTTAACGTTTTACCATATAACGTTGTACTATATAACGTAACACGTTATAACGTAATACTATATAACGTAATAGGTTATAACGTTATACCATATAAAGTTATGCCATATAACGTTATACTATATAACGTAATACATTATAACGTTATACCATATAACGTTATACTATATAACGTAATACGTTATAACGTTATACCATATAACGTTATACTATATAACGTAATACGTTATAACGTTATACCATATAACGTTATACGATATAACGTTGTACCATATAACGTATTACGTTATAACGTTATACCATATAACGTTGTACTATATAACGTAATACGTTATAACGTTATACCAAATAACGTATTACGTTATAACGTTATAACATATAACGTTATACTACATAAAGTAATACGTTATAACGTTATGCTATATAACGTATTACATTATAACGTTATACCATATAACGTTATATTACATAACGTAATACGCTTTAACGTTATACCATATAACGTTGTACTATATAACGTAATCCGTTATAACGTTATACCATATAACGTATTACGTTATAACGTTATACCATATAACGTTATACTACATAAAGTAATACGTTATAACGTTATGCCATATAACGTATTACATTATAACGTTATACCATATAACGTTATATTACATAACGTAATACGCTTTAACGTTATACCATATAACGTTGTACTATATAACGTAATACGTTATAACGTTATACCATATAACGTAATACGTTATAACGTTAGACCATATTACGTTATAGTATATAACGTAATACGTTATAACGTTATACCATATAACATTATATTACATAACGTAATACGCTTTAACGTTATACCATATAACGTTGTACTATATAACGTAATACGTTATAACGCTAGACCATATTACGTTATAGTATATAACGTAATACGTTATAACGTTATACCATATAACGTTATACTACATAAAGTAATACGTTATAACGTTATACCGTATAACGTATTACATTATAACGTTATACAATATAACGTTATATTACATAACGTAATACGCTTTAACGTTATACCTCATAGCGTCATATTACATAACGTAATACGTTATAACGTTATACTATATAACGTAATACGTTATAACGTCATACCATATAACGTATTACGTTATAACGTTATACCATATAACGTAATACTATATAACGTACTACGTTATAACGTTATACCACATAACGCATAACGATATAACGTTATACCATATAACGTTACACCATATAACGTATTACGTTATAACGTTATACCATATAACGAAATACGTTTTAACGTTTTACCATATAACGTTGTACTATATAACGTAACACGTTATAACGTAATACTCTATAACGTAATACGTTATAACGTTATACCATATAACGTTATACGATATAACGTTGTACCATATAACGTATTACGTTATAACGTTATAACATATAACGTTGTACTATATAACGTAATACGTTATAACGTTATACCATATAACGTATTACGTTATAACGTTATACCATATAACGTTATACTAAATAAAGTAATACGTTATAACGTTATGCCATATAACGTATTACATTATAACGTTATACCATATAACGTTATATTACATAACGTAATACGCTTTAACGTTATACCATATAACGTTGTACTATATAACGTAATACGTTATAACGTTATACCATATAACGTATTACGTTATAACGTTATACCATATAACGTTATACTACATAAAGTAATACGTTATAGCGTTATACCATATAACGTTATACCACATAACGTAATACGTTATGACGTTATACCATATAACGTTACACCATATAACGTATTACGTTATAACGTTATACCATATAACGAAATACGTTTTAACGTTTTACCATATAACGTTGTACTATATAACGTAACACGTTATAACGTAATACTATATAACGTAATAGGTTATAACGTTATACCATATAAAGTTATGCCATATAACGTTATACTATATAACGTAATACATTATAACGTTATACCATATAACGTTATACTATATAACGTAATACGTTATAACGTTATACCATATAACGTTATACTATATAACGTAATAAGTTATAACGTTATACCATATAACGTTATACGATATAACGTTGTACCATATAACGTATTACGTTATAACGTTATACCATATAACGTTGTACTATATAACGTAATACGTTATAACGTTATACCAAATAACGTATTACGTTATAACGTTATAACATATAACGTTATACTACATAAAGTAATACGTTATAACGTTATGCTATATAACGTATTACATTATAACGTTATACCATATAACGTTATATTACATAACGTAATACGCTTTAACGTTATACCATATAACGTTGTACTATATAACGTAATCCGTTATAACGTTATACCATATAACGTATTACGTTATAACGTTATACCATATAACGTATTACGTTATAACGTTATGCCATATAACGTATTACATTATAACGTTATACCATATAACGTTATATTACATAACGTAATACGCTTTAACGTTATACCATATAACGTTATATTACATAACGTAATACGCTTTAACGTTATACCATATAACGTTGTACTATATAACGTAATACGTTATAACGTTATACCATATAACGTTATACTATATAACGTAATACGTTATAACGTTATACCATATAACGTTATACGATATAACGTTGTACCATATAACGTATTACGTTATAACGTTATAACATATAACGTTGTACTATATAACGTAATACGTTATAACGTTATACCATATAACGTATTACGTTATAACGTTATACCATATAACGTTATACTACATAAAGTAATACGTTATAACGTTATGCCATATAACGTATTACATTATAACGTTATACCATATAACGTTATATTACATAACGTAATACGCTTTAACGTTATACCATATAACGTTGTACTATATAACGTAATACGTTATAACGTTATACCATATAACGTAATACTATATAACGTACTACGTTATAACGTTATACCACATAACGCATAACGATATAACGTTATACCATATAACGTTACACCATATAACGTATTACGTTATAACGTTATACCATATAACGAAATACGTTTTAACGTTTTACCATATAACGTTGTACTATATAACGTAACACGTTATAACGTAATACTCTATAACGTAATACGTTATAACGTTATACCATATAAAGTTATGCCATATAACGATATACTATATAACGTAATACGTTATAGCGTTATACCATATAACGTTATACCACATAACGTAATACGTTATGACGTTATAACATATAACGTTATACCATATAACGTTATACCATATAACGCTATACCATGTAACGTATTACGTTATAACGTTATACCATATAACGTTGTACTATATAACGTAATACGTTATAACGTTATACCATATAACGTATTACGTTATCACGTTATACCATATAACGTTATACTACATAAAGTAATACGTTATAACGTTATGCCATATAACGTATTACATTATAACGATATACCATATAACGTTATATTACATAAAGTAATACGTTATAACGTTATGCTATATAACGTATTACATTATAACGTTATACCATATAACGTTATATTACATAACGTAATACGCTTTAACGTTATACCATATAACGTTGTACTATATAACGTAATACGTTATAACGTTAGACCATATTACGTTATAGTATATAACGTAATACGTTATAACGTTATACCATATAACGTTACACCATATAACCTATTACGTTATAAAGTAATACGTTATAACGTTATACCATATAACGTTATACCATATAACGTAAAACGTTATAACGTTATACCATATAACTTATTACGTTATAACGTTATACCATATAGCGTATTACGTTATAACGTTATACCTTATAACGTTATATTACATAACGTAATACGTTATAACGTTATACCATAGAACGTATTACGTTATAACGTTATACCTTATAGCGTCATATTACATAACGTAATACGCTTTAACGTTATACCATATAACGTTGTACTATATAACGTAATACGTTATAACGTTAGACCATATTACGTTATAGTATATAACGTAATACGTTATAACGTTATACCATATAACGTTATATTACATAACGTAATACGCTTTAACGTTATACCATATAACGTTGTACTATATAACGTAATACGTTATAACGTTAGACCATATAGCGTATTACGTTATAACGTTATACCTTATAACGTTATACTACATAAAGTAATACGTTATAACGTTATGCCATATAACGTATTACATTATAACGTTATACCATATAACGTTATATTACATAACGTAATACGCTTTAACGTTATACCATATAACGTTGTACTATATAACGTAATCCGTTATAACGTTATACCATATAACGTATTACGTTATAACGTTATACCATATAACGTTATACTATATAACGTAATACGTTATAACGTTATACCATATAACGTTATACTATATAACGTAATACGTTATAACGTTATACCATATAACGTTATACGATATAACGTTGTACCATATAACGTATTACGTTATAACGTTATACCATATAACGTTGTACTATATAACGTAATCCGTTATAACGTTATACCATATAACGTATTACGTTATAACGTTATACCATATAACGTTATACTATATAACGTAATACGTTATAACGTTATACCATATAACGTTATGCTATATAACGTAATACGTTATAACGTTATACCATATAACGTTATACGATATAACGTTGTACCATATAACGTATTACGTTATAACGTTATACCATATAACGTTGTACTATATAACGTGATACGTTATAACGTTATACCATATAACGTATTACGTTATAACGTTATACCATATAACGTTATATTACATAACGTAATACGCTTTAACGTTATACCATATAACGTTGTACTATATAACGTAATACGTTATAACGTTATACCATATAACTTATTACGTTATAACGTTATACCATATAGCGTATTACGTTATAACGTTATACCTTATAACGTTATACTACATAAAGTAATACGTTATAACGTTATGCCATATAACGTATTACATTATAACGTTATACCATATAACGTTATATTACATAACGTAATACGCTTTAACGTTATACCATATAACGTTGTACTATATAACGTAATCCGTTATAACGTTATACCATATAACGTATTACGTTATAACGTTATACCATATAACGTTATACTATATAACGTAATACGTTATAACGTTATACCATATAACGTTATATTACATAACGTAATACGCTTTAACGTTATACCATATAACGTTGTACTATATAACGTAATACGTTATAACGTTAGACCATATAGCGTATTACGTTATAACGTTATACCTTATAACGTTATACTACATAAAGTAATACGTTATAACGTTATGCCATATAACGTATTACATTATAACGTTATACCATATAACGTTATATTACATAACGTAATACGCTTTAACGTTATACCATATAACGTTGTACTATATAACGTAATCCGTTATAACGTTATACCATATAACGTATTACGTTATAACGTTATACCATATAACGTTATACTATATAACGTAATACGTTATAACGTTATACCATATAACGTTATACTATATAACGTAATACGTTATAACGTTATACCATATAACGTTATACTACATAAAGTAATACGTTATAACGTTATGCCATATAACGTATTACATTATAACGTTATACCATATAACGTTATATTACATAACGTAATACGCTTTAACGTTATACCATATAACGTTGTACTATATAACGTAATACGTTATAACGTTATACCATATAACGTAATACGTTATAACGTTATACCATATAACGTTGTACTATATAACGTAATACGTTATAACGTTATACCATATAACGAATTACGTTATAACGTTATACCATATAACGTTATGCCATATAACGTTATACTATATAACGTAATACATTATAACGTTATACCATATAACGTTGTACTATATAACGTAATACGTTATAACGTTATACCATATAACGTATTACGTTATAACGTTATACCATATAACGTTATACTACATAAAGTAATACGTTATAGCGTTATACCATATAACGTTATACCACATAACGTAATACGTTATGACGTTATACCATATAACGTTACACCATATAACGTATTACGTTATAACGTTATACCATATAACGAAATACGTTTTAACGTTTTACCATATAACGTTGTACTATATAACGTAACACGTTATAACGTAATACTATATAACGTAATAGGTTATAACGTTATACCATATAAAGTGATGCCATATAACGTTATACTATATAACGTAATACGCTTTAACGTTATACCATATAACGTTGTACTATATAACGTAATACGTTATAACGTTATACCATATAACGTTATACTATATAACGTAATACGTTATAACGTTATACCATATAACGTTATACGATATAACGTTGTACCATATAACGTATTACGTTATAACGTTATACCATATAACGTTGTACTATATAACGTAATACGTTATAACGTTATGCCATATAACGTATTACATTATAACGTTATACCATATAACGTTATATTACATAACGTAATACGCTTTAACGTTATACCATATAACGTTGTACTATATAACGTAATACGTTATAACGTTATACCATATAACGTTATACTATATAACGTAATACGTTATAACGTTATACCATATAACGTTATACGATATAACGTTGTACCATATAACGTATTACGTTATAACGTTATAACATATAACGTTGTACTATATAACGTAATACGTTATAACGTTATACCATATAACGTATTACGTTATAACGTTATACCATATAACGTTATACTACATAAAGTAATACGTTATAACGTTATACCATATAACGTATTACATTATAACGTTATACCATATAACGTTATATTACATAACGTAATACGCTTTAACGTTATACCATATAACGTTGTACTATATAACGTAATACGTTATAACGTTATACCATATAACGTTATACGATATAACGTTGTACCATATAACGTATTACGTTATAACGTTATAACATATAACGTTATACTACATAAAGTAATACGTTATAACGTTATGCTATATAACGTATTACATTATAACGTTATACCATATAACGTTATATTACATAACGTAATACGCTTTAACGTTATACCATATAACGTTGTACTATATAACGTAATCCGTTATAACGTTATACCATATAACGTATTACGTTATAACGTTATACCATATAACGTTATACTACATAAAGTAATACGTTATAACGTTATGCCATATAACGTATTACATTATAACGTTATACCATATAACGTTATATTACATAACGTAATACGCTTTAACGTTATACCATATAACGTTGTACTATATAACGTAATACGTTATAACGTTATACCATATAACGTTATACTATATAACGTAATACGTTATAACGTTATACCATATAACGTTATACGATATAACGTTGTACCATATAACGTATTACGTTATAACGTTATAACATATAACGTTGTACTATATAACGTAATACGTTATAACGTTATACCATATAACGTATTACGTTATAACGTTATACCATATAACGTTATACTACATAAAGTAATACGTTATAACGTTATGCCATATAACGTATTACATTATAACGTTATACCATATAACGTTATATTACATAACGTAATACGCTTTAACGTTATACCATATAACGTTGTACTATATAACGTAATACGTTATAACGTTATACCATATAACGTAATACTATATAACGTACTACGTTATAACGTTATACCACATAACGCATAACGATATAACGTTATACCATATAACGTTACACCATATAACGTATTACGTTATAACGTTATACCATATAACGAAATACGTTTTAACGTTTTACCATATAACGTTGTACTATATAACGTAACACGTTATAACGTAATACTCTATAACGTAATACGTTATAACGTTATACCATATAAAGTTATGCCATATAACGATATACTATATAACGTAATACGTTATAGCGTTATACCATATAACGTTATACCACATAACGTAATACGTTATGACGTTATAACATATAACGTTATACCATATAACGTTATACCATATAACGCTATACCATGTAACGTATTACGTTATAACGTTATACCATATAACGTTGTACTATATAACGTGATACGATATAACGTTGTACCATATAACGTATTACGTTATAACGTTATACCATATAACGTTGTACTATATAACGTAATACGTTATAACGTTATACCAAATAACGTATTACGTTATAACGTTATAACATATAACGTTATACTACATAAAGTAATACGTTATAACGTTATGCTATATAACGTATTACATTATAACGTTATACCATATAACGTTATATTACATAACGTAATACGCTTTAACGTTATACCATATAACGTTGTACTATATAACGTAATCCGTTATAACGTTATACCATATAACGTATTACGTTATAACGTTATACCATATAACGTTATACTACATAAAGTAATACGTTATAACGTTATGCCATATAACGTATTACATTATAACGTTATACCATATAACGTTATATTACATAACGTAATACGCTTTAACGTTATACCATATAACGTTGTACTATATAACGTAATACGTTATAACTTTAGACCATATTACGTTATAGTATATAACGTAATACGTTATAACGTTATACCATATAACGTTATATTACATAACGTAATACGCTTTAACGTTATACCATATAACGTTGTACTATATAACGTAATACGTTATAACGTTAGACCATATAGCGTATTACGTTATAACGTTATACCTTATAACGTTATACTACATAAAGTAATACGTTATAACGTTATGCCATATAACGTATTACATTATAACGTTATACCATATAACGTTATATTACATAACGTAATACGCTTTAACGTTATACCATATAACGTTGTACTATATAACGTAATCCGTTATAACGTTATACCATATAACGTATTACGTTATAACGTTATACCATATAACGTTATACTATATAACGTAATACGTTATAACGTTATACCATATAACGTTATACTATATAACGTAATACGTTATAACGTTATACCATATAACGTTATACGATATAACGTTGTACCATATAACGTATTACGTTATAACGTTATACCATATAACGTTGTACTATATAACGTAATCCGTTATAACGTTATACCATATAACGTATTACGTTATAACGTTATACCATATAACGTTATACTATATAACGTAATACGTTATAACGTTATACCATATAACGTTATACTATATAACGTAATACGTTATAACGTTATACCATATAACGTTATACGATATAACGTTGTACCATATAACGTATTACGTTATAACGTTATACCATATAACGTTGTACTATATAACGTGATACGTTATAACGTTATACCATATAACGTATTACGTTATAACGTTATACCATATAACGTTATATTACATAACGTAATACGCTTTAACGTTATACCATATAACGTTGTACTATATAACGTAATACGTTATAACGTTATACCATATAACTTATTACGTTATAACGTTATACCATATAGCGTATTACGTTATAACGTTATACCTTATAACGTTATACTACATAAAGTAATACGTTATAACGTTATGCCATATAACGTATTACATTATAACGTTATACCATATAACGTTATATTACATAACGTAATACGCTTTAACGTTATACCATATAACGTTGTACTATATAACGTAATCCGTTATAACGTTATACCATATAACATATTACGTTATAACGTTATACCATATAACGTTATACTATATAACGTTATACCATATAACGTATTACGTTATAACGTTATACCATATAACGTTATACTATATAACGTAATACGTTATAACGTTATACCATATAACGTTATACGATATAACGTTGTACCATATAACGTATTACGTTATAACGTTATACCATATAACGTTGTACTATATAACGTAATCCGTTATAACGTTATACCATATAACGTATTACGTTATAACGTTATACCATATAACGTTATACTATATAACGTAATACGTTATAACGTTATACCATATAACGTTATACTATATAACGTAATACGTTATAACGTTATACCATATAACGTTATACGATATAACGATGTACCATATAACGTATTACGTTATAACGTTATACCATATAACGTTGTACTATATAACGTGATACGTTATAACGTTATACCATATAACGTATTACGTTATAACGTTATACCATATAACGTTATATTACATAACGTAATACGCTTTAACGTTATACCATATAACGTTGTACTATATAACGTAATACGTTATAACGTTATACCATATAACGTTATACTATATAACGTAATACGTTATAACGTTATACCATATAACGTTATACGATATAACGTTGTACCATATAACGTATTACGTTATAACGTTGTAACATATAACGTTGTACTATATAACGTAATACGTTATAACGTTATACCATATAACGTATTACGTTATAACGTTATACCATATAACGTTATACTACATAAAGCAATACGTTATAACGTTATGCCATATAACGTTGTACTATATAACGTGATACGTTATAACGTTATACCATATAACGTATTACGTTATAACGTTATACCATATAACGTTATACTATATAACGTAATACGTTATAACGTTATACCATATAACGTTATACTATATAACGTAATACGTTATAACGTTATACCATATAACGTTATACGATATAACGTTGTACCATATAACGTATTACGTTATAACGTTATACCATATAACGTTGTACTATATAACGTAATCCGTTATAACGTTATACCATATAACGTATTACGTTATAACGTTATACCATATAACGTTATACTATATAACGTAATACGTTATAACGTTATACCATATAACGTTATACTATATAACGTAATACGTTATAACGTTATACCATATAACGTTATACGATATAACGATGTACCATATAACGTATTACGTTATAACGTTATACCATATAACGTTGTACTATATAACGTGATACGTTATAACGTTATACCATATAACGTATTACGTTATAACGTTATACCATATAACGTTATATTACATAACGTAATACGCTTTAACGTTATACGATATAACGTTGTACTATATAACGTAATACGTTATAACGTTATACCATATAACGTATTACGTTATAACGTTATACCATATAACGTTATACTACATAAAGTAATACGTTATAACGTTATGCCATATAACGTATTACATTATAACGTTATACCATATAACGTTATATTACATAACGTAATACGCTTTAACGTTATACCATATAACGTTATACGATATAACGTTGTACCATATAACGTATTACGTTATAACGTTGTACCATATAACGTTATACTATATAACGTAATACGTTATAACGTTATACCATATAACGTTATACGATATAACGTTGTACCATATAACGTATTACGTTATAACGTTATACCATATAACGTTGTACTATATAATGTAATACGTTATAACGTTATACCAAATAACGTATTACGTTATAACGTTATACCATATAACGTTATACTACATAAAGTAATACGTTATAACGTTATGCTATATAACGTATTACATTATAACGTTATACCATATAACGTTATATTACATAACGTAATACGCTTTAACGTTATACCATATAACGTTGTACTATATAACGTAATACGTTATAACGTTATACCATATAACGTAATACGTTATAACGTTATACCATATAACGTTGTACTATATAACGTAATACGTTATAACGTTATACCATATAACGAATTACGTTATAACGTTATACCATATAACGTTATGCCATATAACGTTATACTATATAACGTAATACATTATAACGTTATACCATATAACGTTGTACTATATAACGTAATACGTTATAACGTTATACCATATAACGTATTACGTTATAACGTTATACCATATAACGTTATACTACATAAAGTAATACGTTATAGCGTTATACCATATAACGTTATACCACATAACGTAATACGTTATGACGTTATACCATATAACGTTACACCATATAACGTATTACGTTATAACGTTATACCATATAACGAAATACGTTTTAACGTTTTACCATATAACGTTGTACTATATAACGTAACACGTTATAACGTAATACTATATAACGTAATAGGTTATAACGTTATACCATATAAAGTTATGCCATATAACGTTATACTATATAACGTAATACATTATAACGTTATACCATATAACGTTATACTATATAACGTAATACGTTATAACGTTATACCATATAACTTATTACGTTATAACGTTATACCATATAGCGTATTACGTTATAACGTTATACCTTATAACGTTATACTACATAAAGTAATACGTTATAACGTTATGCCATATAACGTATTACATTATAACGTTATACCATATAACGTTATATTACATAACGTAATACGCTTTAACGTTATACCATATAACGTTGTACTATATAACGTAATCCGTTATAACGTTATACCATATAACATATTACGTTATAACGTTATACCATATAACGTTATACTATATAACGTTATACCATATAACGTATTACGTTATAACGTTATACCATATAACGTTATACTATATAACGTTATACGTTATAACGTTATACCATATAACGTTATACGATATAACGTTGTACCATATAACGTATTACGTTATAACGTTATACCATATAACGTTGTACTATATAACGTAATCCGTTATAACGTTATACCATATAACGTATTACGTTATAACGTTATACCATATAACGTTATACTATATAACGTAATACGTTATAACGTTATACCATATAACGTTATACTATATAACGTAATACGTTATAACGTTATACCATATAACGTTATACGATATAACGATGTACCATATAACGTATTACGTTATAACGTTATACCATATAACGTTGTACTATATAACGTGATACGTTATAACGTTATACCATATAACGTATTACGTTATAACGTTATACCATATAACGTTATATTACATAACGTAATACGCTTTAACGTTATACCATATAACGTTGTACTATATAACGTAATACGTTATAACGTTATACCATATAACGTTATACTATATAACGTAATACGTTATAACGTTATACCATATAACGTTATACGATATAACGTTGTACCATATAACGTATTACGTTATAACGTTGTAACATATAACGTTGTACTATATAACGTAATACGTTATAACGTTATACCATATAACGTATTACGTTATAACGTTATACCATATAACGTTATACTACATAAAGCAATACGTTATAACGTTATGCCATATAACGTTGTACTATATAACGTGATACGTTATAACGTTATACCATATAACGTATTACGTTATAACGTTATACCATATAACGTTATACTATATAACGTAATACGTTATAACGTTATACCATATAACGTTATACTATATAACGTAATACGTTATAACGTTATACCATATAACGTTATACGATATAACGTTGTACCATATAACGTATTACGTTATAACGTTATACCATATAACGTTGTACTATATAACGTAATCCGTTATAACGTTATACCATATAACGTATTACGTTATAACGTTATACCATATAACGTTATACTATATAACGTAATACGTTATAACGTTATACCATATAACGTTATACTATATAACGTAATACGTTATAACGTTATACCATATAACGTTATACGATATAACGATGTACCATATAACGTATTACGTTATAACGTTATACCATATAACGTTGTACTATATAACGTGATACGTTATAACGTTATACCATATAACGTATTACGTTATAACGTTATACCATATAACGTTATATTACATAACGTAATACGCTTTAACGTTATACGATATAACGTTGTACTATATAACGTAATACGTTATAACGTTATACCATATAACGTATTACGTTATAACGTTATACCATATAACGTTATACTACATAAAGTAATACGTTATAACGTTATACCATATAACGTTATACGATATAACGATGTACCATATAACGTATTACGTTATAACGTTATACCATATAACGTTGTACTATATAACGTGATACGTTATAACGTTATACCATATAACGTATTACGTTATAACGTTATACCATATAACGTTATATTACATAACGTAATACGCTTTAACGTTATACGATATAACGTTGTACTATATAACGTAATACGTTATAACGTTATACCATATAACGTATTACGTTATAACGTTATACCATATAACGTTATACTACATAAAGTAATACGTTATAACGTTATGCCATATAACGTATTACATTATAACGTTATACCATATAACGTTATATTACATAACGTAATACGCTTTAACGTTATACCATATAACGTTGTACTATATAACGTAATACGTTATAACGTTATACCATATAACGTAATACGTTATAACGTTATACCATATAACGTTGTACTATATAACGTAATACGTTATAACGTTATACCATATAACGAATTACGTTATAACGTTATACCATATAACGTTATGCCATATAACGTTATACTATATAACGTAATACATTATAACGTTATACCATATAACGTTGTACTATATAACGTAATACGTTATAACGTTATACCATATAACGTATTACGTTATAACGTTATACCATATAACGTTATACTACATAAAGTAATACGTTATAGCGTTATACCATATAACGTTATACCACATAACGTAATACGTTATGACGTTATACCATATAACGTTACACCATATAACGTATTACGTTATAACGTTATACCATATAACGAAATACGTTTTAACGTTTTACCATATAACGTTGTACTATATAACGTAACACGTTATAACGTAATACTATATAACGTAATAGGTTATAACGTTATACCATATAAAGTTATGCCATATAACGTTATACTATATAACGTAATACATTATAACGTTATACCATATAACGTTATACTATATAACGTAATACGTTATAACGTTATACCATATAACGTTATACGATATAACGTTGTACCATATAACGTATTACGTTATAACGTTGTAACATATAACGTTGTACTATATAACGTAATACGTTATAACGTTATACCATATAACGTATTACGTTATAACGTTATACCATATAACGTTATACTACATAAAGCAATACGTTATAACGTTATGCCATATAACGTTGTACTATATAACGTGATACGTTATAACGTTATACCATATAACGTATTACGTTATAACGTTATACCATATAACGTTATACTATATAACGTAATACGTTATAACGTTATACCATATAACGAATTACGTTATAACGTTATACCATATAACGTTATGCCATATAACGTTATACTATATAACGTAATACATTATAACGTTATACCATATAACGTTGTACTATATAACGTAATACGTTATAACGTTATACCATATAACGTATTACGTTATAACGTTATACCATATAACGTTATACTACATAAAGTAATACGTTATAGCGTTATACCATATAACGTTATACGATATAACGTTGTACCATATAACGTATTACGTTATAACGTTGTAACATATAACGTTGTACTATATAACGTAATACGTTATAACGTTATACCATATAACGTATTACGTTATAACGTTATACCATATAACGTTATACTACATAAAGCAATACGTTATAACGTTATGCCATATAACGTTGTACTATATAACGTAATACGTTATAACGTTATACCATATAACGTAATACGTTATAACGTTATACCATATAACGTTGTACTATATAACGTAATACGTTATAACGTTATACCATATAACGAATTACGTTATAACGTTATACCATATAACGTTATGCCATATAACGTTATACTATATAACGTAATACATTATAACGTTATACCATATAACGTTGTACTATATAACGTAATACGTTATAACGTTATACCATATAACGTATTACGTTATAACGTTATACCATATAACGTATTACGTTATAACGTTATACCATATAACGTTGTACTATATAACGTGATACGTTATAACGTTATACCATATAACGTATTACGTTATAACGTTATACCATATAACGTTGTACTATATAACGTAATACGTTATAACGTTATACCATATAACGTATTACGTTATAACGTTATACCATATAACGTTATACTACATAAAGTAATACGTTATAGCGTTATACCATATAACGTTATACCATATAACGTATTACGTTATAACGTTATACCATATAACGTTATACTATATAACGTAATACGTTATAACGTTATACCATATAACGTTATACTATATAACGTAATACGTTATAACGTTATACCATATAACGTTATACGATATAACGATGTACCATATAACGTATTACGTTATAACGTTATACCATATAACGTTGTACTATATAACGTGATACGTTATAACGTTATACCATATAACGTATTACGTTATAACGTTATACCATATAACGTTATATTACATAACGTAATACGCTTTAACGTTATACCATATAACGTTGTACTATATAACGTAATACGTTATAACGTTATACCATATAACGTTATACTATATAACGTAATACGTTATAACGTTATACCATATAACGTTATACGATATAACGTTGTACCATATAACGTATTACGTTATAACGTTGTAACATATAACGTTGTACTATATAACGTAATACGTTATAACGTTATACCATATAACGTATTACGTTATAACGTTATACCATATAACGTTATACTACATAAAGCAATACGTTATAACGTTATGCCATATAACGTTGTACTATATAACGTGATACGTTATAACGTTATACCATATAACGTATTACGTTATAACGTTATACCATATAACGTTATACTATATAACGTAATACGTTATAACGTTATACCATATAACGTTATACTATATAACGTAATACGTTATAACGTTATACCATATAACGTTATACGGTATAACGTTGTACCATATAACGTATTACGTTATAACGTTATACCATATAACGTTGTACTATATAACGTAATCCGTTATAACGTTATACCATATAACGTATTACGTTATAACGTTATACCATATAACGTTATACTATATAACGTAATACGTTATAACGTTATACCATATAACGTTATACTATATAACGTAATACGTTATAACGTTATACCATATAACGTTATACGATATAACGATGTACCATATAACGTATTACGTTATAACGTTATACCATATAACGTTGTACTATATAACGTGATACGTTATAACGTTATACCATATAACGTATTACGTTATAACGTTATACCATATAACGTTATATTACATAACGTAATACGCTTTAACGTTATACGATATAACGTTGTACTATATAACGTAATACGTTATAACGTTATACCATATAACGTATTACGTTATAACGTTATACCATATAACGTTATACTACATAAAGTAATACGTTATAACGTTATGCCATATAACGTATTACATTATAACGTTATACCATATAACGTTATATTACATAACGTAATACGCTTTAACGTTATACCATATAACGTTATACGATATAACGTTGTACCATATAACGTATTACGTTATAACGTTGTACCATATAACGTTATACTATATAACGTAATACGTTATAACGTTATACCATATAACGTTATACGATATAACGTTGTACCATATAACGTATTACGTTATAACGTTATACCATATAACGTTGTACTATATAATGTAATACGTTATAACGTTATACCAAATAACGTATTACGTTATAACGTTATACCATATAACGTTATACTACATAAAGTAATACGTTATAACGTTATGCTATATAACGTATTACATTATAACGTTATACCATATAACGTTATATTACATAACGTAATACGCTTTAACGTTATACCATATAACGTTGTACTATATAACGTAATACGTTATAACGTTATACCATATAACGTAATACGTTATAACGTTATACCATATAACGTTGTACTATATAACGTAATACGTTATAACGTTATACCATATAACGAATTACGTTATAACGTTATACCATATAACGTTATGCCATATAACGTTATACTATATAACGTAATACATTATAACGTTATACCATATAACGTTGTACTATATAACGTAATACGTTATAACGTTATACCATATAACGTATTACGTTATAACGTTATACCATATAACGTTATACTACATAAAGTAATACGTTATAGCGTTATACCATATAACGTTATACCACATAACGTAATACGTTATGACGTTATACCATATAACGTTACACCATATAACGTATTACGTTATAACGTTATACCATATAACGAAATACGTTTTAACGTTTTACCATATAACGTTGTACTATATAACGTAACACGTTATAACGTAATACTATATAACGTAATAGGTTATAACGTTATACCATATAAAGTTATGCCATATAACGTTATACTATATAACGTAATACATTATAACGTTATACCATATAACGTTATACTATATAACGTAATACGTTATAACGTTATACCATATAACGTTATACTATATAACGTAATACGTTATAACGTTATACCATATAACGTTATACGATATAACGTTGTACCATATAACGTATTACGTTATAACGTTATACCATATAACGTTGTACTATATAACGTAATACGTTATAACGTTATACCAAATAACGTATTACGTTATAACGTTATAACATATAACGTTATACTACATAAAGTAATACGTTATAACGTTATGCTATATAACGTATTACATTATAACGTTATACCATATAACGTTATATTACATAACGTAATACGCTTTAACGTTATACCATATAACGTTGTACTATATAACGTAATCCGTTATAACGTTATACCATATAACGTATTACGTTATAACGTTATACCATATAACGTTATACTACATAAAGTAATACGTTATAACGTTATGCCATATAACGTATTACATTATAACGTTATACCATATAACGTTATATTACATAACGTAATACGCTTTAACGTTATACCATATAACGTTGTACTATATAACGTAATACGTTATAACGTTATACCATATAACGTTATACTATATAACGTAATACGTTATAACGTTATACCATATAACGTTATACGATATAACGTTGTACCATATAACGTATTACGTTATAACGTTATAACATATAACGTTGTACTATATAACGTAATACGTTATAACGTTATACCATATAACGTATTACGTTATAACGTTATACCATATAACGTTATACTACATAAAGTAATACGTTATAACGTTATGCCATATAACGTATTACATTATAACGTTATACCATATAACGTTATATTACATAACGTAATACGCTTTAACGTTATACCATATAACGTTGTACTATATAACGTAATACGTTATAACGTTATACCATATAACGTAATACTATATAACGTACTACGTTATAACGTTATACCACATAACGCATAACGATATAACGTTATACCATATAACGTTACACCATATAACGTATTACGTTATAACGTTATACCATATAACGAAATACGTTTTAACGTTTTACCATATAACGTTGTACTATATAACGTAACACGTTATAACGTAATACTCTATAACGTAATACGTTATAACGTTATACCATATAAAGTTATGCCATATAACGATATACTATATAACGTAATACGTTATAGCGTTATACCATATAACGTTATACCACATAACGTAATACGTTATGACGTTATAACATATAACGTTATACCATATAACGTTATACCATATAACGCTATACCATGTAACGTATTACGTTATAACGTTATACCATATAACGTTGTACTATATAACGTGATACGTTATAACGTTATACCATATAACGTATTACGTTATAACGTTATACCATATAACGTTATATTACATAACGTAATACGCTTTAACGTTATACCATATAACGTTGTACTATATAACGTAATACGTTATAACGTTATACCATATAACGTTATACTATATAACGTAATACGTTATAACGTTATACCATATAACGTTATACGATATAACGTTGTACCATATAACGTATTACGTTATAACGTTATAACATATAACGTTGTACTATATAACGTAATACGTTATAACGTTATACCATATAACGTATTACGTTATAACGTTACACCATATAACGTTATTCTACATAAAGTAATACGTTATAACGTTATGCCATATAACGTATTACATTATAACGTTATACCATATAACGTTATATTACATAACGTAATACGCTTTAACGTTATACCATATAACGTTGTACTATATAACGTAATACGTTATAACGTTAGACCATATTACGTTATAGTATATAACGTAATACGTTATAACGTTATACCATATAACGTTATATTACATAACGTAATACGCTTTAACGTTATACCATATAACGTTGTACTATATAACGTAATACGTTATAACGTTAGACCATATAGCGTATTACGTTATAACGTTATACCTTATAACGTTATACTACATAAAGTAATACGTTATAACGTTATGCCATATAACGTATTACATTATAACGTTATACCATATAACGTTATATTACATAACGTAATACGCTTTAACGTTATACCATATAACGTTGTACTATATAACGTAATCCGTTATAACGTTATACCATATAACGTTATACGATATAACGTTGTACCATATAACGTATTACGTTATAACGTTGTAACATATAACGTTGTACTATATAACGTAATACGTTATAACGTTATACCATATAACGTATTACGTTATAACGTTATACCATATAACGTTATACTACATAAAGCAATACGTTATAACGTTATGCCATATAACGTTGTACTATATAACGTGATACGTTATAACGTTATACCATATAACGTATTACGTTATAACGTTATACCATATAACGTTATACTATATAACGTAATACGTTATAACGTTATACCATATAACGTTATACTATATAACGTAATACGTTATAACGTTATACCATATAACGTTATACGATATAACGTTGTACCATATAACGTATTACGTTATAACGTTATACCATATAACGTTGTACTATATAACGTAATCCGTTATAACGTTATACCATATAACGTATTACGTTATAACGTTATACCATATAACGTTATACTATATAACGTAATACGTTATAACGTTATACCATATAACGTTATACTATATAACGTAATACGTTATAACGTTATACCATATAACGTTATACGATATAACGATGTACCATATAACGTATTACGTTATAACGTTATACCATATAATGTTGTACTATATAACGTGATACGTTATAACGTTATACCATATAACGTATTACGTTATAACGTTATACCATATAACGTTATATTACATAACGTAATACGCTTTAACGTTATACGATATAACGTTGTACTATATAACGTAATACGTTATAACGTTATACCATATAACGTATTACGTTATAACGTTATACCATATAACGTTATACTACATAAAGTAATACGTTATAACGTTATGCCATATAACGTATTACATTATAACGTTATACCATATAACGTTATATTACATAACGTAATACGCTTTAACGTTATACCATATAACGTTATACGATATAACGTTGTACCATATAACGTATTACGTTATAACGTTGTACCATATAACGTTATACTATATAACGTAATACGTTATAACGTTATACCATATAACGTTATACGATATAACGTTGTACCATATAACGTATTACGTTATAACGTTATACCATATAACGTTGTACTATATAATGTAATACGTTATAACGTTATACCAAATAACGTATTACGTTATAACGTTATACCATATAACGTTATACTACATAAAGTAATACGTTATAACGTTATGCTATATAACGTATTACATTATAACGTTATACCATATAACGTTATATTACATAACGTAATACGCTTTAACGTTATACCATATAACGTTGTACTATATAACGTAATACGTTATAACGTTATACCATATAACGTAATACGTTATAACGTTATACCATATAACGTTGTACTATATAACGTAATACGTTATAACGTTATACCATATAACGAATTACGTTATAACGTTATACCATATAACGTTATGCCATATAACGTTATACTATATAACGTAATACATTATAACGTTATACCATATAACGTTGTACTATATAACGTAATACGTTATAACGTTATACCATATAACGTATTACGTTATAACGTTATACCATATAACGTTATACTACATAAAGTAATACGTTATAGCGTTATACCATATAACGTTATACCACATAACGTAATACGTTATGACGTTATACCATATAACGTTACACCATATAACGTATTACGTTATAACGTTATACCATATAACGAAATACGTTTTAACGTTTTACCATATAACGTTGTACTATATAACGTAACACGTTATAACGTAATACTATATAACGTAATAGGTTATAACGTTATACCATATAAAGTTATGCCATATAACGTTATACTATATAACGTAATACATTATAACGTTATACCATATAACGTTATACTATATAACGTAATACCTTATAACGTTATACCATATAACGTTATACTATATAACGTAATACGTTATAACGTTATACCATATAACGTTATACGATATAACGTTGTACCATATAACGTATTACGTTATAACGTTATACCATATAACGTTGTACTATATAACGTAATACGTTATAACGTTATACCAAATAACGTATTACGTTATAACGTTATAACATATAACGTTATACTACATAAAGTAATACGTTATAACGTTATGCTATATAACGTATTACATTATAACGTTATACCATATAACGTTATATTACATAACGTAATACGCTTTAACGTTATACCATATAACGTTGTACTATATAACGTAATCCGTTATAACGTTATACCATATAACGTATTACGTTATAACGTTATACCATATAACGTTATACTACATAAAGTAATACGTTATAACGTTATGCCATATAACGTATTACATTATAACGTTATACCATATAACGTTATATTACATAACGTAATACGCTTTAACGTTATACCATATAACGTTGTACTATATAACGTAATACGTTATAACGTTATACCATATAACGTTATACTATATAACGTAATACGTTATAACGTTATACCATATAACGTTATACGATATAACGTTGTACCATATAACGTATTACGTTATAACGCTATAACATATAACGTTGTACTATATAACGTAATACGTTATAACGTTATACCATATAACGTATTACGTTATAACGTTATACCATATAACGTTATACTACATAAAGTAATACGTTATAACGTTATGCCATATAACGTATTACATTATAACGTTATACCATATAACGTTATATTACATAACGTAATACGCTTTAACGTTATACCATATAACGTTGTACTATATAACGTAATACGTTATAACGTTATACCATATAACGTAATACTATATAACGTACTACGTTATAACGTTATACCACATAACGCATAACGATATAACGTTATACCATATAACGTTACACCATATAACGTATTACGTTATAACGTTATACCATATAACGAAATACGTTTTAACGTTTTACCATATAACGTTGTACTATATAACGTAACACGTTATAACGTAATACTCTATAACGTAATACGTTATAACGTTATACCATATAAAGTTATGCCATATAACGATATACTATATAACGTAATACATTATAGCGTTATACCATATAACGTTATACCACATAACGTAATACGTTATGACGTTATAACATATAACGTTATACCATATAACGTTATACCATATAACGCTATACCATGTAACGTATTACGTTATAACGTTATACCATATAACGTTGTACTATATAACGTGATACGTTATAACGTTATACCATATAACGTATTACGTTATAACGTTATACCATATAACGAAATACGTTTTAACGTTTTACCATATAACGTTGTACTATATAACGTAACACGTTATAACGTAATACTATATAACGTAATAGGTTATAACGTTATACCATATAAAGTTATGCCATATAACGTTATACTATATAACGTAATACATTATAACGTTATACCATATAACGTTATACTATATAACGTAATACGTTATAACGTTATACCATATAACGTTATACTATATAACGTAATACGTTATAACGTTATACCATATAACGTTATACGATATAACGTTGTACCATATAACGTATTACGTTATAACGTTATACCATATAACGTTGTACTATATAACGTAATACGTTATAACGTTATACCAAATAACGTATTACGTTATAACGTTATAACATATAACGTTATACTACATAAAGTAATACGTTATAACGTTATGCTATATAACGTATTACATTATAACGTTATACCATATAACGTTATATTACATAACGTAATACGCTTTAACGTTATACCATATAACGTTGTACTATATAACGTAATCCGTTATAACGTTATACCATATAACGTATTACGTTATAACGTTATACCATATAACGTTATACTACATAAAGTAATACGTTATAACGTTATGCCATATAACGTATTACATTATAACGTTATACCATATAACGTTATATTACATAACGTAATACGCTTTAACGTTATACCATATAACGTTGTACTATATAACGTAATACGTTATAACGTTATACCATATAACGTTATACTATATAACGTAATACGTTATAACGTTATACCATATAACGTTATACGATATAACGTTGTACCATATAACGTATTACGTTATAACGTTATAACATATAACGTTGTACTATATAACGTAATACGTTATAACGTTATACCATATAACGTATTACGTTATAACGTTATACCATATAACGTTATACTACATAAAGTAATACGTTATAACGTTATGCCATATAACGTATTACATTATAACGTTATACCATATAACGTTATATTACATAACGTAATACGCTTTAACGTTATACCATATAACGTTGTACTATATAACGTAATACGTTATAACGTTATACCATATAACGTAATACTATATAACGTACTACGTTATAACGTTATACCACATAACGCATAACGATATAACGTTATACCATATAACGTTACACCATATAACGTATTACGTTATAACGTTATACCATATAACGAAATACGTTTTAACGTTTTACCATATAACGTTGTACTATATAACGTAACACGTTATAACGTAATACTCTATAACGTAATACGTTATAACGTTATACCATATAAAGTTATGCCATATAACGATATACTATATAACGTAATACGTTATAGCGTTATACCATATAACGTTATACCACATAACGTAATACGTTATGACGTTATAACATATAACGTTATACCATATAACGTTATACCATATAACGCTATACCATGTAACGTATTACGTTATAACGTTATACCATATAACGTTGTACTATATAACGTGATACGTTATAACGTTATACCATATAACGTATTACGTTATAACGTTATACCATATAACGTTATATTACATAACGTAATACGCTTTAACGTTATACCATATAACGTTGTACTATATAACGTAATACGTTATAACGTTATACCATATAACGTTATACTATATAACGTAATACGTTATAACGTTATACCATATAACGTTATACGATATAACGTTGTACCATATAACGTATTACGTTATAACGTTATAACATATAACGTTGTACTATATAACGTAATACGTTATAACGTTATACCATATAACGTATTACGTTATAACGTTACACCATATAACGTTATACTACATAAAGTAATACGTTATAACGTTATGCCATATAACGTATTACATTATAACGTTATACCATATAACGTTATATTACATAACGTAATACGCTTTAACGTTATACCATATAACGTTGTACTATATAACGTAATACGTTATAACGTTAGACCATATTACGTTATAGTATATAACGTAATACGTTATAACGTTATACCATATAACGTTATATTACATAACGTAATACGCTTTAACGTTATACCATATAACGTTGTACTATATAACGTAATACGTTATAACGTTAGACCATATAGCGTATTACGTTATAACGTTATACCTTATAACGTTATACTACATAAAGTAATACGTTATAACGTTATGCCATATAACGTATTACATTATAACGTTATACCATATAACGTTATATTACATAACGTAATACGCTTTAACGTTATACCATATAACGTTGTACTATATAACGTAATCCGTTATAACGTTATACCATATAACGTATTACGTTATAACGTTATACCATATAACGTTATACTATATAACGTAATACGTTATAACGTTATACCATATAACGTTATACGATATAACGTTGTACCATATAACGTATTACGTTATAACGTTATACCATATAACGTTGTACTATATAACGTAATCCGTTATAACGTTATACCATATAACGTATTACGTTATAACGTTATACCATATAACGTTATACTATATAACGTAATACGTTATAACGTTATACCATATAACGTTATACTATATAACGTAATACGTTATAACGTTATACCATATAACGTTATACGATATAACGTTGTACCATATAACGTATTACGTTATAACGTTATACCATATAACGTTGTACTATATAACGTGATACGTTATAACGTTATACCATATAACGTATTACGTTATAACGTTATACCATATAACGTTATATTACATAACGTAATACGCTTTAACGTTATACCATATAACGTTGTACTATATAACGTAATACGTTATAACGTTATACCATATAACTTATTACGTTATAACGTTATACCATATAGCGTATTACGTTATAACGTTATACCTTATAACGTTATACTACATAAAGTAATACGTTATAACGTTATGCCATATAACGTATTACATTATAACGTTATACCATATAACGTTATATTACATAACGTAATACGCTTTAACGTTATACCATATAACGTTGTACTATATAACGTAATCCGTTATAACGTTATACCATATAACATATTACGTTATAACGTTATACCATATAACGTTATACTATATAACGTTATACCATATAACGTATTACGTTATAACGTTATACCATATAACGTTATACTATATAACGTAATACGTTATAACGTTATACCATATAACGTTATACGATATAACGTTGTACCATATAACGTATTACGTTATAACGTTATACCATATAACGTTGTACTATATAACGTAATCCGTTATAACGTTATACCATATAACGTATTACGTTATAACGTTATACCATATAACGTTATACTATATAACGTAATACGTTATAACGTTATACCATATAACGTTATACTATATAACGTAATACGTTATAACGTTATACCATATAACGTTATACGATATAACGATGTACCATATAACGTATTACGTTATAACGTTATACCATATAACGTTGTACTATATAACGTGATACGTTATAACGTTATACCATATAACGTATTACGTTATAACGTTATACCATATAACGTATTACGTTATAACGTTATACCATATAACGTTATACTATATAACGTAATACGTTATAACGTTATACCATATAACGTTATACTATATAACGTAATACGTTATAACGTTATACCATATAACGTTATACGATATAACGTTGTACCATATAACGTATTACGTTATAACGTTTTACCATATAACGTTGTACTATATAACGTAATCCGTTATAACGTTATACCATATAACGTATTACGTTATAACGTTATACCATATAACGTTATACTATATAACGTAATACGTTATAACGTTATACCATATAACGTTATACTATATAACGTAATACGTTATAACGTTATACCATATAACGTTATACGATATAACGATGTACCATATAACGTATTACGTTATAACGTTATACCATATAACGTTGTACTATATAACGTGATACGTTATAACGTTATACCATATAACGTATTACGTTATAACGTTATACCATATAACGTTATATTACATAACGTAATACGCTTTAACGTTATACGATATAACGTTGTACTATATAACGTAATACGTTATAACGTTATACCATATAACGTATTACGTTATAACGTTATACCATATAACGTTATACTACATAAAGTAATACGTTATAACGTTATGCCATATAACGTATTACATTATAACGTTATACCATATAACGTTATATTACATAACGTAATACGCTTTAACGTTATACCATATAACGTTATACGATATAACGTTGTACCATATAACGTATTACGTTATAACGTTGTACCATATAACGTTATACTATATAACGTAATACGTTATAACGTTATACCATATAACGTTATACGATATAACGTTGTACCATATAACGTATTACGTTATAACGTTATACCATATAACGTTGTACTATATAATGTAATACGTTATAACGTTATACCAAATAACGTATTACGTTATAACGTTATACCATATAACGTTATACTACATAAAGTAATACGTTATAACGTTATGCTATATAACGTATTACATTATAACGTTATACCATATAACGTTATATTACATAACGTAATACGCTTTAACGTTATACCATATAACGTTATACGATATAACGTTGTACCATATAACGTTATACTATATAACGTAATACGTTATAACGTTATACCATATAACGTTATACTATATAACGTAATACGTTATAACGTTATACCATATAACGTTATACGATATAACGTTGTACCATATAACGTATTACGTTATAACGTTGTACCATATAACGTTATACTATATAACGTAATACGTTATAACGTTATACCATATAACGTTATACTATATAACGTAATACGTTATAACGTTATACCATATAACGTTATACGATATAACGTTGTACCATATAACGTTATACTATATAACGTAATACGTTATAACGTTATACCATATAACGTTATACTATATAACGTAATACGTTATAACGTTATACCATATAACGTTATACGATATAACGTTGTACCATATAACGTTATACTACATAAAGTAATACGTTATAACGTTATGCTATATAACGTATTACATTATAACGTTATACCATATAACGTTATATTACATAACGTAATACGCTTTAACGTTATACCATATAACGTTGTACTATATAACGTAATACGTTATAACGTTATACCATATAACGTATTACGTTATAACGTTATACCATATAACGTTATACTACATAAAGTAATACGTTATAACGTTATGCCATATAACGTATTACATTATAACGTTATACCATATAACGTTATATTACATAACGTAATACGCTTTAATGTTATACCATATAATGTTGTACTATATAACGTAATACGTTATAACGTTATACTATATAACGTAATACGTTATAACGTTATACCATATAACGTTACACCATATAACCTATTACGTTATAAAGTAATACGTTATAACGTTATACCATATAACGTTATACCATATAACGTAAAACGTTATAACGTTATACCATATAACTTATTACGTTATAACGTTATACCATATAGCGTATTACGTTATAACGTTATACCTTATAACGTTATATTACATAACGTAATACGTTATAACGTTATACCATAGAACGTATTACGTTATAACGTTATACCTTATAGCGTCATATTACATAACGTAATACGCTTTAACGTTATACCATATAACGTTGTACTATATAAAGTAATACGTTATAACGTTAGACCATATTACGTTATAGTATATAACGTAATACGTTATAACGTTATACCATATAACGTTATATTACATAACGTAATACGCTTTAACGTTATACCATATAACGTTGTACTATATAACGTAATACGTTATAACGTTATACCATATAACGTTATACGATATAACGTTGTACCATATAACGTATTACGTTATAACGTTATACCATATAACGTTGTACTATATAACGTAATCCGTTATAACGTTATACCATATAACGTTGTACTATATAACGTAATACGTTATAACGTTAGACCATATTACGTTATAGTATATAACGTAATACGTTATAACGTTATACCATATAACGTTATATTACATAACGTAATACGCTTTAACGTTATACCATATAACGTTATACTATATAACGTAATACGTTATAACGTTAGACCATATAGCGTATTACGTTATAACGTTATACCTTATAACGTTATACTACATAAAGTAATACGTTATAACGTTATGCCATATAACGTATTACATTATAACGTTATACCATATAACGTTATATTACATAACGTAATACGCTTTAACGTTATACCATATAACGTTGTACTATATAACGTAATCCGTTATAACGTTATACCATATAACGTATTACGTTATAACGTTATACCATATAACGTTATACTATATAACGTAATACGTTATAACGTTATACTACATAAAGTAATACGTTATAACGTTATGCCATATAACGTATTACATTATAACGTTATACCATATAACGTTATATTACATAACGTAATACGCTTTAACGTTATACCATATAACGTTGTACTATATAACGTAATCCGTTATAACGTTATACCATATAACATATTACGTTATAACGTTATACCATATAACGTTATACTATATAACGTTATACCATATAACGTATTACGTTATAACGTTATACCATATAACGTTATACTATATAACGTAATACGTTATAACGTTATACCATATAACGTTATACGATATAACGTTGTACCATATAACGTATTACGTTATAACGTTATACCATATAACGTTGTACTATATAACGTAATCCGTTATAACGTTATACCATATAACGTATTACGTTATAACGTTATACCATATAACGTTATACTACATAAAGTAATACGTTATAACGTTATGCCATATAACGTTGTACTATATAACGTGATACGTTATAACGTTATACCATATAACGTATTACGTTATAACGTTATACCATATAACGTTATACTATATAACGTAATACGTTATAACGTTATACCATATAACGTTATACTATATAACGTAATACGTTATAACGTTATACCATATAACGTTATACGATATAACGTTGTACCATATAACGTATTACGTTATAACGTTATACCATATAACGTTGTACTATATAACGTAATCCGTTATAACGTTATACCATATAACGTATTACGTTATAACGTTATACCATATAACGTTATACTATATAAAGTAATACGTTATAACGTTATACCATATAACGTTATACTATATAACGTAATACGTTATAACGTTATACCATATAACGTTATACGATATAACGATGTACCATATAACGTATTACGTTATAACGTTATACCATATAACGTTGTACTATATAACGTGATACGTTATAACGTTATACCATATAACGTATTACGTTATAACGTTATACCATATAACGTTATATTACATAACGTAATACGCTTTAACGTTATACGATATAACGTTGTACTATATAACGTAATACGTTATAACGTTATACCATATAACGTATTACGTTATAACGTTATACCATATAACGTTATACTACATAAAGTAATACGTTATAACGTTATGCCATATAACGTATTACATTATAACGTTATACCATATAACGTTATATTACATAACGTAATACGCTTTAACGTTATACCATATAACGTTATACGATATAACGTTGTACCATATAACGTATTACGTTATAACGTTGTACCATATAACGTTATACTATATAACGTAATACGTTATAACGTTATACCATATAACGTTATACGATATAACGTTGTACCATATAACGTATTACGTTATAACGTTATACCATATAACGTTGTACTATATAATGTAATACGTTATAACGTTATACCAAATAACGTATTACGTTATAACGTTATACCATATAACGTTATACTACATAAAGTAATACGTTATAACGTTATGCTATATAACGTATTACATTATAACGTTATACCATATAACGTTATATTACATAACGTAATACGCTTTAACGTTATACCATATAACGTTATACGATATAACGTTGTACCATATAACGTTATACTATATAACGTAATACGTTATAACGTTATACCATATAACGTTATACTATATAACGTAATACGTTATAACGTTATACCATATAACGTTATACGATATAACGTTGTACCATATAACGTATTACGTTATAACGTTGTACCATATAACGTTATACTATATAACGTAATACGTTATAACGTTATACCATATAACGTTATACTATATAACGTAATACGTTATAACGTTATACCATATAACGTTATACGATATAACGTTGTACCATATAACGTTATACTATATAACGTAATACGTTATAACGTTATACCATATAACGTTATACTATATAACGTAATACGTTATAACGTTATACCATATAACGTTATACGATATAACGTTGTACCATATAACGTTATACTACATAAAGTAATACGTTATAACGTTATGCTATATAACGTATTACATTATAACGTTATACCATATAACGTTATATTACATAACGTAATACGCTTTAACGTTATACCATATAACGTTGTACTATATAACGTAATACGTTATAACGTTATACCATATAACGTATTACGTTATAACGTTATACCATATAACGTTATACTACATAAAGTAATACGTTATAACGTTATGCCATATAACGTATTACATTATAACGTTATACCATATAACGTTATATTACATAACGTAATACGCTTTAACGTTATACCATATAACGTTGTACTATATAACGTAATACGTTATAACGTTATACTATATAACGTAATACGTTATAACGTTATACCATATAACGTTACACCATATAACCTATTACGTTATAAAGTAATACGTTATAACGTTATACCATATAACGTTATACCATATAACGTAAAACGTTATAACGTTATACCATATAACTTATTACGTTATAACGTTATACCATATAGCGTATTACGTTATAACGTTATACCTTATAACGTTATATTACATAACGTAATACGTTATAACGTTATACCATAGAACGTATTACGTTATAACGTTATACCTTATAGCGTCATATTACATAACGTAATACGCTTTAACGTTATACCATATAACGTTGTACTATATAAAGTAATACGTTATAACGTTAGACCATATTACGTTATAGTATATAACGTAATACGTTATAACGTTATACCATATAACGTTATATTACATAACGTAATACGCTTTAACGTTATACCATATAACGTTGTACTATATAACGTAATACGTTATAACGTTAGACCATATAGCGTATTACGTTATAACGTTATACCTTATAACGTTATACTACATAAAGTAATACGTTATAACGTTATGCCATATAACGTATTACATTATAACGTTATACCATATAACGTTATATTACATAACGTAATACGCTTTAACGTTATACCATATAACGTTGTACTATATAACGTAATCCGTTATAACGTTATACCATATAACGTATTACGTTATAACGTTATACCATATAACGTTATACTATATAACGTAATACGTTATAACGTTATACCATATAACGTTATACTATATAACGTAATACGTTATAACGTTATACCATATAACGTTATACGATATAACGTTGTACCATATAACGTATTACGTTATAACGTTATACCATATAACGTTGTACTATATAACGTAATCCGTTATAACGTTATACCATATAACGTATTACGTTATAACGTTATACCATATAACGTTATACTATATAACGTAATACGTTATAACGTTATACCATATAACGTTATACTATATAACGTAATACGTTATAACGTTATACCATATAACGTTATACGATATAACGTTGTACCATATAACGTTATACTATATAACGTAATACGTTATAACGTTATACCATATAACGTTATACTATATAACGTAATACGTTATAACGTTATACCATATAACGTTATACGATATAACGTTGTACCATATAACGTTATACTATATAACGTAATACGTTATAACGTTATACCATATAACGTTATACTATATAACGTAATACGTTATAACTTTATACCATAGAACGTTATACGATATAACGTTGTACCATATAACGTTATACTACATAAAGTAATACGTTATAACGTTATGCTATATAACGTATTACATTATAACGTTATACCATATAACGTTATATTACATAACGTAATACGCTTTAACGTTATACCATATAACGTTGTACTATATAACGTAATCCGTTATAACGTTATACCATATAACATATTACGTTATAACGTTATACCATATAACGTTATACTATATAACGTAATACGTTATAACGTTATACCATATAACGTTATACTATATAACGTAATACGTTATAACGTTATACCA
Source organism: Bombus flavifrons (assembly GCF_040668555.2). Taxonomy (NCBI): domain Eukaryota; kingdom Metazoa; phylum Arthropoda; class Insecta; order Hymenoptera; family Apidae; genus Bombus; species Bombus flavifrons. The sequence goes on along the minus strand of NC_138457.1, from coordinate 4,027,673 downwards.
TATAACGTTATACGATATAACGTTGTACCATATAACGTATTACGTTATAACGTTATACCATATAACGTTGTACTATATAACGTAATCCGTTATAACGTTATACCATATAACGTATTACGTTATAACGTTATACCATATAACGTTATACTATATAACGTAATACGTTATAACGTTATACCATATAACGTTATACTATATAACGTAATACGTTATAACGTTATACCATATAACGTTATACGATATAACGATGTACCATATAACGTATTACGTTATAACGTTATACCATATAACGTTGTACTATATAACGTGATACGTTATAACGTTATACCATATAACGTTATACGATATAACGTTGTACCATATAACGTATTACGTTATAACGTTATACCATATAACGTTGTACTATATAACGTAATCCGTTATAACGTTATACCATATAACGTATTACGTTATAACGTTATACCATATAACGTTATACTATATAACGTAATACGTTATAACGTTATACCATATAACGTTATACTATATAACGTAATACGTTATAACGTTATACCATATAACGTTATACGATATAACGATGTACCATATAACGTATTACGTTATAACGTTATACCATATAACGTTGTACTATATAACGTGATACGTTATAACGTTATACCATATAACGTATTACGTTATAACGTTATACCATATAACGTTATATTACATAACGTAATACGCTTTAACGTTATACGATATAACGTTGTACTATATAACGTAATACGTTATAACGTTATACCATATAACGTATTACGTTATAACGTTATACCATATAACGTTATACTACATAAAGTAATACGTTATAACGTTATGCCATATAACGTATTACATTATAACGTTATACCATATAACGTTATATTACATAACGTAATACGCTTTAACGTTATACCATATAACGTTATACGATATAACGTTGTACCATATAACGTATTACGTTATAACGTTGTACCATATAACGTTATACTATATAACGTAATACGTTATAACGTTATACCATATAACGTTATACGATATAACGTTGTACCATATAACGTATTACGTTATAACGTTATACCATATAACGTTGTACTATATAATGTAATACGTTATAACGTTATACCAAATAACGTATTACGTTATAACGTTATACCATATAACGTTATACTACATAAAGTAATACGTTATAACGTTATGCTATATAACGTATTACATTATAACGTTATACCATATAACGTTATATTACATAACGTAATACGCTTTAACGTTATACCATATAACGTTATACGATATAACGTTGTACCATATAACGTTATACTATATAACGTAATACGTTATAACGTTATACCATATAACGTTATACTATATAACGTAATACGTTATAACGTTATACCATATAACGTTATACGATATAACGTTGTACCATATAACGTATTACGTTATAACGTTGTACCATATAACGTTATACTATATAACGTAATACGTTATAACGTTATACCATATAACGTTATACTATATAACGTAATACGTTATAACGTTATACCATATAACGTTATACGATATAACGTTGTACCATATAACGTTATACTATATAACGTAATACGTTATAACGTTATACCATATAACGTTATACTATATAACGTAATACGTTATAACGTTATACCATATAACGTTATACGATATAACGTTGTACCATATAACGTTATACTACATAAAGTAATACGTTATAACGTTATGCTATATAACGTATTACATTATAACGTTATACCATATAACGTTATATTACATAACGTAATACGCTTTAACGTTATACCATATAGCGTTGTACTATATAACGTAATACGTTATAACGTTATACCATATAACGTATTACGTTATAACGTTATACCATATAACGTTATACTACATAAAGTAATACGTTATAACGTTATGCCATATAACGTATTACATTATAACGTTATACCATATAACGTTATATTACATAACGTAATACGCTTTAACGTTATACCATATAACGTTGTACTATATAACGTAATACGTTATAACGTTATACTATATAACGTAATACGTTATAACGTTATACCATATAACGTTACACCATATAACCTATTACGTTATAAAGTAATACGTTATAACGTTATACCATATAACGTTATACCATATAACGTAAAACGTTATAACGTTATACCATATAACTTATTACGTTATAACGTTATACCATATAGCGTATTACGTTATAACGTTATACCTTATAACGTTATATTACATAACGTAATACGTTATAACGTTATACCATAGAACGTATTACGTTATAACGTTATACCTTATAGCGTCATATTACATAACGTAATACGCTTTAACGTTATACCATATAACGTTGTACTATATAAAGTAATACGTTATAACGTTAGACCATATTACGTTATAGTATATAACGTAATACGTTATAACGTTATACCATATAACGTTATATTACATAACGTAATACGCTTTAACGTTATACCATATAACGTTGTACTATATAACGTAATACGTTATAACGTTAGACCATATAGCGTATTACGTTATAACGTTATACCTTATAACGTTATACTACATAAAGTAATACGTTATAACGTTATGCCATATAACGTATTACATTATAACGTTATACCATATAACGTTATATTACATAACGTAATACGCTTTAACGTTATACCATATAACGTTGTACTATATAACGTAATCCGTTATAACGTTATACCATATAACGTATTACGTTATAACGTTATACCATATAACGTTATACTATATAACGTAATACGTTATAACGTTATACCATATAACGTTATACTATATAACGTAATACGTTATAACGTTATACCATATAACGTTATACGATATAACGTTGTACCATATAACGTATTACGTTATAACGTTATACCATATAACGTTGTACTATATAACGTAATCCGTTATAACGTTATACCATATAACGTATTACGTTATAACGTTATACCATATAACGTTATACTATATAACGTAATACGTTATAACGTTATACCATATAACGTTATACTATATAACGTAATACGTTATAACGTTATACCATATAACGTTATACGATATAACGTTGTACCATATAACGTATTACGTTATAACGTTATACCATATAACGTTGTACTATATAACGTGATACGTTATAACGTTATACCATATAACGTATTACGTTATAACGTTATACCATATAACGTTATATTACATAACGTAATACGCTTTAACGTTATACCATATAACGTTGTACTATATAACGTAATACGTTATAACGTTATACCATATAACTTATTACGTTATAACGTTATACCATATAGCGTATTACGTTATAACGTTATACCTTATAACGTTATACTACATAAAGTAATACGTTATAACGTTATGCCATATAACGTATTACGTTATAACGTTATACCATATAACGTTATATTACATAACGTAATACGCTTTAACGTTATACCATATAACGTTATACTATATAACGTAATACGTTATAACGTTATACCATATAACGTTATACTATATAACGTAATACGTTATAACGTTATACCATATAACGTTATACGATATAACGTTGTACCATATAACGTATTACGTTATAACGTTATACCATATAACGTTGTACTATATAACGTAATCCGTTATAACGTTATACCATATAACGTATTACGTTATAACGTTATACCATATAACGTTATACTATATAACGTAATACGTTATAACGTTATACCATATAACGTTATACTATATAACGTAATACGTTATAACGTTATACCATATAACGTTATACGATATAACGATGTACCATATAACGTATTACGTTATAACGTTATACCATATAACGTTGTACTATATAACGTGATACGTTATAACGTTATACCATATAACGTATTACGTTATAACGTTATACCATATAACGTTATATTACATAACGTAATACGCTTTAACGTTATACCATATAACGTTGTACTATATAACGTAATACGTTATAACGTTATACCATATAACGTTATACTATATAACGTAATACGTTATAACGTTATACCATATAACGTTATACGATATAACGTTGTACCATATAACGTATTACGTTATAACGTTGTAACATATAACGTTGTACTATATAACGTAATACGTTATAACGTTATACCATATAACGTATTACGTTATAACGTTATACCATATAACGTTATACTACATAAAGTAATACGTTATAACGTTATGCCATATAACGTTGTACTATATAACGTGATACGTTATAACGTTATACCATATAACGTATTACGTTATAACGTTATACCATATAACGTTATATTACATAACGTAATACGCTTTAACGTTATACCATATAACGTTGTACTATATAACGTAATACGTTATAACGTTATACCATATAACGTATTACGTTATAACGTTATACCATATAACGTTATACTACATAAAGTAATACGTTATAACGTTATGCCATATAACGTATTACATTATAACGTTATACCATATAACGTTATATTACATAACGTAATACGCTTTAACGTTATACCATATAACGTTATACGATATAACGTTGTACCATATAACGTATTACGTTATAACGTTGTACCATATAACGTTATACTATATAACGTAATACGTTATAACGTTATACCATATAACGTTATACGATATAACGTTGTACCATATAACGTATTACGTTATAACGTTATACCATATAACGTTGTACTATATAATGTAATACGTTATAACGTTATACCAAATAACGTATTACGTTATAACGTTATACCATATAACGTTATACTACATAAAGTAATACGTTATGACGTTATGCTATATAACGTATTACATTATAACGTTATACCATATAACGTTATATTACATAACGTAATACGCTTTAACGTTATACCATATAACGTTATACGATATAACGTCGTACCATATAACGTTATACTATATAACGTAATACGTTATAACGTTATACCATATAACGTTATACTATATAACGTAATACGTTATAACGTTATACCATATAACGTTATACGATATAACGTTGTACCATATAACGTATTACGTTATAACGTTGTACCATATAACGTTATACTATATAACGTAATACGTTATAACGTTATACCATATAACGTTATACTATATAACGTAATACGTTATAACGTTATACCATATAACGTTATACGATATAACGTTGTACCATATAACGTTATACTATATAACGTAATACGTTATAACGTTATACCATATAACGTTATACTATATAACGTAATACGTTATAACTTTATACCATAGAACGTTATACGATATAACGTTGTACCATATAACGTTATACTACATAAAGTAATACGTTATAACGTTATGCTATATAACGTATTACATTATAACGTTATACCATATAACGTTATATTACATAACGTAATACGCTTTAACGTTATACCATATAACGTTGTACTATATAACGTAATCCGTTATAACGTTATACCATATAACATATTACGTTATAACGTTATACCATATAACGTTATACTATATAACGAAATACGTTATAACGTTATACCATATAACGTTATACTATATAACGTAATACGTTATAACGTTATACCATATAACGTTATACGATATAACGTTGTACCATATAACGTATTACGTTATAACGTTATACCATATAACGTTGTACTATATAACGTAATCCGTTATAACGTTATACCATATAACGTATTACGTTATAACGTTATACCATATAACGTTATACTATATAACGTAATACGTTATAACGTTATACCATATAACGTTATACTATATAACGTAATACGTTATAACGTTATACCATATAACGTTATACGATATAACGATGTACCATATAACGTATTACGTTATAACGTTATACCATATAACGTTGTACTATATAACGTGATACGTTATAACGTTATACCATATAACGTATTACGTTATAACGTTATACCATATAACGTTATATTACATAACGTAATACGCTTTAACGTTATACCATATAACGTTGTACTATATAACGTAATACGTTATAACGTTATACCATATAACGTTATACTATATAACGTAATACGTTATAACGTTATACCATATAACGTTATACGATATAACGTTGTACCATATAACGTATTACGTTATAACGTTGTAACATATAACGTTGTACTATATAACGTAATACGTTATAACGTTATACCATATAACGTATTACGTTATAACGTTATACCATATAACGTTATACTACATAAAGTAATACGTTATAACGTTATGCCATATAACGTTGTACTATATAACGTGATACGTTATAACGTTATACCATATAACGTATTACGTTATAACGTTATACCATATAACGTTATATTACATAACGTAATACGCTTTAACGTTATACCATATAACGTTGTACTATATAACGTAATACGTTATAACGTTATACCATATAACGTATTACGTTATAACGTTATACCATATAACGTTATACTACATAAAGTAATACGTTATAACGTTATGCCATATAACGTATTACATTATAACGTTATACCATATAACGTTATATTACATAACGTAATACGCTTTAACGTTATACCATATAACGTTATACGATATAACGTTGTACCATATAACGTATTACGTTATAACGTTGTACCATATAACGTTATACTATATAACGTAAGACGTTATAACGTTATACCATATAACGTTATACGATATAACGTTGTACCATATAACGTATTACGTTATAACGTTATACCATATAACGTTGTACTATATAATGTAATACGTTATAACGTTATACCAAATAACGTATTACGTTATAACGTTATACCATATAACGTTATACTACATAAAGTAATACGTTATGACGTTATGCTATATAACGTATTACATTATAACGTTATACCATATAACGTTATATTACATAACGTAATACGCTTTAACGTTATACCATATAACGTTATACGATATAACGTTGTACCATATAACGTTATACTATATAACGTAATACGTTATAACGTTATACCATATAACGTTATACTATATAACGTAATACGTTATAACGTTATACCATATAACGTTATACGATATAACGTTGTACCATATAACGTATTACGTTATAACGTTGTACCATATAACGTTATACTATACAACGTAATACGTTATAACGTTATACCATATAACGTTATACTATATAACGTAATACGTTATAACGTTATACCATATAACGTTATACGATATAACGTTGTACCGTATAACGTTATACTATATAACGTAATACGTTATAACGTTATACCATATAACGTTATACTATATAACGTAATACGTTATAACGTTATACCATATAACGTTATACGATATAACGTTGTACCATATAACGTTATACTACATAAAGTAATACGTTATAACGTTATGCTATATAACGTATTACATTATAACGTTATACCATATAACGTTATATTACATAACGTAATACGCTTTAACGTTATACCATATAACGTTGTACTATATAACGTAATACGTTATAACGTTATACCATATAACGTATTACGTTATAACGTTATACCATATAACGTTATACTACATAAAGTAATACGTTATAACGTTATGCCATATAACGTATTACATTATAACGTTATACCATATAACGTTATATTACATAACGTAATACGCTTTAACGTTATACCATATAACGTTGTACTATATAACGTAATACGTTATAACGTTATACTATATAACGTAATACGTTATAACGTTATACCATATAACGTTATACGATATAACGTTGTACCATATAACGTATTACGTTATAACGTTATAACATATAACGTTGTACTATATAACGTAATACGTTATAACGTTATACCATATAACGTATTACGTTATAACGTTATACCATATAACGTTATACTACATAAAGTAATACGTTATAACGTTATGCCATATAACGTATTACATTATAACGTTATACCATATAACGTTATATTACATAACGTAATACGCTTTAACGTTATACCATATAACGTTGTACTATATAACGTAATACGTTATAACGTTGGACCATATTACGTTATAGTATATAACGTAATACGTTATAACGTTATACCATATAACGTTACACCATATAACCTATTACGTTATAAAGTAATACGTTATAACGTTATACCATATAACTTATTACGTTATAACGTTATACCATATAGCGTATTACGTTATAACGTTATACCTTATAACGTTATATTACATAACGTAATACGTTATAACGTTATACCATAGAACGTATTACGTTATAACGTTATACCTTATAGCGTCATATTACATAACGTAATACGCTTTAACGTTATACCATATAACGTTGTACTATATAACGTAATACGTTATAACGTTAGACCATATTACGTTATAGTATATAACGTAATACGTTATAACGTTATACCATATAACGTTATATTACATAACGTAATACGCTTTAACGTTATACCATATAACGTTGTACTATATAACGTAATACGTTATAACGTTAGACCATATTACGTTATAGTATATAACGTAATACGTTATAACGTTATACCATATAAGGTTATACTACATAAAGTAATACGTTATAACGTTATGCCGTATAACGTATTACATTATAACGTTATACCATATAACGTTATATTACATAACGTAATACGCTTTAACGTTATACCTTATAGCGTCATATTACATAACGTAATACGTTATAACGTTATACTATATAACGTAATACGTTATAACGTCATACCATATAACGTATTACGATATAACGTTATACCATATAACGCTATACCATGTAACGTTATACCATATAACGTTATACTATATAAAGTAATACGTTATAACGTTACACCATATAACGTATTACGTTATAACGTTATACCATATAACGAAATACGTTTTAACGTTTTACCATATAACGTTGTACTATATAACGTAACACGTTATAACGTAATACTATATAACGTAATACGTTATAACGTTATACAATATAAAGTTATGCCATATAACGTTATACTATATAACGTAATACGTTATAGCGTTATACCGTATAACGTTATACCACATAACGTAATACGTTATGACGTTATAACATATAACGTTATACCATATAACGTTATACCATATAACGCTATACCATGTAACGTATTACGTTATAACGTTATACCATATAACGTTGTACTATATAACGTAATACGTTATAACGTTATACCATATAACGTATTACGTTATAACGTTATACCATATAACGTTATACTGCATAAAGTAATACGTTATAACGTTATGCCATATAACGTATTACATTATAACGTTATACCATATAATGTTATATTACATAACGTAATACGCTTTAACGTTATACCATATAACGTTGTACTATATAACGTAATACGTTATAACGTTATACCATAGAACGTATTACGTTATAACGTTATACCTTATAGCGTCATATTACATAACGTAATACGCTTTAACGTTATACCATATAACGTTGTACTATATAACGTAATACGTTATAACGTTAGACCATATTACGTTATAGTATATAACGTAATACGTTATAACGTTATACCATATAACGTTATATTACATAACGTAATACGCTTTAACGTTATACCATATAACGTTGTACTATATAACGTAATACGTTATAACGTTAGACCATATTACGTTATAGTATATAACGTAATACGTTATAACGTTATACCATATAAGGTTATACTACATAAAGTAATACGTTATAACGTTATGCCGTATAACGTATTACATTATAACGTTATACCATATAACGTTATATTACATAACGTAATACGCTTTAACGTTATACCTTATAGCGTCATATTACATAACGTAATACGTTATAACGTTATACTATATAACGTAATACGTTATAACGTCATACCATATAACGTATTACGATATAACGTTATACCATATAACGCTATACCATGTAACGTTATACCATATAACGTTATACTATATAAAGTAATACGTTATAACGTTACACCATATAACGTATTACGTTATAACGTTATACCATATAACGAAATACGTTTTAACGTTTTACCATATAACGTTGTACTATATAACGTAACACGTTATAACGTAATACTATATAACGTAATACGTTATAACGTTATACAATATAAAGTTATGCCATATAACGTTATACTATATAACGTAATACGTTATAGCGTTATACCGTATAACGTTATACCACATAACGTAATACGTTATGACGTTATAACATATAACGTTATACCATATAACGTTATACCATATAACGCTATACCATGTAACGTATTACGTTATAACGTTATACCATATAACGTTGTACTATATAACGTAATACGTTATAACGTTATACCATATAACGTATTACGTTATAACGTTATACCATATAACGTTATACTGCATAAAGTAATACGTTATAACGTTATGCCATATAACGTATTACATTATAACGTTATACCATATAATGTTATATTACATAACGTAATACGCTTTAACGTTATACCATATAACGTTGTACTATATAACGTAATACGTTATAACGTTATACCATATAACGTATTACGTTATAACGTTATACCATATAACGTTATGCCATATAACGTTATACTATATAACGTAATACATTATAACGTTATACCATATAACGTTGTACTATATAACGTAATACGTTATAACGTTATACCATATAACGTATTACGTTATAACGTTATACCATATAACGTTATACTACATAAAGTAATACGTTATAGCGTTATACCATATAACGTTATACCACATAACGTAATACGTTATGACGTTATACCATATAACGTTACACCATATAACGTATTACGTTATAACGTTATAACATATAACGTTATACCATATAACGTTATACCATATAACGCTATACCATGTAACGTATTACGTTATAACGTTATACCATATAACGTTGTACTATATAACGTAATACGTTATAACGTTATACCATATAACGTATTACGTTATAACGTTATACCATATAACGTTATACTACATAAAGTAATACGTTATAACGTTATGCCATATAACGTATTACATTATAACGTTATACCATATAATGTTATATTACATAACGTAATACGCTTTAACGTTATACCATATAACGTTGTACTATATAACGTAATACGTTATAACGTTATACCATATAACGTATTACGTTATAACGTTATACCATATAACGTTATGCCATATAACGTTATACTATATAACGTAATACATTATAACGTTATACCATATAACGTTGTACTATATAACGTAATACGTTATAACGCTATACCATGTAACGTATTACGTTATAACGTTATACCATATAACGTTGTACTATATAACGTAATACGTTATAACGTTATACCATATAACGTATTACGTTATAACGTTATACCATATAACGTTATACTACATAAAGTAATACGTTATAACGTTATGCCATATAACGTATTACATTATAACGTTATACCATATAATGTTATATTACATAACGTAATACGCTTTAACGTTATACCATATAACGTTGTACTATATAACGTAATACGTTATAACGTTATACCATATAACGTATTACGTTATAACGTTATACAATATAAAGTTATGCCATATAACGTTATACTATATAACGTAATACGTTATAGCGTTATACCATATAACGTTATACCACATAACGTAATACGTTATGACGTTATAACATATAACGTTATACCATATAACGTTATACCATATAACGCTATACCATGTAACGTATTACGTTATAACGTTATACCATATAACGTTGTACTATATAACGTAATACGTTATAACGTTATACCATATAACGTATTACGTTATAACGTTATACCATATAACGTTATACTACATAAAGTAATACGTTATAACGTTATGCCATATAACGTATTACATTATAACGTTATACCATATAATGTTATATTACATAACGTAATACGCTTTAACGTTATACCATATAACGTTATACCACATAACGTAATACGTTATGACGTTATACCATATAACGTTACACCATATAACGTATTACGTTATAACGTTATACCATATAACGAAATACGTTTTAACGTTTTACCATATAACGTTGTACTATATAACGTAACACGTTATAACGTAATACTATATAACGTAATACGTTATAACGTTATACCATATAAAGTTATGCCATATAACGTTATACTATATAACGTAATACATTATAACGTTATACCATATAACGTTATACTATATAACGTAATACGTTATAACGTTATACCATATAACGTTATACTATATAACGTAATACGTTATAACGTTATACCATATAACGTTATACGATATAACGTTGTACCATATAACGTATTACGTTATAACGTTATACCATATAACGTTATACTACATAAAGTAATACGTTATAACGTTATACCATATAACGTATTACGTTATAACGTTATATCATATAACGTTATACTACATAAAGTAATACGTTATAACGTTATGCCATATAACGTATTACATTATAACGTTATACCATATAACGTTATATTACATAACGTAATACGCTTTAACGTTATACCATATAACGTTGTACTATATAACGTAATACGTTATAACGTTAGACCATATTACGTTATAGTATATAACGTAATACGTTATAACGTTATACCATATAACGTTACACCATATAACGTATTACGTTATAAAGTAATACGTTATAACGTTATACCATATAACGTTATACCATATAACGTAATACGTTATAACGTTATACCATATAACGTTATACCATATAACGTAATACGTTATAACGTTATACCATATAACTTATTACGTTATAACGTTATACCATATAGCGTATTACGTTATAACGTTATACCATATAACGTTATACCATATAACGTATTACGTTATAACGTTATACCATATAACGTAATACTATATAACGTACTACGTTATAACGTTATACCACATAACGCATAACGATATAGCGTTATACCATATAACGTTACACCATATAACGTATTACGTTATAACGTTATACCATATAACGAAATACGTTTTAACGTTTTACCATATAACGTTGTACTATATAACGTAACACGTTATAACGTAATACTATATAACGTAATACGTTATAACGTTATACCATATAAAGTTATGCCATATAACGTTATACTATATAACGTAATACGTTATAGCGTTATACCATATAACGTTATACCACATAACGTAATACGTTATGACGTTATAACATATAACGTTATACCATATAACGTTATACCATATAACGCTATACCATGTAACGTATTACGTTATAACGTTATACCATATAACGTTGTACTATATAACGTAATACGTTATAACGTTATACCATATAACGTATTACGTTATTACGTTATACCATATAACGTTCTACTACATAAAGTAATACGTTATAACGTTATGCCATATAACGTATTACATTATAACGTTATACCATATAACGTTATATTACATAACGTAATACGCTTTAACGTTATACCATATAACGTTGTACTATATAACGTAATACGTTATAACGTTATACCATATAACGTATTACGTTATAACGTTATACCATATAACGTTATGCCATATAACGTTATACTATATAACGTAATACATTATAACGTTATACCATATAACGTTGTACTATATAACGTAATACGTTATAACGTTATACCATATAACGTATTACGTTATAACGTTATACCATATAACGTTATACTACATAAAGTAATACGTTATAGCGTTATACCATATAACGTTATACCACATAACGTAATACGTTATGACGTTATACCATATAACGTTACACCATATAACGTATTACGTTATAACGTTATACCATATAACGAAATACGTTTTAACGTTTTACCATATAACGTTGTACTATATAACGTAACACGTTATAACGTAATACTATATAACGTAATACGTTATAACGTTATACCATATAACGTTATACGATATAACGTTGTACCATATAACGTTATACTATATAACGTAATACGTTATAACGTTATACCATATAACGTTATGCTATATAACGTAATACGTTATAACGTTATACCATATAACGATATACGATATAACGCTGTACCATATAACGTATTACGTTATAACGTTATACCATATAACGTTGTACTATATAATGTAATACGTTATAACGTTATACCAAATAACGTATTACGTTATAACGTTATACCATATAACGTCATACTACATAAAGTAATACGTTATAACGTTATGCTATATAACGTATTACATTATAACGTTATACCATATAACGTTATATTACATAACGTAATACGCTTTAACGTTATACCATATAACGTTGTACTATATAACGTAATACGTTATAACGTTATACCATATAACGTATTACGTTATAACGTTATACCATATAACGTTATACTACATAAAGTAATACGTTATAACGTTATGCCATATAACGTATTACATTATAACGTTATACCATATAACGTTATATTACATAACGTAATACGCTTTAACGTTATACCATATAACGTTGTACTATATAACGTAATACGTTATAACGTTATACCATATAACGTTATACTATATAACGTAATACGTTATAACGTTATACCATATAACGTTATACGATATAACGTTGTACCATATAACGTATTACGTTATAACGTTATAACATATAACGTTGTACTATATAACGTAATACGTTATAACGTTATACCATATAACGTATTACGTTATAACGTTATACCATATAACGTTATACTACATAAAGTAATACGTTATAACGTTATGCCATATAACGTATTACATTATGACGTTATACCATATAACGTTATATTACATAACGTAATACGCTTTAACGTTATACCATATAACGTTGTACTATATAACGTAATACGTTATAACGTTAGACCATATTACGTTATAGTATATAACGTAATACGTTATAACGTTATACCATATAACGTTACACCATATAACGTATTACGTTATAAAGTAATACGTTATAACGTTATACCATATAACGTTATACCATATAACGTAATACGTTATAACGTTATACCATATAACTTATTACGTTATAACGTTATACCATATAGCGTATTACGTTATAACGTTATACCTTATAACGTTATATTACATAACGTAATACGTTATAACGTTATACCATAGAACGTATTACGTTATAACGTTATACCTTATAGCGTCATATTACATAACGTAATACGTTAAAACGTTATACTATATAACGTAATACGTTATAACGTCATACCATATAACGTATTACGTTATAACGTTATACCATATAACGTAATACTATATAACGTACTACGTTATAACGTTATACCACATAACGCATAACGATATAACGTTATACCATATAACGTTACACCATATAACGTATTACGTTATAACGTTATACCATATAACGAAATACGTTTTAACGTTTTACCATATAACGTTGTACTATATAACGTAACACGTTATAACGTAATACTATATAACGCAATACGTTATAACGTTATACCATATAAAGTT
This sequence comes from Bombus flavifrons, assembly GCF_040668555.2. Lineage (NCBI taxonomy): Eukaryota > Metazoa > Arthropoda > Insecta > Hymenoptera > Apidae > Bombus > Bombus flavifrons. The sequence continues at coordinate 4,012,034 of NC_138457.1, read as the reverse complement.
ATGCCATATAACGTTATACTGTATAACGTAATACGTTATAGCGTTATACCATATAACGTTATACCACATAACGTAATACGTTATGACGTTATAACATATAACGTTATACCATATAACGTTATACCATATAACGCTATACCATGTAACGTTATACCATATAACGTTATACTATATAACGTAATACGTTATAACGTTATACCATATAACGCTATACCATGTAACGTTATACCATATAACGTTATACTATATAACGTAATACGTTATAACGTTATACCATATAACGTTATACTATATAACATAATATGTTATAACGTTATACCATATAACGTTATACTATATAACGCTATACCATGTAACGTTATACCATATAACGTTATACTATATAACGTAATACGTTATAACGTTATACCATATAACGCTATACCATGTAACGTTATACCATATAACGTTATACTATATAACGTAATACGTTACAACGTTATACCATATAACGTTATACTATATAACATAATATGTTATAACGTTATACCATATAACGTTATACTATATAACGTAATACGTTATAACGTTATACCATATAACGTTATACTATATAACATAATATGTTATAACGTTATACCATATAACGTAATACGTTATAACGTTATACCATATAACGTATTACGTTATAACGTTATAATATATAACGTATTACGTTATAACGTTATACCATATAACATATTACGTTATAACGTTATAATATATAACGTATTACGTTACAACGTTATACCACTTAACGTATTACGTTATAACATTATACCATATAACGTTGTACTATATAACGTTATACCATATAACGTTATACTATACAACGTATTACATTATAACGTTATACCATATAACGTTATATTACATAACGTAATACGCTTTAACGTTATACCATATAACGTTGTACTATATAACGTAATACGTTATAACGTTAGACCATATTACGTTATAGTATATAACGTAATACGTTATAACGTTATACCATATAACGTTATACTACATGAAGTAATACGTTATAACGTTATGCCATATAACGTATTACATTATAACGTTATACCATATAACGTTATATTACATAACGTAATACGCTTTAACGTTATACCTTATAGCGTCATATTACATAACGTAATACGTTATAACGTTATACTATATAACGTAATACGTTATAACGTCATACCATATAACGTATTACGTTATAACGTTATACCATATAACGTTATATTACATAACGTAATACGCTTTAACGTTATACCATATAACGTTATACTATACAACGTGTTACATTATGACGTTATACCATATAACGTTATATTACATAACGTATTACGCTTTAACGTTTTACCATATAACGTTGTACTATATAACGTAACACGTTATAACGTAATACTATATAACGTAATACGTTATAACGTTATACCATATAAAGTTATGCCATATAACGTTATACTATATAACGTAATACGTTATAGCGTTATACCATATAACGTTATACCATATAACGCTATACCGTGTAACGTATTACGTTATAACGTTATACCATATAACGTTGTACTATATAACATAATACGTTATAACGTTATACCATATAACGTATTACGTTATAACATTAGACCATAGAACGTTATACTACATAACGTTATAACATAAAACGTTATACTACATATCGTAATACGTTATAACGATATACCATATAACGTTATACTATATGTCGGAGTGGCGTTGCGGTTAGGATTGTGGGTGTTTGGTGAGTCTTCATTGAAATTAGCCATCGTTGCGATATAATAAAGACACAGTTTATTAGCACAGGCACGGATGATACAAGTTTAACAATCGACTATGGTGATTAGTCACCCGCGATACTAGTAACAATGGTCTCGGGTTCGATAACGAATCCGCGGTCAACGGGATGATGAACGAACGTGCTCGCGAGGTCTAAGTCTGAACAATAATAATTCGTAAAGACGTTACTCCTTTAGTCGATGAGATCCCGTGAAAGAATGCCTTTCCCGTCCCGATGATGCCACAGAGGAAAACTATATCGGGGTGTGTCTAAGGGCACGAGATCATCGGATTCGTCGAGGATAGCCTTCGTTCAGGGAGTAAGGGAAATTGGCGTTGCTGCTAATTGGTCAATTTCCATATCGGTGGTTAGAAAAGATGCTAGCCGCCCTCGAGGGAAAGTTGCTAGTGGGAGACGCCGTTCGTTGAAAGAAATAGATCTCCCCTATCTTCCCGTAGTTGAGACAAAGACTGTTTATCTGTTCGAAGGACTTTAGGTAACTAGATATTAGTGTTTATAACGGCCCTCGGGCTAGCTGATCACGTACTGTGGAGAGACATCGACATCTGGCAATCATCTTTCTCGAAGAATAGGAACTGCGTGTGGCCACGGGACAGAGACCGTTGGAATGTTTACTGTCGTGTGTCGTCGGAGATATTTCTTTTAAGGAGAGCTATAGAATTACTTCATACCTTTGTTAGGCAAAACGTTCATCCCTTGACCGCGGGCACGTTGGCGACCGACTGTCGCCTCGACCCCAAGCTCACTATCACAAATCTCGGACAATTACAATTAGGTTGAATAACTACAATTGTTTAATTACAGCTATAGTAGGCTCTAGGTTACAATGTTGCGGGATTATCCAGCATTCCAGAGGCTCCGGTGTTCTTTCCTCTCCGACATACCTTATAACGTTGTACTATATAACGTAATACGTTATAACGTTATACCATATAACGTTATATGATATAACGTAATACGTTATAATATTATACCATATAACGCATTACGTTATAACTTAATACGTTTTAACGTTGTACCATATAATGTATTACGTTATAACGTTATACCATATAACGTATTAGGTTATAACGTTATACCATATAACGTATTACGTTATAACGTTATACCATAAAACGTTATACTACATAACGTTATACCATAAAACGTTATACTACATATCGTAATACGTTATAACGATATACCATATAACGTTATACTATATAACGTAATACGTTATAAAGTAATACGTTATAACGTTATACCATATAACGTTATACTATATAACGTAATACGTTATAAAGTAATACGTTATAACGTTATACCATATAACGTTATACTATATAACGTAATACGTTATAACGTTATACCATATAACTTGTTACGTTATAACGTTATACTATATGACGTAATACGTTATAACGTCATACCATATTACGTTATACTATATAACATAATACGTTATAACGTTATACTATATAACGTAATACGTTATAACGTTATACCATATAAGGTTATACCATATAACGTAATACGTTATAACATTATACCATATAACGTATTATGTTGTAACGTTATACCATATAACGTATTACGTTATAACGTTATACCATATAGCGTTATACTACACATCGTAATACGTTATAACGATATGCCATATAACTTTATACTATATAACGTAATACTTTATAAAGTAATACGTTATAACGATGTACCATGTAACGTTATACTATATAACGTAATACGTTATAAAGTAATACGTTATAACATTATACCACATAACGTATTACGTTATAACGTTATTCCATATAACGTTATACTATATATCGTAATACGTTATAACGTTATACCATATAACGCATCTCCTTTTCTGCTCGCTCCTTCGCGAGCATAACTCGCTTGCAGAAGAGGCGGACGGCCTCGTATTCCTGTGGCCCTCTGAACATCGCTTCTACTATCGCCGAGGGGGTCAGTCTTTCTCCTACGACGTGCCCAGGGTAGAACGGGGCATCTCCCACTCCGGGCAGAGCTCCTGCGTGTGCTGCGCTGTATCCGTGCCCTCCCCGCAGTGGTGACAGATGTCCGTCTTTTCCCGTCCGATTTTCCTCAGGTACTCACCGAACTCGCCGTGTCCAGTGAACACCTTGGTCATCCTGTAGGTGAGCGGGGGCCGCGGCTGCTTCTCTATGTCTCCCAGTTTGGGAGGACCGCCTCCGCGCCTCGATGTTCGTCTCTCTCGTTGATCAGCTGGGATCGCCACTGGTTCCACGCGTCCTTCTCGGGGGTTCCTAGGTCGTTTGGGGCCGTCTGATCGGTCGAGTCTTCTCCCTTGTCCCATATTCTCCAGCGGGCGTATCTACTTTAAACATTATACCTACCTGCTCATTAAAATCCATAACAGCGATGTCAAAAATCGCCTCACGGAATTTTCGAGCAGATATTACTAATGTTTCCTCTAATTCTTTGTTTTTATTAATAATTAATAAATAAAAGCACATATAAACAATGTTTATACAAATTTCATACAAAATTTATTCTAATATCTAATATAACATAATTTAATATAATATATCTATATAATAAATTCTATGGCAGGGGGGTCCTAGAGACCGGACTATGTTAATCAATTTATCCGCAGTAACGTGCTTGGGTCGAGAAGATAAGATTTAACCTTTTGCACTCGACGGCCTTTTCGGTCGGACGTAGCAGCAACTCGAGGTGATTTTGCGCGTATGTGACGAGTGTCTTGTAGGTAATATAAAATGATTTTATACAAAAATTAACTTAAAAGAACATTATATTTTAATAATCTATATATATTTACATCTTTGAACACATCATTTTTTAATATTTTTATGTATTTTTTTGCGATAATTTATAAAACATATGCCAAGATGCATCCTTGGCTTGGCGGGACAAGTATGGCAATTATAAGTTGTTTCGTGTCTCTCTCTTGCTTTGTTTCGGTAAGAACACACCTTACAATCCTTTTCTGTTCCTGTTAAAATTACATGGAGCTTTCTATTTAACCGAACTTCATCACAATTAGCAGTCGACGTCGAAACTCCATCTCACGGTTGTCGAATATCTCCTCGTACTCGACCCACGGCGGACCAACTGGCAAGAAGGATGGAAGGAGAAGCCGTACCACGATAATGGTAATAGTCACCGACTTCTGTCTTAAATTTATTATTACTACGATTATATTGCTATTACTTTGCATCTAATTAATATCTATCAAATGTCATATAATATACATAGTTTTTTTTACTATTAAAAACCTTTGTAGGCTCTATAATTCAATACAAAATTTAATAACATTGAAATGTTTCAATTATGAATAATACTTTGGACAAGATACTATTTACACATTATAGAGTGTTAATAGTAACACAGTAATTTAATGCATTAAAAAAAAGCTAAAGTTTACTTCCCGATATACGCGACAAATATAAATTATTAAATATATGGGTACTCATTTGATTTGGAAGTTATATTTTTGTTCAACTTTTTTGTTGGAAGTAATAATACATATTTAATAATGGCTCATAATTGATATTTATTTAAACAACATTTTTCTCTACCAAATACTTTAAATAATTGGTGAAAAACTATGAGGAATAGTTTATTTTAGCCACTTTACATTGTAATTGTATTCAGTTTACTTTACATTGAATAATCTCAATTTAGTTTATTCTTTTTATGTTTAACACTTTCCCCGAAGGATGGCGTTAACTTCTCGATCGCAGCGTCCTCTAGTGTCTGTTTGTAAAAGCGACTTGTAAAGCACAATTCCCAGGATTGTTTTGTCAAGAGTCTTGTTGAAACCTAAACCTAAATCTAACGCTAAACCTAACCCTAAACCTAAACCTAAACCTAAACCTACATCTAACCCTAACCCTAACCCTAACCCTAACATAACCCTTACCCCAATCCTTACCCGCCCTAGAATGTCCAGCCTATATATTCGATCGTATTTCAGACCAACATAGACAAATTCACATTATTTACATAGAACTGCGCCCACTTATCCTCAATAGCATAGTCACCTTTCTCTCATACCTTCAATCATATCTTTTTCTACTTAAAATTGTACATTCTTTGGTGTAACCATACATAGCATCACGCACAAATGTCGCTCGCGATTCTAATGCTCTGTAAATTATACACAATATATGTACAAGGAATATCAATCCAAGCGGCGTCTTATAATGGTCATTAGAGACATACGATTTCTACGAAAAAGAGTCATTGTCATATTTTTGAAAAAGAAAAAACAGAATGCAAATGTGCATAGTGCAGACTGTGACAAGAACGAAAGAGCTGTATGCCCATCACATAAATTTATTCTTTGTGAAGAATGCGAAATCTCAATAGCCTAAATATTTATTTTCTTATATTCGATAAAAGAATTTGTAACATTATTTATCTTCTCATTTCATTCATTTCTTATGACAAATAGTCACCGAGGGACGTATTAAGATGTGAAATTATAGACAAGCGAGAATTAAATATATTGCCAGTTTCTCTATGGACGTTATTGCTTGTCTAAAATTTGTATTTCATTTTTGTATAACATTTTCGATTTTTTTAAATAATATCTGAAATTGGGTCGTTGACATATTTACATATATATGTAGTGTATGAAATTCACCTTCGCTCTTTCTTAATCCCAGACTCCTATATACTCAGTATTTTCTCCTCTTTTTCTACTGTTTTCTTTCTCATCAAGTAACAATTCTATTATAGCCGTTTCTTTAATAGTAAATTTCGATACTTTTGTAAAATGGGCAATAGTTGGAAATGTGATCTCGTATGTTACCGACGCATGGATAAGTCAACGTTGTTGTGCCGGTACTAAGCTGTTACATGAGCTATAATTGTGAATATGTTGATGCCCGAGGCGTTGTACTGTTAAATGGCCGACATTTAATTCTGCACTCTACCGACAAAATCGTATCCGCGTGTCTTGCGGATTTCACCCGTAACATATACATATAGAAGTAAATATACAGTATAAATAATAGCCTTAAACATATAGTTAGTGCTAAGGATGGACTGAATATTATAGCTTATTAATATGGTGAATAATTGACTGTCAAATACCTTCGTGGTTTTTGCGAACTGTATGTTTTCAATAAATATCTTGTAACTTCTACATATGCAAACGTTTGATAATTGCACGAAAATCGAGACCTAAGTGTTGCAATTATGGAGATGCAGAAACGATCCTATTCCTTAAAACTCAGATCTTAGACATACCGAACGTAGAAAAGAACGTAAACACGAGTAAGAAACGAAGAAAAATCGAGAGTCAAAGCGGTCAACAAATATTTAAAGCTCGCAACAAGCTCGGATCTCAAAAATTAATATTTTCTATTTTTAATTTATGATCAATGAAACTTTTATCGATATGTTTGTTACATCTTTCTGATTAATACGAGACCAAACACGATATAATTTTGAGCATATTTGCTTACTTGATAAACGATAATTAAATACATATCAATAAGTAAATGTAACTCAAATTATATCGTGTTTGGTCTCGTTTCAATCAGAAAGATCTTACCCTAGACCCTTCCTAGTCCACCAACCTTCTTTTATCCAATCAGAAGCAATGTCTACTGCCTTCACTTTCCTAACTAAAAGTGTCATCAACAAATCCGATGGTCCCGTGCGCTAGACACACCCATCATTAGCTTTCCTCTGATACAGCATCGTCACTGTACTTTACTTATTCTTCAACGTTAGAATAGTCAACATGTCAGTACCGGGTCAGTCTCCCTTATTGCTACGTCAACTATAACAAAAAACTTTAAGCCTTGCTCGATTACCAACGAATATTGTGCCAGTGTATCGCATCTCTCTACGCCAAATCATTTTCTACGACGTATATCACAAGCAACGGTGTAACTTAAGTGTTAAAAATATATTGTTTACAACCCTGTTAATCGCAGTGTTATATCCTCTCAACCACCCCTATTATCTCAACGGAAATCAAGGGATCGATCTATTCGCGGCGTCGATTATTATAATCGTAACGGAAATTTACGACTCCCGTTGACGTGTTTCTTCGCGATTGCGTCTCCCAGCGATTGGTCGAAAATACAATAAAACTACTATAAATACAAACGTAAATATTGTACGCAGTATAAGTAACACGATTTTAAATAGCATTTCTGCAAAATCGTTTGTGCTATTGATATGGTATTCCTATTCGACTTTCGTCCTCCTATTACCAGACAGATAAGTCTTGTAAAAGTACATAGCGAATAGAATGAAGTAACTGAAGTACATGAGCAAACCGCAAACGGCGTTGAAAGTCGTAGCGTGGCATTCTTTCTCGCCATTCGTTATATAATAGTAAGCCGCGCCAGTTACAAAGAAACCTACAACCATTTGCACTAGCTGCATCGTAGTAATCATCATGGCGATGAATCTTGGTGGTTTGATTCCCATTGCTTTAAGAGCATAGTAAGAGTACATCCAGGAATGGACAAAGTAATTCATCACGATATACCATCTGGATGTTCCCATGAGTAGCGCATAAGAGTACCATGTGAAATAGATAACCGTTATATGATGGTACCAATGTAGAAATATTAATGGCTGCTTTCGTAACACAATGAACACAGTATCACCAAGTTCTACGATCTTTGATAAGGCGAACAAGCTTGACCAGAAAGCACACACATTATCATGAGTATAGTAACTAAAAGCATATAACGCGAAACATTAGAATAATAAACATAAAATATTTTCAGAAAATTATTTCACGAATGAATAAACGAACGTAAGAAATCTTATTTGACTAACGCTTTATTAATGCGCGTGTCGTTTCAAATACGAAATTAGAAATATGGTTACTCGTTCGTTGCGCGGAAATGAGATCAAAAGTGCAGGCAAAAATCGACGTTTTTACAATGAATGCAATTTCCAATTAACGACGTCATTCGGTCGACCTGAAGACCAATACAAGCTTAAAAGGCAACGACGTCGTTAGAATGCTTGGTACGAACTATCGCTCGCTTTTAAGATATCAAAAAACGCTTTTAACAGAGACATTTGATGATTCGAGAGTGCAACGAGCGAGTAACAACAGTTTAATTAACGATTGACTTTCAATGTACAACTCGTTCAAAAATATTTCAATACTTTAAGATAGAAATTACCTGTTCGAACAAATACTATAGTAAAATCCGTGATTGTATAATATATGAACCAATTCTGGCATTGTTCTTATAGTTCCTATAATGGAGAATATCGCAAGCAATCCGCTCCATAATGCGAGTGTACTCCTCAGATCAAACTTTGGTCTATTTGCCATATAAAGCTTCCCTGTGAAAATGACGACTAAATAAATAGCAGTATAGTAAAAGCACTTCCACCAATAATTCCTCATCCATATCAGAACGTTCCAGATAAAGTCAGTTGTTTCAAAGTCAAAGATTATCCAGTGCTCGGGACCAGTGACATTCATGAAATAATTCACTTCGTCCATTTTGTAATATTTTTTACACTCGTTCACCTTAACAAAATTAAGAGAGGATACTGTCAGTTGTCTGAAAAGAAAAACAAACGGTTAAGATTTTTTCCTAAATTCGAAGAATTGCAGACTTAGCAGAACAAATTTATTAAGACAAAACAGTATAGCCAATTAATTTCTCAGGGATAACTTTGGATTTTTCTAAATGTAACAAATAGTATGTTGAGATTTTTGTTCTGAATAATCAGAGGTTCCATTCATCAAAATCAAAGATTAGAACAGACTAATTCCTTATAAAAAGTTAATGAGGTATCTATGTCGAAAAATTATTAGTATTAAAGAAACAAAATTTTGGAAAGCTAAGGAACGTAAATAATATAATTAAATTTTGGGCTTCTGCCAAATATTAAGAGCCAAACACACGTAGACTATCACGGTAGGAAATTCCTCATCATTATAATATTAATTATTCATATTAAAGGTATTATCAGTTATAATATTACATATAATACTATATTATTAAATATTATATATCTTATATAATAGATTCATATAATACTGCTATTATATATTACATAATATAAATTAACATTATATAATATCATCTATGCCAGTTATATTTGTAGAAAAGGTCGCTCAAAATTTTTGTAACATATATTAAAATCAGCTTGAAAAATTTACCGAATGTTCAGGACAAATTGTAAAGTACAAATTAAATAATAATTTAAAAAAGTATATTAAAATCATCGAAATCGGAGAGGGGGTAACTTTCCTGCAGTTTCATCCTTATTTTATTTTTATTCGACGTTTGAAAGAAGATGCTTAAAATATAAAGTTAAGAAACGAAATAACGCGTCGACACTAAGAAAAAAATAAAAAATACAAGTAATCGATAAATTCGCAGGATTGTTTAAAAGTTGAAGATACCTCTAATATTACAAATAAGTTTTAAATTGTTCAGAAACAATAAATCTGTCCATAATTTTATCAATAATTCTACAAATCTTGATGAAAACTTTTTCATTTCATGTTTACCTAGACAAATTGTGAAGTACAAATTAAATAATAAAAAAAAAGAAATGTTTACTTTGTTACAGAAGATACTGTGTTCTAATTTTAGAATTTAGATTAAATTTTTTGAGAAGACGTTCGGGTGTCAGTACTTACAGTTAATTACACGATTATATCATTAAACACGGTTCTTCTTTTTCCAGGCAATAATTCACTTTGGTGTTGAGTTTTCGTACAGATAGTTCCTAAATTCGATGAAAATAATCCAAGCGTTCCACGCCAAGTTTTATATCTGCGAGCGCGCATAACCAACTAATTATGACTACCAATAATTATGTGATAAATTTCTAGTCGACCTACAGTGTGTACTATCCCACTCCTGGGATCAAATTAATGAATACATATGAAACAGATGGTGTGATTACAGTACATTCCAGTCATTCGCCAGATTTTTTGCATATATCTACAATGTAGTACTTCCTGAAAATTACGAAAGTTACGAATACACTTAAGATACACTTAACAAGATAACGTTGACCAGGGAAATAAACAATATTTGATTTTTTGATTTTTCCATGCCGATTTTTCATGATACAATCAATGACATCGACGGTGAAGCCAGCTCTTAGAATTAGAATCGAATACATTTCTTGAAATATTTGGAGAATTATTATAAATAAAAGAGCCATATCATTGAAGAAACGTTGAACTATTGAAAGAAATATATGCCTATATCAATAGATTAAAAAAAAAGAAAAACAATTTCAGTGATACTTATAATCTGTAATTAGAAATTTATAACCTATTTTATTATATTATTAGTATAGCAATTAATGTAATTTGCAATATTACGGTTATTGTGTTATTATATTATATATTAATAATATTATATTATAATTATATTATATGATATATAATAATTAATAAAATTATATTATCTAATACTATTATATGTCGGAGATGAAAGGAAAGCCGAAGCCGTTCCTTGGAAATTTTGGGAACATCCTCTAGTACTCTAGCCTGGATTTTATCATAGCTGTAATTGTTCGAGATTTGTGATAGCGAGATTGGGTTCGAGGTGACAATTGGTCGCCGAACGTAGCCACGGTCACGGGATGTACGTTTTGCCTAACGGAGGTCTGGAGTGGTTGTATGAGTTTTCCGAGATATGTGGTTGTGGCGGCATGCGGCCTCGGGAGCGGGCCTAGCCACGTGTGATACAATGGGTCATACATTGTATTACTAATCAAACTCCAGGCAGAAACTGCTTAACAACGGCGTTTGGAACTTTCTCGATGCTTCCAACGAGTCTGTCTAGCAACGGCGTTTGAAACCTTCTCGATGCTTCCAAACGGGTATAGAAAAACAAATGCAATCGTACAGCGAGAAAAATCTCGACGAGGCTGTCATTCTCGCGACTGCTTTGGAGAGTGACACGTCGAGTTTTCAACCATCGTATTTCTGTGCTTAAGATCAGTCTACGCTTAGTAAAGAGTTATCCCGTTGGCCGTGAATTCGTTTGAACTCAAAAAATATTGTTAATAGCGTTCATTAAACTTATTGTTCGTAAATCATACTATTCATTGAACTTACTATTCGTTAAACTTATTATTCATTAGACTTATTATTTGTTAGACTTATTATTCGTTCAACTTATTATCCACTAACTTTATTATTTGTTAAGCTTATTATTCACTAGACTTATTATTTGTTAATCTTTGTAGTAGACTTGTGTATACGTGTAAATATAATCTCGGTTGTGTAAAACAATGGTTAATTCACGTGAAGAGTTGTTACGCGCCCAAAATTACAACCATAACCCGACATATATAATACTATATAATAATATTGTATTATAATATAATAATATATAATAGTATTTCATTATAATTATATTATATAACAATAATAATAAGTAACTAAATATTAAATATTATATTATAATTGCAATTTTATTTGTATATAATTTTCGCAACGTTACAATTTTTATAACGTTGTTAAATAATACAACTTACGTTATAAGATTGTAGTTACGTATGCTATAAAACTAGCATAAATGGCAGCATATTTATAGTCAAATGGTATGAAGTAAAATTAATTAAAAATATCATTAATGATGTCATCGAGACGTTAATCACCTCCTTCATCACAGAATTCTATTTACGAGAAAAGAAACGTTATAAACTTACAGGCTTAATTAGAAATCATAAAACTTTTCGAAAATGGAGTCAAAGTTCCAACGACTTGTTAGACGTTTTGTAATAGTGATAAAGGAAGGTCATTCGGTTGATTTATGAGGTCCGCTCGCTGCTGAAACGGGAACTTTGCTAAAGTTATGACGTGGCGACCAATTACGGATTAAAAAATGTCCACTTGATCGGAGAACAATATGCTATCGGGCGAAGTTAATTTTTGATAAATTAAAGGGCGAATCTGCAGATGAAAAAAGAATACAAACTCTCGTTACGAGTAATGGATAGCTTAGTGGATTTAATGGACCTGTGCGACTGGCACAAAATTGTGATAAAAGTGTTTTTAATGCTCATGAGAGCTTGCGAAAGGTTTGTTTTGAAAAAGAATGTCTAGGAGAAGCTCCATTCCTGAAGAAGAGAAAGGGTTTAAGGTATCGAAAGATCGAATCGCCATAATGCTTAATGGAAATGCTGCTGCTGATTGTAATAGATTGAAATTATTTTCAAAATAAATACCGAGCGGAAAGCTCGAGGTCATTTAAATCTGTGAATAACGCTAAACTTCCCATAATACAGAAGTTCGATTCTAAAGCACGATTCGCGGCATCTACATAACATAGTTCAGTAAAATAATATAAAACAAAAAAAATTGTGCATCTATATTTCCTTCCTTCCTACAAATCATTTTGAAATCCCATTAACTATGTAATGAATCACAGCTATCGTAATTATGTTTGAAACGAAACTGAAAAACAAAATATATATATACATTGTACGTTCGGATACGAATGTTAATAACTTTGTCCGATATTATTAACGTTAATCGCTTCGCTGCGATTATAGAAATAAATAGAACTTGGTAGGAATTGTAAAAATCGTCGAGTTGACCTTTCTTACTGGAGCTAAACGATATCTGCACGGGAATGGAAACTTAATACGAGGAGAACCGCCGCCTTATGTCGTCGTAGAAAAAAGAACCATGTTTAATTAGAAAAATTCTGACATTTAAATATTCTTACTTTTTTCATATTTCTTTTTTAAACTCTTACAATCGCGTATGAGATTCATATCTGTTACGTATAGATACGCTTATCGCGAGAAATTTATAAGCATATATTGTATGCGTCAGACGAAACTTGTTGAAAATTCGTTACACCGTAACGAAACACTGGTGATCCTAATAATGAAATTTGCGTTCACTTCCAAAATGTATACAAAAGTTACAAGACTGTAGTTCTTTGCATTTGTGTATATGTTGTGGATTATGTTTATTGCAAACGTACACTTGGCGAAAAATTAGAATAAATTAACAGTGATCTTGAACTTTTCAATGTGTGGGTCAATATATGTATACATCTCTTAACTGATCTTAATATGCATTGCAACTTGGATATATAGTCAGTAATTAGCTATTCGCATGCAACGTTTCTAGTACATAATTTGCAATCTTTGCATAAAGTGACGCAGAGAATGTAACAAAGATGTAAATAAGCATAGTTTTGCTGTTTCATTTATCTTTAAAGAAACAGGTTTAGCTTCGACAGAAACGCGAGTGTATGGTATTATAGATCGTGAAATTGTTCGAACAGCTTACACTGATTTGTTAGTTACTTTGATCGTTGCGTTGACAAAACGTTCTAACGCCATCAACTGACGTTTTGTGAACAATAAACATTAAATATCTCTGTAACCTGTAATTGAATGGATTCAGATCTGATAAGCGAGCTGACATTAAGGTTGAAAACAGCATGACCCATCCGTTTCTTACGAAATTTTTTACTTATGTAATGTGTAATATCACAGAATAAGCTGTAACACGAAAACAAGGTTATGTCATGCGTTTATATAAACTTTTTCTTCTTTTTTATTGTATTGAATCCGTACTTGTCACAAGTTCTGGTTCAATATATATATATATATTGTATATATAATAATAATAATAATATAATAATAATAATAATAATATAATAATAATAATAATTATTATTATTATATTGGCAAAATTTGAAACGAATCTGATATATACGAACAATATATATAATATGTATTATATGGTTATAACATTAGATATCGACGAAAGCCACGATTCATATTAATCAGTATGAATCGCAGTACCATAATTGGAGATCGATCGACCATGCAGAATCATCTGATTCAAAATGTGTCTGCTCGATATCGAAACGTTAGAATGATCGAAGTATGTGTTTCAATCGTCGGAAGTGTTATTTAATTTTATACGATAAGACGACGCCACAGGAAAATAAACCGACAAGAAAAATAAAGGAAAGAAACCTACTCGATAAGAGAATTAGTTCGTATCTCCGATCATCTTTCGTTGACAAAAATTCATTGACCGATAACGCAGTATCATCTATATGTGTAGACTGCAAAAGTTTCTATGTTTGTAGATTATCCTGAAATGCGAAAGTAGAAATTATGCAGATAATATGCGAACGTATAAAAGATATTCAAAGCACAATGCTTATTGTAATATTCATTGGGTGATAAATTATTTTAAATACTTCTAGACTTTGTCTCAATGGATACCGGATAGCACCGTTGCCGTGCTATTTTGCCACGTTTAAAACAAGCTGCCTAATGTTTACCGTCAAATTTCTACTTTCCATTTGTTTAATTAGGTTCATAAAAATATGAATTGGCACAAAAATCCTCAGTCTAATGATAAAATATCCAAAACAATCGCTATGATATTTAGTGGCTGAATATTTAACGTTTATTGATTACCACGGGTTAACACGGAAAGTTGGTTTTCCTCACGTCTGGTATGTTCCATTAGCAACTTTCTCACGAGGGCGGCTAAAACCCTTCGAAATTTCGATTAAAGGGGATAACGTAGACCACCACCATTTCACTGAACACCTTGTATATTAACAAAAAGCTTTAAAATATCATGATACTGCAAACTGCGGTGCTATAAAATTAACGATATAGTCATAAAATTATACGTAAAATAACGGCCATGTTATGTGGCTATATAATGCGCTGATGTATATCCGGGAAGCATATGACTATTCATCGTAAGATTAATGAAAAATTAATCTATTCTAAACTAAACTTTACACGACAGAAAATGAAGACGACAAAGGTCCCTAAAATATATTATCCTCTATGTTGGGGATATAAGATTATATTTAGTTTACGATACGGATAGCACAACTGCTGTTTTTGAGAAGGTGAAATTTGCCACATTGTACATTATAAAGTCTACAACTCGGACCACGTCGATAACTTAGTTTTCTTAAACGCTTCGCGGATTCGCTCAGTAGCAAACGGCGTAGCATAAACTTCCATACCTAACGAGAATTCGACAACAGATCATCGGATAATGTCCCTAACGGGACGTTACGCTACGTACCCTCGATCAGATACGAACAAGGCGCACTACTTGCGAGATGCCCACGACAGTTTGATAGTCACAGGATTGGACAGACACAGATTCTCACCTAAACAGGTAACGTTAACAAAAAACCCACTCCTTAAACCGACACCTAAGATATAAGCACCAGGCGCTTCGAGAAAGGACTGAAGGTTCAACACGCTCACGCTTACGTTTAAAGACTCTCGCTTACGTTTAAACTAAACTTTCATACCAAATACTAAATAAATAAACATACAAATCATAAGCATACTAGAAATCGTTGCTCTCCTTGTATCTTGAGCGTTAATATTGTTCAAGGTTTGCAACCCTAACCGAACAGTTGCAATTCAGTCGTTGAGGAACTGTTTAAGCTTATAAATTAGTCATCATGCCTATTGCTATCCAAGTAGCACCTGAGCACGTGAATAAGGTAAGAATGGTAAGGTGAATAAGGTAGGATTAATGTATCTATCTATTGTACTTTGCATCTAACAGGCTAAATAATATTTTCTTTGATTCTCTACTCTTATTTCATTTCAAATTTTAATAAATTTACTTTATACTCTACTTTACTTTATTAAGTGACTACATTATTAAACTGCTAAACTTGGATGAAAGAAATTAATAAAGAATATATTTATTACCAAACAGATTAAGATTCAATGCAAATAATATTTACTTCAATGAATAATAGTGAATTCTAGCAAGTGAAATATTAATAGAAATATCTTTAGGCGATTCCCAAATACCAAAACACACCTTTAGAAACACAAAGAACCATCAAACCTTGTTTTGATTCTGATATCTGTCTATTCCGAAGTGTAATCTTACACGTGAAATTTGATACATTGAACGGACAAAGTTAGACTTCGATACTTTGACATTTCACGTTTCAAATTTTACTAAAATTGTACTGGATATGGGACTCGAGTGATAAAGTTTCACCATATTATGACAAAACGAATGATAAAATTATATATCAATTTTCATAGTAACGGAGTTTGAGGGTATCAGACTTCTTCACTACAAAAGATTATACATTACGTATAATGAATTTATTTTGTAATTTTTAATCATAGATACATATACTAATTATTAATATTAATTTATTCATATCAATTCTTATATTGTAATATTATGTCAATATTATAATTATATATATATATATATTAGTTATTAATACATTATCAGCATTTAAAAACAAGATTTAAAAACAAGTAGGAAAACCTATCTTGAACTAGTAAATAAAACATAAATAAAGCAAGACATAAAAAAGGTACTACTTGCTGTCATAATGAATAACCATGGTCACTATGCTCGTCGAAAATTTTATATATTACAGTCAGTTACCCGTGTCGATTCGGACCTTTCATCTGTGTAACGAGAGGAACAAAAATGCATGTAACTTTCTGCGACATGATTGAGTGACCAGAGGAATAAAAATGCATGCAACTCACAATTAGATTGCGAAGGACAAAGTGGACTATATGAATTTGTTGGATGCGTGACTATCAAGGGGCTGTCCCTTCTAGATATAATACAATATCAACTGTTATGTCGTACCTGACGGTCAGATCACAATCTTTGAACCTCGTGAGACAGAGACGAGCCGTACTTGATGAATCCATTACGAATCCATGACCGTTGATCTTCGTAAGACAGAGGAGAACCGTACACTACAACTGATTGTTGGTATCTGTAAATCTGCTTACACGGATCTGACTAGATAAATCTGCTCCATCGTATCCGGCGGTCATACCATCAGCTGGGAGTATCGTAAAGCGGAGGAATAATCCTACTCTTGATGACTGCTTCTTGGCACCTTTGTCCTTCGTATGTGGCAGCCAGACAACGAACGACCTTTGGTTTACACTCCTCGTCAAAGAGATGCCCTACGTGAGCTATCTTTAATTTCTCAATGACGCGAGGAGTTTTTCGTCTGTAACGTATAATATCAAAACATTATGAGTTCAGAATATGCAGTTCGTTGAAAATAATTAAAAATATTACGAGGTTTAGTGTGTAACAAAAAAAAAATTGTTTTATTTTAAGAACGATATGATAGCACATGTACAATAAGAAAATAATAATCAACATAAATTGTAACTAACAATAATTACTTATCAAACATATATACTTATTTAATAATGGGTGCATCCCCCTTTATTTTCTATTACTTCTATTATATGATTTGGTATCGATTTATGTGGTTTCTGGATATAATTTTGACTTGACGTATCCCATTCACGTACAATTGCATTTCTTAATTCTTGTACGTGTTGATACTGCTTTCCATTCGCGTATACGCCGTGAAGAAGTGCCCAGCAATTTTCAATAATATTAAGGTCTAGGAGCGTGAGAAATTAAAGATAGCTCACCTGGGCTATCTCTTTGACGAGAAGTGTACGTCAAAATATACAAAAATAAGTACCCCAAACCCAGAGTTAAGAACCTAACCAACCAAGCACTCAATCCACAAAAATTCACTACTCCTTCAATCTCTTATGCACAGGTAGTTCAAGGAAATCAAAGCAGACTGAAAATCTATGGTGATCAATCACAAACTAGTGTTCCCAATTCACAAAACACGGATAACTTCAATAGGCTTGAAAAATTAATCGAGAAACAAACAGAGCAAATTAATAACTTGCTATAATTGCTTACAATCATCGTGGACAAATTAACACGCTCTGACGTAAAATAAAACCAATACACATAGCTCTTTGAAATGCTAACGGTCTAGTTCAGCATAAATACGAACTAGAACTCTTCCTAAAACAACAAAAAGTTAATATAATGCTTATATCTTAAACTCACTTCACCAATAAAAATTACCTGAAAATAAATGGTTATAACTTTTACCATACCCAACATCCCAGTGGAAAGGCCCACGGCGGCACCGGAATTATCATCAAGACCAGCATAAAACACTATGAGCTTCCATCATTCCAGAAGGACTACCTCCAAGCTACAAACGTGGCAATAGAAGATTGACATGGTCCAATCACCACATCAGCAGTATATTGCCCTCCTAAACATTCTATTTCCAAAGAAGACTTCGATAAATTCCTCGAAGACCTGGGTAATAGATTCATAACTGGAGGAGACTATAACGCTAAGCATACGCAATGGGGCAGCAGACTTATCACAGTAAGAGGTAAAAATCTTTTGAAATGCATTAACGCCAACAGACATAATTACCTCAGTACAAACGAACCCACTTACTGGCTCACTGACACTAACAAACTACCTGACTTATTAGACTTCTTTATAACTAAAAACATCTCGCCAAGATATATCCAAATCAACTCTTCTGTGGAACTCTCTTCAGATCATTCACCCGTCATAGCAACAATTAACTCAACAATTATCGAAAATCAACCTAATGGCTTTATTCATAGCCAACTCACAAACTGGCAGCTCTCATCAACATCTCATTCGACATCAGCCTCAATATCCCTAAAAACAAATGAAGATATAGAAGCAGCCACGAAATATTTAAACACCAGCATAATAAACGCGATCCGTTCTTCCACCCCTACTAAATGTTTTGTCAATAAACATGAATGCCCTCATTACATAATAATAAAAATCGCAGAAAAACGCAGACTTAGAAGAGTATGGCAAAGTCATAGAACACATGAAAACAAGCGTAAGCTAAATAACGCAACAAGAAAACTAACCAAAATCCTCAAAAATTACAAAAATGACTGTTTTCAAAAATATCTTGCTAATCTGTCTCCCACAGCTGACTCCAACTACTCACTATGGAAGGCATCCAGGAAACTCACTCGTCCTCCGCAAATAATCCCTCCAATTCGCTGTCCGCAAGGCGCGTAGCCCTATACAAAAAGCCAACTTATTTGCAAGTCACCTAACTAATGTCTTCAAACCGTATTCCTCCACTATTGCCGCCGAAATAACGGAATACTTGCACTCTCCCTTTCAGATGTCTCCTCCTATTAAACCTTCCTCATCTCTGGAAGTTATAGAATTAATCAGTCATCTATATCCCAGGAAACTATATGTCATCGGGACATGATCAGATAACTAACAAAGCTATCAAGGAGCTTCCTATAAAAAGGATTGCTCTCATTACCTCTGTTTTTAATGCAATTCTTCGCCTTGAATACTGTCCTCAGTCCTGGAAAATATCATTAATTACACTTATCCCTAAACCTGGAAAACCAATACACGAAACTAGCTCTTATCGCCCAATTAGTCTTCTACCCACTTTGTCCAAACTATTTGAGAAGAAGCCAACGAAACGACTCCTTCCACTCTTAGAGGATTTGAAAACAATGCCAGATCATCAATTCGGTTTTCGGAAGCAACATTCTACGATAGAGCAAATTCATCGTCTAACTCATAAAATCAGCCAAAATTTAGAAAAGAAAAAATATTGCTCTGCGGTATTCCTAGACATTCAGCAGGCGTTCGACAAAGTGTGGCATGAAGGACTTTTGTTCAAATTAAAGAAAATCCTACCACACACTACTACTCCATCTTAAAATCATATCTAACCAATAGGCTGTTCATGATTAAACTTAAACGTTATAATCGCAACATTCCCAATAGAAGCTGGCATACCCCAAGGCAGTGTCCTCGGACCTCTGTTGTTCACCATCTACACTGCCGATTTACCAACCTTAACAGAGATAACCACAGCGACATTTGCTGATGGCATAGCTTTATTAGCATCCCACTCAGACCGGATAATTGCCTCCTCAACTCTCCAGCGAGGTCTCGACTCTATGGAGAAGTGGTTCCGCAAATGGCGCTTCAAAATAAATGAAAATAAATCCTGTCATATAATCTTCACGCTGTGAAAACAATCCTTCCCACAAGCGACCATAAATAATATTCCAATTCCAAACAAACATACAGTCAGATATCTGGGGATGATTCTAGAAAGAAGAATGACATGGAAACGGCACATCGTAGATAAATCTAAAGAACTGAAAACAAAAGTAAAAGAATTCTACTGGCTCATTGGCAGACGCTCCAACTTAAACATGCAGAGTAAAATAATGCTATATAAAGCCATATTGAAACCTGTTTGGATCTATGGGATCCAACTATAGGGAACAGCGAGTAATTCCAACATAGAAATTCTCCAACGATTCCAATCAAAAACTCTAAGATCCTTAATAGATGCACCTTGGTATGTTATCAACGAAACAATACATCGCGACCTTAAGATACCCACAGTTAAAGAAGAAATATACAAGTTCAGAAACAGATATAATATAAGAGTTAACAACCACCAAAACCTATTAGTTACCCAACTACTTGACACGACGGATCAGATCCGTAGACTAAAAAGGCAATACCTTTTAGATTGAAGCATTAGATTCAACTAGAATCAAACATACTATAAACTATTATAATCCAAGTTACAGTGCTACGCCAAAAGAATTTACTTATAATTCTCAAAGAGAATTGATTGTAAATAATCTACAAAAAAAAAAAAATCGTGTACGACGTCCAGACCATGACCTTTAATTCTCGTAAGACGAAAATCAACAGCTAATAACTCTAAGATACAGATTGAAGATGTAGGAATTGAGAACCTAATGATTTGTGAACAAGGTAAAACATGTACAAAGTATATTTCATTATTAAATCTTTAACATCTTATTTTAAAAGAAGTTGCTAGTAGTTTAGTTAAAACACAAATAATAAATTAAATTATAGTGCAATATACAAAAATACTTATATTCTTAAACTTCAGGATAGGCTTTATTCTCTTGCGAGACTTGTGATTTAAAATGTTTAAAAAAAGATGTATAAGAAAAAACAAAAATAAAAGTCGCGTCCGTTTATATCACAATTGGTGGACACACTGACTCTAATTTTGTGTATGATTATTGCAATTAAATTTAATGAGAGTTCGTGAAAAAAGATATTGAAAACGATAAAACACAGCGAACACTGACTCTACCGACCACATTGCACGTGATCATAGAAATTTTCTAAAAGAAAAGTTTTTGAAGGGTAGGAGTTTTCTCCATCTTCGTACCGAGTATCAAGTGTTCGTTGAAGAAAACGTTGTTTTTATAGAATCGTTGATTAATTATTACTAATTTATCACAGATAGAAGAATATCATGTTAATAATGTGGAATATATAATGTAAAATATTATTATGCATTGTACAATACTTTCTAATATTATCAAATATCTACCAATATTTCAAAAAATTGATTTGTACAAAATATGCTCTGAATGTCCAGCATTACAGTTTCAAATATGCTTCATACTAATAAAGCATAGTGTGTTTTTTTTAACGGTTAAACAAAACTGCGCAATAGGAAAAAGATGCGATGCTTAGAATGTGTTTAAATATGCCTCTGACAGCGCTCTTTATTAAATATTAGAAAAATTCCTGAAAAAGGTAAAATGACGACATTATTATAGAAAATTGACGAAAAAGGCAGCAAAACGTAAAATATGACAAAATATAGAAAATCCATATTAAATTAGTATTAAACAACGAAAAAAAATTGTTCAATTTACTTGAAATAAAAAACTAATTTATACTCAAAATAAAAAGAAATAATTTCTTAGCGTAGTTTGATATTCGTATTCTTATCGCATACTTTGTCTTATTACGTGTTAGTAACGTTAATTATTCGTTAAAAATGCAGATATTGATTAAATACTTGAATAAGTGTTAACAATGATTCATAAGAGATAAACTTATAAATACACTTACCTTTATTAAAATAAATCAAATGTTACCAAATCATTACAAGTTATCGGATTCATCATCGATCACAGCGCCCTTTCGAATTTCGTAACGTTCTCTAATCCACTCTAATGCATCCAAGTTTTCCTCGCAATGGACCAATAATATGCACAAAAGTAAAATAAATAAATGTATAAAATAAAATAAAATAAAAATATAAAATAAATGTATAAAAAGAATAAATTATATAAAATAAAACAATGATCAAAACTAAATTGCGTTTTGAAAGCTCATTATACGAACTACCGGCAAATGTCACGACCAAAAATACGGACAAAGAAAGAGAGATGGTCAGATAATAGATTAGAATAGATTAGAATGCTAAAAATTATTGAATATGAACGTACATACGTTAATTAGATGAAGTTAAGCGTGAAAGAATGTACGAAGTACTGGAAGAATCGATACCTGACGTGGAGTGACATTAAAAACATCTCATCGGTTCGATTTTCGACATACAACTGTTGCGTAGCTTGCCCCCTCAATTTCAATGGAAGAGGCGGGGCGTGAGGTAAGTCAACTGTGTACGAATAGGAGTCATAAGATTCCTGAAAACCTTTTACTTTTTCAATAATAAAGTGAACGTATATATTATATTCCAAACAAAGAAATACATAATAGGTTAAACTGAAACATAAGTATGCGTCTATGCACATGAAAAGTAAACACACGTGTGATAATATGTCTATTTTGGACGAAGAAAATTTAAGGATTTGAAATGTAATTACCTGCACTAATTACATATTAGCAATTTAATATGTGTCATATTTAATTTAATTAAATGAAATTGATTAATAGATAGGAAGCATAAAGATGACTATTTTTACGATATTTTAAATATGTATAATCTTCATATCTACTACAAGTTCATATAAACAGGGTGTTTGCTACAGATTTTTCGTAATTTAAGGGGTGATTCTTGATGCCGAAATAAGACGAAAATTAAGAATAAAGAAATTGCGTTTTTGACTTTGTTTTTAGTTATTGACATTTAAAAATCGGACAAAATATCCCTGACGCGAACAAACCTCTTTACACGAAAGAAAGGCTATAGCCGCCTAAGCAAAGGAGTGCACAGTAATCCTTAATCCAAACAACATATGGGCGATAATTTACTTCATAAAAGTTGTAGAGAAGAAAACTATGATATTCAGGGACGTAAACTTCTCATCACAAAATGTCAAATTAACATTCCATATTATTTTACATATTTGTATGTTTATGCTACATATATAAATTTACTGTACCAGTAGTAAATTCTCTTGCATAACAAGAGTAAATTCAGTAATAAAGCATGTTATACATATAAATTTTATAAGTTACAACTGAACTATTTCAACTACTTCAGTTAAAGTTGTGAAATTTATTATAAATAAGTTTATAACCTATATCCTGTAACTTATCATTTCATTAATATTAATTTATATTTCATATAAATATAAATATATATATATATATTATATTATTTATTTATATTACATTACTTATTAAGTAGTAATTATTTATATTAAGCTATAATTAGTAATAGCATATTATGAGTTACATTACAAATTCAAAATTAGCATACAGTAAATGATTAACTTATATTTAAACATTTGAAGGTTATAAGATATTATTTAGCAAACTGATAAATTTAGATTAGATAAATATCTATTTTCTATTTAAAAATTTTAGCTATCAGATTATTTTTATAATATAATGTATCTTCCAATACGTATATTTCAATTACAGACTAAACGTGTTACATTCAGTAATTTGGTACTTGGGTATAGTAACATATTATATTATATTATATAGTACATAGTATATGACATATTATATATTACATTGTAGTAGTAATTTGTACTATCGATGAATTCTTTATTATGTAATAAAATGAATCAAAACAAAATAAAATAAATCCAAGATACAAGAATAATATAAAACAATTTACATTTTAAAAAACGCTTGAGGGTCAATATTGCAAAAAGTTCAATATAAACGTCACTTACGCAAACGATTATTTATCCATAGGTAGAGACATTATTTTTATGCTAAATGTTCTTATTCGTCCGTGTTAGTTCATGTTCATGGATATAGAGCGATTTTAATTTATATAATGTTTTGCAAAGAAAATTATAACTTGATCCTTTACATAATCGGCGAATCGAGATTTAGAAGTAAAGAAGTAATTTAAATAATTCGGAATAAATCAACAGGAGACGAGAAATTTAAAGTTAAAAACGGTCCTATAGTGAAACAAGAAATTTTGAGGTTAGGAAATAACAAAATAAAAAATACGCAGAAATGAATACCGAAGAAAATTGGCGAAGTTATACTGATAAAACATACATAAAAATTAAACCTACGAAACAATTGGATAGTCATATTAATAAAATTCAAGATATGAAAGCCCAATTAAACGTTGGGGAATATCAGCATAGAAAACCAGGTAATTTTGTTTGAACTGTCATCTGTTTGGTAAATTGTTTATTAACATGAAATTATAAATTTTTCGTAATAATGTACAGAGTGTTATAAAATGAGGGATCTAAGACTTTAAGAGCTTATGGTGCTCACTAAGAAGAATAAAAATGTTTAAGAAATATAGGTTCTAAAAGCAATCTTTTCTTTTTTTGTAAATTTTTGTATTGTAAATGTTTTTCATTGTCATTACAGGTGTGTCTCTTACACAATTTCTACGAACAGAATTAACAAGAGGCTATCAGTTAGAGAATGATGAGGAAAGTTTCTCTGCAAGAAGAGAAAAACTTTATTCATTTATGAAAATTCCAAAAGAAGTTGAAAAATTCATGGCCTATGGATTTTTACAAGTACGCATATATGGAATGTCTTTTTATAAGTATTAAATAAGTTTAATATGCAGTTTATAAAAGTAATCTAATTATTTTTTATAGTATTTCACATAATCTTAATGCTTTCATGAATTTAAGATTAATGTTCTTCTATGTCATATATATGTATGTGTGTTAAAGATAAGTGTATAATAGAACAATTTTCTGTTGCAGTGTGCAGATTCTTTTCTATTTGTTTATACATTTTTACCACTAAGATTCATGATGGCACTATGGACAATGGTTACAAGACCCCTATGGCATTGTCTCGGGTAAATTTATATTTATATTGGTTAACATGTTCAAGATTGGCAATGTCATATATATGCAATAGAATATCTAAACAAAAACATTGTCATATATACATCTAAGGAAGATATTAATATCCACAGATATCAGGAAAATAAAGTCATATGAAAGTGTATAGAAAAACAAAATTGATATTGATTGAAAGTTAAAGTAATATACAAGGTGGCTCAGCTAAATGGGATCACCTAAATATCTGCCTTATTTATTATGCTCATATAGCCTGGGTCAATTGCTAAGTATCACTTTTTATAGATTTATACAAATAATGAATCATAAAAGGGACAAAAGCTATTCATAAATACTCCCAAATGTTCATTCATACCACATTAAAATTTGATTATACATATTCTATTCTATATAAAATAAATTTATGGTCTAGAAAGAAGAGGGATTTAAGAGTTGGAGAACGATACCTAAGACCAGCAGAAATGTGTGACCTTTTAAAAGGAATCGTGGTGATCAGCTGTTGGGCAGCTACATGGAAGGTTGACACTTCGATGATGTACCATCTGGTGAAAAGTCAGTCTGTGATAAAACTCTACATATTTTATAATATGTTAGAAGTTGGTGATAAATTATTCAGTGCTTTTGGGCAAGATATAATAGATGCCCTTTTCTGGACAGCTACAGAGCCTAGATCAAAGTCACAAGCAAGATCTCAACATTTGGGCATCCTACCTCATCTATTGTTTGCTTTTACCTATGTTTGTATCCTTTCTATAAACATTGGGTGTAGGAGAGAATTTTGTACTACATTTAATATTACTTTGGAAGATTTATTAGAATCTATGAGGTTTTGATTTAGGTTTATTACTGGAAATACTAGTTTTCTATATTTTAATGAATGTTTAAATTAAAGCACTATTACAACTACAGTATTGGAAATATTAATTGTATCACTTAAATTTTTTAAGACCTTTTAATCTTGAAAATATCAAAATAATAATTACAATTCATATCAAACTTTATAGTGCATTATTATCACTAAAAATTGAAAATATTTCATTTATATTATATGGAGTGCATTATATTGAGATATAAATAATTTTAATATTTTCCTATGCAATATTTACTTTCATAGTATTACACAGTATTTTGGTACTTTTCCAAGCCACGACATTAAATGTTGCTATAAACAGTAGCAACAAAGCTCTGCTCACTATAATGATGTCTAATAATGTAAGTCATTACTAATATGTTACTCTTCATAGAGCATTTTTAAAAGAATTGAATAAAAAAAGTTATTTGTATAAAAATAATAAGAAAGATCAAGAAACACACATTCTACAGTGGAACATAATAATGCTATTGCGTGAACTTCTATTTCAGTTTGTAGAATTGAAAGGTTCTGTTTTTAAGAAATTTGACAAGAACAATCTCTTTCAACTATCTTGTGCAGACGTAAGGGAACGTTTTCATTTAATGATGCTGCTTCTTGCTGTAAATCTTCAAACAATGAAGGAATATGCATGGAAAGCTGAACGACTCGCAGTGCTTCTTCCAGATTGTATAATGTTGCTCTCTGCTGAAGTCCTTGTAGATTGGGTAAATAGATTATCATAGTTTTCAGAGATAACCATCAGAGAGAGACTTGTCTTTTTAAGTCATTTATCGAATTACTTTCTACAATAGGTTAAACACGCCTTTATAACTCGTTTCAATGAACTTCATTCAACAGTATACAGAGATTATACTATTAAAGTAGCCTATGATATGGCTCAAACTCGGCAGGAGAGCGCCTTCTCTGATCCATCAGATGTAGTAGCCCGTAGGATGGGTTTTATTCCCCTTCCTCTAGGAGTTGCAATAGGAAGAGTTCTTTGTACGACTATTACACCACCTGTTCAACCAGCCAATATAATTTTGTTGCTTCTAGCCTATTTTATTCTGGTCACATTCAAGATCTTAAATAGCTTGATAATTCTTGGCAAAGCGTGTGATATAATCTTGTCACATTCCAAAAAGTCGGACAATAAAGTGACGTATAATTGTATGGAATAGTATTTGAATATGAAAAATATGAATATGAATTTGAATATGAAAAAATTTAGAACAAAATTGTAATTATGTTTTTATAACATTTTGTTCCTCTTCTTAGTTGGGACTGGTAACTGATAATTATTGGACTGTAAATTCAATTAAGGACTCTAGTGTTTCACAGAAAAAAATTTGGATATTATTATGTATATAAAAGATGTAGAAAGAAATAGTTCACATTTATACTTATATGAAATATTTATATTTATTGAACCAGTGGTATTTTTTAATATATTAAATATTAGACGTACTTTTTTTCATTAAGTAACGTCTTATGAATATTCTATTGGTTTTGCTCCACAGACAGAACTTTTAGCTAAGTTTTTACCTGTGCATCTTTGTTTAAATTTCTTCTTCATTTTATACAATGCAGAGGATAATTTATTTTCTTCGTGCTTTGGAAATGTGATATTGTACACTGGTATGTTGCTGCGTTGTTTATCTCTAGTCACAGGTGATCGCAAAATGTATAGATAGTTACTAGGATCCAAGAATGTTCTGAGTGTGGTAACTTTCTAAAAGTACATATGCAATATTCATAGAAATTAATTGATTTTAATTTTAGCATATTTTAAAAAATTTATTTTAGAAAAATTCCCTGGGTTATCATTGTAATATTTTGAAATACATGTTCTTTTATGTAATTTGAAATATTTTATGTTTCATGTTATATTTTATATAATCAATTTGTAAAAAAAAGAGCAACACAATCAATTCTGACTTCATTGTGATTTTCAATTTAAAATTAATAAACATAAATAAGAAAATATTTGCATGTAACTTATTTATTGATATATTTGTAATAAGTAATAACAATAATTTTAAGCAAATTTATATAAATTTAATTATTTACTATAATAAAACTCTCCCTCATCTTTTTAATAATGATATTAATCCACCATTATTTACCATCATTTAAAAGTATAGTTAAAGTAGATTTAACAATGATTCACTTTTGTAAATAGGGCATAAGAACTATAACTTACTCTACCATACAACTCAAATTCTTTAAAGCGATCCTGCATCTCTGTCACCCATGATAACAAGCTGTTTTCAAAAGTTTTATGTCTGTGTAGGCATTGTATATTATTTTTTAATCTTTCAATAATTATTTTAAGTGCTATGGCCATATTAGCATACTCAGAGGATGCTAGAATTATATCTTTCTCTGAAAGTGGAAGGTGCATTTCTCACAAGTTTTTATTACCCGACTTCAAAATATTAAGTGATTTGATATCTAAAATAAGTAATATTTTAAATAAAATATCTTGTAATTTTAATGTATGAAATCGTTACTTAGTTTCGAATTAGAAACTATATAGTTCTTGAGGTAAAAGTTTTTGATACTGAAATAAATTCAAGAAAATATTCCATCTATTTATAGGTTAAGGTTTATATAATGAAATTTATTTCAAATACAGTTCAATTTTATAAGAGATAGAAAATTTAATTTAAATTAATTTAAAATAATTTTGCTCCTATATTCTTATTTGGAAAATATTCAGCACTTAGTTTTGAAGCAGTATTTAATAAAAAAACATAAAAATCTATATATTAAATCGCCATTATAACAGTAGTAGTAGTAATAATAGTAATAATGAATCATAGTATATTAATTTTGTATTATGTTCTATATTATGATTTATTACCTTACCTTTACCAAATTAATATGTTCATATATAAATCTTACTATTTTGAATTTTTAAAGAAGTATATTTATGTATTCAAAATGACTAATAAAATAAATAGATAACATTTTTGCTGTAAACAAACTGAATTTAGTTACACATTAAATAAAAATGTGATATTTATAAACATTAAATTTTCATATGTACTACAACAAAATTGATATAACAAAATCTAACGTTTCACATATTACAATTTAATATACAATTTATAAATGTCGGTTAGTATTATAAGTTTGCATTATAACATGTATTTGCATTATAACATTGTAGAATTGTTGCCTTAGTTACCGACTTGAAGTAAAAGTATGTATGTATAATTTCATTACTTATCAGTGCAGCAGATAAGGTGTACGAAATTTTCCCTTGAATCGAATGTTCAAGACATTGACCTTGTGCACCATATTTATCAATTAAATTAATAACGAAATTATACACCTATGTGTATTTTATTTATTCTACGAAAGTATTTTTATTTTAACGAAAGTATGTCCAAAAGAATGGAATAATGAAATTAAAGAATTAACTAATAACCTTATAAATGATTATTAAGAAAAATGTTTATTTTTATCTTCTTCTTATTTCTTACTAGAAGTAGTACAATATTTAATATTTTTGAAAAAATAATTAAACGCTGTCTAATAATAGATGCTTAATTAATTATATTCTAATATTTTCTGTAAATATGATAATATTCATAATATTATTTATTCGTACTATCCATGATTTAATATTAACAAAATAAATCAACGAAAAGCATCAAGTTAAGCATAATTTTCGTTAATATATTTTGTTAATATTAAAACATGAATAATAAAAACAGATAATATTATAAATAATAATACAAATATAAATAATGTTATTGTAGTATAAGTCTTACAGAAAAATATTCTCATTTTATCTTCCCTCTTCTTTTATTTATTACACAATCTTATTTTGCCATTTACAAGATTATGTACGAATAAATGTTTGACTTCTGATAAATCCTATTTCAACATTATTCTTAACCCAAACAATACTATAACATTTTTATCATATGGCCACCATATTAATTAATAAACTTTCGAAAATAGTATAAATCTATTTCGTTTACAGAAAAACAGCAATCAAGCGACAAATATAATTATATTTTCCTTCTTTTTTACATTCAACATACCGTTCCGTAAAAGTCTGAGAAATCCATTCCATTAACTTTAGTGTTTTTCCATATGCCTGTTATTCTCACATTAATCTATTGAAACAATAACACTTTTCGTGCTCGTATTTTGCCTTTAATCCACGTCACGCTCTGCAATTAAGAAACAAATGTTATTTACTTATTCACTGACCCGTGAATTACATATTCGTCTGCGACATTGAATATTATTGAGATAAAAAAACCGACAGAAATGTGAGAAACAGATACGCTAATCCGTTTTAATTACTTTCCACGTTATTAATATATATTTTGTTCCTATAGTTAATAGAAGTAATTTAAAAAATTTCTATGGACCTGTGTCATTGGTTCTGAGGATCATTGTATCCCTTTTATCGCTTAGATCGTTTTACGTTCGTTCGTGTAAGGAAATTTGTCAGTCCTCGGCGTACTTTTACTTGATATCTTCAGCTACATATATAATATACATTTGATTGATACACTTGATCAGATTAGAAATTCATACTTCGATTTAAGAAATGACAGAGATATATTCTGCGTATAGAAAATAATTCAGTATAAAAGCCAGCATAGAGAATAATTTAAAAGATCGCGGATCAATATAAGAATTACTAAATTAAGTAAAACGCTCTAATAATCGTAATATTGTTGCATTGATGTAGCTGCAAATAACGAAAGAAAGAAACAATTATTTATTCGTTAAATATCGTGAATTATATAATATACGTTCGAATGATTTGATTACAAATTTATACTCCAATTTCGAAGCGTTTATTGTTCTACGAAGAGAAGGATATAATGTTAAACATACATGAAGGAACATACCGAGCCTGGTCAGCATATTTACTCGCTGCCAGATCATAGAAGAATTTTCCATTCAAATAACTCTCTTTACGTTAACTAACGTAGTGGGGCAGTCTGGAAAATTCACAATAGAGTGACTGAAACGTTCTACGATTTAATTAGAAAGGAACAGAAAGTAGAACACAGATGATTAATAATTGTTTCCATTAACAATGCTTAATAAAAAAGTAGACAGGAATACATAACGAATAATAATAAGAAATAAATGTATTTACCTTGACGCTAATAACACTATAACGAGGCTCTCAAAAGTGCTTGTCATCTTTTTAGATTACTAAACGATTATCAGGATTACATAAAATATACATATACACAGACTGGGATAAAGTTCTAGCTTGGCCAAAACGATGTTCGTTGAATCAACACGTATAGTCGTTAGAATATTCGAAACGTCCATTGAGCATTCAATGGGCTCATTCTGAAGCGTTCTTCGGACGATTCTTGCGTTTTTTTAAATGCGTGAAATATAATTAGGTCCTCCAACGAGACACGCTTACCAGGGGAGTCTTGAAAGCAGTTTTCAACTGGCCATTGCATCGCGAGTATTTTAATTACTACGCGTGAAGTTGATATTCACCGTCTAGGTGAATATTAAAATTTGGTAGATCAGCCGAGGGATCTTTAAATATTAATTTTCTATTGGTTTAAACATCGATTATGATCGACGTGATCGGTACGATGACTTCAGACCGCCAAAGGGTTAAATCCGCCACTAGAAACAAGTAGTAAAATAAGTAACATAAATAATGCATCGTATAAATACGTAATAATAATCAATAATAATAGTAATAATAATGAATTCCAAAGAAAATTAACAAGAATATTTGTAACGTATTGGTAGAAGCTTAAAACATAAAGAATTTGACAATCGCAACAAGATTAACTCCGTGCATCTCGAGCCGACTCACGGATTACAAAATTTTCCCCAGAAATAAAATACGAAGATAATCGACGGTATCCTACTAAGAATCGAAATATTTCAAGTAGACGTAAACTGATCGCTATATGATTGCACGTGCTAGTTTCAAACGTATCGAAATGGTATTCGCGCACAATCCTATGTCGAATCTTTTCCTTTCGACGGATGTGCCTGTTAATAATCGACCGTACAAATATACAGGGATATTGATGACACACAGTATCTCCGTGAGCATGATGTGGGTCAGAGGTTCAGCGTGATTATTGTATTCCGAATAAGTATAAAAGCACGCGGTGGATCGTCAACCGGTACACAGCGACCAACTGAATCCAGGGTGTAGCCGAATTTTCATCGCGGGGATGTTCAAGTTAACTTTGTTAGCGGCGCTAGCCGCTATTTGCGTAGTGCAGAGCACATCGTTCTCCGGAAGTCGCACCGCCGACATGGACTTCCTCCATAAGCAGAAGAAGATCTTCGATCTGTTGCTCTACGTTAGACAGGCAGACCTAAGCGATGCTGAATGGTATGACATAGGAAGGAACTACAACATGGAAACAAATATGGACATGTACAAAGACAAGGTGATTCTCCATGTTCACGGTTTCATGACCATAGCTATAATTATTCGATGAGTTATACCTGTTACCATTTCATCGAATCGATCCCGAACGTTTAACCATTATAATTTAACAACATTCGATTAAAATAACAATCGATCATGATGCATTAATTTCTACTACGATGGATGTATATATATTATATATATATATTATTATTATATATATATATATATTATATATGTCTTGCATCTACTTGTTTCAGAATGTCGTACAAAAGTTCTTTTGGTGGTACAAGCAAGGAATGTTCCTTGTCCGTGATGCCATCTTCACACCATTCAACACCGAGCACATGTACGAAATGAGAATGCTGTTCGAGTTGTTCTACAACGCCAAGGACTTCCAAACATTCTACAAAACTGCTTGTTGGGCCCGACTTCGCATGAACAGCGACATGTTCACTACGGCGTTCTCCGTTGCCGTGTTCTACAGAAGCGACTGCAAATACATGAGATTGCCAGCGATCTATGAGATCTACCCTAACTATTTCTTCGATTCAAGCGTGATACAAGAAGCACAATACTTGAAGATGTCTCAAGGTAGCTATGCCTTTCTATTTTGCAGTATAGTTATAGAGTAAATGTAAGTAGTTACATACTACTAGTTACATATAGAGTAGTTAGATAGAGTAGTTGAAAATAGTAATCTGAAATTGAATTTCAAATGATTCGTCTAATACGTGAGTAGCAAGCAATCTATTTTTCGAGTAACATATTCAGACCCTGTTTTGTCCTAAACGAGAATCTACGAAATATAGAAAAGGGAACAAAGGACATTTTTTATAAAGATTCTAATAGCGGAAAGTCTTGGAAAAGTCCCCATCTTTCGATTTTAAATAAATAAAGTCAACCTTCTTCTTTCAGGAACTGGTGCCGGAATGGGCAACATCGAAACTTACGTAGTGACCGCCAACTACTCGAGCAGTTACATGATGCCATACATGGACGACGAATATAAACTCGACTACTTCATGGAGGATATCGGAATAAACGCGTATTACTACTACATCCGACAGATATTCCCCTTCTGGATGTCCAGCAGCAAATACAACATGCCTAAAGAGATACGTGGACAATTTTATTATTTCATCCACCAGCAATTATTGGCCAGGTACTTCCTTGAACGAATGTCAAACGACCTTGGTAAGATAGAGGACTTCGACTGGAACAAGTCGATCTACCCTGGATACTTCTCGACGATGATGTACCCCAATGGCATACCTTTCCCACAAAGAGACAGATATTCGGCTCTACCCTATTATAAATACAAGTATCTTAAGGTGAGTATTACATCTTATCGCAATAACAACAAGCTTAAAAGTTTGCTTCTTTACGACTAAGTTAATTACAAAAAAAACAGCTAGTACTTCTTAAAACCTGACAACCTTCAGTTTAAACTGAAAAAATTTCAATAATATAATTCACAAAGCCATCGTCGATAAAAGGCAAATTATTTACTTTGCAAGAATTATTAGCAGGAGCAAAATATGCCAACAACGGCCAATATAAGTAACAAAGAAGAAAATTCAAAGTATACGTTGAATCTTCCGAAAATAACAATCGTGACGTCTGATATGAAGAGTAAAATGAAAATTCAAAGTGCACGTTCGATTCTCCAGGAAATCAATGCCCTGGAGTTGCGTATAATGGACGCCATCGACTCTGGCTATCTGGTAGACCAATATGGAAAGAAGGTAGACATCTACACACCGGAAGGTTTGAACATGCTCGGCAACGTGATAGAAGGGAATGTAGACTCTTGCAACACCAGATTCTACGGCATGTACGACGCACTTGCACGTGACATCCTTGGCTTCAACTTCGACTTCTACAACAAGAACAAGGTGATCCCCAGCGTCCTCCAATCCTACTGTACCAGCATGAGAGATCCGGCATTCTATATGCTTTACAAAAAGATCATGACTTACTTCTTCAGGTATGTTGGCTGTTTAGATGTCAGAAAGATATGTGAACGACATCAGATCGTTATTAACGTATTCGTATCGTTACAAGCAGAAGTCTCGACGAAGAGCTAAATTTTGCTATCCTGCAACAAACTTTTCAATCAATTTATCAGTATCTTACATAAGATTCGATTTAAATACGTCTCATTAGATAATAATCATCTGTACGCATGAATATCTGCAATTATAATTAATCTCAACTACCCTTTACAATAATTTGAGAAGTTTTATGTATTTTCTACTTCTTACTAATTGTTACACGTTATGTTCGCGCAGATACAAGAAATTCCAGCCTCAGTACTCTCAGAGCGAACTGCAAGTGCCAGGTGTGAAATTCGAATCCGTGAATATCGACAAACTGAACACGTACTTCGACACCTGCGACACTCTGATCAGCAATGCAGTATCAGTGGATAGCTTCAAGGGTGGAATGAACCTTCGTCTGAAGGCACGACGCGCCTGCCTCAACTACCAGCCGTTCACCTACAAAATCAACATCAATTCCGACAAAGAAATGAAGGGAATGCTGAGAATCTTCCTTGGGCCAGCCTTCGACGAGGTGCAACAGGATATAATCTATTTACAGAAGTACTATTACTATTTCGTGGAAATGGACAGATTCGCCGTGAACCGTTAGTATCTTATTTATTTTTCTTTATTATTCTCCGTACGAATAATATATTATTCAATATGCTATTTAACGCTAATCTTATCAGGCCCGGTCAAATTTCAAAATTTATTTAAAGTTGTACATTCATCGTTACTTCTTTTCTTCTTCTAACTTTATGTAAATTCTTATATTATCTGGTTAATCAATTTCTCAATTTTCGTTAATGTAAGAACTAATGTAAGAACAGGATGTTAGATGAACAAAAGAAATAACGACGAATGTACAATTTTAAATTAAATTTTGAAACCGGTCATTTGACCGGGCTTGGTAATGTTAGTGTTAACCAGTTAGCTGTTGCGACCTCTTTGGAAAGCGTGAACCTAAAACGTATCGCAAAAGGTAAGCAATGACGAGTATACTCGTCCAACACAGAGTCTGCGTGGCTGTCACAATATAGAATTAAGTTGTAACGAAATGACTGTTTTTTAATTTTGTTACTGGTAGGACTCGTCCTAACACAAAATACTGCAATTTCTTCATGACGAGTATACTCGTCAAAAACAGCTAACTTGATCAATCAAGCTTAAAGAACCTCTTTAGTTCTTGATCGATGCGAGAAGACAGCTCGCGATGAAGCAAGCTGTTTTCGACCTTCATTATTATTATTATTATTACTATTAGAAAATTAAAGATCGATATTCAATCGAGCCTTCTGTTTACTCTCACAGTCCATTCTGGAAGCAACAGCATCGAACGTCGCAGCTCGGAATCCCTCACCACTGCACCTGGCATGATGTCAAGTGACATATACTACGACAAACTGAACAAGGCAATCAGTGGAAGCGAGCCGTTCACGTACTCCGAAAGGGTGTTCGGCTTCCCAGAACGCCTCACTCTGCCACGTGGTAAACCAGAAGGTTTAAGGTACAAGATGTTCTTCTTCCTGAGCTCGTTGGAAGAAAACAGCATGAACTCGTACGAAATGCCTCTGTATGGAAAAATGATGTTCGACAACATGCCATCCGGATTCCCATTGGACAGACCCATGTTCGCATGGAACTACACCATTCCTAACATGTTCTTCAAGGACGTGTACATTTACAATCGCCCGTACGAAAAAGAAAGGATGAATTACTAAACCGATGAGATTTTTATAAACAGTGTTTTCCCTTTATCGATTGTTAACGATCTTGCAAAAGATTCTTCGAATAAAGAATTCTGAATGAAACGAACTTTTATGTTATATTTCTGCTTACGTATTGGCCTTCTATTATACACGTTGTATCAGCAGCTTTCTTCATAAGATCATTCCAAAATTAATCAAATAATTTTTTAGTGTTATGCCTTCTAACTTTATCGGTCTCCTCGTACGTTATATATTTATGTGTTCGTTTCTTGTATTAGCGTGATCGTTAACGATGTCCTCAAGTAGTCACAAACAGGTTCGAACATTCATCGAATGAATTCGAAATCTCCAGCAGACTCGAAGCTAAACGCGACATATTCGAACCCTATACGGATACTTGGAGATAAAGAAAGTATTATTAACACTTTACCGACCGCTAGCGATTCAACAGCATACGCACGTTCGACCGGCATCTCAGGCGCAGATTCTCCCTAACGCCGGCTTTGTTTCGGCTTAGACTCTCCAATACCATTCTTTTTGTTCATTGCGAACGGTACGTTTTTCAAATTGATATAAAACTGTGGGAGCTTTCAAAGCAACGCAATTGACGCAACCGAGCAAGGTACCTTAGTACTAAATAACAAATTACTGCTCAAATAACGAGAAAGATCGTCGGCGACAAAAAGCCGATTAATAGGCTATCGGTCGGTAAGCGTCGGTGACAGAAAACCGATTAATCGGCTATCGATCGGTAAAGTTTTCAGTAGAATTTAAATATTGGCCGAACAAGTTTGAAACTTCACGAGTATCTATTTATAAATCTTCCATTCGCTCAAAGTTATTTTTCTCGGCTATCGTTCTTAAATAGCTACGAGTACGACAATCGTTCAAATAAGATTTACAGCAATTCCGTTTACCGTCTACGATTCTGTATAATTTTCCTTTTGTTGGAAGAATTCAATTTCAACGACAGTTTCAGTCGACGAAACGACTGTACTCCCTCGTTGACGACGTTTTATCAACTTTTCCGAGAATGGAAGTTGTCGAGGCTAGAGTAAAGTCAGCCTTGTGTTTGTGTTACGGTGTTCAAATTTTTATTCCGAGTTGTTCTAGGGATGTATGTACGTGTTCCAAAAGAAGAACCCTTTGCCTGTACATTATTGTTGTTAAAATAAAGAGAAATATCCATTGTGTTACGGATGTTAGCGTTCGCTAATTTTTTCCTAAACTAAGTACGATATTGAAACGATATTTTGGAACAATGTCTAGAACAGCTAAAACGATTGAACAGGTTGAGGAACATCTTCTAATGTAAAATATGTAAAATACGTTCGATTTTTAAGAAATGCAGGGCCGGTGAAAAGTGCAACCTTTTGCGGTTGCTTCCGAGATCTTTTGATATAAATCATTATTTGCTTTCTAACAACGTAGAACAAACGTGGAACAACTGGGAACAACAATAGAAAACACAAGATTTATACGAATTATAGTTGAAGATCGAATATCTGGTAAGTACAATGAACCAATTATTGCATACATTTTATTAGTAGGCTTCCCAGCTCCATGAATCTTGGATTGGTCTCGATGAAAATATTCGAACACCTACGCAAAAAATTTGTATTACTGTGTTACGTGCATTAAAGGGGACTTTTTGAAATTTCGTTAGCCCTGCAATGAGTCACAACTATCGTGATTAAATGTAATAATAAAATTTGAAACCAATTCGTAAATAAACGTGAAAGTACGAGACATTTATCGCAAACACCTGGAGGAAAATTAGCATACAACATGAATAATAGTTTGAAACATACAACTAGTGCCTCGCTGAATATCGTGGCTTATTAATATAGCGAATAATTTACCATTCAAATACTATATGGATATCTTTGCGCGAAGTATGCTTCCAATAAATATCTCGTAACTTTTACATACATTTTCAGATGCCTTTCAAGTTTTATCAATATAATCACGTAGTCGCCTCTCGTGATATGGTGCTAATGAACTTTAATTTTAATGTTTCTGGATAATATATGTATACATATAAAGTTTGTAGTTTATATGTGTGTGTGCTCGAGTACTTTCGTGAGCCACTGTATACGTACTTTGATCAGCCAATAAGTTCACGAATCGCATCTTCGCACTTTTTTTCTCTCCAACATCCGTATCGTGCTCGCCGCGTCTGCTATCATTTTCAATCTTCTGTCTCCAAGCACAGACAGAGAACGCACTTTCAACGCACTTTCATCACCTCTTCCTACGAATACACATAACTTTAACATTTTACCGAACTATTAGATTGTCCGAAAAGTTTCTTTCGTTTTATGAGGAAATAACAGATGCACAACATTTTTTGTTTTATATTATTTTATTGAATTCTGTACGGTCCATTTTATTCTATTGCTACAAATAAAAATGTTGTGCATCTATTATTTCCTTATAAAACGAAAGAAACTATTGGAACAGCCTAATACTTAAGAAATTTCACAGCACCCAAACTTAAGAACCATACCGGTTTAAACATTCGTTTTTACATCCTGATTGATGCTTTTCAAACCTACTTATCCTTTAAGAATAAATCGGTTTCGAGACTCAAGTTTTACTCTTATTTCGCCGCTGGCACAAAGTCAACAATTATAACGTTCACTCTGCAAACAACAAACTGAAACTGCTCTAGATCTACTCCTAACTCAACGTACTACATAAAACGAATGATGCAATATTTTTCAACATTGCAAATTATTATTTTTATACTTCCGATCGCAGGGAATACGCATTTATGGGAATATGCATTTCGACCAGCTACAGAAGATTCCCTTTGTTTCATTTATTTCTCTTACGTTCGCTATCCCTGTCATTAAGAAGCCCAGACGTTGTACATATGAGCACGCCGAAAACTACAAAATTCTTAACACTTTGAAGGCAAAAAAAGCAACACTCCAAATTGCCGCGTATTTTTGGAGCGATCGAAAAGATTGAAAAGGTCGCTCGGAATGTTCGTTCTGATTTACACTTCGATTCGATATACGTTTACTGAATTACATAACTGATACTTTGTTTCATCTTTCGCGCGACTATCGTTCAGGAACCTTCCAGGTTTCTTGACGAAAAATTTTGCAATATGATTTTTCATATCGACGAAATTTCTTAAAAATTCGAACCAACTTTCCCACCAGCATTTAACGAATGTAATATTTTATTAGAAATCAATGAGCATGTTTAAAGATACTTCTAGTAACGTTTTTTAGTGCGATATGCTTAAGGACAATTTCCCCAATGGAGAGGTAAAACTGAGCAAAATTTATTATTTTATTAAATCCCTTAAAAATCAAAACGAACTTTCCGAGCGACCAGTATTATATCTAATGTATTGATAACAGTTTCGTATTATTCAAGTATGTAATGTAGAAACACATTCGTAACATTTTATTTATACCATTCGTTGCTTTTTTTACTGTTTTATTCAACAGTAGCTAACGTTTTTATAGGATAGCGTATCAAGTATGTAGGACGCGAATTCGCGTCTCCTGTCGATAAGATGTTAGGACTCATAACTTGTTACGACGTTATCGCGTTTTTACTACTTTAAAATCTATAGATCCATAAATTATATACGATATTAATTAATAGATAGATAACTGCATATGGCTAAAATCCACACAAAACTACTTTCCTTAGATTTTGGTCACATGGCTATTGCAGCGTATTGCCAGTTTAATTCACATTGTGAATAGTTCTTATCGCACAATTGGTCGAAAAATAGAGTTTCATTTAATAAAATATCCACGACCTTCGAATTTCGTAAAAAAATTACCGCGAAGAAAGATTCTTCTCACCGTTACATGTGTCCCTTTAAATAGCGTGAATTTCGTTTCGAGAACCTTTTTCGCGCAACAAAATAAATAAGATATTCGTCGCTTTGATATCATTTAGCTGGACCATCTTTTATAACAATGTCTCGCGCATAGTCTTGCACTATATCTTAAACATACTTCAGATGCAACTTAACATGTAACAAGTTCGTTCACATTCGACACACAGAAAGTTCATTCGCTTCTACGATTTTTAACACCGTCGTGGTATCGGTTCTCACTCTAT
This sequence comes from Bombus flavifrons, assembly GCF_040668555.2. Classification (NCBI taxonomy): domain Eukaryota; kingdom Metazoa; phylum Arthropoda; class Insecta; order Hymenoptera; family Apidae; genus Bombus; species Bombus flavifrons. The sequence continues at coordinate 3,971,194 of NC_138457.1, read as the reverse complement.
CATTCGCCAAGCCACTCGCAAACCGATCTAAGACAGCTAATTAGCGGATAATTTAAATGTATAATCTGTCAATTCCGTAGAGAAGGTAGAAAATGCTGCTTGTAATAATATATACAAACTATATATATAAACTTGTCGTTAATTTACAGACTATTACAAAGGTACTTGAGAGTAATAGCGATAGGAAAAAAAAATATACATATATATATATATATATATATTATATGCATATGTACTAGAAATATATAAAAGAAATGCCAAAAGTGCAAAATATGTGATAGGTATATTATAAGAAAGGATTTCTCTGACATCACCGTGTCATAGGTCACTAAACTCGATTATGATATAACGTAATAAAAAGCTGTTTTAAATATTATGCAAAAACATGATAACTTCCAAATGATCTTCAACATGATCTCAGACAGCCTCGTTTTTTAATGGTTTTTCTTTTATCGAACAGTGTTTACTTTTATACTACACTAGCGTTTATGCTTTCCTTTCAATTTCTTCATTTAACGAAACGTTCCAATGTTAGGCTATTTGGAAGCAAATTAATCTTTATTTCCTATTGTTATTTTCCTATTGTCCGAAATGATTAAATATCTGTGTAATGAATCTATATTTTCGAATATTTTTATCTATTATTTTCTATCGAAGCAATTATTCTTCTTGTTTATTTGTCATCGTTATTTTAATCAAAAATGTCTAAAGCCGACTAGAAGAACGAAAAATTCTTAAATCAGAATTCTCGTTAATTGCAAATTGTGTAATTAAAATCGAATCGTTATCGTTCAAAAAATGATTCGGAACGTTTGCCGGGCGATTAGGTGGACGTAGTGTTTGTAGAAACGAGCAGAAAATATTTTGTTAACATAGGTCTTCGAATCAATCTCGACTGCGATAATATACGATAAAAATGGTTGTTTATTTCAACCCGAGACTGATTTTTATGTAATCGTGTTCTTTCCAGAAAAAATAGTTTCTTAATTTTTAATTCGTGCATTCGAAATTGCAAAATTATTAGCTTGATGCATACGAAGTTTGAAATTCTTCAGGTTTCAGTTTGACAGGACAATATTTATCCATGCATTTGTCATATCCTATATCACTATAGTTAAATTTATTAGAAAACTTGATAGTATATCCTTAATAGAATCGAAGAACATCTAAATACTTAAATACAAGGATATTCGAACGAACAATTCGTCTATAGCACTGTAACCATCAGCGAACATGAACGCGATTAAAGTATTTACACTAGATCCTTCCTCGTACAGTGGCAGACAAAGGAAAGTTTGCAAGCTAAGAAGTATGGAAAGACAGCATAATTTTACAAAATGGACTTATGTCTAATAAGAGCAACGAATAAACGTATAAATAATATGTAGCGTCGAATAGACGGCTGTTATAAACATGGTAAGCAATTTTTAGTAGAAATTTTTAGCAGAAAAGTTACTGAAATTCATAGTCTATCCATTCTTTCATCCGCCACTGCATCAACTAAAAATTAACCACAGCTATTTACCAAATTCACAACGAACCGTAGTTTTTCGTTGAATTGCGAAACTCTACCGATATACCGATCGAATCAGCCAAATTGCATCCTTTGTCTTTATCAGCAATTGCGACACGAAACCGAACGCGTGATAAGTCGTTTACTTTCACCACCCTCGCGACCTTACCCTAATTCGACCCCGATACAGATTATAGATTTGTTTATCGAAGTCCAAACATTTTGAGTCCGGTATATAAACTGATCACCGAACCGGTCTCCTCCAACCGCTGTTCAACGATGAAGCCCGCTTTAGTAATTTTCGCCAGTTTCTGCTTGCTGGCCCAGGCAGTGCACCAACTGCCCAGCCAGGTCGCTGACACTACTTATCTGACCAAGCAGAAGAACATCTACGAACTGTTTTGGCACGTCGACCAACCCACTGTATACCATCCTGAACTCTACCAGAAGGCTCGCACCTTCAACATCGCGGAGAACGTCGTCCAATACAACGACCAGGTAGGATATACGGCTGACTCGTGAATAGACTGCAGATTTTTATACAAACTTATACCCTTATGAATAGAATTCAAGAAATAGAGATTCGTCTTGCATGTTAAAAATTATAACGAATATTCTGATGCAGATGAGTTACGAATCGTTATATCTTTAAATTTTGCGCAACAATTTATGGTCATATACCTTGTACATTTATAAATTTCATTAGTAACGAGTAGACTACGGACCAAATAAATATGCTTGCAAATGTATATTGTTTTGCAGCATCTCGAATAATTTCTGTAGCGTTGAACGCATTTCTTTTTCTCACATATTGAAACGCAAATCTCTTTAAAAGAAAGAAATTGTTTCTTTCTGTTTCCAAGAACTCTTTTCGCATAGAAGTATTATTAACTGAACGCAGCAAAAGCAGAAAATCGAGTCTTATGTTCGGTATTCAACTCGCAAATATTAAAATCTGCGGTCTATTAATTGGAAGAATCATCTTCTCGCTGCTAACGATTAACATATAATTGATAATATAATAGGAAGCAGTGACGGAGTTCATTCAGCTCCTGAAACATGGAATGCTACCACGTGGACAAGTGTTCACCGTGATGAACCCTGAGATGCGCCACCAAGCTGTGACGCTTTTCCGTGTTTTGTACAGTGCCAAAACCTTCGACGTGTTCTATAACACCGCTGTCTGGGCTAGATTCTACGTAAACGAGCTAATGTACACGTACGCTTTAAGCGTGGCTGTGATCCATCGACATGACACCAAATTGATCAAGTTGCCGCCATTGTACGAAGTGCTTCCACACTTTTTCTTCAACGACGATGTCATGCAAAGAACTTACGATATCGCCATGGGCAGCACAGGTTGGCTATGTTAATAATCTTTTCTTCTTTTTTAACCCCGCTCCGTTCTTTCGTTTGTTCTTGACCCGAGCGTATTCTTTTAACATTAAAAGATAGCTCAAGTCCGAGTTGAATATGGAAAAGTTGTTATTCATATGCATGATTTTTGAATGTTGAATCTTACGTTAAATATGCTCTTCAAATATTAGAAACTTGTTTTGTTTGCTACGCAACGTTTTTGTTTGAACTTGAACAGTTGACGAAAAGAAAACCGTGGGTAATGTCGACCAATACGTACTTTTGGCCAACTACAGCGGATGGTATTTGACGAGGCACAATGTACCCGAACAGAAATTGAACTATTTTACCGAAGACGTTGGCCTGAATAACTTCTACTTCATGATCAACCACGATTTCCCATCTTTCATGTCTTCCGAGATGCTTCACACCCCACAAATCCGTGGTGAATATTATTTCTTCAGCCACAAGCAATTGTTGGCCAGGTATGTTAAGAATTGCTCGATTATGCGTTGCATTTACTTCAAATAAAAACACGGGTCTTGACACTTTCCTACGACATTAATAATAATATAGTGATTTGCATAAATTTTGGAAAAACAATTTCTTTTACAAGATATGATTTCATTCGTACAAAAATGTAACAGAATAATTTATTTGTAAGAAGACGTTCCATTCATGCGGATGTAAATTTACTTTATAGAAATTTAAAATAATACTAATTAACATCGCTTCTAATGGCTGCTATTTAAAATTCATGTTTTCAGATACTACCTCGAGAGACTCTGTAACGACATGGGTGAAATTAGTTACGTGAGCGTAAACCACCCCATAGTAACTGGATACTATCCCACCATGCAATTCCGCAATGGGCTTCCGTTCCCACAGAGAGAAACCGGTGCTGTTGTGCCTCTTCACATGCAAAAATACGTCCAGGTAAGTTTTATATTCATTCAATAATAATCGCCGGTCGAGAAGAAGGTGATTCCGGGAAAGTAGAAAAGATATATTTTTCGAAAATATAAAGTAAAAGTTTTTCGTACGACCCATCGTTTTCGATCAAATTAAATCAAAATCAAATGTGAAAATTCCATTCTACGTACACGCTATTTACAGATGCTTCAGGACTTGCACACTAGGATCTCAACCGCCATCGATCTCGGTTTCGTCTTGGACACCAATGGTAACCGTGTCAATATCTACGAAAAAAACGGATTGAACGTTCTTGGTAACATCGTTCAAGGTAACGTTGACAGCATCAACATGCAATTTTACGGACAGATGGACATGCTCGTAAGAAAAATCTTTGGATTTGGTTATGAATCAAATGTCAAAAACCAAGTGGTACCATCTGCTCTCGAACTTTGGTCCACCAGTTTGAGAGATCCCGTGTTTTACAGCATCTACAAGACTATCCTCAATTATTACCACAGGTTTGTCTTACATTTGTCATGTATCATTGTTACTCTTTTAAATCTTCCTCCAAGAGATCCCAAGAATAGAGGAGCCAATAAGTAAGATTCTTCTTCCAGATACAAGGAAAATGTTCCCAGTTACACCGTAGATGAATTGGGCTTCTCTGGTGTGACCATTCAATCCGTAACTGTAGACAAACTCGTCACTTACTTCGATCACTTTGAGTCCCTGCTCAGCAACGGAATGTCCGTTCGTGGCTACAAAGAAGCCAAGAACACTTTGATCCAGGCTCGTCAATACCGTCTGAATCACAAACCATTCACCTATCATATTACCGTCAACTGCGACAAAGCCACCACGGGTGTAGTTCGCATTTTCCTTGGTCCAAAATACGATGAATTTGGTCATGAAATTGACTTGGTCCACAGTTACATGAACTTCATGCAGATGGATGAATTCATGATTGATCGTACGTATATATATTTTATTATTCTTATTATTCATCAATTCATATTAATGTTCACGTCCAACGCTAATGTTTGTTCGATTATTCGTGTTACAGTGAAGTCTGGAATCAACAAAATCGACAGAAGCAGCCACGAATCCATCTTCGTTGTTCCTGACGAGACCGCCAGCCACATTCTTTACAAAAAGCTCGTAAATAGCATCGAAGATGGCGCAACTTTCAAGTACTCTGAACAGCCTTATGGCTTCCCTGAAAGACTCCTTCTGCCAAGAGGTAAAAAGGGCGGTATGCCCTACAACCTTTTCGTCATCATTTCGCCGGTCGACCAGTCAGTCACCGTCCAAGTAGATTCTCCCATATGGGGTCACATGACCGACGATGGACGTTCTATGGGCTTCCCTCTAGACAGGCCTGTCACTTCTCTACTCTTCAACGTGCCTAACATGCATCTCACGGAAGTTCTGGTTCATCATGGAACTGAGCAGGAACTGAACACTGTCGATGAAACAAAACTTTCCATGTAGTTTTTTTAAGTTATTTCGTAAATGTTAATTCTTTAATAACTCCTTAATAATTTCCTTAAAGAGGAAACGACAAAGAGATGTAGAAAGAGACGAAATAAAATAATGTAAAAATTATTGGCTTGGATGTTTCACTATTTTATTATCCTATATTGCGATGTATAAGCAGCGTTAGTCTTATCTATGAAGAATAAATATTGATATGGATACATAGATGGTTCAATAGTTGATTAGCTTAGTCTGCTGATTTTGCTTCTTGTAATTACATCAGCAATTTTTAAAACTGATTATCCATTTCAAACGTCTAATGTGTTCGCTTGTTTCTTTGGCTTTTACTTGATTTTTTGCATATCTACATTTGCGTCTGATGAATAATATTTAACGTAAAAGTTGAAGGAATGATATTTCAATATTTTTGTCTTCGAACTTAACTCTTTGTATACTCACTAAAATAACTAAACGTGGTCGACCAAAGCAAGAGAATACTGGAAAGAAGAGGGAGAAAAAAGATGCAGACTATGTAGAAAGAAAGAAGAAGACCTGAGACATGTAATAGAAGAATGTGAAATAACGGGAGAACCAAAGGACATAGGAAAAACGCTAAATGAGACTGGAGAAGGTTTAACAGAACTGAAAGCAATAATAGAGAAGAGAAGGGCAAACGACAGGAAGGATGCACAGCAAGGAGATGAAAGACCAAAAGTTGCAATAGTTTTTAGTCATTAGTTGCTAATTTGTAGTTTCTAGTTTTAGTTTTTAGAGATAGAATAAGTAAGGTAGTGCAATAGAATAGAGTGGAAAAGAGGGGAGGTAGACATATAAGAAGAGAAATAGACATAAGAGATATAAAACCGAAAGTTCGTCTAAAGCCGAAAGGCACGGACTAAACAATGATAATAATAATAATAATAATAATAACTAAACGTGGTCAAAAAAGATCACATTTTTTATGACTTGAACTAGAATATTCTAGCGAATATAAGCGTTTATTACGTATATTTAAACTTCTCTTCTTCAATTTTTAATAATTAAACTTTGCATGATACGATATTTAATAATTATCATTGATCCATATCATTCAACGGTAAGTGATAAAATTATATCGTTAAACTAATGTTTCGTTTAGAGACGGAAATCAACTTATCCTATAAAAGCCTTAGTGAAACAGAAAAAAAGTTATCACAGCGATTAATTTAAATGCAGTAAACATCCTAAACTTACGCAGGTTATATCAATCGAAAGAAAGCATAATTGGAACCACTATGAATAACCAAACCTAACGATACTAAGCCATACATATGTACTTATAACCAAACAACGGTCATGTCACAGGCGTAATGCCTTTAAAATTAACAAAAAATAAAAATCAATTTCAAAAGTTGATCTTATTCAGTTGAAACATTGCATTAAGTATAACAGAGATAAGGCGTAGAGATATTAGCAAAATTGTCGAGATATTAAACAGCAATTAAAAGACCAGACTATTGACCAATCTAATTATCGAACTATCAAACGTCCGTTCACACGGCAAAACAACAGCTGTGCAGACAAGAGAACTTCATTTCCGGCATAAATCATATCCAATTATCGTCGAGACAATATTATCTTCGTGAATTATTATTAAAGGAACTATCCAGACTAATAAGAGAAAAAAGTGAGAGCAAGTGTTCCATACGAATCATACGATAATGCTAATCAAACAACGATAACGTATTTTTATACATTCGTGTAATTAAACGCGATTACGTGAAAGTAATTATTGCATGCTAAAAGTTCAATGTAGATAAAACTCACCCTGTATATACAAGTTTTCTTGCATACGCATTTCTCTTACTTACGTATGTTTGCAACTTACGTTAATAGAAATGCGTACCGATACGTGCGCGCATGCGCAACTGCTTTCTAGTTGTACCGAAGTTCAAGAACGCCTTTTTTAATTTCTATATTATTTCGTGTTCTTCGTACCAATTTCTCTGTTCTTATTGGTACTCTGTACGATATAATACATCATTTTTCGGTTACTAAATTAACTAGATATAATATAAAAATTATTACTAGAAAGCAGGTTTTTATGCGAATTCATATTTTTTGAGAATATATGTATTTAAAAAAGTAGAACTCCGGTAGAAAAATGTTTTATTCACAAGGTATTCTAGGAAACATTATACTTGGATACTTTATATATTTTTTCATATTATGTGCATTCTGTGCAATTTTGCACTTTCAGAATTCCTATAAATGCGTAAAAATCCATAGACCGGTTGTTATAAATTTATTATTAATTTTTACAAATTTTAAAGTGGATATTATAACAGGCGTAATCGCTATCATCGTGAACTGAGAGGCAAAGTTTGTTCTGATAAGGAAAATAGTGTAAAATTAGATTTGTTTTCATCTTAGATTTTTTGTAATTTATCATAGAACATCAGTAAGCAAATATTTCTATCTAGTTAAGTCTATAAAGACAGACAGAAAAAATATAATTTCTTAGTTGTTTGAACTTTGAAATAATGAGTATTGGAAATATGTGCATTAAATATTTCTTGAAAAAAACTTATTATAAATTTCGATTCTCAATTTATATGTATATAATGTAAAATTAATTTATAAGAATTGAAAACATAATTAACTACAATCCCTGTTGAAAATGACAACGTGAATTCGGGCTCGCCATTCATATGCAGATGCGCTAGTTACAATAAATAGTAACTAGAAGATAGTTCTAGATACGATCGATAGATTTCATCGATAGGTTCAAGATGTTCTTTTGTTTTTATCCTTAGTCCATGTAAGGAAGTGCAATAAAGGTTTTTCGACTCAGAACGGTGTGATAGATTTATCCAAAGAATAAAATAATAACTATTGTGATCCTACCTCTGAATACAGAAATAACAACAATACCTCTGCTACTTCCCCTCCTAAGAAAAATGAAATGTACAACTTTTAATTCCTTAAAATCTGTGGAGCATTGTATTGTATTTGTTCGTTGTATTAAAGGCTGATGCCTATTACAATTTTTTCGCGTATCTCCTAGCTTATTGCATTTTGTTTCTATCTTAATTTATTCCTCAAAGCTAAATCTTACTTCTCTATTCATTTAACAATAAATACATCTATATTTTAATTTTGCTATAGAGGTTACTATATATCAGTCTTTGGTGTTTCATCCTTATTCGTTTTTCTTCGATTTCTTTATTTGTTTATGCAGAAAACTCAACTTCATGCTTCCCTTTATGATGTTTACCAGTTTCCATATTTCATTTTCGGTTGTTGTTATCGTTATTTCTGTCCATTCTTTACTTCACAGTGTGATTGGTATGATTCCTATATATATTGCGCAGTCTCTTAGTATATATTTTCTATTCTGTATTTCTCCGATGTAGCATAATCGACATGATAGTTTCTCTTCTGTTTTATATTTCATTCCTTGTCGTATTATGCATCTGTAGAATATATAAAATGTATTGTATGCATCAGTCGAATAAAAATTGCACGAATTTCTTTTAGCAAAACGAAATATCCGCAATGCTCGTCTCATTGTCAAAGTGTGAAACAGATTTCGTGCTTGCACCGATATCTGGATATTTACTTTTTCATTTTCTTGCATTTAAATATAGAACATATTGATAAAAGAAAAGTTGCCTTGGGTAAGACGCCGAAATTACAGCGATTGATATTTTCTGATCGAACATTCATGCAAATTACAAAACTTTTGATTAAGCTTGAATAATTAAAACAACAATGCAGCTAAAGGAGAAGTATTTGTTCTACGCTATCGATTTTTGTCATACTATCCTGTCACATAATATTGAATTGTAGTAAACATAATAATCGCTACCTTACTCCATATCGAGAAATTCTCAATTATGCTTATATTATATAATAATATACTTCCTGTTACATAGGTAATGAATCAATTGAAAATTTGTCTCCCAGTTAATTAATCCACACCAGCGATAGCGCATGCATGTTTTATTCTTCTTAATTTAGATTGGCCCAAAATTGACACATAATCTGTAATCGGGAAAATAAAATTATTCAAAACACGAATTTCGATCGAAGTTAAATCGTCAATGAACAAACAGTGTTTACTGCTGCCATATCGTACAACTTTATTACGATGAAGTACATTATAATAAAAAAAAGAGAACCTTCTAACGCTCGAAATAAAAAATTACGCATTTTTCCTTAGCCTTTTCTCATAAAAATTGACCGAGGCACGTTTAAATTTCCAAAATTTCGAACAAAATCGTAACGATTTCTTCTAGACTTTCTTTTTCATTTTTTTCGTAAACCGTTCGCCACGCGAGAAAAAGGCAGTAGAACATCAAAGATGCTCTCCTTTCTTAGATCTACAATTTTTGTCTGACGTGCTTTTGTTATATTATATTAGATATGTTATATTAGAAATATATTATTACATAGGATATGTTATATTACATTATATTAGATAATCGAATAAAATCGACTTTATATGCATTTAAAAATTTAAATAATTATTTCGACGTTTAAGGGCTGAGAGGCACGCCTTTTCTCTATCCAAACGAGCTGAAATTCTGCACAGATTATTTCTTTTATTCATTGGAACTATTCCGGTGGAGGGTGTCGCGAAAGAAATTTTCATCAAGATTAGATAACAATTTATGTAAAATATCTAATGGAGCAATAAGTAAGAATTAATCGAGGGAGGGGATGACGGAGTATAAGAGTAGCTGCTCGCTGAGCATCCGCGCTCTGGGATTCCGCGGTTTTCACTTTTCAAAAATGTTTCCACGGCTGTGGCTGCTGGGGCTACTGGCCTGCAGTTTGGTCAATGCAGAATATTACAACACGAAAACCGCTGATAAGGATTTCTTGTTGAAACAGAAGAAGGTCTACAATCTGCTCTATCACATCACCCAACCAGCCGAGATCAACTACACGTGGTACGAAGAGGGTCAAAAATGGGACATCGAAGCGAACATCAACTTGTACTCCAACCCGGTTAGTAATTATCAATTAAAAAAAAATATTGATTATTGATGATAATTGCCTTGCTATTGAAAACACGAAAAAATGTTTCCTATGAAATTTTTCGACTTCGGGAGGACATATTCTAATGTTATTAAATTTTCTGTAAATACGCGCATAAGGGTTGTGCGAAGAACAACTTTGTTTTTTTTCTATGGAATCGTATATTCTTTAATACATTAAAAAAAGAAAACGAAGTTGCTCTTCACACAACATTTACGTGTTTACCTACAGAGAATCTAATAACATCAGAATATGTTCCCTCCGAAATCAAACAAATTTCATAAGAAACATTCTTTCGTATTTTCAATAGTTTAAAAGTACATATTTTGAAATCTCATTAATAATGTAATGAGACACAGCTATCATGATTATATTGCTCATAATCACGATAGTCGTGTCTGCATATCAGTTGACTACATTCTAAAACATTTCGTGACCAAATTTTGTTTTACATAAAAAATAACTACAATGGTCAAATAAAAAATCCAGCGTGGACCGCCAATGGCATTCAACGTAGTAAAATAAAGTGACAAAGCAAATAACGAACAAATTAACGATACCAATTAACGTCAACAAAATAACGAGCACATAACAAACAAATACAAATTTTTAAATAATTATTTGAACAAAAATCTAATAATATCCAACCCTGTGTAAAGTGAATATTCTTGATGAATTTTCAGGCCGCGGTAAAGGAATTCCTTTACATGTACAAGAACGGTATGCTTCCGCGAGGAGAAGTGTTCTCACTTTACTATCCATATCTCCTTAAAGAAATGGTAGCCCTGTTCAGGTTGTTTTATTATGCAAACGACTTCGAAACATTCTACAAAACAGCTCTTTGGGCAAGAAACAATATAAACGAGGGCGAATATATCATAGCCTTCTACAATGCAGTAATCAGAAGACAAGACACTAAGTTCATTCAATTGCCACCCCCATACGAACTCTGTCCATACCTTTTCTTTAACTCGGAAGTCCTGCAAAAAAGCCATCACACATCACTTTTTGACCTCCGTGGTAATTGTTTCTAGTTTCTTTCTTTTTATTTTCGTCGTACTATTTAACATAATTGCAAACTATTTCACTTTAGAAACAAGTGGAGAATACAAGACATACATATTCCGGGCAAACTATTCCGGTTGGTACATGAATCGTGAATACTACTTGGAAAATAAGTTGAATTACTTCATGGAAGATATCGGCTTAAATGCCTACTACTTCTTCTTCCGACAATCATTCCCATTCTGGATGTCATCCTCGGAATTTGGTTTTCAAGATTATCGTGGAGCAGAATACTTGTATGGGCATCAACAATTAATGAACAGATACTATTTAGAAAGACTTACGAATGAATTACCTAATCTCGAAGACTTCGACTGGGAGAAACCATTCTATGCTGGTTATTATCCTACTATGACATACCAAAATGGATTACCATTCCCTCAGAGACCAGAATGGAGCAACTTCCCTAGCTACAAATACAAATACATTACGGTAAGAAAAAACTAACAAGTTTGAAATTTTTAATTTTGAATTTCTTTAAAATCTCACATGTGTGTTATAAATTGCGTGTTGCGTCCGAACGATCCGTAGCACTGCATGTAGTCGATCGAGCCGCTCGCCTTCCAAGGGTTAATATAATTTCACTTGTTACAGGACATCAAAGACAAAGAATCAAGAATAATGTCTGCAATTGATACTGGTTATGTATTCGGCAATGGTACTACCAAGTATTACATCTATAACGAGGATGGTTTGAACATTCTTGGAAATATAATTGAAGGCAACGAAGATTCCTTTAACCAACAATTTTATGGTAGTATTGATGCTCTTGGCAGGAAAATCCTTGGTTACAATCTAGAACCATCAAGCAAGTATAAAATCCTTCCCAGTGCCTTGGAAATCTTTTCTACTTCTTTAAGAGACCCTGCCTTCTATCGTCTCTATAAGAGAATAGTGGACCTTTACTACAGGTAATTCTAGTTTAGTTTAGTTTAGTTTGTTTTTAAACATAGTTAGCTTAATTCTAAACATTTCCTTTTATTTATTCATATTTATTTACATTGTTACATTGTAACAAAGTTACTTGTGACTTTAATTAACAAAACGTTTATTTTTAGGTACAAAATGCATCAGACGCCATACAACAAAGATGAACTCATCTATCCTAATTTGAAAATTGAATCTTTCTCTATTGATAAACTCATTACATATTTTGAGCAATTTGATACAACAATCAGCAATGGGTTGTTTATGGATGCACAAAAAGATGACAAATTGCCATTAATTAAAATTAGACAGCCTCGTCTGAATCACAAACCATTTAATTTCCACATTACCATCAATTCTGATAAAGCAATGAAAGCAGCTATCAGAATTTTCCTTGGACCCAAATATAGTTCACACCACAGACTATATGAACTTCCAGAAAATCTTAAATACTTCTATGAAATTGACAACTGGATCCTTGACTGTAAGTTTATTCAATTTTATTTATTAGTTAATTATTAGTTTGATTCCCCCTTATTTCCTTTTCTAAAAATATTCTATTATTTTCATATATTTTCAAATTAAAAGGTATTAAGTAAATACAAACATTTTTTTAGATTAACAAAGGGGTTTTATATTTTTCAAATCATTTTTGGAAAGTCATTATAATTAATAAAATTATCTTAATTTACTATTACCCTTAATCCTTAATGTATAAATTTTTGTTATGATTAATATTTAGATATATAACTAATATTCTTCACAAATTTTCAACAGTGAATGCTGGTCTGAACAAAATTACACGTAATAGTCAGGAATGCTTCTTTACAATCAATGACCAAGAACCAAGTGAAGTTTTCTATAGCAAACTCGAAGCATCTCTCTATGGTGACAAAACATTCAATTACTATGAAAGAATCTTTGGATTCCCAGAAAGACTGTTATTACCAAAGGGTAAAAAAGAAGGGATGCCATTCCAACTGTTCTTATATGTTAGCCCAGTTTCTACGGAATACCAATTCACTTCTAGAATATGGGGTGATTATAAATTTGACAAAAGACCATTTGGTTTTCCACTAGATAAACCTCTTGATAATTTCAACTATGATGGACCTAACATGTTATTCAAAGACATTCTTATTTATCACAAGGAGGAATTCGACATAAACATTACTTATTAATTACTTTCTCTTTCTCTTGTATCTCTCACATTTATTTTTATAATATTCATAATTTTGCAATAAACGTTACTTTCTTTATCTTCCAATACGTTTTATTTTATTCTTCTTTTCATATATTTGGATACTCCTAAAAACTAATATTCTACATTTAATATTAAAGTAATCACAAATTTTTAAGTGATAATGTCATATGGAAGAAAAAAATATATTGAATAATGTTTTGGAATTTATATAAACGTTGTCAGATCATTTGCTAATTAAACTAAGAGAAATAGTTTAGATTTATGTTACTTTTTAGAAAAATATAGCAAAAATAAAATAGTTCAATTAAACTCAAATTCTTAAAAAAAATTAATAGTAGAGCTGTAGGTTATGTTATTAAAATAGTTATTAAGGTTGTAAGTTATCTTATTAATGTATGATGTATATAATTACATAAAAATTATAGATTAAAATTATAGATCATGTTATTTCAAGATTATGTTAAGATATGTCGTATACAAAGTTCCAGCAATTCTTAGAAATTTTGATGGTGGGGGATGTAGTATTTAAAATTTTCTTACTACTCGCATAGTGGTTATATTTCAACTTGAAACATGTAGAAATATTTTTTATCTAAAAAAAATTCTCCCAACACGTAATATATATGTGGTTGTATTAATACATAAGACGCAAAGTGTTTAAAATTTTTAAAAGCAAGTTTTTAAGCACAAATTGAAAATGAATACATAAGGGAAACCGAATAATTGTGGTACTTCGTAGCTAACTTTACTTTGTAGTAGTTGAATAGCTGGTTAGTAACAGAGAGGAAATTAAAGTTCATGCTTATGGACCTGGTTGTTCACGAAGTAGTGCTGCACCATGCGGTCAAGTGCTGAGTTTAATTCACGTTAGCATATACAAGAACCTATAAAATTAGGGATCTGCCCTGTGTGATTGTACACTAGCATAGATAAGAACCTATTGAGTCCCAAGCTATGAGAACCTATTTAATCGTACGGTTCTACGGAAAGGTTCATATCTGCTATTCTATTCGATAGAAAAGTATAAAAATGACAACATTGTGCAATAATGAAACTATTATAAGTTGCCTAGGAAAGAGGAATTAATTGTTTATTACATTTTTGGGCGATGACACATATAAAGCAGTATTAGAAATAATACAAAATGTCAGATTATAATAATTTGTTAACAAAAAACAAAGAAAATAAATAAATTTCTGCCGTTGACAAAATCCTAACTGCTCTTCGCCCTTGCTCTTGACTTTTGAGACTTGCGGTCTTCTTTGTTGATATCTTCTCAGGGACAAATCTTCCTCAGCTTTAACGGAAATCTCTCCTTCGGATGCTCCTAGAATCACTGAAGCAATTTACCTATGAAAACATAATCGCGATAGCAACCAATTAGCTCACATTATTTGCTATATAATTCATAATTGTATCATATAATATGATACAATTAGTAATTATATGTCAAATAAAAATGATTTCCCGGGTCTCACCACGTGAAACTTATATGTATTAGCAGAGAGGAATTTTCTCTCCGGTATTACAAAATAAAAATTTTATAAGCTATACATCAATTAATAGGAAAGTAAACAATGATAAATTACTTTCAATTAAATTAATTTCTCTTTTCATGATAGTTTCACTATCAATTTTCCAAGAATATTTTTAACTACTAATTATGAACATTCTCCAGGAGAATTTAAGTTACTTAAGTTTAAGGTAGAAACTTTAAGCTTAAATACATAGATTCTTGTATATGCTAAATTCCAACCAAAAAGGACAGATCCCTAATTTTATAGGTTCTTGTACATGTTAATGTCAATTAAACTCAGCACTTGGCCGCATGGTGCAGCACCTGTACTGTGAAATAACTGAAACTACGGGCGTGAGCACTCTCATTTCCTCTCTGGTAGTAGTAATAGTTCAAAAATGGTGACTACCGCTAATTACGCTTTTTCTTCCGACGGTGAATATTTTGCACATTGCGGTAATGATGGAAAATTAAAAATTTGGGACACTGGCACTGGCCGTTTGAAACAAGAATATGTTTCTAATTCTCATCTTTCTTCACCATGTTGTGTTTTGGCTTGGCTTTACGTCAGTTCTCGAACAACAAATACATCGGTAAACCATGTGCTTCTTTACTCTATATATTCGTACAAATGTTAGATTTTCTTATTCTTTCGTAGATTTATTCTGTATATTATGATAAAATAAAACTTTTTCCGAACTCAACCTATCTTTTAAATCATATCATGAATCATGAATGTTTATAATCTTTAATTAGTTATACTTCACAGCACTTTTAGAGGTTATGCTTTCCATGCGTTTCGCAATTTTTTACAAATTTTATACTAAAATAAACACTGAAATGAGACTTTCACAGAAGTATTTTAAGTTGTGAATATCTTTTATTTCATGAATTTTTCCTTTTCACTTGCCTTTATTATTAAGTTATGTTTCTTTAATTAAATGGTATTTGAGGTTATAATCTTTGTTCATTTCTTTATTACATTTATATCAGAATACGCAATAAATTTATTATTGTTCTCATAATATTTTACTATATATTGTGTAGATGTAATATCTTTATTTATAAAGGTATTTTGTTTTGTAATATAAACGAAATATTAAATAAATCATTTTTAAGATCTTTGTATTATAATTGTACATAGTATAAATATTTATGTTATTGTAAAATTTCAATTTCTTGAGTATAACAGTATGACATAAAAATTTAAAATAGATTGATACCATTCCTTTTTCAATCAACTTTGGATATTAGAAATATACGTTACTTCATAAGTTATTAAATATTAATGAACAGTTTGAGAACCAAATTATAGTATATTTAACGTAATAATATATTTACTTATGAATTAATAGTATATTTAACATAAGATAAATTGGTATAATTAGTACTAGTTATTAAATAGAAAATATAGAATATTTTATAATAATACTAATTTATTTTAATTTATAATAATAAAATTAATTTAATTAATAAAGTCTTTTGACTATATAATTGAAAATAGTCATTTTATTCTATTTTTAGCCTTCACCATGGAAAAAACGCAGAAAGAAATCAATTTCAGAAGAATCCAATCAAAAGGGCATTGTTGCCATGGGTTCAACAAATGGAAGAGTCGCACTTTATGATACAACAACTTCCTTAGTTACTGCACAATTAAATGGTCATTCTGGTACTGTTACTGCAGTGACTTGGTCTGAAAATGTTGGCTTATTCTCTGCAGCAGATGATCACCACATTATTCAGTGGAATTTGCAAGAAAATGGTGTAAGATGTAAATGGAAATCAGGCAAAGGAAAAACTGTATCATTAGCAGTTTCACCAGATGGAAAGAGTTTGTTATCAGGAGAAAGGGTTATTAAATGGTGGAATCTAGATACTAAGCAGTTAGTAAGGACATTCACAGGCCATGCTAATGAAGTGTCATGTCTTCATACTGTTCAAATGACATCTGGTAACAATTATGTTATCAGTGGTGCTTGTGGGGATGGTTACCTGAATGTTTGGGCATTGGATGAAGTAAGATGCATTTTTTAAACTTCTTATTCTCAATAATATTTTTTAATATGCTGTACTTATTAACCATAACACATTATTATATGAGAATTGACAATTCTTTATAAAGGTATATATTTTCTGTCCTTTCCCTGCATTATAAGGAGAGTATGCTAAGAAAGAATCATTTAATCATTTGACAATTTGTAGTGTATTGGTAACTTCTCCATATACCTAAATAAAAAAAATTATTGTTAACAATATAAAATACAAATCTAGTTAATTTTTAAAAAGTTCTGATAATGGACTTTAAATATGATTTTATTAGAGCTCCCAAATTAATTTCTAGAAAAAGAGAAGTATTATATGTGTTCTTTTCAAAATTTTATTCAATTTTAATTAAATATGCAATTATATCTACTAATTAAGAAAATATTTTCAGCAAAGAAATGAAAGAACTGCTGTGGCAAGTTTAGCTTTGCAAGATGATCCAATAAGTGTTTCTACACACATTTCTGAAAACTTTCAAGTGATAGTGTTGGTAGTAACAAGGTCTGGCCAAGCACATCTATTTCAATACCAACCAAATGGTCGGTCAAAACCTTTGAAGCCAAGTTTAAATATTGCAGTCGCTTCTGATATAAGCCAAAAAGATAGTGTTCAACAAATTTCTATCTTAAATGGAATATTGACAGAAGATGAAAAATTATTATTAGCATATGGAACATATCTTAATCCTATATTTGAAAAAGTGACACCAGATTTTTCTGATAAAGTACAGTATCTAGTACGTTCAGAACATAAAAAAAGCAAAGACAGAAAAGAAGAAATTTCTAAAGTGAAGTCCACTATAATTGAAGATAATGTTGAATATCTTACACCAGGTATTTATCTTTGATATTTAAACAGAGTAACATTTATACACAACAGTAAATCAAATTTGTAATTTAATTTTGATTTATCTGTTGTAGGAATAATTGAAACTACACAAAAAAAGATTAAAAGCAGTGGTGGGTCACAATTATTATTAAAAGATAGATTGGAAAACTTAAGCTTAAGTGCTGAAAGCAATCCTACAGGCAAAATCACGAGCACGGGTAATAGTAGAGCACAACTTTTGGTACAAGGCTTAAATAGTAAAGATAAAGCTATTTTGAGCAACATTTTTCTCACGAAAAATGAGACTATTATTAGGAATACTATTGCCAAGTTACCAATTCAAGCAATTGGTCCTCTTCTTAAAGAACTTACCATCCTACTTCAGGGTAAAACGTACACGTAAGATTATCAAACGTTAACTAATTTTTGTAGTATATTTAAAATCATTAACTATAGAAGCCTAAAAATCGTGCTTAATTCTTATTAATTGATTATATTATAGGAGTAAAATTGCTGTACGATGGTTGGAAGTATTATTAACAACTCACGCGGGACATTTATTGTCACAAGCAGACCTTGTAGAATTATTTGGGCCAATTTTAAGTTTAATGGATGCTAAACTAACTCTTTTAACAGAGCTCTCGAAACTTAAGGGTCGAGTATCTCTTATCACAGGTCAAATTTCTCAAACAATGGAAGAACACGACAAAGACATTAGCGAAAATTGTCTTGTCTACCAAGATACAGGTTTGTATCTGTAAAAATATTATTTTGTTGCAATCGATGTTTTAAAACTATTTTTCAAAATACAATTTATAAATTAAAATAAATTTTGGACAAAATCTTCTTTTTGTATAAAAATTAATAATACATAATTTCCCGTCTTATTTGATATATTATACTATTTTTACCATTTATAGTATTTATTTAAAGCTGAAATTAATAAACATAAATAAATATAAATAGATTCATCAGATGAAGATGGTGGAGTTGAAGATGAAGATTTGGAAAGCGAATCAGATGAGAAATGGGAAGAAATGTCAAATCAAGAGGACAATGAAGATGAGCAAGAAGATCCAGGTGACCAAGAACAGGAGAATGATGAGGATGTCACAAGTACGAATTCTAATTATGATAATGTTGATGATGATGAAGAATCTGTATCCAGCTGAATATTAATTTGAGGTAAAATAAAAAACGAAATTATAAAAAATTATTGGTTTTAAATTACGATTAAATATTTTGCAGTTTACATGAATTAATTTAAATGCTTCACTAAATTATTTTATTACAATATTATATCAGAATCACTATTTGAAAAATTAGTATAGGTCAATTTACCACACAATGACATTACTAAATTCAGTTCTTGTTTGTTTTAGTGAACATTGGAGTTCCTGAATGTAATGGATATGGCGAAAAAGAGAAAACAATTGAAATATTGAAATTGTTAAATAAATGTCGTTTTTCTACAAAAACTATTCAAATTATTAAATATATATTATCTATTCTAAATGAGAAATTATTTCATACTTCTGATTTTAAGTTAAAAATAAACAATAAGTATTTACTTAAAAATAAACAAACCTTTTTAAAAGGAAAATAGAAATAACTACAACTTCAATGTTATTACTTTACGTAAACTTATTATAATCTTTTATTCCTTTCTCTTTCAAAATTTTTTTTGGAAATCCGCGCCTTTTTGTTATCACTAAGGATTTCTATTTTGAGGTTAGGCTGAAAATGAAGCTATTCTTCAATGAAGAATGAGGTATATTTTTATCAGAGGTATAAGAAGTGTAAAAAGTTTTTATAATTTGACTTAAATGAATGAAAATTAATAAAACATAGTAATTTACATACTTTTTAAAAAATAACTTTGTAACATGGTGAGTGGACGAAGAGTTTAATACAAATTATTTATTCTGGGTTAAAACATTAATTCTGTCTTAGGTTAATTTATCCTTTTTTTGCGTATTATATTATTACAATGATTTTATTTTATAGATTTTTTTATTAAATAGAATATGGTTTATACAGTTTCTAGAATAAGTTTTTACAAAAAAAAACTTAGAATAAAATAGGATATTATTTATACAAGTATAAATTTATTACTATTTACATCATACATGCTCTAACAATGTTTTTTAATTTATGCTTTAGCCAGTGCTAAAACATGACATCGAACTTCCAGCTTCAGTTCCTGAATTACTATTGGAAAAGCATGCAAACTTTTTACTTTCTTACGGCACTGATAAAGATGAATATGTAAGTATATTATATTATTTTAAGTTTTATGTATTATATTTTTTATATTATAAGTAGTATAAGGATTATTTGCATATATATAATTAAATTAGGTTTAATGTAAAATTAATGGAAATAATAAATTTTAGATGTATTGTATGACAGAACATATGAGAATGTCTGGAATGTACTGGGGTTTAACAGCACTGGATCTTATGGGTAAACTTGAAGAGACAAATCGAAATGAGGTACTAGAATTTATTGCTCAATGTCAAACAGACAGTGGTGGTATAGCTGCAAGTTTACAACATGATCCACATATTCTTTACACTTTGAGTGCAGTACAAATACTTTGTATCTATAATGCATTAGATACTATTGACATAGAAAGAGTTGTAAAATATGTAAAGGAAAGACAACAACCAGATGGAAGTTTCACAGGTGATATCTGGGGTGAAGTTGATACAAGATTTTCTTTTTGTGCTGTGGCAACTTTATCACTTTTGGTAAATAAATATAGTAATAAGAGATTTAATCTATTGATAGATATTAGACAAATGTTGACAGATATTGAATCTGTGCAAAAATGTATTAAATTATATCTATATTTCTGTATTTGTATATTTTTTTATGATAATAGAATAATATAATACTTAAAGTTACAAAAATAGTAAGCTTATGAATTAACTTAGACTATAATAATATTATTTTAGAATCGACTGGATGCAATAGATGTTGATAAGGCAGTTGAATTTGTGATGAAATGTATGAATTTTGATGGTGGATTTGGATCAAAACCTGGAGCTGAAAGTCATGCTGGTATGATTTATTGCTCCATAGGGCTTTTATCAATAACTGGTAATTTTTATTTTATTTTTAATTATTCTTCGGCTAGTATATAACAAAATCAATATAATAAAATAAAAAGAAAGAGAAAAAATATATACAATTCTTTTTACAAATTAAATAACATAAAGTGTTAAATATTGCCAGGTAATCTTCACTTAGTAGATGCAGATCAATTAAGTTGGTGGCTTTGTGAAAGACAACTTCCATCTGGGGGTTTAAATGGTAGACCAGAAAAGTTACCTGATGTTTGTTATTCTTGGTGGGTCCTTTCTGCACTAACAATTTTAGGACGCCTTCATTGGGTTGATAAAGAACAATTGGTATGTATTTCTTCAAAAAAATTAAAGAATGCAAAAAATACTAATATTATATTAAAAATGGACGAAGTTAATCAAATTTTATTACAACATTAATTTACAGGTAAAATTTGTACTGGCATGTCAAGATACAGAATCAGGAGGATTTAGTGATCGTCCAGGAGATATTGCTGATCCTTTTCATACTCTTTTTGGCTTAACTGCACTCTCCCTTTTAAATACTGATTATCCTCTGAAAAAGATCAATCCGACATATTGCATGCCTGAATATGTAATTCAAAGGTTACATTTGAAACCAGCAAGACTCGACCAAAGTAATTGACAATTGATTACTAAAAATTAGCTTTTTACTAAACCTAAATATTTATGAAATAATGCAACAGAAGAAAATATAATGTTAATCTTTTGCAACAACTGTTTTATTTATTGCTTTATTTAAGGAACACAATATCGTTTACTTCAATTTACTGGCATATTATTATATATATGTATATTGTTACATATTATTATAAAATGTATATTATTAATGATAATGATTGATTATACATACAATACGTATAATAATATATAACAAGTATGGTAATATAAATAGAACTATAATTTATTAACACAATTTAATATGAGTAAAAAAAAAGATTAAAAATTAATAAGAATATATATTGCTTTTGCTCTTAATGATTCGATAAGGATGTTGCACTAGAAAACTATATCTATAATAATATTTATTATGGCGTGAGGTTTTTGAGAGATAGTCGCAATAACATATGGTAGTAAATCAGTTACCAAAAAGGAGCTATTAAAAAAAGAAGCACATAATATTGATACAAACATAAACAACTTTCATTTCATATAAGTCCCTCATTATTTTTCATTCAAATGTAAAGCAATGGTTATTGGCAATTATATTCATATTTATATAAATCTTTACATTATATATTTTTCAGGTTTTTATTTACATTTAAAATTGTGTTGAAGTCAATACATGACAATTCTCGCGATCTTTTTATGAGTATTTTAAATGTTGTAAATTAAATATATCATTCCATTCAATAAAACAGGATTTGTACAATTTTTTTGTGAATCTGAGAGACATTGAGAGAAAATCTCTCTGGTAAGTAGAAGAAATAAATAAAGTTATCCGCTTGATATTAGTAAGTTTACAAATAAATAATTTTTATTATATAATTTGCATTGAAATATAAATAATTACTGTATACATTTTTCCCTGTTGGTGAAGTATATTTAAATACATTTATAGTAAATATTCTTTATTTGCAAATGTAAATATATAAAACAAGTATTAAGTAAAATTTACTATATAATAGGTATTCAACAAATTGCCTTTGAAATCCAGTAAGATCATTTTAAAATAATTATTGTCAAAAACATTATATCAATAAAAATTTATTATCTTAAGTTTATTTCTGGAAAATCTTTAATATTTTAACAGGCTCACTTACTGACTTTTGGTGTACCGTTTGCTGTGGTACTTTATATTCTTCAAAAGAAAGATCATAATATGCTAAAAAAAGAATATTAATTTTTAATATGTATTTGGTAGAAAATATAATATCCAAGAGTAAAAAATATACCTAATTGATATAGAAACTGTAAAACAGTGTCTTCATTGCGAATTGTTGCTGCAATAATTGCACATCTATTAGGAAAAGATAAAAATCCTTTTAATCCCATTATTAATCCAAAAAATGAATCGGTATCATATAAAATATCAGCTCCAATTATTATATCTGGTAAGACCCATTGTTCATTCACATATTTATTAATATCTTCCCATCTTAGCTCTTCTATTTTAACATCTGTATGATTATACCTTAATTGCAATTTCAATCTATCACGTTTTAGTTCTGATTCTATATTCCTTTCATTACATGATAAATTAAGTTTAATGTTTTCAGAAGCCATTTCAAGAACAATTTTATGACAATCTGTAAATATATATTGTTTAGGAAAACACGTCTTAATAATGGATAATCCTGTTAATCCAACACCACAACCAAGTTCTAAAATAACTTTTCCAAAGAATTTTTGTTTATTTTCTAAGCACCATTTACTTAACTCAATGGCTCCCTGCAAATTATGAATGATATTATAATTGGAAATTTGAAAAATCATATTGTACAATCATAGTTTCCAAATACCTGCCAACTACACAATCCTGTTGTACCTTCTGATATAATATTCGTGCTTTCTTTTATACTAATGCAATTATCTTCTATTAGAAAATGCCGATAGTGAATAGATTCTTCTATAGTGGAAGATATTATATTACAATATGTTGTATAAATACCTTCGTAAATTTCACCACCTTCATCTTCAATCTAGATTACAAAAATTAAATCTTTAACTCTAGAAATGAATTTATTTTATAAATATTAATTTATTTATACCTTTTTCATAAGCCATTTTAAAAATGCCCTCTGATAAGATTGTTTAATTGGATATTTTTTAATTAAGTCACTATTTACTGTTCTTTCCAAAATCTCCTGTTGTTTTTTTGAATTAACTAGACAATTAATATTTTCTTCTGAAATCTGCAAGTTTTAAAATAGAAATGTGAATTTTCTATAATTCTTTGAAAGATTATTTATAGATTGATTGTAAAATTTACATACAAGAATGTCTATTGTATTTATTGGTGTACAATTTAGGAAATGTTTAATTAAATTATCCACGTTAAACGAGTTACAATTCATTTTATTGTCCATGTCTCATACATGAATTAATAAAATTTTATATTTATTTCTATCAATAATATTTTATTAATTTTTCACGCATAATTTTAAATTATGATGCTTCATAAATAAGATGAAATAACACAAAAACAATTATTTTGTCATAAATATTTATTTTCTGAAACTAAAAGATATATGTGTGTTCGAAATGATTTTTGCTCTTAATATAATAATTTTTATTCAATTAACAACATATGAAAGAAAACTTGTGAAAACAGGTAATGTAACAGGTAATCTTTTCATTTCGAAGTATTAAACTTCAGAGTTGTAAACATCCCCACATGTATGAATATGTATTCGGTTTTATTATATGAATATATATGTGAGTCACGGTTCAGATCTGTTTATAACTTATATGACCCTGGTCGGGCCATTCGTTCAAAAATTCAATCAACTTAACCTAAAAATGCAAAAAGTTACTATCCCTTACTTCTATATAAATAATATTTCATTTGTTCGTTTCTGCAATTATTTATATTTATTGCATGCTATTTTAAAAATAGTTAATATTAAATATTTCGTGTTGGAATAACATGAAAAAATATTACATAAATTGTCCAGAATACACCAATAAAAATCAAGTTCGAATCACTAGATAAATCGTGATACCGTTCTGTGGTTTCGCAATTCTGGAATAGGTTTACTTTTCATAAGAAAGGTCTCACTCACCAAATTTTTGACAGTTGGTCACCTTCCTTGCATGCGTAATGAGAGGGTACAGTCTTGTCTCGGTTTTCAATTATGTGCATGGATATTTCGTATAACTCAGCGGTGTATAACTAATTATAACACAAAGGCAAAATAAGATGCAATTAATTTCCCCAAACAAATAACATGACATTCACGTAATAATCAGAAACCGATATCCCTCGTTATGAATGACGATTTGTCTATTCATGTTTTCGGAACGTTTTAGATTTATCGAATCTTTAAAGTAAAATTAAATAACGTCATATTACGAAATCTTTGTTGAAAGCTTCCTAACTGCAACTAATTAAGCTAATTGTTTCACTTAGATTAACAATTCTACAATCACCACATAATGGCCTCTGCTATGGAACAGCAACAGCAGCAACAACAACAACAAACAACTTTAGAATTTTATCAAGCAATGGCTGATTTCAAAAACATGTTTCCACAAATGGATGATGATGTGATTGAGGTAAATTCATTTAATAAATGTATTAAATTACATTATGTAACTGGAAACTGTCTTCAGTCTAAATGTATGTTCTGAAATGATGCATAATGATGCATAATAAATGAAGAAATTATTTCAAAACTTTTAGGCTGTGTTAAGATCTAACCAAGGTGCCGTAGATACGACAATCGATCAGTTGCTTACTATGAGTACAGATAATGAAAATGAAAAAATTAGAAGTGAATTAGAGCAAAATGAAAAATCACCAAGTACTTCTAAGTCACAGAAAGCAGAGTCAACAATATCCTTAAAAAGTATACGTAAATGGCAACCTGCTTTATTAGGTCCATTACCAGATACATTCCTTCGGCTTCCTCAACAAGTTTGTGAAGATAGTTTAGATTCTTCATGTTTACAAGAAAATTCGATGTTAGAAGATGAAAGAATTGCTATATTTCTTCAAAATGAAGAATTTATGGCTGAACTACGTTGGAATGAAGACTTTTTGTCAACTTTAGAAAATGGTTTGTAATATGCAGTTATAATTTTTATAGTGCAAACAATGTGGAAAAGACATAAAATTATTTACATTATCTTTATCATAGATACAAAAATTCAAGGAACAAGCCTTGAAAAGTGTGGCAATCAAATTGGTCATGATGATGAAGATCTTTTTAAAGAAAGACTAAAAAATATGGGCAAAGGTATTTTTGGCAATTGTATATTATTATATAACAAATGTAAAAATTACAGAATTTATATTTTACTTTTATTATTTTAATTATATTCTAGTATCTCGACGTAAGTTTGCACAACTTACTAAAGTATTTACACGCAGTAAAAAACGAGGGGGTAGACAGTTATTACCCCCAACAGCTTCCTGTGACGATTTATTGGACCCAGAGGAGTCGTCTAGATTTCAATCTTAGAAATTATAACACTTCCTTTATTCTACCAGAAAAGACAATTTTTCAGTAATTGGTACTTACAGCAATTTATCCAGTCCAGAAATGAGAAAGAAGCATATCTGTATTAATATGAATAATTGAATGGCAAATTGCAAAGAAAATTTAGATGGAAATAGTTTTATTAATGCGGATTATTTAAATTAGAAAACAATTAGTAAGACTCATATTCTGTGCAGTTTAATTAACATGATATTATTAAGTTGCTTGAATAACTGTTTAATTCAAGAGCACAGAAAGATCAAAAGATAAAATGTAGGAATAATAGCCCTAAATATTATCTAAGAAAAAATTGCAAAACTACAAAATATTTCGTATTTTAATAATGTACTGTGAACCAGTACACATTATAGATAGTAACAGTACAATAATTACAACAGTCATACTGTTAAAATAAGGATCTGTCGAATGTTGTTATAAATATTTTCTTTCTTTTTTTAACATGACATTGTGAAGCTTTACAAACAATGTACTTACAGATAGTTGATATTATTTATGTATATTATTTATATTTGATCGTTGACAATGATTTAGAATGTGTAGTTGTTTTTTCTACAAAATTTTGTTGTAGTTTATATTTATTTAAAAAAAAGTTTGTATAGTTATTGGTAAACATTGTTAAAATATAAAATAAATTATATTTATAGGTATCAAATGAATTATAGTAAAAAATTTCTATCCATAATGTTAAAGTAAACATTTAAAGAAAGAGCATTTTAGAATTGGCGAATTTGTGACTTCATATTTGATTTTTACGTGATTTTTTGCTGATATAAAAATAGATTTCTTTTTATATTGCTATGCGGATTAATAACGACGCTTTCATATTTATAATTACATTTTTGAGAAACTCCTATCTATTTAGAGCTGTAAGTGTAATAAATTCTAGTCTGTTCATCTAGCCATACTACTTATTGAGTAATAAATATCAAGGATTGCAATTATACATATATATATGTTGGTGTAGAAGACCTTTATATATATAAATGAGTGTAATTAAACACAGTATGTGCCACAGGCATAAGTATAAGCTTAAGAATACCGAACTTAACTATTTAAAAATAAACTACGTAATTTTTAGTGTCTCTTTAATAAGTTAAGATTCATTTGACATGTTATCCTGTATTTTTATTTTCTCATTATTGTAATATATATATATATATATATATAATACAAGTTACAAAAGGATTACGAAAATAAAGTAAATTTATAGCATATAAAGTGTTTTAAAGCTATTTTTTATAAAGCACATAATAGTATTATACAGTATATAATTTGACATTCTTTATACAATAGTAATAAGAAATATGAAACAAAAATACTTAACAATCACATTGTAATTAATTAATTCCATAATACATTTTACAGATTGTGGAATATTACATATCAGACTGTTTAAAGAATACTCTAGCGCCAGACAAACTATAATAGAGCAATTGGAATTCAGCACTTCTTTCACCTAAGCGTTTTAATGTTAATGCTCTTGTTTGTTGCAATTTTTCATCTCCTTGAACATTTTTACTTTCTGCAGCCTGCTGTTCTGCATTTATATGCTGTTCAACTGTTTTGAACCAATGTAAACTATCCAATTCTGATGACTGATTTAAAAGAGCATTTATGTAAGCAATTCCCATTGCAAAACCATCATCAGTAAAAGCTGCACCTGTTTGATTTTTCTTAAACATTTTTTCTTTATTCGATATTGAGTTATCAATGAAACTTAATGTTAATGGAGGTACAATAGCATAAAATTGTTGCAAATGATGTGATTCAGTATCTCGAAAAGCAGATGCAAATACATCAACAAGAAGTTTGAAGTATTGTATTCCTTCTGTAAAGTTTCGTATTAAATTTTCAATATTATTTTCTAAACACTTTGCTGCTGATTGAGTTGTTACACCATAACGTAAATTTTTACACATTAATTCAAATGGTACAGATGAATCGATGTTTGGCAGAAATGAAATAGCATTTGAACTAGCATGCAATCCACCAGATCTAATTAATCGTACATACCCCAATGCATTTCCAATTTGAGTTATTAATTGTCGAAATTGATCTAAATAACTTAAACCATCAGGTGTCATACCTAATTTTCTGATCCCTTTCTGAAATTTTTCTGCTCTTTCATATGTATAAGGCGTTCTACCATTTTCTCTTTGAACCTTGATGAACCTTATATCTCGCATTAATCTCGACTTTATATGTTCATCAAAAAGGAATTGTGAAAATGTATGTAATTTTATACGAAGAAATTGATATACAAAGTTAACTGTTGTACTCATAATACCAGTTCCGTGTGTTCTGATAGAATTTGCTATATGTCGAATTCCAATGGTATTTAAATGTTTATTGTTACTAGTATGTTCAATGAAAGTTTGAGTGTTTAAATTATATAAATATTTTGATACAAATACATGAATATTTCTCATAATTTCTAAAGCATCTAAGCCCTGTTCCAAGGTCTGTGTAGGTAAATAGTTTTGTACAGTATCTAGATTTAATTTATAATGTGCCAAAGCATGCATCATTCTATATGTTCTCCAATCATGTAGTGCTACTGTAGTGAGATTGTAAAACATATCATCAAGGTAATGTTCAATGAATCTTTTAGCGTATATCATACTATTTGTTAAAGGTAGTGGTAATGATCGTACGATTCTTCCACCATCTTTTGCCCCAATATTGAATGGATTTGTAGAATCTAATTTTAAATGTGCATGGACATGAAGTCTTAGATTAGTTTCAATCTCGTGACAAACAGGTTCTAATATATTCTTAGTCAACATTTCTCTTAATTGCATAATTCTTTTCTGTTTTAAATTTAATCCTTCTTGTTCACTAATGGTGCTGTTAAATGCATTAAACAAATGAACTATGTGATTTATACTTAAATTACCATCTATTACAGAAGAAAGATAAGCTGGAATTATATTCTGATGATATAGTAATATAGAGTAATCACAGATATCTGTAATGATATTATACAATTCAGCAACAATATCGTAATTGTTCAATGAAAATCTCAATTTCACCATGTCCTCTTCCTTAAAAGTATCTGTTAATTGACTAGCACATGCTAGAGCACATCTGATTATTAATCTTCTATCTGCACTTGGTGGTCCATTTAATAATCTCATACTTAAACCCACTAGTGACAATGCATCCAATTTTTCTCTGCTATAACCTTTATCCTTCTGAATTAAACTCTTCCGAGCAGTTTCCAATGTAATTAAAATATAATAACTCAAGTATTGTAATACTTGACTTTGTGATTGCACTATAACTGGTCCCAATATGTAAAACGTAGTCTGCAAAGACTTTTGTACTTCTATTAATCTACAAATTAATTGAACAGTGTTACGATTCATTGGTTTAATAAGAATCGCATGCATATTTATTATAAAAGATACAATTTCTTTAATCTGAGATAACAATGCAACTAAATCAATTAATAAAGTTTGTTTCTGCCCAATATCTGAAATCTGAAGACTTGTTTTCATTAAAATACTTTGCATTTCAATGCACCATGTTACTGCTTTCTGAATTAAGCCATTCACAGTCTGGGAAAGTTTTTGTATCCTCAAACATAGTATTCTTTCTCCTACTTGTTGACCAATGGCATTACCAGCTTCTTTTGGCAAAAAATCACTTAAAAATTTACTGGGAATCCATATGACATTTCCTATTAAATTTACAGCATAAAATTTTTTATTATTTTCAAGCACTCTTTTAATTAATCTTCTATCACAGGTGCCAAATAATTTTGTTGTTACAACAATTCCAATATTTATTTTGATCCAACTTTTATTCAATGAAACATAATCATTTGGTTTATTTTCTATGTCTACCATTAAATTTTTCAAATAATTGGTAATCTGTTCACTCATTATAGGTCCTTTATTCACATCCATTATACGTTCAATCGTCTTGGAAAATAAAACTTTCTTTAATAAATTCTCTTGTAAATCTTTTAATAACTTATTCAGTGTATGTAATTTAGATTCACTTATGCCAAATTGCAATGGATTGTGCATGATAGAACGCACATTCATTCTGTACTTTTTCCACTGTTCTAACAATGAAGGCTGGGATTCAATAATTTCATCCAATGTCAGAACGATTATAAACAAATCAATAAAATGTTCTATTAATACAGGTAAATAAATATCATTAGAGTCACCCGCTAGACTAGATAACTGTTCCGTTGTCAAGTGTGCTACTGTCCATATCCTATTCACAAAAACAAATAGATCTTGCAGATCAGACAAAAGAGATGTGATGTTATTCTGATCATTCTCTGCCCCTCTTTCACCATGAGTAAACAATTTTTTATAGAACATCTTAGCTTCCATCACAAGAAGCCTAATTTCTCTACAGGTACCAGCAACTGCAGCAAGTAGCTTTGATAAATATTTATTTTCCATTTCTATTAAATTTATCAAGCTGATATCCTCAACAGGTTTGTATACAAGCCGAAGAGGACCTTCCATGAAATATTCTAATGTAGAATCTCTTTTCCATGTTTGCTTAGCTAAATTCTCAAAAAACTGTCCATATTTTCGTAAATGTATCGAACCTGCCGCTTTGTATATGGTCTCGTCCTTTTTCGAATTCCATGCTGATGATTCTATCATTATTACTTCGTATATTTGCTAATGTTAATCGAAATATGTTAAAATACTGATTTTAAATAAATGACATGTAAAATATATTTTTCAAATTTGTGACGTATCTTTTGATAATTCACATATGTTTTAGTACCACCCTATACTTTTCCAGCATCACTTTCAAGCAGTACCTTTTATAATTACTTTTAACTACTATTATGACACTATCATTTCTTACATATTTACAAAAAACAAAATTGGAAAGTGGATATCATGAAAGGTTGATAGCTGATAGTACTGCACTATACAGACTATACTGTATCGTCTGACCAACGAGTTGAGTCATAAGTAAATAAAACCACGTGATCAAAGTCTAGGGAAAATAGGATTGCATTTATGCATTGACGTATTGTGTGAATTTTCCAAAATTTTGAAGAATTTCGCGTGGTTGCAGCACGTAAAGTGCTTCAGCACTCTGCTCGCATTTTAACTTCAAACAATTCGAAAACCTAACTCGACGTTTAAATGAAAAAATGCACACCGAGAAAAATTAACGTGAACAATAATTTATATTTAAGATTGAATTATAATAGATTGCATTTTTCAATTTAAAAAATTTTTTAATTTGTAGCAAAAATTTAATGAAATTTAATGAAATTTACTTAGGTTCTTTGCTCAGCGTGACGGTTCTAACGATTTTACGATTCAACGATTTTACCTTCTTGGTTCACAGAATAACCTATTTATCTACTCGAGTTTTACATGACAATCTACGATTTGTTTATTATCCAATAACATAAGTTGCCATTAACTAATACTGATAAACATTAATTTATTAATTGGAGTTTATAATATTAGAAAGCGATCGATTTATGTCTTGACAATGTTTCTTCCTATGGTAACGAAAGTAAATACGAAATTTGAAAGTGATCGCAATTATTACTGATTAATAATTTTGATATTTAATCAATAAATTGTTAAATAATCTTTTGTTCGTTGCCACGATGTTGTGCAGTTAAATGCGGCGCACTAGGTTTTACCCTATTATAGTACAAGATATTCACGCCAGAAGGAGCTACAGGTCTACACCCGTTCATAATATATATCAGTGCATTTACAGTTTTGAAATATAAAATATAAAATTATTTTGCCGAAAATTCATTTCACAAGTAAAATTTTTATTTATATTATATATATTATATATTATATTATTATATATTATATATTATATATATTATATATTTATTTATTTATAATAGATGAGATGTTCATAATGTATTCAGATGAATATGTAATAACTAGTAATAATAATTTCTAGGGAATTTAATGAATTGCTATCAATGAATGTCATTGACTGTATTTTTTCTCTTACTATAGATCCATCCATAGATTATGAAACTAATTTAGTTTTACTTAGTTAATTAGTCAGTTATGGCGTCTAAGATGGCGTCTAAAACCTAGCGTCTGTAAGATGACGTCTAGAATGTGGTGTCTAAAGGATAGTGTCTAAAACGTAGTGTCTAAAGCGTAATTTTATACTACAGTGTTGTATTATATATGTTTGCTAAAAAATAACTACTTTGTGCGCTATTAAACATATAAAATTTAGTAACGAATATTACTCAGTGTAAAAAGATGGATATATCAAATGAGTCGAATTTGTATAGATTAGAAGGGATTGAGAAAAATCAAGCAGGAGGTTTGATTATTCGGAAGAAACCCTCTGATCATACATTTAAGAAGCCTCAGGTATCTGTCTTGGGTCTTGACAAACTTGCAAAACGAAAAAGGCAAGAAAATTCACAGGAAGTTAACTCATTGAAATCTGAATCAAGTTCACCAAAATCAGAGATTAAGGAAAGAAAATACAGATCTTATGCTGAAGAAACTCCAACTCATACTGGTGGGGTGAACACTGAGGCACAACAAAGATTAGAAGCACGATTAAAGCATCAAAGATTGAGTGCACAGGACAAAAATCATAGGCACAATTATAAGGACAAAGATCGGAATAGAGATAGGGATAGGAATAGAGATCGATACAGAGATAGGGATAGAGAAAGGAGTAGAAGCAGAGACAGTATTAGAGATAGTAGTAGACAAACACCCTTAAGGTTTAAAGATGAACCTCAAACTCCAATATTTAAAACAAAGGATTCAACATCTAAAAGTAATTGGGATGATGATGAAGATGAAGAACCAAGAAAATCCAGTTGGGATCATCCAACACCCAACCTATACAATATTAGAGATGGTAAAGACAGTGTTAGAAGTGAATTTACACCTTCATATAAATATAACCCTTGGAATAGAGATAGGAAAGCTAGTGGTGCTACACCTAACATACTTGGGGAAGAAAAAGAAATGTGGGACTTGTGGGAAGAAGAGCAACAAAGACTGGATAGAGAATGGTATGCCTTGGATGATGGAGAAAATCATGCGTTTGCTGACGTTTCTGAAGAATACACCCGTAAAAAGGAAATGGAATTGGAAGCAAAAAGGCAGAAGCGTCTTTCCGCACAACAGCGACAGATAAATAAAGATAACGAATTGTGGGAACGTAACAGAATGTTAACATCTGGTGTCATCAGTTCTTTAGATCATGATGATGATCCTGATGATGAAGGAGAAACCAGAGTACATCTCTTAGTCCATAATGTTGTTCCACCATTTCTGGATGGTCGAATTGTATTCACTAAACAACCGGAGCCTGTTGTACCTGTACGTGATCCTACTTCTGATATGGCACTTGTAGCAAGAAAAGGGTCGACCTTGGTACGAGCATATCGTGAGCAAAAAGAGCGGAAAAGGGCGCAAAAAAAACATTGGGAACTAGCTGGAACTCATATTGGTAATATCATGGGTGTACGTGATAGACATAAAGATGATAAGGAAGATCCAGGTCAAGAAACTGACTTCAAAGCTGGTCAAAAATATGCGCGTCATATACGAGACGAAGTTACTGGAGAAGCTAAATACAGGTCTATTCAACACCAGAGGAGAAGTCTTCCAGTATTTGCTGTACGACAAGAATTGTTAAATGTAATTAGAGAAAACAGTGTAGTAGTTATTGTTGGAGAAACTGGCAGTGGAAAAACAACTCAATTGACTCAATATCTTCATGAAGATGGTTATAGTCGCTATGGTATAATTGGATGTACACAACCAAGAAGAGTAGCAGCTATGTCCGTGGCAAAAAGAGTTTCTGATGAAATGGCTACTGGTTTAGGAGACAAAGTTGGTTATGCTATTCGTTTTGAGGATTGCACTTCAAAAGATACTGTTATTAAATATATGACTGATGGTATTTTATTAAGAGAAAGCTTAAGGGAAGGAGATTTGGATCGATATAGTGTAATTATCATGGATGAAGCTCATGAAAGATCTTTATCTACTGACGTCCTATTTGGTTTATTGAGAGAGGTTGTAGCCAGACGACATGATCTGAAATTGATCGTAACATCCGCTACAATGGACTCTAGCAAATTTTCAGCATTTTTTGGAAATGCTGCAACATTCCAAATCCCAGGTCGCACATTTCCAGTTGAAGTATTACATGCCAAGAACCCAGTAGAAGACTATGTTGATGCTGCGGTGAAACAAGTGTTACAAATTCATTTGCAACCCCGTTCAGGTGATGTATTGGTCTTTATGCCTGGTCAGGAAGACATTGAAGTTACTTGTGAGGCTTTGAAAGAACGTTTAGCAGAGATCGAATCAGCTCCTCCACTTTCCATTTTACCTATTTACTCGCAACTACCCTCGGATTTACAAGCTAAAATTTTTCAACGTTCAGAGGGAGGTTTACGAAAATGCGTTGTAGCAACAAATATAGCCGAAACTTCATTAACTGTCGACGGAATTGTATTCGTCGTGGACTCGGGCTATTGCAAGTTGAAAGTTTATAACCCACGAATTGGTATGGATGCTTTACAAGTATATCCAGTGTCCAGAGCAAATGCTGATCAAAGAGCAGGAAGAGCAGGACGTACTGGTCCTGGTACCTGCTACAGATTATACACGCGAAGGCAATATTTAGACGAACTACTGTTAACTGGAGTTCCAGAAATACAGCGAACCAATTTAGCAAATACTGTATTGTTACTGAAGTCTTTAGGTGTTCAAGATTTATTGGGTTTTCATTTTATGGATCCTCCACCACAAGATAATATATTAAATTCTCTGTATCAATTGTGGATTTTGGGTGCATTAGATCATACAGGACGTTTAACACCTTTGGGACGACAAATGGCAGAATTTCCACTAGACCCACCACAATGTCAGATGCTCATTGTTGCTTCTCAACTCGGTTGCACTGCAGATATACTTATTATAGTTTCTATGCTGTCAGTGCCTTCGATATTCTACCGACCCAAAGGTCGCGAAGAAGATTCTGATTCAGCTCGAGAGAAATTTCAAGTACCAGAGTCTGACCACCTAACATATCTAAATGTGTACAATCAGTGGAAGGCGAATGGTTATTCCAGTTCTTGGTGTAACGTTCACTTTATTCACGCGAAAGCTATGCGGAAAGTAAGAGAAGTTCGACAACAGCTGGAAGAAATTCTGAAACAACAAAAAATGGAAGTTGTAAGCTGTGGCACGGACTGGGACATTGTACGGAAATGTATTTGTTCGGCATACTTTCACCAAGCAGCTCGTTTGAAAGGTATTGGCGAATACGTGAATTGTCGTACTGGAATGCCATGCCATCTTCATCCGACGTCAGCTTTGTTCGGTATGGGCTTCACGCCAGACTACGTGGTGTATCATGAACTTGTGATGACTGGCAAGGAGTACATGCAATGTGTGACTGCCGTTGATGGCCACTGGCTAGCCGAGTTGGGTCCTATGTTCTTTAGCGTAAAGGAAACTGGACGAAGCGGACGAGCAAAAAGACGACAAGCCATGCAACATTTACATGAAATGGAAGGGCAGATGAAAGAAGCGGAGGAAGAAATGAAGGCTAGGGCGCAAGAACAACTTGAACGCGAACAAGCTTCTATCAGGAAGTAAGTTTCTTGTGTTTCAAATTTATAATACATCAGTGTCCCATAAAAGTATTTGAATTACCATAGAAAGCTTAATATAAGTTTTTTATAATATTTATCTGATATTTTGTATCATTAATTTTTATGGTATTATTTTATATTGTTTACAGGAAGGAAATATTGACGCCAGGTATCAGAGAACCGGGTACACCTGCTCCTTATCGTAAAACTCCAAGTAGATTAGGGTTATAATTGTTCAGATTTTCAATGAAATGTGTGAAATATTGTAAAATTTTTAAAGAAATACAACAACAAAATTTTTTGTACAGAGGTATTTTTTAATACAGATACACTTCCTTACTCATCATATATAGGTACATTTATATTATACCAATTTTATTAGCGACATCAAGCGCATCATAATCACGAGTTAGACGTACATACGCTTTCTTTTTACCATCTGGCCTAATTAACGTATTAACTTTAGCCACATCAACGTCGTACAGTTTTTTAATGGAAGCTTTGATATGGTATTTATTCGCACGAGTATGCACGATAAAAACTAACGTGTTGTTGTCCTCAATCTTCTTCATAGCAGCTTCAGTGGTCAATGGAAATTTGATGATATTAAATGCATCCATACTGAAAAAAATAAAATCATTTTAGATATTTTTCATATAAAATTATAATAAATAAATAAATAAATAAAATGATACATGTCATAAAATATATAAAATTAAATGTATGTAAGTAGGTAGATAAAAAAAAAAGTATTTAATGCTTACCGATTTCTATTTGGAACAGATTTTCTCGCATATTTTGGGTCCCTTGGTGGCCTAAATGTTTTTGGCCGGTAGAAGTGGACGGATGTCCTTATTTTCCTTACTCTTGATCCATGAACACCTTTCAATACCTGCAAATAAATACAAATGATCAATATACAAATATATATATGATAAACCAAAAAGTTCACTTTTTATGATTTGATATATCAGCAGTAGACTATATTTTTATCACAGTCATTCAACGAGATTCCCCAACATTTATCATCATGTATATTGAAATAATTTACTAAGTTTACAATTAATCAAATTTTTTTCATTGATATTATGTATATTAACCTTCTTCTGAGTTTTAAGTGCTTTTTGAAGTGGGGCAGCTGTTCTTCCACCCTTAGATGTTTTCTTCGGAGGTTGAACATTTTTCTTAGATTTTGCAACTACTGGTTTTGCAGCAACTTTAGGCACAGGTTTTGCTGCTGGTTTTGCTGCAGGCTTTACAGAAGTTGTCGTTTTAGCAGCTGCAGTTTTCTTTGCTGTGGTGGATGTTTTCGCAGCTGGTTTTGTAACTTTTGATGTAGAAGCTGCAGTAGCTGGCTTCTTCTCAGTTTTCTTTTCTGCTTTTTTCTCAGCTGGTTTGCCGGCTAGAAAAAATAAAATAAATAATCAAAATATTATACATTCTACATCTTATATTAGTCAAATATTTATAACACAAAGTTTTTAAGGAATTGTTGTGGATAATTTTTAGGTTATGTAAAACATGCAAAAGCTTATTTGAAATTATAAATTTCTTTCAAATTTACTATTCGAATAGATATAATAAATATTTTAATAATATAGAACAATAATATAATTATATACATATCGATACTTTTTTTAAATATATACAAAACAGACAACAAGCCACATGTTTAGGGTTAAAATTGAACACGTGTTTATTAATCAAACTTTTTACATCACAAATTCGCATTAATCATGTTTTATAAGTTTGCTTAAATTAAAACATTTTTCAAACTTGTTAGACGGAATTTAAATGTTATTAAAAACTTTTAAATATACCTGACTTCTCCGTGGACTTCGCTTTAGGAGCCATCTTGCTAAAAAGAAAGAAAGTCTTAGCCGGAAACAGACATGTGTATAATCAGTGAACTACGTTAGACGTTTACGTATAAATTCAATTTTATAAAATAATAACTATATAATTATAATACAAAATTGTGCGTTTCGAAACATTCCATGTTCAATTACAGTAGTAAAATATTTATACTTTATAATTTATGCAAAAAAAAATATTTTAATACGATAATGCAATTTAATAAAAAAAGAGTATTTGCACATACATTTTACATTTTGGTATTGGTATTTTAGATAAATTTTACTTATCGAAAACTTATGAGAAAAATTTTATTTTAATTTTAGAATATGTAATTGATTTGTAGCAGAGTAGATTAGATGGTATACACCTGCCGTAGCAACCAATGTTTTCATTTAGTTCAAAATTACTTATGTTAGCGATGGGTAGGCAACATATAACACGCAAATACTTCTCTAGTTCTTACTGTATAAATATGTATTTAAACATAGCATAAATATTAAACATATGGAGTCTTCAAATGTGTATTGTACTCATGTTTCAAAGTGAAATTATATAAATAAAATATAATATAATAATTTATAAATATATATTGTAAATATAAAAGGCTGTACAATTGTATATATTTGCATTACAATATAAGAAATATTGAGCAGTATACAGTGTAAATAATGTTAGAAACACGTTCAGCTATTTATAAAATGATTGAAGTGGCACGTGATGATAGACAGGTATGACTTAAAAATTTTGTTCTTATACGAGTATAATTTTTAATGAAAAATAATGAACAATTCATAACTTTATAATTATACTATTGATAAACATTTTTAAATCAGACTGAGTATGTCAATTGCTGCCGGACATCCGGTGGAAATTAAATTCAAATCAAATTCAAAATTCGATTCAGTAATTTTATCGATTAATATTTTTCTTCAAAACATAATAATTATGAAAATAGGGAACAAGAAGCAATTATGTTTCTTTATTTTAGATTAAAACATTTAAAAATATATTTAGATATTTAATAATAAGTTTATTTCTAATTTCAGTCACATATACTGCTAAAAAGTTAAATTTTGAGATAAATGTACCAAATAATAAAATAAAAACGTTTTCTAGGTTAATAATTGGCCACCACCGTTTTCATCTGATATGACGAAATATAATGAAAGAGATTTTGATCCAATTGTTAGACGTTCATGCAAAACGAAACGCGTATCTTTGAAAATTGCAAAAGCAATTGTAATTGGCGATGTTTCGGTTGGAAAATCATGTCTAGTAAATCGGTAATATACCACAATATCTATTATTACTTTACATGAAGAAAAAAATAAACATAACATTGTTTGCTTTCCAGATTTTGCCACAAAATATTTGACAATAACTATAAAGCAACAATCGGTGTTGATTTTGAAGTAGAAAGGTTTGATATTCTGGGTGTACCTTTTCATTTACAAATGTGCGTTCATTTCGCGTTTCAACATATTTTATTATTTAATTTCACAATATTCATAACAAATATTATGTTAAAAAATAGAAATTTATTATTTACTTACTTATTTCAGATGGGATACTGCGGGACAAGAAAGATTTAAATCCATCGCTGCATCTTATTACAGAAGTGCAAATGGTATAAAAAAATTTGTTGTTATAAATGTGTAGTAAAATATAAAAATTGTATCAAAGTTTTATGTTATAAATATTTTATTTTAGTAATCATGGTTGTTTTTGACTTGGCCAACTTAATATCTTTGGGACACTGTCAACAATGGTTAAATGAAGCTGCTCAAAGTAACACGGAGCCATATTACATATTTTTAATAGGCACAAAACGAGATTTACTGGTAAATCACGCAGAATTTATTGACATATACAAAAATCGAAAGTAAATTATAAGGAAATAGTTAAATTTCTAATGCAATAGATGATTAACTAAATTAGCAAAAAGAAGACCTTCAAATTTTTGTATAGGATATTAATTAAAAATTGCATTATTTATACAATAATCTACAATAATTTAATACAGTAGTTTTATTTAATATTACTTTAATTACAATAATTACGAAATACTTAAATTATGTTGTTATCATTGATTGACTATAACTACAAAATAAAATAAATGTTTTTAGTCCAATCAGGTATATACAATAATGGAAAAACGAGCGGCTGAAGTAGCGCGGAGAATGAAAGCTGAGTTTTGGGCTGTTTCCGCTAGAACTGGAGACGGTGTATCAGAATTATTCACAAGAGCAACCGTATTATCTTTTCATGCCATGATACTACATGAGTTACAAAATATGAAGCCGGAATCAATTAACATTGGTTCCGATTTAATAAGTACGTAGTAATATAGCTATAAAATAGATAGAAATATTTTGCGAAATCATGAATATTTGTTATATATCTAAAATGTTATTATTATATTTAATTATAATATATTATTATATCTAAAATGTTTTAATACCTTACGACATTAAACAATCTTTTCTTAAGCCATTAAATCTGGCTATCAGCTATTTACTATTTAAAATTAATTTGATTTGGATTGTATTAATTTTTTATTTCTAATTTTTACTCATTCAATTAAAAATGATAAAATACGTTCATATTTCAGCTTTAAATGATCAACGAGAAAGAATTAAAACAAGGAAAAGAAGAAATACTTGTTTCGATTGTTCAACGTGAATAATATTTCTCAGAAATTTATTAACCACTAAAACTTGCTCATGAACAATAGTATCAGATACTAAGACTTTAATTAAAACAAAGTAATATATATGTGGTAGATATATCTGCAATATGTAATTCATACTGCTAATTTATATCGTGTATAGATATTCTGAGTAATTTTGCATGTTCATATTTCTTATAAATGCATAAAAATCCAAAAAATAATAAATCATAAAAATAATAATCAGTCTAATTATCAAAAATAGATTTATTATCGTAACGTTATTTAAATACCCCGCGCGTGAGACAATCTTCCGGCTACGTAACGTATATGGACTCCATCCGGCAGTCTTTCTTTCTTACTCGCACTTGTCTGTCTTTCTCGAGATCGAATTTACTCGGAAAAAGTACGTTCTTTACTGATAGACTCGATAGATAGAGTTGGCGATAATATTAGACGAAAGAAATCGCTTCATGTGTTCGATGTCGACGTGTCTGGCACGCGCACGTCTGCACGTATATGAATTTCGATCAGTGGTGAATCCAGTGCAATTAGAATTGTCTTTCCGCGAGTGTAACGGATCAAGCGAAGAACCGAATTGACAAAAAAGTGTCATCACATGGTCATTGCGTACCTTCCCTGAAAGAGATCGGACAGAAATTTTCAATTAAAATCTCCTTCGTTCGAAGACAATTCCTCAGGTAAGTGTTATGTTGCATTCCAACAGGTGGTAGTTACTAATACTTGTATACATTATATATACGATCGAGGAAATGTGTAAAAGAAAAGTTCGTGGAATGTAATAACGGTAATTTCTCGGCATTGCTTCTTGCTTTTCTTATGAAAAATATAGTATATTCTCCTTACTTGTAAGTATACATATATATCTTCATGAAATAAAAATCAGTTTTCAATAAGATTTATAATCATTGATATAATTTCAGTTAATTCTCGAAAATGTATATGTTACAGTTATTTCTATCATTACTATATGTACTTGTGTACAGATATGTTGTTTTAATTATTAACTCTATTTAATTTGAATCGTTACTTCTAATTATTTATTATTAAATTGATTAAGTTATATATAAAAATTTTTGGAGTTAAATATTCTTTTTGTTATGAGTAATTATGAATTAAATATTTATATTTATTATAATATTTATT
This sequence comes from Bombus flavifrons, assembly GCF_040668555.2. NCBI lineage: Eukaryota > Metazoa > Arthropoda > Insecta > Hymenoptera > Apidae > Bombus > Bombus flavifrons. The sequence goes on along the minus strand of NC_138457.1, from coordinate 3,929,737 downwards.
TTATGCATTTTCATAAATCGTGTTCAGAAACTCATTTCCTACATTGATTTCTATAAAATTAAATAATTTTTTATATATACCAAAAGTTATTTTTTCATAAAACAATACAAATTTATTCTACGAGGAAAAATGAGAAAAAAATGTTATGAATATTAGAATGGATCGATTTTTCCACATTTTGAAATGCACTGCAATTGTTTTATTTTTATTTGTGGAGAATTTTAAAGAATAATGTTTATGCACAATAAAAATTAATACGCATCTGGAATTAAGAAAGAATTCGTAATGTTCTCAGCGAAAATGGAGGAAATTAACATGTAATGAATTCAATTTTTGCATTTCAATACCTTGAAGTCGAACTAACACAAATGTATCATTTATCAAACAACTAGTTCGTTGTTATTTCATATTTTTGTTATAATTTTTCACTTGATATATAGTAATTTTTCATTTGTTCTATTAGGATTAACTATATAATTGTTCACTATTCATAACTTTTTATTGATAACGCTATAGTGACTTTATATTGTAAATTAAAAATTGAAAGTATAGTATATGTTATACATATTATCTTAATACATATATTTTATAATCTGCGATTTTTTTGTATAATCGGCAATTGATAGCGTTATCACATCAGTCAGATACAAATTTCTTAAGACAGTATTACTTGCTTAAGATATTTAAAAAATAGCACAGCTCTTTTCATGCCTCTTTTCATTTTATCAAGAGTATATTTTCGGCATAATCGAAATAAATAATATGCATTTTTGTTTTTGAGTTACTTCTTATAGTACAATATTATATCATTCTATCTCTTTACATTCATAAAATTTCAGTAGATCAAACGATATCAAAATTCCAGTTATTTCAAACTAACTTGTATAGCTAAGGAAAAATATAAATTCACAATACTATAAAATCTGATTTATTCATTAGAAGTTTTGTAATTTATGATATAACTTTATCGCAAGATTTTTCTGTGAATCGTTTTAATTTTTGTTTAAACTCATTTTCTTTTTAACTTAACTTTTTAACTTAACTTTCACTTTTTTCTTTTAACTTCAATTTCTTTTTAAACTCATTAAGGGTAATTTATATTGATATGTAATTATAGATAATAGTGAACAAAGTATGTTTTTAACTTTTTCGGTAGGATAGTACAAAATATTTAGATGTATGTAGACTTTTATGATTGTATGCATTTCAAATTTACGTGCGTCATGCGTTATAATAACAAAGTAGATAGAAGGCATAAGCATATATTGAAATGAGTTTCAAAAAGTGCTTATAAAACGGTTTTATGACAGTTGATTTATAAGATGTTCCTGTTTTTGGTAAGCAATATTTACTTACTGTTTTGCCGACGCTGTTTATTCTGTATCAACATGACAAGTTAGGTTTTGTACGTTAAATTCTTATAATATTTCGTCCGTGATGTTTGCTATATTATAATAAAAATATACTATACACAAACGTTTCTACAAATAATATCATATAATTTTTACTACATAGAAATATATCAATGGGGAACATTTTCAAAAAAAGGAAACTTGATTTCTTAAAATTAAAAAATATTAAGTTAAAATTAAAACTCATTATCACTATCAATCTTGTAGATATCACTATCAGGTACAACAGTTTTAGCATTAATTTTCCATAATTCTTGAAATTTCACAATACAGTATATACAAATACAATATTTGTAATATACTCAGTCACGATTAAAAGTATTCGCATAGACTAGCTTATCTTGATGCAGAAAATAGTATATTTGTATTTATATTATTGTAAATTATATTTTATTATGAATTATATAAATAAAATACAATTTCACATATATAGAATGACAACGTAGATTAAAAAAAATTAACGGTTATATGCTTTAACGGTATTTCCATTAAATGTTTATACCTCATAAACATCTGTATGTCTAATATCTCTATCTAAATGTCTTGACATAATTTTGAAACATAAGGAATTGGTACATCAATCATAAACAATGACAAATATATATAAATGAATATTGCTTCGATTTTTCTTTATTATATACAGTGACTCAAAAAATCGTTTGAACATTAACTATGAGAAACTTTTACAACTATGCATATCATATACGCCACACGAGGTTTTTGAGGATTTTATTAGCATTGTAATGACACAACTGTAATAAGTGGTAAAATTTAATGCAGAAATATACGTCGTAAAAAATGTATGTACAGTACAGATTATTATTCTATAAGTAATAGATAATTTTATCTATCAATACAGATAATTATGATAGATATTTTATAAATTGACAATAACGCATTGTAGGGAATTTTCTCATTCGTAAAGTATGTATAAATTATACGTACAAATAAAAAAATAGATAAAAATATTATATCTTTAGAACAATTAAAAAGATTGAAATCCAATAATATATTATTTTTGAAAGCGGTTGTAAATAAAACTTAAATGACATTGAGAACAATCGTTATTCGGTAAAAAAATATTACATCATGGTGTAAAAATAATATGTTGAATACGTGTTAGATAAACGGAATATGTACGTATTAGTAAACAAAAATTCGTCTCGGTTAATGATTTAATAATAATATCAAAAACAATTATAATATGAAGTTACAATACGAAAAGAGACAATGCAATTAGGGAAAGGTATTATCATGACGTTAATAAGTTTTCTACGAACGTAATTCATTTCACGTAATAAGCCAACGCAATTTTTCAGTTAATCTGTGATTTAGGATGATATTCGAAATATGTTTCCAGGGAGTACATTATATATTTATATAAGCATGATGAAACGTAATAAGAAGTTTTTTTACCTTACAATTATCTAGTTCTTGTTTTCAACCACGGTTCATGTTGAGTAATACAGTCATTTAAGTGACAGTAAAATCTTACACTGTCTTATTGATATTAGGTAACGAGTAACAGTGTGCCATCGAAATTTCTATAGATAAAATCAAGCAATGAATTAATTAATAATCAATGTTATAAAAAAGTTGATTAAAACTTCAAAATTATATTTTTTCAGTGACAGTAAAAAAATGAAATCATATATGATATAATCAAATAAAATTATGAAATAGATGTTGTTCAGGAAGCTATATACATTAGTAAAGTGTGTATTAATGTCCAAGCAAATGCTATTTAACATATAACTTATTCAGTTGGAAACGGACAAAATTACATATCCATCTATAAAACGCTTATTATATATACTTAACAAATACATCTAGCAATTAACAATCAATAAAATTGTCTAAAATTGCTATAATGATTTTGGAACTTAGAATACTGCTTATCAATTTTTCACTGTAGCTTGAACAGATACTTTCAAATATTTATACCATAGAGCTTCAATATCAAATATATTTCATAACTTAGGAGTTTCCAATCTGTTTTGATTCGCGATCTACTTTTATAATAGCTAAATAATCTTCGATCTCTTCTCCTAAATATAGAATAAAAACATTTTTATCAAAATATGGCAATATAGCTCCATTTATTACATCAACGTAGTCGTATTAAAATAAATAAGTGCTAAAATTTTCAAAAGAGTTACGATTTCAAGGATTTGAAGAAACAATGTCGAGAAGACATTCTCAACCTTACATTTATACCACACGTATTATGTAAGCATTTCAAAGTCATCCTTTGCCAGATCATAGTCGCAGTTCATCACTAGTTAAAGAATCTCGATTGAGCAATCTTCGAATGAACTTCGCTATGAAGAAGGCCAATGTTCAGTCTTATTAATTCTATCAAAATGTTCACTGTTCAGTCGTTCATAGTTAATCGAATCGAATGTTGGACGACACAGATGACAATCGCTGTTGTAATGACTTGCGTTGCATACGTATCGAATTCTGTATGCAAACCGGATTAAAGTAACATGTTACGTAGGTCATAAATAATCAACATTATCGCAGGTTGATTACAAATTATCTTCTTTATTTGCTTCATCCTTTGATTTCCTATAATGTATGTATCGTTTGACGAATATTATTAAACGCTTGCTTATTGGTATGAATAATAATAAATAATATTAATATAAATGCAAGCGATCAAATAATAAGTAACTCGGAAAATAAATTAAGAAAAATTAAGAAAAACATGATAACTCGCGTCTAAAAATAGGAAGATACTAACGTAAATAAATAAAACATCCTATATTCCTTAACCGTGAATAAGGCGAAAGAGAAAGTACATACTTCTTCCTTGGAATACATAATGATCAATGATAAGGATTGAATAAAGTCGAGTTATCACTTAATAATCCAGGAAATTATTCTTATAATTTTAAATAGAGCTTGTTTCATTAATAGTCTAGTCGCTACCGAGCGTCATATAATGGAACATCAAACTATATTTACCAGTGAAATTTTTACAACGGCAACGATTCAGTTTTCTTGTTACCTTTCACTTTCTCCGGCGAGATAAATTTATGCATGTCGTTCGTTTATGTTGTTGGATTTTTATCGCGTTAATACTTTCGCAAAATACTGGTATCTCAGCTTTCTACTTCTTCGTCACGAGATCAATAAGGCTATCAATTTACAAATACATACATGCATTATTACCGTAATGCTCGATTAATTGTTATTCGAGGAATTACGTTTGTTTTATACTTAGGTTAGGTTGCTCAGTTCATACAAATTTTATATTTCTATATATTTCATAATAACTTTCATTTTATCAATTTTAATTATGATCTTTTATTTTATACATTTAGATTTGGGTTACGTTACTGCATGATTTTCTTTGTAGTAATGTCATTGAGATTGATTTGGTAGATCATTTCTTTGTCATACAAATGATACAGTTTGCAGAATTGAATTAATGATATCAATGAAATTGGATTGGAACAATTCCGCTTGAATCTATTGATTAATTATAAAACACTAAATCAACTATTAATTGATATTTAATAATGCTCTTATTTAAAAGCAGAAAACTAATCAGAAAACAAAGAACATCTGTTAAGTATTTTATCATGAATTATACAATGTAACAATATACGTGTAGTCGATGAAGGTTAGTAGATAAATTCGCTTTGTTCTCAGAAACAAATGTCAATGTAATTGCATATATTTGATATATAATTAAAATTTTCCTTCTCGGCCAACTGTCTTATCAACGAACATAATATAAAACAATGGTATATTATACATATTACATATTGCATTATACATTTATATATGTATATTATTTTTATGTATCGTTGACCCACTTTGTATCGTTGCTTAACGAGAAAGCTTTTTTTATATTCGAAAGTTGTGAATAACATTTACCAAAGTATATTTCTGTTTCGCTAATATCATTTGTCGTTTCCAATCTCAAGGTCGAACATAGAGTTTTCATACTTATTCTAACTTAAGTAACCTAAAAAAACGCAGCCTTATTTTTAAATAACAGTTAGAAAATTATTCAATGATAAGAATCTTATTCTGGGGGAATTTCAGAGGGCAGTGGACCTGTTAGAAATAATAGTGGGGAAACGTTTTGGGGAAACGGGGAAAAATCTGCCGTCATGCTGCAAGAAAACGAACTGTCTAGTCTATCGATAACATTTTCACGCACGTTACGTAAGCGTTTTCAAATGAACTCGATTTAAATCTTATGACGAGAAATTTAAATACTATGTGAAGAAAACGACAATAGAACAGCAATCAGTTGCACGAACGTGTTACGATCGAACATTATTAAAGTGTATATAATACGGAAATGTAAGTACATACATACGTATTGTGTCGCTGTGTATGTACCCAATGTGCTATTCACGTAGATTCGTGTACAAATACTGTACAGGGTGTTTCAGACAATTGGTAAATGATGTATTTAACGCATTCGGTGCTAATATAACAATGTGATTACTATATGATATTTACACTGAAGGTATAACTATACAAAACAAAGCAGAGATAAGACTGATACAACACTGTGCTCGAAGCAATTATAGATAAGACAGAATATGTAAGTATTTGGATATTTGAAGCGATTTAGCGAAAAGATTGATATTTTTCAATCATTCCAAGATCTCAACATAAAGTCGCTTAATTTAAGTGTTCCTGTAGAAGCAATTTTTATCCACCTTAATTATTCTTTTTTTATTTATACTAATTAATATCAACTAGTTATTTTTATTAATATCTAGTAATTGTGTACGATTGCCTGAAATAAGATCAAAGGTGAAAATTAGAATTAAAATTAATTTAATTAATTTAAAAAATAGACGGGAAAAATATAGAAAAATAGATTAACGTGTCTTATTTGAAGTATATTTTGTCTGAAAATATTTATGCGCATTGGACATGCTCGATAATATATGTATCAGAATGTACCATACGATAACAAAAAATACCAATTGCGAGGGACACTGTGTAGATACATATACATCCTACAAACACAAACTCGGTCGACAATGACTCGCTGATTTTTCGTTTCGTCCTGCTTGTGCATCAGTTCAGCGTGTCTCGAACGTGGTGGCAGTTACGTGTTCGTTGTGGCGTGAGTATGTTGTGTCGTCTCGAAACGGGCCGTGCATGATCGTCGCGTTGAGAACTCGCTCTAGTTTAATAACTTCTCCTATTTATCGATACGAGGCATCGCGACGTCTTTTGGAAGCATGGATTTACCGGTAAGCGCATGAACATTGTGTATTTACTATTTTCCTGCTCATTTAGTTAGCCTTAATTTGAAATGTTATATCCTGGCAGCCAATTTTTATATATTTATGCAGAATTTAATGGCACAAAGAATGCGTATTAAATCTTTTCATAAATGCAGCAAATTTGTATAAAAATCCGCAGTCTAGTTATCTCTATAGCTATTTGAATGACCTAAATTCGCAAGCGATCTCTCGTGAAATTAACGATTATCTGTTTTTCTATAACTCGCTTGCATCTGGATGAGTTTTAAAGTTAGAATGAGAAGCATTGAGTGCGCGTGAGATACAGAAAAAACTTCTTTAGTATGCTAAGTGCTGACAGTTTAGATCGAGAATCTATTATCATAGGAATATAACCATAACTTTATTCAGTCGAGTGAAAAAATCTTTTTCAGTTAAATTAAGATTTTACAAACATTTTATTAGGTAAAATAAAAAATGTTATGAATTTGGAAACATCAACCACTTAAAAGTTCATTTCGAAATATGATAAGCTTCCTTATTTATTGTTATGATAAACACGAATTAATAACGAGAAGTATACTTGGTGATGGTGATACTTGAGAATATCCTTCAGTTTCCTTGTAGACCTGCATTATTTTTATATTTATTTATATTGAAGCTTTCTATTTAAGTAAATAGATTTAAGGATGATTGTAATTAGAATATAGGAGTATAAAATGAGAAAAATCTTTGTATCCACTACATAAGGTCTCAATAACAAAAAGAAAATGAGCAACTATTATTATTATTGCCATTATTATTACTATTATATTATTACTATTATTATTATTAGATCCAACAAGAAGTATATTACAGTTAAATATTTGCAATATAATTGAAAAGAAATATTTCATGATTTCCTTTTTTAATATTTTATATTAACTACATTAACTATATTTTACAACAAGTATTTCTAATCATCTGTTATTTATACTAGCGTATTGTGATTTTCATCAAATGTTCTCACATGCGTTTAGTGTTTATTAATATTGATAAACAGTATGGAAATAATTTTTTAAGCTCTAGCAGGTGCTTTTAGAGTCGTTTTATGTTAATGGCATACATCAACTGATACTTATTACTATTAATTTTATTTTATAATAAAAAATTGTACAATAGTGTTAAAGTCGAAACAAAAAACTTTGCAAAATATTGAAATGGTTGAAATAGATGATGCTGTGATATGCTCGTTCTTTATATATAACAAGTTAACCATGTTGAAGTTTTCAATTTTTATATACGTTTAATTTCTGATGATACCAATCCAATTATGATTTTAAATTTGAAACTTTGACTGATATTTAATAATTGATAATAATTTTAGTTATTACGTTTCGACAAGATTATTAATTTTCTTAATTTTCTTTTTTGTGTTGTTAAACTTTATTGCTGTTTTTACGGAATTGATCCTCTGTAAATAAATTAGGATGTCTGTCGCATTTAATTATTAAAACACTATAGACAATATTGTTTTAAATTAAAACGTTCTTATATACTCTTTTATTAACTTAGCATTAAATGGATAATATTTAAAATTGCATGTAAATTAAGGAAGTAGTATATTATTTATGACGAAGGAAATATTATACAATGATGTCGTCTTGATTAAAATAAAAAATTTTGTTAACCAACAATACAGATCTTTGTTCGATACAACACAAGTTAGTACATAATATAGATAATAAAATAAATGATAAATAGATAATAAAGATAATACGTTCTTTTCAGAACATATTAATAGAAAACTTAATTAAAGCAATTTCAGCTTCTAAGTCTAGAAATAACGAAGTAATTAAATAAAGAGAATTAGTAATGCATGAAGGATAAGATAATCTAATTAAAAATGAATCCTGATCATACTATTTGTTTTTATTGTAGCGTTTACAATAGGGCTGCAGCAAAGACATTTAACGAGACGATAAAGTGGAAAAATGCCTGTCTTATTGGTCTATTCTGCTACGTAACCTATTGCGCGAGCCAATATCTCGGTAACTGTTCAATTGCAGACTTGCAAATAGCAGCTGAAGGAAGACGATACTTAGAGAAACGACATTTTTACACACACACATACACACACCAATTGTCATAAATCTTCTCAATTCTCTTTTATGCTACGGGAGATTAATTTTTCGTAGGGTAGTCGAGTCGATTTATATAAATAATTTGTAATCTTGATAACAGTTCGTTTTGCAATTTATTTAACTCTTATGGTTAAACACCATTCAACTAAATGTTATGTTGAAAGTACTTACAATTTTATCTGCTAAATTAATGAATATTTTTATTTTATTATAGTGAGCTCTTTCGTGACCTGATTAAAACAATATTACGAGTGAAAGCATTAACTATAATTATTGCTGAGTTAAGCTCTGCCATGCTTCCGTATGAGACAGCATATATATGTAATTCCTCATTGGAAACAATATTGAAACTGCACACAACTGATGTCTAAAACTTTCATCTTCCAAATTTTCTTATTGGAGAATGATTACAATAATATCACAAAAATATTATCTCTCGATACAACTTCTTATCGTTTATTAAATTATCTTAAATAAAATTATGACTAGTCAGTTATGATATTCCGATTTCAGCACCAAGGGTACTTGATTCTTCTACTCAAAAAATTGAGCAAATATTTAACAAAAACCAGTATAATTAACTTTACAATCTAAAAGATTTTTATCCAATATAGTGGACAATTTCTTTCATGTGACAGCGAATCATCACAATATTGATCTGATTATAATCATTTATCAGTAAATTATAAACCGAACAAATCTATCAATACCTGATAAAAATCTTTGATATTATTTCTTTTTTTAAGATTGTTTTAGCGATATCAAGGGAAAACAATAAAGTGATTCGAGGTCACTTTCATCTATGCGAATAGAATTTTTAATTGTGTCAAATGACTGTAATGATACTATTACGTTCGAACGGTTTTCATAGGCGAATTCAGTTGACGAATGTAGTTTTTATTTGCCGAATTGCTACTATGAAAATTGATGAAGTTATTATATAACATTTGAGATATGTTGTAATATATAACACAAAATAAAATAACAAAATAGTTCAGCGAGGATAAAATAAAATAATATAAAATGTATAAATATTCTATACAAACTAAAGCGTATAGTTTAGGAATTTTACAATAAATTCAACTTTTCCAAATTACTCCAGATTTTTTAGGATCTTGAATACTAACAAAAAGTTGGATTTAAAGGTAGAGTGAGTCACAAGGAAATTTGTATGCATATCATAAATAATTTCCATAAATAAAGATTACTGGGAAAAGACGTGATATAGGAAGAAATATATTTTATCTATGTATATCATTATTATTGTTCTTATCTTGTATGAGGTCACTTTTAATATAAAAAAACAAGTTCCATTTGCATAAAAAGCAGTGGCAAAGACTTTTAACTATAAATCATTTCAATAAATATAATTTCAAAGTATAAATTATTTTAACAAGAATGTAATCTTTTGTTCGGTGTGTTATCCTATACACATGTGTATGATACCATTTTGGAAAAACTGGAAAAGAAACATATATGCAGAAATGATTTTAATACCATTCGCGGAAGTAATTGAAGATGATAATTTTATTTATCAAAATGATAACGCTCCGGTTCACGCATTGAGACAAAAATTTACAAAATTTGATTTTATCAATCTTTGATGTAATTCGAAAAAAAATGGCAATTACACAAACTTGTTATTTAAGTTTTATTTTATCTATTTAAAAAGCGTGTAGCTTTATAGAAATTTTATATTTTGTTTCCTGTTAAATTACATTTTAACGTGTGTGTGTGCGCGTGCGTGTAAACGTCACTTCTATTGTTACCGCAATCGAGATGTGTATTTCTCTTCTATTTGTTCCCAAAATGGTATCGTATACAAACTCGTTGTTAGAATGGAATAATTATAAGATTTCACCAAAAAGTATAGCGGCTTTATCGACATTTCAGGCACTGTAGTTGAGGATGTGGTATTGAAATAAATGGAAAAAAAGGTCAAATTACGTAAATTCATATTTTTTCAAATACATATCTAATCAAAAAAAAATTTTTGCTATCATACGACTAACTATATTATGACGCAAAAAGTTCGGAGGTCGAATCAATGAATTTCTGACGCAAACTACGCGAATATATCTGAATACAATACAATACTGAATACAAAAAATATCTTTACTGGGTAAAATTGTTCTGATAGATATCGTTATTCGTAGAAGGATCTGTTGTAACATATAGATACTAGGGTATCGCTAAATATGACGATATAAAGAGTTCATTACCATTACAATTATGTCAGGAATCTTTTTCAGAAGCAAAACAAGCACTGAAATAGAAATAAAATTGTTAATATCATGTTAGATAATCTTTGTCTTAAATTTTTAAACATAAGAGCAACATTGTTACTTTAAAAAAATCATTTTCATTAGATCCACTGATGATATAACTGCTATAATCATGTGAGAGTCTGACATTGTTATCAGATACATTGATACATGGTTTATTACTACGCTACTTACGTTCTGTTTGTTGAGTCATTAGTATGATACATTTTGGTAAATTTGCACGATTTTTCCCTTGTAAATTTGCTTCAAATTTAAATTGCCATTATTCTCAAGGTTTTTCAGTCTTTCTTTCAGTTTGCACGTCTCAAAAGTTTATCTGACAACTCTTTCAATCACTGTCATATTTTTAACATTTTGTACATAAATACATTTTACGTGAATAACATTTTGTGTTTGCGCGAACAAAACGTTCCATTTATTCACGCAAATATACGAAGGGATCAGAAGAGAAACGAGCGATGTCAAGTTTTAAAAATTTATCAATAAACGAAAATTTATTTTTCAATATGTAATATCACAATCTCATATTTCCTCATAGATATTATATCAAAATAATTTAACTTTATTCTTCACTTTATTCTACATCATTTTCAACTTGTACATATAATTCTGAAAAATATATAATACATTAAACTGTACAAAGTGAAAAGTACGTTGTATACCTAAATTTATTATGTAACTACTGTAAAACTCGAAAAATTTTTATTCAAATTAATGCGATATATTCAGTGGTAATGAGCATACGCCGGAGCGTACGAGAAAATGTGAAACTCGAAATTCGTTAAAATTGATATTTCCCCTTTTTCCTTGGTGGTCCCTTCGTATGTATTATTTATAAGAGACAAATATAATTTATGCAGGTAGTCACGTAGATAGCAGGAAAGATTGATGACCTAGATGTTGAACGGTGCCCTCGGCAAAATTATAATTGTCAAATTCCAGCAATACGAAAATGCTTACTCATCTCGATTACAACAGAACCGAAGCCGAACTGATTCAAGAGAACGCTTACACGTGTCATTTTGTTAATGATTCGCTTGGAACCAGTCGTTAGATAAATCAGACTTCGTTCCTTTGATATTTATGCTTCTTTTTCACTTTTATTAAAAATCTCATATGAATGTTTTTTTCATCGCACGGTTATAATATTCAGATATTCAGATATTTGAGAATGTCATGAAATGCTAAATTGCTTAACACTGACTACCACGCCGAAATCACATGTTTCGCTCAGGATGCCACGGGAGTATTTTTATTATTCAAAACACATAGTGGCAAAACAATAATAAATTAATGATGTAAGACAACATTCTTCCCGAATGGACCGTTTATCTTATTGGGGGTCACGGCTAACCACCGTGGCGTCTTGGTAACAGTTAATAGCGACATATAATAAGGTTTCGTTTATTTCAATAAACCATTCACATTCATTGCTTCATCGTAAGCAAAACGTCCAGGATATATTGTTGAAACGTGTAGAAGATATTAGTAAACAGTATTTGCTCATTCATTTGCTTATATATATATATATATATAATAGTAAGGTATACACACACTTCTAACTTCAATTATATGATTATAAAGCAGCATTTACGATTATTTTCTAAGTTGTGTTTATAATAATATTCGTAGATGACCCCTCAAATATATGGCAAACACAGTGCACCGTTAGATGCAAGATTTGTTCTCATTTTTTTTTTTATTGATGTTCTAATAAAAATGTTTAATTGTTCAATGGGTTACTTCTTATTTCAAAGTACCTTCTATTTATCGGTTATATTCAAAATGCCCTAACCGTCAATTTTCATACAATTTTTACAATTGTAAGAAGTTCAAGGTCCGCTCCAGTCATATATGATCAATATGGCAGTCAAAGTGTTAAATAGTGTATCATTTTATTTGACTATATGCTATTTTGAAGTAATTACGCAGTGAGTTTCAGTATCTAGGAATAAATAAATCCAAGTGATAAATTTACTACGTGTTGTATATTACTGCAGTCGTTAGCGATAAATGCAACTAGATTATATTTTTAAATTAGATTATATTTTTCTGACTTTAACGTCAATTTATTAAATGACTCTACCAACTAAATGAGATTTATTAAACTATGACATTTATTTGGTTTACACAACCTGCAGTCCTGTAAATGTTAATTGAGTCGCTCTGAGTTGATTTGAAAGTAGGAAAAAAATTCATAAAATAAAATTTAATGTTTTCAAATAACGCATCAAATGATATAATGAGTCTTTTTTAAATTTACAATAATCAATTACCATGTACGATATTACTAATCAAAGGGATCCCAAAGTACGTAAATTTCAGTTATAGTAAAATATTAGCCACAAAGGTATCATAAAATATACCAAATATCCATGAATACATATAGAAACATTATCACCTTTCTAGAAGAAATTTTATGGATTATTTTAATCTGTTCAAAGTTAATAACTCGTTGTATATCCTAAAGAATATTAATTTTTCAGTCAATATTTCAAAATGAATGGATTCCCCCGGAATAATAAAATATCAAATAAAATCTTGATTACTTGTTTAATATTAATAGAGCCAATTAGTTAACTAACTATATTATGATAATTAATGTGACAATTTCTTGTATTGTTTCAGACTGCAGACGCGCTACAACCAAAGGCAATAAGAATGGCAGGTTCTCCGGTGCTGGAGATGGAGGACAAGACAGAGGTTCTCGAGGAACCACTCTTCAACACCCTCGACATCATACTGCTCACTGCCCTTTTATTGGCTGCACTATGGTGGTTGATGCGCAGAAACAAACAAGAAGAATACGCGGCCATCTCGAAATCCTATTCCATCCAGTAATAATGAATTATTATTACTAATATCATTAACATATTGATTGAGACAGAGAATATCGGTGACCCGCGTTGCTAAATTTTTTCGAATAATTAAAACAAGATGAATATTATGGACTAAACATTTTTGAGTAGTTTTGCATTAATTAAATGTCATGGTATAGTATATTTAAACCTATTACAGCTCGCAGAGAAAAATCTATAAAATTCGGATGACACTCAGCCATTGTTAATATAATCATATATATAACTATAAGTATGTACAATACTATAAATGCAGTATGTAGTATCTTTCATATAACATGGGAGATACGTCCTGCATTATGCGATTTCCCTGTTATAGAGGACCTATGGCGGAATGTCATAATAAATTTTGTGTTACAGGCCAACTATGTTCCCTGCGGTACAAACATCAGAAAATTCATTCATAAAAAAGTTGAAGGCTTCCGGGAGAAGTTTAGTAGTATTTTACGGCAGTCAAACCGGAACCGGTGAAGAATTTGCCGGTAGACTGGCCAAAGAAGGCATCCGGTATAAAATGAAAGGCATGGTGGCTGATCCTGAAGAATGTGATATGGTACTGATTTATTTGTTAAGACAGAAACACAAACTACTAATCTTAATCTTTGTTTCATTTAAGAAGTAGCATTTTCTTTTTTCAAATTAATTCATTTCAATAAAAATTGATTATATAGTTAGAACATTAAATTAAATTTCGTAGAAAATTGATTAATTTCATTTATATTTAATATTCAGTTATCTTTATCACACTTAATATTCATTGATATTTTGATTTGCGTAATTTAAATTATACCTTAATTCCACTACATATTTGATTGTCATTAGAATTTATCGACATAAATTCAATAATAAAATTCAAGTATGAAATAAATAAGCCAATAATAATATGTAGTAGAATTTAAGTATAAATTAAGTAAATCAAAAGAGAAATTACTTTGATGCTTCGTTATTTTATTCACTTATTCGTGATCTTAAATAATTGTAATTTATTATAACAGGAAGAGTTAATACACTTGAAAACAATTCCAAACAGTTTGGCAGTATTTTGCTTAGCTACGTATGGAGAGGGTGATCCTACGGACAATGCTATGGAATTCGTTGATTGGCTAAAAAATGGAGATGCTGATTTGAATGGATTAAATTATGCTGTAAGTACTTTATATCTGATATTGAAGTTGAAATTATAATTATATGGTTTTAGTATTACATCTATATATGTAATAACATTTAATTTTAAAAATACATTTTTAAAATTATAATACAATCGTGCAAATGTGTGCATATTTGTAATCATAATTTAAAATAACAAGTAAAATATAGTATGATGCAAAAGTAAATTAGAACTTATTTTCGTGTTGTTAGATGGCGTTGTATATCTTTTCACATGGTTATAGCATTAGAGTAATACAAAATCAGAGTACTGTTATACTGTTCATTTGCGTTGAGCATTACATTAAATATTATAATAATCTATGTTACATTATAAATAATATCATCAATTACTTTCTTCTGTGATGAAATTTTCATTTATGTAACAATAATGGAATATTACATAAGTACTTCATAGCAGTCACGTGTGCAGCTACATAGATAGCATTTATTAACGTGTGATAGTGTCCTTTATTGTGAAAA
Organism: Bombus flavifrons; assembly: GCF_040668555.2. NCBI lineage: Eukaryota > Metazoa > Arthropoda > Insecta > Hymenoptera > Apidae > Bombus > Bombus flavifrons. Next base: position 3,914,205 of record NC_138457.1, on the reverse strand, counting down.
AATAATTCTTTATTATAATTATTACGGTTATAATAGCAGCAGAACTTTTAGTAAGTTGTAAAACATTCCTCGAAAAACATTCTGACAATGAACGTAAAAAAGTTCGACAAATTCTTCCGAGTGATGATGAAGCATTATAGATGCAACAGCGCTACCCAACGGCGCTTTTCAATGTTAGTTTTAGCGCCAACGTCTGAGGTACATGAACTAATATTTAGAAATTTGTCTACCGATGTTTATATTTTTACAATTAAATTTTATAAACATATTTTATTAAAATTTGTCATATATTTATTCATGTTCCATTATAATAAAATTTTTAAATATTTTATATAACACATTCGTAATATATATATATACAATATTTCTATGATAAGTATTCAAATATTTTCGTCGATTACTGCATAAAGTATAAAAAGTATACATTCATTTATTATTTATCATTCTTTTCGCCTTACTTTGCAGGTATTTGGTCTTGGAAATAAAACATATGAACATTACAATGAGGTAGCTATATATGTCGATCATAGATTAGAGCAACTTGGTGCTACGCGTGTTTTCGAACTTGGTTTGGGAGATGACGATGCCAAGTAAGTTTATAGAAATACCAATAACAGTTTCATATCTCAAATGGTAAAGTTACTTGTATAAATTTATACAAGATAACACCAAAATAAAATATATAAAATTATAATATATATATATACAATAAATATATGTATATACATATAATAAATAATAATATATAAAATAAATAATTATAGTATAGAAGATGATTTCATCACATGGAAGGACAAGTTCTGGCCAACAGTTTGTGAATTCTTTGGAATCGAAGGTACGGGTGAAGATGTTAGCATTAGACAATACAAGCTAACTGAACACGTTGACATACCACCTGAACGCATTTACACTGGTGAAATAGCTCGTCTTCACTCATTTAAGAATCAAAGAGCGTATGTTTAATTTATCTCTTTGTAAATATATCGAGATCATAAAAATATTTATCTAACTTAATTTAATTTCTACAGACCTTTTGATGCGAAGAATCCTTATTTAGCTCCAGTACACGAAAACCGTGAACTTCATGGCCCAACTTCAGAAAGATCATGTAGGCATATAGAATTTTACATAGAGGGATCAAAAATGCGATATGAAGCTGGTGATCATTTAGCAGTATACCCTGTAAATAATGCAGAACTAGTAAATAAAATTGGAGAAAAGTGTGGTGTACATCTAGACACAGTGTTCACTCTTACGAATACAGATGGTAAGTTAGAAATCAACTAAATATGAATTTAATTAATATTAGTGTCTTTATAATGTGAATTTTTTTATATATTACAGAGGAATCTACAAAGAAGCATCCATTCCCTTGTCCATGTTCTTACAGAACTGCTTTGACACATTACTTAGATATTACTAGTAATCCGCGCACCCATGTTCTTAAGGAATTAGCGGAATATTGCAGTGATCCAAACGACAAAGAAAAATTAAAATTAATGGCGTTAACCAGCGCAGAAGGCAAAGCTGCATATCAGCAATGGGTAGTTCAAGAAAATAGAAATATTGTACATATCTTGGAAGACATTCCTAGTTTAAAGCCCGCCTTAGATCATCTTTGTGAACTTCTACCAAGATTGCAATGTCGATATTATTCGATTTCCTCTTCTCCCAAGGTATGTTGGAATTATTTTGCAGCAAGTTACTGCATAAACTTGAATTTGAATTTGAAATGAACATTGAATAATATAAGCAATATTACATAACATTAAATATTTAAACATAGTAAAATAATAAGATTGTATAATTTATATAAAAAGTACAGTTCTTAATTTTTTGTTCTCTATTGTTGTAATTAAATAAAACTTTTTAGGGAGTTCTAAAACAATTTCTTGATTAATTTTCAGCTATACACAACATCAGTCCATATTACTGCAGTTGTAGTGGAATACAAAACACCTACAGGTAGAGTTAACAAAGGTGTAACAACTAGTTGGTTAAAGGAAAAGCATCCTTCAGATCCACCATGTTATGTTCCTATTTTTGTGCGAAAATCTCAGTTTCGTTTACCAACCCGACCGTCGATTCCAATAATCATGGTTGGTCCAGGTACTGGTATAGCACCATTCAGAGCATTTATACAAGAACGTGATTTTGCCAGAAAGGAAGGTAAATACAATACAAAAAAAAGTTAAGTTTATTTGTATTTCTTTAAATAAATCGTAAATTAAATAAATGTATCATTTTTAATCTTTTAGGAAAAGAAGTTGGAGATACGATTTTATATTTTGGATGTAGAAAAAAAGATGAAGATTTTCTTTACAGAAAAGAACTTGAGGAGTACGTAAAGAGTGGTACTCTAATCTTACATACTGCATTTAGTAGAGAGCAGGCTCAAAAAATATATGTTACACACTTATTGGAAAAGAATAAAGAAGAATTGTGGAGAGTTATCGGTGAACAAAATGGGCATATCTATGTGTGTGGGTTAGTATAAAATCATATTAACAAAAATATTTGCAACATATATATGTACATATATTTTTTTATTGTGTAGTAATTCGTGATATATATTCATGAAATATATGTATATTTGTTTGTATTTTAGAGATGCAAAAAATATGGCACGTGATGTACACAATATTTTATTAAAAGTTGTAATGGAAAAAGGAAAAATGTCAGAATCAGATGCTGCAGATTACATCAAGAAAATGGACTCACAGAAACGTTACTCGAGTGATGTATGGAGTTGAATGAGGGTATTTAATTTATGATGTCACGAATATTTATAACTTAAATTGTTAAAATTTTTTTTAAATATGCCTTTATGAGAAAGGTTAACGATAATCATCTTCGTGCAATTGTACGATATACATATAATCGCTTAAAGTACTAATTGATAATTGTATACATCAACAAAATCATACAAGCACTAATTGTATTTATTATACATAAGTAGTTAACGTATTTGTATAAAAAAATCTATTCTATATCACAATGTTAAATAATTGCAGCATTAACATTTTTCTGGGACTCATTAAGAGTGCAATAACAAATTTAAAATATAATTTTACATTTAACGTGCGTAATACCTGTATAATACTACATAATATTGGTACAGAAGAGACACGAGATGATGAACCAAATTATTTTATTATGTAATATTAATGATGTAATAATGATATATACAAAGTGAAATATTCACCAAATGTTACAATATTTTTATTAAAAAGAAAAAGGAATTATTAAAGCAGCTATTGCGATTAAAAATACATAGCCTTTATACTTTTGAGACATTGTACAAAAAAATTATATATATAAATATATTTTCCTATATTGGAATGGAAGTGATAATAAATATATGCCATTTTAAAAAATTCATCATTTTATATTTCCTAAAAATAACCTACTGCTAAATATCTGCCTTATTTATTATTATGTGAAAAAACTTCTTAGAACGAAGTGACAGTATTTCAAGGTAATCACCATTTTTTTAAATAGAAACCTATGTTTATTTTTCGATATCCTCGTAGAACATGAAAGAACAAATTCAATGATCACATTGTTTAATACCTTATTCTTTAATACCTTAATAATCATATTGTTTCCATCATTCAATCTTATGATATTTGCGATTGAAGTGTAGATGTGCAATATTTAATTATGTTCAATCGATAAGTAGCAAAATTAAAAAATCCAAATTATTCGGTTGCTAGGCACAATTTTTCAACTTTTGAAGGTTCAAATGAAAGTTTAGGACAGGAAGAGAAAGAATTAATGAATTAATATAATAATAATTAATTAGAATAAAGAATTAATAAAGATTAGTTTCATATGAATATTCTCTCCCTGGTGTTTTAGTTATAAGCAAGTTTTAAAAATCGTTTAATCCATGGACAACGAAATACTATATAACGTAATACTACAATATATGAAGTAATACATTACATCGTAATACATTATAACGTAATTCTATATAATGTAATACATTATAACGTAAAATAATATGACGTACTACTATATAACGTAATATAATATAACGCCATACTACATAACGTAATACATTACATCGTAATACATTATAACGTAATTCTATATAAGGTAATACATTATAACGTAATACAATATAACGTAATATAATATAACGTAATACATTATAATGTAATATAATATAGCGTGTTATGATATAACATAATACTATATAACGTAATACATTATAACGTAATAAAATACAAAGTAATACTATGTAACGTAATACATTATAACGTAATATAATATAACGTAATGCAATATTACGTAATACGATATAACGTAATACAATATAAATGAGGTGTAGAACGTGAAAGGTGCCTAATGAATACTCGGCGCTTTGTTCAACAGTTTATTTATTTGCTTTACTAGCAACTTCACAACTCTCGACTCGCGACTCCTACTGACGACTGCTTACTCACAACTGCTCTGTTGATCCACTTGCTTTCCTTTGTCATCTTTCGATATCCCCACTATACTCGTTTTTATATCCGTCCGCGATCATGGTAACATACGCCTTCTGCCCAGTATTTGTACGAAGGGCAAAACGTAATATAAAATATCGTAGTACAATATAACGTAATACATTATAACGTAATACAATGTAACGTAATATTATATAACGTAATACATTATAACGTAGTACTATATAACGTAATACATTATAACGTAATACAATGTAACGCAATATTATATAACGTAATACATTATAACGTAATAATAACGTAATAATAACGTAATAACGCGGAACTAATTTCTTTATGAGAAATCTAAAAAATTACATTTTTCGGTCTATAAGGCGAATTCTTGAACTATTCAGGAATTAAATTGAAGCTGAAATTCTCAGAAATTATCTATGTAGAATTACACGAAATTAGTGCAGTGCTCTACTTTGTATACGGTGGTGCAGTCTACCAGTGAATCAATGGTACTAACAAGAAGCAAAATTTTAAACTGATTTTTCACTAATTCATTGTATATTTTTAAATATTTATAATAAATGTTACTAGATAAAAGTATAAAAATACATCATAGATTTTCTAACTTTTTAATGCTAGATTTCGTCTTCGTAAGAGATATATTTGAAATTATTAAACCATTGTCAGGTTCTTGAAAATTTTCAGATATATTTGTGTTAATTGAATTCGTCCTTTCGCTATTAGAATTCGAGTTTTGCAGCTTTGGCGTAGAAGTTCTACCTTTTAAGAGAACTGCTTGCTCTGTACTTTTACTAGCTTCTTTAATAGATATCGAAGACACATCACTAAAATCTGGTAATCCGTAATTACTATCGAATTGTTTCTTAACAGGTGATATTCTTTTAGCAGTATTCATCGGTGTTACATCAGAATTCGATGATGAGCTCAAAGCGCTTGCTTCGCGTGTTTTTTTCAACGTCGTAATCGCCCAACCTAGACCAAGTTTTTTAAGAGCAATTTCCATTTCTTCCGGAGATGATGCATATTTTAATATACTAGAAGATGGGGTACTTGCTATTTGTGAAACACCCGATAATTCGGAAAAACTATTTGAACTTGTAGATGTGATTTTATCCTTATTATCTTTACATTCGTTATTTGCATCAGTACTAGGATAAAAAAGCTGCAATTCCTCTATCTGCGATGATTTTTGATTAACCGTGTTACGCTGTAATTTTCTATCGTTCATCTCCTCGGCAATATCTTCTCTCCCTTCGTTTTTACTTCCCATTAAATTTTGATTTCCTATATTTTTAGATGTTTTAGGTGAATCAAGAAATATCGAGGCCTCTTTTACTAACTCTTTTAAAGATAATTTTGTAACTGAAGAATTACACAACTTTTCTGCACGTTGATTATGTAAATTAAGCGAAGAAGCAATGTGTTCGGATGGCTTTACTATAGCAGTAGATTTCGTTATTTGACTCTCTGCTACCTTCTTCGCTGATAATGGGCTTCTGGCATTATGACTTTGACTTTTATTTACGGTATCCGGCGTGTCGAATTCAATTATCGTTGACAATTCATGACCTGATGATTCAATTTCCGGCCTGGAATTCGATTTTATTATAATCGTACCAAAAATGCAAAATTAAATTATCAAAATATAAAAAATATGAAAAAAAACAAAATTTTACCTATATGGCCCACTAAGTAAACTCACTGGTGGTTTACTTCTTCCATTAGAATGTGCTAAATTATCTACAGCTTTCGATACTTTTGGAATATCAGTCAGCATTGGAACAAAATCTTTAGTCCTTTTTGACTAGAACAACGTAACAATTGACAATGTATAACTAACTAAATAATTATATATAAGTTATGTAACAAAATGTTGCGCTAACAGACAGAAAAAAATTTTATTTTAAAAATGTATTCTTCATATTCAATTCATTATGATTTGTTATGAAAAATTAGGCTCCATTCAGTAGTACTATACTTTCAGTATATCGTATTGTATTTAATTATATAAATGTTATTATTACTAATTAAAAAACGTAAGTTATACCTCTTTATTAGAATGTTTCCTTGTAGTTGTATCATTTCTTTCTATTCTGGAAATATTACTTTTAAAACCATCATTATCCGTTGAAGTTTGTATGGAATGTTTTATAGTTGAAATTTCTTTTGATGTAATTAAATTATTATTATTGAAACCTTCACTTTGTTCCAAAATTTCTTTCGATATTTTTTCTATCAGTTCTTCCTCATAATGTTTCATCAGCTTAGTATCATGTTCTGGTGTTGATGTTAATACTTGAGCTGATTTATGTACTTTGAATCTATTCAACTGAATATTCACTTTTTCCTCGTTTATAATCTTTGGCTTGGCTCTTTCTTTTTCTACTTCTATTTCTTGTTCATCAAGGCAAATTACATTATCATCGGTTGTTGGAGTTACTGTTTGTGTTTCTTTAATTTGATCAGGTTCTTCTTTAATAATTGCCTTGCTTTTAATAATCCTTTGAGATTCGATTAATGTTTTTGCAAGTTGATTATGAATCGCTTCTATATTTTCTACAAGTTTATGAACATTTTCCAGATCAGACCTTTCTCGTGGCTCAGGTAACTGCATCAAACTGGTTTCATCGAGTCGAGATGGATCGATCATGGACATTTCCATACCTAAACAAAATCATATAATAATTTTCTTCTCCTTAAACTTCATTACTTAATTGTTAATAATTAATAAAAGTAATGTACCTCTTTGTTCATTTCGAACTTTTTCAATAAGATGTGTCAAAGAAATTATTCTCTCAGCGCACGTAGTTTGAAGATCTTCGTACTTTTGTAATATCTGTGGGCAATTTTTTAATGCATAATTACGAATTTCATCAAATTTAGTATGTTCTTGTTTACATTCTGGATTATTACATAAACAAAATCCTAACGAAGCTGGAACTTTCAAATGTACGTCGTTAATTTTTCTTGATAATAGACGATCATTTTGCTGATGTTGAGATACATCTGTTGATGTTGAATAATCATTTTTGGTGGATGATGACTTGTTGTTAATATTATTATTATTATCATTATTATATGTTTGAGTATCTGTGGATGGATATCTAAGTAATTTTTTAATTCTAGCTAGATCAGGTATATTTGAAGGCATCTTCATGGTACGTGGTGATGGGGTTTCAGGTGTTGATACTGGACTAACATCTCTTCTCAAAAGCCTTAAGCTTTCGTTTGTTGATGAATCTAACAGTTCGAGAATAGAGATATTATTGCTTAACACTTCAAGTATATCTTTAGGCTTTACTGGTGGTGGACTAGCAAAAGACGTTGATGAGTCTGAAACATCCTTTATTTTAATTCTTTTTGACTTGGATTGAATCCATTGTTGTTTACTTGTAGTGACCTGTTGTTGTTCGTGAGTGCCTGTTGAATAAACCTGAGTACTTTGTGTATTAACATCTACAGCAATTTCTGCAACCGGAGGTGGCTGTACTTTAATATTTAATCCACTTTTATCCACATACATTCTAATCTTTTTACTAGGCATATCTTCCGTACTCGAACACCTTCTTGGACTGCTATATTGCGATTTCGATAAAAATTTTGAATATTTCTTTGTAGGAGTCGAAGGTTTGCATGGACGAGTTGAACATGATTTGTGACACACTTTTGTCGGAATTGGCTTCGATGTTTTCATGACGTACTTTTTCTTTTTGTGCGTTATTTCCGGGCTTTCTTCATCAATATCAGTAATTCCGTTTATTGTCTCAGAACTTGTTGATTCGCTACTGTCTACTCCTGTTCTGATAACCGTAATTTTTGGTTCAATTGGGTAATGGTCTGTAATTGTCTTAATTTCATCAGTAACAGAAGTAGATTCACTTTCCTTCTGTGGCACCAGTTCTACTTGCGTACTTTTATCTTGAGCTACAGTTTCTTTACTCTTATCTCCTGTCATAGTTTGTACAGCAATTTCTACTTTTTTCACAGATATATCACTTTTTTCTTCTGTTTTATCCTTTTTACTTTTTTCATCAAAAGATGCATTTATCACTGTGATTTCTGGCGATATAGGTTTTTGGATAGGTACGACTTGTGTAGGTGACTGAGTCTGAACTGATTTATCTCTTTCAAATAAGGGCTTTATAGATGCATTAAAAATATCGTTTGGTAAATCTGCTCCAAATTCTTGTAATAACAATCGCTTCTGTCTTTCAACCTTTTTTAACATATCTAATATTTGTTCTTCACGTGAGATTTCATTCTCTTTGCATTCGTTTTGTGGAATTTTGTTAGTTTCTGTACATTGACTAAAGCAACAGGATTCTTCCCAATTGACACAGTCATCTATGTTTTTATCATGATTTCTTGGTGTAAGAGTAATTTGTCTTTCTACAGGGTACGACGTACATTGTTCTTCATTTAATAACGTTTTTAGTGCACGATTTAATTTCGTTTTGTGTTGGTCTCGTAAAATTTTTCTTCGTTCTTCCTGTACATATGTATCTTTCTAAATAGAAATTGCAAGAAGAAACATTATAATTAATGAGACATATGTATATGGTGAAACTTGGAACGGTAAAATAAGATATATACCGGATAATGTTCGACTTGACTGGCTTTTAATTTACGTTCTTCATTAGTAAGCTGATCTAGATGTTGCATAAGTGTCTGATAATCCCGGCGTACTTTTTCTCTTAATACTGCATCTTCTCCTCGTTTCTTCGCGCTGTGTTTACGACTTTCTAATACGCGTGTTTGAGCAGTTTGTGCTCGTTCAATTTCTTGAGCCAAATCCATTGCACTTGGCTGTGAACACATGTTTAATATCAATGAATCTTTTTTTATGTTCCTTTTTAAATTATCATGAATGGCTAAAAGATCATATGACTAGAATGTAAATACAATATTTATTATACTACTTATTGCAAACCTCATCCCATGCTTGTATTTTTTCAACTACACCAGTTGGTTGATCATACACATTACTATGATGCTTTTTATGATCATATAAGTGTACTTTATCAGTAGCTGGGCATTTTACATATCTTGGAGTTTTTGTTTCTCTGTTTATATATTGTTCACCACTATCAGAAAAATATGATGAATCATCACTAAATGAACTAGAACTATCACTATTAGTAGAATCTGAAGTTGTTTGTACATAGTCATCTGGATTATACCTTTAACATCCAAGATATTTGTTAAACATTACATTCTTTTTAACTTTAAGCATTATAATACATACCTTGTTGTTTTATCTTTTATCCGAATATTTTGAACATTTTGTTCAGAAGTTTTATTGTCCAACTTAAGTTCAGTAGCATGTGCAGTTTGTGCAGGCAATAGTTCTATAATTGAGTTAGGAATAGATTGCTGTTCTAGAAGTGGAGAATCATTTTCTTGAATTTCTTCTATTGTTTTTGCCTTCAATTTAACTGGGGATTTAACTGTAGATTTAACTGGAGATTTAATTGCAGACTTAACTGGAGATTTAGCTGGAGAACTTATTTTAATATCATTTCTTACAACCTATAAAAAAGTTCCAATATATATATGTATACTTGACTCTACTGATGTTATATCAAAGTTATTTAGAAATAATATACTTTTATATTGGTTTTTGTCTTCCCAGGTGATTTCTTACAAACATGTTTCTTCATCTTTTTAGACATCTTTTCTTGTTTATTTTTCTCTTCAGTTTCATTCTGAATAGATATACATATAGTATTTTCTTCAGATGTTGTTTTCTTGGGGAGGTTTGCTACCATTGTAGACCTAAAATTCTCTATTTCTCTCACTTGATGTAATCTTTCTTGACGCTGTTGTTGTGTATTATCCGTCTACATAGATTTTATTTAATCACTCATAAATTTTATTCTAGCACAATGTATGAATATTTATAAAATAAATAATAAATTCTCTATAATGTAACTAAATGTATGAAAAAACAAAATTAAACCTGCTGAATATTTTTCATTTGCTTCATTGCCTCTTTTCCTCTTTTCAATGCTGCTAATTGATTCTTCCTAAATTGCTCCTTGATCAATGCATCATGATCTGGTTCTAATGCAGCAGACATATGTGCTTGACCAATATCTGCCATGTCCTCTTGATATTTCTGTTGAACTTCCATGATTTTTCCATTGTATATTTGCTTCAAACCTAAATTGTCATTATTTTCAAGCTTTCTAAGTTCCTCTTTAGCTATGCATTTTGTACGTTTCAAAAGTCTATCTGATATTTCTTTTGATTGTTGGCGCACCTGTGCAAATTTCTTAAGTGATTCTTCCAATCTTTTTATTATTAATCTTGTCATCAACCATATTAATATTTTAACTACTTTTAATACAATAAAATAATTACTATAATGTTACAATATTCAATACAAAGTATGTATTTAATAACTTATATTTATATCATTAATAAATAAAGATTGTTTCTTTGTACTTCATTATTATTATACATCTCATATTTCTATTTCATACTTTTTAAATTTATCTTTTAATTTTTACATAATTCATAATATGTGTACCTGCTCCAAACGTAACCTTCGTCGACGATCACGCTCATTTTTCTTAATTTGATCTAGATCAGATAGTACCATCCTTCCTCTACGGATATTCAAACGATTCCCATTAACAGTAACATTAATAGACATAGTTCATTCAGGCAAAAGCTATCTGTTAATCGAATAGATCTATTATAAAATATTCCTTAACTCGAATTTAAAATAGTAGGAACGGCCATTCTTACATTCCACCAATCAACGGAGCATTGTTCCTAGTGGTTTTGTAACTGTACATTCACGGCGCCGTTAGAAATTTTTACGATAAAACTTGCGCGCGTGTAATTCAAACATAAATTACTAAGAATTACTGATAACATCTAACGTATTTAACGGAATATTATATCTTTTGTCGATGAATTTAATGTTTATAACAAGGTAATATATAACATATAATAAAATCTATGATAAGATCAATTGTCTATGAGAAGGTCATAGAAATAAATATATAATAAAATATCTTATATTCTAAAAATAGTAACTTTTTATGAATATATATATATATATAATTATCATATATGTTATAATTATCACCTATGCAGACAAGTGCATAGCGTGATATAATTGTTTTTTGTTTCATAACATATATCTAGGGGAATATAATTTCTTGAATAAGAATTCGTGAAGTTACTAAAGAGTAAAGCGTCAGCCTTGTATCTTGTACAGTCGGTATCACGATCGTGGTCGGTATTGTTACAAACAAGCAATATTCAGTGGCGACTACGTACACGCTTGAGATATACACTTTATCATTCAAGTATCACATATCCTTTGCGCTTCTCAGTGATGAATCCATTCAGGTGATTAATGTTTGCCTAAACAAACCGTAAATCAGCTACGAAAATATTCGCTAGGACAAAAGTTATCGTTTCATTTATAGCAAAGGTGATGATTGTAAAGTGAAACAATCAAAGAGGACAAGGAAAGATATCTATATTACCTCAAACTTCTATCAATGTGTGTAGTGCACAATTGTATATTATTGAACTTCCAAAACTTTTTTAACAACGTTTAAAATTGTTAACTCCATATTTATCTCATCAGTATTTGCGATGATCTCTGATAAAATTGTCGCATTTATGCTTACAGAGAAAATCTAATAATTGTAAAAAAATGTGTATTATTAAAAAATGTCGATGAAATATTTTAAACAATGATTGTAATTCAGTTAAAAAAAGCAGTTTTAGGGACATATGGTAAGTAATTGATGATATATTCCGTTTAATTTTCGATATTACAAGAGCAGATGCATATCTTGATAAAAAACAATGTTTATCAAGCTTTAATAAGAACTATTTTTGTAATAGTCCTAAACGTGTAACACCTAAACGATAGTGGAGGTTTAAAATATCTATATACTGCAAATCACTGCAACAGAAAATAATGAATCGGTATTGGTTGTAAGTCAAGATTTTGATTTTCATGAAAGCTGTGAATAATCCATTTTGGAATAATGCATAAATGGAGTACCTCTTCATTATAAGCTCAGTCACTCAAAATTTCTAAACAATCATTGTGTTTTGCATGTGTATTTATCTTTCCTTTTATTTCAAACAAATAAAGGTATTGGAGGAAAAGGAGAAAACATGTAACCATATTATTTTTTTGACCTATTATTTATTATAATAAACATAACTTGTATGAAATTAATTTCTGTATCATCATCTAGCTAATCTAAACTTTACTATATTTTGTTATTATTATATAAGAAAATTGAGTTTATCTAGAATAAAAGACTGCAGTAAAACAAATGGTGACATTTCTTCATACTGATATATTCACTTTTGATCTTAAGCTTTCTAAGTGATACAAAACTAATATTTTTGGTACAAGAAAAAATACAGTATAATTAATATAATTATATGATATTATTTTAGTAATATTTCATATCTAAACCATATAGTATATTGCAATATATTATTGATTACATATATATATTCTTTTACTTTTTACAATTGTTTCAAATTTTCTTCCTCACATACGTTTCAGATTAGAAGAATACATGGAATCAAAATGGCACGTAGACGTAAAAGTGAAATGAAATCATCCGTAAAAACATCACTTAAATATGTACCTGTTCGAAAATCTAGTAGACAAATAGCCAAAAAGCAATTAGAAGAAAAAAAGATTAATGGAGATGTTTTACAAATATCTTACTCAAACGACTCAGAAGATAGTAAAAGTACCACAGAATACCAAACCCAAGTACTTCCAAAAAAGAATCAAAATTCTTTAAGGAAGCATAACAAGCATAAGAACATTTCTAATAGTAATGTACTTGCAATTAATGAAGAGTGTTCATATTCCACAACATCCCAGTATAAAAAAGATGCTAGTGAAAGTGATAGTCAAGATGGAATGGACATCATAGTTGATCAATCTAATAAACTTAGTCCTGAAGATGTTCAACAAGTAGTTGTTGGTAATCCGAATAAAGAAATTGTAACTGAATCTGATTCTGCTGAAATCGAAATATGGCCAGAAGATGTAATAGAAGAAACTGTAATATGCGAAGAGATGGAGGTTAAAGAAGAACTTAAGGGTAGTGGTTGCAGCTTAAAACAAAATGACAATGTAATTGTAAAAGAAGTATTAGTTGTAAACACTCCCTCTTTAGAAACAAAAAATTTTGTAGAATACACTGTGATACAAAATGAGAATGGCATGGAATCCATGTTAATAGAATCTGATTCAAGAAATACACCTAATAATGAATGTTATTGCAATATGCAAAGTGACGTGTGTAATTTACATAAAACAGGGAATTCCATGCCAGCCTTATGTATAGATGTGCCAATGACTTCTAATGATAGAAATAACAAATCAACTAATTTAGAAAAATCATATACTCATAGTAAGGATATAATTAATGATCAAGGAGACCTATATGCAAATAAAGATGCATATACAAAAAAGTTGCAAGAAACTTTATCTAAAGATGATGTGTTCTGTAAGATAGATAACAAATTAGCAGATATGCAAATTAGTGAACCTTCAAAAGAAATACAAAAATTAGTTAATGATTTATCCAATACAGAAAACATAATGTCTCCATTACAAATTGCTGGAAACACAGAGAAGGTGATACCAATGAGTGTTGATGAAGAAAGCAGTTCCTCAATACTAGATAAAATGGAACAACTGCATCAATCAAATAACTCTGCTATGTTGGTTGATATTGTAGAGAAAAGTATTACAGAGCTAAATAATGATTCTTGCAATGATAAGGTAGACTGTACAAATCAGCATTTATTAAAATCAAAAGTATTATCAGATAAAAAAAATGGAAATCAACGTAAAACAGTACATTTGCAACAAGTTAATGAGGAATTGTATGGTGATAGTGAAGTGGATAGCAAAATTGATGGGGAAGATACAAAACTATCTAGCAGCAGTGATAATAGTAATGATACACTATTATCTATGAGTAACTGTAAATTAACAGAATTTGATACAAAATGTAATAATAATTCAAATGATATTGATAAAAAGGTTGAATTTAGAAGCAGAAGTGGTAGCACTGACACAACAGGTTCAGAAAGTGGATCAAATAGTTCTGGTGTAAGAAGGAGTAGTAGAATTAGGTCAATTGGTTTAATGAAACAAAGGTATGTATTTTAATATAATATAAATATGTAAATCATATAAAATATTTTTTTAAACAAATTAACTAAAACAAACAGACTTTCTATTATTGAAAATAATATGTACACATGAGTTTAGGTGAATTTAAAACAAAAGGATGATTTGTTTTTATGCCATTTTATAGATCACGAGGACGTGGTTTAGTTATGAAACCTAATGTAGATATTGCAAAAACAAGTGTTCAACAGGAACGAGAAAAAGTAGTTAATAATGTTGTTTCAATTGCTCAAGAAATGAAAATGGATAATATATCTGAATCACAATTAGATAAAGAAACTAATATCAGTAAGGCAGTAAATACATTTGAGTCTCTTACATTGCTAGCAACAACTTGTAATACTACAGGCTACGATTCAGATTCCTCTAAACCTGTTAAAGTAAAATCTCGTTGGCGAAGATCAAGTGAACTTGAAATGGGTGGATCAAATACAGGGACTGTATCTACATCAGCAATTGGATCTGTATTTGGAACTATAATTGCAAATATATCTGAATCTGGATCATGTTCAACTGTTAAAACCACAAGTGGATCTTTAACAGATATTAATTCTTCAGATTCTCCATCTGGATCAACAACAATTACAAATTTTCAATCTAATACAGAGACAGAACAAACAAAAGAGGTATCGACATCAGTTAACAATAATAATATTGTGCAAATTCCAAAAACTGTGGGTGCAAGAATTTTATTACCTATGGTTCCTGAAATAAAAGACAGAGAAATGGAAGAAAGGCTAAGTCAGTTTGAATATTTGCGTGAAAATTTATATTTGACAGAAAGGTATGTAAATAGAATAAAGCCCATGAAATTATGATATGTATAATAATAATACTTTTAGATACACAAATAAGGAGACGAAGAGAATGGTATGTGATTGCTTTTTAACAGAGGAAGAAATTGAAAGAGGAGAACTAGGTTGTGGAGAAGACTGTCTAAATAGACTTCTTATGATAGAGTGGTACATATTATATATTCATACATTTAAATTAAATGTAAAACGTTAATAAAAAAATAAGCTTTATACAATATGTTATGTATTTTCTAGCGGCCCTCGATGTGTAGTAGGTGATCGTTGCACAAATAAAAGATTTCAAAACTGTGAATATGCAAAATGTGAAGTATTTAGAACAGAAAAAAAGGGATTCGGATTACGAGCTATGGTTGACTTGTTAGCGTAAGTAAGTTTTTTTACAACTATAATATAATAAAATTCTTTATTAATAAATGCTATTTTTAAACATCAGAGGAGAATTTATAATGGAATATGTAGGTGAAGTAGTTGATCCAAAAGATTTTCGACGTAGAGCAAAAGAATATTCAAAAGATAAAAATAAACATTATTATTTTATGGCATTAAAATCAGATCAAATCATAGATGCGACTCTGAAAGGAAATGTTTCTCGATTCATAAATCACAGTTGCGATCCAAATTCTGAAACTCAAAAAGTAAGTATAACTAGTAAAAATAAATTTTAAATTATATATATAGAGCTTTATCTTTATAATTGAAATTTGTACAGTGGACAGTGAATGGTGAATTGAGAATTGGCTTTTTTAATAAAAAATTTATAGCTGCTGGTGAAGAAATTACATTTGACTATCATTTTCAACGTTATGGGTATGTATGTTAATAGTATTTTAGTTGATTAGTATTTTGGTACGTTAATGATATGTAACAAAGTATGTCCCTTGTGCAAAATTTTATCGCACAATTAGCAAAGAGGCACAAAAATGTTTTTGTGAAGCACCCAATTGTCGCGGTTGGATTGGTGAAACGCCTGAGGAAGAAAAAGAAAAGATTGAAAAGAAAGAAAAACGTGAGAAAGATATGAAGAAAAAGAAAGGTGAAAAGAAACAAGCTGATTATATGGAAGATGAAGATGTGAGTAATATAAATATAATTTTGTTTTTACTAATTTGAACTATTTAATAATTCATTTGATTTATTTTTAATATTATTTTAGTTGGAAGAAGAAATAGATAAACTATGCTCAGGTGGTTTGAAAAATAGAGCCCATACATTAACATTAAGTAGATTAATGGTACGTAGCAGAGAATTAGAACACAGAACACGGCTTTTACGTCTCATACAAAGCGGAGAACAGCCATGTCGAAGATTATTTTTGGATTATCATGGTTTACGTTTGATTTGGAGTTATGTTATGGATATTTCTACTAATGATTCTGATGAAGCACAACAGTTTCGACTAGAAGTTTTGAAAACCCTAAATACACTTCCAATCCCCAATAAAACAATGTTAATGGATAGTAAAATTTATAATGTGGTAGAAAAATGGTCAAGACGATTGTATTTTTCTTTGAGTGGAGATTCTCCTGAAGATGATCAAGGAAAATCAAAATCAAATAGTGATGAATTGCCAGTTAATTATGACAGCAATGAAAAAAGAAACTCTTATCCATTGACTGATATAGAAAAACAAGAAAATAATATTGAAATTACTGACATAAAATCTGATAACACAGATCAAAATCTTATTCCTGAATTAGCTTTGAGTCTTTTAGCTGAGTGGTCAAATTTAAAAGAAGTTTTTCGTATACCGAAAAAGGAAAGAATTGAACAAATGAAAGAACATGAGAGAGAAGCAGATCGTGGATACAGAGAAGAATTAGAAAAAGATGAAAAAAGAGGAACGTCGTATGACAGGCATAGATCTGATAGATATGGGAGAAACGAAGTAGAGAAACGTGGGGATAGAAGACGAGGACGAGAATCTCCAGAATCTGAACATACTCGAACAAAAGATAAGAGAATAGAAGAAAGAAGTAGCTTAGTTCCAATTCCGCGAATGACGAAATACGAGCGCAGACAATTATTTGCTTTAAAAGTAGCTAAAGAGGAAGAAGAACGACAGCGTCGTCAACAGCAAGAATCGTGGCAAGATCATGAAACTAGATGTTTGGCATTAGGTATAGATCCTCATACCACGGCTATGGTAGACCCACAAACAGGATATCCTGTTTTTTACAATCCATCAATTGGACAATGGCAACAATATCCTACACAAGGTTTTAATCCATATATATATTTTTTTATACATTTATGTTGCATAGTTCTTAAATGATGTAAGCCCAAAAATTTGACTTTATAATGAACAATTTCTATTGGCCTTGAAAGAAAGGATAATTTGTCATAACTTATACCTATGTATATTATATTTCCTAAAAGTCATTGAAATTGACTTACACCATTTAGAAACTAAGTCCATTTCTTCTTATATGATTATTTCATTCATATAAAATTTTATTATATAGATGGAGAAATAAATCAGCAATGTACTTCAGTGTATGTAGCTGGACCACAGGCAGTATCTAGCCATACTCAACCCGGAATGGTATCGCAAAGTTCACATGTCCTAGCACCATCAATTTCTTCTGAAATATCACCTGGCATGTCGAGTAACATACCTTCAGGTGTACCTCCAGTGGTGTACACGTTAAGTCAAACGCCTGTATATAATCAAAGCACAACAGCTTATTCTTTACTGTCTCATTGTCATCAACAATACCCCGAAGGCCAATTGCCACTCTCGAATAATTTAGTTTCTAGCGGAACATCGGTTCCGCTCCAAACCGAATCTCTTTACGAACATATTGAAAAGCAGTCAGACCAACAATTTTCTGCTACATTCAGACAATCGCAGCCTGAAGCACCTCCTATAGATTTACCACCCAAATGGAAGAGTGCAACTGATAGTAGAGGCAGAACATATTATTATCATGTAAAAGAACGAATATCGCAGTGGTTGCCTCCTCCGCCAGATCATATTGGAGTTCAACCAGATTCGTCATCGACTTCAGAATCTAGTGAAGAATCTAGTTCATCCAACGAAGAAGATGAAGAAATTGACGAAGACAATAACGAAGAATCAAGAAACGAAGAGTTAAGCTTAAATAACACTTTGATAGAAAAATCGTTAAATGGTTCTAAGCATAATGTACCTAAAAAAAGTACGGTTCATAATATAAGCGGATGTTCAGGTCTTTTTCCGGAAGGCAAGAAAAGAAGAGAGGGTTTAGTTCAAGAAAGAATTATTAGCGTACGTTATATTTCATGTTTTTCCTGTTTATTACAATTAATACGTATTTTTGTATTCATTCTTATATATTATGTTTGTATATTTTATAGCCACGTCGAGAAGAAGACCGTATGGATCACAAAACGCACAAAGGAATAAAGGAGAAATTACGACGTCAAAAAGAAAGAGCCAAGTTTAAAGAACACGTTGAGAAAATACGAAGACATCGCCGTAGTAACAAATCTAAATCGCATTCACGACACAGTTTAAATAAATTACAACTACCGTCGTCTGATTTATCCACAATGTCAGAGAGAAAGATTAAAGATACTTTTAGGATAAATATGGCGAATGTCATGGTACATTTTTTGAATCCGTATAGGAAAAACGATTGTAAACAAGGTAGAATAACAAATACGGAAGATTTTAAACATCTTGCTAGAAAGGTACGTTTGCAGAAGAAAATCTTTTTAAATAAATTTTTTTACGGATTATATCATTTTTTTTAAGCAGAAATGTTAAATTTAATTTTTTAATAATCTTTTCTGTTTTAGCTTACACATTTTGTACTTGCAAAAGAATTAAAACACTGTAAAAGTGTTGATGAATTACAATGTAATGAAAATGTTAAACACAAA
Source organism: Bombus flavifrons (assembly GCF_040668555.2). NCBI lineage: Eukaryota > Metazoa > Arthropoda > Insecta > Hymenoptera > Apidae > Bombus > Bombus flavifrons. The sequence continues at coordinate 3,894,850 of NC_138457.1, read as the reverse complement.
GCTAAAGATTTTGTACGTAAGTATATGAGTAAATTTGGCGCAGTTTATCAGAAAAGCACTGATGAAGATTAATTATGTAACTTATGACATGAAGTTGTTATTTATTATACGAATCCTTCACTTTGAACATTGTAATATATCTACTAAAAAAAATATATTCAAGTAATGCCTGTATGTAGATATATATATCTGTAATTATCATTATTGTAATATAGATGAATTTGTACATGCTTCATAAACATTCTGGTAATTTAGCCATTAAGAAATTAGCAAATTTCTAATTTCGTACATTCAATGTATAAACTTTATATTTTCATTTGGTAGATAATAATATGTATGTTATATCTTTAAAAAAAAAGTGCATTTTATGTCCTGCTATAATGTACATCTTGCATAATTATATTAAGTATTGATTTTGCCTTTTATTATCAGTTTTAAAAGATGACATTAAATATTGTATTGTGAAATAATCAATATCAAAAGTCTTAAATATTGTACATAATTATAAATTGTAAAAGAATTTTTAACTGTTTCATAAAAGTAAGTTGCAATTATTATCTTCTTAATGTGTATAAAAAGCAAATGAAATTAAAAATAATAAATTTTGCATTTACAAACTTATTTTCTATCTATTTAAAACTTTATGTATTATAGTTTTTTAGACGAAAGCAATATATGCAAATTTCAACGAAAAAAATGTTTGAATAAAAGAAATTATTTATTATTAATAGGCTACAACTTATTGAAGTTGTTTCTCAGAAGTATTGTTTTCAAATACACCAAAAAGTTAATTTATTTTTTATAAGAAAATATTATTTGTGTAGAGATTATCTTTTTGCTGTCAAAAAATTATATTTGAAAATTAACGTAAAACGGTCTTACAATTTGTAATATACATATGAATATTGTATTATGTATATATGTACATATTATTACGGTGTAGATATTTATACATACCTACAAATTTTTTTTACACCAATACGTAAATATTAAAAGTTGAATAAATCTCTAAAGTAGTATGTCACTGTACATAATCTCGTTAACAAAATACATTTATTATTTTATTCTAAGTAATTAAATTTTTAATTATTTAATCAAACGTTATTCTGAAATCAAGATCGACAACGCTTTTGGTCGCTAGAGGCGCTAGTGAGTACTGTACATCAAGATACTGATATAACAATGTCTCAAGTACATGTAATTTTATATTGCGTATAAATTAAATAAAATTCGTAAATGATTTTATTCATTAAACATAGCTTACATATCTTAGATTATGTCAATCACGTGTTTTATTAAAATTTAACATATTTCAATATGTCAAAAATGAACGCGCGATAGAAAAATTTGACGCACATTGACAACATAAAAATGCGATTCCGCTGTAGATTGAGAATTCGTCACGTCACATATATATAATATTTATGATATAGAACGATTTTTACGGTAAAAAAACTTACTTTTTACCTTGAGATAAGATATTATTATCAAAAGAGAAGAAAGTGGTCTTTTACGGTTGACGTGAGAATAAAATATTTTTCGAACAATGGATATTCTGAAACCGGAATTAATTTGGGTAGATGGCCGATGTTATAGAGTATTAGAAAATATTGAACGGACGGATGCTCGCGACGTTCCTCCTTACTTCGAAGACAATAATTACCATTTGGATGACAAAGATTCTGAGGATGAATATTACGATACAGATATAGAAATTGTACCATATGGATCAACAAAATTTAAATATACATTTCGTGTACCAAAGTATACAAATTTTGTAAGATACGTTATGTAATAAATTCAACATGTAACAATGATTAATGATTGCCAAAATATTTTAGAGCATTTTTTCCATATATTATTGGAGCTAAACATGCAGTACGTAAAAGATTAGAAAGTGAAACTGGAACGTTAATACAAATTCCAAAATTAGGCCAAGATGGAGATATTGGTAATTACACTTTAAATTTTTGATTAAAATATGAAACTTTATTTTCATAATACAATTATGTATCTGTATTTTAACAGTAATAATTGGTTCTGATCGCAAAGGAATAATAACTGCACGCCGGAGAATAAATTTATTAATGGAAGCAACTAGGAAGAAATTAGAATTTACACACTTTTTATCAATACCTTTAAATGAAGGTCATATAATAATGAAGTTTAATATGTTTAAAAATGAAGTCCTGACAAATTCAGGAAAGAAATCCAGAGGTGTGGATGAAACAATTTTCCAAACACCAAGTAAATTACATCTTACTATTGGTTTAATGACATTACTTGATGAAACAGAAAGAAATAAAGCTATAGAAGCTTTATATTATTGTAACGAGCATATTGTAAGGTAAAGAAAATAATATGATATAAAAAATATCTTCTGTTGTTACAAATTTGCTAAAGTTTATTTCATATCATTTTTTTATAATAAATTACAGACCTACTATTGAAAAATATGGACAAATTCCTATACACTTACAAGGAATTGATATAATGCAGGATGATCCTAGTGAAGCAAAAGTTATATATGCAAAGCTAGTTAATAAAACTGAGGTTTTGCAAAAGATAGTAGATGAAATTGTAGACTATTATGTCAAGATAGGTAAGACAGCAAATAATACTTTTTAATAGTAGAATATGAGTGCATATGTTAAAGGCATTAATAGCTTATACAACAAGAAGCATACTGATAGTAAAATGCGTTGCTTAGGTTTAATAATCAAAAGTAAACGTCAATCAAACAAACTGCATTTAACTCTTATGAATACAACTTTTCAAATAACTGAAGAAGAAAAAAATAGTAACAACTTTATAACATTTGATGCAAGAGAAATATTGAAGGTAAATATATTTAATTATTTAAGTTGTAATATACTAGTTGCAACTAAGAAACTAAAATTTTTTAGGCTCATGAAAATACAACCTTTGGCGAAACCATATTGAAACAAATTCACATATCGCAACGTCATACAATTGGTAGTAATGGATACTATCTAGCAACTGCAAAAATTAATCTACTTGAAGGTTTATAAATGAATTGTATATGAATTTATATATACAATTATTTTTTAAAATACCAAAATTATGAGATGGCAATTGGATATAAATAATTCGTATAGGAAATACATAGTTTCAAGATAAGATATTTTCTAAAAGTATATTAGCATGTTTTTTAAAGTTATTATCCTGTTTTAAATGAAATTTTGTATATTTCTGTTATTATATAGCTTTTATTTTACTAAAGTATTTCATAAGGTAAATAATAACATTAAATATATCCATGATACTAGTATAAGCATTTATAATAAGTAATAATTGTAATTGATCATTAAAACTTGATGAGTTGTATTTATGTTTACAGATGAACCTGTGTAACAATTTGAAAATTCGATTTTCCTATATAATTCATTCTTTAGATGTATTTGCATACCAATGTAAATATTCTGGATTAAAATTCTACATAATTTCGTAATGTAAATATCCTGGATTAAGTACCTACAAACTTTAATCTTTAAATGCAAAAAATATTTTCAAAAGGTTGGACAATATTTTTGGTGTTTTGTATATGTCAAAATATGAAAAAAGGTCCTGTATATTAAAGAAAAAAAATTTCGAATTACAAGCAAAAGAATAAATGAATTTATAGTAAGTGTGCAAACTGTTTTCATAATTGTCTGTTTGCTAAAGTATGCCAGTAATAATTTCAAAACAACATATGAATGAAAATTATTGATATTTTCTTTATGTAGTTAGATATTTTATTATATGTGTCAGTTTTGTTAATATTGCTGGACAATGATAATTTATATTTCCTCGTTTATTTTATATGTATATATCGCTATGATAACTGTCTTATATGTTACAGTATAAAAAGTGTTTATTAACATGTCCTGTATCACACAGGCCGATAATAATCCATGGTAGCAATTAAACATAAAGCTTCCATTGGACTAAAAAAGATATGTTTTAACTCATTTTTTAGTGAATATATAAGAAAGAAGATCTAGGTACCATGAATTCAGGCTTTCATGTCAAGTATTTTAATGTAAGTCTTTAACTCTTTTTTTAATCTCTTTTATTCTTATTTTCTTGCAGTTCTGCATAGAAGAAAGATTTATTAAATTAGAATATTTAATTAGAAAATAGTCCTTATACTGAATTCCTGACACTTTAATCTCTTTTTATCTACTTTACTTCAGTAATTTAATATTGTACATATTCGACTGCTTAATGAATGATCTACTTCTATTAACTATCACAAGTTACTAATGGCTCACGAGATACAAAATGAGTTCAATATGTGTACAAACAGCCAAATATAAATTCAATATTCACTTTCAAAGTGAGATTGATATAAAATATTTTACACAAATTCTTTGTCACAAAAAACTATTATAATGAAAGTTAATACAATTCTTGTCTTCAAATAATTCACAAACAAAAATTTGTATTGTATGTAAATTGGCATATAGTATATATTTACTTTTTATTATATTAAGATTTTCTCCAGTAACTTTTTAAGAAATTATAAAATTATAAAAATATAACGCGTTTGCGTTTTTTGAACCTTGAAGATCCAGAGCGTTATTGTTCTCTGTACTTTTTAAACAAGGAGATCTTCATGTATGATATTTTTATATAAATTCAAAATAAAGTATTTTTTCAATATTGTAATTTTTCTTATTTCACCTAATGTTATTTTATCGCTTTAATATACTTTTTGCTTTTTTTATAATTTTGTAACGTGATAAATATCACGATCGGATCGAAGACGCATGCGTAATGAGTACTAAAAGAGTGTCATACGTCAAAATAGTAATAGACGAATCAGAACCATATGATGTTTTTTATCAAATTATATACACATAATGAAACTTAAGTTCTCGACTTTTATCACCGTAAAAAGAACTCTAACCTCTTCCCTCTTGCATGTAATATTTAATACGAAATATTAACAAACACATATTTGTAAAGAAATTAATTTATAATTACTAATATTAATTCGATATAGAAATATTAAATATATCTGGTATAGAAATATTTTAAACATATATCAATATGTCACTAAATTTTTTTTAAGCTAAAAATTTCATTATTTGGAATTGGACATCACATAATCTTATCCTACGATATGCTTGTTAGATATTCAAATTACTTTTACAATTTTTAATATCGCTAATCACTAATTGTTATAATTATTATTAAAAATAAACAATTGATAATATCAATTTGCCATAATATCAATTATTTTAGTACTAGTGCAACAGGTTATTGAAATTTTCATAACAATAATGGATCATCTACAATAAATTGAATAATTTGTTACTTAATCATTCAATATTTTTAAATGTGCAGGATAAAATACACATGTACCATCTCTACTATGATACAATGTATATACATGTATTATGTTATATATGATATAATACATGCTAATTAATAGTTAGATATTGACATTAAATTATCTGATTCTTCAGGTTTATGAAAAATGCATGGAATCAAGAGAATATTAGTTTTCTGTACATTAACAACCATTTTACCAATTCTACTTCTTGTGACACCATTATATTTACGTTATAATTTCTATGCCAATGTAGCATATGCTGTAATGGATTCTGATATCTTGGAAATTACAGATGGTATTTCTACAATATTTTGCTCTGTAAATACACTTTAATTTTGATCATATATGTATTATATTAATTAATTATATATAAAATCAAATATAAATTATTATTAATAATGATATATAGGCACATACTTTACAAATGAATAGAACATTTAATGCGTTTCAAATGCCACACAAACCGGAAATAACTTCATATAGAAAACATATACGTCTTAAAAAAAGTATGGTTTTACCAGATGATACATTGGAGTACTGGGGATTTTATCTCTTAGGAGGATCAAGCGTGGCACTTTCTGTGTGCTCAAGGTAATGCAATTTTAAAATATTATAATATTTTTTAGTTAATACATAATTGCATATAATAATTATTTGCATAGATTTGAAGGTGCTTCTATACTTGTTGTTAAGGGGGAACGAAATTTGCGAACATGTGGAATGTTAGAGCATCACAATACACAAATTGCGGAGGGCATATTTTTACCAGAAGCAAAAAAACAAGTTAAAGTAACATTTAAATCAAATGCAGAACAAATTAATTCTAATAATACTATTATACAGAACAATTACAATGAAACACTAAATGACATTGAAGATATATTGTTATGGGATCATACATTGAACAATACTGATCAAAATATTGGGGCACACTATCCTTATTTAAACAGTTTTATGTCTAATATGGAAAATTATGAAGAAGAAGCAAAAGAATTATTACAGGATAAAAATATTCAACATATTATAAGATCTCTGGAAAAAGAAACTATACATACTACCAGAAGATTAAGACATGCTAGGAAGAGGAAATATAAAAAGCAAATGAAAGAAACAAGAAAAAATATTACATTGCAGGAAAGAAAAAAAGCACAAAAGAATCTTAAAAGCAATTCTTATTTTAAAAGAGATATATATAATAAATACAGTTTATTTCTAAAAAGATTACAAAGAAGCTTGAATTTAGAAGATAATGGAAAAGGTGATATTAATAACGAAATGAATATGCAAGATAAAAAAGAATCAAAAAAAAGGATCAAAAGAAATCAAGGGGTTGTTAACCCAACACTTTTATTTGATCAAGGTGTTCAACATGGTGGAAATGCAGGAAATGTAACAGATACTAATGAGGATTCTTCTGTATCCAGTTTTGAAAATGAGTTATTTAAATGTTACGGGGGATCAATTTTAATGGCTCAAGAATTTGCACCTTCTGAAAAATGCACTGATGTCACTTATTTACTGAACGGCAAACATATGCAAGCTGTGCACAACGTCATAGAAGATGGTTACTATTATTATATCTTTTATAGTGATAATGATATCGTATCGAATGACATATATGCATTATTTGATATTTATAAACCCATTTTTCATTATGAGAATATAACAAATTCTTGTATAAATCAAACAAAATGTTCCTTTTCAATTAATATGCTATCTTCTGATAGAGTAATTGTTGAAATACCAACTAAAGATGGTCTTGAATACGAAATAGATGATGTTAATCTGCTTTTATCAATTTGTCATCCACGAATGGAAGTGTATATAATTTTTCCTGTTGCAGTATTATTCTTTATTCTTACTTGTGCTTTCATGTAATAATATTTACAATTTTTTTTATCAACACAAATGTTGAATTTTGGTCGAATCGCGTATTATTATTAAGAGATATTATTCTATTGATAGAAATTCTTGAATGGGTGGAATACAAAAATATTTTCATCAGTATATGTGTTTAAAAATACATAAATATCTGTAAATATATATTTACATATTAATATATTCTGATTGTACATATATGTACATATATACGTATATATAATATATCTATACTTATATATGTAACTTATATATATATATATATATATATATATATATATATATATATATATCTTTTTATATAAAGAATTGTATAAAGTATGTGCTATTATGATGTTGCATGAGTAGCTTATATTCTATATTAAACATTCCATCCTAGCCACTAATATTTCTAAACATATAAAGCAAATGAGGTAGTGCGACGATTTGAATCAAAAGTCGCATGAAATAGTATTGAATGTATTATAAAATATTTTCGCCTATAATTACGATAACTACGATCTTTATATTGTTAGATTTGTTTTGTTAATTATTATATTCAAAAGTATATATTTCTATTATAAAATTTCAATACCTTTATTGGTGAATGCAGAAAATAAATTGTAATTTGTGTATCCATAATTTGATTAAAATACCTTAAATAACTACCTTTTGGCTTAGAATGACTTCCGGTTCATATCTCTTTACTTCTTCAATCTATTCATTAAATCTATTCTTTAAACCGAAATATATAGTATATAAATGTTATTTCAAATTCGAAAATATACAAATATATCGCTATAGACTGTTTATTTAAAAAAGATTAAGAATATGAAATGCTATCAATGTATGTAATTACATTTGCCGCAAATACCCCACTAAGAGGTCGCAGAGAATTGTGGGCAATTGACGTACTTCCTTTATGCGCAATAGACATTTGGAAAATCGCGTACGATAAAAACCAAGGAATTGAATAAAAAGCTGTTATCCACTTTTAAAAATTAATATCCCGAAACGTTCGAATTGTTTCGCGTAGAATTTTGCGTGTCGAATCACGAGAAAAGTCGATTGAAAATTTGAAGACCGCTCGCAGCGCCATTGTGCGGTGCTCATAAGAATATTCCTTGTGACGCAATAGGAACTCGTCCTTTCCGTCGACCTACCGTGAGTGGAACATGTCGCATACGTCTGAGCGAAGGTAAGTTCAGTTTTTTCATGCGTAATTGAGAAATATGCGTGCTTTCTTATATTTCACTAATTTCTTGTTTACGTTGTGCCTCTGTAAATCTGGCGCGACGCGCGGCTGGACGTCAACACTTCACGATATATCCTTAAAAAATAGTGCCGCAATCAGCGAATGCATGGGACACGAGACTGACAACATGGCGTGCATTCATTTTTGTCACATTGTTCACAAAATTAACGTTAATTCCTCGTACTTCTTCATTTTTATAACCTCTATAATTGTTGTGATTAGAAGTCATAATGGGTATCCATACGGTGGATCGCCAAACTCTCAGAAAAATATATTTGAGAAGCTTTATTATAGGAACTGCATGCTCTCTACTCGTACTTGCAAACACGTTTTACTTTGCATTTAAAATTACGTAATAAAAAATAGATTTTATTTGGTAAGACTAGTAAAAATGGTGCGAATCGAATAATGTTCAACAATGCTACATAAAATTGTAGGCATTATGTCTCATACAATCGAGACTCGTCTTGCTGGGGCATGCTTTCGCGTGAGTCACTGTCAACGCATCTATCAAGTCATCGATAAATTCATTATCATATCTGCAGGATGATCTAAAGGCATTGTTGATGCATTTATAGGAAATCAGATACTTTTTAACGAGGAATTCCTACGTTATTGAGATAAAATACCTTTTAACATTCGTCGCGAAATTGAAATACTATGATGTCGGATTTTTACGGTTCAAGGTCGCTAAGATTCAACATTATTTATACATTTGATTTTGGAGTAAACATATAATGCAAGTTACTGGAACAGTTTATTCATTCCTGGTACCATTGATTAGAATTAAAAAATTAAATGCTACAAATGAAATTTTTTTTTAGATATATTCTATTGCTAGTTATGCAGTTATATGTTTAAGATAAAAATCAAATTTTTATTCTGATGTGTCATTTGTATTTCAGAAACGATGATCAATGGGCAGGAGATTCCAAAAATGGTCCTAGTGAAAGTGATCAACAGACATACGATGGCCCCCCTGGCATGGAGCCCGATGGGATCATCGAATCCAACTGGGATGTTGTAAGTTAACGATTACAATAGGCTACTTATTCTTAAATTTTGAGTTTAATAGGATATCCTCTTAAAAGGATTGATTGTTATAATAATTTTGTGCTTTGTATATAAACTAGGTTGTTGACAACTTTGATGAAATGAACCTAAAAGAAGAATTACTACGTGGTATTTATGCTTATGGCTTTGAAAAACCATCTGCAATTCAACAACGTGCCATTCTGCCATGTATAAGAGGACACGATGTGATTGCACAGGCACAATCAGGTAACAAAATCAAAATATATGCTTTGATATAGAAATAACAGAATTTCGTTTCTAATTTGTGGAATGTTCAACAGGAACTGGCAAAACTGCTACATTTTCAATTTCTATTTTACAACAAATTGATACCAATATCAAGGAATGTCAAGCGTTGATTCTAGCCCCAACTCGTGAACTTGCTCAACAAGTAAGTTACAATAAAACTCTAAATGTTAGCATATTACTAACTGAACAAAATACATTTTAAATAAATATGGCTGAAAAGATATTCTAAATTAAAGTAAATTTTAAAAATCGAAGATAATCTAGTGTTGTGAACCAAGATAATAAGATATAAATCTAATAATCTATCTTATAAATCTAAGACAAACAGGTTTTCTTATCTAAGCTAAACTAAAAAAAAATCTTTTTGTTCTTTTTTTAGATCCAGAAAGTTGTTATTGCTTTGGGAGATTTTATGCATGCAGAATGTCATGCATGCATTGGAGGTACCAATGTACGTGAAGATATGCGAAAATTAGAACAAGGTGTTCACATAGTAGTTGGTACACCTGGTAGAGTTTATGACATGATTAGTCGACGGGCATTACGGGCCAGTAGCATCAAACTGTTCGTATTAGATGAAGCTGATGAAATGCTCTCTCGTGGTTTCAAGGATCAGATTCATGATGTATTTAAATTATTACCTCATGAAGTACAGGTATATAAAAATCCGGTTGTATTTTTTATATTACTGATAAAATTTACTCTTGAATAAATTATTTAACTATTTTAAAAAAATCATGAAAAATAATGAACCAACGTAGTAAAATTTCTGTTTTTCAGGTTATATTACTATCTGCTACTATGCCGACAGATGTATTAGATGTGTCTACATGCTTCATGCGAAATCCAATTCGTATTCTGGTTAAAAAGGAAGAACTTACACTAGAGGGTATTAAACAGTTCTTCATCTACGTTGAACGTGAAGAATGGAAGTTTGAGACTCTTTGTGACTTATATGATACATTGAGTATCACCCAGGCAGTTATCTTTTGTAACACGCGGCGTAAAGTAGATTGGTTAACAGAGAGTATGCGCACCCGCGACTTCACAGTCTCTGCTATGCATGGAGACATGGAACAAAAAGAGCGAGATCTCATTATGAGGCAGTTCAGAACTGGATCATCTCGTGTCCTCATAACAACTGATCTTCTAGCACGTGGTATTGATGTTCAACAGGTTTCTCTTGTCATCAATTATGATTTACCTTCTAATCGCGAAAATTACATTCACAGGTAAGTTATTATATATGTTTATATATATTATTTTATTTTCCTATAAATGATTTTAAATTATCTTTCAAATTTCATTAATTTTAAAAATTATATTTTTGAAAAAAGATACAATTTCTAAAAACTGAAAACGTTATGCACTGAAACTATATTACAGAATCGGTCGAGGTGGTCGTTTCGGTCGTAAGGGAGTGGCAATTAACTTGGTAACAGATGACGACAAACGAACATTGAAAGATATTGAACAATTCTATAATACTAGCATCGAAGAAATGCCAATGAATGTCGCAGATTTGATCTAAATCTGACTATTGGCTATAATTCATTATAATTAAAAAAAAAAAAAATAAAAGTAAGTGACATACGGAGCTCTCAGCTGATCTCTCATGGTGTGTGAGTATATATAGAGTGAGTTGGTGAACTATAATCGCTTATGTAAACGCGATCTACCGAAATATTCCAAACGTTCTCATCTCAATTTCATTTTATAACAGTAGATTACAGAAATAGTTATTCGTTACGCTAGACAAAAATTAGTACTATTATATTATAATTATTACAATTATCACTACGGATATCACTACTATATTTCTATTCCTATCACTATTGCTCTTAACTATTATTACTGTTACTGGTATATACTCTTGCGCTACTCTCTTCTTGTTCAATATTTATTACTACTACTTCTCCCGCTGCTATTCCTACTATATAACTCTCTTTTCTTAATATCTCTCGTATCCCTGTTATTATTACTATAAATACCGGGATTGCTGCAGTTTCTAATACGAATTAATAGTATTACCGCATCGATAAAGGTACAATCATTGCGATTGCTACTAGCGTGAGGTGAAGAAAGGGAGAAACTAAACTGAGAAGTGAGGCAATTCAGCCAACTTCGGTTGTTCCTTTACCTCTCTGTTCTTTCAAGTCACAGAGATATCTTACATTTTGCGTAAATGCATCTACAATCTTATCTAATGTGCCCAAATTCTATTATGAGTTTCAAATCTTTTATTTTGAATCATTTTATTTCGTCTTCTTTCTTATACAACATTTCCAATTGGATGATTTATTCTATGTTCTGTTGTCCCTCTTCAACACTTTTACCACCGCGATTACAACGTGTTTGTCTAGGCAGAGGTTTAGTTGGGTATTGGAAGGGGTACTTTAATCACAAGCGTTGTCGAAGGAGATGTACATTCAGACTTTAGATGATATGAATTTTTTGTATGTCCCAAATCCTAAGTACATACCTTCATTAAGAAATAAAGTGTTTGACCTTTTAATTGTGGTTTTTGTTATTGCATTCACTATTATATGCTCGAATACTTTAAAAAAAATTTTCATTTTATAATGGAAAATCCAACTAAAAGGTATTTTTAAAACAAAAAAAGAAAGGAAACCGCGTGTAAATCGGTTACAATAAATTTCATTACCAGATCATATCGAGAACAAGTTCTACGAAACTGTACGCATTATCGAAAAAGTTCTCACAGTTTTTATTTGTATTTGCAGGCAATTTTGAGCGGTCCAGAAATGAGGGAGATATTTTTGGAAATAAAGACCAAATTTCGTGATTCAATATAGAAGTTTTGTAAATCGATTACCTCTCTAATTTCCTGCCCTTTGCAGGTTATTATATAAACAATATAATATAAATGTCGAATTATTTATACATACATTTGCATTATTTATTTTTAATAATTATAGAAGTCAGATTTTTACACGATCATTTTATATCTTCTCAATAAAATGGCATATGAAAATACTTTTCATTCATTAGTTGTGTATTTGTGTGCTTTGTTGGGAATAAAATTTTAATGTTTCGTATATTGTGAGAACTTTTATAATAAATATATATATATAAATATATATATATATATTATATCTTCGTAAAGAAAGTGTGTTACGAATAAATATCCGATTATTCAAGCACAGTCTTATTTTGTAACGTCGACAATAGTTTTCGAAAGTTGGAGTAATTTCATGCAATTCTTCATTTCGACATTTAATATTATTAGAACAATTCAAGGTATCTTTTCTTCCGTATGTATAAGTATTTTGAAACTGCTCGAATTTCCGAAAACTGTTCGTTATTCAATTCTGTAAATATTACAAATGATTTTTTCGAATGGTGGACTATTGTGAGTTCTATTGTATTTATACATTATAGAAAAACAATATGGTTAAATTGAACTCTTAAAATCAACACAATAAATGTGCATGTCGTTTACATACAGCCATCGCATCACTATTTTTACTTGTCTATATTTATTTTAAAATACTCATGTTTATTTTACATTAAGTGGATTATTAAGCATGTTAAGATCATAATAAGGGTTTGCGATGACCGTAAATCCTCAATATAACATAATAATCCAAGAGCCCTAAGATCCACCTTCATTTCAACGTAATTATTTACTTTATCCAAACGATATATAATAATGTGTATGTAACAACAAATAATCGATACGACTGTAATGTATTGGCACAAGTTAATATTAAAATGAATCGAAAGCCCGAATTGTTCTCAAGCCTGTTGCTTTAATAATTTCAATATTAGAAATTTGCTTTTAGAAACTAAGCATTCAAAGTCTGATTTCTTTCAATTCCAAGTGACCCTTAAATATCGATGAGTAACTAACCAAACGATTATTGATTGCTAACTTCTTGAATTATGGAAATGTCGCTGTATTTCTCAAGAGGAAGTGTACTAAGATATGGTATGTCCAATGATGCATTGAATTTCGATAATAATACGAAGTTTCTCCTTCAAACATATACAGTTGTTTAAAAAAGGAAGAGTTAATTATAAATTTTTAATCGGGTTTATATGTTTGCTATTTGTATTGAAAAATTCGAAAAGGAGAAAGTTCGGGTAATATATTCTAATCTTCTCCGTTAAGAAACATTCTGATCTTGAACCAAAAATTCTTCAAATCAAAAATAGCAAATGATTCGGAAGTGTGTCGCTGCCACTATAGTGGAAAACGCTGGACGTGAACACTTTTATTTACACTTTTTGAACCATATACATACTAATACCAAATGTATTAGTAAAATGTGTAATCATGTTTCAAATATAATAACGAGAATTGGAATAATATTTAAAAAGTACATGAACACGATTAATTTATTAAAGAACATTTGATAACATCAGTAGGTACATTATCTTTCTTTATTCGTTTAACTTTAGTTTAATTACAATAAAAATCTTTTATTTAAAAAAAGTATAAGTACATCCATAACAAAAAATTAAATTGTTATATATTTTTAATATCTACAATGGTCAGTCATAAGCTACTTAAATTTTTGTGGCTTTAGTATTGTTAAGTAATACATATAAATTAAAAACATAAAGCTTTTCATTTGTTAAATGACATTCAAACATTATTGATCTTTTCTCGTTATGGCAAATTTTTATATTTAGATATTTGTAAATATTTATATTTTGTTTTTTTTATATAATTAAACAAATTTAATTCCGCAATAATTTAAACTAAATAGATTAAGAACTTGATAGTACAATATCTGAGAAAATAAAAAATATCGCAGGAATAATAATATGGCGAGGAAGAAGGATATTATCATATACTTTTATTCTATGTATTAAAAATGTATATGATTAATAATGGAGAACTTCTTATATTATACTTTTGTTTATCTTTAAATAGTTTAATCAATAATTTAATGTTGCATAAGAAATGCGATCATTTACAAAAAATACTTAACTGCACAACCAGCTTCATAAAGTTACATTTATCCAAATTATTCAATTTTTCTTCAACAAAGTCATAATTACTAGAAAATTATTAAAAACTCCAATTTTGAATAATGATTGTTATTAGTAAAAGTAGAATAGCTATATACCATTGAACGTTTAAAATTAAATTTCGATTAATATTTAAATATTTTTGTTGTTTATAATATATTATTTATTGATTAAGATTGAAAAACATTAAAATTTAATAATAAAGTTATATATTAATAAAATCTCGAATTTCATTTCTTTTAATATAATCTTGCTGCATAGATATGTAAATACATAGAATACTCGTGTTTACAATATATAAAACGTGTTATAACATTTGAATACATAATTACTAATTACCGTATTTGAATTTAATTTAGTACAATGATAACACGATAGTTCGCGCCAATGATTGGTAATGCTTTGGGTAGTATTTCTGTAGTATCTTAGAAGTGGGGAGAACTTGTGAACTTATATAAAACAATTACTTATCGTATGGTGAGACTTTGTGTTGTGAATTGTTGTGTTCGTTCGTGATTCGATCTTTTAGGTTACACGTATGTTATACTTTGTTTATACTTAATCAATTTTATTGCGTCCGTGCAATATTCTAACTGACTTAAACAGTGGGCATGAAATTCGTTCAATATTCGTATCAAAACCAATTCTTTTAATGATTCTGTTTATATTTGTATCTCCAAATCGAGCATAAGGACTTCATCATTTTTTGTAAATTACGCAGTAAAATTATTTGTCAACAACCATAGCGAATCGTTTTACAAACCTTATATTTATGTTTTATTTAAAGCAATTTTCCTGAACTGAAATTCTTTTTATTCTTGAAAAAACTGAAAGATCAAGCATGTCTGCATCACCGATTGCTAGGCAAGCTACCCAGAGCCAAAACATACCTTCCAAACGAGTCGTTATTAACGATCCCAGTCAGTTACCTATTGATTATTCATCTACCCCCGGTGGAACGCTTTTTTCAACTACGCCCGGAGGTTAGTGTCTTTCTTCTTTTACGTTACTAATAAACTATTAACTCATTAAACAATAATTTAGGTAATTATATTGATCAGAATATATTCCACCAATGTTCATGATTTTCAAATATGATGTCAAGGTCATGATTTTGAGTAATTCTATTTATATGTATGTATATCGCAGTCCGGATCTAGTTTCCGAAGTACTCATAAAAATATTTTTGATACTTTTTACTTTGACGTGGATTAGGTCTTGATTATATTGTGGAGTTATAATGTGCACATATCAACATAATTTCATTAAATAGAAAATATTAATGTAATTGTATAAACTTTATACGTGTTTCAATTGTTTACATCCATTTTATTAGTTTTCACTCTTGTAAAACATCTTGTATTTTGTATTATGTTTATAATTTATCATGTTCTAGTAACTTTCTTTTGGGAGTGTATTTTATCTTTTCTTAAGAGATTAAGTTTATTGTAGTTCAATTATATTCTTACAATTAAATTTAAATTTCAGTTATTAGTTAAACATCACAATATTTGTTCAAAATTCAAATATGCTACATACGATTATATAGACTGGTCTGGACACTCGGTAGAGAAAGCCATCCGAAAATTGAGTCGTGACTAATCCTAAAAAATTAACAAAGTCTGCGTTTGTACGAAACAAACAGAGATGAGTACAGTATCTCTATCTCTGTCTGAGACAATTATACTATGTCATGCATGCGCAGAACGAAAATCTTCTTGTCTCCCATGTTGATCTTCCACAATTAATCACAACTCAATTTTCGGACGGTTTTCCCTAGACTTCAGTGTATGAGTGTCAAGACCTGTTTATAATATGATCGTGATAGTACATATGAGATATTACTATAATTATTAATATAATTGTATATAATTTTTTGAGGGAGCGTAGAGAATATTCTCATTATATAAATAATTAATAAATTTTTCTAGGTACACGTATTGTTTATGAACGTGATTTCTTGATGAATCTACGAAATTCTCCCATATCACGAACACCACCACGAAATATGCCATCCATACCCGGAGAGTTATTAAAAAATACATCAAGTCTCTCAACATCAGCGAAAAATCAAATTAACAAAGGTCAATACTTATTTCACTAAGTTATCGCAAGACTACTAGTAAATTATAGATTTTTATGTATTTGTAGAAAATGTAAATGTGCAAAATTGCATGGTGTATAAACATCTGCAGTCTGATTACAATAATTTGATTTAGATTTTGGATAGGTTATGCCATAACTTTTTGATTGTAACATGTTACAGATACTCCAGTAATTGAAGAATCTGCAGAACAATTTGAGATGGACATGTAAGAAACTGTAATTACAATGTATTCATGTTGTGCCAGCCACTTTAATGAATAGTAAGAATCAATATATAACAGAAAAATATATTAGCAATTTTTATATAACTATGTGCCATTAGGGGCCTTAAATAGTAATAAGTGTTTATAACATCTAAAAATGTTAAATGTAATTGATATAGTTACACTGATTCATTGCATTATCATCTTATATGCTAATAAAGGTGACAAAAAATTTTAATCAGTACATTCATATTTGCACTATTGGATGTATTACTTTATAATTTCACATATATTTGTACTACAATGAATAAATGATATTTTGATAATAAAAGTTGTTACCTGTGAATCATAGTTATAGACTTATTAGGGAGCTATTTTAGTCCATAGAGAGTTTATTTTTGTTATGTAAACTAAGTTATTTGACTTTTATTTCAATATAATGTTTTAATATGATTAAATATTTTCACAATTAAGTTTTATACAATCGAATTTTGTAGATTAAAATATATCATAAAATAGATGAAAAATTTTCAATCTTTAACATTTATTTTATATAACATATACATACAACATAACAATTTATTTTATAAAAGGAATATGGAAAATTTGATAAAAGTAAAGAAAATCGAATATATATTTTTCTTTTCCTATGAAAATGATATTTTAGAAATTCAAAATGTTTAACAGACTTAATCATCATATAGATTTAGTTATAAGTTATAAATTATATTAAATATCAATATATAAAATTCTATGTATTTAAATATACATTTGTTTCTTTCATATAAAATAATTTCGTATAAAATATTACATTGTCATTTATTAAAGAGTTAAAACAAATATATATTATATATTTGTCAAAGATTAGCCAATATTTGTATAACTATTATGTTGTTATATCACATTAACATAGCTTAATAATGTATTTTTTATGCCATTAAAGTGCGTTAAAATTCAGGTAAATATATTGTATGTATTTTCTACAGTTGTGTTTTGAATTTTGAATATTCTGTCTAAAATAACTTTTGCCACATTGACTTTTGTTCCATTATTGTCATAATCGTTGTAATAAATTAGTTCGCAAAGATCCGCACATTCTGGATCAGCATCTATTAACTGTTTTAATTTTTTATAAAATTTTTGTATGATACATTTGCAATATTTCTTATAAACATTTGTTTCATTGTGAGCATGTTTTTGAACTTCATGGAAAGTTAACAAAGGTGTTGCACCTTCTACCACTATGTAGAAAGGTGTCTCTAATCTTTGACCATTGGGATAGATTTTGTATACACTATTGTGATATGTTCGCCCTTTAACTCCTGCTCGATTCAACACTTCCTTCTCTAAATTCATTGCACTCTCCATCCAATGATATGAAGCTTCTTTAAGATTAGGTGGAATGTACGATGATGAAGGAATTAAAATAAATAGTTTGTGAACACTTATATATATACCATGATTGTCTTCAATATTTTCTATCTTTTCAATTAAACCTTTGTTAATAGATCCTGTTGAAGGAAGTATTATTCTTAAATATCCATAATAATAACTGTATGCCATAGAGGTTCCATAATCCAAACCCTTCATTGACTCAATATCAAAAGTATTTTCTTTTCTCTTTTCATATGAGTTTGTGGTTAGTAATAATATATATGAAATTCCAGAGCATATAAAACATGTGAATGCGTCAAATATTTGTATGTAGTTATAAATATAATGATATTTAGTCATGGTTAGCATAGTGAAACATATTAAAGAAATGTAAAACAACACATTTAAACTAAATTTAGTATCACTGTTTTTCACAATCAAAATATTCATACTATGGATACATTGAAATAAAATAGTTAAAATCTTCAAAACTATGAAATAAAACAATATAACAAAGACATAATTTTGTACAGTTGGTATACTTCTATTTGTTATTTCCAAGTATATTTCTGCTGTAATGCTTACAACAGTGCAATTCACTAGAAGTAAGTATATATACTCATCCATTTTAATGTTCTTATTCAATATCAATATGTTACATTAATTGACACTGCAAATGATAAATAGAATAAGTAAAATCATCTATGATAAATTTACTTATTACTATTTATTACTAATCATTATTTCAATAAATTTACCTGTTTGATTATTAATAAGATTTTTTTAAAGTCCTATGTGAATCTCCTTTGTAACTCAACATTGCTAAATGACGAATACGAGTAAGAAAAAGATAAATAATTTTTCAAACTTCTCTTTACTATAGATAAATAGATAAAATAGATAGGTAGATAAAAAAAGATTAAAGATTTAAAAAATGCTTTGCGTTAAGCAACAGGATAAACTTATATATAATATACTTATATATATCAGGTAACAAGATGAAGCGGGAACAAAACAGAGACAGAGAAGTAGCAAAAGAGGAAGAGAAAGGTAGTTCACGTATCGCTAGGTCAGAGCGCTGTTAACGTAAGTGAAACAAGTCGATTGACCTACGGTACAATCGAAACCATGTACGATCGATAAAGTCCATTATCTGGAAACATTTTCTGCAAAAATTACTTAGCTCTTTCCATGCCTGTTTATTTCCCGAGTAGGGTACGATATAAGTGTAAATCGGTCGCAAGTGCATTGTAAGCTAAAATATCCCAGCAGGTGATTTTTGTTGCTGATTAGCGCCATATCCCACAATGGACCAATCAGCTGCTCGGTAAACCGCCGTAAAACCTCGAATCTGTCCGCAGACGAATGACAACAAAAGAGACTGATAGAAGTCGCGCGCGCGAGACAGTGGATTTTTTTCGCGACTCCGCCGTGAAGATTTGCGGTTTTTTCCATTTTGTTGCTCGCCGCGAATAACGTCGGTTTGGCCGGTAGTGAAAGCGTCGAGGAATATGAAGAGAAGAAATGTCGAGTGTGGTAAGCTTCGGAGGCCCTTGAAACGCAACAAGCTCACTGAGGGGATCTACGGAAGGTAAGTTTTAGCCGCCATATGTCTTCTCATTTGGAACGGCTAATTTTAAAAATAACCAAAAATCTGACCGATCGCCCCTCGAGATATTTGTCAAATCGTCGATCGAAAACTGTTACGTACTTTCGGGTTGATGCGAAGTGCGAAACCTCTGTGATACATTGTGTCAATACGTGATCATCCACCGCTTCCCAGAAGCTGCTTGACATTTCACTAAAACCTGGACCATGTGTGCCTGTTTTTTACAAAAACATTTGTTGAGTTACATCTTTATAATTGTTTTCTTACCTGCATTCACAATCTTTCGCCTAACGTGCCATGTAATTGAAAGATTTTTATGTCTAACCACATCAAAGAAATTTGCCAGTTCAACAACTTTTCCTTCAGTTATTCCCTTTTCTTAAAAACTATATTAACAATGGCTTACATCATATAATTATATAATTTAGGTTTGTTATTTATTTTATTTAGTTAAAAGGTGCTTATTTTGTTTTGTCGCAGAGTTTGTTTCCTTTTAAATATTTTATACTTTTGCGGTTGTAGATCCTTAATTATATAATTGTATTACAAGAATGATAATAAAATAATGAAATTTTTTATTTCAGTACTTTACTTTATCTAAAATTTCTCCTACTATGGGCCATGGTAATTTTGGCAGACTTCATTTTAGAATTCCGATTTGAATTTTTGTGGCCGTTTTGGCTACTTCTCAGAAGTGTTTACGATTCTTTTAAATACCAAGGCTTGGTAAGTAATCTACATTTCAAAACACATGTGCTTATACCTGATTTTAAAATAACATAGACTATTATATTTCCAGGCCTTCTCTGTATTTTTTATTTGTATTGCTCTTACATCAGATATGATTTGTTTCTTTTTCATACCAGTACATTGGTTGTTTTTTGCTGCTAGCACTTATGTTTGGGTACAATATGTTTGGCACACAGGTAAATATAAACATATCTTTAGGTTGTTTGAATTAATTTAATTGCAATGAGATTGATATAAATATATTGTATATGGAACAGATAAAGGTGTGTGCCTTCCAACTGTGATGTTATGGTTACTATTTCTATACATAGAAGCAGCAGTTCGATTAAGAGATTTGAGACATATGCCCTTTCATTTGGATCTTTGTCGACCATTCGCAGCGCATTGGTATGTATATTTTTGTTATTATACTCTCTTTCCTTTTTTTGTTTATGCATTTACTGTTTGCCACTGAATATTGTAAGATACACTTCAGAGGAACAATTTTATGACTAACAAAAAAATAATAACCTATTCCTATGTTACTGTACAATATCTGTTATTATAAATAAAACATACTTTGATGTTTTAATGTTAAATTGGCAATATCAATTCAAAAGTAATAATAAAAATAATTATAAGTATTATCTTTTTTCAGCATTGGTTATCCTGTAGTTACATTAGGTTTTGGTTTTAAGAGCTACATTGGCTACAGAATGAGACAGGTAAATTTGTAATAAATATATAATCATTCAAAGACTATTTTTAAACATTTTATTTACATAACTGCCTTTTTTTGCCAGAGAAAACAAAAAGATGTAGCGAAGGAGAATGAATTCTACCTACAACTATTGCAGCAAGCACTGCCTCTAGAGCAACAAACTTCCACTACGATACAACCGATACAAGTTCAATCACAAACACATATTACAACACTAGAGCAACATGTTAAATCACAAAATAATAAATTAAATTTGCAGTGCAATCCAAGTCCTGAAAAAAGTAGAGGTAGTTTGTATTTATTTTCAACTTTTAATATATATATAATAGCAAAATAATAATATAGCTTAATCATAAAATGCATTGTAGGAAGCAGTAATAATTCTGTAGAAACAGGTGTACAAAATGGTAGTTTACATATAGGGACACAAATTACATCAACAAACCAAAATGTAACAACAAAAAATAATCATAGGAAGTCCTTAGACAAAGGTGAAAAGCAAGAAGAGCAGCATAATAAGCATAATGTAACAAATGTATCACAATCTGATAAAAACGATAAAAGATTTATACATACAAATGGGAATACTGTTAATCACAGTGATATGCAGTTCATTGAAAGAGTTGGGTAAGTTGGGTGACATGTGTATCTTGGAAACTAAACAGTATCTATATTATGTAAAGTAATAAAAGATTCGTTAACAGTTTAAATAAAAATTACAGATCAATAAATGATTTTGATGCCAATGAAGTAGAGAAAGACAAATTTATTAAAGGTGCAAATTGTGGGCATACTACAATAAAATCACAGACTAATGGTTCTGTAACAGGAAAGTGGAATAATATAAAAGAAAATCGGGAATCATCGTCCACAGTTAATACTCAACGTGAACGAAAAACACGTCAAGTGAAAGCCACGGTTGATAATATAACTGAGCAGCAAAAGCAGCAAGACGAATATTGTCAAAGGTATGTTATTTACATCAATTAGTGAATTAACAAAAATGTTATTTTATGCAACATATTTTTTGTGCTTCTTCATTTCTATATCCATATATAAAATTGAGATTTAATATTGTGTATACTTATACTTTCCTTATTCCTTAATCCTTATGATTTTCTTAAAATGTAATTGTTATTTTTATTGAATTGAAAGATATGCAACTCTATATTATCAGATTTTTTCTTTAGTGTAATATAATATCGTTTAAATAGGTTACTGATGTGTCGCAGGCTTGAAGCTGACATAAAACGCTTGAAGTCAGATCTGCAATCCAGTCGACAACTGGAACAGGAACTTCGTTCCCAGATTAGTTCTCTACAAAATGGAGAACGTCAAGCTAAGGGTGATATACAGCAACTTCAGCACGATAACGATCAGTTGCAAAGCAAGTGCGTATACACACACACAGTATCATTTCTATATTGTTAAAATTGTACTTAAAAGATCTATTTTTCTTCCAATACACGTATACGCGTAGATATTTTTACACTACTAAATATATTTTTATTTATATACATAAAAACTTTTATTTTGGATAGATTACATGGATTAGTAACAGCTCGTCAATTAGATAAACAAACAATGTCTTCGTTGGAAAAACGAATCGCAGAAGAGCGGAAACAGCGCACTGCTTGCGAAGCATTTTTAGTTTCCGAGAGGCGAGCACGACGAGCTGCAGAAGAAGCACGATCTGCAATTCCGCCTCCACCTCCGCCACTTATTAGACAAGAATGTACAGATACTTGTAAAAGTCGTAGAACACAAATGGAACAAGATCTCAAAAACTTACGGCGAGAACTTAAAACGAAGGAAGAGAGGTAAAGATTTTGAAATAATAAAAAAAATTTATGTAAATAAAATTTTAAATATAAATATAAGCTGACACATCGGAATATAAAACAATAATATCTATAGTGTTCTAAATATACTAGATAATAGTCAAAATTTCATTCAAATGTAAACAATTAAATTAAGTTCGAGGGTTTTTAATATGTTAATAATTAAATACTTTTTTGTATTGTAAATTCACTAGACTACATATCAGATGTTAATTTCTTATATATTTTCTTAGGTGCAACATATTAGAAAAAGATGTAACTCGTTGTAAGGAAAATCATAAAGAGTCTGAAATTTTACTCGGTGCACTAAATGCGCTACAAGATAAAACTGCGCATTTAGAAGACAGCTTAAGTGCAGAAACGCGCATAAAGCTTGATTTATTTTCTGCACTTGGTGAAGCCAAGCGACAATTAGAAATCAGAGAAAGTAAGTAGGATTCGATTTACAATTATAAATCTTTAATATTTTTGGTAATCAAGGAAATGTATAAACTTAAGTGGGACCGAAACATCAATTTCTCAAACATAGTTTTATTTATATAAACGATTTTAGTATATGTATATTAAATTGATATTTATGTATGTATGTGTATGTTAAATATCGCATATTGTTGAATCAGGTTTAATTAGATCTCAAGAAAAGGAAATTGAAATGTTAAAAGCAAAAATAGCTCAAGATTTAGCTGTGATGCCACAAGATACGTTTGGACCTGCGCCAACCTGTGCGACATCTAAGCTTCGATTAAATAATGAAGTACGAGTAGCAGGTACGAAAATACGTTCAAATGAAAGTCTCTGTCCAGGGTGTACAGTTTCAAATTTGGATCCAAATGCGACAGCGTATACACCCAAGAATTCCCTAATAGCGTCTACCGAAGCTTGAAGAAACAATTTTTGGCCACATTATGACTTCACAAAAGTTGGGTATATATTTCATAAACATGTTTCAGTCTGTTTCTCAATGGAAGTATAAATATGAATTTATGTTTTATACGTGCATATACTTGTTTTATTAAAATCAAAGTTTTGTATTTAAAATCCGTAGGACTAATGAGATGTAAGATCTTTTTAACACTTATAGTGTAGAATATTTGTGTAACATTTGCTTAAAAAACGTGGCTCATGCTATAAATTTGTCAAATTTCATAACAGGAGATATCTTTTATAAATGTCTTCCATGGGAGGCTTCTAGAAACATGTTTTATATCGTACTTGTCACCTGAACTAATACAACGTTATTAACTACTTATGACCATGGGACGTGACTAATACTAAATTAAAAAAGTATTTAAAAATTAGTTGCGTTCTGTTAAACGTGCTGTAGGTCGATCTAACAGGTACCTTCTTCATCTTTTTGGTACTTGCAACAGATGTATTAAGAAGAATTAAAACTAAAGTGAGGCAACAGTGACATGCGTAATCTAGTTATAGATAATTATTAAATTTTAAATTAAATTTAGTACTTCTATTTAGATGGTAACGTTTGATAAATTTACTGTTGACGTTTAACAGAAAACTGTATATTTTACTAATTTTTTATAGCGTTCGAATTATATCGATTTTCACACAACACTTTCTATTTAAAAATACCATAATGTAGATATAAAGAGCTAGAAAAACGATATAAATTGGATCGACGAACGACTAGCGGCATATCTTATTTGTTAGAAGCATAGAAAAATTGAAGACTCAATCTGTATTCGATCCTCCTACAGCATATGCCTAAATCTATGACGACTTGTTATAGACACAAATCTTGTTCAAGTCGTAATCCGAAGCTAGTCCAGCATACAAACTGTATTTAATGTCTTTGGCAAATGAAGCCATTTTAAGTCATGTGATCATCCAAAACCAGCCATTAATACACATTGAAAAACCTGCCGTTATCATTTGAGAGGATTGATGTAAATGTTAGAAACGCCAAATTTATTTTGAAATAATCACCAACGTATTGATTCTCTCTCTCTCTCTCTCTCTCTCTCTCTCTCTCTCTCTCATATTTCTCTACATTTTTTATATTTTTTAAATGTCTCTGTAAACCTTTTTAGTTTAGTGGTACAATTGTGTATTGGCTTTCGAACGGTGCGAAATAAGTGTTAATGTTTCATAATGATTTTTTGAAACGTGTACAGTGTTTTATGTGATAGATAGAAATTTTGTAAACAAAGGAATTTTTAAGTTAAGTATATTATAATTGGTAATGAAGGGATAGATTTATTTTACCCAATTTGTTTAATGAGCTTCAAGAGATAAACTAATGTGTAATGCCACGCGCGCGTTTATTTATGTACTAAACTATTAAATCGTACATATAGGTAATCGAATCATTTTTCCAAATTGAATTTCTAATTTTTAATAGCGTTATTAATATTGGAATTATACGGTTTTTCATTGAGCAGTCTGGAGGAATGAAACAAAGATTTTTTTTTAATTTATCCGCAAACGTCTTCCTTTCACACATTTGATGGATACATTTAATGTATATAATGTGTGTCCCTTTTATAATACTATAAGTTTCACTATTATCAACCAGCGATGATGTAATTTAGTAAAAGTTGATTATCATTGACTATTTATATAATATGTATTACTTACGCGATACGTCGTTTCTCTTTCTCTTTCATCGTTTTTATACTACTTTTTACATACCTAATTTATAAGTTTAATGTTGAAAGCATTAAATTCATTTTTTATAATTTTTAAGAGTAATATATTTAACACAGAACGATGTGTAGTATAAGAATTAATTATTAACACTTGAATATTTTGTAGAAAAATAATTGAATTCTCTTTAAATCTTTTTCATTGATGAAGTATTAAAAGATTAATAGCAACATTAGAGTGTATACCAGCATATTCTTTCTAAGGTATAATAAACAAGTTAATTCCTTCACAAAAAAGTAGTTGAGATGCAAGTTTCAGGAAAAGATGGCATTACGTATAAAAGATCTCTAGAAAAAGATGTGAATTTTATATATGCTTTAAATCCGCAAGAAAGCCAGTACCTGCTTGCTCCAATGAATATTAATTAACGACTGGTTGATATCATAAAAGTCATTCTTCCATGATTGTATATATAAAGCACTGTCATGACAATTTATTAATAACATAGTGGATCATGACCAACTAGTCAAATGAATTTCTATAAGCACAAATATTTATTAAATATCTAATATTCATTTGATATTTCTGTCCTTACATGAAAAAGCAATAACAATTACTGTTTCTTCTCATTAATTAAAATTATAAAAGATTTATCGATATTATCATCAAACTGTTAAGTTTATTAATTAATTTTGTGTTTCTTGGATGATCCACGTACTAAATATAATTGCAAAATGTTAATGCACAATGCATATGTTACGGGTTATAAAACTATTTTTATTTTACATTAAAATGTGGAAATTTCATCATTTTTGCTTAAAAAATTAAAAGCATATCAATACAAAAGTCATATAACTCTGAGAAAACCTATACTTCATATTTCTTTTTTATTTTACTATATAAACAGTGCTGATCTTTTTTCGTTCCCAGATTTGCATAAAAAATATTTAAAATTTAATAATTCACTGATGTTGGCAATTAAACTGTAGGGGAATAATGTGCTTACTTTAATTTTGTTAATGCTTCTTTATATAAGATTTATAAAGGAAACGATACAGTTCATTTTACACACGCTAAAATTCGTTATTCCATCAATAATTATCATCCGACTGGTATGGAAATTTGTTTTATCATTAAGATTAATTTCTTTATAGTTAAGATCAATCAGACTTGTGTCTATGTCAACTTGTATCATTATGTGCATAAGCCTTTATAATGTAATGAAACAGTGTAAATAATTACTTAAAATAGACTAAACGCAAAGCAAAACTTACTAAAATTGTTTGGGCACTTGCGTAGCATAGTTAAAGCACATTATATAAAATTAATTAGTTTAATTTATTTTAAGTGAAAGCTCTATTAACTCATTTATGATTGTAATTTTTTAATCGATTTTCTAATCATATTATTTTAAGTCAGATATGAAATTCAGAAAAAATTAAATTGAAATTGATTGCTTTCAATATACATCATTACTTTACCATAGTAGCAAAGCAGAATCAGTATTATAACAAGAAATGTTATGATAAATAATGAATTAAACGAATTAAAAATATTAAATAAAATAATGTAATGCATTACATAAAAAAGAAATTTGATAATGTTTTTAATACAGAACATAAATGAGTTAATTTGATAAAAGTGTAAAATGCTTGTATGGAAATATCATTTTGAAAAATGAATGCTTTTCTTTTCAAGGTATCGCATTATCAAGTGCACATTAAGTACCTGATCAGGGGATGCCGTAATATTTGCGGCTAATATACTTATCATGGATTTAATTCCGCTATAAGGCTGGTTTCACGAATATACTCTTGCTATTTAATTAATTCATATTGTTTGTATTGAGTTATTGTGATATATTTTATAGGCATATATACACGCACACGACTTGGCACATGACATTCACATTCATGCTGTACATGTTCATTTAACTTTCATATAGCATATACACGTACATTTAATTGTTTGGTATAGAACAGCTTGGGATTAGTTGTCTATGTTTAATTACATATGTAATAGCTTACGAAGAGGCGTTCTTTCTATGTGACTCGGGGCGACTGCATAGTAATTGCACCTCACGTTTGTAAGGAATTGTATGTTTCATGTCGTACTTTGTAGTAAAGTACTTTGTAGTATATTATTTGAAATGCACTGAAATAACTTCTCTATGACAATAACGATATATTGCTTTTGTTATGTATTTAAATGTTTTTGAATGAAGTATAAAGATTTGTTACAAAAAGTACTTTTTTAATTTAAAAAGTTAAATTAATTTAAATTCAAAAGTTAAATTAAGTTAAATTCAAGTTAAATTTATGATAGAATATTGTATTGTGATTAATAATTATGTTTTGCAACATAATATTTCTTTTTTATGTTTTTACATATTGTTATACAGGATAATTTTGTAATGAAATTATAGATATGATGGATAATTAATTAACTATGAAACAGTGAAGAAATCTAAAAAGGAAGATAATGTTACTGTATCTTAACAACCATATCTTGAAATTCTGATGTTGCTGTATGTATATTTTTCATACTACAGCTAAATAATAAAATATGAACATAATTTAAAATATGTACATACTTTTACAATCAAATTTTACAAAAATTGGATTGTTTGTTTCTATTTGAACGCTTTAAAGTGCGTTAAAATGTATATACATAATTATATTTATTACACGATTCGTGGATAAAATTTTTCTCCTAAAAATAGAACACAAAGTACTTGATTCGTTATGTTTATGAGATTTTATAAATAAACAATTATAAAAACGAGATGTTAGGTGTACAGTATATAATGATCTTTTGGAAGTGTATAATATTGCACAGTCATGTAATGTACTTGTATATGCATGTGATATATTAACGTCATCCCTATGGTATTATGTGATTTTTATTGTAATAAATCAATTAATGAGTTTATTAAGATGAAATAACACTGCATTAGGATGATAATCATTTTAACGGTTTTTTTCCTTTTTATAATTTATTTATTTTCGTTATACGTATCGACAAGAAAGAAACAAGACTAGAAGAAATTTAATTACTTTAGGCAGTTTGCTATATTAAGACTTTTCATTCGTATTTTGTGGGACAAATGAAGTATTTTTTTTACTCCGTAGATGAGAAACGTGTAAAGTTTGACGGTGATATAAAGAAAGAGGAGATTGAAAAAATGTATTTTATCAAAAGTAACGTGCATCGTGATTGTGTGAGTTAATAAGAAATTATTAGATCTTTCTGAAAATGACCTTGTGTATTATGAAAGCGAAAATATGTTTTCGAGAACACGCACCGTTATGTTTTATAGCTGTACTATCATCGCGAACTATATGTTTAATACGATTCCTTAAATCGTATTAATACATAATTGAAGGAACGTGAAACGTTTTAGATAGAAAGAATATACTTACACATATTCAGATATAGTGACAAATTTTTCTTTCGTTTTAAACAATTTTATAAGAATACAACGCGTAGCTTTCGCATCTCATCATTTGAAGACTACAGGGAAAGAACATGATAAGACATTTCCTATTTGTTTTACAGGAAATCAGTTTTAAAATTCAGTACATTGAGGATCAAATCATGTCATCAAAAAGTACGATACTTTTAACAATGTTTAATAAATAAAACAATTTTCCAAGTCCCATTTTTAAATTTATATTTATAAAAATATGAATTTACATAAATATGTGCAGTCTATTTATCACGATTTTCTCCTGTGATCTTCGTTTATAATCGTACATTCGCTTCTCTTTCTCTCTTTTAGTTTAGCGTTTAGGTAATTTTCAAAATCCTGTTAAGGTATGTACTTTAAGAAAGAAAGGAAAATGAAAAAAATGATTTTGATCTCGTAATGTGATGACAATGCACGCAAATGCCCTTCTCCATGCGTTCATATTTTAAAGAAAGAAAGGAAAACGTCTGATCTTTTAACGTTCTTCGTCATCCCATTCTCGACTATTTGAATCATTTCAGTTCGAATAGAATGGCCGGCATTACACTGAAATTGGTCTAGTCTGTATGAATGTGCGTAGTTCATTAAGGACAAGCTGAGTGGAACATTTTTACGATTTATTTAAGCGAACTTTGCGAAACAAAAATATACTTTATTAAACTCCCTGTCTCTCGCATAAAAGATATTTAAAAAAAGAAAGAAAACGTCTTGCTTGAAAGATGAGAATCTTTCGAGGCGGAAATTTCATTTTTGCGTAACTTCTATACAATAAATCAGAAAATCTTACGTGTAGACATGTAAGTAAGTAAGTACATTATGGTTGTTGGTTTTTTTTTATTCATACATATACTTTTTTGTAATTATATATCTTGATCTCGGAAGTAAATTTTTCTACGTCTTTATGTCAACGGCTCAATTAATATTAATCTATTCTTTTCTTTTTTTCCTTCGTTTTTAAAAGGTGCACGTAATACTTCGATGAAAATACACATCGTTGCTAAGGAATATCGTTGAAAAAAACGGTGACAAGATTATATTTCCTCGATTGAGTTTTTAAATACTTATATATCATAGTTTTTAGGTGGTTAAAAAGGAATTCATACTCAAAGCATATCTTCTAATGAAGAATATTTATTAAAATTTCATTCGTTTCGTAATTTTTTAAATTCTTCGTGCATGATGATGAAAGGATTACAAATACATCGATCACGATGTTGATACGACATAATAGGCAAAAAAGATATTCATTCTTCTCTTAATTGCAGCACAGTGAATTACAATTTGGATATTCGTGCATATTTAAAAACTCAAAATGTCTCATAATATTTTCATACGTAATAAATATGATATTTTAGTATGCATAAACAGTACTTTCTCCCAATCTTGTTACATTTTTTGTAAATAAATTCTACACTCTTTCCTTTATGCTATAAGATTTAAAAGAAAGAAAGAAAAAAAGGAAGAAAAAGGAAAAAAAATAGGTACTTCTTGGTATTGGTACTTAATGACTTTTCATTGTGTACTATGTACCACCATTTATACGATAGAAATATTTATTAAAATAAATATTGTAAAATGACACGTGTATAATTTATATATTATAATTAATATGATTAAATTGTCACGTGTACATATAAATCACCGTTATTTCATCAATTTTCTACCTCACCTATCGTTTCACATGGAACACATTGCAAGCAAAAAAGGAGATTAATGTGAGTGAAGAAATTGTAATTGAAAATGATTGATTAGTTATTAACGCGGTCAAAAATATCGAGAGAAGTCGAAATTTCCGTAAATGTTATTCTCCTCGATTACGATAGTTGTTTTCTCCGCATTAATAAGAATAAAAACACCTAAAAAGTTACTTAAAATTTTCTATGGTTTATTTAATGTATACGTAAGTAAATATATATGTGATGAATATACTTACTTTGAATAATATAATAATCAGTGATATTACATATAAAGATAATATTTTGTTATTTAATTGAGTAAACATAGTTTGTCAATATTAGAATGAAAAACATTTGAAAAGCCCTTTTTTAATTGTACTATTTATATCTAATATATACTAACTATACTATATATATATTAACTAAATATATTTAAAATATTCTAAATCTTACAGTCTTATTTGTACATTATCTTTTTTCAAAGAGACTATGTCAATTCGATAAGAATTCATGTCAGATACACTCTTTTTTAATTAGAAATTTTCAAGTGAAAAGCGATTCATATGATTCTCATATAAAATGTTTATTAATTACAAAGCATATTAAATTGAATTTATAATAATTTAAAATTATAAAATTACACTTGTAAATGATATTAATTTGATTTGTAAAGTGCTGATACATTTTTTCATACACAGTTCATAAAACAATTACAATCACTTTAATACATAATTATTCTTGTCCTATTTTTCAATCCTCTGTAGTTTTAGATTTAGATACTTCATTTATAACTCCTTCTTTTACAAATTTAGTGTACAAAGGATCTCCTTCAGCAACAACATATGACAGTACAGCCTTTGTATAATAATCTGACATTAATTCAATGTTTCTTATAATTGTAGATAGAAGATGTGCTTTCTCCACATATATACCTATGTAAGAAAAACATTTGAAAACCTGTGATACATTTGTTTTTAAAACATAATATAAATTTGTAAAATAATTATACAAGATTGGAAGATTAATTATTTTTCTTATCTATTACATTATCTATTATAAAACAAGCTTATTTGGTAGATGCAGGCACAGCAGCAAGTCATAAAAATAAACCAAAATATTTATTCTAAACTTACCTGGAGCTTCAAACATGAGATATGCAAAATGAACATGGAGATAATAATAGGATGGTTGATAATGTAAATATATTCTAAGTTGAGAAGCAGGTACATTAAACTTTTCAGCAATTGCAGCAGTTCCAGCTTCTCTTATATTCTTTAGTAGAGGAAGATGAGATGCATTCAACTCTCTAATACATTGAATCTTTTGAAATGGAAGTGCTATACATTTTAATGTATTTGTTTGCCCATCCCATTTCAAATCATTTACTATTATAAATCCAGTCTTCTCATCTTTATCTTCATATACAATTTTATCTTGTTCTGCCTTATGTTCCAAAATATTATACACCCACTAAAAAAATACAAGAATTCAATCTAATAAATAAATCTTATAGCAGTAAAAGCAAATTAAATTTTCATATATTTGGCATGAAAATCTATTGAATATTTGTTTGTTTTTTTCCTGCATATTATACTTTTTCCATTTTTTTGTACACATACTTCTATAGAAAAACTGCTTGACTCTATATATGGAAGAGTAATTTTTTGATATAGTTCATAAGTTTCATCTATGATATGAAGATCTTTCCTCCGAAATTTTTCGATATGTTTTGCCGTTGCAGGATGTATTATCGTCGCATTTATACCTTAAATGATACAAAAGTTTTTAAGAATCAAGCAAAAAGAAAAAGGAAAATGAGGTTATAAATTCACTATAGTCTACCATTATATTTTTTAAGAGGATAACACTCATAATTCCCATAAATATTATTGTTATAAAGTTTGTGTAAAACTGTATCTTTATTAAATAATTCTTTCAAAGCTGCTTCATCATCCGCAAAATTTTGTTTCTCCAATAAAATAACCGCCGAACCTTCATATCCTTTAAAAGCACCCTCTATACATATCTGTTTCCTTGTGCAATTATTTTGCAAAACTTTTTTTATATTAAATGTAGACGAGCAGAATTCTACGTCATGTATACTAGTGATATTTTTGCATTCATTTTCTGTTTCTATTTTAATTTTTTTCGCTGGAGTACATTCATCCGCACTGGTATTAGAAGATATCTCAGCCATTGTTGATGACGTTTTCTTCAAACAGCTCTCAATGTTAATTCATAAATTACATAAAATTGATTTAAAAACATTACATAAATAACATTTCCTCCGTTATTTTTCTTTCCATAAAATTACATTACCTTTTCTGGTGTAGTCTATCACTGACTGTTGATTATTAAGTTAAGCAATATTCTTAGGTTATACGCATAACCTATATATATATAGATTAGTATACATATACAAATGTATAATCTATATAAGAATGAGAATCATCTAATTCCTATCAACACAATAATTGTTATTTTAATGCATGTCTGTATTTATATATATTACAGGAATGAATAATTGATTATGTCGCAGATATACATACATATATATAATTTACATATATGTAGATTTAATTCGCCAATGGCATGTGTATGCACTGTACGTTGTCTGATAGTCTACCGGATCCATAGATTGAGTACAACTGCTACATATATAGGTACATATAAAATCTAAACACGGTGGCCGAGATCCAAAGTGAAGACTTTATCTTTTGGTAACCTTTGCAAGATTACTGAAGACGAGCACTAGGAAACAGCTTCTGCGTGGACTAAGGAGGTTAATAACGATGCTACAAGTAGATGACAGAAAGGTAAAAAATCTATTCGTTTCCTACCCCCCCTCCATTTTTATCCTGAAACATTGATTCACTATAAATATTCGTAGTTTTATGTTGTAGAATATTTATTTAAAATTTAATGTTCATTTACAACATACTCATATGTTTCGTTTATCTATTAAATGTTTTCAAATTGTCAAATAATAATCGATGCGTTTTTTTGGTAACGTCTTAATTTTGTATATACACAGAAATCTTACCCTTTTCACACGTTGAGGTTATGTGTATTTTTTCTGCGATCATTATGACTTATTATTTATTTCATATGATCAATTATTTTGCTTTTTGTTTATGCGTGATTTTAATCGGATTATATCATTTAAGACATGTCGAACACATGATATCTTTGAATAACTTCCCTTGTCATTATGTTATGGATGGTAAAATAAAAATAGATATATGAATATGAAACATCAAGATCGCAAATATAAATGCAAATTATAGACGTTTTGTATAATATATAGGTGTATATTATTTCGAGAACAGAAGGTTATCTGTAGGCCATAGCTGTCATAAGAGTACTGTAACGAAGTCTAAAAGTCATAGTAACGAGTTAAGGAAACATTGCTTATTATTAATTTCAATGGTATGAGGTTATACAGTATAACAATTATTTATTATTATTACACTGCGGATTTTTATGCGAATACATATCTTTTAGAATATTAAAATTGCAGTTTACTAATTTGATACTATATATTTAAAGATTTATTTTGATTTTACTTCGTATATTTATTTTACGATAAATATTTCAAAAATCGTATGAAAACAATTATTACATTGAAATATTATGGTCAGGTTTATTCATTCATTCATTCATGTTGCCAAGCAATTTGTAAAATAAAAATTTCGTTTGCTTAGTACCTTAATATAAAAATATTTGTTTCATGTCACAAGAGTACATGGCACACTATAATAGGAAGTACGACAATATGATAAGAAAGTAATATTTTTAGAAAATTTAGAAAATTTCTTTAACATTTGCTATTTTTAATCGCGCGGAGCTTTATCCTTTTTTATGATCGTACTCTTCCAATCTACATGCCTAGAAACTCGTTTATCCGAACAAGTGGGAGGATGGAGTAGTTCGGATAACCGAACAGTTCCTATAATAGACGTTTACACGCATGTATAGTATTCATTATAAGAATAAGTCTTTTATGTATTACGAAATTACACTCAATCGTAGTTCGGGTAATAGAGACTCACAAATAAACAATTATCGACGCGAGAAGACGATGAAACAGTAAACAATTATATTAAAAAAGTAAACACAAGGAAGAACATAATATGAAATATAAATTCCATAATATAATTATAATAAATCGGAAGTAAAAAGTTTATTTCAGAGAATGTTGTATAAAAACAGATTTTGGTTCGTTTCAACTATTATATAGAAAATATTGTAATATTCGATATTAAATGTACGATATTAAAATTGGTTTCATTTAGAAAACACGTGTTTTTAATATTGCTCTCAATTATTGAAGTAGTGAGACTATTTGGCAGTTTTCCTACGTATAAAACACCTCATCTCGACTACGGGCAAACATTAGTATATATTCTTCCTTGTAAGACATTTATTACGCAAGATAGTGTGAGATAGTTTGCGGTTACGTTTCATTTGACTGCAGAAGATGCGAAGCTTACTTTTATGAGGTTTACTTACGATAAGTATATCGTATATAAAATTTCGCCAGTTATTTTATATGCATATAAATTGTAAGGAAATGCATCAAAACAATTTTGTTTGTCTGCAAACAATTTATTTATTATGAAAGTTAGTTATTATTCATCAAATTCTTTTAAATATTGGCTAAGTCGCATCAACTTTGGTTATTAGCGACTTATTAACTTATTATAACAATCATGCGTTAAATTCATTTATTATAAAAATTATTCATACATTATTTATTAAAATTATCATTCCTAAAATTTCAATATTATCGTTTTTTTTCGTGTTATCAATTATTACATATATATATTTTTTCTGAGGCCACAACTTACAATTATTAGAAGATAGGGGCGAGTCAACGACTCGTACTCGTAACACACTACCTTCAGATAATCTTACTGAAGGATTGTTGAGTCCATTCGAGTAGTTTATTCCGAAAGAATAACAGATAGATTCGCGTATATTTCCGAGTATACATTTCCGACATTTTTCAATCCTAAAGACTGATAACCTTCTGATTCCCTCACTGTGATTAATTCTTTTTTGTAAAGTTTCGTTTCAAACCGACGGAAGATTCACGAGTCAAGGTTTATCTCGTTGAATGATAACCTTCAGGGTGGCTACAAGCGGGTGGATTGAACTGCCAACTGGCGAGAAATTTTAGTAAGTCGTTTTGTGTAAATGCAAATTTGGTTGAATAGCTTAATCGACTGTCGATTAAAGGTCGAATGGTAAGTAAAATTGCGTGCGTGAACGCAAATTTTAGTTGTGTAGTTGTTAGTAAAACGTAGTTGTGTTCAATATCGATCACTGAATCCAACTTGATAAATTTTCTGATCGACTAGAGTTCTTTACCTGGTACTCTTTTGCCAGTCAACCACTTAGTCGACCGTCGATTAAGCTACTCGACTAAATTTGCATTTACACAAAGCGACTTACTAAAATTTCTTACCAGTCGACTAAATTAGTATTCGAGTTTTAATATTTTAACTACTACTAGTTTAAAAGGTGTAAAGTTTATACTAATTAAAAATCTAATATGTTGGAAATATAATATATAGTTCCAATAAAAATAACGTGATGCAACAAGCATACAATTGAAAGAATTACTAATTCCTCGTGTATATTATATAATACACGAGTATAAAATGTCAAATTGCTCCATTACTTGGCCATTCTCGTGCGTATACTTGTGCAATATTTTACATGCGCAAATTTTACTGTATTTATCGTATCTATTACATTAACTTAGATATGTCTACTATCCTATCAAAAAGATGATTGAAAAGTAATCTTATTATGTTTCGTAATTGTTTAGATATTATCCAATATTTTTCACGATAAGTAACCATTTTTTAAGAGTCGATTAACAACAATAGCATCGCTTTGGAAATATCACAAAAAAATTCCACATATCTGGATTAAATTGCGTCCATAGAACGAAATAGAATGCAAAAAGTAAAGCAAAGTTCAAATCTATGTCGTCGTTGAGAGCGATCAAATTATTCCATTGCTCATTAAAATCGTGGCGCTTACGTCGTCAACTATTACGTGTATTTTCCTATTTGCTATCATTTGCACTTTCGCAGTACATATATGTAAATCGAGAAAGAACTTTGAATGGTGTTTTATTGGGATAAGGAGCACAGACACGCGGTCAGATAAGAAATTCTAATCTTATGATGCTATTACACGACCTCGTCAGCGATCACAAATCATTTGATATCGAGTCGATTATACTACCACAGTTGCAAAGTCACGTTGATTGGACCAATTATGATAAAATTCATGGCCAGAGGACAGCTCGATAACAGTTTCAAAAACCATGTCTTTGGTCGTCGCGCATGTAGTGACTTATTTACGAAGGAAAACTTTGATATATATATCGTACGTGTTATATAAAACATTTTGGTATTGTATTAGCATTGTAATGAGACACGACTGTTACAATTGTATTGTTTGAATTTGAAGCCAATATGAAAACGTACAGAGAAGTCGCAAGATATTTTTTACAAACATACAGTAAAAGAGAAAAGTATTCGTACAGTTAGAATATAGAAATAAAGGAAAGACGTTCTCTTCAATGCATTTTTAAATATATGCAAATATACATAACTATATATTATACACAGACACCTACATATATTGTAAATAAGATAAAAATTAATTATAAGTATAAATAAAAGTTAGTCATATTATTTGGTAAGTCATAACGAGACAAGATTCACGTCATGGTAATATAATATTTTGTCGAGACAAAATTCGTATAGTGGTATTAATCAATGCCCATGTTGTAAATAATATTTTATAGGCTTCCCTCTTTAACAGATAACTACTCATAATGAAGTGGGAATAGATAGTACTAACGATAAGTATTTCCTATTGTTTGTCACGATGGAATGTTACCATACATGAATCTTATTTCATTATACTAAACAGTGTAATTAATGTTTGTTTGTATACGTTTATGTACCACCATAAGCGTCCGTAGGTATATATGTAATATACAGTTTCATAAATTTAGATATATTTAATAATATGGAAAATATTGCTCTCTTTATTTCTACATCTCCGCCATATTATTTTTATATATCATTAATGCTTTTCCTTCCTACTGTTCAGTATACTAAAACAGTTTAGTCTCATGGTTTAATCTTAAAACGCTAAGCGTTAAATCAATGGTTGTCATTGATTAATTCTGTAATTTACAACCTGGCTATATCTCGGCTGTATCGTTTAATAAATGCTTACAACCTGGTTATAAGGCGATTCACTTGTTAAAAATGAAGTCCGAAGCCATAGGAAACGTGCTTCCTATCGAGATACGACGATTTATACCGCGATGACAACACGTCGACGCTCCTCGAAGATACATTGACTCGGGCGCTCGTGTCGCGTTCAGTCAGGTTTCGTTCGTTCGAGAATCGGAAAGCTCAGTCCGCATGCGTCACACGTCGCCCCGACTAGAATTTAAACAATTGTTCGCACGTTTTTCTGCACGAGTGGAAAATTGACGCGCGCGCAAACGTTCACGCTCTTCTCATTGAGCTTTAAGAGAGATATACAGATATATTATATGTGAATGGTATACTTGTTGAATGTAAGTGATCGTGTACGCGGAGAAAAGAAACAGAGGGTGTTGTTTTCCATGGTTTTGCTAGGATTTTGGGATTTTTCTTCAAAATCAGTGATAACGATTTACCAGTTCATCTCTACTTACAAAACGCGACTACACCATATACAAATGCGACAAAGCTAATCATAATACCGAATGCAAGAACGTTGTCAGAGTTACGTTTTCGCACAAAACGTACGAATAAATTCGTACGTCCTTTTCTTCGTTCCTGTTGGAAATTTCGGTTTCATGGTTTTGAAATTGTCGTTATGACTTTTGCGAGTTAATGCAGACTATGTTAACAGAACTTGTATTCTGTCGGAAACCTGTATGTAACACGATCTTTATTTTTATCTCGAGGATCACATTTTTCTAACTAGCACGTTTGTTCAAATATTACATAGATATTAAGTAGATAATAAAGTTGTTTATTATATCTCTCTATTTTATGTAAAAGTATTATTAACTGTTTATTAATTTGTATAAATAGCTAGTTTATTTATATTTTGAAAAATAATTCTCGTTAAAGATTTACAAAAATTCCTTTTATTAGCCTATATTTAAGCGGTATGAAAATTACTGTCTTCTTATAACCGTTTCCTGAATTATCGTGATTTTATATAACTGAAAACAACCTTTTTGGATGATTTTAAATATTTGTCTAGCTTTTCCTTTCTAAACCTTTTATCTGATAATTAAATTTATAACGATAGCCCTATTATAACAATTAAACTTAAAGAAAAAGAACAGAAGAAGAAAAATAAAAATATCATAGATTTTATAGAAATATTGCTACGCCTAGAAAATATCCAATTTGGTAATTCCTATTTAATCAGTTGAATACACAGTGATGTTCATTTAGTAATTTTCTCAAAACTTACTTTCGACACTGACATCATTCTTGTATTCAACATATACAATTCGTTCCACTTATCTACTATATTGCATCACACAAACAAATCGTTATGTCTACTACGTTCAATGAAATATAAGTCGCGTTTTACGTCCGCCCGATCTTTTATGTATTGTGTATTTATTTTTTGTACATAATACAAGTTGTTAAATTTAAATACATATAAACTTTCCATTCATTCTCATGTAACTTCTAAAATTTCCTATTATCTGTCTAAAGAGTAGTTTTTTGTATTGTTTCTAGAAAAGCACATTGTCACACTCAGTAGATAACAATAATTAAACGAATCAATCATCGAAAATGTCAATTCAAGCCGCGATTAGATTGAGTGCAATCGTTGTTTATAAATGCTTTGTCATATGCACACTGTTATCTAAGATCTAGCAATTGCATGTTAACACAATACGATTAAAATATGTTCGCTGTTACATCATGAGTGTTGGCATCTCGAGTTTGCTTTAAAGCAGTGTTATTAAAAGGGATCAACAGAAACGCACTTGTCATGGGTATTACGTTAGTGATAATTCCCAATGCATGTCATGATCCCCCCTTTTGTCCCCTATCATTTTTGCATATAATTTCAGAATGTTCTACGCGAATGGAAATTAATATTACTTACTACTTTTTTTATGTCTCATAATCTATGAGTACGCGATGAACAGACTGCAGATAGTTATGCAATTTTCTATTTTTATGAACATTATTAATGGAATGAAATCTAAATAGAAATTTGTTTCATATACTATATAATAATATAGGTGCTTTACTTTGGATATCATAATATTATATGCAGTATGTATTCTTATATGTTTAAAAAAAATACATAAAAGATCCGGAGATTATTAATTACAGATTTATGATTTATTAATATTTTCATTCATTTCATTAACGAATTCATTGCATTATATATATGTATATATATATCACATCTATATATTATATATATAAACTTTTGAAGATTTCTGAAACTATAAGCACAAATTATAT
This sequence comes from Bombus flavifrons, assembly GCF_040668555.2. NCBI lineage: Eukaryota > Metazoa > Arthropoda > Insecta > Hymenoptera > Apidae > Bombus > Bombus flavifrons. The sequence continues at coordinate 3,854,205 of NC_138457.1, read as the reverse complement.
AATATTTTTTATATTGTAAGTAATTGCAAAGTAAATAGGAATATAAAAAGTAAGATAATGCAGTTAAAATGATTAAAGTGAATTGATTAAATAAAATGCAATTTTTCATGCAATGAGATAACATCCTTTCATAAATAACGTCTTGTTTAAAGTTTTCTTTTCAAAGAAATTGTAGAAGATAATGTATCGTTTCAGCGATGTCACAATCATCCCTTTAAATACTTGAATAGTCCTTTGTTGCGAAGAGGGAATAATCAGCCGTTTTCATGTTTCTTATCTATCTCAGAAATAAAAATTACGAAGGAGGAATGAATGCAAAGACCAATTCATATATTATCGATCGATCGAATAATATTCGTTATCGTTCGTTAAACGACCTTTTCGTTTCTTTCTCGTAATACGATATTACCTCGTAAGTTAGTAGGCGATAAATTTGAATAGAAAAAGCTAAAAAAATATTAAAATTATTAATTTAATTGTGTAACGATTCGACACAATCACGAAGAATCTATTCATACGAAGAAACGTATGAAAGTATCTCATTTCCATAAAAAGTGAAGTCGACTTGCGGTTTTTAAGCGACATTATCTATTTTTCTTTTCATATGTCTCTTTAGATTGATTATTCGTATAATTCAAGAGCGTGAAAAGGAATATATACGTTGCTATTTAAAAATCGTAAGGTGAATTTCGTTTTCTATGGGAAAACGTACTTTCAGAAGCTCCTTTTACACTAATAGATCAAAAAAAACTATTTCAAGAATTTTTTATTTACTCTTGGAATCTAAAAAATACTTGTTAAAAATTGCTACGTAACAAATATGTACAACTCTTACTATAAGATGTCATAAAGAATTTTTCTCGCTTTTGTACCGATTATTTAAATATTGATTATATAGATATGTATTTCGCAACTTAGCTTGAATATTACGTTTAAAAATGCTTCTTCTATCCATAAAATAGAATTCTACAAATAATTCAAAAATACAAGAAGTCGAAAATTTATAAAAATTGTCTATTATCACATTTGTTACCGATATTAATCGTCATTGTTTATTGGTATAATTTATCACGGGTGCTTAATGTTGAGAATAGAGTGACAGAAGATACTAATAAATAAAAAAATTGATTTCTCACAATTTGATGTTCTAACGTAATTTTTATATTTGTCTACAATTACTTTCAGGTTTCAGTTATTACATTATACTTGACATATTTGATTAAAGTACAACCGTTTACATACTTTGAGGGTTTAGCATGAATAATCCAAATACCATGTAATTCATCCAGATTATATTTCATTCCTTGAATTTTAATGTCGTTAGTCAAAATTTATTAGACTGAATGTTCGAATTAAAAAAGAATAATATTTTACACAATATAAAAAGCTGACAATCGCATTGAACTTTTAACACTTTAATCTTTTCTTTATATTTTTTTTCTGTTCGACGATTGACGATGAATCGACGAATATTTATCTAATGAATTTTATCGGATGACTCTGAAGGTTCTTTAAAAAATGAATGTGACTAATACCATTATCTTAATTCTGTTCATTTTACTCACAGAAAATATCTAATCCTGATATTATTTATTACTTAGTTTAACCAGTCCGATAAGTATTCTATTTTAGTTGCTAAAACGATGTATTTTTCTACAATTATACAGAGACAATTAAGAACAAAATATAATAATTATGTTTAAAAGGTATGTTTATCTCGAATTAGATAGAAAACAAAAATTATGTATTTACGTAAAACAAGAACTCGTTAAATTCAACTGTAACCTCGCCTTGAGATCTGACGATTATCTTTTTGGAATTAGTCTTTCCTTAGAACAAAGACAATATTCACGTGGTTTAAGGTGACAGCTTCGAGTGATTTTCGCATGTCGATAATGATTTTGATAAAAGCAGCTTAACATAATATCAATGTGCACTATACGCAGTTACATGTCTTTCGCATTGGTTTTATCAACATATTAGTATTTATAAAATTCATTTATTCATTTGTAAATGTATTACTTCATGTGGAAAATTACTTACGATAATTTTATTTATAGCTTTGTCTTTGCAATTAATAATTACACACTGCGACAAAACTACAAGACATACACGAAAATTGAGAAAAATTATATTTAACTCAGGAATTCCCACTCAGGAATTCCCACTCAGGAATCTTCTTCTTTCATTCGTAATGCTATTGTTTACTTTACAATATAGAAGCATATCTACTGTTCAATTCTACGAAACACCGAAGGCTGTCATTCCCAGAATTTGGATAATCAACATAAACATATTTTCTTTGCGACAAAACTATAAAGCGGAAAAGTAATGAGTTATTCGTGTAATTTTCACTGTAGTAATTAGTTTTGTGTTATTGGATGTGTTATATATGAAAAATGCTAGTCCTTATGTTAAATATACAGTAAGATGCCTCGTGGAAGCAAAGTAATGAGTAGCTTGTAAAAGGAAAAGTTTTCATTGGCAAAAGTACCCCGCGCATATTAAAATAGCCGCCTTACTTTACGTAACTATCCAAAGGATATGAAAAGGTACTCGAAAAAGCATGCCGGTGGACGCCCGGAAGCTACAATTACTCGAGAAAGACGTGTCGTTTCAACCAGTTAGCTGTTTTTGACAAATATACTCGTCATGAAGAAATAGCAATATTTTGTGTTACGATGGACTCTGGTCGGTAATAAAATTAAGAAATAAAACAGTCATTTCATTACAACTTAATTCTATATTATAGCAACCACACATACTCTGTGTTTTACGAGTATACTCGTCATCGCTTACTTTTCGCGACACATTTTGGGTACGCACTTCTCAAAGAGGTCGCAACAACTAACTTGTCAAGGGTGACATTGAATTCAGCTTTCATAACATGACAAATTGCAACAGAGGACGTAGCCAATACAAGTATAAGGAATGTACAATGAATAATTAAAGGAGTAAGCCAGTTGAACCGGCTAAAACTTCCGAAGACACCACTAGAAAAAACACGATTTGATTTCGCGGGGAGAAAAGTGAAACAAAACATGGAGGGAAGTAATATTTTCAGACGAACGCTTTCATTTAGAATGGTTCTAATGGCTTTCATTATTTTTTATGACTTCGGAAAGGAGATACTCATTAAACAGAAAAGACAAATGGGTGGAGAGGGTGTTACGGTGTAGGCAACTATAGATCACGCTGGTAAAAGCAATATCAAGTTTGTTTCCGATAAAATGAAGAGTAAACTCTATATGTTTAAACAATCCAAATATTGTTAATTAAATATGCTTATGAAATGGCTACACAAAATTGTATTTCTCGATGCGATAATTTATGCAATGTACGTTAAAAATTTTCTGGAAACAAAAAATATCGAAGTATTATTATGGCTCCTCAAATCTCGAGATCTGAACATTGTTAAAAACTGCTAGTTTTTTGCGCGACAAGTTTATGCACATGACAGACAATTCAATACTATAAAAGAGTTAAACAACTGTATTTTAAATGAATAGGAATCATTGGACCAAAATGTTATACACAAATTTCATGAATTATTACTAAAGAGAATGATCGAAATGATAAGAAACAAAGGTGGTAGTACACATTACATATTTATGGATAAATAGAAATTATTTTTCATGAATTATTCTTATTTATTTTATAAAAAAATTTCTTGTCTCGTAGTTTTGTCGCATTGTCTTTAATTGAAAAATCTGCAACTGTAAATAATCTCTATTTGAACAGAAATTGTTACGAATATTTTTATCAGGATACATATATCTGTTTACTGAAATTACTCGATTCTACTTTAACAATTCTACAAGATTATGTTTTTATATAGTAATATTCACCAAAATCATAGCTGTCTTGTAGTTTTGCCACGATAGTCATGTCTCATTACAATGCTAATGAAATTTAAAAATGTTTCGTATAAGATTCATAGTACATTCACAGAAGGTTTCTATAAGTATTCAAATACCTTCATACCACTGTACATATCTAAAACTTGATTCATTTATCAAATATCAATTCATTTTCCCAAAAAGAAACTACGATCGAGAAACAAAATAATCATTGACGGTGTCACCAAGAATGCGTAAACAGAAATATATTCAAACCATTAGGATCTTCGTTTGATTAAGGATCGTTTAAAGGGAACCAGGAAAATAGTATCTTCTTTCTCCGTAAGGCTGTCTAACGAGTTGCTCCTTCTTAACAAGTTCTTTCGGTAACAATCTCAAATAAATCTAAACAAAAATAACATTCTAAAAAGAAAGGGACAATAAATAAAAAAAGAAAAGAAAACGGGAAAGAAAATATAAGGAACCGTCCATACGTCATGCACGATCTTACGAAATTGGATGGTGGCGACGACAGGCCCAACGTATTTTTCAGGAGACAAGGTATTTATCGCTCTGTTTTTCAAATATCCTGGTGAATAAATCCGCAGGCACGCGGTCATCAACGCAGTCCCTCAGATACACAGGCATTCCGCGAAAGAACTAAGAGGGATGCCCTGAACGAACTCCAACATGAATTAGAGAAACTCGAGGAAAGCGCAACAGGGGAGGTCAAGGAGGAGGTCCATCGACAGTTCGACGGCTTCACTCACCTCTTCAAACGGTTCCTACAGGAGGAAGGACCTTCGCTAGAATGGGATCGTATACAGAAGCTGCCCGACGATGCGGTAAATAATAGCTTTTAACTTAAAATTGCAAACGTAATTGAATATAGCGAATTGCCTCGTCATTTTGTAACATTTTTCCTTGAAAAAGATGTTGAAAAGCCAAGATAAGTTTAATTATAATTAGAAAAAATTTAATTATATTGTTAGATAAGAGATTACAATTCCTTGCCAACTCCGGAAGGAGAAGAAATGAAGGCACTTTTAAGCAAGTTGATCGTTATAAAATTGAATGGTGGCTTGGGAACTAGTATGGGATGCCATGGTCCTAAATCTGTAATAGCAGTACGTAATGGGCTTACGTTCCTAGATCTGACTGTACAACAAATTGAGGTAACTATAGTATTATAAAATATATATGATTTAAAGTTATATCGAAATGTTTAGAGAAAAGGAAATTTATCTTATTGTTTATTATCTTTTTTTTTATTTTTTTCTTTTTTTGCAGTATTTGAACAGAACTTACAATGCAAATGTCCCGCTTATATTGATGAATTCCTTCAATACGGATGATGATACACAACGAATTATTAGAAAATATAAAGGAATAGATGTTGATATTCATACGTTTAATCAAAGTTGTTATCCTCGTATAAATAGAGATTCCTTACTTCCGACTGCAAAACACTGTGATGTTAATGATGACATTGAAGCGTAAGATTAATATCAAACAATTTTTTGACACTTATTTATTAAATACACATATTTATTCATATATGGATACTTATACTCATTAATAGGTGGTATCCTCCTGGTCATGGAGACTTCTATGAAAGTTTCAGAAATTCAGGTTTATTAAAAAAATTTATAAAAGAGGTACATATGTATACATTATGATTTTTTAAATTAAGAATTATGTGACGCGCGTACAGTATTACTTATATTTAACAAATATTTTCTCTCAATACAGGGGCGTGAATATTGTTTCATTTCAAATATTGATAATCTAGGTGCTACCGTAGATTTCAAAATTTTGAAATTACTGTTAGACAAACGTGAAGCTTCGCCTCTTGAATTCGTTATGGAAGTTACTGATAAAACTCGAGCTGATGTTAAGGTAATATAATCTTTTCTTATAAATTGAAATGTTAAAATTTTTTAAAACAAGCATATTTTTATATATCTGTACAGGGTGGCACACTAATCAAATATGAGGATAAGCTACGCCTACTTGAAATTGCTCAGGTTCCAAAGGACCACGTAGATGATTTCAAATCTATAAAAACATTCAAGTTTTTCAATACAAATAATTTATGGATAAAACTCAGTGGTACTTATTTCTCTCTTCCAATTATACAATTCATAAATGTAATATTTATTTCTTATCTTGTTAGCTATTGAAAGGGTACTTGAGAAGAATTCCTTGAATATGGAGATTATTGTAAATAATAAGACCTTCTCGAATGGTTTAAATATTATTCAATTAGAAACAGCTGTTGGAGCTGCTATGAAATCATTTGAAGGGAGTATTGGTAAGAGGAAACCAAGATTATATGTTCTGCGTGATCTTTTAAATTTTCTTGTTGAATGTACATGTATATAAATCTGTAAATAGGTATAAATGTTCCACGCAGTAGATTCTTACCAGTGAAGAAGACTTCAGATTTAATGCTTGTTATGAGCAATTTGTATATTCTTCGCAATGGTTCATTAGTAATGAGTCCTCAACGAATGTTTCCTACAACACCTCTTATAAAATTGGGCGATAATCATTTTTCAAAGGTTACTGTTTTATTTCTATAATTATACATCACAGATATTTGACAGCTGGAATATTTTATAATTAATGTAAAATTTTCCGCATAGGTTAAAGAATTCCTTACTAGATTTCCAGCTATACCAGATTTGTTGGAATTAGACCACCTTACAGTATCAGGTGATGTTACTTTTGGAAAAGGTGTAACTCTAAAAGGAACTGTTATAATTATTGCAAACCATGGAGAACGCATCGATCTTCCAGCAGGCACAATTTTAGAAAATAAGATAGTTTCTGGAAATTTACGTATTTTGAATCACTAAATAATATATAAAAAGAAAGTTTATCTGTTGCATAATATAAAAATCAAGAAAAAATACATATAGTGTACATTTACTTAATATTACAGATGACGTATGTAAAAAATTTATAAAAATAAATAGATATTATTTCAAAACTAGCAATTAAGAATATAGAGTAAAATTTAAAAATTGGTACATCTATATTTAATAAATTTTGAATTTTATTTTCTTTAAAACTAAGGGTTCTATGAACAATTGTTATTCTACATATTTGTTTTTTCACGTACAATCGTCTTTTTGTCGATACTATATTATAAAAAAGCTTTATAGCCATTTTTAGCGCCAAAATATCAATCAAAAAGTAATTGTGAACTTTGGCGCTAGCTGTATCGAATTATAGATAAACGCTGTTGTGTAGAATACACACGCATGTGAAAAAAATTCCATAACCTGTAAGGTTAGCGCGAAAGTTCATAGATCCTAAAGTGTTTGATATGAAACTATGTTTATCATTGTTATGTATACTAGTATATATACATATCGGTGATGCTTATCCTCTATTGCTTTTGTATTTTGAGCTCTAAGCTTGAATATCTGATTTGAAGATCTGAGTTGACTTCAGGAAGCGGTGGGGATAACAGATAACACAGACAGCACGGCCACATTCTAACAAGATACCACTGTATTTCCAGGTAGTATTGGCTATGCTTTTGAATAATTAATGTAATGTAGATTCCTATGATAACATATACGCGTGTTAAACAACAATGTTTAGCATGCAAATTGTATGTTGTACTTTTGATGTTTCCAACAATTCAGTGATTATTCGTTATTGAATTTTTTATTTTTGAGATTAATTTTTGCTAAATTTAACGCATTTCACTTGTTAAAAGTTATTTTAATGTATACGAATTTTTAAGTAACAGATTGTTCAAATTTATGAATGTATTTCGTTTATCTTAATGAGAAATCAGTCAAACATGCAACACTTTGTTTATAATAAAGTTTTAGGTATGTTTAAGAAAATACCATACATTTTTTAAAAATAATTATTTACATAAGTATCTTTTTGTTATTTTTAAATATATATAGCGAATTAAATGCGATACAAAATTAACATTTATAGATATCTTAATTTTTTTTCTAAATTTTTACGATATTTGTTAAGTATTCTAAAATAATTTGATATATATTAGATATACTATTATGTAGGCTTGTTTATATAAGACTACTATGAGTTTCTCTCATTAAAAAGAGAAAAATAATAATATTTATAACATCACATTTGTTGAGGTTTATATTATATTTATATTTATAGAATAAGAAATTTATTTATTTATTTCTATATTTCTATAATGTTAAAAATTTTACTTTAAGGAAGTGTTAAAAATAATATTTAAGCCTGTAAAATGTTATTCCATTTTAAATTTTTAATTCTAACCTTAAAAAGTTACATTTTGTTTTTGACAGATCTGTATGTTTAAATTCATTTTCATCAAGAGAACTTTAGTAATTTATTAAAATAGGGATTCAATAAAAACATAAAAATGAAAATGCTTGCTATAATAATATAATTTCATAAATTCTTTGTCACTCCTTTTATTCTGACTGGAAGGAAATTGGTGTAAATGAAATATTTTTTTTATTTTATTTGTAATTATGCAAAAGCATTCAGATATTCAGGGAATGTATATTAAAACAAGAAAAATAATTCTAATTATTCCTATGCATAGAGTATAAAAAAATATCATGGCTTTCACAGATGGATACCTGCAGCTATGGAGATTTGAAAAATCTTGGTCTTAAATTTCAAGGTTAAATTTTTATTTTATTCACATACATTTGTTGTAAAAAAGAAATTATACAACAGTTAATTATGTCTACAAGACTATAAGTTAAAGTTCTTGCGCTAATGTTATTGCATAAATTAGCTCCTGTAAATAAATGTACTTGCTATATGCTTTTAGTTAATTTGTAGAAATGTATTATTATGATTTATATTTTGTGGTGCGTATTATTATTCAACACTTATGGTCAGAAATATTAATTATTTGATCAATATTATTTTTGTATGATGTCTGTACATAGAACAATTTGTCAAGTAATATTCATAAATATTACAAACTTTGAGCTTGTTTTTGTGAATTTTAAGGTTGAAATAAATTGTAAAAATGACTGCTGAATACATTTGCACTGATTTAAATGCTTAGATTTAGCTATGAAAGCTGATGAATATTTTTGTTATGCTTTATACATTTTGTATATTAATTTCATCAAGAGAGATTTAATTTTTAGTTCAGTCTTCCTAATTAATTTTATAAATATTACAGGATATCCTGCTAAATGGAGCAGGTTCAGGAGGGACCAGAATTGCTTCATTGCAATCAGTCTCATAACATATTACAAAACTTAATGCTTAGAGATTTGGGATTTTTATATTACAAATGCTGTAAAACTACAACACGTGCATTAGAATCAGCAGCTGAAATGAAATTAGTTGGAAAAAGGCATAAAGAATTGGTAATTATAGAACTATTACTCTATAGAATTATATAACTATTACTCTTATAGAACTATTTAATATCATCTCATCTATTACTTTAATTCTTTTTAGGAATATGATCTGCCAGGATATCCTAGAGCAACATTTTTAATGGTTTTCAGTCCCGATGGGTAAGAAACTAATTATTAAGCAATTTTTTATTGCAAATTAATTTATTCTATTAAATTTTAGCACTAAAATGGCATCAGCCCATGGAAATCACAGTGTTTATATTACTGATGTAGCAACTAGAAAAAACATTAAAATTCTTTCTGGTCATCCACGCACTCCATGGTGTATTGCATTTCATCCCTCTTCTAGTTACATATTAGCATCTGGTTGTCTTGGTGGTCAAGTACGGGTTTGGGATTTAAGGGTTAGTAACTTTATTTCACTATAAGAATAAACTATTGGATATCTGAAAGTCTTAATCATAAGAAAGATAATCTTGGTCATAATGTCCCAATAATTTCTTTACTCCTACCTCAATTATTTGACCAGTCTTATTACTGGTATTTTTTGTATAAGAGTATTTACATGTTATAAAATGTTATAATATTTATACTATTTATTTACAACATATTTTATGGGAATAGGATGATAGCAAGGTTTGGAATGTGGAAAGGCGGACAGTTATAGCTTCTCTTGCCTTCCATCCATCGGAAAAATTACTTGTTATAGCAACAAATAATCAAATACACTTTTGGGATTGGAGTCGACCTGAACCCTTTGCAGTAATATCTACAAAGTCTACCGTAGAAAAAGTAAGGTAAGTTATGGTACATTGTGTATTATAAAGTAAATTATAAACTATAAATTTTGATAAATATTAAATAAAGTAAATCAAATTTGTATAAATTTGATATTTGTGAAAATATCAGTTTCCTTTTATATTTTAAAAGTATAATTTAAAAATATTTCCTATATTATTATTTCCTCTATTATTCTGCTTCCCTATATTAAAAAGTATATATTTCTGCAATATTTGTAGTGTGCCTATTATATAAAAACTACTGAATAAAATCTAAGATTTACATTTATTTTATATTTGCCAGAATCAAACATAGTTATATTAGATTATATGTTTCAGATATGTAGCTTTTGACAATTTAGGAAAGAAATTAATCACAGGCATTGGAAATAATTATGTAAGAGAATCAAGATTATTCAAGTATGTATGATATACATATCACTAGATGTTCTTTAATATATTACTAATCGAATTTTATTATTTTTTATTAAATTATGCAGATCCCGTTTAAGGCATCTGAGAACGACGCATAATAGTCAAGTACCAGGTAACCATCCCGAAAGAACTGATCAAAATGAAGCGATTCAATCGTCTAGAACCATGGGACCCGAACCTTCACACAGTACTCAATCGAATTTACGCGGTAGTGTATCAGTAGATAATGATGAAAGCTCCATATTACAATCTGTCTATAATTCAAGGCGGGGAGCAGGAAGAAGAAGAGGGGACTCGAATCTTCTACATGAGGAAGATGAAAGAGCTCCTTCTTCGGGTAAGTAATGATACAAAAAATTTAGAGTTCCAATTAAAATTTTCTTTGTGACTTAGGAATCATGGTATGTTATTTATAAGACTAATTAGAATAAAGCATATTTGAGTACTTATTTATTGTTAAGAAATTTTGGAAAATAATGCTGAGGAAATAATTTGTACACAATGTGTCTTTTAGAAGATTTTAATTCAAGATTTCTGTAAAAATATTTTAGGTAGAAAAACATACTTCTAAGTAAAAATAGTTTTGAGAATTATTCCCTTATTATTTTAGTCTTAATGCTAAAAAAAATAAAATGAGTTTATACGTTTATCAGACAAAAAATGTTTTTTATCATCATCTAATATGTATCTGCTATTTAATTAATTTATAGTTCTGAGGCACCTTATACTTTTACATGCACCTTCAGACAGTGATTATGGGTTTCGTTATATAAAAACAGAACTAATAGGATTTATATGCAATGAAATATTAAATTTTTTAGAAGATGTCTCAGCAGTAGTGTTAAACTTCTCAGGAATCTCCAGTTATCGTGTGCAAGCATGGGACTTCTCTCAGGGGGAAATACCTGACATTAAAAACTGTAAATATTATTATCACTATTATATTCCATATTTGAAGTAGAGTAATTTACTCATAAAGTACTTCTTATATTATAGCTGAAAAGAATGTTGTTATACACAAGTGTAGAATACGTAATGACGCTAGCGTAAATATTTCCTCGGACGGAAAACTATTGGCAACATGCTTTATGGGAGCTGCAGGTGAGCAACTTTTTAAAATTAATATATGAATGCATTATGTGTATAGTATTTGTATAATTTCAAATAATATTATTTTGATATTATAACATATTTATATCACATATTACAGTCCCACACAATGTTATTTTATTTATAGGAGTTTATAGTTTACAATGGGAAACGTTAGGAGAAGAAATTTATTGGGCGGAAGTATATAATTCTGTGATTTCTGTATCAATTTCGCCGACACAGGAGCATCTTTTAGTAGGTCTAGCAAGGAATGCAATTGGAAAAGAATATACTATGGCTATTATTTACAGACTAACACATAAACAATCTGAAAATAACAAACCACCTATGCAAGACTTGGACTATAATAATATAGCGAAATATTTACATTTCATGAGTAAAAGGAACACTATGTTGTGGGTTAGAGATTTACTACAAAATAATCAATCAACTGGAGGACATACAAGCATAAATTGTATCAGGTGGGCACCCCAACCTGGCCAAGGTTTTGTTTATGCTACTAACACTGGCCGGTTAGCTATTCTTCATTAATGTAATTATAATGCTATTGTAAAAATAGAAATTCGACGCCGTATCAATACGATTATTTTATCGAAAAACAATTGTGTACGAAGCCAGAAGTTTATTGTTACATGTCTTTCAAGGGATATATTATCAGAAACATAATAAAACTTACTATTAAGTCGCCAATATTATACATTTCGACAAGCAATTTAATACAGCGCTGTAATTTAAATATCGGTTTTATTTTTATTTTATTATTAAATTTAATTTTTGTTTGATTTCAATATTATTTTCATTTCTAAATCCTTTTGTGTAGATGATTTTTTCCATTTCCAATATTACAAAAAGACTAATGTATTAGTATTAGCTAATATTAGTACATATTTGTTGAAAGTAAAAAGCGCAGGGTACTTGAATGGAAGATTTATAAATAAATTCATATATATTTTTAGAGTTTTCTAATTGTATTGTTACATTAATAAACATTTAAATATAAAAAGAAATAAATTTAAGTAAATATTTTAATGTACGATAACTAGTAGGTTGTTGTATGAATTGTTAATTTTTCTACTAACGATAATGAAAGTATTCTTTTATATAATATTTATAATACCATATCTGATGAGTAAATATAAATGAATTGTTATTACTGTCACATTCAATATATCGTAATAGACGAAATTCCTTATACAGAATAATGACTTAAACCACTACTGGCCATGAAAGAAGCCCCTTATTTGGCTTTGTCCTCCTCTAGATCTCTTAGAGATCAACAGATCTATTATCATCTCTTTCCTTTTCTATCTCATTCTTAAAGCTATAGGCGAGTAGGTTGTATTACAAGTTTTCCAAGCTATGGAGTAAGTTGAACAAGACTGACTTAATTTGTATGTATATAACTTGTATACACATGGAATTATTTATTTACAACAAATAAAAATAAAAGGTATAGAATTATTTACAAAAATTTTTAAATAATAAAGCTTATAAAAAGCATTAACAAATATTGTCAAATTATTAATAATGCATGTTTGAAACTACTTTCTAGAAATTATATACGTGTATAGCATCATTAACAAAATAGAAATGTATATTAATGAAAAGAACTACATATAATTTTATAATTATCAATATGTATATAACTTAATTCCGGATTTGGAATATAAATAATTTTGATATTATTTTAAATAAACAATTATACAATCAACTTGCGAAAATTAACCATCATCATATAATAGACTGTGCAGTAATTCAGGAGTCTCTGGTTGTTTTAAGCAAAGTGGTACTTTGTCTTGTACATTTGTAGAATATTTATTTTGTCCTAATTGGCCAAGATCGCGATCCAGAATTGTTTCAATTTCCTCATCAATATATAAAGAATTTTCATATATTTTTGAGGCATACGAACTACTCTGCTCTGTAGAATTTATAGTTTCGTTTATCGTATTTTGCAATTCGATCTCTGACATGTTAACTGTATGGAAATTATTTAACGTTGTAGGTATATCACAGTCAACTATTTGATCATCGTATTGAGTCTGTCTTCTTATTTCAGTTACAGAACTATTCATTTGATGATACTTCACCTGATGCACTTTTAAATTACCAGTTTGAGAGAATGTTTTTAAACAAAAAGTACAATGATATGGTCTCTCACCAGTATGGCATCTTGAATGCCTTTGTAACTTATATTTTGTTACAAATTGCTTACCACATTCAGGGCATGTAAATGAACTGCTTTCCATTTGCAGACTTTGATTATTAACAGACTGTTCCATGTCTATGTGAAAATTTATCATATGAGATTTCAAAGAAACTTTATAACGAAATGATTGATGACAATTTGCACATTGAAATAGTTTCTTTCCTTCGTGTCTTTCTTTATGCTTCATTAAGATTTCTTGTTGATTGAATGACATTTTACAAATCTAAAAAAATATTACTATTTTACTAAAATACAAAAAGATTTTTATAATCTCTTAATGTGTTCAATGTATTCAATTTTTATTTATTTAAATAAACTAAATAATTACGAACATTACAAACAAAAGGTCTTTGTCCAGTATGAATACGTTTATGCCTGTTTAAATGTGATTGACATCTAAAACTTTTAGCACATATTGGGCATATACTTTTCTTTACTCCCTGCTTGTTTAAGGTATTTTTTGGTAGTGTATCACTTTCTTTCAACTGGTATAACATATCCTGTAAATATAATACTGATATATTTATCCAAAATAAAAAATATTTGTGATGTAATAATTAATCTATAATTAAATAGAATACATTTTACATTAAATGAGCTATTTTGAAGTCATTTTTTAAAATCTTTAGTCAAAAATCTGTTGAAATTATATGATTGACATTTTGTACATATATTATTGATATGAAACTATTGAAAATTTCAATTTAAAAGATGCGGAAATCAATTTTCTTAATTTAAATTATTTTACATTTAAAGCAGAATTATGCATTTAATTACAAATAGTTAAAAATCATTTTATACTTCTGCAAAATCAATTTCCAAAGATGGGGCTGCAAGTTGTTTCTGCACATTAGCTACCATCAAACAGAACTCATCAAATACATATATCTTTTGTTCGCAATCACTACAAACATATTTGGAAAATGCATCAGAGTTTGAAATATTTATCACCTGTAACAAAAAAGGTATAAAAATAAATTCTTAAAAAATTATACCTAACAGAAAGTATATTTGAATTATACCTCTTTAGAGAAATATTTATTTATAATCGACATTAGTACAATCCCTTTAACTTTGTCTGTAAACAAATCTGTGCCTTGCTGTTTCTCTTTACCACAGAGGCGACATAGCCTTAAGTTTGTTTTATGCAACATCATTGTTCTTTTATCATATATACAGTTGTAATTTTTCAAAAAATGAATAAACAAATACTACGATTGTGTCACAAGCCTTTTAAAGTGATACATACAATTATGTATATTATTTCATGTTTTTTATTAAAACATGCACTATCGTTATTAATTTAGAAGTTGCATGTGAGTTTTTAAACATTTTTTAGTACGTTATTTTTCAACTTATCTGCATCTGTATACATGTATATACTGACAGATACACACATAGTTAAAGTAAACCATGCCATTCAGTTTTCGTATAACTTAGGTTCTGTATATATGTAACCATATAGGAACTATTTTAACAGTGGTTCTCAACAAAAACAACGTTACACATCCAAAGCTATAAATCGATTACGAAGAAAGAATTACAAGAAAAATCACTTCGTAATGATTTTCTAAAACAAAAAACAAAAAAAGCAGAGAACACAAATATATTATATAGCTAAGAATTATTTTATAAATACTACAGTATTTCGAAAACATGTATGAATATAAATTTAGTTTTATGACCGATGTAAATCTTTTTATTTGGAAGATTACAAATTGTATAGAGGAGATAAACAACCTTAATAAACAAATTGTAGACTTCTAATTATTTAAAAACTATTCGATATTAGAGACTTTTATATGAAAAGAAAATTGGCTAATAGAACTATTGCGTAATAAAATTATTATGAATATATCTTATATTTCTTTATGCACACATATGTATTTTAAATTCGAATATTATTCAATATTTTTTATGAATTATAGTAATTAATTATATTAAAAAATATTAAAATTTTTATTTGATTAAATTTTAAATATAAAGAATGAATTTGTATATAAATATAAACATAATAAATATATGTTTTGTAAAGATATTTCTATTCATGTAAATAAATCACTTGAAAATTTATTAAAAAAAAATTGGTATCATAGAAACTACGTAATTATTTATTTCTAATGTGTATATGAATGAAATTATATTTAGAAAATATATTTAAAATGCAATATCTTCCTTTTTTATTTCTGTTTATTTCTGACAAATCTTAGAAATTATAATATAAAATATAAATACAAATGCGTATCTCAAGACATTTTCTTAGATACAGTTTATTATTATAAAATATTAGTTTGTTAGAAGTTTATACGAAATATGAAGCAAGTTTGTATTGCATATGTTATATACATTATATATAAGATGCGCTAGAGTTAATCTTTTCGAATATCCCTTTGAAATGTATGACATACATACATACATACAGAAATACATCTCAGGGGGCACTCATTGTTAAACTTCTTACTTCGTAAATTACTTCTATATATATATATATATATATAAAATTGTATTATTTAAATCTTATCAATTACAAAGTCTCTACTTATAAAAAATTTTCATCAAGGAAAGAACTTACACTACTATGGTCTCTTTTTAGTAAATGCATCTATTACTTTCCGAAATATAATTATTAAATTCGTTATTATAACAAGTAATTATAGAATAAATTAAATTTCATAATATCATTATACATCATAAATTTAATTAATATACATCTTGCATGCTATGTAGATTTAGTTAAAACGAATAAAAAAGAAAATAATGTCTTTAGATATTAAGTAAGCACAGATAAAATATTAGGAACATTAGAAAATATAGAAAAGAAATAAAAGAAGAGTAATTGTAGTACATAATATGACACACTTTAATAATAGAATGCTTTATAATTAAAACGGATATCTGTTCTGAATATATTAAAGCAATCATATATAAGTCTATAGTAAGTGTATATAACTATGTATCACAATTCATTTCTTTAGAAGCATTACTGCAATATACCACAGAAGTATCATCTTGTAAACTAAAAAAAAATCTTGAAACTGTTGTCAAAATGGAAGACTTGAAAGTTGATACCATTATACCATTCTCTTCCAAGTACAATATATTGTACTACAGATATTAACATCTTATTGACCATTGCATTGATACATTATACAAAGCAATGCATTATGAAATAGTAGCAGAACATAAACTAATATTCATTTATATAAATAATCTTTAGAAATAATAATTTAGAGGAATATATATTATACATATACAAATTATATAGAATATTATACAGCGGTCAGGGGTAATAAGTTTCATTAATAAATTTTAAATAAATAACAATTCAGTATTAATATTACAGTAGTCACACGCACACAACAAGGTGTCAATAAAATTACTTCATTTATAATACAACCTTATGAGAAGTACATAGACCAAGAGTATAGCAGTTTATCATAGGACGCAACCAGACTTCGAGATTGTCTTTACAATGCGATTCTATTTATAAAAATAGTTATACTAAAAATAGCTATGCATAAAAAACTGTAAATCTTAATTCTTTGGGAAATAAGAATATTCAAACAAACAAAACTTGTATTGCATATACTTTTTTGGCTACTTTGAAGCAAGTATTTGGCATGTCTTAATGCATTCATTTATTTACATTTCATCATTTCTCTGTTTACTTTTTTGTTTCATCTTTTATAATATATAAAACCAATCCATTTGTTGTAGTAAAAAATATATTTTTTTGTTTTTGTGTTCATAAATGAAAAAGTCCTTTTTAGGCAAAAGTGCAGATATGTTAATATTATCCTTATTTCAATACACTATGAATGCCATTCAAAATTACTTATTTGCTATTACATTTTGGCATTATACAATTTCATATTAACACTTAGTTGTTATTTTCTAAATTTCCTTACAACAGTGTGCTCAATTTCTGATAGTAAAGTACAAAAATAAAAATAAACTGCAATTACTTTACAATGATGTATCTGAGATTCAATTAAAAATGTAGATTACTTTAATTTTTATAAAAACAATCGGTTACAATATTAATGTTACCTTACTGCTATTCTTTAACATTCATGTGATTTCAATCTCTGAGTATCAAATATTACCAAACTATTGTAAATAAATTAAGTGACTCGTTTAAATACATGCATCAATTTAATTACAATTTTTTTTACAAAATTGGTATAATTTAAAAGTATTCTTTACATGACAACATTGCATAATAATAAACATAGTCCTTTTTCAGAAATTTAAAAAAACATAATACATTTCATTGGACTAATTCATCAAAACCTATTGCAACATTTATAGAACATATTAATTAATGAATGCAATAAAAGTTTTATATGTTCTTAGATATTTATAAGTATCTCTGAAAGTAATTAAACAAAATATCGAAATTAAAATGTATTAAATTTTTTTGTGAAATATTAATTTTTATTTATGCATATATTTTAAATTCTAATTTTAGTACTAATTTTACAAAGTTGTTAATTAAAAACGACTCTTACTAATTAATTGAATGTAATACTATCACCATTTGAGATAATCGAAAATTATTAAAAATGCAAGTTGCATTTTGCTTATATAAATTGTATAATAAACAGGCTGATCTAAAAATTTTATTAAAATGCTGCAATTGCTACAAATTATTACTTCATTTTATTAATTATAAATCATCATAGACAAATTAATTATTAATATCTCTATACTAGTAATCAAAAGTTTTACAAACATAAATTTACATAATTTCTAACTTAACATTGATATATATAAATTGAAAGAGAAAGAGAAACAGTTGCGATTAAGATTTGTTTATATGTAAATGACTGTTTCAAATAATATATTCTTTGTTATGTCTGTAGCTAATATATCTTTTACTACTATGTCAGAGATAATTACACAAAAAGTAAAGGAATTCGTTAAAATATATTCTTGCCATATTATAATTTAAAAATTACAAATAATATAAATAAAATCATGCATATATTTATAGAAATGAATTTTACTATTTTTCAAAACAAACATAAGCTCATCAGTATTTTAATAAGACCAAAAAATATAAGGCTATCAGTATATTAATCCTCAGTAATACATTTTTTCAAAATATATAACATAGAAAGTATGAAAGAAAGATTTTAATGATACTGATGTAACTAGTATGAAATTAGCGATCGAAGCAATATAATGTTTGTATAATTTCGTTTAGTTGAAATAAAGAACAAAAATAATAGTTTTTAAATTATTGAAGATTTTGATCATACAAGATGTATATAATCAATTATACATGATTAATAATATGTAATGAATTTTATCTGCACTTTAGAAATGATAATCGACCAAATGATAAAAATTAATACAAATCATAAACGCAATTTACATTGAAAAAATTTGAAATTTTATATAATGTCTATGCTAATGCTATAAAATATACATTACTTCATATATTCATTATATCTCGCACTAATGTTAATTTAAACTATATATGAACACAAATTTGGAAAAGTATTTGAATATAAAAAGGTACTTTACACATATCACGTTATTAATTAATAAGACTTTAACTTACAAATTCCTCAAATATATTTATTGAAATTATTCAGAATAAATTCTATTAAAATGCATAACATTAATGCACAGAAAATTTGATAAAACTAGATTCAAATCAATTTTTATAACGCGAAATATTTTCATCTTTGTCTATATCATTATTAACGAATTTGTTAGAAGTTTATCTATTAAATCATTTAATTAATTCATAACTATTTTGAATAGAAAATAACTGACGTATATCACAATTTGTTCCTTTTAATCAAAGAAGTTAATTAAAGAGTAAAAACTTTATTATTACTTTTACTTATGTAACATGTGAATAATTTGCTTTAATATATTAAGAGGTCCCCAATTAAAAAATTAATTTTCCCAGCAACTGTAGACAATTCTCGATAATTTTATTATTCGTATAAAACGTGAATTCAAATTGAAATCAAATTAGAAATATTTTCATAAAAACAAATTTTAACAAGTGAAATATATATATATAGATATTACAATATATTATTGTACAAACTGAAACTATAAAAACTGTAGAACTGTGCAATCCAATCAAACAAACGTAATTGAAAAGAAATTGAACATTCGTTAAATAATGCTTATAAAACTTGTATTGCATTAAAATACTTAAGTAAAAGAATGTACATACAAATTATTGAGTAATAAAAATGATATGCTTATGAAAATTTGAAATTGATTAATACTATATTAGAAATAGGTCTGCAAACCTTTTTCTTGTTCACGTACCTTGATTGAGAATGTATGGATATAAGTAATGTACCTACTTATATCCAAAATTTAGGATAGAATGGCAATACTACGTCTAGGTCCACCTATGCATATGTTATCTAAACTTGACCATCTTTTAATACCAGTACGTAAAGCTTCAGCAGTAACTTTGTCTTCATAAACTCTGGACATAGCTTCCAATTTCTGAGCTTTTTCTTTACTGAGGGGTTCACTAGGGAATGTTAATTCATTTGCTTCTGCGAGCGTGCGAAGATCAAAATAATATTTAGCATACACGCTTGAAGGAACGTTTATATTGAACTGTAGCATTTCCAAGAATTGCCTTTCTAATTCATTCCTAAATAAATATTAAATATTTAATAAAAATTATTTTGAATACATTTGAACATAACATAGATGTCAACTTACATATCTTCTACTGTAATATCTTTAAGAATTTGACAGTAATCTACATTCCATACAGCTTGATCATCCCAAACTTTTGATGCTAATAAAATAGCTCCAAGTACTATTCGTTTCCAATTGGCTGGTGTTATATCTATTTCTGCATAGGTAAGCAGACGTTCTAAGTAAACTAATGTTATGATGGCACATTCAGCTGTAAGTTGAGCAGCATTAAACAATGTCCTCACAAACTTGTAAATTTGTTTATGTTCTGGATTCTGTTTATCATAATCTTCTGAAACACCCTCCCTCTATAAATGAGAGAGACATTATAAATATACTCTTAAACTGCAATTTGTAGAATAATTTATTTTTATATATTCATCTTTTTAAATTTTTATGTAAAAGGTATAGATTGTTGTATGTTGAACATAAACTAAAAAGCTATAGTGCTTTCCATATATTATATTGTACATCTTTTATCCTTTTGATCTAACAAATAATATATATATAGATTACCGTTAAGGGATGTAGTTTCTCATCAAATATATCAATCTGTCGCTGTGAGGTTCTGTTTTTTATGTGGTAATAAACAGCTAAGGCAACGCATTTTACTGTATTCTTAAGATTTGGTTGTGAAACAGTACTGTCATCTAAATATATTGTACTGCAACTGCTACTCTTTTTTAAAGGCCTTATATCTGCAATTTGGTGCTGACTTTTTTTTCTTACCATGCCATCTAAAAAAGATATATTTTTTAAACAAATTAATAAAAGAAATAATAATAATGCTCTAAAAATAAGTTTAGCCAGTATTTTCAAATAAGTTTATATACTTTCAATAGCCTGTTTCGATCGTTCCATAAAAATAGTGCCAGCACAGGGGTGTAAAGATGGATCTGAGTCCCAGTCTTCTGGTTCACGTTCGCTAATATGTTGTAAATTATTAACACTAATTCCACCTTCTGGTAAATGTTCCTCAAGACCTCGGGTAACACCTTCAGTTCCTAATTCCTTACGTCCAACTTGAGGACTGGAATAAACGCAGCAACTACTTTTATTTCCCATTCTTTCAAGAGACTCGTTGATGTCTCCACTCTGTTTCTACCTCCAGTTGAAAGTTCATAAAATATAAATCAGAGTATGATATTCGTTACTATGGTAATTATATGGGTGGTATAATCTAAAATTTCTCACGGCACATCCTTCACATGATGCGTTTAGATGACAATCAGCTGGCAAAACTATTCGCGATATAAATATACATTCTTCTTTTACTTTCATCCACATGGATGCTTGAACGCATCCATATAATAATCAAGAGAAAAATATTTGCATCAATTTGCACACAGAAAATTACGATTAAAAATTTGAAGAACCACTTTAGAAATGATTGCAGCTAGTAATATGATAAACGTCTATTACATTGACAACGCCTTTAAGCACGGTTCATGCCGGTTGATTTATTTGTTTAAATCATCGGTCAGTCAAATTTCATTTCTGCTCGTGTACACGAGCTGTGATACTTTTTGTTCTCGTTGTATGTCATTCTCATTATTACGGAACATTTAATGGGAATATTCCAATACTTTTATGTGTTTATCGCACGCCTTAGTCTACTGTTTTGATATTGCATATTCATGCATAAAGTACAACGTGTATATACGGTAGAAAGGCTTGACTTCCAGTTTTACCAAGTTTTACCTTGTATGCAAGTTATGTTTTCATTGGTTTTATGACAAAAAGTTTTCTATTTTCTATGGACATCCAGATTTCTTAATATACCTACGTTATCATTGGTCGAAAACTAGGGATTTTCAGAATTTGTTTTATGTACTTACAGTTTTTCGCGGCTATACTCATTTGAAATATAAATTATAATATGATCTTTTACGATTGTGAAATTTCTGCTAGAAATGTTACATTAAATATAATTAAAAAGAAAACTGATAATTTCTTTTACAACAAGATTATGTTTTTAGAACAAAATAATGCTAAAATACTTCGAATTACTTAAAAATTCTAGATCCAACATTTTGTTACATATGAATTTAACTTGTTAGATATTTAAAAATTATTTCAACATTTTATTCCCATTATGTTTTCCATTTTATAAATCTAAATAAATTTATCTATTATAATATACTTTTTTAATTTTAGATTTAAAAGTAATTTATGAAGTATATACTATGGTATCAAATAACTTTTTTAACCATATACAAAAATTAATACAAATATGTATAATATTATATAATGAAATTGTTATGTAGTTAAAGCAAGATAATATATACATAAAATGAATTAAATTGAATGAACAAAATAAATCAACTTTAAGAAAAGAATAGTTTAACTGTGCATGGTTATGTAGCAAACAAAAAATATTAAATCATAATATCACATAACGATAAATGTAATAATAAATAATAATGATTAAAAATATAACGCACATAACATATACGCATGCGCGTAGATTAACAAAATTTCAAGGTAGTTTTTAATTAGTTTCGTGACATTGTATCCATTCAAAAAAAGTGTCGTAATTTTTTAAAAACAGCTATACATCATTGTCGATTTCTATATTTTAATGTGTACCTATATATGTATACATACGTGTATACATGGGTATGTATATATATGAAAAAATTATAATGAAGTTCGCTTATTATTAAATTTAATTCAAGTAAAAGTGCGCGATGGTACAAGAAGTCGAAGTTCAAGACAGGAGGTTATCTGTTAACAAAAAGACCACCATAATCGATTGGATTGATTATGTTGATGCATCGATAACATACGATGACTTTTTTTCGAAATATTTAATGGAGAATAAACCGTGTATTTTTAAGTCGAATATAACTGAAAATTGGTCGTGTAAAAGACAATGGAATCTAGATGGTGCACCGGATTTCGACGTCCTTGATATATCGTTTGGTAAACAAATTATAAACATTATATTTGCTCTATACGCGTATTATTTATTAATTAAAATATTTGTCTTATAGGAGATTGTATAGTACCAGTTGCAGATTGTAAAAAGAGATATTACAATTCACAGTCTAAAGATGATATGAAAATGAAAGATTACTTAGATTATTGGATGGATTATGCAAAAAACAATTATTCAGATTCTATGGCGCTTTTGTACTTAAAGGACTGGCATTGTCAGAAATTATTCCCCAATGCTCCTATGTATACAGTTCCTGAGTATTTTGCATCCGACTGGCTAAATGAATATTACATGGCACATCCTGATTTAAATGATGATTATAGATTTGTATATATGGGCCCAAAAGGAACATGGTAAAAATATACTTTTTAAGCACAAAATTATTAATGTTTGATGTTATGTAAGTAAGGTAAACTAGTTTCCATATATAGGACACCATTGCATGCAGATGTATTTGGATCATACAGTTGGTCTGCTAATATAGTTGGAAAGAAACGTTGGTTACTTTTCCCTCCAGGTCAAGAAGATTTTCTTAGAGATATACATGGTCAATTAATATATGATGCAACATCCAAAGAACTTGAAAACTATGCTGTATATAAGGCCTATGATAAGCGATCGATAAAATATATTGATGTAATTCAGAAGGAAGGTGAAATTATATTTGTACCATCTGGCTGGCACCATCAAGTTTGGAATATAGTAAGTATACTTGACTATCATTATTTAAGTTAAGTAATATTCTATACTTATTATGATGCTTATTTTTAGGAGGATACAATTTCTCTCAATCATAATTGGATCAATGGTTGTAATATTATAAATGTGTGGCACGGATTAAAAAAGGAATTAAACTCTGTAATGAAAGAAGTTAATGACTGTAAAGATATGAGCAATTGGGCAGAACAATGTCAATTAATATTGAAATCAACGTATGGAATGGATTATAACTTATTCTTTAATTTTCTGACATTTATAGCTAAACGTCGTCTAAGCATGGTTTTAAAAAAAGAGGACGTAATTACCTTTAATAGATATAAACTCGGATTTAGCCATTGCGTATTCGATCTCCATTCAATAAAATTGACATTGATAGACTTTATTAATGATATGGAAGAGAAATCTATTTATTATTTAATTTGTGAAAAACAGCAAGCTCATAAATTATTGAACAAGCTGTTATTATTTTTGCAATCATATGACTCAACTGAACATTCATCTACATGATAAAAGACAAAAAAAAAAATTAAAAATGAAATAAGAAAATAAAAATCTTGTTTCTGTTTATATAAATGTAAATATTATGATGTAAATAATGTAATACATATAATCAACAAGTTTTTATATAAATCTGTAAATATTGAATATAAGCGACTACATAATTTTTAAAAACAAAACGTTGATTTTTTTATTACACCTATTAATTAGAATTGAAAAAAAGATCTGTAATATATATTTTCATAAATAAAAGTTGTATATTTTGTAAGTACTGTGAACTATCTAATAAAATTGAGAAATAAAAAAAGGTAGCAAATTCAATTATATTTTTATTTAAATATTTTAAAATCATAAAATATATTTATATTATATTAAATTTTGTATTATTCTTCATCTAATACTTAACTATGATAAATTGATTAATTTAAGACTAATAAAAAGTTTTATTAATATACATTACTTTGTGGTAAATATACTTTTCTGTTCGTAATTTTTAAAATATTTTATTTTTTATTTTAAAATGTTTCAACCTCTAACACAATATAAATATAAAAATATGACACTGTATTAAAAAAAATGTGATCTTTGAATCTTCAACACTTAAAAATAAAAAATCTTCAGTAAATGACTTCATTGTCAATTGGATAACTTTTATTAGAAACAGTTTTTCAGCTTTTAGAAGTATGAATTATTTATATAGTTTGTATTAATGTAAATATCTCTATATCTAAAAAAAAAAAACAGTATTCTAATTCAACAGTAGCAAGTTGCTTTATAAAATGTGGAACTCTACTTGTTTATACCGTATTCAACAATAATATAATCTTTTTACGAGTATATTTTATTTTCTTTATGGGAGTTTAAGTACTAAAATAGTAAGTGCCCATAAACCTTTTTTTATATTGTCTTATGCCTTACAAATTATATGTGCATAAGTGTCTTATGTCTACATATATACATATACATATTGTACAACTATGTACAATTTGCTACTAATAAACATATACAAAATGTATAAGATATGTATAAGTATGTATATTATCTATAAACACAAATAATTGTACGAACTTATTAGTATCGGAAAAAATATGTATATAGCACAGTTGTTTCTTTTGAATTTATAAAATAAAATTACAAAGTATATTGTGTGATATTATGTCACATGTGTGTATATAATACCTCTAAATTATTATTTTAAACTGTGTAAAATTACGAATTGGTCACCATTTCTTAGAATGACATAAAATGCGTATATTAAGGATTTGCTTATGTAATTAATTGAAAAAGAAAAAAAGTATAAATATAATAGAAATATAATGAAAATATATTGTATGATATTCTTTATATTATTTCTTATATATAATATATATGATTTATATATATATTTCACTTAAAGGAAAAGCCATTATATTATTAAAAAGAAATATTTCGTTTCATGTGAAAATAATAGTTGTAAACTCTATACTTAATTTGATTTTTTAATACATATATATACAAATGTATTTTCAACTCAAGACACATTTATTTTATGGAACAGTATTTTTTTATGAATTTATCTTGAACAATTTCATAAATTGAGGGATAAATCATTATAATCCAGTGTTATACAAATTTATAAATCAATTATATGTTCGTTTTAAGATCTAAAAATTCATCGAAAAGTAACAAAGATGTCTTCTATAAAAGAAGTTAATATATTTCTGTACATATTTTCTTTTATAAGTTCTATTAAAAATTCATATAAAATATTGCACTGATGATACATTTAGAAAACAGAGTATCTATCGCACTTTGTTATTTCATGTTAAAAGAAACAGATTGTCATGGATAAAAGGTATAAAAAGGGGATATTACTTTAAATTATTTCCATATAAACTAATTTTTCCGATGAAAAACAAGCAAATATAATTATGTATTTCATTATTTACACACACGGGCACACACGCATACACACTATTGCATTTTCTCATAACTTTTTCATAATAGTACCAATTTTTACTTGCATGGCAAGTACCTCTATTAGGGTATCACGTCTTACAAAGTCTTCTTATTAATTACCAACAATTAACACTATTACAAAGATTAGACTCCACGCAACGTGATTTTGTATCAATTGTCGAATGATGATTTTTTATACCTATATAATAGATACATATTTTTCATTGTCACATCTCACATATTTTTAACATTTCATGTTGGAAATAAGTAAAGAAATTGCACTCTATGATAAACATCACAAAAGAATTATTAAAATTAAGTTATAAATTCTCGCAATTTTTAATAGAAAAGATTTATATGAAATTTTAGGTAGCATAATAATATTCATTCAATTCATAATAATCAAATAATTTTTCTGTACGCATATGTACACATTGTAAATATCTATTTGTATACCTTCTTTAGATGAAATGAATTTCTTACAGCACATATGATGAATAATATTGAAGTACAGTATCTTTCACAATATAGCGAGATCCCAGTGAACCAAAACTAAGAGTTTCTGTCCTTCATTTTAATAAGTTTTCAAGTAATTCACTTATTTAAATACTCGAACACGTAAATTACATTGCATCTCCGATTTTACGATTACATTCGCTATATCATGAATGTTACCATAATAGGCATAACAGTATTAGCAGAAATCGATGTTTCGTATTGTTATTATGTTAATTTTGCTACATAAAATGTAATTGCCAAATACATTCTGTAAAAGACCGATTTCTTTAAGAAAGAATTAAAATTAAATTGTTAGACTTATTTTAGTTTTTTTTCGAACTCTCCGAATATTGTTTAAGAATTATATAGGATGCGTGGATAATGTTTGTAACGGTATTGTTGGATTTGTCGACGTTGTTAAAACAGGGATAGGCGTAGAAGGTATTTGCTGATGTGTTTGCCTTGGTGGTGACAAAAGTTCTTGTCTATCTCGTTCTCTTTCCCTTCCTGGACGCCATGCTTCTAATAATGCTTCGACTCTTTCTTCAGTAGGACCCCAACGAGCAGTACCAGCTGCATTTTGTAACCATACAACTAATGTTCCGTGCGCTGCTCTAATATTAACTTCCCCTCTATAATGTAAAAAGGGTCTTTTGTATGTATTTTCTATTTATTACTTGCATAAATATTGAAACCAAAATATTGTAACTTACTTTGGTAATATGTGTTGAAACCCATGTCTATATTCGTGTTCCATTGCAGGTACCACTACTTGTTTGCGCTTAAAATGGCTACTTTCCAATTTGATAAGAGCATTAGGTGCTGGATCCCGCCATTCAGGCAAGAATACTACGAAAGATAAAGGTTCAGTAGAATCAGCCAAAAGACGTTCGAAATGATTAACCATAGCTTCCATAAGTTCTTCGCAATATGGTGGATTAGCTTGAAATGAGCCGCTTACAGGCCTAAAGTCCAAGAAAGGTCCTCTTGATCCAAAATAAGAATCTGTATCAGCAAATGCTGAACAATATTGTCTAAAGTAACAATTTAATGGGGATGCAAAACATTCAAATGTTACGCCGAATGATCGTTGAAGACATTCAAAAACTGTGACAGGCAGAGCCATTTGTGTTGCTTGTCCTTCATTAATTCCAAGATATGTTTGATAACGTTTCAACATACACCAAACACGAGGTAAAAACATTTCGAATTTTTTATCATCGAAGCAATTATATCTATATAGATGTTCTAATTTAGTAAGATGCATGTTATTAATACACGCAGTATCACCATGAAAACGTAACATTGTCTGTTCACGTTCAGGAAGGTAATCCACTTGTGGAAGACGAGGAGTTGGAAGAGAAAATTGCACAGGATAACACCAAACTTTCCTTTGTGCACTAGCAGGTCCTCCTAGTGGTATAACATTTCCTAAACCATTATCCTTTAATATTTGATTATTTTTATCTTTAACCTTTTTTGCATATTCTGTTGATAAATGATAAATTTTCAGGCAAATACCCTCAACACTAGCTTTTACAGTCTCTGTAAGGTGTGGTTGACATTGTCGTTTTAAGTGTGCAAGACGATCTTGAAAATCGTCAAATGTAGCACCAACTGTTCGTCTCAACCATTGAAATGTGTCTTCTGCATTCCATTTTACAACTTTCCTACTTTCTGACGAAGCTGCTCTTGATTCTATCATCTTTTTTGCAGCTTCTGCGTATCGCGATAGCTGTTTTCTTGCATCACCAGTGAATTTTGGCCGGACTAATTTAATAGGGATATCATTCATAATTTCACGATACATAGACATAGAAATTTCAGGAAAACACTGACTTGGTAAAAGAGGATCTGAACCACAGTCTATAACTTTTCTTTCCATTAGCCATCTGTTAAATGAATCTTTTGGAGCATCTATGGATTCACGAGTATGACACAATTCTTGATAGCATTGTCTCAACTTTGCAAGTAAACTACACCGTAATGCTTCTGCTTCAGGATGAACATGAGGTAAATTTGATGGAGCTCTCTCGTATATTATAACATTTGTTGGAATTTCCAAATCCCATGGTCCTCTATCATTAAATTAAAATATATTAGAATTTTTAAAAAATGCTTAATATAAAAATGATATAAATTCAGTCAAGTAAACATACGCTAATACAAATTTCTTTGCAGCTGGAACAACACTATCTTCAGAAGCTCTGCGTTTAAGTGTTCCTCCTGGGGGAATCGTCCCATTTCCAGAAACAGGTGGTACACCGCATATACCAAGTGGATCCGTAATTGGGTCAAACTTGAATATAGATGCAGTTGACACATATAAGTTTATGTTTTTATTAATCTACAACCAAATGTTATACCTTAGTACCTGAGGTTTCAATGGTGGTATTACCCATAATGATTCTCCAGTTAATTTATTCCAAAAATATGGACGATTTTCTCTTTTACTCCAAAACTTCTTCCATCCTTGTTGTTGAAGTTCAGGTGAAAGTTCAGGTTCTGGGAACGTTCCTGGTGGTGTACCCTGTAATTGAATAGAAATAAATAATAATTTATGGGGAAAAAATATTATTATATTTGCTTTGTTTTCATTATCTTCAAATTATAATTGTATTTCTCAACTCTTTTAGTCAGTTAATCTCCTAGATATAATAATTTCCTTATTTATGAATCTCGTATCTGCATAATTTATCATTTCATTAAAACAAAAAAATATTGCATTTCATTTCACTTTTGGAATATAATTATTAATAGTTTAATCTTTTAATTTTCAACAATTGAATTCTAATATATAAAAGATTATGTTTCATGTTTTGTTCATATAAGCAATTAATAATTTTAGATAATAGATTATAAATAAATATTTACCTGCGACATTAGACCTGATTGTTGCATATGACCAAGTTGTGAACAGTGGTCAGATATATTTTGTGCTGAGCTTAAGATAGGTGTCTGAAGTTTTACAGGAGTAGGAACTATAACTTGTGCAACAGTTGGAGTTGCATCTTGTTGTAACGACTGATGATGATGATGCATGGTAGACAATGAAGATGCAGACTGGCCAGATAAAGTTTCCCAAGAAGAAGTATTTGGTATGTCTTGCTTTCCTCCACTTACTTCATTCATCGTACAACGCACGTTGTGGTAAATACTTTAGCACATATAACACATATGACACAATTATTCTTGTTAATAGATACTTTATAGCAAGTAATTATTACATATGCATATAAAATTTGATCACATTTATATACTTCTTTATATATGTAACATTCTCAATGTTTTATTTTTAATATCTTGCAACAAAATATATTAATCAACACTCCTTGCATTTTGTCTTTTCATAAGTTGCAAAGTAAGTTTTTATATCACAAGATGAAGAACATTATGCTTATAAATACCAAATTTACTTATATATTTAGTAATTACAAGTTATTTACAAACATAAAAGATGAAAGTTTTACACTTTAAAAAAGTAATAAATTTTAGAAAGAACTTTCGTACCTTCTAAAAATATATTAATTTCTTCTTTATTATAACATGAATTACAAAAGAATGAGTAAAATTGCAACTTTCTTTATGAATTTTTAATAAATTTACGTACGTAAAACTGTTAAAATTATATGACAACATTTCGTGATTCAATGTTTGTTTACATGCCACCAAACCGTTTGATAAATTCGCGAATTTTCGCGACGTAGGATTATGCAAATTTGTAAAAAACACGTAGCCGTTAATGCTGGACTTACTAGTGTCAACAATGTTGCTAATTTGTAGAAAATATACAACAGAACTTAGAATTCATTCATGATTTGTGAGATTTGACGCAACGACCTCCACCCGTGAGATACCATTTGCTTGAACTGAAATTCCAATTCCAACGACAGCAAAGTTAAAGCTTTCTTTACAATGAATGGCAGAATGGCAGATGTTAAAAAAAAAAAGAATACTTCGCATTAAGCGAAACATCGAAACGATATGAAGTTTTCGGAGAATATTTAACCAATAATTTGCTTGTTTCATTACATAAATACATAATTACGTATATATTTCACCGCATAAATCAATTAAATGATATTTTATCGTTTTTACGTTTTAATCTTAAGGAGGATAGTTTTGGAATGCATAGTATTATGATTTTTAAATAAACATTAAGACATCGAGGGGAATGGTAGAAATAGTTTTTCGGGAAAGAAAAATTACAAAATGAAAAAAAAATGTTTCTCATTTTATTTAATTAGTAAAAAAAGGTTTCAAACAATTATTATTATTTATTGGTACAAAATTTTAATGATATGCACAGATTATAGCTTGTGTAATTATGGTATTGATATTCATGTAATGAATCCTTTCTATTACCTTTTTATCTACGGATTGCGCGGCCAAATCAAAGCAATATGGCGGCTTGACATAATAACTTTTGATACGGAATATATTATTTTGATTGTAACGAAATAATCATCACAGAATCCGATTAAATTTTGATTTATGTGAAGGTGTATGAGAAACTATCGGGTGGTAGATAGGCTTGACCGTAACCTATTTGCTAGTAGAATAAAAGTGTAACTTTTTTCTGTTTAAAACTAGATGTGCTTCGAAGATTTATTTTATTAATGGATGCAAAGATGTCCTTAATTATTAAATTAAAGTAGTAATGTTATGCAATAGGTTTTAGTATCAAATACTGTTTTTCTATGAAGAATTATGTCGTCTACACAAACCAAAATGCGAGGTATATAAATATTAGAGTTCAAAGTAACCTTGTACTTTATAGATTTTTCTCTTTTCTCAATCATTTTCGATTGTAGATATGAATAATTTTTTTATTATTGATAACTATTATTATATATGTTATGTTACGATTAATTTAAAACATTATATCTTTAAAATATAGGTCCTGGAAGACCACCAAAATCAAAAAACTCCTGTACATGGTGCGGGGAAACTAAGCAGCCTTTGAAATATGTTCTTCCAACGCAACATGGAAAGAAAGAATTCTGTTCAGAAACTTGTTTATCAGAATTTCGCAAGGCTTATATACGAGGTGCTTGCGTTCAATGCGACAATGTTATCAGAGGTACACCAGTGAGATTAGAGCAAAAGGATGGGCCTACAAAAGACTTTTGCTCTCCATTTTGTTTAAATAAACATCAAAAGAAGGAAGGACAAACAGATATAAAGAAAAGTTAGTAATTTACAAAAGTTTAAAAAAAGTTGAAGTATGTATTAATATATTTTAATGAGAATTGCATTTTTTTAAAATAGATAATAGGGACCAGTCATCTCCTGCACCATCCCTTGCACCATCGGGAATAATAAGTGGAAATAATATTCCTTCTACAACTCAATCATTTACAAATACAAGCCATACAAATATATCTCACTCCCCATCAACCTCTACTGGTCCATTTCAGTATGAAACGTATCAAACTTTTGATTGGGATCTTTACTTAAAAGAAACAAACAGCCAAGCTGCACCTATAGAATGTTTCAAACAGGTACATTAAATCATAAAAAAGGAAAGTATACGTTATAATATTGAAATTATCTTTCAGCATGAGATTCCATCAACTAATGAATTCAAAATGGGTATGAAATTAGAGGCTCTTGATCCTCGTAATTTAACATCAACATGTATCGCGACTGTAGTTGGAGTTCTTGGTCCTCGTCTTAGACTTAGGTTGGATGGTTCAGATAATAAAAATGATTTTTGGCGTTTAGTCGACAGTAATGAAATTAATCCAATTGGTCATTGCGAAAAATCTGGTGGCATGTTGCAACCACCATTGGGCTTCCGAATGAATGCTTCCAGTTGGCCAATGTTTCTTCTGAAAACATTGAATGGTGCTGAAATGGCACCTGCAAAAGTATTTAAACGCGAGCCAAAAACTCCGCGTTCTAATATGTTTGAAATTGGACATAAATTGGAAGCCATAGATAAAAAGAATCCACAACTTATTTGCACAGCAACTGTTGGTGCAGTTAAGGAAGACATGATTCATATTACATTTGATGGCTGGCGGGGAGCGTTTGATTATTGGTGTCGTTTTGACTCTAGAGATATCTTCCCTGCTGGTTGGTGTTTTAAAAGTGGTCATCCATTACAACCACCTAGACAGAAATGTAAGAATTATAATATTTTCCTAACTTATATCATTAAAGTATATATTTTTATTAAGTAATATACATAAATATCTGTAGCGACAGGGCCTAATAGATTTAAGTCTAGGACAAGTAACATCTTACCAGTAATGGCAGTGTCTGGTGGAGGCACTAATGGAGAACCAGCTGTTGCTTTAGTGAGTCCTGCTGGTTCAAGTGCTCCACCACAACCAGCCACAGAACCTGATACTAGTACAGCTAATACCAAACCACATTCTTTAGAGAATGGTATATACTATTTCACTTAAATTTATCTCTTGGTAATTGAATCTATACTTTCTTTTGTCGTTCAATACCTTTATTATGTTACAGTTACAATTTATGTAAATCATAATTGCACATGTGGTCCCTATTTTGATCCTCGTAAAGTAAAGGCAATGCCAGCACAATTTGGTACTGGCCCTATACTAAATGTCACAAGAGATATATTTCAAGCCTTCTTGATGGCAGCAATGAGTCCAAGACAGATGTTGAGTCTGTTAAAACGTGGTGAAGGAGAAACTATAAGCTTAATCTTAGAGAGTAAACCTACTTCTGTTAGATTACCTATATTTATGGAAGAAGAAGATTTTTATATATACATTAGGCGACAACTTGAGGATCTTTGTGCATGTGAACATATGTTATTTAGAAGGAAAGAACCCTGCAACAAATGTCCAAATACTCAACAACCACAATCCACCAATAGCGAAGAAGTAGTTAATACTGCTACAGCTACAACTAATAGTACTACTGCAGCAGAAAAACGAAGGTGGTCTCCAAGTCAGCAAAACCTGTCGTCGACTATCCCACAGCAGCAAACACAACAAAATTCTGTACAAAGTATAAACAATTCATCATTATCCTCACCAACAGCTGCAAAACAACCACGAAAATCTGTTCCAGGTAATTTTTCTTATTTAAAAATATTGATAAATAAGTGATATATTATTATTATAATCAGAGCTTGAAGCTGCAACATCCACTACCCAATCTGAAACTTCCACAAATCGTACACCTTCTATTGAACCAGCAGAATGGACTATTGAAGATGTAATACATTATATTGGTGTTACTGATCCTGCATTAGGACAGCATGCAGATTTATTCAGGAAACATGTAAGTTAACACTTTATGTTATTTTGTATTTATTTTATAATAGTATTTATTACAGTGAGTAATAAATTCATTTATATATCTAATAGTACATGCTCAAATCAATAATCGAAGAAAATTTTCAGGAAATTGACGGGAAAGCTTTGTTACTTTTAAATTCTGACATGATGATGAAATATATGGGATTAAAACTTGGACCAGCACTTAAAATATGCAATTTGGTAAATCGTATTAAAGGTAGAAGGCATATACTTCTATGACTTTATCAAACATCAAACTATGTACAGTGAGTTAAATTGACGTATTACTTAAACTAGCTGGTCAAGTTTGTTTTCATTATTGAGAACAAAATAATATATATAAGTTGTTAAAATAATGTGAATATATTGAGTATAATTTTTCAAAACCTATTCATTCATCGATTAACATAGATTTTAAATAAAAAAGAATCAAAGTTTAATTTTATTTTAGTATTTAAATATTTTTCTTGCTTTAAAAATATGTAAAGTTATATTAATTATGTGAATGTAAAATCTTTTTGATAATGAACAAAGTTAAAGATGTCTATAAAAGAATTCTAGAATCTAATTAGACTAGTTGATTCAACTCCAAATGCTAAATAATCAAGTTAAATAAGAAAGTTATTTCCTACAATATGTTTGCCTTTTCCAAACTTTATTGCAATTTTTATATGTTCTCTTGGAAAGACAACTTTTACTATCTCAATTTCTTAAGTGAGAACCACTCTTTGTGGCATAAAAATAGTGTGAAGTATATTTAGTACAATGATTGTTTTTGCATTTCTTCTTGGATATAAATTGAGTTTGTTATATTATATAAATATTAGCATAATTATATGTAATTATCTATGAAATATTTCTTATTTGTTAATGTAACAGTAAACTTTCGTGCATTTTTGTTAAAAAAGAACATAAGTCGTAAGAAACGCATGTACAAAGTGTAATTATTTTCTGTTTCATAACACATATTTAAGAATGATTATATGTAATTACTTCTTATATGTAGTTACTATCTGTTTTATGATGTACTGTTAAAACAAATAATAAGGTATCGTTTTATACATGGAAAGGCAATATGTTCTACTTTATATCTTCTATATAAGGCAAAAAATTTAAAACACAGGCTATTGTTTATGTTAAAACATAATCACATTTTCTTACATATTTTTAGCACTTCGTTGTTATTTCTTTTTTCTTTTTTTTTATAGAAATAATATATATGCAATAAAACACATTTTTAACAAGTCTAATTTTGAATATATAATTCAAATAAAGTTGAATTGCCATGTCATATGTGTTTTAGAGAGAACATACGCTTTTATACTTTAAATATATGCGTAAATGTTTATATTTTTTATAATAACAATACTTCTACTTTCATGTAAAAAAAGATTTCTAGATGTTATCTATCCATATATTTATTAATGTAATTTCATAAAAATGTTTTCTAAAAGTGTGAACAGCGTATAATTCATAAGCAGGGGCATTATAAGGTAATTTATGTAATTTTTTTACAGTTCTTTTTGCAGATACAGTATTATATATTTGCTTATTTTCATTTATGATATTTTAAAAAATTCTTTAAGTAATTTGTTAAAGTATGTTTATTGCATAATGTTAACCCTTTGCGGACGCGTGTCGGCATGTATGTAGCCGCCAAAATCTGTTCACAGTTCCGAACACTTATTTTGAAGTGGCTGGCATACGTCTATTTTTCTGAGCGATAATCTGATGCGTATTTATGTATGGGTATAATAAACTAAACAGTATTATGTTTTTGATGAAAGAAAATTATAGATCTTTAGAAATGTTATCTTCCGTTTAACGTAAACTCGAGATGTAGGATGACGGTCAAGTTAAAACGAATTTCAATCTTTCATTGACATTACCAAATGAATTAGCAAGCTTTTTGTATGATTTATATATTTTTTATAATACCTTATACACGATGCCTAAAATATCCAGAAAGAACATGTTCGATAGTGATAGTAGTGATGACGAGCATTATTTTGAATCTGACAAGATAGAAGACGACGATAGTGCTTCAGGCAGTGGAACGAACTCCGTTCAACAAGGAATCGGCTCAGACGTTTCAATATTTCTAGTAATAGTGACAATGATGTTGAACTAAATATTGATGAAAATAATACAAGCCTCGACAATGAATAACGCAAACATTCAACGTATATATTTTCTCCACTGCGCGCGCCAATACATCTCGTCCACAGCGACGCTCGCTCGTCGAGCAACCCCATCCGCAAAGGGTTTATAAATATAATTTCCATTTCGATGTGTACATATAAAAAATTTGAATGTGTGCAAAATTATCTCTGTGATACATTGCATAATTATAATATTAAAAATTAGTTATTAAACATGTAAAAAACGTAAGAAATAGAATATTCGAAAAGTTTTAATTTACATTTAACATATTGTGAATTTTAAATTATATAAATTTCTTATACATAAATACAAGACATATGTATATAAGTAATAATGATATCAATATATATTCCTAATTAAATTTAATTCAATATAAAAAGTATGATATTAGTAATAATAAAGTGGCTATGAGAAATATCACAATCTATTGTAAAGTAACATAAAAGTTATTCTTTCATGAGTGATTAATCAAATTAGGTTTGATAAATGATAACTAAATGGAGTTGGATCATAAATGAATTTCATAGTTACTTTCAACGATGTTACAATTCCATGCCTTACCTTTTTGTAACATAAGATTAACATCATTATAATTTTAAAAATATTGCCATTTTTATATATTACTACTTTTTTAAAGTTATAATTTTAGAAAGGTTTTGTAATTGCACCATTAGATATTCTGAATAGCAAAGGTATTTTAGACATTATATCATAATAAAAATTATATAATGAATTGTTTAATTAAAAATATAATTATGTTTGTCTACTCAACTATTTCTTTGAAGTTGATTTATATCTGAATTTTTAATATTTTCATATAATAAACTTTTCATAACACCTCCTTGTCAGTGATGCTCACGTGAGAAAATAAAACTGTGTTAAAAATATATTGTGCTTTTCCTTCATTTCTGTGAAATTTACTTGTAAATATTTGTAACATATTTTGGGAAAGTATATGTATATATTTTAATCTAATACTCGTTTTAATACAATTTTGACATAATTAAACATTTATTAGTCATCCCAGTATATCTTCGTTTAAGCTTACTTAGAAATTGATATAATTTCATATTTTGATAAACTTCTTATATGATTGTTCCTAGAAGGCGTTTATTTTATCTTTAACATCAAAATATTATACTTTCTTATTTTTTACTTTTGATAGGTTTAAATGATTTAGGAAGAAGATATGTTTAGATTTATTTTATTAATAGTTTTGCTTTATTATATTTATTATATTTAATTGCCTTTGTCCAATTGTATATAATAACTTAGGAATTGTTATTGGTATTAATACACATTTATTTAGTAGTTATAAATTTTTAATATGAAAAAACAGAATAATTTGCAAAAAATAATTAAATTAAATTTATTATCATGCTGATGTATATGTGACATAAAATTTGAATATGAATAGAACATTCTTTGAAGTATTGAACAAATTAGAATTATTAAATTAATAAATAATGTTTAAAATTTTCTGGAAACTGTTGTAATTGATAAATAATTTGAAATTTGTTTGAGTGATCATATCTGATTAATGAAAAGATATTTTCTAATATTTCTTAAAATATGAATTTTTATTTTTTACACATAGATACACTATCTATATTCATATATTATATTTTTAACTTCAAGCTATTTATGAATAATATGTAATTACTGTAATTACATATAATACAAATTATCTTTTGACTTTAGGAGTTACTTTGTTCTGAATAAGAATATGAAAAAATTAAATTTTTTTAAATGATTTTTTTATTATATTATAATAGATTTGGGCAGAATTATATAGTATATACTAGTAAGTAAATTTAAGTAAGCAATTTAAAGTTATAAGCAACTTTATTTATAAAAAAATATTTAAAATGTTTATTTCCTAGAAATTTTTTACATTAAAAGATTTATTTTATATATAACAATATTTATTATAAATAAAATAATATATAAATATCTTATATAATATAGCTATTTTGTATATTAAAATTGTCTTTACTCGTTTAACGATTATTAATTTTTATTAATTAAATTTTACATACAGGTAAAAGCTTATAAATATTAGCTAATGAATCGTTAAAAATTATGAATTATTTTTAATCTTCATCCGAATCATCAGAATTTAAACCATTAGGTCCTTTGATAGTTTTAGGTTTTGAAACTTGTGATAACCATGGTTTTTTATTATTTTCTGATGACAAATTCTCTTCAAATGTTATTGCTCCAGAAAGTGAAATTCTATATTCTAATATTTCAGTTGAAAAATCATCACGATTTCCTAAATCAGTAAATCCCACAATGTAATCATTAGTTTTACCATTAACAATTAGAGCAATTGTGGGAATAATTTTGATCCTTAAACGTTCTGTAAATGTATAATATAGATTAATATTACAAATTTTTAGATTTAAGGAAAGTTTAAGAGAATACACTAAAGAAATGTAGAAAATATGGACAATAATTAACTTACCAGTTAAAAATGGACATCGTACTACATTTAACTTACAAAACTTTGCTTCTATATGCTTTTTTGCAAGAATTTTGAGATGATGATCTACTATTTTACATCTTGGGGAATCGTCTTTACAAAACAGACAAACAATGTTTTGAGATTTTTTTGAAATTTCAAAGAATTCTTTTTCATCATATAATTCTGAATATTCTCCATGACCCTAAAAATAGTCATAAACGTTGAATTAACAATTTTAATTGTATATAAAAATGGATTATTAAATAGTGAATTAAATACTATAAACTGATTAACTAGTTTATCTTTTTCTTGTGATAAAAAGATTACATTGATTGCAGGAGGACAACATTATTCAGAGATTAAAATACTATATAATAATAAAATACTAAAAGTTACACTACCAATGCCAACCAATTCTGCTTTTGTTGTTGAAGCAACTTTAGCTTCTTTAGACGTTGTTCACGCAACTTTTCAAAATCACTAATGTCCAAATTTTCCAATTTTTCTATCTCCGTGTCTAATTGTTTTTCAACGCAGTGAGTTGCTTCTATTATTTTTTGTTGCAAAATAGTCTCCATTTCTACTTAAAAATAAAATTCTGAGAAATTTTCAGGTTATATTATACAAACTTAATATGTAATTTTATATTGCAATGTGAGAGAAGATAAACAGCTTTTATTTTATATTTGAACAAATAAGTACTTTTTAATATGTGGATAATTGATACTATGTGGATAATTGATATTATAGAATATTTTATTTTTACTGTACTTTAAATTTTAACAAATAAAGTTTTTCTTACTGATGCGGTTTCGATTTGACCATATAAGGAATCTACGTTTCTGTCAAATTGTTTATGCGATAGAAAATACGTCTATCCTTGTTGCTTTTATAATTTACTTGATACCATGTAAGGCGAGAAAAGTACAAATTTGATAAACCATAAATTTATAGATCGGTCATTTTTCATAAAGATATATTTTAAGTAAACTTTATATAGCATCAAAAATGTCTTATAAAAACAATTAAACGAAGATTTAAAAAATATTGAATACATTAATTATACCAGCGCAGTGATACCAACTTAGGTGTTGAGTTTCACAGTTGTCGACTTGCCTGACAGTAATAAAGATGGCGGATGTAACATACGAGTAACTGATGTTTGCTTCGATATCGACGTTAACAATTCTACGAAATAGCCGTGTTGACATATTGTGCGATGTGCATGTGAATGCGTGTGTGCATGTTTATAGTGAAGTAAATTCCGTTCGAGAAAATATGTTAGAAATTTGTTGAATATGAGCGAAGGAGCGAATTCAGTTTCGCAGATCAGCGAGAATTCGCTTACGACCTTGAAAGATGAGGTCGATCCTGAGGAACTTCCTCCAAGAACGATATCGCACACGACGAGAAGGTCGAGATTTGGTACAAGCAATGTCCCATTGTCGCCTTATATTTTGATCGATGGTAGAAAATTGCGAAGCTCCTTGGCATTGAGCAAAAAAAAGCTTCCTCGACGTGTGAATTTCCCAACAAATGACAATCACTTGATTACGGGATGCCTGGAACCGGCCAATCCATGGAAATTCGGTGAGGATAAATATTTTTATCTTACATCTCATCTTTACATTCATTCGTTCATTTTATATTGCTGGCTCTTTTAAAGGTCTATGCTCTGTAATTGTATTAATTAATAAATATTAATGATTCACAAGAATCCATTTATCTACGATAATACTTCAATCGTCATTAAGTTAACTTTATAGATACGTAAATATAAATGTTTCTAACAAATGTATGTATGATGTTTGTTTATTTATTTGTGAGTTACAGAGATTTGTACTTTATATTTGTATTGATTAATAAACATTAATAATTCAAAAAACTGTACATCCTTAGTAATAATTTAAGCATTAAATTTGATTATTATTAAAAAATATTTATATATAAATGTTTGTAAAAACTCTGTATGAAATGTATATTAACGTAATTAGAGAAATTTGTGACTTATAGAGAACTATATCTTATACTATATAATTCGAGAATCTGTACTTTATTTGTCATTAAATTAATTACATGGACATTTAAATTATTTACCAATTAACTATAGAAAAATATCCATATTTCATAAAGTTACTTAATTTAAGTTTAATCTAATATGTTAATTATTCTTTAGAGAAGCACTAGAACTTTTAAAATTTAATAAAATCACAAATATTTTCAAAGGCACATAATCTAAAAGTATATCAAAAGGTATTAAGCTAGTTTAATTTATTTTATATGTTTAATTATATTATTTTGGCACTTATTAATAAGAATATATGTTTAGTTATATAGAAACTGTATTTATTTAATAATACTTTTCTATAATAACAAAATAGTCTACTATACAACAAACTATAGTCTACTAGTTAATAGTCTACCATATACAAACT
Organism: Bombus flavifrons; assembly: GCF_040668555.2. Classification (NCBI taxonomy): domain Eukaryota; kingdom Metazoa; phylum Arthropoda; class Insecta; order Hymenoptera; family Apidae; genus Bombus; species Bombus flavifrons. Next base: position 3,812,846 of record NC_138457.1, on the reverse strand, counting down.
ATAATCTAAATTTGAATTGTAATTTATAAATTATAAATTGATAAAATAACTTCTTTAAATTTTATTTTAAAGATGTTATTAGCACTCATAACATAATGGCTATAATCTTAACTATAAAATGATAAGTTACATCATTTGTTAATATCATTTTTGTAATTATTTACTTACATAGTTGTAGTGTACTAAGCCATTAGGTTTTTTTATAGGTCATGCCAAATACAGAACATTTAAGATTTCACAATGTGAACCATATACTAATTATAAGTTTGATGCAATATTGAAGTATGTACAATATATAATTAACCTGTAAATTACTCTTAAACCGTATTGTTTTAATCGTAATTTGTAAATTAGATTATTTTAAATAGAACAATGTATATTATAAAATTGTCTTATATAATAAAGAATTTGTTATATTCTCGAATTTATATCAATTTTATTCAAGTACACATTTGACTGTTTAAAAACATTACATGAGAATTAAATAAATTCTTTTTTAATGAAATAATGTGAAACTATGGTATGTAAGAGTATTTTAGTATATCTGTAATTTTTATGCAGTTGCATTTAGTTTACATCATTGTATTAATACGTTCTCTGTGGAATAATGCATATAAAATGGAAGCTAATTTTTTTAATAAAAACAATTATATTTTGCAGAAAAACAGTTGATTTTTGATATATGTCTTACATTCATGTTAAAGTAAATATTTGGCTGTACTTTTAAGAAAAAGATGGAGAGTTGATTTCCGCTTGATCCTCTGCTTCTAGGGTCAAATTTATCAACTTGCTTTGTTGTGATAGAGAGGTGAACATTCAATGGAAATATAGACACTAGTTAATGATCAAGTCATTGCTACAAATGAAAAGTTTGGTGAGTCACCAATGAACGCCGCAGCGAACGTGTTAAAAACATTGTAATTATGAAATGCAAGTAATAAACTGAAGCTCAGAGTTATGTTTATAATATGTGTTGTTAGTAACATTTTGTCAAATAGGTTTGATCATGAATAGAATATAATATGTGAGACCTACTACATGAGGTGTATTCAGTATTTGAAAGTAATGAAAAAATGTTCTTATGAATAACATACAAGAACAAAATAAAGTAAAAATATGTATGAATATTGTATGAATCTTCAATTATTTTCAATTGTTTAACTATTTCTGAAGTGGATATCACATGTATTATGTTGCATCTTATATAATCGACAGAATCCTCCAGCATCATCTGTTAGTCATATATATCTTAATATGTTGAACTTTTAATTTTTTATATTATAACAATATGTTGATTAATTGTTCACAGCTGAAAATGTGAATTGTGAAGATGTAATCTCATCATACAAGGAATCCTGTTTAAAACACAATTCAGATCCTCTGGAGATTGTTATAAATCAGCTTAAGGTAAAAGTGCATCTTTTCCAAATATTTGTATGCAATATTGGTTTGGATTGAAAAAAATATCAAAGCATCTAATATTAAATAATATTCATTACATATCTAATCATATTAATTATTAATTATTTGTAGTTTTATAACTAATATTCAAACTAGTAGTTATGGATATAACAAGTATATGCGCAAATGTATATATTTAAGTTATAAAATATTGAAACACAAATAAAAGAAATGGAGAGAACATAAAAAGCAGGAATATAAAATTATATTTATGTAATATATGTTTAAATAAGTATATAAATATAAAAATATATACATATATAGAAGAAAGATATTTATTATATTAAATTGAAGTTCAAAATACTTAAGATTAGATATCTGCATCATATTTTACTTTGTGTTTCAAAATAATATTTAAATACTTTAAATATATAAAGAATTGGTTTAAACATAACTATGAATATAGTTTATACATATCATGAAAATACATTTATCATATATATTTATTTGATACTTAGTATTGATAATAATGATTACTGTGCAGAATTTAGATACATTGGAATTGAGAAGTGAAGAGTTAGATTTAAAAGGACAGACATTGGATATTAATCATGCGGAACCATTGGAGGAAATTTTCAAAAGAGTTCGATTTAATAAAGTTAATTTAGAAGCTACATCTTTGGATGATGAGGTATTTCTATTAATTAAAAATTTGATCAAAAATAGTAATTTCTTTTGAAATGATATTTGATATCATTTGTCATTTTTATATTATAGAGTTCTGTGATATTATTTGATATGTTAGAATATTATGAATCTGCAAAGCACTTGAACATTTCATCTAATCAAGGCATTGGAATTTATGGTTGGCAAGCATGTGCAAATATGATAAGAAAGGTATATATAATATGATACATTTCATTTGAAAAGATTTATATGGTTATTAGTTTCAAATATTATCTTTTATTATTTCATTGATTATTGTGTATAGAATGACTATGAATAACGAAAAAATTAGAAATGACACTAAATATATGAGTGTTTAAAATTAAGTTTTATGTTGATTAATACATAATTAATGGAATCATTATTTGTTTAGACCCAATGCTTAGAACATCTTGAAGCTAAGGATGTAATCCTTAATGAACAATACATGAATATCTTGAGTCGTGCATTAAGATTAGTCTGTCATCTACATGTGCTTAAATTAGAAAATTGTGGACTTTCAGGAAGATCTATCGTCACACTAGGTATTTATTATGCAATACAGTTTGTTAGTTCCATTCTTTTTTAATTAATTTATTTTTAAGTAGTTACAATTTAATTTATTGTCACGTTATAGTTCTCATAAAGATTGTTAGTTGAGGTCCACAAATCATTAAATATGACATAAGTAAAACACATATAGTAAAGTGAGAATAATTTTGACATTTTTTAAATAATTACGGATATATCATCTTTATATTTTATTACAGAATATTAATACTGTGATTGTACTATATTTTTCTCTCCTGTTAATGCAATCTTGTAGGATTAGTTATAGAAACCAGTATAATGTAAAAATTTTAATTCTATATGATCATATTAATAAAAAATGAACAAACTATAGCATCTTAAATACTTTTATCTATTTTATCTTTAAATAATATTATTTGTAATAAACGGAAAGTCTCCCAAAAACATTAAAAATGTTGAAATTATTCAAGCAATTTATTGAATTGTAATATGAGTTTAGTTAAATTGACTCAATATTATTTCTTATTTGACTAAACTTATTTATGTTACAACCTAATAATTTAAAATTTCGCTATATTGATAAAATAATTAGAACTACTACTAAAATTATAAGATATTTAACTAATTTCTATATATAAATACAATTTCATTGCAGTAAGAAGTTATATTTTTCTTTCTCTGCATCATTTTATATACAGTTGTTAAGTAGATTGCTTCTATTTATTAAATCTATTTAAACATTTTAGAATTAAGAAAAATTATAATAATAAAATGCTGTACTTATATTTAAGTACTTGAGTACTTGAGAAAAAAAATTTGTTCTATAGTATTAATTAAAAATTTCTGAAATTGCTTTCTATAATTTTGATTACTCTCTGCTACTTACTACTTTACTCAAATAAAATTGATGAAATAAGTTTCTGATAATGTTACAGTAACATAGTGCTTTTAACAGTTGCAGCATTAAAAATGAACACTGGAATAAGAGAACTTTACTTAGCTGACAATGGGCTGAATTTATATGATGCAATACAGCTTGGTTCTCTTCTTAGATTAAATAATCATATACAGCTACTTGATATTAGGTACGTAACAAACAGAGGTAATGGATAATAAAACAAAACAATAAGATGTATAATTCTATAGCATTTGTCTTTTAATTATGATTACATATATTTTTAACAAATCTTTCTAATAAAAAACTAATTTACATATTTTACAATATATATTGAAAATTATTCTGAGGTAAAATGTTCTTTTAGTAATAATGTCATTCAAGATGATGGTGTACGTGATATCCTAGAAGGTCTCATCAATCAAATAAACGAGGACAAAGATGGTAAAGGTTTAAGCATATTAGTATTATGGAATAACCAACTGACAAAAAAATCATCTCCCTATTTCGCACGTATTATAGTATGTAATTTTATTTTATCATTATAGTTACGCATGTATGAACTATACACTTATAGTTATTGCTTTATGTATTTATATGCACTTGTATTATATTAATGCTATTTATATAGGCATTGTCTAAGACGTTAGAGACACTAAATATTGGAAAAAATATGTTGTCTGATGAGTTGTTATTGATTATAAAAGATGCATTGAAAAAGAACCATGTTCTATTACAATTGGGAATACAATCAACTGAGCTTACATGTGATGGAATTGTTACATTATCTGAAATCATTGAAATAAACCATGCATTGCAAGTAAATATCATAAACTTTAGAATATAAAAAAGAATATAAAATCATTTTGTATTCAACTTATGTCTGTTTTACTGTTTTAGAGGATAGATTTAAGAAATAATAAAATACATTTGACTGGAATGAAGGCTCTCAGTTCTGCTATGAAAAAGAATAAAAATATTACTAAAATAGATTTAGATGATAAACCTGATATAAAAGTGGTAAGTGAACAAATCAGTGTCATTTTTCACTGGAAAAATATTTAAAAATATTATATTATAATTATTTGTTTTTTTATGTTAATAATAGGATAATTTAAACGAGACCTTGCTTCAGTACACGCAGCTTGTAGCTGAAATTCGAAGCTGTTGTTTGGAAAACGAGAAAAGTCGTATATTAGAAGAAAATAGCGAAGGTTTTGATAATTCATATCATAGCAGATTCTGTAGTGCAACCACTCGTAAAATTTCGCTTACTTGTCAAACATTACCATGTTCTTTATCACCCATGATTTCAATACAAAAAGATGAGCCTGGACGATCGATGCTCGAACCGAAACGTATTAATGGAGGTCGTCTTCGTTCTCCAGCCCCTAGTCCCGCCTCTTCACCCATAGCCAGTCCGATATTAAGTCCCTCGCGAAGTCGGTTTGTGGTGTCCCGAGTTCCAGAAACGTTACGTACTACAGAATCCTCAGTACCACCGTCATCATCTGTTCTTCCATCCCTTGGATCATCACCTACCTTTGTCACTTCTGCAAGTGGGTCATCTAGATTTCGTGTTTCAGTTGTTGAATCAGCAAATACTGTATCTTTATCTAAACCTGTTATTACTACGACCGAGGCTGATATCATGGTTGGTTTAAATCCAAAAGTTAATATTGCAGAATCGACTGATTTAAGTTCGAAAGTTAATATTACAGAATCTACTGATTTAGATGATCTGAATACCGTACTCGCATCTGAATCAGAAAAGAATAATCAAACCATTGAAAGTTTTCGAAGTATTTCAAACGACTTGTCTCATCTAGCTTTAAATGTGGTAGAAAAAACGTATGCACCGACGATACTTGGATATCCTGTAGAAGAATTAAATACAAATAAATCTTTTGTTAAGACAAGGGTTGAAACTCAGCCTGATGATAATATAAGTTCTATTAGTCTAGAACGCAAGAAAGATGATGTGCCAGACAATCAAATTATTTCGAATCGATTGGAAGATGTTTCAACGATGACAGATATCGAGAGTGTAGAAAATCGTTCTAACGAAAATACAGAAGATGTAAAAACGTTTACACCTACAGATAGGAACGGAAAAAGTCCGCCTTATAATACAATAAGTGATAAATCAATAATTTGTAAGAAAGGTTACGATGCAACGGATAAAGTAACGAATACTCGTACAAACGAAAGTGTAGAATTGCAGTCGCAAACAAAACACGATCCAATACAAAAAAGTACTTCTAATTTAGGAAAATTACTTTCGCTGTTTCAACATTCTAGTTGTTTTTTTTCTGATTCCACTCCTATAAATCAGTTGAAAAGTAAAAATACATTTCAAGGTAGCATAAACAGCATGATGACTCTTGGAGATAAATTCCATTATTACATAAAAGATAAGAGAGATAGGATTTATAATCGTGAAACGGAAGAGTCCTCGGTATCGCTAAAGAGTAAATCAAAATTTTTCAATGTTTCTCAATTGCCAAGTTTACAAAGTTTAGCGAATATGATCCCATCGTTTAGATTCGAAGGTAATATAAATGCTCCTGGACAAAGTAATAAGCCTTGTTCCAAAGAAGTAGATCTTTTACTCAAGAAAGATGGTGAAAATGATTCAGTCGATACAGAAAAAAAATCTATTGAACATAGTAAAGAAAGCAAAAACTTACATGTCTATTTAGAAGGACGAAAGTCCACTCCTACTTTAGATAATCAATTATTATCTGAAAATATACAATCAAAATTTCCTCCTGGTGTTACTAACAAAGATGTAGTATTAGCTGCAGATTGCATTGTTTCGAATATAATTGATACTTGTTCTAAAATTGTGAATAATAATTTATTAATGCATGTTTCAAATAGTAACACGATTGTACCTGTACCTAAATTAATAGGTATACCTGAATATTCTGCTTTAAAAGCAGTTGTACAGAAACGAAATATAGCGGGAATACTAGATAAAGTAGATCCTATACTAATAAAAGAAACGAATAATGAAACTTTAACAGACAGTATTAATTTTACTAGTGATAGCAAATCTTTGTCGTGTAGTATGATGTATGATGTAAGCAATGATATGCATACTGTACATACGTCTAACAGAATGCACAATTTAGTAATATTAAATATAAGTACAAAAGATAATGTTGGAAATAATTCTGCTTTTAATGTAAATAGTACAGGAAGTAATACAGCATGTTTTGTATGTAATCAAAAATGTGTCTGTAATGTAAATAATAAACCACTTGAATGTTATAATACGTTGAAGATAAATGTAGAAACGAATTGTTTAAATAATGAAGTTACCAGAATGTATAGTATTGACAGTAATAGTGATAGAAATGTCTTTATAAATGTTCATAATATGCCAACCAGCAATGACGTAGAAGGAATAAATGTATATCGTGTAAATAATAGTACGAATTGGAAAAGCGCAATTGTAAATAACATACCAGAAGCAAAGATATCAAAAATAAATTGTACATGTAAAGATACTAACTCCGAATTTAGCGATAATAGTGTACATTCATGTACTTCAGTACTTTATAGAGATGTAAATACACCAATAAAGCAAGAAGTGGTAGAGCCATTTGTTATAAAACATAACAAATATATTGAAATAAGTAATATAATTGAAATGAAAATTAATAGTTCTATTGTGAAAAATATTATGGATCATATGTTCAAGGATATGAATATTGTTATGCCCATACCAAGAATGTACTCTTCTATGACAAACTTCAATGTGTTAATTCTTAGAAATCTTATACATCATGTAGCTGATATCTCTATTGATGAAACTCCGATCAAAAAGCTTTCATTAGATATTACAACTAATAATTGGCCGAATATCGTTAAAGTAAAGACTTTATTTTGTGATCTATCTCAGATATCTCATTCATCAATGAATGCTATAACTGAAAAGCCAGAAAATATTTATAACAACAATGAAGCGTTAAAAATCGATGAAAATTCTTCACTGGAGGATAATGCCGAAGAAAGTATGAGTTTTTACAAAGAACAGAAAGTCAAAGAAAACGAGGCTTTTGGAATTGTTTCCGAATATTCTTCAGTACCTGTAATAGCTGATCCTATTGTCCATTCAAAAGAAGATGCATCTTATTTGAAAGACAATGATGATGTAAGCAGTAACTCACCAGAGAATATTCATATGCTCAGTAACTTTGGATCAAATATTGCTCAACATTTAAAATGCACAAATTCAGATGATATAAATGATACGACTCAACAATACTTAAATACAATTAAATGTGCAGTTGCCACGACTATGTGTTCAACAGCTGTAGTGAACACAAGGGGCAATACAACAGTTGACATTATTTCTGATCAGAATACTAATATTGCTGAGCCTTCATCAGTAATTCGTGCAAACAGGTGAGTAAATTAAGCTATCAGAATTGATGAAAATTATAAATCTATATTACACTGAAGGTATTTCAGAAGAAAATGTTTATTAAATGTTGTAGTTAGATATGAATATTTTTATATTCTATTTCTCTCCAGTATATATAATTTGAAGAACATGTAATTTATTGTAATTTTGATCTTAAATATTGAAAAGTGATGTGAAAGAATTATTTCATATATTTCATAGTTGATGTTTAAAAGAAGTTTAAAATAAATTTTTTTTATTGTGAATATAAAGCTTTTTGTATTAACAAGGTTCCATATATTGAACATGGTCTCATTTTTTACAAAATCCTTTAATCTGAAATATTCAAGCTAGCTTTAATTTGGAATAATATTGGTATTATGGCACACATGTATAATTAACTGGACTGATCTTATGATATGATTTTCTTCTGTTATATTGAAGCTATTAGTTAAATTTAATTTTCTTTATTCTGAATTAAATATGAGCTGAAGCAACACACGCACACGCATACACATACACACACACACACACATATTATACTATTAAATAATTGCTTTATATATGTTATTAAAATAAAATTATAATGTAATAATGGAAATAATTGAAGTCAAACTGAATACTTGTGTATATTATAACGAAGAAAGATTTTTAATGCTTAATATTATCTAAATAATTTCATGCTGCTTATTCTTCATTATACTGCATCATATTTGATATGTGAAATTAAGAATTGTATATAATTAATCTATGTATAAAGTGGACTGATTCAACCGCCATAAACATAAAAATTTATAAAACGCATTGTTTTGTAAAAACGATTTGAATCTGGTGGAAAAATATAATACCTATAAAATTTGTGAGACTATATTTTATTTGAGAAGTAATGCTGCTTTTATTTATGCTGATTTCAACAGTATCTTATGTCTCGCTTGCACTTATTATAATACCTTTCATTCGACTAATGAAATTGTATTAATTTTCCTTTTAAAAAATACTATAAAAATTCATTTCACTTTTGTATATTTCCTATGCTAATAAAAAATCTTAACAGTTTGATCCATATAATACTTAACTTATTTAATACTTAACACATAACACTAGTGTTGTATAAGCAGAAATTAAAAGCTTTATCGCATCTTTTTTAAGAATTTTATATTTGTAAGAACTATTTATTTATATTGATACAGTAAAGTGCTACGAAAACCTTTTAATCTATATAAATTGTTGATACAAATATGTATGTGTTTTGTAAATTTTATGTAACTGACATTATTTAGTTAAAAGTGATATTTGAATTAATAACAGATCTTATTTTTTAAAAGTTGAATATACATTTTATTTGATTCATTGTTAAACATAAAATTTTAGAAAAAACAATTACTGTATTTTTTTATAATATGTATATGATATATTGACCACATTAAAGTAATTAAGAAGTATATATTATTTATTTTATTGTATCCTCATCATTAATATTTATATATTATCCTAATCATATAAGGTATAAGATATAAGCATTGAATAGAGTTATAATACTGCAATTTCTTTTTATCATATTCATAATATTTATCATATTTTATTGAAGTATCATTTATTTTTGAGTTATCGTTTTGAACCTTTTAAGAAATGTTTAAGAAGTTGAAGTAAAGATTTTACTTTACTGTATCAAATGATTATCTATGCTATGAATTAATTTATCATAAAAATGGGACGGTATAAAATTACTTTATAAGAATCATTAACGTAATTTTTGTAGCACAAAATAAAATCAATGATATTGAAGAAGAAAAAGAAGAAGGAGAACTGCATCTTGTTGAATATGAAGACACAGAATTAAAGAGAAGATATATGGAGGAAAATAACAATCTTTATGATTTTGACGATGAAATTGACGAATTCAAGCAACTGACAATGGATCTTGAACCAAAGTATCAGCAATATGCTAAATGGAGGATCTAAAACTACGTATTATTTGACTGCTTTAATAGTGCGTGATGGTTTTGTAAGAACACAAGTTCAGCTCATAGAGTCGTTCCAAGGAAATTATATTGTACAAAAGAAAAGATATAGGTAAATCTTATAAATGTTATTGTATATATATAGACAATTTGTAGTGTTTTATACATTAGTTCAGTTCAGTTTTAGTTCAAAGGTTTAAATTTATGAACAGAGAAGGTGAAAAAGATACAGACCCATATACACATTCATGTGTATTAGGGATAATGTTAGTACGTGTTTGATTCTAGTCTAGAAAACAATTGATCTAATATATATTATAGTACGAATAAAAAAACAGCTATAGTTATCAAAACAAAGTTTGAGATCTAACTGCGGTTATTTTGATATTTCAAAATCAATTATTTAAATGTGTTATAGTTAACTTTAGCTTTCATATGATTTGCACATGACCGGAAAACGTTGTGCATAATGTAGAGATGGATGTATATAATTGTAATATTATACTACTATGTGTGTACATGAGCGTGTATATACAACTTAATTAAATAATATATACACACTCATATTAGATGCACACCATGAAAAAATTGTTACTTTTGAAAGCGGTTTGCGTCAATAAGGGAAAAGTATTACAGAAATTGTTATATGTAACATCAGATTTTTATTTATGAATTGTAAAACAATTTCAATATTGACATAATATATTTTTATTATATATAAGTACAGAATATATATATATATATACACGTATATAAGAAGTTCTTGACTTAAACATAAGTCAATGCTTAGACTTGAAATTTGAGTCTTTGTTATTCGAAGAATGTATACTTGTTACATTGTATATTCGTAAAGTTTTTCTTTAATATGTTATTTCTATAAATATATATAGAACACAACTCGTTAGGGAAGAAGGAATGAAATTGACATGATATGAATGTAATTTTATTAAGTCATTGGCCTGTGTCAGGAATTTATTAGTACCAATCATCAGTAACTCATAAATTATGTTTCATATATATTCGTAATCGCGAAACTTACTTTCGTACATTAAAAGCAACCGATGGAATATTACATAACATAAAACTTTAAAGTATTATTTTATAATTAATAACGACTTTATGGAGTTCAAAGTAACGAGTAAATGGATAATACCTAATTATATTTCGTTGAATTTTAACGAAGCATTACGAAAAATTAAAAGAAATATTCAACAGTTATAGTTAGCTATATTCATATATTTCTTCAATCACGAAGCTCTATAACTAAAATTAAAATAAAAAGTCGATTAATGAATAGTACTGTGTTGATTTAGCGATCTTAAAAATATAATTATTGTAATTATTTTACAGATATGTATGTACGTACACGCATGCGCGATTCTATACATTAAGTTCGCATAGAATTCGCGCGCATGAAATGCGTACGCTTACGTTGTGAAATGAATTATGTACAATTTATATATATTGAGAAGGAATTGAATTTAGTAAGAATTTTATCACACCAAGAAATGAAAGAATAAAGATGGTTTACTAACATGTTGCAGTTCAATAATCTCATTAATTAATACACATCGATATTAATACTTGCACATATTAGATATATTTTTATTAAAGACGTATGTAAGCATTTTACATTTTTATGTTTTGCTAAATGTTTAAAATATACGTTATTTTGTAAAAATTCTTATTGTCAAATCAACGAATGATCTTTATTGATTTATCATGTAAATATGTAAATATTCTATTACTAAAGAATACGGTTAACCAACATCATGAATTAGTTAACATTTAAAATTAATTTTTTTAATTTTCACAGATTTTTACATCATTTCCGTTTCTGCTATACATATGAATATGATATGATATGCTTTCTACACCATCGTCGTAGCAACATGAAATTTTACGCGCAGTCGTGGTTCGAATGTACAAAGGAATCTCACGTATATATATGTATAGTAAAAACACCGATCTATTATTTCACCTATCAAAAACAATTTATTATTGGCTTATTTGTAAATTATTGTCATTAATGAAATAATTCGAACAATTTATTCAAAATGGAACAATCTTGTCTAAATGCAATTCTACGGACGAATAGAATGTGTTCATAGTTTTGTGATTTTGGAATATTGATCGTGTAATGAGGAAGATTTGTGCTTCAAATACAGTTTGACTTACAAAAATAAGTTTTCGAATAGATCGTGAAATACTATAGATGCATATTTTTTAATATGGAAAGGTCGAATCATTATTTCTGATAGAGAAATTGCCTATCAAGAAAGAACATGAATGATTGGCACTGTTGATCATTCTAAGATTTAGTTTTTGTTCCTTGAGAGTCGGTAATATTATTATTAACTATCTAATCATTTGTTGAAGTAAAATTTTCTTTGTAAATTAAATTTAATGTGATGATCATTTTTAAAGAATGTATGAAAATTTGATTTTCATTGTGCCTGATTAGAATATGAAATTAATTATAATAACTAGTAAATTCATATATTGTAATTATTATTATATTTTTTCGCTTTTTAATATCAATTTAAATCTAAGAATGCTTAAATTTTTCTGATTTATTGAAATTTACATTTTTCGTGCTATAAATGTATATATAAAACAATGATATATATTGTGACATTGATTTATACACTGAAAATATATTGAAATATAAAGAAATATTTCATTTATATATTTTTTCACCAGCTGTTTCTGCCTCATCTTAGTGAAATGTATAATTGGCATGGCTTTGTGATAGTGAATAGTCAATTAATCGGATATTGGCTTAGGTCTTGATAAATATAATGTAAACAAGACACTTTTCTTTTATTCATGTCATGGAGAATATACTTTTTTAAGGTAAATATATTTCTGTTTTCAGCTAACTAAATTAATTAATAAAACTAGATTTTTTAAATAATAAGGTCAAACACTAGTGGACCTTCTATATTTGTTTTATACCTTGAATAATATAAATGCAATAAAAATCTTTCCAAAATACTGTTTTAGCTTGGATATGGTAACTATGAATTCTGAACAATCGGCATGTCGCCGAAAACCAGGTGAAAATAATGACATTGGAGGAACAGTTGATCGATATAGAAGTAGAGATAATCAAATAGATCAATGTAACAATCAAAATGGCCAAGCAGTTGACAAATCTCCAAGTAGTCCCACATATCATATCACTGCCTCATGTGCCGAAGATACACCTAATTATCTTGTGTATCAGAAAGTAAGAGAGAATATTTTTTTTATAATTTTTAAATGTTCTTATCTTTAATTTTATTTTTCTGTGTATTGTAGATGGAAGATATTGTAGAAAAAATGTCAGATGAAGTTACAGGTGTTCCAGTGAAAACGGTAAAGAATTTTATGACAAAAACACCTTCTGTATTTACTGGTAATATATTACAATTTTATTTGACATTTTATTATTCTTTCTTTATTTTTTAATATAATATTAATGTACTTAATTCTCTTTATTATTTTAGGTACAGATTTAATATCATGGATGATGAAGGCCATGGCTATAGATGATCAAGGTACAATTAAAATATTAAGTACATAAACATTAGGGAAAAATCACAAAATAAAAGGGTTTTTGCTTCTGCTTTCAACTATTAATTATATTATAATTAATCATAGCCTTCAAAGTATAATAGTAGCTTAAAGTAATAGTTATTTATTTAGCTCTTGTCTTAGAATTATTAATTGATTAAAAAAATTTAACTACTACAAAATAAGAGATATGCAATTTGAAGAGGATTACATAAAAAAATGACAAACAATTTAATTGTATAAATAATATTGAATGATTTAATTTCTAAAATGTTCTTTTATTGTTTGATTTTCCCTCATAAATCATATAAAAAGTTATTTGATTTTAACTAATTAGAAATGTATTGATATGATAGAGGCACTTCATGTGGCACATCTTATGGCATCTCATGGATATTTCTTCCCTATTGATGACCACTGCCTTACTGTAAAAAATGATAATACTTTCTATAGGTTTCAAACACCATATTTTTGGCCATCAAATTGTTGGGAACCAGAAAATACTGATTATGGTATGAAAACTATTTTTTTTTTTTTAATTTAGCATTGATTACACAAATATATTTCTTGTACTAATTATATAAATATCAAATTATTTGTAAAAGAATTTATATTTAACTTTAATATTATAGCTGTCTATTTATGCAAAAGAACGATGCAAAATAAAACACGTTTAGAATTAGCAGATTATGAGGCTGAAAATTTAGCTAAGTTGCAGAAAATGTTTTCGAGGAAATGGGAGTTCATTTTTATGCAAGCAGAAGCACAAAGCAAAGTCGATAAAAAACGAGATAAATTAGAAAGAAAAGTACTGGATAGTCAGGAAAGAGCTTTCTGGGATGTATATAGACCAATGGTAATGGTATCTAATTTTATTTGTATTTTTTGAAAAATTATTTCTTATTGAATAATGATCACATATTTAATATAATAGGAAACTTATATAATTATTATATGTTTCAGCCTGGATGTGTTAATACGACAGAAATGGACATTAAGAAAGCATGTCGTACTTATAAACCAATTTCGAAGTTAAACAAACATTTAGGTATGACTAGTACCGACATTCCTTCACATTCAGGATCGTTCTCGATATCATCGATAGAATCGTTAAATAAGGAGATTGAAATGTTGAAATCTAGACTAGATAGATCGAATATAAAGGTCTCGAAAGTTTCAGAAGCGTAAGTAAATATCATCTTTAAATATTATCGAATATTATTGTAAATTTTTGCCAAAACTGTATGATGTTATATAATTAATTTATTTTAAGCAATATTAATTTGTTTAAATTACATATCTTATTTTTAAGTATTTTTAATTTTAATTATTTTAGTCTGATTGCATATTTTGAGCAGTATGTAGAGTATGATCCTTTTTTCATACAACCTGAATTCACAAATCCATGGATATCAGATAATCCTGAAATGTGGGAGCAAGAAAAATTAGCGTACGTGTATTTCTTAATTTATATTATCCTTCTTTATATATACATTATTAAGATAATACATCTGATTTTTTTTAAATAGCAAAGAAATATCAACAAGAAGAGTAAAAAGATGGGGTTTTAGTCTTCAAGAATTGCTACAAGATCCTGTTGGTAGAGAACAATTTATACGCTTTCTGGATAAAGAGTTCAGTGGTGAAAATCTAAAGTAAGTTAATAGTAGGAAGATGTTCTAATTTAGATTGTCATATTCAAGTTTTGGACTAGAATATCTCTATAAAATAAAATACAACTATAGAGATTAAAAATACAAATTCTTCGTTGATATACGTAGATTTTGGGAAGCCGTGCAAGAATTGAAAACATTACCTCAAAAAGAAGTTCAAAATAAAGTGAACGAAATTTGGAATGAGTATTTGGGTCCAGATGCTAGTTGTCCAATTAACGTCGATTGCCAGTCCTATGAGCTAACAAAGAAGCATTTACAGAAACCTGATCGATGGTGTTTCGACATAACAGCGGTACAAATTACAAACAAGATTTTACAAGTTAAAATTAAGAAACTTCGTAGAAAAGATATTTATTCAAGAAATTCATTGAAATATTAAGATCGAATAAATTAAATGTAATAAAAGCTTAGAAATAATAATAATAATGGAGAAAATAATAAAACAATCTTCTGTGGTATTCAATTTTAGGCGCACGTTTATCATCTGATGAAAAGCGATAGTTACTCCAGGTATCTTCGCTCGGAAATGTATAAGGATTTTCTCAGTGGCTCGAAGAAAAAGGTCAATATATCATTTATAAATTATATTTTGACATATTAGATCACTACTATGAGTAGTAGCACCCCGACACGTAGTAGTTATGCAGTTATTAATATAGTTACAATTATTATAATTGTAATTGTTATTGTAACTGTTATTTTAATATTCCTAATGCTGTTATTTTAATTTATAAAACCAATTATGAATATATATATATATTATCATCTTTACTGCTGCCGTCATCATTACCACTAACGTCGTTATTTGTCTTCATCATCGCCATCGTTATGGACGTCTTCGTCACTATCATCTTTGTCTGCATTATCATTATCATTTAGATAAGATATTTTGTATAATATTTCATTACAATATATAGCTTATCGTTATGATATTATTTACTAATTTTTTTTTACTAATTTTGTTGTCGTACAATACTATTTGCATTCTTGTTATATTATTTAAATTTATTTATTTCAATTTTTCGCAATTTTTGTATACAACATTTTTTATATGCATACACAGTATTTGATCTTTTAATGATTATAATCTTGTAGCCTGCTTTTTGAGATATTTGGTTTCCACTGTACTTTGAGATTGTTGTGGAGATAGTTTTTTTATTTAGATAGTTTTTATGTAGCAGATTATTATTTGTATATGTTTTATATTTTTTCAGACATTCTTCAGTCTTTTCTTAATTTAGTTTTTAACTACAGCTTCACTACTGATGTATGTATCACCTAGCTACTTCAAGAAAAGAAATGAAAAATTATAACACTATATTTATATTAACTCCAAGTAAAAAATAGTACAAGTCGGTAACTAACAATTATAAAATATCAGTTTGTAGAAGGTTTGTCAATTTATTTAATGTAATTAGATGATAAAAATAACCCAAACAAATTGCAAAAATAATACTTAATAATATTAATGTTTGTAATTAAATAATTATACATGATTGTGTATGTACATACTCAAGAATCACATTCAAATCTCTAACAGTATCTAAAGATTTCTAACAGTTCTTTTTGCTGGAAACAATTTTTTACTCAACGATGTCAAAAATTTAACTTCATTAGTTTATGCAACCAAAATGTAAAGCTTTTATATTAATGTTACATAATAGACATTATGAATATCATCAACATTATTATCATTATTATCGTCCTCGACATCACTATCGCTGTCAATATTATTAATAACATTTCTGTAGTTCTTTATAATACTTCATAACACTTATATTGTATATACTTAAAACTTCTTAAATAGTAATCCGCTGCAAACTCGAAAGTTTTGTAAACATTTTAAAAAATTAGCTTAAAAAAGAAGTCGTAGCATCTGTTAATAAAATTACATCCTTTGTTCAATTATTTCAGACTTCGGTAAAAGGTATTCGTTCTATTGTATCGTTCAGCGGGCGCAGGGACACAGCCACGTCGTAATCACCAGCTTAAAAATTTTTCATAAATGGTTTTGGGAATCTTTCCAAGTCTCGTGTTATGTTTTCGTATTCAGAATGATTCGAAGAGGAGACAATGCAGTTCATTTTATTACTATCACGCTAAAAAAGAGTAAGTATGCAAAATACTTTAAATCCGCATTTAGCGCAATTTTCCACTTGCTTCCATACAATT
Organism: Bombus flavifrons; assembly: GCF_040668555.2. NCBI lineage: Eukaryota > Metazoa > Arthropoda > Insecta > Hymenoptera > Apidae > Bombus > Bombus flavifrons. The sequence goes on along the minus strand of NC_138457.1, from coordinate 3,795,533 downwards.
TTTTGTAGAATAATTGAGTCTCTTGGAAGCCAAACTGATCAACTCCATTTTTGTAAATTTTTTAATTTTATTATCTATGTATACAATTAATAAATGTTCAATAATAAGGACGTTTAAAGAACGGTGTTTGTAACATCATCTTCTACCTTTTATTTTATGGAATTGATCAGAATGATTCTTAAACAGCTCAGTGATAAATCATACCAAGCCCTGAAATAGGTTTTGTAAATAATTTATTCCAATAGATGTATCATTAGTACAAGCGAAAAATGTATAACTGTATAGAGCAATTCTATAAACATTTATTTATTAAATTACACGTCATTAATGATATTTAATTATTTATAATTATTATAATATATTTTTCCCAAGTATAGGTAGTCTAAATTAAAGTAAACACTACAATTGTAAAATAATAATTCTACATGGAATTCTAAAAAGACTATCAAGAATTTCTCAAATATGAAATTTTGATAAGTTAATATTCCATCGACAAAAATTAATTATGTTCAGGTATGCATATGTTTGAAAGAAAAGAAAAGAGCATCTCAGATTATTAACTGTTACAACAGTCAGAAACTAAAATGCATGATTAACATGTAATGATTAATAATACATTAGTAATTATTATACAATAAAATTTTACTAAAGCACATGTTCCACTATACTCTTCCATATCTTACAAAAATGAAATGTTTGTCAATACAATAAGTATTGTATTAAGTAAAGTAATTGAGATCAAATATTAAAAATATAATTCCTACATTTCTGAGTAACACATAACTCTTGTATGCCTTTGACAATGTTTAAAATCTACAGTATTTGTTTAAGATTAATAAAGAAAGAAACAATAGGATACCACACACCTATTTTCGTATCAATTATATTTTTCATGAATAGACAAATACGCCTGTAGTGAAGAAAATATTATACGAAAAGTTATCAAGCATTTGCAATCTTGTAATATTTATTATATTAAAACGTATTGTAAGCCAGGCATATATTAGAAGAACAAAATGTAATTATAAATATAAGATAGTATAAAAAGAACAATGATGTATGATCTTTTATCTAGCAGTACTTCATTGACCCAAAATTTATAAATAGTGTAAGATTATCTGCAATTTTTTAACATTATTTGAAATTATCTGTAGTCTTTTTATTTATGATGTACGTAATTTAAATTTAGTATAGTGATCGATTGCTCCTGCGTGATCGCAATTAGAAGGTATTTTAAGGTAGTTTGTTAGGGTATTTTAAAGTATTTTTTAAAGACTATAATATTTGGTTGTTTTTAATAGCAAATTAATTTCAAAATATATACTATTCGTTCTATAAAATTTTTTGTCGTTAAGTATTTTTTCTTAATGGAACTAGAAAACTTTAATTTTATCTTTTTTAATGAAATTGAATAACAGTTTATATTATATTTTCGGTAAAATACAGTTTATTTTGGAGCATTACAGAGATGTAATTTACATAAAAGGAAATATAAAATGTCATATAAAAACAAATAAAAAAGAAATTTAGCAGATATCAATGATATTCTTAAATATCAATACTGAAAAGAAACATCAGGCACGCTAGAAGGAACATAAATATGATTCATGTAGGGAATCACAATGACTATATAATAGCACCTGAAATCAAATACATGTAATTCTACTTGTAATGTAAAGCAATAGTGATTAAAATTATTTTCTAATTATTAATAAACTTAAAATATCATTAAATCATATAATTACACATTATTAAAAAAAAATAATAAAGATACCATACTTAACTGCTGAATAAGTATTCAAATTTCATTGCTTATTATAATAAATAACAAATTTTGATTACAGTTCATACATAAATTTTAAGAGAGCAAATCTCTATGACAATAAACATAGTATTTCAGTGATAACGTAAAATAATTGCAGTTAAAAAATATTTCGATAATTATTTTAGTATAATTTTGTAAAGTATTTTGTAGTATTTAATATTATATTATTTAAAATTATTGTACATTAAGATTTCTTTAAGTAATGTGAAAAGGAATATAAAAAATATTTTTTAAGAAACGTGCAGAAAGTTAAACAAAACTTCTGTGAAATATTTTACATATAGTATGTATGTAAAAACATTATATACAGACATAATTCTCTTTATTTTCAGTAGAAAATACATTTGATAATACTTTCTTATTTTTCTTATTTTTTCTCGCTACATTCTATTGTTCTTATTTGTAATCATAATGTCTGATTATTTTATAAATTATTTTAAATAAATGCTACTCAGATATAAAAATTACATTTGTAACACTTAATCATTCGCATTCATTCTTAATATCATTACAAAAATCAGAAATTTTCCCTACAATACAAAAATCTTGTTCAATTAACTCTAAAAGAAAACTATAGTAATTATATATACTGCAATACATAGATGACTTTTTTGTTTCTTAAAATATTAACCAGCATTCAAATAAAAACTTGAACTAAAAAATTGAATGCATATTGACGCATCACGTTTGTACAAAAATGAAGAAATTAATTTTTACCAGAGAGTATGTGCACAGAAATCCAGATCATCAGTGATTAATGATATTGTAATACATGGAAAAATCTATAACTAATATAAATAGAAACAGCTGAGTATTTGGTATAAATATATAATTAAAATTTTCTATGCACATATAATAAACAGAACCTAGTAATTTTTAATCTCTCCTAGTAAAAAGATTCTCTAATAAGTCTATTAATACAATACTTTTCATGATGTAAACAATGACATAAATAATGTAACAATTTATTTATATCATTGTCTTTGTTTCTTTAATATATTTAATACTAAAATTAGAATTAGAACTATTATAGTTTGTATTGGATTAATATTTCTTCAAAAATAAAACTTGTACAGTATTCGAATTTTGAAGACCTTTATGTCTCTGTGATCTATCCAAAAATTCAGATCATTTATAAAAGGTGACTTATTTATTTAAGAGATTGTTCTACTTTTAAAGACCGAAAAAATGTCAACTTTGGAATTTTTACATTTCTTACACATTTAGTGTTTTAAAAACATATTTTGGAAGTAGTTAATTTTAGCCAAATTTAAAAAATTGACAAAACTACTCTTGGATCAATATTACAAGTCTTACTTTTTACAACTTATAGAAGTCACAAGTTTTAAATAGCAAATTTCATATTACTAATTAGCACCATATTGTGTAAAAAAGTAACTATATGTGCAAGGATTAAGATAAATCTACATTTAATCATTTTTGCTGATTAATTGTAAGTTGTGCTTAATTAGTACCATCATTTTGGAAGAATTTTCAGACAAAGTGTGATGGACAATACAGCTATGATATGTAATCTCTGATTATCTATGATATTAATAGTAATGGATCATAATTTTTACTTTAAAGTAGCTAAAATATCAATAACTATATATACATTTCTTCACAGGAAACTTTCAAAAATGTCCTTAAAGTAGCCTATTCAAAGTATAATATCTCTTTACAGTTAATGAAGTATATAAAAATATATTGAAACTAGCTAGAAAAATTTCAGTAATAGTAAAAGTATTGCACAATAACAGTTCTACTTAACATGTATTAATGTATGATATTTCTGGAAAGACATGTGTAACTCAGTAATACATTGTATATAGATTGTACTATAATATTGGACGAAATTAGTATACCAACAAGTTTAAGCACCAAGAAATCATTGAAAATTGATAATAGTATACAAAAGAATACTTTGGTATAATTATAAATTCCTAAAAAGCTTTCTCACAAATAGTAAATTCATTTTTATTTTTTTCTTTGTTTAAACATAATATTAATCTTTTTGCCAATTTTAGCAAAAGTTATCAAGCATTATTTAACTATTAGAAAATCATAATGATTCAATTTCATTAATGGCTAGTAAACTTGAGATGTTAAACTTTAATGATATCATAATAAAGTTACGTTTGTGCATTACTATACCGATTATATTAAAATATCCTTGTTGCTATAATTGTTTGTTTTGGAATTGTATACAATACGATTGATATGTAATCATGACTTAAAATTTTAAATCATATAATAAATTTTATATTAATACGTAAACGTAGGGTTAATATATTCTTATTTCTACTTTTATCTTGTCCATATAATTTCATTATTAACATCAAATATGACTGCATATATGCCCATTTACAACCATAACAGTAAAATAATTAAGTTTTTCACTATGTATCATTAATTGTTATTTAATGATAATAGAATTATGCATAATAATTCAACTATTTTATTTTCTAAATATTCTTTTCTTATTATAAAATAAAACTAAACTCACTGATAATTAAACTATAAGTTACTAAGTATATCAATATACACAAATAAAATTAGATCAGTATCAGTATTCAGAATGATAATAATATTAATGATGTATTACTATAGATCTGTGGATAAAAAGACTAACTTGCGACTTTAAATGATTAAAAATGAAAAATTTTCTAAAAAAAACTGTATGGTTTAAATGGCAGTTATAATGCTGTTATTAACAAGTCTATAATACCTTATCATTTTTAAACTTGTGCAATATTCATTATAGAAACTAGTAATTATGAAATATTATACAACTTGTAAAGATTTTTTGTTGCTCCTCTTTATAAGAGGTACAGCTGCCCATAATGCAGTGCCAAGAATAAGTATAATACCAAATGCTAGAAATATGGGTTTATATGATCCTATTGTTTCAAATATAACGCCACATATAGGTGGACCAATTAATTGAAGAACTCCATTAACAAATAAAGATATTCCGTATGACGAGCTAAGTTTTTCTGTGCCAAGCATATCTGCTAAAATTACTGTTGTGATACCAATGTACATGCCTGAAGACAATCCAAACAATGCACAAAAGAAAGAAAGCATTGTATAACTTGTTGCCATAGGTAATAATGCCAAAGCTATTCCACTAGTACCTAGACCACCAACGAAATAATAATACTTTGGCACAAAGTCGATATCTGATAATGAAGCACCACTGATTCGTCCAACTAAATCAAGAGCAGAAACAATTGATAAAAGTAATGCTGAGGAATTCTTATCAAATCCTTGTGAAATAGCATATGAAGGCAGTAAGATCATAAAATTGGTATTGCTGATAGCTGAGGTAGAGTTTGAAATGAGAATTACTAAATAAATTGGATCTCTAAGTACACTCAAGTCAAAGAATTGTCGTTTATTTTTTACTTCAACCTTAGTCAACGATGTTCCAGATATTGATTTTTCTGACAATTCTCCTAGTTCTCTTTTCGAACTTTCAAACAACTTCTCGTCTCTGTTCTTACTCAACGATGTGTTATTCAACTCTAGCTTTTCATTTTTTAATTTATTGGAAGTTACAAGAACTTCAGAAGTATTACTTTCTCTTCGTAAAGAATCCACGTTTTGACAATTTACAGTATCTTCTTTCTCTTTGTTCAAACTAGGACCTTTTTCGGAAGTAATTTTTTTCTTTGCTTCATCGCCTTTATCCTCATTTTTATCTTCCAAACAAGGATTTACTTTAGAGTTATTCATTATACTTTCAGTTCCAGAACTTTCTTCTTTCTTTGATCTTGTATTGCTGCATGATGTTTCATTCTCAATTGTGCTGGATGCTTTGAAAAGATCCAAAATTTAATTTAATTTTACAACTCATCTCAAAAAATTATCTTTTCAATGTCATAAAAATATTCAAATTTAAAATATTTCAAATGTGCACATTATATGTACAATATAATATATATTGTCAAATACCCACCCAGTTTTCATAGTTCTGATTCATTTAGATTATTATGTTCCTTAGCAGTGTATCAATTAATCAATACTAAGTTACCTGTTGGTTTTTTTTTATGGGGGACTGGTTCATCTATGGTTAATCCTTGATTATCAATTCCTCCTTCTACTGGTACCATGATCATGTGTTGTTCAACAGGATGGTATAGTAAACCACATACCAATGTATTTAATGTGAGTGCACCCATGATTAATACTGCACCTCTAAAAATGTAATGAAAATGTAACGCTTTTAAATTTCTGAAAATATGCATTTTAACTATTTTAACTATAGTGATATTTAATCATATTTGATTAGATTTTTTTAAGTGACATAAATTATACACATGCTATTCAATATATAAAGATACATTACCTATATCCAAAACAGTCAAGAAGATACTGTAGAAAAGGTGGTAACACGATAGTTCCAATTGCACTACCAGAGATGCACAAGCCATTTGCGAAACCTCGAAGCCTTTCAAAATATGAAGTTACAATATACACTGTTGGTGGAAATGTTAGTCCAGCACCAATTCCAACCATCAAGCCATAGCTGTATTCATAAATTATAAAATTATAAAATTATTAGCTCTCTTTTTTTTCTAGATATCTAATTTTACTATTACAATAAATTGTAGTGATAATGAACAAATTTTTGAATGATAAAGGAAACATTTTTTTTGTTTAATAAATAATCTGTCCGATCACCTTTATTTTTTGGTAATAAAGTTTTAGAAAAGATTGTAGGCGCCTGTAAATGAGCAATCTGTCACACACGTTATTCACTTAAAAGTGTATAAGAAGTGAGTAAATTCTTTTAAAAAATTTTAATAAACAAATTGATTATTTCTTAAATTTTCTTATAAATGCTTTACAAAAATTTTTCTACTATTACACCAAAATACATGTGTAGTAAGTATGTATTTGGGATGCATTCATTTAAAAAATTACATTGATGTACAGTGGGTTGCTATTCACTAGGCGTTCGTAATCTTTACTTTCGAAGTTTCCTTACTAGAAATTTAAGCGAGAGTGAATATTTATCTATTAAACAAAAAATGTTGTTTTCATAATTTTTTTATTTTATCAAAATAAAAATGTCAAGGTTCTTAAGATGATTTTATTATACCTAACGTATAAATAGGAAACTGAATTAGCAAAGTAACTCAGCATCATCCCGCTAGCTGCAAACGCGCCGCCGATGATGGTCACTGTTTTGTAGGAGTACCTAGTTGATAAAATGCTGGATAGTGGACCTATAAGATATCATTTATTTTATCTAATCTTAATATTGTATTGAAAGAGCAAAGTTTGATTTTAAATAGTAAAACTATGATGTGTCATGTATATCTGAGAATTTACTTGAAAGTTTATTTTATTTACAAATATCTATAGGTTAGAAAAAAAAGCAGTGACTTTCCTTCATAAGTCTAAAAAAATTTACGTTAAATTTCAACAAATTATTCATTGAAAGTTTTTAAAAATGTGGAAGGACGGTGTTTAACAGTAACGTAATAATCTAATTTAATATATAGCATAAACAATCATTATATAGTTTATTAATTTTAGTAGCTGTAACAGCAATATGAGATGAGACATCTTATTACTTCTCAATTAATTTGCAATGAGAAAATATATGAATGTAAAAATTGGCTTACCTAAAGAGTTGTATAAAAAGTAGCATAAAGCTGGCATCCATGAGGCGGCGGTAGAAGTGGATTTGAAAACGTGAAGAAATTCGACGAAGAGGACACCAAACGATTTCACGGTACCCGGAATAAGGAGGTTCACGACAAGAGCTGAAGAAAGGACGACCCATCCCCATCCTCCATCCGGCGGGACTAATTTCGTTTTTACACTCTTCGTCGTCATGTTAGCGTGGAGAACGTGGTGAAAAGCACTCAATTAGATTGATCTGTAATTATACGAAACATGACATTAGATAGTTACAGATATAAAGTATATTAAACAATGGTCCTTGTATAAATGGTCCAGACCTGATCAATTAAGCGGGTAAAGGTAGCGCTCTCTTATTGGAGTTAAGAATAGTAGCGCGCCCTATTTTACCGACAGCGATAATTCGACATTTTTAAATTATCAACGAAAAATGTATTTCAAAAATGACGCAACTCAAGCAAGCTTTTCAGGAAAAGTGAAAAATTATTTGAAAGATTTTAGAATTAATAAACATAGCTGTTAAGTAATCAATAGAATACAGAAAAATAATATAATTTTCTAGATAATATTCAGTAAATATAGAGCTCTGCGTAATGAGAAAATTCTATTTTATAATCGGAATCCATTACTATTACAATAGTCCACGTGATTCAAATGCCTGTCAACAATAACTAGGAAGTCTTCTGGTCAAAATTGTCCATTGTTCTCAATGTTCCTTTAATATCCAGCCTAAAGGATAAAACTACAGTACTTCAATTACTATAAAACAGAAAATACCAAACGCTTAAGATAGTAATTTAGTTTTTCTCCTTGTGTCGTAAAACTAATAACATGCTTAACACGTTCAATTGTCCCATACATCATACGTAACGCAAGCTGTCCGTTTTCTGCGATATTGAATAAATTTCTTGAAATAATTGGTACGAATGTAATACTTCACATAAAAAATGAGCTATGTATACTAAACTAATAATATATGAATATCATAAATATAACCATATTAAAATTTCTATCTTCATTGTATTTCTTACATCCGTTAACAAATAATTAAATAATTGATGTTTTAAATTGTGTTTCACAAAGTATATACGTATTCTATCTTATGAAGATAAAAGTAGTTAATGTGAAATGTACCATTTACCATAATACACCATGAAATTTCAGAATATAAGTATAAACAAAATTTCTACGTTCTGGTATGTAGGACAAGGCTGAAGTATGAAGTGAACGTGATATAGCTATGTTTCTCTAGGAAAACAAAACATATCGCGTTATTTCTTGTATTATTGATATACGTACATATATTAGTACTATACTCTCTTCCATCTTCCAAGTTATTTTATTTGCAAATGGAATATGGTGATAGGTTCATGTAATTATTTATAATTTTTCATGAAATTAGTCATACTAAACGGTAGCAAAAATAGTTTATACGTAATGCCATAATTACACGACACATATCCACAGACCCATATGCAATTGAATGGAATAGTCACGTGGCGACGCGCACGCATCTGCGTACGCGTCTGCGCATGCGCACTAAAAAAAGAGAATGACAGATTTTACTCGAACTTTTCAAACAAATTTCGCATTGTGCAATTGCATTTGTCATACGAACGCATACTATCCTAATTACATAACTTATTTTATCTTTCGTAAGTCACGTAAGGAATATTCCGATAGATCTTTTCAGCTAATTTTTTCCATTTCGCGAAAATTTTATGAAATGAATATTTAACAATTATACTATGTGTAATTTATATAGTAGATTGTTATTTGAATTTATATTAAGATAATTCAATAAACGACATTGATGTGCCTCCTGTACCAAATACAATAGCTTATAGGTATACTGTAGGTATCTATATATTAGTTAATTGGTGTGGTATTTCTGAACTAATAACCAGGTGTGCAATAAATGAGCCATTAGATTGTAAATACAGTTACTGGTTATTTTCAATTATTGTACCAATTATCCCCAATTATAGTATAGTGTACATTGTAGTTCTATACAAACTACTATCCATTAATATTATCACACAAAGATTAATTCAGTTGAAACGTTTTGCTGATTTGTCTTGTAAATAGCAGGCATATTTATTGTAAGTAATATGATAAACGAAGCTTTCAAAGAATTAATTAATTCGAGGAAGTTAGAATTATCTTTGAAATTTATTATAATCTGATTAGGAAAAATATTCGTGATAAATATTGTTTCTGTTGAAGGATATAATTTGTGTATTCAACGAAGAACTTGGTAGAATTCTGTAAATTTTGTCAGTAACAAAAAAAGAATATTAAAAAAAGGAAGAAAACATGAGGAACTTTTGACCAGTTTCTGTAACATAATTTCACAACTAAAATTAAAAAATTCAATTTTTAAATTAGATTGATAATTTAACTTTTATGCTTTCATAGATATAAATTTATTGTAGAACATTCGACATTCATTATATGCAGTTATACAAATTATTACACAGATAACATCGATAATTTCATAGAACACAGTTTCGAGATCATATCACTATATGATAAACGTATTACTATTAAAAATAAAGCAATCTTATGGTATTAGAAAAATGATTTAAACAAGAAATATCACGTGAGTGTATTATGTCAGGTATTTTATTTTTGTAAAGGGGATTATCAACGTTGTCAAGTTTATGATATGTGCCCCATTTTTTACAGAATATTAGGTATTTTCCAAATTCAATAACAATTACTTTTATCTGCGGTAATGATTTTTAACCCTAACAATTAAAATGAAGTAAGATAAGATTTATAACACCTTAGAAATTTTGATTTTTACAGTAACTGGATTCCATTAGTAAAATAGAAAGTACATCTTCTGAAGTATTGCACCCATTGTCGTGAATATACTTAATGATTACCTATTTTGATATTATGATGTAACTATTTTGATATTCCTATCAGATACCTATTTCATTATGTTTTACGCGTCGTTATTTAACTATATTCTATTAACAGTTTCAGGAATCCGATTTAAACTTTGCATTATTTAATTCCATTCAAATTCCTTCAATGAGATCTAGACGAAAGAATTGTGTAGGTTCAAACATATATTCATTAATTCAATATTCTCTTTTAAAATTCTTGCAAATTGTTTTCACAAGTCTTTGTCCTGTATTCTGGATCATCGTCTTATACGATCTAATTAATTTATCGATTAATTATTTGCCTAACAATCTAGAACAATTGTCGTGTTCTATATAAGTTTAGCAAGTGTCCTAATATTTACGAACCGGTTAACGAAGTATTATACATATCTTAATACATACTTTTTTAAATGCACATTTATAACATATTCCCCATTTCGCCACAATAGTTAATTTAGATATTAGAGATTTTCTAACATACTATGCATAGTTTCAGAATCTAGTGTTACTTTAGATTGATCCGTTGGCGATGTCGCATGCAGAATGCCTTACGCACTTGCCTGTCCGGAATAAATGCAATTTTCATTAGAACACGCGTTCAATGAAACTGTAAGGTAAACGTGCTCCGGTTACAATTGATGATTACGTGAAGTAAACAACAAAGACACGATTTCTATATTTACGTGCAACGAACGCACAACGGCCTAATAAAAATAGATGAACTTTGATGCAATCGTGACGAATACAGCACTCGAACCCGTAACAAATATAAATTTATTCCATGCCATTTCAAATAACCGTATACCACTATATTTAAATTGCATTAGAATATTCAAAGTGGATAAATTCAATGTAAGGAATATAGCCATTCGTGAAAATTTTCGAGCATCCTACAAAACGCCTGCGTTTCTTGAAACAAGAAATTTGAAATTTTTTAAAACATAAATCCATTCTTTTCCCTTTTTTTTTAAAGATAAAATGCTTGAGAATTTCCATCACAACGACAGCCACGTCATACATCCCTGAAGGCCCCTATACACGTTGAAACATGTTGCGATGCATGCATCGATACTTAGGATTCACGATACATGTTACAATTTACGTAATTCGGTATCGGCAAATCGGCATCAGAAACAACTTGTATCGATTATGCGAGGAATTAGAATCCCGGTCTTAGTCGGTGAGCAAGGCTCAATTGGAGCGCAGGTTTCAACTTACAGAGGGTGGCACCGATACCGAATATAATTTGCAGTAGATTTTCATCATTGTATTTTGTTTTTCGATCCTTAGGCGAACTTCATTCAATAGATGTTGAAAAGCAGAATCATCCGTATGCAAATAATTTTTATAATTATTCGGTTCGTTCGTTTTCAATTCCTACAATAAAACGCTAAAACGATTCAGAAAATTTGTTCCTCTTGATTAACTATCTTCCTGCCCAGTTCTGTTCAATCTACAATTTTCGCTCTTTATGATCAACCTCCTATTATCGATAATAATACCGCAGTTGGAAAATAATCGGGCATTTTGAAACACTTGTTTCAACGTTATCATACCATAAACTGAAACTGATGCAGATTTCCAGGTGTCGATGTAATACGACACGTTTCAACGCTTATACAAGGCCTTTAAATACACAGTAAGTTAACGGCAAGTTATCGAACAAACATATTTTCGTCGAGACGTTTTAACATGTTAAATGCAGGAAGTTAGTAGGGAAATTCGATGAGAACAAATTTCTGTCCAAAATCTGCGCTGACGAAAACCAAATAAAATATATATTTGAATCCGTACGTGACGGCATTCAAATAATAATTGGTCACCTTTTCCGCGCGTGAGAAATGGTTTTCAGTGGCAACACGAGACTTTAATTACCACGAAGCAATTGACGCTTCGCTAAACGTACTTGAACGTGTTAAAATTGCGCGTCAATGGAGCAAGCGTAGAGATGTCCTAATAAATACTTTTTCAATATTTGCGTTTTTATCCTGTCTCGCTCGTCACGCGTCATGTCATCGATTTCGTCAAAGAAAAAAAGAAGAGAAAGAAAGAAAAAAAGAAAATCCCATTAATTATTGCTGTAATAACGTGACACAATGTGTATTCTATTGGAAATTCTAGTTGGAAAAACACGGAAACGGAGTCGAAAAAGTCTTCGAATTTTTACCAAAATGAACCCGGGTGAAGACGATGGTATTTATAGATATCCGTATTGAGCAATATCAGCACAAGTACGGTATAACCTGCAAGACTTGTTTTTGCATAAAGAGCCATAAGCTGTAAGAGGTGCAAAGTCGAGATATTTAAGAAGTTCTTTACATTCTTAGAGGTCTGTTTCAGCGTCACTTAACGTCGGTCATTTTAGAATCGTCGTATTGCTCGAGGCATTGCCGCTAACTTTAACTACAGTGGTATTTCCTCCTCTAACGTTATTTGACCTTTATGAAAACGATTCAAGAACCTCGTGTAACGAGACAAATAAATAAAAGCTTACGCTACTCAGACAATCTTATTGCCACCGTTTTCTTTCTCACGTTTTTCCACGAATAGTACCATTTTTCCTCGGCTAATTTATCGATATTAATAGCACAACCAACAGCTAACATTTATTTATTTTATTATTATTATTATTCTTGCGTTAGGATTTCGCCCATTGCAAGCTTCGATAATAAACGAGTTACAAATATATGTAAATAAATAAGTAATAATATTACCAAAGTATATGAGTATAAGATATATGTATAAGTAAGAATCTTACTTTGGTATAGTGATGATGATACTATCTGCGTGAATCTTATTCCTATTCTTATTACTACCAATTAATAATAACACATTGCCTTAAATGAAGATATGGTATCTTAATACTCGAGGCAAATTGCACTAATTCTCATTGCTATCTATACGAAACAGTACAGTCTTCATAGATGCCCTTCAGCGTTCGCTTTCATAATTTGCCTAGTGTTTTTATTTATGTATGTTTCTGGTCTAAATTAACTATATATTGAGCAGTCTTTAAGGTTATGTTCGACCGATTCTGACTTTTTCCTGTCACATATTTGGCATAGAGCCAAATACCTTCATCTATATAATATTATGGTACTTCGTTTATTCTGCTGATTTTCAATTGTTTTCTTCTTGTTGTATTAGAATCTAGGATTTTTTTGAATTATTAACAGCTAATTTATTGATATCTATGCTAGAATTAATATAAATATAATAAATTCATGTTTCTAAATTTGCATTCCAAAGTACATATCCCTAGATAAATTAATCAATTGAAAATTTATATTCTACGAATTTTGTGAATTTGCAGAAAATTCGATCTTTCGTAGAATATTTTTGTATAATACGACCTTGGAAAATATTATGGTATCTATTTCGTATGTTAAAGTAATTATGTAAAACCTTGACGCGGTATAACCGTTATAAGGAACCGAGACTATTTCGTCTAGAATTTATGAAACGGTATATTATAGTAAAACAAAATTTCAATAACAATAATGGTACTGAGAACAACGAAAAAGTGATGTTAAATTGTAAATAACTTTACGATAAAAGTGGCATCGTATGTCGATTTGAATATAAACGTCAATTCCATATGCATTAATGTCAAACGTGAAACAGAAAAAAATGGCAATGAATGGTACTTACAAATGTTAATAAATAGCGAGAAAAATGTTACTACAGAAATGGCAATAAATGGTAAAAAATTGATAACAAAAGGAAGAAATATTGCTGTAAAGGAGTGACAATAAATGCTACAGACATTGATGGCAAATCGAAAAAGTATTACAATAAAAAAGATGTTGCAATAACAAATTGTACTAAATAATAAAAAAATAATTTATGTTACGGGAAATGATATAAAATAATAAAAAGTGGTATGGTATGATATTTACACAAATCCTTTTTTTCTCAAACACAGATAAAGTATTATAGGTCGAATAAAAGAATGTTTTATATTCTGATTATAATAATGTGCATTTCACTTTTGATATTTTATATATTTTTAGCATTTGGGCATCTCCTTGTTTATATTTGTTTATATTTTATATTGTTCGTATATAGCATATTCATGTATAGTTTATATTGTTCATATATAGTATGTTCATGTATAGCTTATATTGTTCATATTTTTGCACACTTATAGCCGTCGTGAATGCATAAGAATATTCCAGTCTAATAATAAAAATAGCTCTACTCACTAAAACAACCGGGGAATCATTAGTATGAATCGTTTTATAGCATCAATCAGGTAAACAGAAATAAAGAAGTACTATAGTGGCTAGTTAAATTGACTTGTTATTCCTCTGATACTGTAATAAATATCAACTTTAAGACAGGCATTAAGAAAAAATAAAAGACACAGGTAATGGGTATAAAAGCCAAAGTGACATGAAAAACGATCCCTTAATTAGTTTAAGCAATGTGGTAAAAAAAATAAAGAGGCAATCACTTGTTTGAAAATCACAAATCAATGAAATATTGCAATAACAAAAATGACACTAAATGATAACAAAACTATATAAATACAGTAATAATAGATTTGATACCAAAAATTGTATTAGATAATAAAAAAAATGGTACCTAGTAAAATACCTATATTGCAATCATAGGAAATGACGCCTTAATACTCAAGAAAAGAATATGGCAATTCTGAGAAATGGTATCAAGCAATTAAAAAAAATATATTACATTGATTGAGCAGAAACAATGATTTATTGCCACAACAAAAATGGCAATGAATGGAAAAACAACACCGAATAGAAGATGGAAGTACGGGAATAGCAAAGGTGGTACTGAATGGCAAGAAAAAACTTCCTTGACAATACTTTGGCGCAATAAACAAATAATAGAAATTGATGAATTAAAAATGTGATGTTAATAGAAAATATTCTCGTGGAAATTATATTCTCATTATTTTTGTAATTGTATAATTTCTAATTCTTTTACAAGGAAAACCAAAGGATCATAAACGGTTGAATAATGGGAAAAGGAAATAATAAATGTTTATTATATACTTTCCAATTTCCTCACGATAAAAGTTAATGAATTAAAAATATGTATGTTTTAGTAGGAGAAAACCTTATAAAAACATTGCAATTTTTGTAATTGTATACTTTTTTATCCTCCTCTAACAAAAGAATGAAAAACACTGTTGCAGAACTATCAAGGGATTCTGTATTAATGACTATGATTTGCTTCGAAAAAAACCTTCGTAACATCATGAGCTATGCCGAAGATAGTCGTCGATTAAATTGCTTCTATAAACAGTAAAATTCGAAAATCCTTTCCCGCTAAAAATAATCTCTTCCACGAAATGTTATTCCACAATAGTAGTCTTCGTTACTTGTTACAGTCGAGAATTAATGGAAATTTTCGTTATAACTAAACATGAAAATATAATAATGTTAACAATTTATGATAATAGAAATTCTGATGACGCATCTTTTCCTCGCGCGGATACGTGTCGCGTCCTGCTGAAAAAAATCATTTCTGCGCGAGGAAAATTTTAATGCAAATTGTTGGCTGACTTGAGTTATTGGATGATTATAATAACAAGTACTGTGTGTGACTAATAAGTTACACGTAAAATCTCCTTGTTTATTCATACCGCATAAATGTTTGGAACGAAGTGAGCGATATTTTCCTAATACGATTATTACCAAATAAATGTTATCAAATTATAGAAATAGCGTTGCAATACTAATTGTAATACTATTATAACATCGATATTAACTACAATTTAACTATATTACTTATGATATTTTTATTTCTTGATTTCTCACTAAGAAATATTTTAAATATATGAGAATATCGTTATTTCTGAATATTATTCTAGAAAATGATTTAGACATCACTTTCGCGTAAAAATATCGATGCTGGCGAGAAAGCCGGCCAATCAATCATTTGCGAGAAAACAATATCGACTGCGACACAGTATCTTACCGTGAAATCTCAAATAACGTGTTCGCTTAATTACATAATTTGTTTGATAGTTTCTTTTTTTCTTGGAAGCTAAATTACAATTCTTGCATTTTTCTTTTGTAGAAATAATTAATAGGCAAATTATCGACTTTTCACAATCTTTACTGATTTATTAACTTTTACCGTGAGAAGACTAAAGACTGTAATTTACTATTTCAATCGTTTAAATTGGTCACTTCTTCGATTTTCATTTGCAAAGATTAAAAATTATACAATTACAAAAGTTGTAACATTTTTACGAGAATCTTCTTTCACTAAAGACATATTTTCGATTTATTAATTTTTATCATAAATAACCCGAAATTACAAAATATAATATTAAGTTAAATTACAAAGTACAAATTTATCATTTCATTTTTTATTTCCTTCAAGCACAATTGAAAGTTGCAAAATTTTTACAATTTGTGAAAAGTACGAATGTAAATTGATAAAAATAAAAGTTGTAATTTGTAGTAATTCGATTGGAAATCTAAGATATGTAAAAATACTATCATTAGTCAAAGATTTAATCAATTTAAAATGGCTTTGTGCACATCCAGTCGTTCTTCGAATAATTGACGATCCCACTTTTTATACTTCAACTGTATAATTTCAAGCAATCGTAATTACATATATGCTGACAAACAGCTCGTACGAGATTTTTAACTGAGTTCTTTCGAACAAGATTAGTTTCACGTGCAGCTGTAGTAGATTGTAGAATTCACGTTACGTGCAGCCAAAGAAAAGTGAGTACTCGGGTCTCAATGACTTACATCTCTCGCACGCTATAGCCAGGACCCGGAGCAAATTTTATTGGAAATAAAACTGAAAGATAACAATTTCAACTAACGAAACATAATTCAGTCGATTTATGATTTTTTCAAAATATAACTGTATTTCATGATATATCGAAATCAAATTAATTATTCTCTCAAACAATTTTTATTACCTTAATTAGTGAATTTTTTAAAGCAAAATAACTGATAAACGCGAAGTTTTAAATAAGAATAGAGGATACTTTCAAACAACGAATCATAATTAATAAACTAATTCGTTATTTCAACAAGTAATTTTATTTTAGATCTAACAAATTAAAATTAATATTGAAACGGTGCAACGTATAAAGGTAGAGTTTTTAATGCTATATTTTGCATCTATCTCAGTCATAAACAATAAAACCCAATTATTTTAGAACGTAACAGCATTTGCTCTCAGAATTGTTCTCCTTTCAATTAGTCTTGGATATTAATTGCACTAGCCTGTGTATAGGCGCGAGGAAATTTGTATTTTTAATTCTCTTGGCATAATAGAATCAGATATTGTTACTTGGAAACTTGTATTCCATTTTATTCAAATAAAAACAAAATAAAGATTTATTTCACTTTTGCTAGTAAAATAATGAAATAATTTAAACGAAGATAATTCTTCGATTCAAACAAACTAACCTATAATTATTTCAAAGTAACTTTGTGCCAGATAAAACGATCTTGAAATATTTAGCATACCTGTGTACGTATAACAATGGCCGTGCACCATTTTCAATATTTTCAAAACACAACACGTAATTCAAGAAAAGCAAAAATGTCACGTATCGACATTCATCACAGAATCGTAACTTTGTCGAGCCGTTCAAAATTTTATGTGCCTAGCGAGATGATTTAAAACGTAACAATATTTACACGATCGGGAAAACGCAGCGAAACCTGAAAAGCAGGATTTTACGTATTTTTTTACGTGTAACATTCGTTTCACGTAAGTTTGACACGAATAATTGCCAATCTATGCCAATGGCCAATCTATTTCCATTCACTTAAACAAATTAAATTCGCTTAAAGATTAAAACACGATCGAAAGTACATAATGTTATCATCATGAGTAATGGTTATCGTGCGGAAATTTTGTTAAATTATACAAGGTATTGCATACTATAGTTATTAATCGAACTTTTCAAATAGTAACAAATATGAAATACTATATTAATGAAATTTTGAGAATTATAGAAATTATTAAATATCGACGAAATTTTTGAGTCGTAAAAAAATATCAAATACTATCGCTTTTAACAAAATTCCTAAAATCGTGAAATATACTAAATACTATCCTTATCAATTATCGTTGTTACCAGTCAGTTATATAAAATATCTAAAATTAAAAAAAAAATACCAAGTTCTATTATTCTGAAACTTCTTAAAATCGTACAAAAGAAATTATTAAATTAAACACATTATTTAAGTTAGATAAGAAATATGAATGACGGATGATAGACGTTTCCTACGTTAACAAACTATCCGAAACTGTCAAGCGATCAAATGTCAACCGCGTGGAAAAAATCGATTCGCGATTTAACGATTTCGCGAAGGCGGTGTCGAGATTATAGTCACATCCGAAAGATAAACGTGCACTGACCTGTAGAGGTTCCGCGACCTGTGCAAACGGTGGTCGGTCCACAACGCTCGGTGACACTAGTTTTCTTGTTTAGGCAGAGAAGGGCAGCCCGGCCGGAGGAATCTTCACGGGACGTTCACTATCATCGTGAGTCTTGAACTAGACTGTGCACAGGCACTGAAGAACTCGTTCCTTTCCCTCTTCCTTTTCTTTCAGTCCAGCTCAAGCTGGAGGCGGAGGGACACCCGAAGGTTGCCCTCGACTTTAACCAAACCAAAATGGTTAGCATATCGCAGCATCATAAATCGAAACGTCTTCATTCGTGCCACAGCTTTCAACCACCGAACTAATAGATCACCGTCGGTGTCCTCCGTAAAATCTGTACATCAGCCACTGACAACCGTTTAGCAATAGAATATCTCATTTCTCTATCTCGATACAATGTTTCATATACTGTGTCTTACTAAAGCATTTCAACGTTTCTATAAACATTTTTATCAATATACGTATATAATATCTTGTTTCATAAAGATTTCATTAGAATTCATTTGATATTTATTGCAAGCATACACTTCACAGAGATTATTTAAGTATTTGAATAATCAATTATTATATTAGTTAGAGCATCTTTAACATTAATTATATGCTTAAAACTATTTATGCTGAAACGAATATTTTTCTAAATGTGTATTTGCAATAATTGTATTCTAATATTTACCTTTATACGTATTTATTTTAAGAGTGATTCCATATTTTATCAATATACAATGGTTCACGGAAGTATTTGAACGTTATAGAAACTGTGTGTATAATACAAAACACTGAAATCTCGTTAGCACTGTAATGAGACATGACGATGATTATATTGGTCTTTGAAACCAATCTGAAGATAGTTACAACATAGTTACTGCAAACGTATGTTTAATTCGAGACTAGTATAGATCATGATTAATCATCTTAAACATATAATACGTAAATAGTCGACTCTCGTTACAATGCTAATCGAATTTCAAAGTGTTTCATTTTTATGTAACATGCATAATATATACATAAATACTTCGTGAGCTATTGTATGTACAATCGATAGTATCGAACAAAACGAAGATCTATTGAAAACGATCGTATCTGTGACATAAAAAGAACGAGAAACTACATTATACATTATTCAAAGTGTAACACGCGAAAACAACGTTTTTACATTGATACGTACGTTTATATAATGCCTAGAGGAAAGCAGATGGTGGTGAATGGATGCACGTTTCTCTTTGCGCATGATAACGTTTTACTATTTTAGATGTATTATACGGAACAATTTCTATCAAAAGTACTGAGGATTTAAATGAAATTTAGAAATAGAAAGAAAGACTTTGTATCGAATAACTGGTTTAAACACTAAATATGAACAATAACGATTTGCATTGCTTATATAAATACATACATTTGCTTATATAAATGTAGAGATTTTATATAGACGCGCGACTAGTGAAACTCGGTAAAACTCGTACATTTTCATAGGAATCGGTCGCGTTTCCATTACATCACAATTTGCTTACTGCTGCGACGTTACACACAAACATACGCGTATCGCGTGCGTATCGTAAGCCTAGGTACGGATCCTGAAACGCGATTATCGCGAAATTCTCTCGAGGTTGCAACCACGATCTTGATATTATCTTTATCAAAAAATATTCACCGATTACGTACGATAATTTCGATCAAATGTGTATTTCGATCATGCTGCGGTCTCGTGGCGGGAGATAGAGCAGGTTTACTTAGCGGTTTGGTGCTAGATGCACTTGATCGTATAGCCAGTAAACCATGCGAAATACACGGGTAAAAGTTACACAGGGTGGGAGATTCCTCCTTCCAGACCCTGTACGCACCACCGGTTCTCACCTTTATTCGAACCAACACCGAGCCAAGCTTGACCACCATACGTTATAGCCAATATATTATTCCAGTGGGCCAAGCTAAGATATCGGGGAGATTCTTTCTTCTCTCTGCTCTCTCCCCCTACTGTACAGATGTGGTTGCTTTTGTACATCTTCTTTCTACCAACGAACGTTCTTTCAGTCCGTTTTTACTGGTCATCTCCTTCTGCTCGGTCGGTATTGCTCCTTTTTTTCCCTCTCGCTCTCCCTTCTTTACCCTCCTCCTTAATCGTTATCCTGCAGGTTGCTTATCACTTTTTATTTGAAAATGCGCGCTGCTATTTTTAACCTGGGCATTCTTCTTCCTCGCAATCTTGTTTCTTCCCAGCTCGTCTCTCTTCTTACCAAGAAGTCCCGACGCTGTTCTCTTCTCTTTGGGCAAATAAAAATGTATTGCCGAGATCCTTGTGTATAAATCTTTCTTTTCATTTTATACAGTAGTTACAAAAAGTATTTGCATATCTTTTTAAATTTATCAATTAATTAATTAGGTACAAGTAGATTACATTTTGTATTACTTAGAGGTACGTTTCATGTGACAGCGAAAATTTGATGATTATGAAAATTGAATGAACATTCTGATAAAAAAATGATTCATTGGAAAATAAGGTTATTTGCTCATTTTTTTCTTGTTTCTTTCTTTGTAGTCATTGTACTTCGTTTTATTTTTACTTCTTAATAACGATACGGTACTATAATAATTTTTACGGACCATAAAAAAATGTTGTTTGACTTAAATACCGCAAATATCGTTTTTTGCAAGATATTACATACAATGATTCACAAAAATATATGAACACTTATCGTAAAAATCTTTTATGTATGTATGCGTAACATGTAACTTTATATAATATTTTGAGATTTCATTAACACTGTATTGAGTTATATTGATCAAATTTGAGCCATCTTAAACAAATAATAAATCATAAAGATGGACCCAGTGAATGTTAGAGCTTATTAATATAATGGATAATTGATTACATACGTTTGTGATTTGTGCAATTCGTACGAAATATATATACTTAAACTAAACGTTTTGTAATCTTTTCACATTTTTTTCAGATGCTATCGATATAATCATGACAGTTGAGTCTCATTACAGTATTGATGAAATTTCAAAATGTTTTATAAAAAATTTCTTTCATGAGCTACTGTTTTAATGTTATCGTGTAAAACAAAATTGTTTACATAATTATTACAATAATTGCCAGGTTTTTTTCTTGTCTGTATATATTTCCCGTTGTACGCTATCCATAGACGTACATTGACGTGTGAGAAACTTATTAGCGTCTAAACGTAAAATCTGTTTTCGCTTCAGGTGTTTTTTGTAAAATGAAAGTTGTACACGTAACGTCATTTAACGAAACAGAATAAAAATAAATGTATTCTATGTAGCGCCGTTCATTCATGTGAGTGTGTAATGAGATGCGAAAAGAAATTAAAAATTCCTAATAACAGTTATATTTATTGCTGATGTTAGTGTAGCTGGAAGTAATTGAGCGGATTCAATATTAGCCTGGTCTGGTTAAGAATAGCCACGATGGGAATCCCGTTTGACCACCTTGCGTGCCAGTTGCTTACTGACTAAATTAGGGTGAATGTTCCGTTGTGTAAAACTTATCGTTATTATTTCTTTTATCAAATAACAATATTAAATTGTCCGATTTTATTGTATTGATAATAGAGCTGTATTAATAACGTGAACGTGAAATATAACCTAATCGAGTAATAAAATTGCAATCTATAAATATATGGTACATATATGCAATTGTTTAATTTCCTTTTTCTCTATATATCTAACTTTTTGCATATTTTCTGTATAAAAATTGTTTTTAAGGTAAAATATTCTTGCAAAAATAATAATTCTGGGAACGCTATTATTATCAGAGAAGGTTAAGGAATAAAAGTCCTGTAAAAACTCGCTCGAATGTCATCGAAGTTGATATCAATTGACTAATAAATAATTTATTTTTTAATTGTATTTGTACCCTTAAAAAGAAATTATTTGAATGCTAATATATTTTATATTTATCATATAATCAATTCATAATAATAATAGTAGATTTATAAAATGATTAATGAAATTTATTATTTACGACATTCAACTGTAGATATCCAACAAATTATAATTACTTAGTTTATAACGTTTTTATTCATTTTTTGTTACAATTTCGTTGTAAGAATAAATACAATTATCTATTTTCGTATTACTATTTATTAGATGTTAATGAACACATACTAAACTTATATATCAGTTACGTGTAAAAGTTTGTTACAAATACATTACAATTTACAAAAATAAATATAATTTTTGTATTTTATATTAGCCTTGGAATTTTTATATTTGTATAAAATAATTAACTTTGATATATTATTACAATATAGTGATTAATGGCATATGAATATATTTTAATCATACATGTATTTAATATAAAAAAATATAGATATATTGAGTACACACTTAATAATCATAAGAGCAAGCACGAAATTGTTTATAATAACTTAATTTCTATTATTTTAAGTGTAAAAACAATTTTTTACATAACACTAGAAAAATTATGGCAAAAATAAACATAAAATATTATTGTATATAAATAAACAAGTTCGATTAATTTAACGAACTGTTTAATGAACACATCAAAATATCATAAACTTTCTTAAACTTTACTTGCTGCAATCATGATAGAAAAATTAAATAACTATAAAATAACTAAAATTGTGTTAAATCAAAGAAATTATTAAAAATTTCACATTAGAGTTGTTATTGGTCTCACTCTTTGTTAGAATCTTACTACACTATATTAAATGATAATTAATATATATAATAAATATATACATGCATATTTACAAATAAATATTTTAAATAATATTATAATTTGTTTTGAAAACCGTCATATAAATTCAATATATAGGGATATATGTGATCCATGATAGTATTAAATATATTAATATATTTAATATAAAACTTACATTGCTACTAATATACTTCTAATAAAATACGTCAAGTTATTTTTATTTCTTATACAATTAAAATTACACGATTTGTGAACTTTGTTATTACACTACACATTTCATAAATACCATTGTATTAATTCGTTTTAGAAGTGAGTACAAAGTATTTGTAGCATACTCAAAAATATTATATTTGTTTAAAGCACTCTTTGATTCAAGTTGAGTGTATAAATTTCAAGTTAAAGTAATCTAAGTGTTATTTTCAAAAGCACTTCAACAATCCCTTGTTTCAGATTTCAAATTCCTATTTCAACTTAATTATGGATAATAATCCTTATGATTTGATTGATTCCACAATTTCGATTTTGATTCAACCCTTTTGTACCATTTTATTAGTACAAAAATAAGTTGATTAAGAACACATTAGGCATTACAACATACAACATTTCTTTTTGTTTTTTTTATAGTTTAATTCAAGTGGTGGTCTTTCAGATAACTGAAACTTTCTAACAATTCTTACTAATTCGTGAAAGGCTTGGTCAACATTCATTCTTAATTTTGCACTACATTCAATATATGGAATTTTCAATCGACGAGCTCTATTTTGTGCCTCTTCAACTTGAACCTATGCATGTAAAACAGTGAATATTAACATATTAATATATTAATATAATGTTCTTTATATTAAATTCTTTATATTTTATTTACTTACAACTCTATGATAATCCAAATCAGCTTTGTTGCCAACCATAAGCATAGGAAATTCTTCTCTATCCTTTACTCTAAGTATCTGCCTATGGAATTTTAATATTTCATCAAAAGATGAAAGCTCAGTTATCGAAAATACAAGTAGAAATCCTTCGCCACTTCTCATATACTGTTCTCGCATTGCACTAAACTCTTCTTGACCTGCTGTATCTAATACTAAAATTACATAAATATTACTAGTTTTATTATTCAAAACATTCTACAATATATATGTAGTATTGTTTTTAATGTTTATAAACTGACCATTCTAACTTTTTCATAAAATATTCATTCTAAAATTGAATAAATAAGGAATTATACTCTTACAATAACAAACCCATGATTCATTATGGAACTGCATGAAAATTAATATAAAATAAGTTATAGAAGATATTACAATTATATTATACAAATAAATATGAAACGATAATTAATATATAGCGTCTCACTGTTATCAGTTTACTCACTATCGAGTTTCGCAGGTATATCGTCGATAACGCACTGTTTGGTATAAGAATCTTCGATTGTCGGATCATAATCGGTTACAAAATAGCTCTGAAAAATATTAATGAAATTAGTACAAAATAATAATCAAAACCTCATTATAAATAATAATAAAAAATTATCCTGCAAGTAAATCTATCGTATAAAATAATTCATTGTGACTATAAAGAATATAACTTAAAAAATTATAATTTATACAAATTTAAATATATAATATCTTAAATTATTACTTTAAAGCACGTACAAAACAATCTTTGTTGCGTATTACTATATATGTATATCAAAATAATATATTATGCGAGTATTATAATATTACGTGGCTATATCAACAATCTTATCCCCAGTTATATATGACATAATCGATGATAAAAGTAGGCTTGTTCCTTTTTTTAGTATCCAGTGCAAGCGTAATTACGAAAATATTCATAAGCGAAATATAACAGCCCAATTGTTTACCTCGACATATCAACATTATTTATGAAATATTTCCAATATAATTTATTATAATTCATTATTCGCTTCATTATTCCTTTATTTGAATTGATCGCGAATGACGTAGGACGTAGGACGCATGAAAACGAATTCGATTGACAAATCTAATATGCACAATGTACACAAATAAATGTCATAAATACAGGGTGTTACGGTAATTATGATACATAGAAATTTCCGAATTTCATTTTTCCGGAAACGCAGTGTCCTATGAAAAAATTTTATTCTAAAATTTTATTTTCGACTTATTTTCATACGTAAAATAACCTCCTGTCAATTATTTGCTCTTGTCCAGTCCGGTATTGGTCAAGTTTAAGTATAATTGGCAAACTTCTAAACTCTCTTTTCTCGAAAACGAAATGTCATATGGAAAACTTTTATTGTATATTTTCGACTTATTTTTTCACATAGAATCGCCATTTTGTCGATGACTACTGCGACACCCTGTATATACGCCATATATACCATTTATACATACATGTACGAAAGTATCGAAAGTGTTTGAAAATTTATTTTATGAATATATCATGTGCATTAGAACTGTAATGAGACTATTGTGGTTATAATAGTTACATTTGAAACCAATCCGAAAATGTATATAGAAG
Organism: Bombus flavifrons; assembly: GCF_040668555.2. NCBI lineage: Eukaryota > Metazoa > Arthropoda > Insecta > Hymenoptera > Apidae > Bombus > Bombus flavifrons. Next base: position 3,769,573 of record NC_138457.1, on the reverse strand, counting down.
TTCTAAAGCATTTATTGCAAGTATACACTTATCGTTGGTGAAAAATTAGAATACAGCATGGATGTAGTCTTATGCATACAATTAGTGCTAAAACTTGTCTCACTAAATATTGTAACTTATTAATGTATTGAGTAACTGATTTTGAATTGAGTAATTAATACTTTGACAATATTTACGAAGTATATATTCCCAATAAGTATTAATGTAACTTTTATATACATTTTCAAATCCGTTTCAAATTTTATCAATATAATCACGATAATCGCGTCTCGTTGCAGTGTTGAGATTTCAAAATATTTTGTATAACATATACATGCAAAGTTTCTAGGAGTAATCCGTTACTTTCGTGAGCCACTGTATGTATGATAGAGTACACAAGCACAAACGATACGCACGGATACATATACGTCTATACGTACACCCACGTACGTATTTGCTACACCTATTGGCCATAAAAAGTACTCACTTGAATGAATTGTATCGTGATCGCAGATTTTCCGACGCCACCCGCGCCAACGACGACGAGCTTGTATGTCTGCGCATAGCTCTGTTTGTCACCGAGCTTCGACATTTTTCATATGATCGACGAGTTGTGGAAATTTCAGAGGAATACTGGACACATATTGAAAACAGCACGGCGAAACGTAGAAAAATACAAAATCGAGGCGCATTCACATGCAAGCACGTACTACTGCGTTCTTCTTAGTACGAGAAGAGCCCAGTATAGCAGATCCTGGACATTTCCTTACTAGTAGTGTATAGTCGAGAACTTAAACGTGACTAAACATCATAAGTCGCTCCTGCAAACGCGAATTTACTAAAAACTCGAGCTAACGAATGAAACGAGAGAGACACTAAAAAAAGTATCCCCCACCATGTGTATTTGTACTTACACATGCATACGTTATACCATATCGTGCTATTTCGATTGATTGCGCAGTCGCTATTACAATACCGCCCTCTTATGCGCTTATGCCTACCTGATGTTGTAAAGTAAACGATTTCAAAATCACTCGGTTTTTACGCGATATCGAATGCATGATAATCTCACTGTGCTACATTGTTTCTAGGAACAATCGACTTTTTTTCAATTGCTTAGCTCGAGATATAAGAAAAAATCTTTATCTGTAAAGAAATTTAATTTGTTCTCTTGATGTAATTTATTATTATCACAACAAAATATTTACCATCTTCTATTTAAAAATTTTACTAATTATTTTATATGAATCATAATTTATAAGATTTTGAATTAATAAAAAAAAATTACGCCACCGTTGTTCAATTTAATTCCTCCTTCATCCATAAACATTCTTTCTGTTGCACGTCTTGATACTTATTTTCATATGTTCGAAAAAAAAGTAATTCATAATCAACTAAAAAGTCATAATAAACAAAAAACATAAATCAAAATTATTCAATAGTACAATAATAAATGTATAATATCAAAATAATATATAATATTTTTCAATAATTGTAACATAAAAGACATACTAAAAGATATAATATTATATTGTAAAAGCATTAATATTAAATTGTTATTGTTAACCCAATTGTCAATCAATCCAATATAGACTTATACCAAAAGTTTGATTAAACAGGAATAAATCATTAATATCGATACTTTTTACATCTGGTTTATTACTGAACTCTCTTAAATAGCATTGCTGTTTGACTTCAAGTATAGATATTTAAGCTCTGTTATTATTTAACAATGATTCAATCATACGGAACCGAATAAAATAAAATATTTCATCCTCAAATCACATTGACTGATATTATTTTATTAAGGGGTTGTTTCACTTTATTTAATCATTATTTCATAGTATATCACTTTTTTCAACAGATTCTGTATTATGATAGAATTGCAGTGGTAAAAAAGGCACGGGATTTCATTTCGAAGATGAGCGCTTTTCATATAAAATTATACTGATCTCTTTCTTTTATAAAAAAAAGACACATGCCATGGTTACTAACATATTTAAATGAAAATATCGTGATCAAAAAGGCATATCTTAAAATCTTAATAGAAATATACAATTCTGTTTATCATAGGTTATTGTTATCATAAACTTTTATTCGACGGATATATCGTCGTTCATTCACTAAATTTAATATTTCGTTACTCTGAAATAAAGCTGCTATCGGTGTATATTACGTAATAAGCGCATCATATACTCTGCAATCATAACGATAGCACAGCATGTACTTAGATTGATGGGAACCAGGGTTTGTTTAAAATTCATCCAATAATCTCATGGATCTTCATAGTGAACGATATCTATACATTGTTCGATAAAATGAAATTGTACTAAATAACAAGAGCGAACATTATTCTCAAATTTGATGGGGGTGTAACTAACTAAAGTAGAAAATTAATATAATTAAAAGTAAAATAAATTATATCCAGAAATGAATTATAATAAATGAAATGATATACATATATAGATCGAAATTATCATAAACAATCGCTTAAACAATCTTGAAACTACTATATGTATCATAGTATTTAATTATATTAACTTGTGTCTTTAATCTTAAATACAAAGGTATACACAAATGTCGGTATAAATAAAATACTTATCATATACTTGTAAAATAAGACATTGTAATTAATATAAATGTAACACGAGAAACTATAAAAATTTATATTATATATACATCGTTTTGGAAATATTTCACTATATTCAACTGTTATTATTGTGATGCTTAATTCAAAAGAAAAACTACTTCAGCGAGTGATCTCATTCTTTTGTCAATAATTGATGTTCACTTCAAACATTCAAAATATTCAAACATTTAAAAAACAATCGATCATAAGTGAAAGCAAAATAAAAAGGTAACTATTTTCATCAAAAAATGAACACATATAAAATCAGACATTTTCTTTTTCTAATTCATAATGTTTCACAAAGCTTTCATTATACATGATATAGTGGCATAATATGTACAATCTTTCTCCTGTTTTTTTCCTTTTTCTATTTTCTTTTTTACATAACACATAGTATTATTTGGTTATTACAGAAAATATTAATATATTTTGGTTCCAGTGTTTTCATGATTTTGAACGACGTATTTACATCTTTCAAATAATTTCAATCTTTCTTTTTGTTTAAAAAAATTACATAGCTTTGAAATATTTGTTGCATTACACTGGAACATTTGAACATTGCACGTAAAATATTTTCCTTCCAGCAATATAATTATGTATGTGTGGATTTTTGCTGCAATTGTTCTAAAAACAAGAATTTCTTTTTTCTTTTCATTTAGACTTTTACTTTCATTTTACTATGTTGTACTAATAACATATGAAATAAAATTGAGATAGAAAAATTTAAAACTTACTCGGATTGTATTACCTTTGCTAGAAGTATATGCAACATAATACTTTATTAGACAAATATTTTTTTTTACTTTTAAACTTTAATTAAGGCCTCGTTATATTCGGTTCGACTACTTTTTACCACGCGCAAAAAATTATTTTTCGTATTATATTTAAGTGACATCTGTACATTTCAATAAATACTTTAAATTTATAAACAGAATATTGTGTCAAAAAGCATTTGAAATATTATAGCGTTATCTTTTTGCGTGGTACAGGTATACAGGTATTTTGCCATAATCATTCCTTATACTTTTTGTGTAACATCATTCTTCAAACATATTGTAAAAATGATAGAATGAACCAAAGGGTATGTTACAGCAAATGAAATGTAACTACGCATAATTTTTCATATATTCTTTTTAAATATTCGAAAATAATTCTTTTTTCCTTTATGCATAGGCCAAAATGCACTATTTGATTCGATCTGTGTGCCTCTCTTTTCTTAGCAAGTGAATAAAATGGTTTGTACAATTTCTGGAAAGTGATCAATCATATTACAATGCTATATAAATCTTTTTCCAAAGAAAAATCCATTCTTTAAGAAAATGAAACATTATTGTTCTTATAAAAAATTTAATTATGATAAATTTGAAAAAAGTAATTTGCAGATTTTAAATCGCTTTTATAATCCGAATCTGATTTTTGCTAGCATTTTCTTAATACAGTGATAATTTAAGCAATAATGTCAATGTTAATGAGAATAATGATATAATATACACAATGAAAGACAAGCATTCAAAGAGTACCTTTTGGACTCAAATACATTGTCACAGACATTGGAGCTAAATATTACATTAGAAGCTCCAAACATTATGTTTTTTCATTTCCTAAATATCTTCTTTATGCCTTGTTCTGTATAAAACTTGCTTTGATAAGTCAATAATGAATAATATTGACGAGAATGATGATAATAATAGTAGTAGTAATAGTAACAACAATAACAATAATAATAAAGATACTCTTGTATTGTTGATGACGTCGATGGTGAAGATGATAACGATGATGAAGAAGACGACACTAATAATGTTGATTATAATAGTAAATGATTTTTACGAATAAAGTAAAACTAAGGTTTGTGACGACAACGAATATCATCGAGAATGATATTCACGCGAAAAATGATTGCCAGTTACATATTTCTAGCGTGATTGGTTCACACATTTAAAGTATCAGTTTTAATTTGAATAATTAGGGAACGATAATGATGATAAAGGTGGTAGTATAAAGAGCATTTATAGAAATAAAGGCAATCATAAATTGCAATAGAAATTGGTTTAATAGATTGATGACTGATCAATCTCTTTAATATTTATAGGGATTTTTCACAAATTTCAGGATAATAATAGAATAAGATAATAAAATTACTAATCAATAATAACATAAGGCAATATGTGGAAAACCTGGCCATTAGAACTGGACCTTGCTAGCATCTGATGCCATTCTCGAAATTCTTCATCAGGCTGGCTATACACATTGTTTACACTACTGATTTCTGACACATCTTCCTTTACCTCTGGTTTTTCATTACAAGTCGAAGTTAAAAACGATAATTTTGGTTGGAAGTTTCCATTCAGTCCTTCAACACATTGTGTATGTAACCTTTCTATATCCTCTGCAGTAATTTGTCTAGGTGGATACTCAGTACTATTTTGATCTTCTGTTGTTTCACACTCACTCCAATCTATTGAACTCGGATCTATTGGTGGTAACTTGGCCAATATTTCTTCAACCGTTAAATCTTGATACTGTTCTAATTGATTATTTTGAACATTTGTAACTGATTTTTCTTTGTACACTACACCTGATTCTTCACACTTAGATGGTACATCGAGACAGTTTTCTGTGGGCTTTAACCGACTTTCTGGTGAGGCTTCAGAAACTGTATTTCTATGGGACAAATTATTCTGAGGACCACGAAGGAACTTTGATACTTGTTCATTGCTACTCCTCAGAATATCTTCCATGCCGGATGATTCTACACTTTGACTAGGTAGAGCACTTGAATTAATGCTAGAATTGGTGCCGCGTGCCCGTAGATCAGCCAGCAATTCTTGTGTTGTCTTTAATTTAGGATTCCTTGAGATACTAGCTAGTTTTTCCTTTACACAATCTTCTAAAACCGGTTGCTTCTTCGTAGATTTACTGCCTTTCTTTCTACCACGTTTCTTTGGCCCTGATTCATCAGGTTTAGTGGAAGACTCCGTAAAATGATCAGAGATTCTTTCTCTAAATGTGGGGCTAGGCACTTGCATATTTGAATTACCACTCACATTTTCGCCATTTAGACGTTGTTTTTTAACAAAGGTTTCACTTTCGGTGATTGAGACTGAATCATGATGCTGATAATTATGTTGGTCCTTGGGATCATCTTTTCGAAGACGTTTGTTTGAACTGTGAGTTCGTGGCACTGCTTCCATCGAATGATGTTGGCTCGAAGAACCAAGCGTTGGTGGCACATCAGAACTTGTTCTGTGGTTGCTGGTTACTGTAATTGACTGCTTATTTGATGACGCATTAGGAGAATGTAAATGATCGCAATTCACAGATAGAACTGGACTAAGCACCTGCAATTGGAATAATGTATTAGTTCTATTATGTTCTATGAAAATAAAAGAAAATGTTATATACAAGTAGATTAAAAGTTAATATAATAGTGAATAAACAAATTAAAATTTGATCTGGTAAAAATAACAAATATAAATACTTTTAATACTTTTGAACTTAACAAATTATAAATTTCTTGTCAATCATGTTACTTTCAATGATCAATTGTTCTTTTACTCTGTTAGTCTTTTTTAAGTGTTGTTTATCCTTCAATATGTTCTCCTCGATTTCAAGAAACAGTTTAGATATATTACCTACTTATTGCTTATGTTGCTTATGAATTTGTAACAAAGCATTTCTGAATCTATATTTATATAAAATTTTTTCTTTAATTCATTGGAAATTTAATCACATTAAAACGAAGAACATCAATAACAGAATATATTCAATTTAGAAAGATATTATAATTATACAGTACATATGTATATGTTTTATATTTAATGTATATTATGTAAATAAAAAAATGAATACTTAAATGACTTACTCTGAGTGCAAGCGTATCCCTTAACAATGGACTTTGAGACCGCATTATACTTCTTAATGCCGGACTTTGTGGTTTAAAACATCTTAGTGCAGGGCTATGTGGTTTTGCTCCATTAAGAGCAGGTGGTGCAGTGTCTGCTGGTGTAGGCTGTGGAGTAGAATGAGCAGAAGGTAAAACCATATCACGCCATCTTCGTACCAAATCCTTCGCACGCTTTGCCAAGGCATCATTGTTTGTTTTTCGTCTAAGTTCATTGATGTATTTTCCAAGTCTTGTACTCTGAAATAATTCAACAGATCATTTTTATACTTATGTAATTAACCAGAAAACTGATAGAAATAAGACCAAATGAACGTGATGCAATTTCATTAAATTATCATGAAATGCAATTTCTGTCATTCTAATACAAAACTTGTTTAATATAATATATTTGCAGCATTTTTACCTCAAGCACTTCTTTAGTGATCGTCGTCTTTTCCAGGGCCGTAATGACATCCACAACAGCTCCCATGTCGATGACCTAATGAAATTTGATAATTGTGCCATTATGAAGTATTGATTTTGTAAATTAAATGTATTATATTTCTATACAAATGTACCACTTATATTAAATTGCTAGAATTAATAAAATGATTATATTTTGTATATCTGAAAATACCTTTCAATATATATGCTATTCCAATTTCCTAAATATTTGGGGAAATAGATATTTATATAAATTATTAATAAATTACATGTTTTTACATAACATATAAATAATTAGTGAATTACATGTTTTTACATAACATATAAATAATTAGTGACATTTCATTGTGCTTGTCTTATTAAATATTTAATGCACACAACGATTAAATCATTTATTATTGAAAATAAAAAAGAAAATACTTTTGCATTGTTTTAAAAATTTTATTATTATTTGAAAGAATGCAAATAAATTAAAAGATAATAAATTTAATACTTAAAATATTTTAATGCTTTATTAATATACAGAAAGTTTTAAAATTCTGATAAATTTACATCTGTGTTTTTAATCAATTACTACATTGTTAATAATAATTTGATAATTACATTCCTAGCAACACGTAACAAAAGATATTTCATTGCCTGATAAATTCGATCTTACAATAGTAAAATCGAACCATACTTTGATATAAAGCTCAAACTACTGTAACTACAAATGCAAATAATAGTACGATTCGATCATTGATACATTTAATACGTGATATAAAACATGAACGAACGTAAAATACAAATAATCAACACGTGTCTATATACATTTCCTTAATCTATAGCGAAATGAAAGTAGACTTATGGTAATGTTAACGTTTATCGCAAAAATTGTGCGAAAACGGCGATCGGACCCAAACCGCGAGATTCACCCAATTATTTTTGAATCTTCATTCTCTACACAAAATTCTAAAAAAGATATAAATACGGTAAAAAATGATAATTTGCGAAAGTACTGCAATCGAGTGTAACTAGAGTCTAAACAGCGGGAGACAGCTAGAAAGGAAGGGAACGGTGATTTCTTTGTAAGTTCCTCTCGACTTTGGACAATTCGCTGGAGGAACGTTAAGGTTATGCTCCAGGTAGTCGAAAAACGCGTTTTACGTTGGATGTATACACTCGATCAAAAGGAAAATTGGCTGACTGGAATCGAACGTACACAGAAGAAACGCATTACTCACTCACACGCGGAACCGCCACCACACTACACTCTCAGTGACTCTCGCGCACGCTACTGGTACAGGCACACGGCGCACGGGGGATCGAGAGTGGCCCGATAGCCGTTTGCGTGAACGGACGGACGGCGCATCGCGGATTCATTCCGCTACTTACATTGTATTCCTTATCAAGTGATTTCAACAATCTATCGGTGAGCTCGGTGCAATATCTCTGCATCGGGGGGGCACACTTAGGGCCCTCGCGGGGAGATTAGGTTAGCGCAAAATCGTCTCCACGCGTCCGAGTGTCACGAATACGAGAGCACGGGGGGACTTGCAATGGCGACTACTGAACTGTGCTCTGCTCGCATGCCCTCCCTACCTCCCAAGTGCCTCCTAGTCGCAGCCCATGCATCGTCCCTAGCCCCACGCCGCCTCATACTGCCAGACGAACGCTACTAGCTCCTCTCGTGGTTGGACGAGACTCCTAACCGTTACCACACCTCCCTTCTATCCCCACTACCGTACCGATAGCGCTCCAATCGGTTGCCAACTTTACGCAGCTAACTTCAAACTGCTGCTCTCGTCCACTCGCGTTTAACCCTGTTGCGATCGTTTAATTCTTGTATTTCAATCATGATTTTGTTTCAGCGAATAAAAAGAATTTTAATATTCTAGAAAAACGTTTGACATAAAATTGAAACCAGAAATCCATACAAACCAATAATAATTTTTCTCATATTTTTACTATATTCAAATTTGAGATACTTTAAACATTAGAAAAATTCAATTGGGTTAAAAGTGTCCTGAAAAATGCAGTAGGGTTATTCCCTTCTTATTAATTTGTCTTCGATTTTGAATTGCTCAATTTTTCCGTCAAAATTTGATCGTATAAAAAGGCACTTGTATGTTTCATTCTAACTTACTATGTCTAGTAATTTTGACTTATTACCAAATTTAGAGGAAAATTTTAAATTATATAGTTACTATACTTTGTTTCAGCAAATATTTTATCAAATTTAGGATATAATTGTTGAAAATAGTTCATTATTGGCTGATTACTATAAATAAAATGTAATTTTCACACCTAAAACAAATACAATTTCAATGATAAAAATTGCGTTTGCTTTTAATAATCAAATTTGTAACATTGTAGAACGCTCCGAAGTTACCTACACGAATGCTGCGCTTATAGTACCAATATAAAAAACGTGAAGTAACTATCTAGTTCTTTATTTGCAACATACAATGAATTTACATAAAAATATGTGTATATATATACATATATACAGTTATATTAGTATTTTTGCTTAGTTGTGTAAAAATATACGAACATTTAAAATGATAATAATGTTAAAAATGTTGATTATTTAAATGGTAGTTTATTAATTGTATCATTCATTATGCTCATTATTTTTTGTATTAATTATTACGGTCTGTGTAATGTGTGCTTAATAGGAGAAATTTTGTGCAGATTAACAGCAACTTTCTACTATCAGAGATCAAGAATCGTCCATTTTATTGTCATTGCATACTATTATTCTTTATTGGAGTGGTATATGTGGTTGATAATTAACAGTTTCTCGTATGTGGTACCCATAACCTATAAGTATCAAATTATTCAGAACAATCAAATATTATTCTTATCTTTAGATGAACAGCACACCTTCATCACATTTAAATTCACGAAAAAAATTGTTTAACAGGTACAAATATGTAAAATGCTTAATACTAAGTTTTTGACGGAATACTCGAAAAATATTTTGTGACCTTACCTGTCTAAAGTTTCAAATTATTCGCGTATTTTCTCTCCTACGTGCTTAAAATTATATTTTCATTTTTTGTCTAAAATTAAATAAATTTTGGAGCTGCAAGAGAAATAGATATTTTGTGTTATGTTGAGTATAAAGAAGTTGAGCTATTGAATATGTGATACATCTGAACAAGTTCGCGCATGCATTATCTCGATCAAGTGCATACTTATTGTATGGTAAATATATTTTATCAAAATAATTTGCAAAAGTTACACTTAATGATATGGTCTGAATAAGTGTGCAAAACTTGAAAACATAAAAATGTAATTTTGCTACTTCAGTAATTTGTTGTATCAATATACCACGAAAGTATTAATTACAGATAATTTTTTATATACTACAAGTATGTATTTCTTGAAAATTCTACACGAATTATTTCATAATATTTTATAGGTAATTGAGATCTTTAATATAATACGTAACATTAGTGTTACATATTATACTTTGTTGCAGAAAAAGATGATTACTCATAAAATAAATTTTTTTATAATATAAAATATCACGTTTTCATTATTTATTTATGTATATTGTTCGTAAATAATTGTAGAAAATCAATTATATTTGCCTAATATGTTTAGAAAGATATAACAAAGATGGTCGGAGTTTTGGAACAAGGTTAAGTAGAACATATGTTTATGTGGCTTCTTGGATATTTATGTTAAAATTATTTCGAAAACTCTGCCAGCATATGTAGTAATTTATTTTGTATATTTGTAACTATAATTATTGTGTAATTAAAGAATATGATATAATGCATTGCAAATTTTCATTTTTAATGATTCATGTCTGTCTCCTAGATTAATAATTCAATTGTTATAATTATTACATTTTGTAGAATATTACATTTTGTAGAATATCTTTATAAATATTCTCGTTAAACATTGACAATACTTGAAAAAGAAACTTTCTGTAATATATCACGTACATCATAATATTAAATTCCTTTGTATGGACATATATATATATATATATATATATATATATGTTATATATATATTACATACTATATATATATATATATATGCGATAAAGAACTATCAGGATAGCCTATGTTTTAAATGCAATACACTTATAATTACTTTTAATATTATAGTACAAGTTGAAGAACATAGTGATGTAAAGATTCAATTTTACAAGAGAAAACTTACGTGATTAAATAAACATATTTCAATTAAGTGATTACACTTATATCTTATCTGTGTATTTGCTAATAAATGTACATATTTTTAAATCATTTCATTATTTACGATTGTTGTTTCTAGTTACTCTAATTTGATGTTGGTAATGTTATAGGTTTAATATATTCATAAATGATAATTCATACAATGTCCTAAATTTGGTCTAACTACGTCTATTTTGACAGTTTTCCAAGTGTGAATATATGCAAAATTTTACTTCTTGTTAGTACTACTAACTCCCGAATGAAGACGCCACCATGCTTAAATTAAAAAACGAAATTTCTTGATCTGCAGAGCAAATTCTTAGACTATTCAGGGATTGAAGTTTTAACTCTCATAAATCATCTCTGTATTTATACATCATCTTTGTGTCATTATTCCGATTTTCTACAGAATTAATTACATGCAATAAGTGTAGTGCCTTATTTTGTACATGGTGGCGCCATCTTATGGTAAATCAATGGTACTAAGAATAAGCAAAATTTTCATATAGATGTTGTCGCCAAGTCCAAGTTAGAACACTACACTAATCACATCTAATTAATACTTAGATAAAACTAATCTTAATTAATTCCTTACGTTCAAAACTTTCTTTCGAACTATCAAATGTTAAAAAATTCTTCCTGTCCAAGGACCAATAAAATTTCAATAAAATTTTGCCACCTGTCGATTAAACATAAGTAATTATTACATACGCACACATCAGGTGTAAATATCTCGAGATTAAATGATGGGAATAGTATAGCTATTAAAATTTACCACACTCTATAAGGATACCACAAAATAAATATATTTTTTATTATCTTATATCTTATTTAAAAGAAATGGTGATGATCTTGAAATCTTGTAAAAAAATGATCATAAGAAGAAACTACTTCCTCTGTTGTCCTGAGAAGCTTTATCATACAATAATAAATAAAGCACGCAGTTTGGTCACTTTGTATACATATATACCTTTTAGAACAATATGCATATAAATAAAATGTATTTCACAAATGATCTTTATTTCTAGTGATTATAAGTATCTAATAATTTTACATTCGATTTTAATAAATTCTTCATAATTTATAAAATAAATTTCGTATTTCTTAATATTATAGAGTACAATATTTCCTGCTAAAAGAATATTACTCTATAACTAATTGATTTGATATAATACTTTCCATCTATTTACAAAGACTCCTATAAAGTTCAAAAGGAAGAAACATTTTTCTTAAAAAAATACTCTAATTAAAATAAACATATACCATTATCAATACTTACTTTCTACCATATAGACATATATGTAAAAGGTTAAAAAGTGATTAAAATTGAGTAATTCTTATTATAATACATTTTCTAATATATTTATTTCTATATACTTCAATATATTTTCCTCTAGTAATAAAAATTTTATCCATATAATTATTAAATTCTTCTCCAAACGAAAAAATAATTCCAAAACTTTCATAAATTTTACAATTGAGCATATATCTAGTATTTTCAGATTCTTCAATAAATCAACAATACAATAATTATGATAAGTAATCTTGAATAAATAAATTAAAAATTATAAGAAAACAAAGGAAACATTTGAAACTCTCTTTTAGAAAGAGATTATATATTTAGAGAAATGTATTGCTTGAATTTGTATTGATAAAGTGGTTACTAATAGCACAACCTTAATTACATTCAATTAGTTTATCAGTATAAGAATTTAGAAGTATAAATCAAAACACCTCACAATACATTATTTATTTTATATTAAACAACTATTTTCATAAATAAAATAATTCCAATATTTTAACAAATTTTAAGAATCTATTCCAAAGTGTTCGTAATGTATTATTTCATGAATCTTTGAATGAAGCAATAGCATTACTTATAATTTGTACAATATTTTCTACACCGGTTTTAAGACATTCAAGATTCCACTGAAAGACTCCATTCACTAAGTGTCTCCATCTTATGTAAATAAATATATATATGGAGTTTAATAGTAACGAAAAAATAAATTTTTGTCAAAACAAAAATTAGATCAAACCATTGGTCAATGGTGGAGGCCTCCGACTTTCAGTTTTTTTGATTGACGAACTGTCCTGCTAGTTTCACTATCTGATGATTCAGACTCTGTGTCATTGTATCCAGGCATTGGTACACCTTCTGACTTTGTGACTTCACAAGTTTCAGCAGCGAAATTGCCTGTTATCTTTGCTTTCTCAAGTGCCCTAACTATAAATAGTACAAAAATACATTTATGGCGCAGAAAAATTTTGCAGAACAATATTATATATATTTTATAGTGTATCGAACACATTTCAATATAATTTTAAAATATAAAAGTAACATATATAAACTTTTACCTAAACTACAATCATAACAAAATATACTTAATGGAGAATAATTGTAATAATCCTCTATTTAAACTATATTTTGAATTTTCAAAGAGTGTTAGAATAAAATCTGATTAATTTTCTGATTAATATTTACTTTGAGACTCCAAGAGACTATTCTGGCGTTTCAAGTCATCAATATCCTGTTGATGAGAGGAATTCTTGCGTCGCATAAACTGTATATACTCAGCAGCTTTCTTCAGTATTTGTGCCCTACTTGCAACCTTTTCTCCTTGCAATGCAGGTACAGAGTCTCTAAGGCTGGAGAAGCTATCCTTAATGTGATCCCGACGTTTCCGTTCCAGCGCATTATGATGTGCCCGTTTTTCTGCCTATCAATATATACAATGTTTTTTCATATCAAATCAAACTACATTATATATAAGTTGTACAGAAATCTTATATCTAAATTCTTGCCTTATAATCAATATTAATCTTAACATTATTATTAAAAATGAACATGTGTGTGTATATCTTAATCTTAATTATAAAATTAAATCTATAGATCAATATACATATTAGTCGAGTATCTTCATTTTATATGATATTCAATGATAAATTATTTACAAGAATAAATTAGTTAAATCGCACGGAAAGTGTCCATTTAACCTCAACAATATTTACATTTTATATTTTGAAAATAAAACTTGTTTATATCGTTAATTAAATAAAAGATGTTGAATAAATAAATGAAATTAGAAAGAATGGAAGGAAAATAAAAGTGGATAATGAACTTACTTGAGAATAATATTGGGTATTGTTTGAATGCCTCTGCCTAGAATCGGAATCGTCACCTTCCTAAAAAACGATCTCTTTAACAAGGTCCATTGAAAGAACAGTTTTAAGGGCTTACATCGCTCTCAATGTCGATGTCTCGATCATCGTCACTCATTATAAATTCCTAGGCAAACAGGTAAACAAAAAATACTTTATCAACTTTGTAAGAAATATAAAAACAGTGTACATACAGTACATATATAACAAAACGCACGTAGGATTTGACAACCACGAAAGTCACTAGTTCTTAGGAACTTGTCTAGGGCTTTTATTTTCAAAAGGCGCAGTGTTTGTTTATTTCTCAATTTCATAACAATAGAGAGGAATTATTTTCTCTCTGATAATAGATAGAAGATTTTATCGCAGAAATAACTAATAAACTGTTGAAGTAATTTATATTTAATAGAAACAATAAAATAACAAAGAACTGTCACTGATTATTGAAACGTATATATATATATATGTCGGGTTCTCACTGGAGTTAAGGGCGGTTGATGAATCTTCACTTGAATTGGCTATCGTTATGTATTCTAGCTGATCTTTATTGGTACAGATGTGATTATTACAGAAGTTAACAAATAATAGCGGCGATCGGATAATCGAGATGTCGATGACAATGACTTTAGGTTCGATAACAAATCCACGGTCAACGGGATGATGAATGCGATGTGATACATGATTCTGGTATGACTTGTTGTCATAAGCCCACTGTCGTAAATCTCGGGCACCCATACTCGGATTAGAACATAAACAACTATTCCTCGGTTTTATTATTTAAGTGCAGCTATAATAAAAAGTCTGGACTAAAGTATTGAGGACCTTCACAAACGTTCCAAAGAAAGGCCCCGATGTCCTTTCATCTCCGACACGGCCATCCTGACAATCACACGTCCTCGGGTGTTTCTAAGATATTGTGTTTTCTCAACATTAGACTCAATGCAACTGACATTATTTACCATTTAGCTAAATGTTCCAATAAGCCAAGGGTCCAGTTCAACAACAAAATTTTCATCGGATGTTTAATAACAAATAAAAGAAAGCAGAAATCAGTAGCATTACGATTAGTATTCAAAGTGCTAGTTGTATCCTGTGGATTACCAGTCAGATCGTAATGATATGACAGACCATTCTCGATATCGCACCTAGTGAATCTTACTTTTCTAGATCACATTACCACTTTGAGCTTATGTGAACACACTGTGCTAGATCAGGTTCTGCCCGAGCAGTCGAGCTATGCGGACGTGTGAATCAGTGCCTTCGTGAGTGCGACAAGTGGGAAAAACAAAATGACTCAAGACAGAACCAATCGCTAAATAATGGAAAATATGCAACAAATACCACCAATAAAAATACTAAACAAAGGCGAAACATATTTTATAAACAGAGCTGTAGATACAACAAACCCAAATCAATCAACAAACGAAGATCATGACTGCTCAGTTATAAAGGAAACAGAAACGGGAACTACACAAAAGAATGACGAGAAGAATAACATCAACAACGATCTATCACACCAGAATGAAAGCTGGAAGGTTGTAACTCCCAGCAAAAAATGAAAAATAACATCAAATACAAATGCTAGGAGGGCTGTAGAAACGGAAAGGCAACAATGGCTTCAAGAAATTCCTCTCCAAAACTCCTTTAGACAAAATACAGACGGCAAGGAGACAAATGCATTGGCTGACAAGTCGAAAATCCAAACTAAATATAGAAAATAAATTAAAAATATACAAAATGATCATAAAACCAATCTGGACGTACGGAATACCACTATAGGGAACAACAGCAATATATAACCAAAATAGAGACAATGCAAGCTAAAATTCTTAGAACAATAGTAAGCGCCCCATGGTACGTTAGAAACGAGGACATTCGGAAAGACCTAGGAATACCAACGGTCAAGGAGGAGATTAGCAGATGTGCAAGAAGGTACAGAGAAAGAATAGCAACGCACCTGAACCGGCTAGCAGCGGAAACGATCAACACATCAAGCATAAAAAGAAGACTAAAAAGGAAACGCCCAACAGATCTCACAAAGGATATAACCTAACAAACACGAAGATGGTACCTCGCTGGGGGTAGCCACCCACATGATAATCAAACAGCCAAAAAATTCTACCAAATGTCCAAATCGGACAAATTGTGAATGTAAACAACTAAATAAAAAAAAGAAAAAAAAAAGATCTTGACTTAAAATTTCGCAACCAATCATGATATCATATTTTAAAGGACATGAAAAATTATCTCCAATGTAAACCCATCAATGCAATGGACAAAATTTGAGATGTACGTATAATACAAGTTCCTCGCATTACTATT
Source organism: Bombus flavifrons (assembly GCF_040668555.2). Taxonomy (NCBI): domain Eukaryota; kingdom Metazoa; phylum Arthropoda; class Insecta; order Hymenoptera; family Apidae; genus Bombus; species Bombus flavifrons. Next base: position 3,752,979 of record NC_138457.1, on the reverse strand, counting down.
ATATCAGTGGTTCTTTTGTCAGAAAATCTCAAGGCTACGGATTCTTTAATTAGTGAACACTCGGCTCCAGAATCGGAGTAAAATGAAAACAACTCACCCAGATGACTTGATCTACCAGTTGGCGCTTTCACTACTCAGAAATTGACTCGACGCTAGTTATAGTTGCTAATTATAGTTTCTTTTCCGCAATAACAGACAATTAGGCGCGATGTGACCCTGCTCGTGACACTTGAAACAAGACACCTTCGACGATGCGGCTGGTCGGTTTTCTTCTGGGTTTCGTATATTCTACTCCTGCTCAGATTTTACTCTCATGTGGCACTCCGTTCTTCTATGTCTGTGGGTACCACAGCGGTAGCACTTACTCCGGTGGTCCGATGGCCTTCTTCGTTTAGCTTTGGGGCCCGCCTGTGGATTAGCTGGTGAAGACGTAGACTCGTCCTCGTAAGAGAAAACTGTCATCTCGTTTCGAAATTGGTCCGCGGTCTTGAGATCCTTCGTAAGTGCTAATCATCTGAAGCGTCGATCTTGCGAACTTAGTAGGTAAAGGGTGGTAGCATTGACCAATTCTGTCGTCGTTAAATTTTGCCACCTCGCATTCAGAAGGGAATTGAGACACATACCGTAGGCTCCAGGGGTTTCATCCCTCAATGGTCGTTCCTTGGCTACCTTCATCAGCGCCGCGGCTGCTGTTTCTTTGCCACCAAAACGCGCAAGAAAATATTCCTTAAATCTTGACCAAGTAAGGCCTCCCCGGACCGGTATTTGCGTAAGTCATATAGCGTGTTGCGTATAGTGGTGAATAACTCGTCGCCTTGTACAGACCTTCCCTCCAGGAGTAGACCGACAGTTGCGCATCGTGCAGCCGGGTCGGCGTCCGGAAAGTGAGGGAAATTGACGTTGCTATTAATTGGGCAATTTCCATGTTGCTGGTTAGAGAAGGCTAGCCGCCCTTGAGGGAAAGTTGCTAGCGGGAAGTGTCATTTCGTGAGAAAAATAGATTTCCCCTATCTTCCCGTAGTTGGGACAAAGACTGTTTGTCTGTTTGAAGGACTTTAGGTAACTAGACCTTAGTGTTTATAACGGCCTTCGGGCTAGCTGATCACGTACTGTGGAGACACGTCGGCATCTGGTAACCATCATACCCGAACAATAGGATCTGCGTGCAGCGAGCTACGGGACAAAAACCGTTGGAATGTTTACTGTCGCGTACCGCTACAACTATTTCTTTTTAAGGAGAGCTATGCTCCATACCTTTGTTAGACAAACCGTTCATCCCTTGACCGCGGCTACGTTCGGCGTGTCACGTAAATGTAAAGGTTGGTTGATGAAATAAAATAGCTGAGTCGTAACACAACTATTAATATTGTTTTAATTAAACTTTATTATGAATTCAGCAATCACAATGTAATACACACTGAATTAACATAAATTACAATTCACTCCAACCACGTTATGTAAGACTTAGTTACACTGATACGTTAAGTACGCGACTGTTATAAGGGTAGAGACCGGTAAAGATATGTTGACTATTCTAAGGATACAGAATAAGTGAGTCTTACTGACGATACTGTGCCTGAGTAAGGCTACGGGTTGGGTGTGTCTAAGGACACGGGATTATCGGATTTGTTGATGACAATTTTGGTTAAGGAAGTGAGGGCAGTAGACACCGTCTCCGATTGGATAATAGAACGGTTGGTGGACCAGGAAGGGTTTTAGCCGCCCTCGCGAGAAAGTTGCTAACGGAACATACCAGATGTGAAGAAAACCAACTTTCTATGCTAATATGTAGTAAACAATAAACGTCAAAGGAAATCTAAGACAAGAGATACTCGTTTGGTCCGAAGGACCACCAACTATGAAAATTCCAAGACCCCTGGTGAGTACTTAAGACTATTGAGGGTACGCGCCAAGGATGTGCAGATATCTGGGTGCCATCCTGTCCGCGGTGTGTGGCCTGATCTCTGATGTGAATTGACGTTACAGGCGACTGGTTGTCGCCTCGAGCCCAAGCTCATTATCACAAATCCCGAACAAATACAATCGGATTGAATGACGACAATTGCTTAATTACGGCTATGGTAGAATCTAGATTACAGTGTTAAGGGATTTTCCCAAAGTTCCAAAGGGAAGGCTCCGGTGTCCTTTCATCACAGGAGGAAATTATGTCACTAGTATCAAAATTGAATTTAAATAAATCTACACTTTTTGTATCTTTCACATATCTTATGTTCTAAATTCAATATTTACTATAATGTTGTATAGTTTAATTGTATAAGTTGAATGTATTGACAATGTATAATAACATGTGAAATATGTATAAGAACCATAAAATTATTATTAACAGCTCATGAATTTTTAATTCTTTACTTAGAAAAGTTAAATTATTTTAAGATTGATTATCTTTTTAATATTATGTTTAGCTCTCAAGTAAGAAGTAATAAAATATTTAAAGTTTATTGTATCTTTATTATTTTAGGTTATTTGATAACCTACAGGTTGCGATAATAATTTATTTTTATACAGAATAAAACAAAAAAAAAAGTTTATTAAGTAGCTACCGAAATAACAAAGTATTCTATCATTTTAATTAAAAATAAGATTTTAAAGGAAATTTATCCTCTAAAATTTATTGTATCTAATATGATTAATTTTGTTTGTTTCATTTGGGCATAAAGTAAATCAATATTTGGCATAGTTTTCAAGAAATTGGTAATGCTCTGCATGATTCACTTTATTTGCCTGTTACGTTGGAAAAGGAGGAATCATAGTAATTATATTATCGTTTGGGACTTGGAGTGGCCGTCCGTTTATGAATCGGACAGCACCTCTGCCTCATTTGGGAAAGTCCGAATTTTCAACCACCCAAGTTATAAACCTTTACCATGCGGACCAGAGGCTCATAAATACCCTAAGTGCTCGATTGGTCAGATCTAAAGTAAACCTCTGGTACTCAGCAGCTTTAATTTACCTTCACCTTGAAGCGTTAATCTCGTTCAAGGTTCGCGATATCAACCGATTAGTTGCAACCTGGCTAATCGCCACATAGTTGAGAATTCGCAACAAATATATTTTTTATTTTATTCATTTATATTATTGGTAGAATTATGGGTTATTATAATTTTATTGATTTCTCATTAAATAATACTACTTTCGTATCTACTTTATTAATGAATGTATTTAGAGAAATATATCAAATGTATCTTTTATTATGTTAGCAACAGAAATATGTAAAAAATTAATTGTATAATTACAAAGAAAATATATTTCGGAAATATGCAAGTTTAATAAAGAAATATTACAATTGTATAAAGGTACAAATATTTTATTGTATTTCTGTACATATGTATGCATATAAAATTTCTCGATACCGATTGCAGTTGGTGTTAGTTTCGACGGCTCCTCTTACAGATCCTGACTGTAACCAATGCAAAAAGTGAAAGAATTAACAAATGAAACGTCGGTACTATCCTATAATACTATCACTGATGTGTGGGACGTTTGGAAATTTTCAATTTATCTTTTTGATTAATCATTTTATCTAAAGAATTTATACGCACAATTATTTTTTTCTAGGCTTTCTAATTTTTGAAATCTGACTCCGAGGATGAAAGGACGAGCATTCCAAGCACATTCCAAAATATAATGGGTGAAATTGAAATTGCAATTGACAGGACACAGTGAATAAAACTGAAAGCAGGCGAATCTAGGGGTAGGATGCCCATTAGTATGATATTCAAGGATATCGCAGGGCCTACTGGCTATGCTAAGAGAAATATTATGTTGGGTTGTGTAACTAGTGCTTTCGAATTGATAATTGACAGACACATAATGGGACACATAAAAGATTGCACTGAAACCAAGGTACATCGAATTTTGAAAAATGACTGGACAATCACAGTTGCTGAGTTAAGTAGTTTTCTAGGAATTCTATATGACCGGGGCACATATGAAGCAAGATCATTGAAAGTCTCCGAAAGATTACAAACAGATAAATTTGCGCTGATATTCGAATTATGGAACAGATCTATAAATAATAGCCAGGCTTGTTACAAGCCATATGAAAATATCTCAATAGATAAACAATTATTTCTAACAAAAGCCCAATGCAGGTTTACACAATATATGCCGAATAAGCCTAATAAGTTTGACATTAAGTTTTGGTTAGCAGTTGACATCCAAATAAGATATATTTTGAATGGTTTCCCTTATATGGGGAAAGATGAACACAATTATAAACATGTTCCAGAAACCATTGCTTTTTATAATAAAACAAAGTTTGGTGTGGGCGTCGTTAACCAGATGGCATGTAAATATAGTGTGAAAACAGGGAGTTTCCAATGGCCCCTTCAAGTTGTTTTCAATATTTTAGATTTGGCAGCGATAAACACATGGATATTATGCAAAGAGTGCACTGGATCGAAAATATCCAGAAAGGAGTTCATATTTTGCCAAAGATCAGACGCTTCGTTTCTGTCACTTTCAACGTGAAAAAGAAGTGCGAAAAAGTTGCCAAGTGGGCTACTGGAAAGGAAATAAAAGCAACAATTGTTGTACATACTGCAAAAAGATCGTATGCGGAAAATGCATAAACAAAATTCAATATATTTGTAAAAAATGTGCTCAATAAATATGATTACCCTATACTGTTAATATTAATGTTATCATTCCCGTGATAATTAAAAAAAAAACTTTTTACTTATTAATAACTTATTTAAACGTGTAGCCTAATATTATTCAATTCAAACTTAATTTGAATAAATCGATTTTTTAAAGAAAATGCGTATTTTCGTATATCCGTCGATTTGACGGGTACTCGTAAAGATAGGTATATAAGAAACGTATTTTGAAAGTGTTAGAATAAAATCTAATTAATTTTCTGATTAATACTTACTTTGAGACTGCAAGAGTTTATTCTGGCGGGTCAAGTCATCAATATCCTGTTCATGGGTGGAATTCTTGCGTCGCATTAACTGTATATACTCAACAGCTTTCTTGAGTATTTGTGTCCTACTTGCAACCTTTTCTCCTTGCAACGTAGGTACACAGTCTCTAAGGTAGGAGAAACTATCCTTAATGTGATCCCGACGTTTCCGTTCCAGCGCATTATGATGTGCCCGTTTTTCTGCCTATCAATATATACAATGTTTTTTCATATCAAATCAAACTACATTATATATAAGTTGTACAAAAATTTTACATCCAAATTCTTGCCTTATAATCAATATCAATCTTAACATTATTATTAAAAATAAACATGTGTGTGTATATCTAATCTTAATTATAAAATTAAATCTATAGATCAATTTACATATTAGTCGAGTATCTTCATTTTATAAGATATTCAATGATAAATTATTTACAAGAATAAATTGTTTAAATCGCACGGAAAGCGTCCACTTAACCTCAACAATATTTACATTTCATATTTTGAAAATAAAACTTGTTTATATCGTTAATTAAATAAAAAATGTTGAATAAATGAATAGAATTAGAAAAGAAAGGAGGAAAATAAGAGTGGATAATGAACTTACTTGAGAATAATATTGCGTATTGTTTGAATGCCTCTGCTTAGAATCGGAATCGTCACCTTCCTAAAAAACGATCTCTTTAACAAGGTCCATTGAAAGGACAGTTTTAAGGTTAAGTTTTTAATTTATCGTTAATTAAATAAAAGATGTTGAATAAATGAATAGAATTAGAAAAAAAAGAAGGAAAATAAGAGTGGATAATGAACTTACTTGAGAATAATATTGCGTATTGTTTGAATGCCTCTGCCTAGAATCGGAATCGTCACCTTCCTAAAAAACGATCTCTTTAACAAGGTCCATTGAAAGAACAGTTTTAAGGACTTACATCACTCTCAATGTCGATGTCTCGATCGTCGTCACTCATTATAAGTTCCTTGGTAGGTTTAAGAAATAGGTAAACAAAAGATACTTTATCAAGCTCGTAAGAAATATACAGTGTACATATAGTACATATATCACAAAACGCACGTAGGATTTGACAACTACGAAAGTCACTAGTTCTTAGGAACTTGTCTAGGGAGTTTATTTTCAACGAATCCGCGGTCAACACGTATGGCTCAACGTACAAGTAGAACTTGAACTGACCCGCAGTCCAAGTGGAACTAATTGACCTTTTATATATATGTCGGAGATAAAAGAACATCGGGATTTCCCGCCTGCAATGTTGGGAAAAACCCCAATACCCTAGTCCAGACTTTTACTATAGCTACACTTAAGTAATAAAAATAAGAAATTGTTCTAATGTTTCAATCTGGCCTTTATGACGATGGGTTCGGGCTCGAAGTGACATAGCGGGTCACTAGACGTAGCCACGGTCACGGGAGGGACGTGTACTTGACAAAGGTATGGAATGATTATATGGCCCTCATTAAGAACAAAGATTGACCCGAGAAGTGGGGACAGGAGTATATAAGGGCAGTTTCATTTGGATCGAGGGCTAGAGAAGTAGAGAGTTAGGTAGTCATTGTACGAATTACTGATTGAGTTACTCGAATCGTGTATTACGTTGATACTCGTCCTCCCGTGGACCGTGGATTCGTTATCGAACCTGAATCCGTGGTTACTATCATCTCGACCATTCTATCGCCGCTATTACTCATAGCCTCTTGTAGTGTCCACATTTGTACCAATAAACCGTAGCTACATCCGCCATGGTAAAGTAAGTAAAGGTTCATCGAACGCCCATAATTCCAATCCTTCTCCGACATATATATTATTATAGTGTAAGATAAGTAAGTGACTGATCTGCGGGTGTAAACCCGGTCAAAGAATGTTGACTGCTTGAAAGATGGAAGATCAGTGAAGTTCGGTGATGATGCTGTGGCGGAGGAAAGCTAAGGATGGGTGTTAGGTGTCTAGCGCACGGGACCATCGGATTTGTTGGTGACGATTTTGGCTAAGAGAGTAAGGGAAATAGGCTTCGTTGTTAATTGGTTATTTGCTATGGTGGTGGGTGAGGAAGGATGCTAACCGCCCTCGAGATAAAGTCGCTAGTGGGAGGCCGCATACGTGAGAAAAGGCAACTTTCCCGTATCAACCCGTGGTGGACAATAAAGTTTAGGAAACAATGCAGAGAAATTCGGTTCGAAGGACCTCGACTAGGAAATTGCTGAGATTTATGGAGGGTACTTGAGAATATTGAGGGTACGCAGTAAGGGCGAGCGGACATCTGGTTACCATCTTGACCGCGGTGTGTGGCCTAGAAAAGTTAGCTTAGAAAAGTTAAATTATTTTAAGATTGATTATCTTTTTAATATTATGTTTAGCTCTCAAGTAAGAAGTAATAAAATATTTAAAGTTTATTGTATCTTTATTATTTTAGGTTATTTGATAACCTACAGGTTGCGATAATAATTTATTTTTATACAGAATAAAACAAAAAAAAAAGTTTATTAAGTAGCTACCGAAATAACAAAGTATTCTATCATTTTAATTAAAAATAAGATTTTAAAGGAAACTTATCCTCTAAAATTTATTGTATCTAATATAATTAATTTTGTTTGTTTCATTTGGACATAAAGTAAATCAATATTTGGCATAGTTTTCAGGAAACTGGTAATGCTCTGCATGATTCACTTTATTTGCCTGTTACGTTGGAAAAGGAGGAATCATAGTAATTATATTATCGTTTGGGACTTGGAGTGGCCGTCCGTTTATGAATCGGACAGCACCTCTGCCTCTTTTGAGAAAGTCCGAATTTTCTACCACTCAAGTTATAAACCCCGCTGGGGATAGCCACCCACATGATAATCAAACAGCCAAAAAATTCTACCAAATGTCCAAATCGGACAATGAGAGATCCGTTCACAAGTCACTCAACATTACATGTAAATTCCTATATTCAAGCTATTAATGCGAATGCAAAGTTCTGACCTTATTTGTCCGTGCATTTGCGTGAGCAGTGATAGATATTTCGTAGCCTAAGTTGGGAAACATTTATCTCCTACGTAGCGCTTACACAAGTCTACAAACTTAAAAGAAAGCATACACCATGCGACATCTATTTTCTACACAACGCATGCATGAATCTTTACAAACTTAAAGGAAAACCTACACCATTCACCAAGCTAAAAGGAAGCATACACCACGCAACGTCTATCTCTTACGCAACGTTCGCATGAATCTTTACAAACGCCGTATACTCAATAATACGCAACCCTACAGGCAGCAGTCAGTATCAAAGGTAGGCACATTTGTCTAACTCGCAACGAAAGAAAGAAAACGAAGCTACTGACGTTTTATTCGTAATTTCGTGTCTTGCAAAGGAATATTCCGATCGGTATATGGATAAAGGAGCGTTTAGACGATCGATACGATCGTCGATATTATCATCGATAGTGAAGGTTCCCAACATTGTACCGATAGAGCATAGGATCGATCGTCTAGAGTCTTTTATGTACGACAGTGTTAAGAATCTTAAATATCGACGATAATATCGACAGTAATAGCGATCGATTGAACGCTCCTTTAATGCTACTTCCATGATATTAATATCTCTTAGAATATCGGAAAATTATCTTATCACTCTGATGTGACTGAAGTAAACTGCTCTTAAAGCTAGGAAGGTAAAAAGAAGCAACGAACCTACGCGATGCACTTCCATGCACGGTATAGCATTAAGTTTCAGCGGCAGGTTTATTATCGACCTTCCATCGATTTCTATCTGTCCGTTCGAAACTTACAGGAGCCACGGTCGAAGCAATCGAACCGATGATGTCGCGGTTGTTCAGCCAAGGATCGAGCATACAGCCCTGCAATATCTAACTGTCCCCAATCGAACAAGCTTCATTTCCGATTGGAGGAGCCACTGAACAGGATTACGAAAGACCTCGAGTTACAGGTCGTAACTTTCAACCCTACCTTATCCTAGCAGGGTTGCAGATCCAGTCGATATCATTTAACTGACACGGAACTTACCGACGCTGCTTTTATTACTATCTTTGAAATGTCTGTCACAGCTGGTGTAAGTAACGTAACACAACGTAACAGAAATGTAACACAAAATAAAATAAAATAATATATAACGCAAACGAGACAGGAAGAGAAAAGACTAGTTCACACGAGATCGCGCAAATGACTTTAAGAGTTACTACTATATTAAATATACTATATCAAGGCTAAATGTACATAGTCACGGAATAAGTTAAGTTCACGGCAGAGATTGCTGGCACTTACAGTTACAAAATTAAGGCTGTGATGTGTGCGATGGGTTTCGGTTACGAAGAGAGCACGAGTTCTTAGTCGCACCAAATTAGAAAAATTAAATTCGTAGAGAATGTGTGGACGAATGTGTGAAGAATGAGCCAGTTGACAAGTTTAAATATAAACGGTAAATACGGTGCAGCGTTACTCGATAATCGTTAATCCCAGACGCGACAGAATCGAATTGTAATTGTGACTATAAATAAACACGGGTTGGCGTGAGAAGATAATCGCATTCGATCTATGCTGCACACTGTCGATGAACGTATCATGACATTCGTAACACGGAGACGAAATAACAGGGCAATATTCGAGCATGAGACGCGCCGGAGATTTAGAGGGAGCCACAAGTATGTAAGTGTTGGAGAAGCACTTTGATGAACGACGAAGAACGCCGCGGCATTTAAAGGCGGAATTAACTATACTGTATAGAGCATGTTTGTAGAAGGGACTGTCGAATCGCGTACGATGCTATCGTACGATGTTGACAGGTCGTCGTTGGGAGAATAAGAATACGAAACGTACGAAACTTTGCGACTAAGACGGATAACGTGGCACTTTGACACGTTGAAATCGAATTTGTTAAGCGAGTAGGGAGAAACGAGAAGAGAGTCTGTCGTAAGAAAATTGCATCTTTCAAGCACGAAACCGAAGCTGTCGGTAAAAGTCGACAACGATTTATCGACGATAGAAGTCTTTATCGACGACAGCTTTCAACGAGGAAAATGACGATTAACGATATACGGCAGGGTATGAGAAGAGTCAACGGTTGAATATCTTTTCGCAGATACGACGATCTTTCCGTAGCTGTAGAAGTTTCGGAAATTTCAAAATCACCTCGACTTTTTTAAATGGAACGCAGATCGATACCTACGATACTGTAAAGTCTAGCAATTACCCGAGTTTACTGCAAGCGGTTGAGTGAACCCCGTGTCGAGTTTCGTTATCGTTGATCAAGTTCAATGTCGATGAATCGTCATCGGTAAAAACATCGCGCGTCTATCGAATGACACGAACCCCCGCGGATTCTCGACGACTGGACTCGGTAAGCAACATCGGCGCGATGACAGATGCGGCGACTCGACGCAAGCGACGACCAGTCGTCGAGCGATCGCGAACGCCATAGGTGTCCTTGGAGCGACGAATACAAAGGAATCGTCGAGCGCACGCTGACTCGCGCGCCTCAGCTCAACGCTCAAAGTCACATAAGCGTACGTACGTGTTATCATCGTACCCTGCGCTCTCAAACAGACTTAATTTAGGCTCTGTCTTGACATAATTTTTTAATTAGTCGAAATTAAGACGCAGCTGACCTTGACGCAAGATCCAGCGATATCCCATGGCGTTCAACGATTGGCGTTAGTTGATGCAACTAGTACCAGCGAACTGATTTAATTGTAGTTAATAGGTAGAAATCAGCGGTACTAATTTTTAACTTAGAATCGTGCTATATTTAGCTATATTAAAGGTTAGTTTATGAGCAAAATAATTACGCTATAATAGCAAAACATCGAGTCGACCATTGGTGAAGAACGCGGCGGCTCATCCGAAAGAAAGAAGAATTTAATATAACGCATTTTAACGCGTAATAGGTAATTACCGATTTTTCCAAATTTTCTTATAGCAGTTGCAATTTTTCCTACCCGAAATTTTGCAAATAATTCTAAATTTTCTTAACTCGATTCTAATCACGTACGTACCTTGTCATCCGACGATTATCTGTCAAATGATATAAATCCAACGTTAAGTACGTTTTCGCGCGTGCAATTCTCTTTTGCTTCGTAATATAGGATCGGATATCTTTCACGTATTCTTTTACCTCAATTGCAATTGAATAATTCCTTATACGTTCCTTGTCGCTTGATCCCTAAAACTCAACTATACAAATCCTCTCATCCTCGCCCCTTCCTGCAAAAAATCGAAACAAAACCATCTGCAGCGTACGCAAGATCGAGCGAAATCGATCGATTTCGTTGGATCGACTCGAACCAAACCGACTTGAAAAAACCATTCCCTTTCCTCTGTAACCGCTTTGCGGAGGGTTGGTCTGCGAAGCTGGTTCGCACGTTCGTGCGCTGCTAAATGCGGAGCGCGCACCGGACGATCCGGTTCTGTGGAGCGTGACGCGTCGCTGTAGCCACGCGAGTGGGCGTGGTCGCCACTCCCCGCCGCCAATGATGTCTCGCCTCTGAAACGCGCGACTGCCTTGGTGGGGATAATTGGCGGAGTGGGGGCAGGGTCGACGGTCGAGCACGCGGTCGGGCGAGTTATTGAATTCGTCGAATTGGCTGCTCGTCCGGGCAAAAAGACGGACGAGCGAAAAGAAGCGGATAGCCAGATAAACGGCTGGCGGAGCAATCGTTTTATCCGTGCTACTGATCAATCTATTAACCGGCTGCGAGGTTCAGCGATTCCGCGTAGCGTACGGAATGTGAAAACGCGGATAAGGGAACGTAGGAATGCAGTTCTGTTCTTGTGATTCGCGTTGCTTCTAGATCATTTCTACCAGACTTTTGTGCATTCCGTAGCAAACGTAAAATTGCGAAAGCGTGCGAAATGAAAAATCCACAGTCTGGCTATTGGTAAAATTATGAAGTAAAATGATAACTGCGGTGTCAGTGGGCGCTGTTGGTTCACATCGAGGCATCGTTTATTTAACGCGATCACAAAGGTGGGCGATTGGAAATTCTACCGAAAGTGACGAAAGTCTATCGAATTTTCTGCATCTAACCGAAGAAAGCAAAAACTCGCTTTGTTATAATTACGTGTACAGTACCGTACAATCGTCGTTGATACGTGTATTTTTAAAGAGGATGCCAAAAGCTAAACAAAGCTCGACTGTCTGGCTACGTCAGAAGTTCTCTTCTCGTTCAGAAATTTTCAATTTTTTCCACGTCGAGAATACAGAGGAAGGTTATCGTTGCATACGTTTCGTGATTTCATGCAAGTACACGTAACATCTGTACTTGGTGTAATTTTCCTAACGTTGTCCTGTTTCACGTTCTTTCGCTTCTTTCATCTTAATAAAGTTAACACCGGATATCTAATTAACGCGCCGACAGAATTCATAACAGCTAACGTGTTATATACTTACATTTATATTTGATGTTTCTATGGGTTCTACGCGTGATACCAGATCTCTGTGATCGACTGTACGCCATTAGTTTCAGTTAAACACCCTGTACATACGTAGCATCGCTGTCTATGTAACTGTCCACGTACTTACATACGCACGAACTTCGTAATGAGATTTCGCGCGATGATCGCTTATAGCGAGCCATCGAGATCTTACGGTTTTAAAGATAGGTAGTTGTAATATTTTATGAGATGTTTAATGTCGCCAGCTTTTTCTTTTCTACGCTTATATTATAACGACCTATATCCCGCGAGTACCCGACATATCCGGCCGTATCGGGTAAATTATTCGTCTGCGAGCAGGCAAAACCCGTCTATTCGCAGCTTTTAATCTCAGTGACTTTGTCTTCATCGCGATTTATCTCTGCCTCGACTCTTCATTTCGCATCATTTGTATTTTCTACACCGCGAAGCCTCTCGCCTGCGTTCAGCAACTTTACCAACATCGAGCAACGTGTCGTCGTTTCTCGTTGCTCCACCTTCCGCAGAACATCTCCAGCAAACGGTAAGTTGCAGCAACTTTTTGTCCAAGCTAAACGATATTCAGCAACGAGCGGCGAGAAAAAGTTGCTGCGTGTCGCCTCAGCGAAGACGTTTACGTGTTTTCGAGTTACGATGAGACGGTTCGTGCTCTCAGACAGAACGCGCTGCGTATTTAAATCACCTTATTACGCGAAGCAACGAACGCGAAGATTGCGGCGTGTCTGAATATTAACGCGCGTAACCGATACTTAAATATTAATTGCAATAAAAATTGATTTATATGCAACGTGTGATTATTGATTCACTTACGCCCTCCACCCGATATGTATACACGCTGTGCAACGAGCAGTTAACGACGTTTCCTGCGTGCATCGATCGAGCTTGTATTTCGCGCGTGCTTGCTACCGTACATCGCATAGGTGGGGATAGCGATACGAATTTTTCACGAGCTGAGAGCCTTTCCATCTCCCGCCCCTTCTTTCGTTTTCCTCCAGCGCTGCACGCTTTTTATGGATAGCTTCGGTGAACCGCGAGTCGGTCGACGCGTTCGCAAGTTTGCTGAGTTGCTGGTAAACGCGGCTCACGCCCACGGCCAATAGGAAGATGGGTCCAGACGCGGGGGCGTGGCCACTTGCGATTCATGGCGGTGAAACGAGGCCGACAGAGGGGTGCACTGTCGTGGCCCACGCCCACTTCTCAGTGCTGTTTATACGTATAGAGCGAATTATATAAGCAAGTAAGCAAGTAAGTAGCAATGTATACGTAATTACAAAAATTTGATGCTATGGTAGAGATGAAACACGTGATACAGAACGTAACGAAAAGGCACTCTATTGGAAAGTAACGGTACAATGGTCAACGGTCGAGAGTATATTTGACAAGTTCGTGAAGCGTTCAAAAAGTAGAGGAAACTGAGGAACTTGCGCATGCATCGATCACGCGCTTTGCCACTAAAATTTCATGAAGTAGAACGGTCCAGTTCTCGCCAGCGCTGTGCATACCGTGTTCGCCAAAACTTAAGATATTCGAGTTAAAATTTATTTACAATCGTAAGAGTTGCTTTTTCAGAGAACAGGAGTAGGAGCGTGCAGCAACGCGGTTGGGTGCAGGCCACGCCCACAGCGCGGCGTAGTGGGAGGCGCTGGAACGGGCACGGAGTGGTGGAAACGAGAGGCGAGGTAATCTACGAAGAAACAATAAAGCGACTGGTGGCATTCGGCGCGATTCGAGTTCGTGACGCAACGAGGGTGGAAAAAGTGGTGTCGTAACGTTAGAGTGGGGGAACGAATGTATGTTTTTGTGTCTATGGAGGAGGAATTGGTTGGATGGTGCGATAAGATAGCTAAGAGAAGTGGTCGGCTCGTTGGTGGGGTGTTTTAGGTTTGATGAATGTGGAAGGTGGGAATGTTACGAGCTTGTTTTGACCTGATATACGAGCTGCTCGGAAGCCACACCGATCGACTCCGCAAATGGAAAAACTACATACATACGATCGTAGAAAGAACGACGCGACGTTACAAACCTTGTGTTTTAAAATTCACATTAGCATTTTCATGCCACTTTTATATCGCTCCTTGAGAAACTGCCTTAAATTTAAACTTTAAACTTCTCCCTTGTTCGCAACCGTATCCACTCGCGTTTCTCTTCGAACCTCTCCACGTCGTTTAAACTTCCTCCTTAAACCCTCCGTAAAAGTCGCTTTCTTATCGCAGTCGTAATATTTGATCGCCAACTCGTTCACTCGGCTGCGCTGAATATGCAACGAAGCTGCTTCCGCTACTCGCTGTCTCGTTCCAACCATCATCCGTGCTTATCCTTTCTTATTCGCCATATTTAATTTACGCTCTGTTCTTTTCCGTGCACTCTATACGCATTAAGTATAAGCAGTCAGGTAGTTAACACTTTACCGACCGCTAGCGATTCAACATCATATGCACGTCCGACCGGCATCTCAGGCGCAGATTCTCCCTGGCGCCGGTTCTGTTTCGGTTTAGACTCTCCAATACCATTCTTTTCGTTCATCGCGAGCGGTAAGTTTTTCAAATTGATATAAAACTGTGTGGAGCTTACAATGCAACGCAACTGATGCAACCGAGCAAGGTACCTTAGTACTAAATAACAAATTACTGCTCAAATAATAAGAAAGATTGTCGGCGACAAAAAGCCGATTAATAGGCTGTCGGTCGGTAAGCGTCGACGATAAAAAGCCGATTAATCGTCTATCGGTCGGTAAAGTGTTAATATTACTGTCACGCGAATTTACCAGACAAACACTGGTGGCTCTGCTGTCTTTTCTAAACGGAAGATTCGAGAAACAGGAAAATTGATAATTCGAAGTAATTTGTCGTATGAAACGAGCAGCTGTCCCGATACTTACGTTCTAATACGAAGCTTAACATTGTAGCCATTATATGGTAATTTGCAACGTAAGATTATCCAAGCTAAAGGACAAAGTTATAGGTAAAGTGTCGTAAGGGAAACATGGTGGAGACGTTACGGATGAGGGTGAAGAATAAATTTACGACGGTTCCGCCGCGTGTTTACGAGGATAGAAGGACGAGCCAGTGTGCCGGTCTCGCCAGTTGCACGTGTGACAAAAGAGGAAAGATATGTCATCGCGGTGTCTTGCGAACGACTTGTCACGGTGACATTCACGGTTAGTTGCGGAATAGGTCGTGTAAATAAGAAGGCGTGTCTGTGCAAAGGATATTATACACAGGGTGTCTCGTTTTCATTCATCCACGCGATTACACTGGAGAGGTTGGAATGAGAGTTAAACGAGATACCGATATACCGACGTAAGTAACAAATAGATGAGAAATATTTTTTTTTTTTCGCAAGAAGGTAAATTCCATGCTCGATGTCTAATTACCTGTATATTTTACTTATTTTAATATTACGCGTAGCAAATTGTGAAACGAAAATAGTTAAGCCGTGACTGGAACAAACGATCTGTTTCATAGCATGGTATTTCATGGGATCAGGGGAAACCAGACAGTTTGAATCAGGTTGTTCCAAAAGTTTCTTTCGTTTTATAGGAAAATGATAGACACGCTACATTTTTTGTTTTAATGCAAACGAAACGTATGCTGAAGTGACTGAAGATACAAAATATTCGACAGATTAACCCCTTGCACTCCTATGTCGAGTGTGAAACTGATAGTTTTTATCTGAGGAGCTCCTTTGACCAGTCCCACTCGACATTCTTTCATGTCCGCCTTTTTTTACGGAAGAAAGGCAAGATTGCATCTTGGAAATTGTTTCAAGATATATCATACACTTAAAGATTACAAGATACAACAATAGTGTGAATAAAACTGGTATTTAAGTGAATTTCTTTCTTCCTTTGTTTATTTAAATTGTCTTATTTTCTAGTTAAAGTAAATTTCAAATAAAACACTTAAAAGCGTTGCGAGCTGCTGGTAACGAAATTGAAATAAAATTCACAGTGCGGAGGGTTAAGTTTCCTATTTGTATGAACATCGCCAGATAAAGCAGCTACCTGCAGATAGCGAAAGACACTTTTGCGACAACCTAATATTACAAATGTGTAATATATCAAATACAAATGTCCGTAGTGTATCTATCTGCTCAGTCGGTATCGTAAATAACCAAAGAAGAGCAAGTGAAACCAATATACAACTTTATACCAACAAAGCTAAAAACAACAATCTTCTGTCGAAATGAACAGATTTAGCAATCGTCAGAATAATTATTTCTACCTGTTTTATCGGCAATTAAGTGACTGCGGATTTTGCAATACCACCTAATGACAAAAGCCTCAATCACTTAGTTGCCAACGCAATAGTAGCCAGCCGATCACCGATTATCGGATGTTACTATTATTCATTGGTGTTATTCAAACGAACAATGTTTTATTCGTATGTACTCGTTGCTTTCTGTTTTATTCGTACATTTACGTACATAGACAGATAATGTGTACGTGATTTAGGTATTTGAATTGCTCGAATAGGTACGATAGTTACGTTAGACATGCAAAGATAATTAATCGAACGATTATAATTGCATCGTAGGTTTTTCAAAGAATAGAAGCGTTTTTTTAGTTTCAATTGCAGCTGGAGCATCGGTGAAAACGTATCGCCCGAAAGTGGCCGCATCTTATTGCCGCATCCGTTACAAGCAGAGAAGGTTATGAATTTAAATCAGTGAGAACTGGGAATGAATGATCTCGGACTTTCGAACGGTAGCGTGTAATTTCAGCTATCTGGAGAACCATCGTACCGTTTATTTCAACACATTTTACTCGAGGAAAGCCTAAATATAGGTTTTTCTCTACGCAGCTTGCCGTGATCTTAATTATCCCAGTGACTCTGCGTGTCTGAGAAACAGCTGAGGATATGTAAAGAGCTTCGAAGCTCGACTATCGCCAATTATCAGCGCGAAGAAAGACTTTAATATACAGGGTGTCTCTAGCAAATGGGACAAGCCGTCGCGTTGATACGATAGAAGATGGAAAAAGAATTGAAATAAAATTGAAATTGAGGAAATTAAAATAAAATAAAGAATTGAATTTGTGCGCGATTTTTCCGGAAGTACAGGCGTTTCAAAGATGTCAAACTCGTCTCTACTTTTCTAGACGAACAGTACACGCTTTTTCTTTTACACACCGTTCGATGCACTTTTTCATTAATTTAATTCGCCTAGCCAAATATTGCAAATAATTTCCGTAATCAACGTGACACCAGTAAAATTATTTTAAAAATTGCATCGATTAGGATGTCGATCAGAGCTGAAATCTCTGGCTGCGGACTTCATTAGTCGACTTTCTCTGTCCGAGATTTTTTGATAAAATGCTCGAAAAGATATATATACGGAACAAGATATCTACGCTGGTCAGATGATTAATTTGGTAATTTGTAATGGAAATTCTTAAACGCGATTACGCTGTCGTGCGTTCGCGTTAAAATCGTAGTATTATTTTTCCTCGACGAGCCTCGATTATTAAACTAACGCGATTATTCTCGTTAAAAGCGTACGTAGGAATTCTTCGAGGAAAACAGAAGCAGAAGATAAAATATAAATCGACTTCGCTTGGCTTCCGCGTGGATAAAAAAAATTTATAATTTATAACGAACATGTAAATTATTTCTGTTTTAATGGACAATTTCGTAATTAACGCTTGCAACGAATCGTCCTAAATTATATTTGCTGGCTATTGAAAATCTGAAAGAATATCGTCGTTAACAATCATAAATTTACCTGCAGATTATTTTCAAAAATATTCCATAATTTCATAATTTTCGAATAATTCGGTTGTTCGAAAGTAGAGAAGCTTCGACGCGAGCGCTTAAAAATTACTTACGAAATAAACAATGATATTAAAATGTTTGTTAAAAACGGGTAAATACGATTTTTATGGAAATTTATACTTTCGTATAAAATCGATAGGAATTGGATAGGAAGTGCTATACTT
The DNA here is from genome assembly GCF_040668555.2 of Bombus flavifrons. NCBI lineage: Eukaryota > Metazoa > Arthropoda > Insecta > Hymenoptera > Apidae > Bombus > Bombus flavifrons. The sequence continues at coordinate 3,734,694 of NC_138457.1, read as the reverse complement.
TGGGTATTTTACACGTTTCTTCACGTATCTTCAAGTTTCTCATATAGGCTAGCATTTCCTGAACTGTGAACTTTTCACCTTTCCACATTCCTTACATTCCTTACCATGACACGACTACAACCATAAACCTTCACGTAGTGAACCACTAACGCGAATGTCGATTAATCTTGTCGCGTTTTAACGTTAGTTTCATCGAGAAGAAAGCAGGTTTCTCTTTTTGGCAAGCTTGTAAAAGCTCCCTAACATCCATTAATGATATTTCCAACAATTAACGCAAATAATTTCCATCTGCAAACAAACCCAGTTCCGTCGTAGCCAATTCAATCTCCTCCTCCGAAAAATCCATCGCCTTACTCGCATATTCACCAACCTTGTACGTACGTACCTCTGGAGCCTGTGTGCACCGTGTGCATCGCCAACAACAGGTTAGAATCGTTCAGCGTGGACAGCGACGAGAACAATGTTAACAAAGCGTCCCCGTAACGCGACACGAACGCTCCTCCTATGAAGGAGGAACGAAGGAACGCTGGCGTTCCACGCGAACCATCGTTCGCCGTTCAGCAACGAGCGGAGGGGATGAGGCCACGCCCACTAGCTGGAACGCTCGAGTGCAGCGCGATAGGCGGTTGGCCACGCGGCCAATCAGCGCGTGCATCGCGGAACGCGGCCGAGCGGTGGGGGCCAGGCAGCGCATCGGGAGTGTGGGTATCGTTCGAGCACAGTGTCCCTGGAGACGCGAAGTTGGCTGCTCGATTTTCCTCTGGCCTTCCGGTTTTCCACCGACCGGTTTCCGGCCGCGTGCGTTCACTCGCGTCGCTTCCGGTTACTACGAAACATTTTCACCAAGCAAATTCACCGTTTCGTCGATCTCTCGTTGCAAGAAACTACGAAGGAAGAGTATTTTCGCGGAATATCGCATCGAGGGCGAGAGAGGCCGTGTTGTGTGGATCTTGAACGGCCGGAAACGAGACGCCGCGGAGACTTCGATGCTGCCGCAGCAACGTTCGCGGAGAAACGCAGACGTTCTCAAGCTTTGCCGAGGATATTTTCCCTGCATTTCGAATATGCAGTTCTTTGTAGAGCTTTGGAGAACGGCGTGAGCCTTGTGCAACATTGTTGCGATCTTTCTCAGATGTGGAAAAATGGTAGAATCGAGGCTTTCGAGAGAATCAGCCGAGTTTGAATCGGCTGCAGCTGTTGGGATCTTTTGAAGAACTATTGGTGCTGTTTTTATTGGTGAACGGCAGTGATTTCGAGGGGAATTGGTATTTTGTGTGGCAAGGAACGTCGATGTTTGTCGGACATTGATAAACTTCGAACTTTCTTCGAACATTGAAATTTGTGTGAAAGTGGATCGGTATATTTGGAAGAGTATCCTCTGGATTTAAGGATTTTTCCATGGACTGTAGATTCTTGGACAATTGGAAGGGAGAAGAGTTCCGGAAGATTTCAGTGACTCGCAGCGATATTGCTGCGTGCAATTGAAATTGGGACTCTGATCGAGACACAGTATGACGAAAGGTATGTGCAAAATTATGCGACACGATGGAAAAATGCAGGTTAAGCGGATATTACAAATTTTCAAAAGAGAAGAAACTTCGCAGTTGCAAAGCTACGTTGCTTCCTTTGCGAGTTCTTTCTCGTCCGATAAGTTTATGCTAATTTCGAGGCGATTTACGACTTTATATTTTATAAGCTATGACATTGTGCCGAGTAAATTGAAATGAATATTTTCTATCGAACAACGTGTCTATCTGAGAATTTCGTCAAAAAATTAATACCTTTATTTCACCGTAGCAGCTAAAGACTGCTTGAACACGAACTTCAAGGTTCAAGGTTCTACAGCAAACAGTTAGATACGCTTCATAGCAATTCCATAAAGTTTGAGCATCGAACAGCAAAAAAGAATAATCGAGTAAATGATGAACAAGGTTCTACAGCAAACAGTTAGATACGTTTCATAGCAATTCCATAAAGTTTGAACATCGAACAGCAAAAAGGAACAATCGAGTAAATGATGAACAAGGTTCTGCAGGGAACAGCTATATATGTTTCATAGCAATTCCATAAAGTTTGAGCATCGAACAGCAAAAAAGAATAATCGAGTAAATGATGAACAAGGTTCTACAGCGAACAAGTAGATATGCTCCATAACAATTCTATAAAGTTTGAACATCGAACAGCAAAAAAGAATAATCGAGTAAATGATGAACAAGGTTCTACAGCGAACAATTAGATATGCTCCATAACAATTCCATAAAGTTTGAACATCGAACAGCAAAAAAGAATAATCGAGTAAATGATGAACAAGGTTCTACAGCGAACAATTAGATATGCTCCATAACAATTCCATAAAGTTTGAACATCGAACAGCAAAAAAGAATAATCGAGTAAATGATGAACAAGGTTCTACAGCGAACAAGTAGATATGTTTCATAACAATTCCAAAAAGTTGGTACATCGAACAGCAAAAAAGAATAATCGAGTAAATGATGAACAAGGTTCTACAGCAAACAGTTAGATACGTTTCATAGCAATTCCATAAAGTTTGAACATCGAACAGCAAAAGGGAACAATCGAGTAAATGATGAACAAGGTTCTGCAGGGAACAGCTATATATGTTTCATAGAAATTCCAAAAAGTTTGAACATCGAACAGCAAAAAAGAATAATCGAGTAATTGATGAACAAGGTGTTACAGCAAACAGTTAGATACGCTTCATAGCAATTCCATAAAGTTTGAACATCGAACAGCAAAAAAGAATAATCGAGTAAATGATGAACAAGGTTCTACAGCGAACAATTAGATATGCTCCATAACAATTCCTTAAAGTTTGAATATTCCGTGTGGGTAGAGTTTCGTGTTTTAAATCAGGTTTTAAGAAGTAATTGCGTACAGCAGAGGAAAGCATGATAAGACAGGCTGAAAATGACCAGAATTAAAGTTGTCATGTGGCATGCATCGTGAGAAAACATGGAATGAGAAATAGAATCGGTGTTTCCGAACCATGTGAAACTCGATAAATGACACAGCAATGAGGAAGAACGTGGCATTCAAATTAATAAGAAAATAATACAACAATTACGAGCTTAGAATTATTAAACATGATAAGCAATCTGTTTCCACGCTGTTATTCAGTCCGACTGCGTATAAATTCAAACATTATAAATTTAAATATTATACAATCTCAAGTATATAATCTTATACACATCACTAATACAAATATAATATAAATATGGAACATATAAAACACATAGTCGTTGCGACAACTAGTTCCTTCGTATCATCTTCCTCTTTTCTTTATTTACGATCCAACAAATATCGTTTACTAGACGATCCACTCTGACTAACGTGTTATAGCGCAGCAAGGCACTTACACTCGATGGCTACAAGTTATAAATAAAATCTTCATTGTAGAAACTGTCGCACGCATAATATCGGCGTGTTCCATAACACGCAGCTTGTAATTAACCAGTCGAACAAGTCGATACGAACAAGAAAACGACGCTTTTCCAAGCAATTTTCTATGAAAATAGAGCGAATATTATAGGTAGTTTTCGACACTTTCCTACATACGGTATAGTATCTCGTTAGGAAAATGATATAGTGGCTAAAAAGAGTATTTGTACGTCCCTTACTAATTAGATCCGACTGTAATAAATCTTGTATTATTTATAATTATTAGGTACATGTTATAAAAAAATCGATATCTAACAAGAGAAGTTACTGCAACATGGCAACGTTAAGAAAAATGTCCCTCTGCACTCTGCAATTACCATATTTATCGTTGTTGTATCTACGGGACATATTAAATATAGTGTCGATATCTGTTTAGCATCGAAGTACGTTAAGATAAATTTGCAAAGTTTATCGTAGAAGGTACGAAAAAATAATTTTTCAAGATAACCAATGTTCGACAACGACAATGTTCTGCGTTGCATCGTGCACGGAGCAACGTGGAACTCGTCTATTCGTACACGTTCGTTGTTGCTGAACCAAATTATAGTGCAACTTTTTTTTAAATGCGATGTGGTGACGAGTACAGTTTGCAGATCCTGAACTAATGTTCCGAGAATTGTCTGGACAGAAAGCCAGCTTCTTGCTGATCAGTGCAGTTCTGCGAACTGCTTTAAAAGCTGCCACTGCTTTACGACAGCCCATCATTTTCGTACAGTTGCTTCAATGGTTTTCCTATTGACTTTTCGCTCTGTCTTTCTTCTGCACGCTCGTTCCACCCAAAAACGATCGTTCGTGGAAATGTCACCATTCTGCCTCGAACGTCACAACGTTAACGACGATGTCTTCATCTGCTTACGAGCAACGTTCGCGGTAGAAAAGATCAGGTTCGTTGGAGACGGAAGAGTCGCTTAACTGTGACCATCGGTGTCATTTAAAATCCACCTGTTCTCTTCTTCTCATCTGTTGATTTCCAGCAACACGGAAGCATAGCAAAGTAAACTTCGTTTTGTTCTGCCTTACGTTTTCATACGGTAGAAATTGTAAATTAAATTTCCTTCAATTTCCTTCCTTGCTCTTGCGTTTACGATAACCTGGAGAATCAAAAAAGCTGTTCGAAAATTAAAATTGAAAATAAAACTGAAAAATTTCGAACAGTACCTATGGGGATAAAAAATAAAACGTGGGACCTAATAAAAAGAAATAAAAGAAAAAGAAAGGAAAAAACGTTTCACTGGAAAATAAGGGTAACGTATAAATACTTTTTGTAGCCGCTGTAGTTACATAGGCATACGTAGACTGGCTGTTTTCACGCGATCGCTAATTGTTAATGGCTCGGTGTATCGCCGATAAGGAAAGTTATTCGCGTGTGTGTCACACCGCGATCTTATCCAGCCAATTCGAAACTTTATTTCCCGCAATTACACCCCGTTAAACGCGCGCCCTGTGCGCCCTCTGCCCCTCTCCCGATGGAAAAGTTGATTTTGCGATTTTTAATTTCATTCCCAGCAATTTTCCTGGTCACGAATGGTGCGTGGCTCTTCTTGTTTCTACCCAGTCGTCGATCTGCACGTCAGATTGCCTCTTTTACGGCTGTTTTAATACGGGAAATTGTGCAAAAGAGTATTTAATCAAGAACGAAGTTCGATTACACATACATGGCATACCGGGTGATTCATAAGTGTAAGTCGTCGCTTCAGGCCGTAAATCTACGCGCTGATACAAATAGAAATGTGACTGTTGCGTAGCATAGTTTTCGTGTTATGCGCGAGTAGAGTGTAACATTGTGCAAGTGGTTTCCTCTTTGCAGTGAGAATATTCCGTAAACTTGCACCTTCGCGATATTCTGAATATCACGACGAATACAGTGAAATTGCATGGCCAACATGATCCTCCAAATCCATCGGTTTTCTGTCTTTTCGCGCCTTCTGCCATCTATCGTATTTATATTGGACGAATGCACACAGGGCCGGCACAAGGTAGGTTCAGCGCGTTCGCCGGAACCCGGGCCCGCGTTTTGAGAGACAAAAATCATTAAAGTTCAATGTAACTTCATAAAGTCCTCATATCCTGGAAACTACTTTAGATAAAAATCCAGGCGTTTTCAGAGAAATGTACTTTTTAGAGAAATTAAACTACATCGATAGTTTTTTGCAAAAGTCATACAAGATTACAGATTTTGTACTTTCATCGAATTTTTTTGCCCCTTGAAAGCGGATTATGGATGCGAAAAAATATTGCTTGGATTTGTTTAAAAAACTGCTTATAAAAAATATATAATATGTAACAGCATTTGTAAATAAATAATTCCTCGTTATAAAATTTAAATGTAGGATTTGAATGTGTACTCAGGCCCCGCAAAAGGTCACGCCGGCCCTGCGTGCATACGACATACGTTCGTAAGACGCCCTTTTTCCTTGTTTTTCAGTGTAGGTTTAACGACTGAAGTATTTACAAAAAGTGCGTTTATGAATCATGGAAACTTTTTATTGGGTTGGCAACTAAATGATTGCGAATTTTGTCATTAGCATCCAATGACAAAATCCGCAATCACTTTGTTGCCAACCCAATAATTTTCCGATTGCTCAAAAGTTGCGCTTTTCGTCCAAACAAAACGAACGCTTTGCCACAATCGTATAAGGTTCCTCTGATTGAAGATACACAAACATGTGGCATATTTTCGAAATTTGTGTTCGTCGGTGATGGTCAAACGAAGAACAGATTCTTCTATTTTGTTCGTATTATTTGCTTCTGTTTATATTAAACACAGACAGCTAGGCGTTTCAGAAATAACAAGCTGCTTCACTATGATCAATGAGACGTTCAGGCGGACCATGATTCAGAAAAGATGGAGAAGTACGGTCGTTTTTAAAAACCGATTGAAATAACGTGAGATCGATATTTGTATATCAGGATTTTAGCGAAACAAAGGAGATCCGAGAGAGAAACCACGCCACGTCTAGCGTTTTGTTAAACCGTGTAACAGGCATCGTCATTGAAACACTATGATTCATGAGAAACGCTCGGAGGAGGGTTAGGTTGGGAGGATCGTATTTCCGAGAATTCACAGACCGAAAGATGTTCTCGGCCGTTTCGCCGCGGCGAAAGAAGGCGGAAGACTAAACGAGACAACTATGAGAAAAAGGGCAAATAGTCTGCGGGCAACAAAGGCCGGCCAAGAACAGCATTTAAAAAAACTTATGGTAGCGTGATTCGTAAAAAGAAAAATCGCCAAATGTTTGTATTCCTAACCATCGTATGGACGATGGAAAGATGTTCGGCGAACGCTTTTGGCAGTTCCAGCCAGCCAATGTTTCGACACTTAGAAACTGCTTGCAGAGTATTCGACCTGCTCTCTAGCGATGACAGCCGCATTTAATCGACAGCTGCGTTCGTTATGTTCGTTCCGCGTGAATATCTATGCTATGTTTCCTTTAACACTTTACTGACCGCCAGCGGTTCAACAGCATACGCACGTCCGATCGTCAAATTGGTATATAACTGTGGGAGTTTACAAAGCAACTGACGCAACTGAGCAAGGTACCTTAGTACTAAATAACAAATTACTGCACATATAATGAGAAAGATCGTTTATCGCCATGGCAACTGATTAACTGTAGATAGGTTATAGGTCGGTAAGCGTCGGTGAAAAAAGCCGATTAATCGGTTATCAGTCGGTAAAGTGTTAATTTACGCGCATGATAAGAGGCACGTGGATATTTGAAAAGAGAAACAGCGGTGTGTTACTCACTGGACACTGTTTCCAACGAGTAGATCGTACACCTAATTATTGGGTTGGAAACTAAGTGATTTTGTCAATACCACGTAACAATAAACTCCGCAATCACTTAGTTTCCAACCCAATAAATTATTATCGAACTGGAACATGGCAACTTTAATAGCTAAATTTCGAATCAGATTATCTCAGGCTTCTCGAGCAGTCGTGGTAAATTCGAACAGACGTAAACAGACTTGTAAAGGGAAGATCCTAGCAACTGGATAAAACTGCGAATGCGTTTGGTAGCTGGACAAGTGTGTGGAATTTGAAACAAATGAAATACGTAGCCAAACGGTAATTAAGAACCGTCAAAACGCGTTTAATTTATTATACGATAGGATCCCTAATGTGTGCTTGTCACGTAAACACGTAAGTTGCATTTGTATCTTATTTCTTCTGGGAATCTGACGCCAGTGGCTACAGCTTCGATGTTTCGTTCGAAGGAGAGACACTGCAGTTAGCACTGAGCGAAAGAAGATATTTCGTTTTATCGCTGATTCTATCGTTTCAACTTTCGAATTCTATTTTTCTTGTCCTACGTTCCACACGAAACCATTCGATAAATACAATTTTCGATCGCGCAATTTCTTTCATAAATTCGAAGGTTCTACGCTTAGGACCTTAACCCTTCGGAATTTTATTTCAATTTCGTTATCAGCAGCTGGCAACGCTTTTAAGTGTTTTATTTGAAATTTATTTGAACTAAAAAAATAAGACAATTTAAATAAACAAAGGACGAAAGAAATCCACTTAAATACCAGTTTTATTCACATTATTGTTGTATTTTCTAATTTTTAACGATATATCTTGAAACAATTTCCAGGATGCAATCCTGTTTTTCTTTCACAAAAAAACGTGCGACTCGACGAAGGAGCTGCTGAGATAAAAACTGACGTCGAGACATACGAGTGCAAAGGGTAAAGGTTTTTCTACGGGTTTTGCCTCTTCTAAAAAACGTTTTAAAAAAAAGTTTCAGCTGTGGAGTGTGGCTGGAGAACCGACAGAAATTTATCGAATGACCCTATGTATATTCTCGATCGATTTTTACACGTACGTAGCCTAAGTATACACAGGAGCGCAAATATACGTAGCTATCCAACAAAAACTTTCCACTAACGAAAGTGACAAATGTGTATACCGATTGCGATAAGGTTTCATTCGTGGTCATTTCTCTCGGTGTATGATTAACTAGATTTAGGTCGATTCAGATCGTTTTATTCGACGTATCATTTCGTTCTATTCGACTGACTTGTGATTTCCTAAGGCTGCTTGTGCGAACACGATTTATTATACCAACGAACGTGTCTGCTTTTCAACGTTGATTAGGTACACTGGTTTTTATTTACGTTCGCAGTTAATTACTGCGAGGCGCGAGAATTTCGGGAATTTTTTCTTCCCCGAGAACCTACCATTCGATTCCTATAGGAGAACCTTCACGACCAATCAAAAATATGCATCAGTTTATTTGAGTTTTATACGTGACATTATGTCATGCCCAAAAGTTTCTTTCGTTTTAGAAGGAAATAACCGAGGCACATTTTTCCTTTCGTATTATTTCGTTGAATCATACTGCGACATATACGTTGCGATGGAACGCGTACGTAATTGGATAAAATAATTTATAACGAAAAATATGCATCTATTATTTCCTTCTGAAACGAAAGAAACTAACGTATTCACCTAAATTAATTAGTTCTTTCTACAGCTGTTAACTAACACGACGAGAAATTTGAATATCGTTGCTATCGATAGAACGTCTATAAATAATCATCCGAATTTTCCCCTCGAACGTAGCGTCTAAGCTTCCAAATGTTTCCTAACGAATACGTTTCTTGTCGTTTCCCAGGACGCCTGTGAGCCTCGTCATCGATCGTCGCCAGCACCAGCTAGTGTCTAAAATGACCGCCATCGAACCAAGGTAATAACCATCGAAAACGCCATTGGAATAATACACGACACTCTGAAGACGCAGCAGTGTGTCCGCGCGCGAAGAGTGTCAAGGAAGGAAAAGATGAGAAGTGAGAGAAAAATGTGACGGAAGGAAGAAAGAAGAGATTAAGAAAAGAAAAAAAAAAACTCGTTCGATGAGAAAAGTAGGCGAAACTCGCGGTGTGTAAGTGTTCTGAAGAGATCGAGGCGAGGAACTGTTGGCTGGAAGATGCCTCGACCATCGAGGGATACTTACGGCGACCAGAAGCCGCCATATTCGTATATTTCGTTGACAGCGATGGCGATCTGGTCGTCGAGGGATAAGATGTTGCCTCTGGCTGAGATCTACAAGTTTATCGCCGATCGGTTCCCCTATTATCGCAAGGATACTCGCAGATGGCAGAACTCTCTCAGGCACAATTTGTCCTTCAACGACTGTTTCATCAAGGTACGTGGCTGTATCGAGTCGTGTGTTTGTTTCTGTTGCATAGATCGTGCAGGCTGATGTAGCGTATTAATTCTTCTCACTGACCAGCTGTAGGTTTGTTTATTTTACCTTAAGCCGAATTTACACATTGGGCCAACGCTGCGGACGGAGGCTGCTTTCATCGAGTGCAGATTCCGCTTTAGCCGTACGCGCAACGGTTTCAAGAACTGGATTCGATAAATGAAATTTATGGAAAATGCACGGAAGTGCAGTTATTTTCGACAGAGCATAAATTGGTTAGAATATTAGAAATGGGAATTACCGCGCGGGCTATCGTGCACGAGGAAGCTTCCCTTTAAAAGTTAATACGCGATAAAACGACTGGCATCTATAAACGTCGATCATTATGGAGTAGCTGTGGTGTTTTTATCTGCGCGTAAATTCAGCAGAAACGTCGTGCTTTTTGATTGAGAGCCGATTACTTTGATTTCGTATCCATCGAAACGACGCGTTCTTTTATTATAATAACACGGTTGCGTACCTATTACGAGAAACAAAAATAGTTTTCAATTTTTCTCCTGCAAAATCAACAAAAATGAAAAAAAGAAAGAGGAAGAAAGGCGACAAGCGTCGACAAAGTGTGCCATATTTTATAGAAGACACGTCACAGACCCTATGGGATACGATGTCATATTAGCTAATTCCTCCTTTGTATTTTTTTTTTTTTTTTTAGCAAGGAAACACGTAAACGCTTTGACTGCCACGCCGAAATCAAATGTTTCGCTGAGGACGCCACGGGAGTATTTTTATTATTCAAAGCATATAACGACAAAATAGTCATAAATTGATGATGTAAGACAACATTCTTCCCCAATGGACCGTTTGCCTTATTGGCGCCTTGGTAACAGTTGATAGCGACATATTATAACAAGGCTTCGTTTATTTCAACAAATCATTCGCTTTCGTTATTTCGTCGTAAGCAAAACGTGCAGAATATATCGTTGAAACGTGTAGAAGATATTAGTAAACAGTATTACGATTATTTTTATGATTTCGATGAAACATTAGGCTGAAATGGTAGAGGTCCGCAAAGAAAATTATGTTTGCGATAAACCAATGGTAGTGGTAGATTACAAGAGAGGAAAACGTGCTGTAGATTTATCGGATCAAATAATAGCATATTCTACACTACGTAGAAGAACCCTCAAGTGGTATATAAAATTAGCTTTAGAGTTATTGTTAAATACATCAATTTCAAACGCGATGATACTCTCTAAACAAGCAACAAAAACAGATATCAAGGTATCAGATTTTAGAATGGCACTGGCAATGCACCTTACACAGTACCATTTACCAGAACCGTCAAATGTACTTATTCGACAAAGATTGCGACACGAAATGCAGAAGAAAGAAGGGCAAGCGTAGCTGGCACGAAAATTTTGCAGAGAGTGGTATAAAAAAATGTTAACCAATTAGGATGAAGAATTGCTAAGAATCGGAGGAAGAAGGTGACCACCTATCGTCCAGATTGTATGGATGAGCCACATTTATGTTTAAAGTGTTTTAACACAGTGCGCCGTTAGATGCAAGATTCCTTCCCATTTTTTTATTGATGTTCTAATAAAAATGTTTAATTGTTCAATGGGGCACTTTTCATTTCGAAGTATCTTTTATTTATCGGTTATATTCAAAATGCCCTAACTGTCAATTTTCATTCAATTTTTACGATTGTAAGAAGTTGAAGCGCTCCGGTCACCGATGAACACCGTGGCGTCGCAGGAGAAACCGTGATGGGCCCTATACAGGGTGGTTGATAACTGGTGGTACAAGCGGAAAGGGGTGATTCTACGGGAAAAAAGAAGTCGAAAATATAGAATAAAAATTTCTTTTTTAATTTTTTTCTTTCTTTTGTAAATTTTTCCATCGAGACAACGATCTACAGTGAGATCCGTTATAACGAGACGTGATAAAGTGCACGCGTACCGAGCGAAAATTCAAAGTCGATTTTCTCGAAAACAAAGTCTCAAACGAAAAATTTTTATTCTATATTTTCGACTTCTTTTTTCGCGTAGAATCACCCCCTTTCCGTTTGTACCACCAGTTACCAACCATTCCGTATGAGTCACGTGGCAGTCAAAGTGTTAAACAACGAAATAGATATTTACTTTGTTCCTATCTGCGTTACGCCTGAAATAAACATTAACGTCTCGCGTAAATACGCCAAATTCGAATGCAATTTTTCCTGTAGCTGTTGCTTTGATGCTTCACAGACACGACAGCGTGATACGTACAGCGACAGTCGAGCAGACACTAACTTGTTTTCCCAGGCTCGCAAACAAAGCTACAACAAAACGCAACATATACGGTATACAGTTCTTTTTCTCCGATCGGAAGATATTACAAGCGTGGCGGATCCTTGCGCCTGTGGCGTCTGTCCTGAATTTGCTCCAAGGAGTTTGCTATACTCGGCTCGTCTAGTCGAACATAAAAGGTTGTTACTTCGAGCAGTAACAATTACGAATTTTAAGAAGAAAAAACAAAAGAAAGGACAATTCATCGAAGATAGTGGCGGTAAGGCGAGGAAACCTTTGGTAAAGCAATTGTTTTCTGCCTGGTAACCGTGAGATCAAAGTGTAGATAAAAGAAGAGGAGACATGATTAATGGAACTTGATTCTTCTTTCCTAGTTCAAACGATTGTTCGTATAGTTGTAACGCGAACGTACGGAAGTCGACTATTACAGTCTTCGCTTTTCTTTACTTAGACAACAGAAATATATGCAAAAAAAAAAAAAAAATAGAACGCGATGTAGCCAATACAGAGACGAAAGAAGCGATGTAAAAAAAAAAAGAGAATTATTTGAACTTGAAAAAGTGTCCTTGATTGTATTTTTTTAATTGAATTGATGAAAAAAGGGGAGAAAAACAGAAGAAAGAAAACGCGACCACGCGGAATAAAATACGTTTTACGAGATTTTTTTGGCGTAGGAAGATGCGATCGTGTTGCTAATTAGATGTTACAAATGAAACGACGTGTACACCAGACATTGCGTAGATCTGTATCTGACTACGCATCCGTTTTGTTCGCTCGTGTATTAAAAGATAACACACCGGCAATCTTGTCTTCTTCTTCGCGCTTTTTATCGCGCCAACAGCCCATTAAATTCCAAGGATACAGTTAACTATGATTAATGATTTAGGAAAAATGAGGAAGAAATCTCTTAAGGAAAATATTTCTTCGTTATTTATGTATTATTATATCGCTATACGAGAAAATATCGCATAAACGATCGTTTGAGATCTCCGTAAGCTAATCGGCGGCAACATTCCTAAGCTTTCATTTTCCAAATCACGTACAACGTCTAATCCACTTTGGGTCCGTTTTTCTACATTCTTTCATATGTACCTGTGCTTACCTAGCGAGATAAGAAAGTTGCAAACTCTATACAAACATCGTATCTTACCCGTACATGTTGGACAAAACACTTTTTTTTTTATTGCTACACATTGCCAATATCAAGCGGCAGCAAACATTTTTACGGACGTTGCAGCATAATCTTCTTTGAAACATAATATTGCGTTGGCAAGTAAGTGATTGCGGATTTTGTCAATACCACCTAATGACAAAACCCGCAATCACTTAGTTACCAACCCAATAGATACTTACGTGGTATGTTGAAACAAAAGCCGAGCGACATTTACCGAGCGAAAAACGATTCTGTTAACACTTTATCGACCACTAGCGATTCAACAGCATACGCACGTCCGACCGGCATCTCAGGCGCAGATTCTCCCTGGCGCCGACTCTGTTTCGGTTTAGACTCTCTGATACTATTCTTTTCGTTCATCGCGAACGGTACGTTTTTCAAATTGGTATAAAACTGTGGGAGCTTACAAAGCAACGCAACTGACGCAACCGAGTAAGGTACCTTAGTACCAAATAACAAATTACTGCTCAAATAATGAGAAAGATTGTTGGCGACAGAAAGCCGATTAATAGGCTATCGGTCGGTAAAGTGTTAATGTCTACTGGATAAACTCTGAGTTATGGTTGCTTTTTACCCTAATTACCTTATCCTATGGGGTATTTTCTATTGGAAGAAAAGGAAACAAAATGAACAGATGAGATTGGCGAAACGATTATGATCTCAGGTAGAATTAAACTACAATTATAGACAGATTAAATGGAAAATTGTGAAATAATATTTTCTTGCCAACTTCTAAAAGACTATCAACTTTCGACCATCGCTCTGCTCTTTGTTAACTCTGCTGCGTTTCTGTTGCTCGTTTTCCACCCAATGGTATCTCGTAAGGTTGAAAAATATTTGAGATTCGAACGAGAAAAGGTCGTTGCCAGTATATAGCTCGTCTCAATTCTATAGCAAATATTTTCCTCAAACGCTACGAACTCTTCTCGTTGCTAAGACGAAAGGAAAATTAATGCAAATGAAAATTCGTTGAAGAAACTTGATCGCACGTATCGAATGTAATTACAACACGAGGATTGTACATCGCGCGATCCTCTGAAGCCAGAACTATCGAACGAATCACGGAAGCAACCGAAAAACGAAGACGAGGAACGAAGAAGGAAGAGCAAAAGGAAGCAGTGGATCCTGGACATTAACTCGATCGTGTTTCTCAGCGATTTGGGTCGAGGCAGGTGCGAAACAGATGGTCGAGAGAAATATAACAGAAACGAAGAGGGAGACTTGTCCTACAACGTTATTTAACACGGCCTCAACACACAGCCACAAAAATAATAAAAAGATTGGCTCGTTTTATCTCAGCGAATTCGAACGATCGTTTTCCGCCTTCCGATCGTTCTTCAGAGATTTCGTTAATGAGAATTCGTCATCTAAACGGTCAATTTCGCCAGACCTTTTTTCTATTCTTGTAGAGAAGAAGCTACATGGGTCGTAAGATCGGGATTCTTGTTTTACCACGGACTAATCGCGTTAGTTTTCTGACGAGCTGTTTTATAATAGGCAATAGATTTACATATTTTGTATCGATAGTTTATCGAATCAGTCGCTCAACTTCTTTGGTTGCGCTCGTAAAATAAATTTCCATAAAAATTCCTGGTCTGTAATAAATATGCAAATGTAGCCTCTTCTTAGCTCTCCGCCACTATTTCATTTCTCGAACGATCAAATATTTGAAGTCTCCAAGTGTTTTCATTCCTCAAATAGCTGACGTTATATAGCCTGTTACCAAATCAAATGTTATATTATTCTTTTTATTATATATTCTTATTATTATTCTTGCGTTAGGCTTCCGTAAGTTTGTGTAATAAGCGAGTTACAAATATAGGTAAAAAGTTAAACGTAAGTAACAAAGGTAATTAGAAAAAATATGGAAAAATATACAGGGTGGTTGGTAACTGGTGGTACAAACGGGGGCGATTCTACGCGAAAAAAGAAATCGAAAATATAGAATAAAAATTTTTCGTTTGTGGCTTTGATTTCGAGAAAATCGACTTTGAATGTTCGCTCGGTACGCGTGTGGTACGTTATAACGGATCTCACTGTAGATCGTTGTCTCGATGGAAAAATTAAAAAAAAAAAAATTTTTATTCTATATTTTCGACTTCTTTTTTCGCGTAGAATCACTCCCTTTCCGCTTGTACCACCAGTTACCAACCACCCTGTATAAGCAATAATGTTCTTTGCTGCAACATCGACTTCTGTTCTATGTCTTTCAGTCTTGTTCCTCATTTCCTAATATCTAATTTACATTGCATCGTTTTAAACGAAGGTATGCCATCTCGGTACTTTAAACAAATTACTCTAATTTTCACTGCGCTCTGTACAAACTCCTCTTTACGCTTCTTTTTATATTCTCTTCGAACTTCACTTTCATAATTTTCCTGTTCTTTTTATTTGTATATATTTCTGGTTTGGATTTGCCGCACATTGAACAGTGTCTCAGCACGTGTTCGGTCGATTCTGGCTTTTCCTGCCACATATTTCCCATAGTTCTGCCTCATTGATATACAGGGTGGTTGGTAACTGGTGGTACAAGCGGAAAGGGGGTGATTCTACGCGAAAAAAGAAGTCGAAAATATAGAATAAGACAAACATCGAGACAACCATCTACAGTGAGATCAGTTATAACGTACCGCACGCGTACCGAGCGAAAATTCAAAGTCGATTTTCTCGAAAACAAAGCCTCAAGCGAAAAATTTTTATTCTATATTTTCGACTTCTTTTTTCGCGTAGAATCACCCCCTTCCGCTTGTACCACCAGTTACCAACCACTCTGTACACAAAGCTTGTTTATTTTCCTGATTTTCCACTGTTTCTTTCTACCACTTTTATTCCTTCGAATATAGTTTTCTACTTACTCCACTTAGCTCTTTTAGCTGTTTGCAATTGCGATTGTACGAGGAATTTGCTTGATAACTTTCTGCGTTAAACCAGCAGACGATATTTTTAATCGAACGACGAAAGAGAACGAGGAAAATAGGAGCACAAAGTGGTAACGCAATTTTCTGAGATGTCTCGACATGGACAGCGGATTTAAATAAATTTACGAACGATTCGACAAACTGTCGATACAAAATACAAATAAAAACGTACCGGTATCTGTATGCCGTTTCATTTGAAAATTATTTCGAAAAAAAATGGCAAATCTTCTTTTAAGAAGAATTCTCTACTTTGATTCTATAATTTTCCTTATTTCGACTGTGAGTTTGTTATAAATACGAACGTGGTAAAAATCCGCTTACAAGACGACTGGTTCCGCTTGATTTCACTGGCCGATGCTCATGATCGAGTGTAGATACATTTTATCGTTGGACAGGTGCAACATCGACATTCGCATCGACCATAAATCAAACGAGGTACGAGGTCATTTTTATGATAATTCCCCGGTAATTTCAATTTGCACGAAGATACTCGTACGATACTTGAAATTTCAAGTTGTTTTCGAGTGTCCAGGTGAAATATGGTGGTCAGTTTTTAAGTACAACATCATCGGTCGCGAGTAGTAATTTCGGGGACATAAAAGCGAAGTGGAAATACGATGCGAGAGATAATGGACGTTGGTAGCGGTGAAAATTGAATTTTGCCCTAGCACTTGTATTTTAATTGTTTATATAAAAATATACATTTTCCTGAAATTATATCGCCACGTAATATAAATTCGTCTTGTACGATATGTATAAAAAGAAAACTAGGTACGTTAGCATCCAATGTTTGCTGGAAAGTCGAGAAATCTTAAACACCAAATTGCAAGATCGTTTAATTTCATACAATTTTTATACAAAAATATACAGAGTGGTTGGTAACTGGTAGTACAAGCGGAAAGAGGGTGATTCTACGCGAAAAAAGAAGTCGAAAATATAGAATAAAAATTTTTCGTTTGAGGCTTTGTTTTCGAGAAAATCGACTTTGAATTTTCGCTCGGTACGCGTGTGGTACGTTATAACGGATCTCACTGTAGATCGTTGTCTCGATGGAAAAATTAAAAAAAAAAAATTTTTATTCTATATTTTCGACTTCTTTTTTCGCGTAGAATCAGCCCCTTTCCGCTTGTATCATCAATTACCAACCACCCTGTATAAAGGATTATACATATTCGACGTAGAATGTATTAGGTTGTCGGAAAAATCACTTTCTTTCGCAAACGTGTCTTTTACAACAGCGCACCTTCATGGAAACGTGAAACCAAATCTGTGAAATATCGCGGTGTTTATCTGAACAGAACAAAATGGGTCGTACGTAATTCGGCAAAATAATATAAAAGTCTATTATTCGCTGATAAAACGAAAGAAACTTTTCGAACCACCTGATATATTTAAAAATAGGATGAATTTACGTTAGAATCCGATATATATGTCAGGACCAGTTTCACCTTAGTTTCCTCTTTTATTCTATAGCAAAGCAAATGTATTTTTAATCACGCGTTGAATTAAAATAACACAGGTACAAGTAATCGCATATATACACAGTTATTTCAGTAATCATAAATTACAGACGATAATTACGATATCACCGTCGCTATTATTCCTTTTGATACATTGCTTTATTATACCACATTTTTCATCTAGTATTCCGTTATACTTTAACTCAAGCAGAATAATAGCTCAAGCTTTTACACTACGTTGCACGCTGCGCTCTTTTTTGCCAGATATAATAGCTCGTGTTAAAGGAACGAAGAACGAAGATATGAATTGCAAATGTATCGTCAGATGTAACGTATTTGATAACGAAATAAAAAAAAAAAAAGGAAGGATGTTAAACAGTAAAGAGTGTATTAATAGAATGCTAAAAAAAAAAAAAAAAATCGAAGATTTTAATGGAACAACAAAATGGAAGTTCCAGTATGGGAATTAATGGGGTCACGTAACTGTTCGGACGAGGGAATTTTTCGCTAATAGAAACCACGCGCCTCTTTATATTTCAAAATCGATAATACAAGAACAATCGTAAAGAATACGATATAACGTAGGCGTAAAATGCTTTCTAAATTATCTACAAATTCTACCTGCTTTTTACCGCTAAATCAAATTTCCTTAATATATTGAACTACGTTAAATTATAGCCTGTTTGTACGACAGATCATTTTTTAAGTCGTCTTCGAAATGTCATAAATATTTCAAAATAAGCTTTGTCATCGTCATTTTCACTCTATCCATCTCCTCCTTTCCAACATCACAACTGAAATTATCGATGATAATATTTGCCCAAATTTCAAAAACATTTTTGCATAATATATATATATATATATACACATACATATCTTGAAACAGTCGAGTAATTTTCATTTACGCGTTTCTGTTCTTTATTGCCGTTCTAAGAAAGCTATTACTATACAGCAGGTCGTGGGTATTTATTTCACAATTCCATTCAAGTTTTTCCACTTGTTGAAACACTTGTGTAATTTTCAATTACAGGCTCCTGTTTCTCATGTTCATTAATTATACATCTTCCGACGTTGTAGGTTTTTGCGATTTTTCCAACACCTCCGCGCTTTTTTCCAACTTTCCAAGTATATTTGGATTTTTTTCCACTTTTTTCTTTCCTTACAACGCTCGATACAACGTGTGTTCAATCTGATTTCACTATACGCAAGATACGTATTAACGTGTGCAATATTCACTCAGCTTCGTATTAATACTTTACCGACCGCTAGCGATTCAACAGCATACGCACGTCCGACCGGCATCTCAGATACAGATTCTCCCTGGCGCCGGCTCTGTTTCGGTTCAGACTCTCTAATACCATTCTTTTCGTTCATCGCGAACGGTAAGTTTTTCAAATTGGTATAAAACTGTGTGGAGCTTACAAAGCTGACGCAACTGACGCAACTGACGCAACTGAGCAAGGTACCTTATTACTAAATAACAAATTACTGTTCAAATAATAAGAAAAATTGTCGGGGCAAAAAGCCGATTAATAGGCTATCGGTCGATGAGCGTCGGCGACAAAAAGCCGATTAATCGTCTATCGGTCGGTAAGCGTCGACGACAAAACCTATTAATAGGTTATCGGTCGGTAAAGTGTTAAAGTAGGACAGAGCCACCTTTACCCGACACTGAAACGTTCGAACGTTCTATCATAGTAACATTTTCCACTAACCTAAGCCTTTCTCCGTTTCAAATATGTACAAACTTTATCAGCGTTCATACGCCATGTGCTCGTTCCTTTATTCGACCGAGTGAACTTTCATTACGAGAGTTTAGTATGAAACTAATAGCGTTGCAACTACCGGAACAAGATACGATATAATTAAAACACTGGCAGGTGGCGTAACTGCGACACGGTGTTGGAAAAACCATACGATAACAAACGAAAACATCGTATTGAAAATTATCCAAAGCACGTAGATTTCTCCGATGTTGGCAACAGCATCGGATATACTGGGTTGGCAACTAAGTGATTGCAGGTTTTGTTATTAGGTGGTATTGACAAAATCCGCAATCACTTAGTTGCCAAGCCAATATTAAACGTACTGATGCAATGAAACGATGTCGTTACGACGAAGACGATAAAAATGTTAACGAAGAGGTAGCTTTTCACGCTGAAGTATTCGGGGCATTCGAAAGAGGACTTCGATGGGTCTGACTACGAGAAGCATGTAACTCTATGCGGTGACTTATGTGGAACAAAATTATGCGAATTTTGGAGGTTAGCAACCAAGAAGATACGAAAGCCATAGCTATTTGAAGAATCTGGTAATCGATCTTAATTTATATTTGAATAAATGAAATTTCATATGGAAAGAGTGTACTCTATCTTAGTAATTAAATAATAGGAAATTAATACGAACTTATAAAGAGAACATATAACAAAACTGATTTTTATTATTACGAATAATAATATTTTAAATAATATTTGAGAAGGTTCCTGTTAATTTTCCTGTTAAGAATCTAGAAATTCAGAAGTGGTTAAATTTCAGAATTCTTGGTTAAATCTAACGCGTAACATTGAACATTTTCCTTCGTTGAAACATCGCTGGACATGTCGACGTAGCAGATAGCGAGGCAATTATATTTCACTTGCTGTTTTTATAGTCGATGTTCATCGATAAGAGACACGTAAATTAGACGGAACGTATTACGGTTTCTTTATTTGCAAAAGCATGTCGAAACAAATTGAATAGTGGCGTCATCAAATAAATCTTCACGCGGTGTGAGCATAATGAATGCAGCTGTCAATCAGCATAACTGACATTGCTAGTGACGAGCTTGAGTATTTTGCAAGCGGGTTGAAACATTCACCAGATTCGAGTGCTCTCTCAATATTTCGATAAACAGAGGCAAAAACGGTAGACTTTTGTTTATCTCACACTGTCAGACGATATACAGCTGATACAATAGAAATTCATTGTTTCCTTCCCATTGTCTATGATTACTCGTCAAATAATAGCAGTTCACAATAAGATTCTTTCAAACCTTTATTTCTGCATACTTCAAATTTACATAAATACATAGATATTAGTCTACTGATTTAATTTCTCTCTCAATGATCACGTGCTCACCTCCTTTAGTTCAATATCTCGCTATTATTATTTCCACCTACTTAACATTTATACTGAACCTTTAACTCTACAGCTGTAAGGCATTGAACCTATTAGTTCCAACTAAGTGATTGCCGATTTTATCATTAGGTGGTAATGACAAAATCCGCAATCACTTAGTTGCCAACCCAATAACGGACATCTAAAAGTTTCTTCTTTTAGCTCAAATTCCTTCGAAAAATGGACGCTTTGAGGTTTTTCATATTGGAATATCGACTCGTAATTTGATCTCGCCACTCGTATTGTTTTTCTTGAGATGGTTCGGCACAGACTTCTGCGTGTAGCCGGCAAATACTACGAAAGACAGTTGTCTTCTACGTGTCGTAAGATTACCGGTCCATAACTTGTTTATTAATTTGTTGATTAACTTGTTGATCTTGGACTTACATCATCGCAATGTAGAAGAATAACTCAATTCCTATTTGCTCATAAAGTATTCAGTGGCTCTATAGACTGTGCTCATATCGTCGAGAATTTCAACATCAACGTCCTTACTAAAGACTCCAGACATTAAATACGATCTTCTTCGTGCGTAGCTTGGCGATCACATTTTTCGATATACAGGGCGTCCCAGTTTTCCCCCCCACAAACTTTACCAGCATATTTTGCAAGCAAAGTTAAGAAAGAATGCTATATAAGCGTATAGGCCCTTCAAAGTTTCGTTGACACAGCGTGAGCAGGCGTTGCCACAAAGTCTGATGTTTACTTGGTCGTTGATTTGCTGAAGCAGTCCGGCAATGGTTAAACTTCTATCACCGATGGACAAGTCAAGGAGAATCAATTCCTCGGTCGTGAAGATCATCAGATATGGATTCTTACTTGCGTCAGAAAGTTATATTGATACTGGTCAGGAGTTGACGCAGAGGATTCGTGACGTCAACACTAAACCTACCAGCGGTGGTCCAATTGACAGCTCTCGAACTTCCACACAAATTTCACCATATTTAAACTTTATCATGTCGCTTCATAATTTCTGGTTTTTCCTAAAACATGCATACAATATATTTTTCGGTATTTACTTCTAGTTTGCTCTTTTATTTTCTGAGAAAAATTCGTACTCTGCCTTGGCTACCGTGAGCGGTCAGTTTTACAAAATATTTTAGTTATTCTTAAAATAAATGCAATCAGTCCAAAGAAAAGGCTATCTCAAGGTCAGATGATAAACAAAATCAGTGATAACAAATAGTAACAGCTGTTACACCTGTAAGCTTGTCATAAAACATAATCCGTCACTCGATCAAGATGACCACCAGCTGTCAAGACATATCAACTCAGGCTTAGAATAATCCTAAGGAACGGCCATAAAATTTAGCATTTTTTGCAGTCCATTGTTACAAACATTTAAAAAGTCGAGAAGTTTCTTAGGGTTATTGCTCAAAAAGCTTCCCCAACTCCACCTTCGAGTAACCGTTGGTGGAGAACGACTAGTACTCCTCAATATTTTCGTATAAATATCGCCGTCAAGACCATATTCTTACTTGCTATTGTCCTTTCGACTAGAATACATCTCAGTTTGTTAGTCAATTAGTCGATTTGTTATCTCTGAAACTCAGACAGAAAGCATCTCAGAGCGTTTTGTGTAAAGTTGAATAGATATTCGTAATGCAAGAGATGTCAGTCCTGCATTGGTAATTTTGCAAAATCGTGTGCAACATTTCGAAATGGAATTACAACGTGAACCAACGATCTATTCTTGCGCGATATCCAACAACAAAGTCTATGTCTGAGCTATCAGAAGCACGTCATTTCGTATTTCTGTTATAACTTTTGGATAGTATTGGAACCGTAAAATTTGTTATGTGACCGTATCTTAGAAAACGAGGATCATTTTTCACGGTTTGAAAATACGCTGGTCGAACGTCTTACCTGTAGAAATCCGCGTAAGGCCGTGATCTTACAACAACGCCAACGTATGCCAACGCTTACAAATGCTTTTAGCGGTGTCTGTATGATCACGGCCTAACCGCCTCATGGAAAATAAAACATAATACAAACCTAATGGCACATCCACAGGTTGACTACAATCTTCTATTCATTTCCTCATTCTATTCCTCATTTCCGTAAACACGACCCTCATTTTTGGCACCAGCGACCTCAAAAACCACTAAAAAGTGTTATTCTAGTCGAATATTTCGCAGTCCAGGTACCACACTAGAGCTGAACTTTTCAAGGAAGCATTTAACACGATGCGCATTCGAGTCGACACGTACTGTCGCTCTATTGGGTTGGCAACTAAGTGATGCCAATGCCACCTAATGACAAAATCCACAATCACTTAGTTGCCAACCTAATAGTTCTTAACTGTAGTGTGTTCACTAGTTGGTAAACGGAAGAAGCGGAGTTCAAAATTTGCCAAGTTATCATCGTATGGAGCGAGGACTTACAAGCAATCGAACGTTTGTTGCTTTCTAAGTAGAATTCTCATTATATTATCGTGAATTTGTATTTTTTATACCAACTAGACGTTTGTAGATTGTTCGATTACAGTCTTTTCAGCTAGGGCAGTTCAGACTAATTAGGGCGACGATATATACTTTTACATTGTGTATGGTATCGACTTGAATGCAACATCTGAACTAAAAATCCTGAAATTATGAAAAGGTAGATATTTCTACTAGAATCTCGTAAAAGCAGGTATCGTACGAAATAAAAATCGCTGAGCGTTTATGGTTATATGATATTTCTTTTCTTATTTTTCCTTAGAGAATGCTATCGATATAGTTTGGCGGAAAAAGTGGTATATCCTGTATTTTCTCAAACTTGCCGAGCAACTAACTTTTTGTATCGAACCTCGCCTTAATTCATAATTAAATCACAACTTGTGATTAAGCGATGCAATAATGTATATTCTAATAGAGTTTTTCCCGTGTATAAATTGAAATTAAATTAGCTGAACGAAATTAAATTATACTGGCTGTCGTAAACTTTGGTATGCTCTATACATCTGGGCGATAAGGGGAAAAAAACAGGGAGTGTCATAAAATAGCATTGGCGAGAAAATTAATATTTTCATCCACTAAAGAAGAACCAACGTTCGATCAATTTAATTGTATTGTTCATAGAATGAAGTTTATACGTCACTTGGCCATCATAAAAAACAATGATATTTATCACAAAATATTCATCATTTCTCTTCGTACTTTGTTCCAATACAAAATGGACATACTTCGTTTTTGATCACTAGGTATATACCAAATGTTGAATGCTATTTTGTCGAGACAGTTTATGATTTGATAGGTAGTTTTACAGTGCCAGTTATCATAAACAAAACGTGTTATAAAATAATTTTCCTCCATACTCTCTTCATTTACTCTGTACGTTTCTTTCTCGGTTTCATTAAAGCAAGTAATTCTGATTAGTATTCACAAGAAGGTATTAATTTTCATGCGTTTGTTAATTTGCAACAGAGTGCAAACATACATATTGCGCGTACCTGCGCGTGAAATATTGTTTCCTCCAGATAGATACGAAACGTTCTACATATATGCATTTATGTTAATTAAATAGCCGCATGTACACGGTAAGCTCGCCTCTAACGAGTTACACCAGCGAATAGAAATCTGCATTATACGCTATTTCTTGTTTATATAACATTACACGCCTAGTGAAAAATGCGGTAATTCTGCATAGTGATGCGATACAAATCCTCGTGCATCATACTTGATTTGCCTCTTATTTTTTAACAAACTTATTCAAGTTAGTTTGGTTAATGGTATTTAATGCCCATTTTTGTCATTTATACTTTTCCCGTTATATGGGAAAGAGATATTACGAGTCAGAATGTTGACCTTGACATAACGTATTTCAAGGCCGCAGAAATATTCCGCATAATTAGCAAAAACTCTTGTGTTCTTTGAATAAACATAATCTCGAATAGGTAATGTTAACACGGCTTGAATCATGTATGAATAACGAGAGAACACACTGTGAGATAGCAAGTTGTTTGCTATTAATAAAATCCATAGTATCTTAATACATTCCATGTTCATATTTTATTTAAAACTCGTTAACCATTTAATTTTAATAAATGAATTTCTTAATAGGGAATTAAATGGTAATTGCTTGTGTGTTGCCACGTTCTTTGTATGTAATTGGATATTGTCGGGTCGTGAGAGAATTCTTGATAATAATTTGTTAACAATGACCGAGGTTCCTTTTTATTTGAGGAAAAAATTCGTGAAACATCTTCAAACAATTCTCTGTATCCCGGAAACTTCTGGTTGCAGGTGCCACGGGGACCCCATCGACCTGGCAAGGGCGCGTACTGGGCTCTGCACCCGGCAGCGCTGTCCATGTTCGAGAACGGGTCCCTCCTTCGCCGTAGGAAGCGTTTCAAGCTGCACAAGCCCGACAAAGAGCTGCTAAAATCCGAGCTCCAAGCCCTGGCGTCCGCCATGCCACCTCCTCACTCCGAATCCTCACCTGTACTATCGATAAACCCGAACGCACAAACCAGCAGCTTGACCGTTGCCAATCTGCATCGTCTTCGCGACGATTTGCTCCGCTGGGAGCTACAAGAGCGTCGTCTAACGATGGCATCCGGTGGCAACAGTTCTCCAGGCTTTACGACACCGGAGACCAGCTCCAGCTATTACCTTCTGTCGCCAGAAGTTCGACAGAGACTCGCCGGGACCGACGAGATCCTCCGTGGTTATGAGAACAATTTGTTGCAAACTGGAAGCTGGAGCTTCCCCGGGTTCCAGGTGTCTCCGTACGTCTCTCAGCTGTCCTACTTTCAGACAGACATTCCAGAGAGCAGGCAGATCTGCGCTGGAACCACGGAGACCAGTGTTCCCGAAAAGACTGACTCGAGGGTCTTCCTGGAGACCACGAGAGGCTCCACTGTCGAGTCCACTGACAGTAAAGTTCGTTGTCCCGTGTTGGAGGCTGGTATCTCCAGTCAGACGAGCATCCAGCCCGAACAGAAGAAGAAGAAGAAACCGTTCACCATCGAAAATATCATTGCGCCCGACGATGAACAGATTTCTAGTAATTCGGAAGACGAGAAGAGGTCTTCCGGTCATCTTCTGGTACCCAGGCCGCTTTATGCGGGTTTTTCGTTTGGTCTCACTGCTAACAAGGTTCCGTACGAGACGGCTACTTGAATTTACTAGATCAACGTGCGTCTAGTGGATGATTCGAACGGGGACCCTAGTAGCGCGACGATCGCCGCTTGGCGACGCTAGTGGTCATTCTGGTGACTATGACTGGCGAATCGTTCATCCTGTTCCTGGGTTTTCCCGTGTTTTTGCGAGGAAGTTTTGGAAGAAAAGGCTTCTGGTGGTGTTAAGCTCGGAAATTTCATTAAAAAATTGTAATATTGCTTTGTGTTCTTTCCCCTCTTGTTTCTTTTAGAAAATTCGCAAGATTTTCGCGTCAATTTTGTTTGAAACAGACATACTTGATTTTGAAGTGGAAATTAATTTATTAATTGTGTTATGTATTCATTTTTTCGAAAATTATTGGTGCTACAGTTTTTGCAGTGGAATGACTTTAAGTCTGAAATCGAGCAAGTGAGTTAGCGTGGTTCGAGTGACGCTTAAAAGTGAAGATAAATATCTGAATCTAGCAGAATTGTGGAACTGGTATTATTTGTGCTTTTTAATTAACTAGAAGTGCTTTACGCGTCGTTTGAGCAAAATCGTCGTAGCGATCAGACTAATGAGGTATTTTATTAAAATTAAACGTTTATATGCACGTTAGTAAAAACTTTTGAAATGATTCTTAATCTATGTAACTTATCTAAATTCTTGTTATGGATTATTAATATTCGACTGGTTAATTAGAAACAATGGATAAACTAATTGAATAGGCAAAGTAAGAGGTTACTTTCTAAAGAAATATGTGAAAATTTTGAAAGTTATAAATGTACAATAAACTCGTATAGATATTGGTCGCTATTTAACGATTTTTAAAACACTCTTCGAAATTGGAAATTACAGTAGATGATGTAATTTATATCTATGAGAAGATAAGTGTCTCAATTTAAATATTCAAATGAAATTGCGTTCGTGCTTAAGTGACGAGAAATTATATCAAAGAAGTTTGAAATTCATTTTTCAGATCTGTTTTCCTTATTTGTTGAAAGTAAATTACATTTATTTTAGATTCATGTGACTGTTTCAAATAACAATATTTTTATCAGATTACCAGACTTAAAAGATATATCAAATTCAAATATATCTGTAAAACAAAATTATATCAATGTGACGCATCTAAATGTTTAAAAATTAATGTTTAGATCAGTGACTCGTTTTATCAGGGCACTGCCAATAGTCTTTTCTTTCCCTTTTCAATGGAACTTAAAAGTTTCTTGGAGTGAAAAACATTTGAAGAGATAATGGAAGTGAACGTATCAATATTAAACGTAATTTAACGAAAATGATAAAATCGATTAGTGATAACGCAAAGGAATGCAATATGGTGTTCGATAATTATTTAACAAATTAAATAATAAAAATAAGTGATTATTGAACTATGTAGTATTTTTGTTTACGGGTTGGTTACCCTGCGTGTAACTGCGTCATATGCAGTGAAAATATATTTTTTTGGTTTATGTAATAACATTCCACTATGTTACTTAAAGAATAAAAGAAGTAAAAAGGAATTTGAGAATCAAAAGAAATACAAACTTTATATTTTTTCTAGGTTTTAAAATTTCTCTTACTCTTTTCTATTCTTCTTTTTCTTAATTCTAACCTTATCATGTGAAGAAAAGAAAACTAACAATTAAGAGAAGAATATATGAAACAAAAAAATTAGTGAATTAAGGAAATTTATCGCAATAATTATTTGGCAAAAATGAGCATAACTTGTCAAATAATTTTCGAACACCTTATAAATAACGATAAATCGAGCATAATAATATATTTAACGTTTAACAACGTATTTGCATTTAACAAGCAACGACATGGACATTTGCCTGTATATCATTGTAACATTTTGTATTCGTTTTACAACGAGGAATCTTATATAAGCACAAGGAAGAAAAGAAAACCATTAATTAACGAAATATGTATGTACATTGACCTGCGAACTTCTCGAAGGCATTTAAAAAAAGAATAAGAAAAGAAGATAACATTAAAGTAGCAAGTTGAAACGTACAATAAGGTGTTTTACAGGAACACGAAATACGATTTTAAGAATAAAAGAAGAAATGTGTTCTAATGTAACACGAAATATCGTACTATTTAGAAAAACATTGAGAAGTATACCAATGTTAAGAATAAACAATAACTAGAGATGTTCGAGTGAAAGTATTAAAATTAGGAAGTACTCGAGTACGAGGAACTATTATACCTGACGGATACTTCAAAATACTTAATACATAACGATAATTAAGCGTGTAATTACAGGTTCTCGGTTCTTGCGAATAATTTAAAATAACCGAGAAAGTAAAAATTCCTTAGGGCTAGATATGTGTATCACACGAGAACTGATCAAACAATATTAAGAATTCGAGTGAAATTAGAGTACAAGAAATATTTATTAGACTAATATTTACTAAATATAAAATCGGGTCGAATAAAATTCTATTCCAATAAATGAAGTTTTGGCAAGTTTCGATAGACGCAAGTTTTCAAACAATTATTCAGAAATTAACTATACTTAAAAATCTAAAATAATCGAAGTCATAATTAATTTTTTAATAACTTTAACAAATAATAATGCTACTCAATTACGTCTCTGCTATAATTTAACATCGATGAGATAGATATATCAATATTAAATTTTGAAAAGAAACAATGTTCTTAGTATTATTTGATCAAACCTCATATTTTGAAAACCACATACCTTCGAGCAACGGAAGTGTTCTTCAATATGGCCGAAGAAGGAACATTGAACGCGTGAGAATTGGCAACTTTGTAGCTCTTATATTCGTAGCTTCTAAAGCTGGCTCTGCACCTGACGAACGAACACGAACGAAGTATAGTGAATACGAATGAATGCAAATGGACATAAACGAAGGATATGTAAGTACCAAATACAGTCATTCACGAAAGTCTTTGAATACTTCATAAAAGAGATATTTTATTAAAATATGTTAATAAAAATATTAATACAAACTAATCAATATTAATACAAATATTATTAATAAAATACATTTTTATTAAAATAAATTGTATCCTTGTATTGTGTTTGGCGATTACAGTAGTTTATGTATGTATGCATAGTCGCCCACACACAGTGACAAGACTAAAGTATTTCATCATCCTTCTTGGTACAAAATACAGTAACTTTACGAATAGATTTGGTAGAATTTTACTTTAATAAGAATAGCTTTGTTATTAAGTGTGACAATATTTTCGTAACAGCCTATAAACGTAAATAACTTTATTACTTACGAACGTAACTCATCTTCGATTCCCCTCTATTCACTAACATTTGATCTTGCACTTTGATTTCTCACTATCACCAGCAACGAAAAACTGTGTTAACCGAAGATTCAAGTATTTTATCCACACTACACCGACACGAATGAATAATCTTTGATATGCAAAAATTATAATTACATTATTATATGTGTACGCATTGAATAAAACGAATGCTAGAAAAGCTTCTAAGTGAACTACTGCGTGATGCGCAGGATAATTTTTTAGAGCGTCTTTTGCGCAACGCACTGCGCTTCAGATCAGAGAAAAAGGAATATCGATAATCGATATTAAAGCAAGTTTAGTTAGTGCGAGGAAGTTTAACGACATCGTGTTACGAATTTGTCAATGTTACGTATTTGTTAATGTTAAGTATTTTTTAACAAACTTGTTGTGTTTTGTCGTTCACGTTAGTTCGTGCTCGTTCGTGATGTGTAAATCTGACTTTATCGTCACGCTCTATCGTCCATTATGCATAATTGCGGGCCTAGTTAACGTAACGTAAGATCCTCCGAAGCTCTCGATAAGGCGTTTCCTCTTCGATATCTGAAAGATAGATAAAAGTTTTATTAGTGAGTTTTACGTATGTGCTTGGATGATTCGAAAAGAATTTTGTGATGTACGGCTTCTGGACCACAAGGAATTCTGGGTATGTAACATTCCAGTAAATCTTTTTTCGTTCGATGTGATGTTCTTTATGTAATTATATGAACGAATGTATGAACGAAATTTGAAAAGCTACAATGGCTACAAGAAGTATTGATAATAAACCCTTCTTCTATCAAGTCCTACATTTCATTCTCACAATATCACATTTCTGCAATCGTATGAAAATCGATTCATACGATTTGAAGTTTAATATGTTTGTATCTAATTCGCCAGTATGTAAATGCTATTTATTAATTAATAAATACAATGTATCAATATTTTTTGTAGCCACTGTACTACATCAGTGATGAGTATTTCATTAAGTATTAAATATTTTGTTTTTCATCCACTTCAATTACCGCTTTAGTTTTAATTAACGGATTCTTTTATACATACGATCCGAAATTAAAAACTAAAAGATTAGTGATGCGTGGTAGTGTATCTTCAAAAATTGCTTTGACCAAACATAACCTCATTAATAGCTGTTCCCATTATATGTACTTAAAAAATGAGAACAAAAATTAATACAAAAAGTTTGAACTTTGATATATTAAAAATTCAAAAAAGTGAATTATATTCGAAGGGGAAATTAATCGAATTAGAATCAATACTAAAAGTAATTGCCTTAATCGAAAATGTAGTTTCAGAGATATATTCGTGCTCTTGAAATAAACAAATCAGCACGTTTGCTTCTTCCGAAACAAAGAAAATCATTTTCGTTTCAAAATGATGCAAAACAATTTTTCATTAGTTCAGCGGAGGTTTTACTATTAAAACAAATTTTATACGTTTTCCGTTTATATATTTATTTCGTTTCAATTTATGTAATTTCTGTGTAACAGAAAAATGCCAGAAAATTTTATTTCACACGTTTCTCTTGCACTTTAACGCGATATGTAAGTAGCTGCCAGTAGTTTCCCCGTTTAATTTTTATCAAGCGTTATTGCAAATAAAATTTTGCTTCTTGTCTTTGTTATTGAAGTTTAATTAATAATTCTAATTAATAGCGCAGATTGAAGATCAGGTATATATGTATATACTATATATATAAGGAATATTCCTTCAAATTGTAACTATGAGTAACATAGACTGTTCTTTTTTCTTCTATTCTTAAATTAAAACAGAGGTTTCGATTGTTCTTTGTTAAGAACAGAGGTTATTTATAGACTTATGGTACGTAAATTTCGTTTAACGGGATCACGTGCGAATCCATTGAAAGGAAGTTCATCCATTGTGCGAACGTACTCGTAAATGATCTACAGGCGTAATATAATTAATGTACTCGATCGTACTTTCACGAAGATGCTCGTAAATGTAAACATTGCTTCGTGGTTAAATAAATTATTGTATATATATCTGGAAAATATTGTTCATTTTTTTAAGATCTCTCGAACACACGTATACAAGACTTTATTATACAGGGTGGTCGGTAACTGGTGGTACAAGCGGAAAGGGGGTGATTCTACGCGAAAAAAGAAGTCGAAAATATAGAATAAAAATTTTTCGTTTGAGGCTTTGTTTTCGAGAAAATCGACTTTGAATTTTCGCTCGGTACGCGTGCACTTTATCGCGTCTCGTTATAACGTCTTGATGGAAAAATTAAAAAAAAAAAAAATTTTATTCTATATTTTCACCCCCTTTCCGCTTGTACCACCAGTTACCAACCACCCTATATATATTACACAATTACCTCCACTACCTTACGTTCCTAGAAGACAAGTATTACTTTCTCGGCAAACTTCCTTTCAATCCTGCATAATCAAGCCAAAAATCAAATCCAATGTCAGAAACTAAAAATATAAAATGGACGAAAAGTAAATGGCAAGAAATAAAATTAAGAAAGCAAAGACTGTAAGGATGTTAGATTGTTTTTGCAATGGACGATCGAGGCGCGAGATAATTAATATGGGAATAACCATAGCAGAACTATCGAAGGGGAAAGTCGTGGAGCGGTACGGCAGAGGAGGGGAAGAAAAAAGGAATTCTTTCTTTATGGCGTTTAATGGGATTCTTCGCACTTCGACCGGTGCTCCGACAAAGGGCCAATTCTGGCTTGGGCCAAAGGGCCTCCTACCAAATTAGAAACCTCCGAATGATTTATCGGCCAGGGATATTAAATTAGAACGAATTTCGTGGTCGAAAGTAGCAAGCCCGTACTTCTTCCTTTAATAGCAATAATTGCCCGGACGCGAAACATTCGAAGCATCTTTGATACCTTATTTACACTCACCGTGAAATCTCTTGAAAACTGTTCCCTCTTCTCCCGGAGATATATCATGCTCTTGAAGGAACAAGCGAATATACCGCAGTTATTCGCATTGATATTCGGGCACAGCACTATTTTTGCGTTCATTGCTTCGTATACGTTTACTTTCTAAACTTATACGTATAAGTTTCGCTTATTCCACGATTTACGAATATTCTAATTGGGCCAGGTTACACAAAAAACCCTCCAATACCAGCTAATACGAAATCGAATGAATTTAGTTTGAAGATTTTAATAAAAAAAAAAATAAAGTAACTTTATTTATATTGGGTATATTTTATTTCTTCTTGCTGTTTTACAGTGTTTTTTAATGGCTTATCGAGTAGTGTAATTAATATAATTTTAAGTTTTCTGTCGTTTGTGTGTGTCGGTATTATTCGGCCATTTCGGTTTCAATATCATCCATCAAAGTCAAGACGTTCTACATGAAAGTTGTCTATCTTGCACAAATTCTATCGTCGCTCTTTAAACCGTCATAAAAATTTAAGCAATCTGCCAAGGCGAGGTGCCTCGTTTCTTGCTAAATTTTTGAAGCTTTTAATAATATTATTAGCAGAACCGTAAAAGCATCCATCATGTTGGAATGTCTGCTGCGAGTGACCTTCATCAGATTTCTGTTATTTCAACTATGGCTCGGTAGTGTCAATAATTTTAAATTATTCGTTCTACGGGTTGGCAAATTTTTTTCTCATTTTAACAGTTGCTAGGTTTCTGCGTAATACGATTGAAATCGTAGCTTGGAAATATTAGGTGGTTCGGAAAGTCCTTCGCGCGTTCGCCGCTCGGGGCCTTATCTCGTTCTTCTTAAGTAAACAAACCACCAGATCGCTTTACTGCTAATCGTGTGGTCACTAGTTATCCTCTGGTAAGGCAAAAAAACAGTTCTCGACGAAAAGAACCTTCCGGGCAACCTAATACTCGAAGCAAATTGCTTAGTTTCGATGATATTTCAATTTTAATTTCATCAGTACGTGAAACGTAGGAAGAGACAAGGAAAACATAAAGAGGCAAAAATGCATCGTCTGAGATCTCTATGAAAAATTACCAATTGTCTGATCATTCTAAAATGCCAATATCGAATGGTATTTCATTTTACATAGCAACTTTCTCTCTTCCTATAAAGCAAAAATAACAGACGCTCGAAAGAGATGAAATGGAAGAGAAAGAAAACGAGGCAGAAGAAAAAGAAGAATAGCACAGAGGGTGGTTGGACCACCAACGATCAAGATTCGTTATTAAATCTCGCAGGTATCGAGATTACGGTATAATCGTATTGATAACAGCGGCGTATCCTTGCCTCTAGATGCCCTGTCCACGACGGTTTCCCATTTGCCAGGACAAAGCCCCTTTTAAACCGCGGCCTTTGTGCTCTTAATTTCGGTGCCGTGCGTGAAATCGACACGTTTTTCCACTTAATTCACGGACACGCCTGTTTCTCTCGCGTTTTTCTCTTTTCTTCCATCCCTCTCATCCTCGCCTTCCCTTTCTTTTTACTTTGCACGTTTTTTTTACATCGTAATTGTAAGTGTATATTTCGTGTTATACATTGTTGATGTCTTTTTCATATTTCAGCAGGTTGTTATTTAGTAGAGAAGTAGCAAGAAATAAGAAAACATCGTCGCAGTTATACTTTGTGGTAAAGCACCAGAAATTTGTTCTTTTCTTTTCTTTCTTTTTCGTTTTTTTTTTTTTTTTATTTATTGTTTAACATCACATACCTGTTCGCTGGAATTGCAGATTACGTATGGCGAAGTTCAGAACTTTAGATTCCGAGGTTCTTGAAACAGATTGAAAAAGATCATCCATGTAATACGAATACGAGAAATCGTACTCTTTTCAACTTAAAATTACGTAGCAGTTTCTCGAACGCTTCTCATCGAAGCTCTCCTACATTAGTTTCAACGGAGATAATTGTTGCTACGAAGTTTCACTTTATACTTCACGCGAAACGCGTCTATCGCTTTTGCTTTAATTTACATTGCTCACGTTCCGTTGAATTACTCCTTTGATGCCTGGCCAGATAAATTGTTTCTGTTAAAACGTCTTCAAACCGCTGCTAATACTTGACGTGTTGCCTGTTAATTACGACTTACATATAATATAATAAAATGAAGTTACACGTGATTTTATTCACATAGAAGTCAATATATCACGATAACATTGAAAAATACATTTTACGTTTTCATGTAACAATGTACATGTTACGTTTTAATTACAATAAATTCAAGCTACACTTACGATAAAATACAGTTCTCGATAACAATCAGACGTCGTTAAGAAAAATCGACCAGTGTCCGCATACTTATAAACTGAATTCCATCCTTCTGCATGCAGAAAACTGGGATAAAACCGGGATCTTGGGAATAAAATGGGAATAACTTTGCCATTAATATACTTGAGCAAAAATTACAAGCGTACATTATTAAAGCGATATTTTTATTAAATTTATTTTATCAAATGTTTCTTTTTCTTGAGAGACAAAAATTCCGCAAAAATAACAATTTTACATACAGGTACGAATTTACGACTTTGTTTGGTCGCCTGGGTGAAATCGGATAGTAACATCTGTAACTTTACAATTCATCCTTAGAGTCTCTAAACTCTCAACCAGTGCAGTCTTCACGGCTGAACAAATTATACGCTGTACCCAAGCTTCGTTCAATCTGGATACGTGATACGATTTTTGAATACAAATATTTCCGTAGTGCTTGCTATTATATTTTTTTTTCATCGTTACAACTCTCACTGTTCATTCGATTTTTGTTTAACTCGACGCTATTGTAATAATCTACATGCGTTTGTATGCGGGACAAAACCAGGTGCTCGATTTTGTTTCAGTATACAATTTTATGAATATTACAGGTTATATTTGCCACCACGATGGCAAATTGGAAGAAGCTCATTTACATATTGCCATATACAGGGTGGTTGGTAACTGATGGTACAAGCGGAAAGGGGGCGATTCTACGCGAAAAAAGAAGTCGAAAATATAGAATAAAAATTTTCCGTTTGAGGCTTTGTTTTCGAGAAAATCGACTTTGAAATTTCGCTCGGTACGCGTGCACTTTATCGCGTCTCGTTATAACGGATCGTTGTCTCGATGGAAAAATTAAAAAAAAAAAGAAATTAAAAAAAAGAAATTTTTATTCTATATTTTTGACTTCTTTTTTAGCGTAGAATCACCCCCTTTCCGCTTGTACCACCAGTTACCAACCACCCTGTATACAAGAAAGAGCGTAATTCATACCAAAGGATATCCATACAGACGATATCGGTAATTGTAAAATTTATAATTCGTATTTCGAAATTATCGTGACCTTGGAAAGCAAAATTGTAGACCGTTGTAGACCGCAAAAGAAAATTGTGAACCGTTTGAAAAATAATAGTAGGTTCCTGTGTTATCCGTGTATCCGGTTCTTCCCTACATTTCCTTTCATATTCGCAATTCATTGGAAAGAAATCTCACGCGTTATGAACGGGCCTGTACGCCATATAAACCCCATAAAGAGGCTGGTGAGGGAATGCTTCACACCCTGTTCCGCTCAAACGAAATTAATTACCGAATCGTAAAACGGCTCGGCCGAAGCACGCTCTTCCGCTCTCTTCGTTTTCCATTATTCATTTTGGAAAGTCCCGCGAAGTAGGGCGTGCCCCGCGTTTCAACGTGGCGAGTTCTCAATTACATTGTTGCCGCGTAATCGCGCTGATACGCCCGCCTCCGCGACCACGTATCATTTTCCACACAGTGGCTTGACTTTTCCGCGATCCAGTGGCTCCCATGTTCCACCGTCCACCCGCTCGCCTTTCACTTCCGCCTTTTCCCTTTGTTCGGCAAACGAAGCACCAGCGATTCTCGCGATCGGTCTCGTTCCATGCAGTGGATCGATCGAGGAAGATCGATCGATCGTGACGCCACCTGTTTTCTTTTTTTTCAATTCCTTCGTTCATATTGGAAGCAGAGTTACCGTTCAGGGAGAAATGCCAGGGTTTCTTTCACTGTGTCTGGTTATTGTTTCACTACGTTCCGAGTGGCTCCTAGTTGGGTCACCTTGCACATGTACATAACACGCACAGACGAAATTTCTACAATTTCGTAGGTTTCAAGTTACGAATGTCTGACCGCTTGCAAGAGAATTGCAAGGAGACTGTCAATGTTGAAATTGCGCGTTAGTAGAGAAACATTAGTCGCGAATAAAAATTACGACAAAGCGTGGAAGATGTTGGAAGTAGCTGAATGTGCAAGCGTTACGTGGTCTCACTGTCTACCCCGGTGTTGGCTTAATACCCGCGTTAAAACGATCAAAGTAGCAGGATCAAAGTGGATTAATGAAATTTCGCCTGTGACAGTAGCTGTGTTGTCCGTCTCTGCTGACTCGCCGCTATAACACCATAACGAAGAATACGAAGAATACGAAAGGAGAAGACGAAGAGTAACACGACTAACACGAGTAACACGACGAAGAAGAAGGCTGTGGCGGTCGTGCGTCGAGTGGCAGGAAGAAAACGGGCGTAAGTACCGAGACCGGTCATTATTTATGCCATTATAGCTCGGTCTGGCCGGTTGCTTGCGAGCCGCGTAAGGCTGAACGTGGCCGCCACGACTTAACGAGCCTTCGTTCGCGTTCATCCGAGACCCTGATAAAAGGACTACCTTCGGACCGCCTCTCGACGATCGCTACCCTTCTTCTTCTTCTTCTTCTTCTCTGCTTTTTTTCATTTCTTTTTCTTTTTTTCTCTTTTTCCTTTTTGTTTCAAATCTGCTGCTTCTTCCTCCTCTTCTTCTTCTTCTTCGTCCCTGATCTTCTTCATCCTTCTGGTTCCAGCCAGCATGCCGCTCGTTATTAGTCTTCCTCTGTTTTCCGCTTGAAAACAGTGCCGCGGTTCTCTGTGTTTAGATGATTGATATCGCTGAATGACCGGCGGACGCGTTACACGCCATGAAGAATGGAGAACGTCTGGACCGGCTACTCTTCCTTCATTTGCATTTATCCGGATGATCTTTCGCGGCCGGTGTCGGCCAGCCTCTCTCAGCTTTGTTGCGATGCCAGGGGAACGAGGTGGAGATTTGGGGCTCGGGTCTCGCGGTAATTGAGACTGCTGTTTTTCCCGGGATATTCCATGTGAAAGGTGATCGTCGTTTTAGCTTTCGCTGGTGTAGTTCGATCGTTCGAAGATCTCGGTGTTACGTGAACCGCGTTCGACACTGAGTTTTAGCTTACGGCAGCTCTCACAGTAGATTAATTCGTTCAGCGTGGAACGTTGAGAGTGTGGTCGATTATACAAAGGGATTTATCTTTGTACGTTTTCCAAATGTTAGTTTTGCATCATTTTTCTTTCTCGATGCAGTTTGACGGAACATGCTACGTCTTGATGCAGTCGTCTGGAAGTTTGAACTGTGCTTTTCTAGCAGACTCTTTCTTCTAGCGTGGAATATCGTGTCGCGTTTACATTATTTTTCTCGACAGAATTTGCAAGGTTTGGATGGTGGATCTCGCTTCACGTGCTTGCTCGACTATCGCCACTTTTAAAAATTTCAATATAGCGATATTCGTCCGAGGGAACGTTCACAGGCAAATTAATTATCGCGTGTCGCGATAAATGTTGCATAGATCATGCGGACAACGGCGTGTATCTGAATAAAAGTACACGACGGAGCGTGATGTGATCCATCAGAAACGTCAACGTGCGGTGCTTACGGGTGCACGATGTCTTATTAAATCATAAATTCGTTTCCTGACGACACTGAAATAACAGACTCGCGGAGAAAGAGAGAGTGTCTGGCGTAAAAAGCCCTTTCTAGGATGAAATTGACGATAAAAGCCGGCTGTAATTAAGGATTAAAGCTGATTACGAGTTGATCATGTTCTGTCGTAACAGATTACGTGTGATTTAATATTAATGTGTATCTTTCTATTTAATTTGAGTAATAACCGAAGGGTATACGTGTGTGTAGCAACGAATTATATATCGTAAGTAATTTCAGTCCGATGCTATGGTTTAAATTAATCATCGTGCACGCTGATAATGCAGCTCGATATTTTAATGCTGGCTTTTCTGCAATTTCTCCCTATACGGGGTGTTTCATAATAATTAACACACGGATTTGCTACCTAAAAACGACGAAGGAAAATCATATCAACGTGTGTTCCATTTCATCTTCTTTACGGGATACAGTTTACCACGTAACCATGGGATTTTTATTCGCGGGGACACACTGTATATCGGGTACCTATAGAAAGCAAACAATTTGCCATAAAATTGAATTGTTCGAGAAATATCGAAGAGCGTCTCCTATGAAGATAATCAGATAGAGTACAAAACACAAAACTATCTTCAGATGGTGAATCCATGGTTTAGATATCGTCCGCTTATTACGAGACACCCTGTATAGGCTTGTTTCTCAGAAATACGAGAACAGCAGCAATGGGATCAAATTTAATACACAGTATGTATTGTCCAGTCTCGTATTTGGCGCAGTTCCATACGAAAGTTTCATATTTCTGTGATATAAGATTTATTCTTCCCTTGGATCGCGAGAAACAAGTGCAGAAACTTTTGCTCGGTACTTTCAAACTTACGATTTTTTACCTCCGGAATTTATTAACATTAATTTAATTTCATTGAATCAAATAATAATATCAATTTTATTATCAAAGAATATACCTACGTCGTACGTCGTTAGAAATCTATCGATTAAACGTTATTCTTAGGAAGAAGTATTTACGTTTTCGTAGAATCGGCAACGCGATCTCCTGTCCAAACCGAATATCAAAGGGAGTAATGGTGTGACTCATAGAACGTAAAAATTTTGTATGGTAAATGTTGAGATTCCTTCGTGAGCCATCGGTGGTCCACTAAAGCGACGAATTGTACGAAACTCGAAGGAAGAGTATTCGCCACGAACCACATTGAGATTTCTTCGTGAGCCATCGGTGGTCCACTAAAGCGACGAGTTGTACGAAACTCGAAGGAAGAGTATTCGCCACGAACCACATTGAGATTCCTTCGTGAGCCATCGGTGGTCCACTAAAGCGACGAGTTGTACGAAACTCGAAGGAAGAGTATTCGCCACGAACCACATTGAGATTTCTTCGTGAGCCATCGGTGGTCCACTAAAGCGACGAGTTGTACGAAACTCGAAGGAAGAGTATTCGCCACGAACCACATTTTCGCACCACAAACATCGTTACGTTTCTCTTTGGAAGAGCATCCACCTTTGGGAGCTCACGAAGGATCGCCAGACGCTGCAGCGTGCACACTTCCGTTCTCGAATCGATAATTACGACAAAGAGTAATCGCGTGCCAGCTCGAAATCAGCCAGCCGGGCTCTTTCACCTCGTCTCGGGCTACCGACGGTGATTCGATGCACGAACCGAGCAACACCACCAGCAGTTGTCATAATTGGATCATGTTTCCAATGTATACTTTTCGTATATATCTTCTCAGTTTCTCTTATCGTAGAATTAGTTACGCGATTCTAAGTTTCTATAACACACAACTGAGAGAATGGCGATACATTTATTTCACTCGGTAAACATCATAAGGAGTACTTTGCTTCGAGCGAGATATTTTTCCGCGTTTCGTAAATTTCTGCACGTGCAAATTTCCCACGAATACGTAAAAATATCTAATTTCCTTCTGCAAACGATTAATAACCACGTTAATTCGATTTACACGATTTAGTATTCGTGGAATGAGCAACGTTTAAACGAGTGGAACGAAGAACGAAATAAAAGGAAAATTGTAGAACTGAAACGTTCGATATAAAATTTCTCTCGGTATCGCGTCCTTCAAACGAAACAACCGACACGAGGTTAGAGCGCGAACCGAGCAGAAACAAGCGCAAACAGCAGCGGCGTGAAAGAGAGTACGTATCCGGTGGGTGGTTGATCGGTGAGCGTGAAACACGGGCATTTCTGGGATTTCAGCGATTTCTCGCTGGCTGTCGGCGTTCAACGACGCTGGCAACGAAGAATGGCGGCCCTCCCGCGAGCAAGGCGTCGCTCGTTGAAAGGAATTGGCACGCAATCTTCGTTGCTCCTTAATTGCCTGTTTTTTGCTCGGTTTTGCCAGGCGATAGACCGGCGTTGTGATTCAGCAAATATCAGGCCACCGGCCGGGGGACGACTGTAGAAAGGGATACTTTGGACAATGGAGCTCGTGAAAAGCGTGAAAATTCGCGTAGATGATCGTT
Organism: Bombus flavifrons; assembly: GCF_040668555.2. Classification (NCBI taxonomy): domain Eukaryota; kingdom Metazoa; phylum Arthropoda; class Insecta; order Hymenoptera; family Apidae; genus Bombus; species Bombus flavifrons. Next base: position 3,694,604 of record NC_138457.1, on the reverse strand, counting down.
GGCCGAGGTTTGAGAGAAAGAACGATAGGGATTCAGCGTGTGCGGCCGAGAGTATTATACGAACGTAACGTAAAATTTGCAAGCGGATTAATTACAGGAACGAAGCGTGCATTTACCGTGATTGTTTGTACCTAACGTTTGCAATATTATTTATAAAGGAATAACGTTTTTATCATTTATAAATATTGTGATATGTATAATTTTGTGTGCTAGACTAGATTAGCCGCGTAGTAGTGACATACGTATGCGAGTACGAGTGCATGGAAGTATATGCGTGCGCAGCGTCTCGAAAAACAGACGAATGGCAACTGTTCCGTTAGCAGTGTGTTATAGAAGATGGCGAAACAAAGAGAGTGCTGAGACGCGTGCAAATGTATATCGACGAAGATCCTGTGAATCATTTATTAAATAAATCTAAAACTATTTTAATATAAATTCTAAGTGTAATGTTAGTGTTCCTTTACTTTTATTTCGGCGATTAAGATAAACAATTCTCAACAATGAACGAAGAATATTTTATGAGAAAGCTAACCAAGCTGTAGTTAGTCGCGCGATAACAATGCGATTCCCGATAAAAAACACTGTACTTGGTGAATTTTTAATTAGAGCAACACGCTTGTGCGGAGAGGATTGCGCAACGCGTGCTGCCAACGATCGATTTAATCGACAGCCGCACGAGTCACGGAATAACGATTAAAATATCTATGCTTTTTCAGTAAACAGTAATCTTGTAGCAATACGTAATGAAGCATAATACGAGCTCTGAACTCGTTCTCTTCAAATTTTCTACCATAATCCACTTGTGTTAAAAAGATTTTAATATACGTGATAAATAACTCCCTTGAAATTTTTCTACGAAGATCGTCAAACACCATACGTTCTATACATTATTGTAGCGAGTATACTTGAAATATTTTCTAGATTTCTCTATATTACGTCTGTATCTTTTAACTTTTCGTGAAAATTCGCAGTCTACCAAGGAAACGCGACTGTCATAATTATACACATTGGTCGTCATTTCGTACTAATCTAAAAATCTATATAGAAATGGCAAACATATATATCTAGTAAGAAATCAGTATACATTTTTATTAACGAGCTAGTCAAGTTACTAGTATCCAGTCGTAAGTGCAACATTTAAATTGGAGAAACATTGGTGCGCTTAGGGGTGAAAGCAACCCCTCGAACCCACTCAAACCTCGTGAAACCTGTCTTTCTCTCTCTTGGGAGCTTCTCGTTATCCCCGACACGAAGACACGTGCAAGGAATTCAACGAAGAGAAAGGATGGTCTCGAAAAGGATGATCGAGTTAGCGTGGAATCACAGGTATCGTTCCATGCACTGGCTGTGTGTGTGTGTGTGTGTGTTGTCCAATAGACAGACAAGCGCAGACAGACAGCAACATCAAAGCCAAGCCAACAAACCGGCGCACACATCTACGAGCCAGAAGAGAGAAACAGAAAGAAAGGAGCAGACAAACAGAGTTGAAAGACGAAAATAGCGCGAGAGCAAGAAAGAAAAAGGTGTTTCAGGTCGGAGCAATTCGCCGCGGCCGAAAAAGTAATGGAGTTTAGAGAATTGTTCGTGTGGGTGGCGGTAATGGCGGCTCGAGCGACGAGGAAGGAAGGAAGCTGCTGGAAAGAGCGGCACACCTGTGGCGGACAAGAGCCACGCTGTCTGGAAGAGGTCGATCCTGTTTTTCGGCTGATCACCTCCGACGAGGCCGCTCGCTCAGCTTTTCGACCCAACAAAGGCCCGGCGACGATAAATCATCCGACCGGCTCTCTCCGAGGCTGCTGGATCCGACGATCTAGAGATCACTGGATAGGCATCCAGTTCCAATGTCTACTCGATGAGATTAAAGTGACTCGGAGAGTGTTGAGAGGAATTTCCTTTGCGCTATCGGTTCGACTATGTATGACGTTGTTTTACAGCCGATTATGGCAGCGCTTCTTCTCATTTTTAACCGATCGTAGCCGGAATTTTTGCTTGTTCGATGAGTCTCGGCTGACTTTGGCGGTTAAGGCTGATTCGACTCGTAGAGTTCGATCGTTTGGCTATGTGTGGCGTTGTTTTACAACGGTTTGTACGAGTACTGGAACGATCGCGTTTGCGATTTCTTTTTGTTCCAACCGATTTTGGGCTTCTTGTTTATTTGATGTCTGTGGAATTTACAGGTTCGTTTTGCAAGTTTTACAAGGTTTGATTATTGTTCCAGTTCCTTAGGCTTGACGATCGATACTCGAAAGTGAACTTCTCGTATTATTAGTATTCGATTTGGCGAATCTACTTAAAAATTCCAAGACTTGTAAAGTATGGCCCTATAGTTCGTTTCTAACGAATTTACTGACTCGTTAGCCTATTCCAAAGCAAGCGAATCCTACTCTGAATATAAAGAATACGACAAATTCTACCATCGTACGTCTCATCTATGGGTTAAAATTGACCCAAAAGTACCAACAATCTACACGGAGAAAATACACAAAGAAGATGGACGGCCAGTACGGAGAAAAAGGAACAGAAGGAAGAGAGGGAAAGAGGAAACGCGATTAGTCGAAACTCGAAACGTGTCGTTCGCGTGAGAGCTGAATGGATCGGCGTGGCGTCCGTTGCGTGTCGAAACACCGAGCCCCTTTTATCTTCTAACTCAATGGAATTTCCAGAAACGCCGCTAATTAATTCTTTGAATCCTGATTTCCGCCTGTCGTTCCTCTCTTTCTGTACAAACAAATAATTATCTACCTTTTTCTTATGTTTGCTTACGAATAATAGATGCCCTCAGATGGTCTCAGACGAGAAGCTCCTATCTTAAAACGGACGTGTCAAAATTGCTTCATATTATTCGTCCTCATACAAAGTACCTATTCAGCGTTTTCTTTTCAACGGAATATCGTTGCTCGCTGGTCGGAATCACATTCGCTCTGTGCCTCTTCGTTCTTTTAATCACAGCAGCGTTAATTCAGCAGGCTGCGGTGTCATCGAGCCATCTGCTCTTACTTTTGTATCGTAACGTAACTTATTTGCTTTCGAAGAAAGATAGACTCGTTTTGGTCTGGCTATCGAGTGTACAATATGTGAACGTTCATTTTTGAGCGTTTGAGGAGGCTGGACAGATGAATTATACGCTGCCGTTAACACTTTGACTGTCACACGGAAATCACATGTTTCGCTGAGCACGTCACGGGAGTATTTTTATTATTCAAAGCATATAATGGCAAAATAATAATAAATTGATGATGTAAGACAACATTCTTCCACAATGGACCGTTTATCTTATTGGTGGTTACGGGTAACCACCGTAGCGCCTTGATAACAGTTGATAGCGACATGTCATAAAAAGGCTTTTGTTATTTCGTCGTAAGCAAAACGTGCAGAATATATTGCTGAAACGTGTAGAAGATATTAGTAAACAATGTTATGATTATCTTTATGATTTCGACGAAACATTCGGCTGAAATGGTAGAGGTCCGCAAAGAAAATTATGTTTGCGATAAACCAATGGTAGTGGTAGATTACAAGAAAGGAAAACGTGCTGTAGATTTATCAGATCAAACGATAGCATATTCTACACTACGTAGAAGAACCCTCAAGTGGTATATAAAATTAGCTTTAGAGTTATTGTTAAATACATCAATTTCAAACGCGATGATACTCTCTAAAGAAGCAACAAAAACAAAAATCAAGGTATCAGATTTGAGAATGGCACTGGCAATGCACCTTACACAGTGCCATTCAGCAGAGTCGTCAAATATCCTTATTCGACAAAGATTGCCACACGAAACGCAGAAGAAAGAAGGGCAAGCGCTCCTGGCACGAAAATTTTGCAGAGAGTGGTATAAAAAAATGTTAACCAATTAGGATGAAAAATTGCTAAGAATCGGAGGAAAAAGGTGACCACCTATCGTCCAGATTGTATGAATGAGCCACATTTATGTTTACAGTGTTTTAACACAGTGCACCGTTAGATGCAGATGTCTTCTCATTTTTTTTATTGATGTTCTAATAAAAATGTTTAATTGTTCAGCGGGGCACTTTTCATTTCAAAGTATCTTCTATTTATCGGTTATATTCAAAATACCCTAACTGTCAATTTTCATTGAATTTTTACAATTGTAGGAACGTGATAGTCAAAGTGTTAATGAAGTTTTCCAAAAAATGATGATGCAGCGATTGAAAATGGGTTAAGCCTCAACTGTCTCGATTACGAATAACCATCATAAAAGATTAAAATTTTGTTTGAATGCTGGTATCGGCAAACCATTAACGTTCTTTTTGGTTAAATCGTTAGTTTGGTTACCATTACATTAATTAATCACATTAATAATTTAATCACATTAATAATAATAATAATTAATCACATTAAATACATTAATTACATTACCGATAACCATTGATCGGACGTAGGCAGAAAAATTGTCCGCCGTTGATAAAGAAAACGGTCATTCGTAATCAAAATCATTTCAATAAAAATATGAATATGACAAATATTTAGAGCGTGGCCTGCTCATCAATTTCAACGACGTTGAAATACCTCGTCAAACTCGTCGTTCTGAACAATTTATTTCTATATATGTTACCGCTGCTCGGCTTTAATTTCCGAGATATTCGTAAAAAGCTTTTGAAATTTGCTTGGTAATGTTGGCGTGGCAACTAAGTGATTGCGGATTTTGTCAATACCACCTAATGACAAAAGCCGCAATCACTTAGTTGCCTAATCTGGTTTCCGAATATGTTGCATTTTGGAGCACGTGACAAGTACTGCAGGAGCTGATTTAGTAAACTAAAATGAGGGGGATACAGATCGTATGAACGTACATGCTCCGTATGACCTTGTTTTCCAGTCACAACCTTATTTTTCCACGGAACAAACTTTCGTGCAGATACGACGAGATTGAATGTCACGTGATGGATATGATAAAACGTATGTGGTCGTTGATAGGTCATATATGACCCACGTGGCAGTCAAAGCGTTAAAGTGTTTGCGGAGAGGCGCAGGCCAGGATTAAAGGCGAAATTGAATCGCGTCCATGTCGCGTTTCCACCGCACCGAAGGAATTCCGTCCGTCAAACGAGCCAGCGAACAAAGTAGGGAGCGACCGTGTGAGAGACTGTGTTCCAGCCGACTCCACAGCTCCGGGCTATACGGGGTTCGGCCGAGTAACGCGTACGAGCGAGCACGAGGCGATTTCTTATGAAAAAATAAGGATTGCATGGTGCGATGCTTCGTTTTCGAGGAAATGTACTTGAAGAATTTATCAAGCACGTGTGCTTGGACGTAGGTAATTGCGGATGGTAGAGACAGAAGCGAACGATCGATGAATTGTAACGAAAAAAGAGAGGAAAATGTATTTGGAAATTTATCACGCATGCAAGCTAGTATCTTTGGGATATCGGTGTTTCTATATGTTACACCCTATATATGATCTTGCGATTCGATAGAATATTCATACGACGATTATAAAGAAGCTTATCAGATATGTATCAGTTTGAATAAATCACGCGATGTATGTAACTCGCGCTTGAATTTGCTCTACCACTTTCGATTGTTCAATTAATCTAAAGCAAATGTAATTACTGTTATTTCTAATTAAACGTAGTTACTGATAATCGATAATTAAATACAGGAATGGCCGATAAAATAGGAATAATGAATAGGTAATTAGATACAGTACGGATGTTTGCGTAGTTAAAATATGCCGAAACTTGCAAATAAAATAGCTGAAATAAGAAAGTAAAATATATGAATATGCAACCCTAAAATTTGCGTACGCGTACACATAGATTAGATTCTTTCCTTGGTCTACGGACAGTAAATTAATTTCATTAAAAATGGGAAATTACCATATTTGCATATTGTTATTTTCTACTCTTAGATAAATTGTTCACACGCGCATAAACATCCGGCGCCTACCGATCTTGAAAAACACGTTGGAACGCGTGAAAAGTTTGCAAGTCATCGCTAAATATCCATTAACTCGCCCTAAATCCCTCTATTTTTTAATTAATAGACATATTTTACAGTTTAATGGCGAAGCGAAACGTAAGGTCGAGGGTAAATGGCGAAAGTAGAAGCTTATACAACGTATGATGATTGATTTGACTAACGAAAAGCGTGTTGCGTGTATACATACAGAGAGTCAGAAAAGTGTACATGCAGCCCTTAAATTGCTTCTTTTAATTGTTCCCGATGATTAATATCTGCCTGTTGATATTTTGTTTCCTTTTGAAATCGTGTTTTTATCCAGGCCTCTGCAGGCTTACGAGGGTTTTTTGGATATAATGGGGCACAACGTACGGAACAGAGGTGATTTCATGTTAGATTGATCACCTTGTTAATCGTGCGAACTTTGGTAATTAAGTGATGTTTCTTTTGCGGGGATAGCTAATTGTAAGAGATCGAGTTACGCGAATACCATAATATTCGAATACTGACACTTCCTTTCCAACGTAGCGGGTATAATCAAGTCGCGAAACGAAATTAATTGCACAACTTTGCCATAACAATTGAACGTTACGAGCAATCATTTTATTTTATACGTGGAAAAGTTTGAAGAATCTGTTGGTATATTGACGTATATACTGGACACTCAGTTACTTTCGACAGAACATAAGTGGAACTTAAAGAAATTACACGGTTACGAGGTTACAAATACGTAGGGGAATTCCCAACGAATTTATCCTCTGTCAGACCTATCGCAAAATCACGCGATAGATTATGTTTTTAAATGTTGGAAAATGTGCAGCGAAAATATTGGCGTCTATAACTCCAAGCGTCAAGCATTGCGAGGTAGATGCCCACTATTTCTGTTCAATGACTTCGCTATCGGTTGTCAAGCTAATATATGCAAATAAGATAGAAAATGATCTTGCAAATCGATCGTCAGACTATCTCGATTGAATTACGAATCACGATATTTAGAAGCATCGTATGTGGTTTGAACGTACGACACACCATCCACGGGATTGTAAACGAACGATTTAAATTTCACACGATCGTTCGATTGTCTTCTAGAGGAACATACTAAATCCTAACAATCCTAATGTGTATCCTAACAAACAGACGTTATGTTAACAAAAATGGACCGAAACGTGGCCAGTATAGCGACGAGTGACAGTATGGCAGAGAGACGAAGAAAGGTAATAGGCGTTGAAGAAGGAGAAGACGTCGTACGATGTTGCAAGATGGTCAGGTGTTGATGACCAGACAGGATGGTTAGGTCCAGTTGGTGGGTTAGGGGAGGTAGAAGCAGAGCGGTGGCTTCACCGCCGGGATGCCTTTCATCTTTTCATCTTCGACCGAGGGAACCAGAACCCGCACACCTACCATCATGGGAACATCACCACCCTCTCCTCTCCTCTGTTCGTCTCGTGGATCGTTCTACTCTCTTTTCGTCCAGCCATACCACCCTTCTGACTTCTTTCCTTCAGGATCATCGACGATGATCTCCGATAACCATTTTGTTCCATATCTTTTGTCCTTTGTCTCTCTCTCTTTATTCCTTCTCTTATTCTCTTTATTCTATCGAACGTGCGTTCGCGTTCCAGCGTGTGGCTTTGAGTGGAGCGTGGTTTTAGGGCGTCGAAGCGATGGGTCGATTTTGACCCGCTGTTAATACGATACAACAATACGATAACGATATGATGTAATAAATAGAACGCCGACATTTATGCACGTTGATATTTTTATAGATAGACAGGTACGGAGCGCAACCTGAGCCAAAATTCGTTTTACCTTGTCTTACAGGAGTCCTGCAATTTTCATGGAATTTCAAATGTTTCGCCTAACTCGCATAACATATTGCCATATCATAAGCGTGTAAACGATTGTTGGAACACTTTCTTCAAGCTTTCGGTTCATAATTGTTGTTAAATGTTTTATCTTGCACTTTATCAATTTGGATTGGTAAAACACCATGACCTATGGATTCACGACTTTCGACTAAATTTGTCTGCAATATTCTACTATATTTGTCTGTACTGTACATGTGTCCACAATTGTTGGAACACTTTCTTCAAGCTTTCGGTTCATAATCGTTGTTAAGTGTCCCATCTTATACTTTATCAGTTTGAATTGGTAAAACACCATGACCTATGAATTCACCACTTTCGACTAAATTTGTCTGCAATTTTCTACCATATTTGTCTGTACTGTACATGTGTCCACAATTGTTGGAACACTTTCTTCAAGCTTTTGGTTCATAATTGTTGTTAAATGTTTTATCTTGCACTTTATCAATTTGGATTGGTAAAACACCATGACCTATAGATTCACCACTTTCGACTAAATTTGTCTGCAATATTCTACTATATTTGTCTGTACTGTACATGTGTCCACAATTGTTGGAACACTTTCTTCAAGCTTTCGGTTCATAATCGTTGTTAAGTGTCCCATCTTATACTTTATCAGTTTGAATTGGTAAAACACCATGACCTATGGATTCACGACTTTCGACTAAATTTGTCTGCAATTTTCTACCATATTTGTCTGTACTGTACATGTGTCCACAATTGTTGGAACACATTCTTCAAGCTTTTGGTTCATAATTGTTGTTAAATGTTTTATTTTCCACTGTATCAATATGGATTGGTAAAACACCATGACCTATAGATTCACCACTTTCGACTAAATTTGTCTGCAATATTCTACTATATTTGTCTGTACTGTACATGTGTCCACAATTGTTGGAACACTTTCTTCAAGCTTTCGGTTCATAATCGTTGTTAACTGTCCCATCTTGCACTCTATCTGTTTGAATTGGTAAAACACCATGACCTATGGATTCACGACTTTCGACTAAATTTCTCTACGATTTTCCCCGTATTTGACGAGTTATACCTTTCTCTCTTAATCTGAGGATCTCAACTCACAAATTGAAGTTGGTCGTGCAACGTTATTTCAAGCGTCATATGTACGTGTTCTCTGACTGCTAATACGAAGCAGATATACGATTTCACCTTTATTGTACGTGATTTGCCCCGTGCTCGTTTACTACGCTCCATCGCATATTTCAGATGCACAGGAGCCATCCTATCTTTTACAATTTCTATCTCTTAGTTTATGAAAGGAGGACGTTAAGAAATGGCCACCTTCGGGCCCACTGACGAACGAAAAATTCTTCCAAGATATTTGACAGCATCTCTCGAGGAGCAATTAGCATTTATACGATGTTTATATAAATACAATTAAATACCATAAATAGCGAAAGTGTTAAAGAAGATGTTTGCAAGGATGAGAAAGTGGCAGTGGTCAAACTTACCCATTCGTTACACTTAGTTTTCGTCTTTTTCTCATAGTGCCCCATTTACGAAACGATGCTTTGGAAATTCTGGTAAATCGGACGAATCGATTTGAAATCGAGCAAATCCAAAGTACCGTACGCACAGCAACCAACAGCAGGTTCGCACCAATTCTGCGTGAAGTCTCACGACTCGCAATCCGATTCCGCTTTTGCCGACGAATACGCAAACAGGACATTTTCAATTACTTCGGTGCAACGTATTCAATTCATTTCAATTAGTTGAATACATGCGCTTCCAGTTATACGAACGAATACTCGACGGGCGTATTGTTAACTGTTATTCTCGCGTAGCAACGATCTGCCTGTACTTTACATTTACTCGATTTCGACATATGTGAAAAATAATTCCGTAGCTGTATACAAATTTCCAAAAAATGAAGATTAAACGTAATAAATGTGAACTAACGTTTTTATCTTCCCCGAGATATGCTGTTGAATATCCTCATTCTTAACACTAGAACTACCACACCAGTCAAATTGACTGATTCTACAATTTTAGTTTGGAATTCTTACTTCATGTTATATTTTTTCGCCAATTACAATGATGCAATGACTTTCGCAACGATAACTAAAAGAATAATATAATGAATTTTATTTTGTTTTTTATGTATTCAAATTGAAACTAATTTTGTATCAAGGCTACTTATACCAGTACCAGTGAAAATGACTGGTATTTGTCAAAGTGTAAAAGGATACTGCAATCTGTTTATCGAATCCCAATTAACCACTTTCCTCGTTTTCTACAACTTGCCACACGTTTTTCAAATTTTTGCTGCGTATCATTCGATACGACGATATCGGTTATCAGGAAACTTCCGGATTGATCGCTACATGCTAACACTAGAAATACCACACTAATCACAATGACTGGTTCTGCAATTTTATAAACGTTTCAACCCTCGTTTAGGGATCATAATCGCAGATGGATTAATAATACCAAAAATGTACTACATAACATGGAATTTCTTCCGTAAGAAAGTAATAAATCAATAAATATAAAAATATTCTATTCTTACGTATTTTTTAAAGATCAGTCATTTTCACTGGTTTTGGTAGAAATAGCTTCGTGCCAACTATCGGTAGTTGTAGTGTTAAGCAGGTGCAAGAATCAGCGTTTTCCTCGCACTGTCCTTCATCCTTGCGTTTCAATTATCCCGAAAGATATAGCACACCGATGATGATGAACGTGGCGGTACACGTGTCACGCATCTTCTCACAACATTACAAATTCCTGCTGTTCGCTGAAACCGGGTCAAAATTGAAATATAAAAATCGTAGTAGCGGTCTCGATCCTTCCGCTAATAAATTAAACCATGCGTAAATTCGACAAATGATCCAACAGCTCGGATCTCTTGGTCCACCCCCTCCCTCCCCACTCCCCCTCCTTCCCTTAACCGACGAAGACGAACGAATCGTCGACATGATGGATTAGAGCGAAGGGTCTCGTGTGTGGCACCGAATTTCTTCGAGAACACCCGAGACCGCGTACAGCACAGAGTATCGTTCCCTCTGGCTCTCGTAATGAACCGCCTATTCAGCCGACGGCAAATTTCATCTTTCCCGCTGCTCGCGGCTTTAAACCGCGATAACTCATCGAGCGGTTACGAGTCGTTGTGAGAAGTCGAAGAAAAAGAAGTAGAAGAAGAGGAGGAGGAGGAAGAAGAAGAAGAAGAAGAAGAAGAAGAAGAAGAAGGAGAAGAAGAAGACGAGAGTGTTGCGTTGTTGGAGACCGGAACCTATGGTAAGAGGGACCTATGGTGCGTGTCGTGGACGGCGGCACGGTCGAAAAACGGAACGCCATGCAAATCGCGTGCACTCGGTGGAACCTGTTTTCGAAACGGTAGCTCGTCTCGGTTTTGCGTTTACACTTGGCAAGACAAAAAGATGGAGTGCGATAGAAATCCGATGTTTGTGCAATTTGTAGGTGATAAAACGAATTGAATTTTCACGATTGTGTATGTAATACGGGGTTTGGAGATGATTATTAGAAAAGAGATGATAATGATATAGAAAAGAGCGTAGCTGGCCGATTTTAACGAGCTTGAAATATGCCGTCTCAAGGTCAACATCCCGAGCACCTCTTCCCTGTACAGATCACCGACGCTCGGCCTTAGTTTCCGAGATATTCGCAACAAGCTTCGATGCAATTTGTGTCACGATCGTGTTTTATTCTGCAAGAGACGTGTTTTTCTACTAACGCGGCCAGAAAGTGCCGATACAGCGGCTGGTCCGATAAAACGCACACTGTGAATTTATTGCAATGCGTTTGCGCCAACCAGGTTTTTGTATTTTTCCTTCAACCACTTTTTATTGGGTTGGCAACTAAGTGATTGTGGATTTTGTCATTAGGTGGTATTGACATAATCCGCAATCACTTAGTTGCCAGGCCAATATAATCGACCGAACGTACGACTTTCGGAACGCGTAGCGTATTCTCATCTATCGCGTCTATCGACTGAAAACCGCGTGCATGAAGCCGTAATTTTAGCCGAGGAAGTGAGAAAAAGTCACAGGGAGCCATATCGGGGTAATACGATGCTCGCGGAAAGGCGTTGGTTGCATTTTTGGGGAAAAAATTACGAGCCAGAAGAGAGAGAACATTACTGAAATTTGGCAAATTAATTTAAGAATCGCCAAAAGTAGCTTCTTTCGATAACAGACATCCCGGTCGATAACAGTGCTAACGACATTAAAAAAGAAAATGACACTTCTGAAGATCAGCAAAAGTATATGGCGTTGGAAAAAGGAAAAATTACGATCACAGACACTGAAGAATAAAAACATACTGAAACATATTGATATTGAAAATCATCCGAAACAAACAAACGAGATTCCTCCGATGCTGACAGCAGTATCGGATACATCAAATGTATCGATGCAACGAAATGGCTTCGTTACGACGAAGACGATAACACCGACGATCTTGTACGACGAACGACGAAAAAGAACGAAGAATGTGACTCTAATATTATATTACTTACGCTGAAAGAAATACCTGTGTTAGTAGCCAAAGAGCTATGGGACGCATAAATATTCGAAGAATCTATCGACCAATGTTAATGCGTGTTTGAACAAGTGAAATTTTATATCCGAAGAGCAACACGTTATATCGAAAATTTCATCGTTCGAACAGTTTCGTCTCTTTATCAGTTCGAGAAATTAAGGGAAGCTATGCTTCGTGTTTAACGACAAAGTTAAGCGAAGCAAACAAACGAACGAGCAAAATAGTAAACACGAGGGAAAAAATGGGCTGCAAGCGCAACGTGTGTTGGAAAGAAACGAGGCTCTCATCCCACGTGGTTTGAAAAAAGGGAGAAAGAGTTGCCGCGGCGAATAAATAAATAAATGATTTTCGGCGTGTCGGCATTTAGACAGGCAGGGATGGCTTTTTATTTGTAGGAGCCCGGGCCTCGGCCTGTTCGCCGCCTAGTAATCAAAACCCGCCGAAATTCCCAGCTTTCGCAGCGGTTATTACGCCTTCGGGCAGGCTGCTCGCGCGGATCGTTGATACGATTTTTCCGTCACGGTGCTTTGCCAAATTGCACCCTCCGCATTCCATCGCCTTTCTTTCCTTACACCTTTGCTCGCCGCTTGTTTTATCTTCCCTTTTATTTCCATCTTTTTTTAACCTTCCTTTTCCTCACAGCAGCCTTGCTTTTCTTTTGTTTTTCAATTTTTCGTTTCTCCTTTCCTTCCTTTTTCCACGTACTTTTCTCTTTCATTCTACGTATCTCTCGCTCCTCTATCTTTTTTTTCTTTTTTTTCTTGCGCTTTCATTTTTCTTCGTTTTATTGATTTACCCAGTCGCACACTAAACTAAAGAAACAGAATTGCTAATAGAAATTTGTTTCTTAGATATTTTACGTATTATTGCATGCATTTTGACATTTGCAGCTGCCGACGTTAACACTGACCTTACCAGGCCCGGTTTCAAAATTTCATTTCAAATTGTACGTTCTTTGTTATTTCTTTCGTTCGTCTAACTTTGTGTAAATTCTTCTGTTATCTGATTAATCAATTTCTCAATTCTTCTTTTTGCTTCTTTTTTACCGAGGAAAATTCATCGCCTGGCTTGTTTACCGCGACCGCTCGGCAAATATACATCTTCTTCTAAAGTTCTCTGCCTGGGACCTTAGCTCTGAACTCGAGCAACATCCAACCAGCTATAGCTGTATACATCTAAACGCGGTATGTGTTTGGCTTCGTCGTAAGCGCTTGAATAGTCCGACAGAGTCCTTGTGAGGTGACGCATGAACACAGTCGAGTGTTGTCGGACACTCTCGAGAAATATTTCTCGAGAATATACTCGCTGCGTGATGAGTTCTCTATAGCTAAACGAAATCTAAAAGCAGTATCATTTTGAGAGTCACAGAGTACAGATCGAAGACTACGAGAAATGAAGTACGACAAGAAGCGAACAAATCCCATAATATTCCCTACGTTGGTTTTGTATTTTCTTTTATCCCAGAATACGTGCACGCGTTCAGTGAGAAAGCGTTTATTGAAAAACATAGAAGATATAAGCGAGGAGTGTTGAGACGGACGAAATTCCAAGCCCGAAAACGAGCGAATCGAAAGCGAGAAATATTCAGACGGACGAAAGTCCGAAGATGAGCAAACTGAAAGTGAGGATGCTCCGTTCGACTATAATCTCCTGTTTATAATTCATACAAAAATGAAAATATGTGATTGATTATTTTATTATTCAAAAGTTATGCCGTGCGTTATTTCCTACAATAAGTTGACAGTTTCTTTAAAAAAAAACACGTCTATTTAACGGTAAAAATAGGTATATGTGAAGTGTTAGTGTTAAAATAATGTTCAGAGTGCAATTTCCTCGTTGGATGATTTTATTTAACCATTTCACATATTGTTTATACAAAACGTGAAATTAAAAGTATATATTAAAAGTATACAAAAATATAGGTAAAATTAAAAACGTTAAAGATGACTGAAGATAAATAAAACGACTTGAAGGTTAATTAAAAATTCATAATGCATTTTAATATCTTTTTACAGTGTGGTATCGTTCGATTATAACTTTATTTAGTCATAGTTGACAGTGTAACTTTTTAATTAATTTTGACACCACTAAATTGCTTTATTTTATTATATATTGTACTTTATAAAAGCAGAAAAGTGGCGCAATTAATTGGCAACAATTTAAGGTAAACAATAACTGATAATAACAAAAAAAAAAAAGGAAAACGCGTTGCTAAAGTAAAAAAGGGAGATCTCCCTGTTCGGTTGGCTAAGTGTTAATATATCGCTAATTATTTACACCAGGACACATCTCGTCGATTTTTACGACTCTGACCACTTTGACAAAACACATTTCAGTCATCGAAATCGACGAGGTGTCTTCATAATTCTTTAAATAATTGCCACAAATTTAATCATTGTATTTATTAATATCAATCGATATCATTTCGAATGTCGAAATTGAATCATCAACTTAATATTAAAACAGTATAAATAAACTTTAATAAATTTGATTTATTATTCAACTTTTAATATTTCTTTTTCCTATGATAAACAGTGTAACAATCGCCTACGTGTAATACTACACAACTGCTTCTGCAAATGTATCCGGTTCCGCTTTGTTTTCGTTTTGAACAGCATACTCTACACGTTCTATTCGGATTTGTTTTTCTGCCAGTGACTGTTTTTTCTAAGACCTGGTCTCTTAGAGTGCATCATTATAAGCAGCTGTTTTAGAAATTCATGTGTCAGGTGCAGTGCTGCATTCTTTGGAATCCACGGTTATCCATTCTCTAACTACTTCCAGTAGAAATTTTGTGTATCTTGTTTTATTTTCTAGCGGATAGGTAGAGTACATTTTATATGCATTGAACAAGCTGCAGTTTATCAGAAAAAATGCTAATTTTTTCCACCACTTTAAAGTTAAACGACTTTGATGCGAAAAAAATCGCATTACGAGTTAACTCGTGGCCGATTGGCAACGTTTGGTCATGAAAACACGAGTTAACTCGTGATCCCGGTCAACAATATGTTAACAAATTTCTCCCTTTGAATGTGAGTAGAAACGTCAGAAACGCGAGTAACGCAGAGGGCTAATCGTTTGTCGTTTAATTTACAACGCGTATCCCTCGTCGTATTAGTTTCATAAATTGAATTTCGCGAGTATTGTCACGAGCGTGTCGGATTTATAGCCGGCGGCCCCTTATAATTCTCGAAAATGGAGCGTGCTTTTAATAATCCGCCGAGCGGAATGAAAATCCGCCGCGTCGGCGATTCCTCCGCCACCGGTTAATCGACTACGTTGTTCGAAAGGGGTTCGATTGACCGCCATGTCGAAAAAATACTCCTCTCTTCGAATAAACGTCTACTTCTTTCATGGCAAAAATCGAATTTGTCAAATTACAGGGCAAACCTTAGCTTAACTCGATTGAAACATCTGGAAACATTTTAACACTAGAACTACCACACCAGTCAAATTGACTGATTCTACAATTTTAGTTTGGAATTCTTACTTCATGTTATATTTTCTCGCCAATTACAATGATGCAATTACTTTCGTAACGATAACTAAAAGAATAATATAATGAATTTTATTTTGTTTTTTATGTATTCAAACTGAAAATAATTTGGATCAAGGCTACTTATACCAATACCAGTGAAAATGACTATTACTTGTCAAAGTGTAAAAGGGTCCTGCAATCTGTTTATCGAACCCCAATACAACCTGCCACACGTTTTTCAAATTTTCACTGCGTATCATTCGATATGACGATATCAATTATCAGGAAAATTCCGAATCGATCGCTGGATCGCTATATGCTAACACTAGAAATACCACAACAGTCAAAATGACTGTTTCTACAATTTTATAAACGTTCCAACCCTCGCTTAGCGATCATAATCGCAGATGGATTAATAATACCAAAAATATACTACATAACATGTAATTCCTTCTATAAGAAAGTAATAAATCAATAAATATAAAAATATTCTATTATTAGTGTAGGATCTTCCTACAATTACTTTATTTATTATAAATGGATTAAGCAGGTGTTGGTTAAACAGGAAACAATGGTTGTTTAACGCGAACTAAATACAATAACGTATTATAATTAAGACAACTAAATAGTTAATTTGCAACTCTCGTCATCACGGTTCCAACGCTCTTTCTCACGCGGACCACACTCTCTCGACAGCGCTAGTGTCACGTCGGAGATACAAGAAATCACGAAAATGATAGATCGCCGGTGATCTCGCGTCGCAGTTCGAACGTTTCACAAATAAGGCGAAGAAATTGAACTGTGTATATGGTAATAGAATTTATTATGCGAATCCAACAGAGTGACGGTTCAAAGTGTTACAAAAGAATGGTATCGAGCGCTAATATGAGAGGGTTTTTATACTGAGGTTTTAGTCCCTCTGGAGAGGTTATCGTCGTGTGTATATCAGAGGCGGCTATTCGGTTACTATTTGGTTGTTGTTTCGATAGTTGTGGCATGCAGGATGTTTACCCTATCATATTACTGTTTCTAAGCGTGTGACCTTCTTGAGTGTGTGACACTAGCAACACTCTCTCTCTTCACACTCTCTGTTAATTCGTCTTTCTCCCTTAGCTTCCCTTTGTCTTTTTTCTTAGCCCCACCACGTACGTGTTCCGTAACCGCTCGTGGCCAGGTTCACGCAGGCCTTTTTCGCGAAACTGTTCGATTGAAGGACGATACATTGTTGAGTCTGTCGGCACTTAGGCTTTCTCGTGACATTGTTTATGGTTCACCCGATATCTTTTAGGCCTTTTATCCACGATACTACACTAGGTATTTTTTAAAGACCAGTCATTTTGACTAGAAATAACTTCGTATTGATTATCGGTAGTTCTAGTATTAACACTTTACCGACCGCTAACGATTCAACAGCATACGCACGTCCGACCGGCATCTCAGGCGCAGATTCTCCCTGGCGCCGGCTCTGTTACAGTTTAGACTCTCCAATATCATTCTTTTTGTTCATCGCGAACGATACATTTTTCAAATTGGTATAAAACTGTGGGAGTTTACAAAACAGCGCAACTGACACAACTGAGCCGACAAAAAGCCGATTAATAGGCTATCGGTCGGTAAGCGTCGGTGACAAAAATCCGATTAACCGGCTATCGGTCGGTAAAGTGTTAATAAACTCCAACCACTTTACGTACTTACGTAGCTTATAACCTCGACCACGTGGAACGCAGAAAAGGGGAGAAACGAGTCTATGGACGAGCATCTGCGTTTCATCCCTCGTATTGAGAGGCTTCACCCTCGACAATCTAATATTCTCGTCGCATTAACCTCGAAACACGTGTTAGAAAGTAATCGTTTCGACCCTAACGTGTAGAGGATTGGCCTTTGTGAGTAGGCGGACTTATCGACCAAGATAATCGCGCTTTGACTTCTCGCGTCGCCACGGGACACGGTAATAGCTTCTTTCTGGCTGTGACGCGTCTATTTGGATTAGTAGCTTCGCTACTACTGTTTGCTTATGGTTCTGTAGACATTTCGGATCTTACGGTGTGCCTTTTCTGAGACGATGCTTCGCATCTTACGCTGATCTCGTACAATCCTATCGATGTGCACGGTCGATATTTCAAGGTTCTCCACATCGTTGTACGTTGTAAAGGAACTGTCGTCGATACGTAGAGGGAACAGATCGACCTGTTGACGATATTTCGAATGTTTACGACGTGGGTCGACGAGGACCCAAACGTTTTCATCTCTCGTATTCTATGCGTTCGAATAGAGGTATAAACCGGCTTATGCGTGAAAACGTATGTTTTCTTAACAGCCATTTCGCACTCTTTTCTTCTTCGGTTTCTTCGTTGACGACGATGACTGAAATGTTAGGTTATCCGAAAAGTTTCTTTCGTTTCATAAGGTGATGATAGCTGAACAACAATTTCTGTTTTATATTATTTTATTGAATTAGATATCGTCCATTTCGTTCTATTTCTATTATTATGTTCCTGCATAATTCAATAAACTGATACGAAACAAAAAACATTGTGCGTCTATTATAAAACGAAAGAAACTTTTCGAACAACCTAATAATAGCCGAACGAGCTTTCTTTCTACTCGACGTGGTCCAACGAACGCTAAGTGGAAACTGACCGCTTCGTCAACAAATTTACCGAACGTACGAGGAAAGTGCGGTATGTTGATAAATATCCGCAATATCGTATCGATGATAAATATCGATCGCTTTAGTTGAGACAACCTTGATATATTGACCATATATATATCGATATTCTGAGCCAGTCTCAGAGCACTCTAGCGACCGTGTTCGTATTTGCTAAAGAATACGAGCTACGTTGATAGAATTATGACCTACGGTGTAAGTGTTAAATACGCTTCCACTGAATAGCTCAGGCCTAATAACATAATGGATAATTGGCTGTTTAAGTACTTTCATGATCCGAATCCCACGCAACCGGGACAAGTTATAACTAGAACATAGAAAAGAATTTCATTACATTTCGAACGACGTACTACCATCCAGTGTACACTCCTCGCCAAAAAGATAGCCCAAGTGTACTATCTTTAATTTCTCAATGACGCGTGTAGAGTTTTTCGTCTGTAACGTATAATATGAAAACATTATGAGCTGAGAATATGCGGTTCGTTGAAAATAATTAAAAATATTACGAGGTTTAGCGTGTAACAAAAAAATTGTTTTATTTTAAGAACGAAATAATAGCACACTCTGTTAATACGTTTAGAAATTGCTCAGTAGTTCATGACCTATCAACGAGTAAAGATTACAGTACAATATTATACAAATTTGTAAGTATGGGAGGCGGAAAAAAAAATAAACGAGTCTGAAAAAAGCAAATTCTTGGACTAAAACAGCAACAGTTATCAGTAGCAGAAATATCGAAAGTAATAAGAAAAAGTCGTAAAGTAATACGGAATTTCTTAAAAAATGTTGAAGATTATGGGAAAAAGAAAATACTGGTCGGCCGTCATCGTTATCCGATCGTGATAAGCGAGCAATTTTGAGTGTAGCTTCCAACTGGCAGTTAACGACGGAGCAAATAATGGAAAAATCTAGTGTTAGTGCCAGTGTTTCAAGTGTTCGTCGAGTTCCACTATCCTGCAAAGATATTAAGTGACTAAAATTGAAGCAGGAACCTTCGTTAACAACGAAACACAAAATAGAACGTTTACGCTTTGCAAAAGAAACGGTGCATTGGAAAGAGAAACGGAGAAGGGTACTATTTTCAGACGAAAAAAGATTCAACTTGGATGGTCCTGATGGGTTGCAATATTATTTTCATGACATAAGAAAAGAGACAATGTCAGCGATTCGACGACAAATGGGAGGAGGCAGCGTGATGGTTTGGGCGGGAATCGGTTATTTTGCCAAGACAAGTATCAAGTTCATCAATGGTAGAGTGAATAGCGTCCGATACATAAATTTAATCAAAGGACAAATAAATAATCATGCAGAACGCATTTCTGGACCCAATTACCTGACCTGACTTCATAATGTTTTCGTATTATACGTCACAGACGAAAACCTTGACACGCGTCATTGAGAAATTAAAGATAACACACCTGAGCTAGTTTCTTTCGTTTTATGAGGAAATAATAGACGCACAACATTTTTCGTTTTTTATTATTTCCCTTTTGTTCTATCGAAATAAAGATCACAACGTTCGACAGATTAGGTTAGGTTTCATGTTTGTATACCGACGCGTCGTTGTAAAAGACGTGTCTGTAATAGAAAACAACCTAATACCTGGAAAAGTGGTGTTTCGAATATCTTGAAAGAGAAACGCGAATTTTCGTACGTACAGTCGACTCGATGGAATTTCGTATTCTCCGTAAAAAAATCATCGAAGGTTGATCGGTTAAAAATACGTTGGAACGCGTTGATCTCGCGAAAGTTGCTAACTCGAGGAATTTTTCCATCAAAGTAATCGACGGATTGATATCGCGCCAGATGTTCGATTAATTCCGATTGCTAATTGAATTATATGTACAACATATGAGAGGCGCGTGAATTATTTTCACACGTCGCAGCGATCTAATCGTTGCGATATTCCTCGGGTTATTAATCTTCACGATGCCACTAAAACTTAACCCCGTTTGCTCTTACGATCAAGAAAAAACATCCCCGAGATACGATCTTGCAAGCTTGATGAGCATGTAAATGAAGGAACACTGGCGTTTCGTCATTTTTCCCGACCTCCTGTACGCGTATCTTACGCGCTAATTTATATTATTAAAATTATAAGTACACCATATTATTATAATTATTTCACCGCAGCCATGAAAATCGCGTAACCAGTGTTTTCCCTACGATTATTCTTCAACCAAATTAATATAAAAACGATCCATCGATATTATTGTCAACATTTACGATTTTCCACACGGTGTAACGATCATATACAGTGTGACAGGATGTAAAAGAACACGTGCGATTCGTCTCTCCAGCTGATCGCACTGCACGTGCTAAAAACGATGGAAGAGCATACTGTACCTTGTATTGGGTTGGCAACTAAGTGATTGCGGATTTTGCCATTATCACCTAATGACAAAATCCGCAATCACTTAGTTGCCGATGCAATATACCGTGCAGAAGATTTTCTACGGAGAATCCGAACGTTGAGAATAACGTGGAGGGGGAACGACGAAAGCAAGAAACCTCTTATCGTCGAATGTATAAATTCGATACGACGGGAAAATATATGTTAAAATAGAAAAAATTCGTGCGAGTGTTGTTTCGTCACGGTAAATCGACGCAAGCAGATTCGTTTACGATTGAATTCAGATTTTAATGGATAGACGGGCGCGTGCACGCGTGCCTTGCTGATTCATCGATAGCTCGAAGGCTTGCGCTTCATTATCACACAATGCGTGTTTCTTTCGTCTCAGTGGAACGGATAAAGATCGGTTCGTAAAGATGCCGGTGGAAAAAATCCGGTGAATTACGCGCGACTCGAGAAACCGCTTGACGTATCCGATCTTCCGATTTCTCAACTTCTTAACGCGTTAAGCGAGAAATAACGTGTCATCCGCAACATCGTCCGAGCGCCAACGTAATAATTTATTCGCGGTCAGCTTATTGCCGATCGAAATCGTTCGAACCGAGAGGTGCTTGTTAATTATGTCGTGCTTGTACTGTAGCTTTTGAAATTTCCGCCACGGCGAAGCTGTGTGGCTGATGAGAAACGTTGCGATATATCTTGGCAAGTGGTTGAGAAAATCAATCGGCAAGAGAATCGAATATTTCGTTAAAAGAAAATCGCAAGTATATTGAGATTTTAGCTTCGCTTGGCGATCTGTCGTCGAACGTAGCTGATCTGTTACTGAATTGTTGCGTTTGAAATTTGTATAAAAAGAGTGTTTGAGAGGAGAGTTGTGAAAAAGTATCGCTTTCGCATGATTTATTTTCTAAACGATTAAACACCGTTCGAGCGTTCCAATGAAATTTACCGTTAGATTGATTTCCTTACAATTATTACGTTCTTGTAATTATTACGTACGAGTGTACCAAGTATGGCGCACGTTGAACGTACGCGATATGGAACATACCAGTATTGAGAGATACTAACGACGACGATACGGAATCGTATTCATTTTGAACGACACTGCAAATGCATTCGCTGTTTTCGTTGAGATCGAAGAGCGTGAAAATTAATGGAACGTAATACGAGTTGAAAAGTGGAAGATGTTTGTTTCTTTCTCGTGTTCATTATTTAACTAAGTGCGTATTTGTCACAGTAAAAGTTGTGTTCTTGAGATTCCTTGCTTCACGCGCGTCATTGTCGCGTTCAACGTAGATTGAGGTTAGGTTTAGATGTTTATTTTCTCGTTTTCTTTATTTAACTAACTATGTATTTTTTACAGTGAAAGTTGAGTTCTTTTTGTCATTTTTGTATTCAACGTAGACGTAGTAGAGGAAGACTATTAATAAACATAATACGTGTTGAAAAGTGGAAGATGTTTGTTTCTTTCTCGTCTTCTTTATTTAACTAAGTGTGTATTTGTCACAGTAAAAGTTGAGTTTTTGAGATTCCTTGCTTCACGCGCGTCATTGTTGTGTTCAACGTAGACGTAGAAGAGGAAGAAAATTAATAAACATAATACAAGTTGAAAAATGGAAGATGTCTTTTTATTCGTCTTCTTTATTTAACTAAATATGTATTTTTCACAATAAAAATTAGGTTTTCTTGTCATTTTCGTTTTCAACCTAGACGTAGCAGAGGAAGAAAATTAATGGAACGTGACACAAGTTAAAAAGTGAAAGATGTTTGTCTACTTTTCTCCTTTGTTTAACTAAATATGTATTTTTCACAATAAAATTGAGTTTTTTTTTGTCATTAATACAAGTTAATACAAGTTTACTCGTCTTCTTTATTTAACTAAATATGTATTTTTCACAATAAAAATTGGGTTTTTTTGTCATTCCCGTATTCAACGTAGACGTAGAAGAGGAAGAAAATTAATGGAACGTAACACAAGTTGAAAAGTGAAAGATGTACGTTTACTTTTCTTCTTTGTTTAACTAAATATGTATTTTTCACAATAAAAATTGAGTTTTTTTTTTCATTTTCGTGTTCAACGTAGACGTAGAAGAGAAAAAAAATTAATGGACCATAATACAAGTTAAAAGTAGAAGATATTTTTGTATTCCTCTTCCTTACTTAACTAAATATGTATTTTTCACAGTAAAAATTAAGTTCTTCAGATTCCTGTACAAATTTCTTCCATTTCTTCCATATCAACATTTTCCAAACTCGCTTAAACCTTCTCACAGTCAACTATCAGCAACACGAATACCTAATTTATCATTAATTTTACACGTTTCTCTTCTCCAGAAGCTTTTACATCTCAAATCAAGTGTCTCTTACTATGCGCAATTAGGTATCCTAACTGTCCTAATCTACTTTCATCAAAAGACATTCTCTCAAAAGTAATTTCTCTCGACTAATTAATAAAATTACTCGACAAAAATCTCGATCTCTCTATCTCTTCTCATACACCTGCTTCCACGTTTCTACAACCCAATACCACGCGCGACTATGAAAAACCGCGCGATATAACGCGACTGTGTCTCGGTTCGCCGTCTATTGTTCTCCAATCGTTGGGATCGAAATCGATGATGGAAAAGCGAGAAAGACCATCGATGGAGCCGGAGAAGAAGGTGGCCGAGACGAAGAGGGTGCAGCAAGGAAGGCACTGGTCGGCAAAGGGCGCATTAGCGGCGCTCGTAAAAGCGTACGCGGTGCTCGTAGCGTAATGCAGCACGAAGCGAGCCAGCACGCCTCGTAACGCTCCTTAACCGAGCGTATTTACGCTCTCCGTGGCAGAGTTATGTAACATGGCGGCGCAAACGGCCCGTGCCGGCCATTAGGAGCCAGTTCGAGAGGCCATTTTGTCGAGCCACCCCTCGACTTCTCTCTTTCTTCGC
Source organism: Bombus flavifrons (assembly GCF_040668555.2). NCBI lineage: Eukaryota > Metazoa > Arthropoda > Insecta > Hymenoptera > Apidae > Bombus > Bombus flavifrons. Next base: position 3,670,875 of record NC_138457.1, on the reverse strand, counting down.
CTCTTGCTTTCTTACACGTAGCTATGTGTTCGTATTCGCTTTCGTCAGCGGATCTTCTATCTTTTCATACGCAATCTAAATTAACAATCTAGAAAGGAGCAGCGAATAAGGTTTCCTGGACGAGTAGTCCTGCAGTTGCTTCGATTCTTTGTTTAAACTTCGCAAGCTTCGATCGAGTTAGAACCTGGTTGCTATAGAGAACTTACGAACTGACCGATACTTGCGAACGCTTCTCACGTGATTGAATTTCTACACCGACGATAGAATCATTTTTCATTGTTTTCCATGGCCATCTTTGGCCATTTCGCACGGTTAACGTGCTTCATAAATTATTGAAACCCGATGCACGCGATGTAACAAGGATGAATACTGCAGATTCATCGATCCGCGTTATTCTTTCGTGTTTCTGGCGGATTACGATCTTGCTGCCTCCAGCGTTCCGCATTGATTTTATTCCGAAAACTCGTCTCCTTCTTCTGGTAGCTTTCGTCGGTTGCTGGTTACGTCGCTGAGCCAACAGCAGCTGTCTTTTGTTAGGCTGTCCGGAAAGTTTCTTTTCGAAGAAAAGTTTCATGAGGCGATGATGGATGAACAATTTCTCTTTTATATTATTTTCATGAATTTCGTTCTATCTCTATTACTATGTTCCTGCATAATTCGATAAACTGATATAAAACAAAAACCATGGTGTCTATCTATCGTTTCCTTATGAAACGAAAGAAACTTCCCGGACAACCTAATGCAAGCGGTTCTATCGGATTGGCTACTAAGTGATTGCGGATTTTGTCATAAGGTGGTATCGACAAAGCCGCAATCACTTGATTGCCAACCGAATATTCCTTCGTTTCATCTGCTACGACAAAATTGTAAATAATACGCAAATGGATGGAATTTATTTTGACTGAGATATGAGAAACGTTCGAGCGGTGGAGCGGAGAGAAATGGCGCGCTAAGGGATCGAAAAAGCAAAGAAAAGAGTCTGTTTGTACGTGGAGACAGCGAGTCGACCTTGTCGAACCACAGTAGCAAAAGCAAGTGGAGTGAAACGAAATTGGCGGTGACTAAAGCCCTCTGGCTTTATTATTTCGGGGCCATTGTTATTAATTCAGCGTGTGGCCTGGCTGTGCACTAAGAGCGTAAGCTTGTCACGGGCCTGCCACCCCGTGCCACCCCCTTTCACGTGGAACCGCGACCAACGTTGTTCTTTGCTGAATTCATTAAATCATCGACATTCCACGCGGCACGTGGCCGGACCCTTTTACAAGCTCTTTCGCTAAATTAGGATCCGGCTTGCTCCTCCGCTTCTTTTTCCTTCCCTCGCTCACCTTCCCTGCTTCCTCTATACAGGGTGGAACCGTAACGCGATCGTTCAGATTTTCCAATTTGTAGAAGCGAAACGATAATTACGACACGTTTATTTTACAAAATAGACGGATCAACGAGAAATTGATCGTCGATAGGCCGAAGATATTGTAATATCGTAAAAGAGTTTGATCAGAGATCGGTTGAAAATAGAAAAGACCGTGCACGTCGTCCTTCTGTGGTTCGTTTACATTTAAGGTGGTATTCTGGTCGAGAAATTTGAAAAAATCGAAATTTTGTTTTCATATTTCCAAAGTTTAGACATTCAAGAATATGCCATTAAAAGGATTTTTCAAAATTTCAATTATTTTATGAGTTACAGCCATTTTTGTGACGCGGCATCTGCTCCGGTCTGACCGGAACAAATGAATAGTAGAAAGTAGACGTTGTCCGAGTAAACTCGTCTCAAAACTTTAAACGCGTTTTTCTCGAAACTACTTTTTTCGAGTTGGCGTGCGCGATATCTCAAGTTCTAACGAACAGATTTATTTTAAATTTGGTCTGAATATTCCTTGTACACTCCTCTATCGTCCGGACCACGCTCAGCTCAAAATCTTTAATATTACTATTTCTTAAACGTTCGGAATAGTCAAGAAAACGTGCGAAATAAGAAATTTTTTTTCAAACGGCCGTCATTTTATGAAAAAATGTTGTATTGACTTTTCCAAGGTTCAGACGATAGCGGCATCCATACTAATTAAGAATCCGTTCGCATTTTTTATTTCGGATGACCAGAAGGGTTGATATCATGCACGCCACGACGCCCCATTTTTTTGCCAGCACTCACTTTGCCAGCTCGTAACTCTTTAAATATTGAGCTTTTTTCAGTGAATTTTTTACGTAATCTCGAAATATCAATACACAAACGCTAAAAAGAAGGATAGCAAAAATATTTTTTGTTTCGCTTGTACGGAGCTTCAAAAATCGCCCGAAATTCATACCTTTAGACCAGAATACCCCCTTAAGAGCGCCTATGTGACTAAAGTCACCTGGTTCTTGCAGAGGTATGAGAAAAACAATAAACAACGTTAGAGCAGAAGGACGGTTTCGGTTTTCAAGGAGGGGTGACCGAGAGGTCAGAGTATGCGAGTCGAAAAGCGAGTGTGTTGCGAGAATCAGAGTTGATCGAGACATCGAAGAGTACAGTTGAGAGAGTTGATCGAGTTGTCAGTGTTGTAGAGTTGTTAGAGTTGCTAAAGAGAGAGATAGAGAGAGAGAAAGTGTTAGATTCGTTGTGACGAGAGTTGCCAAATAACTGTAAAGTTATTTGAGATAGATACGAGTATCGCATTTAGTTTCAGTTAAACAAACATCGTTTTCTGTCCAATTCATATCTGTATATTTAATTCACTATTAATAAATTGTAGGTAATCGGGGAAAAAATTTTTATTTTAATTTCCACGATACTACAATATTCTACCAACACAACTGAACAGATGCAACCTAAAGCAGAAAATTGTACTTCACAGGGTGTCATCGAACAAGTGGTATCTTTTTCTTTCCATGTCGCTTTTTCTTCAGGTTATATCGATCATTGTGGTCAACAGTGGTCGATCATGCAATTTTATTATCATCGTTCGATGCACCAACGACAAAATTATTATCAAAGTCGGTCATCCAATCGAAGTAAATAGAAGGAGAAAATTCTTGAGAATTTTGCAAACTCATTCGTTAAAATAGTTAGCTGTTGCGATCTCTTGCAGAGCTTTGAAAAGTGTGCACCTAAAGTGTGCGAGGAAAAGTAAGCGACGACGAGTATACTCGTCAGACACAGATTACGTGTAGCTGTTGTAACGTAGAATTAAGATTGAAAAGATGATCGATAGGTCGTTGATGGAAGGGTGCAGACAACAGGGCACAAGCTAATTCGTTATTTGTATGAAAATAGCAAGAAATTTTGTTCATTTAAGGGTCAGTTTACGAGAAAACCGAGTTTGAAAATTTATAAAGTACGTGGAAGATTGTTAATTGCGGACTAGACAGGGTTAAATAATCGGCAGGAGATTGTGAAAATAAGTGGAAAACGTAGAATAAAATTTTCTCTCAAGACGCTTTGTTTCCGAGAAAAATAAATTTCTATGAAACACGTTTTTAACTAAACACGTTGCAACTTTATTTTCTTGAAAATGGTACCCCAAATGGAAAAATCTTATTCTACGTTTTCCACTTATCTTTACACGTAGAATAATTTTCTATCGATTAGTTCAAGTATACTTGATGAATTTTCAAACTCGATTTTCTCGAAAACTAAACCTTCGATGAACAAATTTGTTCTTATTTTGTCACAAGAAATCGTCGTTATTCGGTCACACCCTGTACGTATCTTGCTTTATTTCAAATTTATTTCCCAATAAAATTAACGCTCCTCTTATGGTACCTCAACGACTACCATATTTTGGATATTTAATTTAATTTTTAATTTTTTAGTTTAATTTCTCATAATAAATTTATGTTAATTGTAAACGCATAGAAATACGTTAACATTGATTGTCCGATGTCATCGCTCGACGGCTGTTCAAAGTCGTTCACACGACGTTCCCCCGAGTTGGCCGCCGCGTCACGAAATCCCGTCAACTGAGAAAAAAGTGACGCCCTTTTAGGACGATATTTTTCAAACTGCGGGCTTCGCTCGACCGTGGAGAATCTCCCCGATATTTTGAGTGATCCAATTTGCCGCTTGCTGCCAGCCATAAGGAGCAGCCTGCGTAGCGCACGAACACGCGTGAAGTTGAAAGACACGTGAAAGGAATTGCTTCGAGGCGTGTTTGGTTAACGAAGAATGAAAGTTCACGTGCTTTGTTTGTTCCTTCTTTTATTTGAAACAAACCTAGAAAAGCTTGCAACTTACTGCGATAGACATTCGCGCAATTTCACAGTTTCGTCAACGTGCTGGACGAAATGCCTCGCTAAGTGACGATTTACCTCGCTCGCGAAATATCGCAAACGAATGTTCTGTTTCGCGTATTTCACGCTGTTTTTTCTTTCTCATATTACGTACACTCTGTGTTCTCTCGCGTCTTCGATTCTGCTTCTTCCTCTCGTTGTACGTAACGCGATAGACGATAGCAGATACAAAAGGACTGCGATAATTGCAATGGCTGCGCGAGGCTACCAAAAGGATGCGGACGACACGCGACGTACGTGAAACTATGAAACAAAGAAACGTCGTCTCGTTTCCGAAACGCAACGTTTGCAAGACGATGTAAAGCTGTGAATTGCGAAGCTTGGTCGATGGAAAGCAGTCGTAAACGTAGGATCGTTGGAAAATGAGAAAGTACGAGCTAGGGAAATGTTTTCAGTTAGTCTTTATTAAATCATAAACAGTGAGTTTTATCAAGTATTCGCTTATTCTATCTGCAGCGTCTAGCAATACCCTGGTGAATGGCCAACGATCGTAAAGTCGAAACGACACTGTGAGAAATGCTCGTTCGTAGACCACAGAACACATTAAGAGGGATGAAAACCATAAACTGCGACTTCTTCAAGATAATGCACTGGACGTAATCTTCATTTTCTGTTTTTTCTTATCAAAAGTCTATTGTCCGATTTATATTTTGCAATATAATTAATAGAAAATGAAATACGAATTATTCTTCGTAAATACGAGTAATTCGATGGAGTAGGATAAAACCGATGGAAATAGTGGAGTAAGAAACAGGAAGAATGGACGTGTAAGAAAATAGGAAAATAATGGTGGCAATGGATTTTCCTGTAAAGCAGTGTTAAGGGAAACGATTACCAGAAAGCAATCGGAATCAGAGCAATCGTATAACGCACGAGGCGCGAACATCTCGATAAGACTGTGCGGTTGCTGCGCTATTATCTTCAAACGAGCCTATAATTTGAGAATAATGGAGTTGGATTATCCTTGTCCTTTCTTTCTTCCAGCCTTCTGCGTTTTTATCAGCCATAACCGCGCCGCTTACTATCCACTCGCGTTTATTGAAATCCTCAGCCTCGGATTCCATTTGCCTCTGTACAAAATCATCCGTATTATCCGAGCGATTTACATAATCTTCGTGTTACGAAGAGAAAGAAAAACGAAACGAGGAAATTAATATTGGCTTGGCAACTAAGTGATTGCGGATTTTGTCATTACCACCTAATGAATCACTTAGTTGCCAAACTAATATTTTAATTCATCGAAGAAGAGACAACGTTCGAACAATTGAAGCCTGTTGTTTGCAAAATGCTAAAACGCGTAAACCTTGCGCTTAGAAGTCGATAAAGTATCGCTCTTCTTAACCGATACACTAAATACTTAACGCTATCTCGTGCAGACGAAACGTAGTACAAAGTGTAGAATTAAGAAACCTGGATATTTCCTTTTACTATTTCACGCAATTTTATTCCGTTTCTTCGTATTATTATTTAACACGCTAATTATATTAATTATGGTTCGATGGTCTCGCGACGATTACGACAATTTGGCATAAGAGAGAGTAAACCGAAACTGTAAATACGAAAACTAGCGAAATGTTGACGAACGCCGTGATAGCGTTCCATCGCGCTGCCTATCAACCCCAAACACACGTCTAGCCACCCTTAGAGCGACGTCGTAGGGTGAAGAATGGGAATAATGGAAAGAGAAGGGCGCGAGCCGTAGTGCATTATATTCGAATTACAGACGTGTTTTCGGGGGTAACGTTGTACATTGGGGAGGCAGGCGGCCCTTTAATGCCCAGAACAAATCGTAGCCGGCGAATCGGGCGGTTATATTTAAAATAAATTGCCCGTGGCTCGTTTTTCTTGCGAACCGCCGAGTTGGCGCTTTGTCGACGGCCAGACCGTGAATCATTTCTGCTGGAGGAAAGCTGCGATCTTGTTGGCCCAACAACGAAGCAGAAGGGCCACCGAACCTTCTCTGCCAGCTATTATACAGATAATCGCCGTGAATGCCATCCAACCGAGCACAGCCACCGATTTCTCGATCGGTTTCACGGAAAACTTTTCACTTCTCTTTTGTCCAATTTTCTTTCTTCTTCTTTCTTTCCTCTCTATCATCTTCCGTTTCTCCGCTTTGCTTTCAGTTGAATCGGTCGATTCGAGACGCGCAACCGTGTCACACTTTTGCAATTCTACGTTTCTAGGTTCTACGCGAAGCTATCGTAAATTGGTGGTAACGTTAGGTTGCTACGCTTTAGAAACGCGTCAGGCTGCTTCGGGTGAAACAACGCGAATATCGCGTAAGAAGAAAACAGGCGAAACAAGCTGATACGATTGTAACGCGTTAACACTTTGACTGTCACGACAAAATCACGTGTTTCGCTGAGGGCGCCACGGGAGTATTTTTATTATTCAAAGCTATTGAGATATGTATAACTTTGTGTGCTAGACTAGATTAGCCGCGTAGTAGTGACACACGTATGTGAATACGAGTGTGTGGAAGCATATGCGTGCGCAGCGTCTCGAAAAACAGACGAATTCAACTGTTCCGTTGGCAATGTGATATGGAAGATGGCGAGACAAAGAAAGTGCTGAGACGCGTGCAAATGTGTTTATTAAATAAAAACCGTTTATTAAATAAATCTAAAACTATTTTAATATGAATTCTAAGCGTAACCTTGGTGTTCCTTTACTTCTATTTCGCTGATTAAGATCCACAATTCTCAACAATATACCAAGAATATTTTATGAGAAAGCTAACCAAACTGTAGTAAGTCGCACGATTTAAAATGCGATTCCCGATAAATATGAATATAATTCTATGATGTGAAATATGAATTCCAAGTGTAACCTTAGTGTTCCTTTACCTTTATTTCCGCGACTAAGATCCACAATTCGCAACAAAAGCATATCATAGCAAAGTAACAATAAATTGATGATGTAAGACAACATTCTTCCCCAATGGACCGTTTATCTTATTGGTGGTCACTGGCGACCATCGTTGCGTCTTGGTAACAATTGATAGCAACATATCATAACAGGGCTTCGTTTGTTTCAACAAACCATACGCTTTCGTTATTTCGTCGTGAACTAAACGTGCAGAATATATTATTGAAACGTGTAAAAGATATTAGTAAACAGTGTTATGATTATTTTTATGATTTCGATGAAACATTCAATGGGGCACTTTTCATTTCAAGGTATCTTCTATTTATCGGTTATATTCAAAATGCCCTAACTGTTAATTTTCATTCAATTTTTGCAATTGTAAGAAGTTGAAGCGCTCCGGTCACCGATGACCACTGTGGAGTCACAGGAGAAACCGTGACGGGTCATATATGACCCACGTAGCGGTCAAAGTGTTAAGAAAGTAGTAGAATGAGCGAAGCGGTGGTGAGCTGATTAACAGTTTCGGAGGAAAGGCGCAAGAATAGATAGCCACCTGACTGTGAGTCAAACGTAACGAATGGCAATTACAAGTACGCAAACAAAATACTTTTCTGAAGCCGAGAAATAAGTAAATAAATACATACAAAGTATATTGTAATACGTGGGATCCACTTGACGAGTGGATTATCGAAACACCGAAATGGCTATAAATTTGAAAGAGGGTCGGATGGATGCCATATATTACGATACACCCTGTATATATCAGAGGGGAAAAAAACGTACGTAATAAGTGGATCAGAAAGTTGTTCGTTTTTGCTGAAGCGAGAACAAGATTGAAACGTGAAGGTGGAAAGATCGGTGTGGTGTTAAATATTAAAACACGCGATCGTAGAAAAACTCGTTTCGTTAATTAATACGAAGATAAAAAGTCAGTAAAAGCGTAGTTAGATCGAAGATAACTAGTCAATGCAAATATTCACCGTCGCAAAAACCTTGTTAACCAGCGTTATTTCCAGTTTCTTTCGATAACATTCGGTTTCTCTCTTTAAACCAAAGTCCTCTATTTGTCCAAGTGCGTACGCCATCTATCAATAAAAGCCCATTGTAAGCTGCGTTTCCTAGGGACAGTGTTTTCACTTTCACTTAATAACGCGCCGTTTCACGTGAAAATACCACGTGTGCGATTTTAATACGCGTCTAGCTAATTGACTGCCGCGAGTGATCCAACTTTTACATCGGTAGACTAATTACCGATCTGTCGGTAAATCTGTTCGGTTGTCGGTATCGCGATGGAAAGCGTTAATGTTGGTCCGTTTCTTTTTATTTCTTCCTTTTCGTCCATACATCCGTACGTAGATATTTATCTAGACGTCTATTCAGAGACGTGCGAGCGCTCATTTCGCGTCAAATGGCGCGTTATTTCGATCGTCTTGTAGAAAGCAACAAATATCGAGATCGTGCTGCGCCCGAACGTTAATTCCAACAACTGTACTTTACACTTTCTGAATAAGAAATTTCCACCTTTTGCGGGATTTCAAACGTTTATTGCAGCGTTGTATTTGAAAAGTATAGATAGACTGTATATGTTGGATTGGCAACTAAGTGGTTGCGGATTTTGTCAATAGGTGGTAATGATAAAACCCGCAATCACCTATCTATTGGCAATCTAGTTGCCAATAGATAGAAATAGTTGAGAGTTGAGTTTAGAAATTTGGCAGTTAGGTGGAAGGGTTTAGCGGTTGAGGAATTTTGGGATTCACAGGTTTGGTATTTGAGAATTTGATAACTTGGAAATTGATTTTATCATAGGCTGAACCCTTTGCACTCGTATATCGAGTGTGATTCGACATTAGTTTTTATCTCAGCAGCTCCTTTGTCGAGTCCCACGTTTTTTTGTGAAAGAAAAGCAGGATTGCATCCTGGAAATTGTTTCAAGATATATCAAACATTTAAAAATTAGAAAATACAACAATAGTGTGAATAAAACTGGTGTTTAAGTGAATTTCTTTCTTCCTTTATTTATTTAAATTGTCCTATTTTTTAGTTCAAGTAAATTTCAAATAAAACAATTAAAAGCATTGCGAGCTGCTGCTAACGAAATTGAAATAAAATTCGCAGTGCAAAGGGTTAAATAACAAGAACTGTTTCGCTTGACTTTTTTCGATAATAGACTGCGCTATATTATAACGAAAATCACTGGTCATTAAAATTGGACGCATCTATTAGACATAAATTATAGAAATATCAAATTTCTAAGATGCGCTATATTTCTGTTGTATTGATTTTCGGTTACTTTGTAATACGCTTAAATGGCAAGACTCTTTCGCTCGACTGTTTACGATAATAGACTGCGCTATATTATAACGAAAATCATTGGCCGTTAAAATAGGATGCATCTATTACCACAAATTGCAGAAACATTAAGTTTCTAAGATGCGCTATATTTCTGTAATTCGCTGATATAGCGGTCTTTGCCCTATCATCTCTCGTAATAACACGGCTGACGGTTTTGTGAATTTCTATTGGCTCGATAGGCGTTGCGTAGACCGTGGAACAACATCGATTGTTGCGCCACGAAGTCGTAAAGCCTGTGACATGCCACGCGCCAAAAAGGGAGACATCGTTCGCGGCAGCGATTGCACACGAAACGAAAAAATGTCTTTGTCTGTAAACTGTCTCTGGCTCGTACTTTCCACTTTTGCTTCCTTTCGCCACAACTTCGTGTTTTACCAATCCTAAACGTTAATCGAGAAATGCTCTTAGAATGCGATGAAAACCGCGCCAAAATTCGTGTGCAGTGATTGTCGAACGAGATTAGCTCGAACACACGGAAGCTTCGCAATAACTTCGTTCTGCGCAACGTTATAGGAAGCTATCGATTTCCGGTTGCTTTTATTAAAACTTTAACTGACACGCCGAAATCACGTGTTTCGCTGAGGGCGCCACGGGAGTATTTTTATTATTCAAAGCTATTGAGATATGTATAACTTTGTGTGCTAGACTAGATGAACCGCGTAGTAGTGACACACGTATGTGAATATGTGTGTATGCAAGTATGTGTGTGCACAGCGTCTCGAAAAACAGACGAATACAACTGCTCCGTTGGCAATGTGATATGGAAGATGGCGAGACAAAGAAAGTGTTGAGACGCGTGCAAATGTGTTTATTAAATAAAAACCGTTTATTAAATAAATCTAAAACTATTTTAATATGAATTCTAAGCGTAACCTTGGTGTTCCTTTACTTTTATTTCGCCGATTAACATCCACAATTCACAACAATAAACGAAGAATATTTTATGAGAATAACCAAGCTGTAGTTAGTCGCACGATAACAATGCGATTCCCGATAAATACGAATATAATTCTATGATGTGAAATATGAATTCCAAGTGTAACCTTAGTGTTCCTTTACCTTTATTTTCGCGACTAAGATCCACAATTCGCAACAAAAGCATATCATGGCAAAGTAATAATAAATTGATGATGTAAGACAACATTCTTCCCCAATGGACAGTTTATCTTATTGGTGGTCACGGGTGACCGCCGCGGCATCTTGGTAACAGTTGATAGCGACATATTATAACAAGGTTTCGTTTATTGCAACAAACCATTCGCTTTCGTTATTTCGTCGTGAGCAAAACGTGCAGAATATATTGTTGAAACGTGTAGAAGGTATTAGTAAACAGTATTACGATTATTTTTATAATTTCGATGAAACATTAGGCTGAAATGGTAGAGGTCCGCAAAGAAAATTATATTTGCAATAAACCAATGGTAGTGGTACATTACAAGAAAGGAAAACGTGCTGTAGATTTATCAGATCAAACGATAGCATATTCTACACTACGTAGAAGAACTCTCAAGTGGTATATAAAATTAGCTTTAGAGTTTTTGTTAAATACATCAATTTCAAACGCGATGATACTCTCTAAACAAGCAACAAAAACAGATATCAAGGTATCAGATTTTAGAATGGCACTCGCAATGCACCTTACACAGTACCATTTACCAGAACCGTCAAATGTACTAATTCGACAAAGATTGCGACACGAAATGCAGAAGAAAGAAGGGCAAGCGTAGCTGGCACGAAAACTTTGCAGAGAGTGGTATAAAAAAATGTTAAACAATTAGGATGAAAAATTGCTAAGAATCGGAGGAAAAAGGTGACCACCTATCGTCCAGATTGTATGAATGAGCCACATTTATGTTTACAGTGTTTTAACACAGTGCACCGTTAGATGCAAGATTTCTTCTCATTTTTTTTTTTTTATTGATGTTCTAATAAAAATGTTTAATTGTTCAATGGGACGTTTTTCATTTCAAAGTATCTTCTATTTATCGGTTACATTCAAAATAAAACTAATAAATAACAAAATAAAAATAAAATATACTGTCAATTTTCATTCAATTTCTACAATTGTAAGAAGTCGAAGCGTTCCGGTCAGCAATGTGGCGTCACAGGAGAAACCGTGACGGGTCATATATGACCCACGTGGCAGTCAAAGTGTTAAGACTCTCTCCTGTTCAATTTTTTACCATAGCAGACCTCGCTGTACAATAAAAGCTGTTAATCGCTAAAGTTAGATGCATTTATTACGCGCAAATGGCAGAGACGTTAAGTTTCTAGCACGTGCATTACCCTTTTGTCTGCAAGTGTAGCCTAGAAACAAGCGTTCAGAGCCATCACAGGGCACAGCCATAGAGGAAGAGGAGTTCTAGGAGGAACAATGCGTTGTCCCGCGGTAGCTGCTCGACCAACCAAAGCAACAAACGAAGAATAAGAAGAAGAAGAAAACGATGCAGAAGTACGTAAGCACAGTAAGAGGAGGAGGAGGTGGTACGGTTCCCTGGCGAAAAGTGCACGCGCAATTGCATCGGAATGGCATATCGCGGCGCATTAATTTCAGTAATGCGCGGCTGAAACGACCTGGAACCGCCAAATAAGCGGTCCCTTGCTTCCTACCTTCGGCATTAATTATTGGCATTTGATGGGCCGGGTCGAGGATCTGGCCTGAACCGTGGGTAAGACGCCACGTTTCTACGCTGGCTTCCTCTTTCTGCGCGACTCCCATATAATAACGCGTTTCTTACAAATTTCCCTCTTTCTTTCTATCTTTCTTTGCTTCTCTTTTATCCCTCCGTGGTTCTCGTAACTTTTTTCCCGCGTGTTTTCCCCGTGTGCGACAAAATTATGCAAACAGGAAGATAAAATAAAGAAATAAGCAGTCGAGTCTGAAATTCGATCGTCGAGATACAAACGACGATAATAATTGGGATTAGTCGCGTAAAGAAGAGTGGCGCAGAAAATCGCACGTTTTTGAACTTCCTCGTGACGAGACAATTACGAATTGAATTTGAAGAAATTGTCGCCAGAAGCTTTGCAGATTTCAACCGGACGAACGAAATTTTAATTTGATGTTCGTAACGCAGAGTAACAGATAAAGCGAAAGGTGGCAAGTGAATTTTCAGAACCAAAGCACCTAACATTTGTCGAGAAGGCTGAAACTGGATGAGAATCAATCGCAGGATATCGTTGCAACTGTTGGCTGTTGCATTCACGTTACGACAGTTGTCTGTTTCTTTGGATGTGGTCAGATTCTTGAGATTAAGATTTTGATAAAAATCGAGAAAAGTAAGTGTCGCTGAGAGGCAATTTTTCAGATGTAACATCCACTAGGTTGAATCTGCCATCGTGAATTTTCAAAATCCACGCTCCAATTTGTCGTTAACAGTCAGTAGAAGCTCCATGAACAATGTCAAATTATCAAACTGACGCGTAAAATCGCGTTAATGAAGCTTCACTTTATCAGCTTGCTACATCCCAGAAACTATTGGGTTGGCAACTAAGTGATTGCGGATTTTGTCATTAGGTGCTATTGACAAAATCCGCAATCACTTAGTTTCCAACCCAATAGTTGTCGGCGTAACTTGGTAATTTGTAGCGATAAGAAAAATGTAGCATCGTAAAGTAGCATTGGGCACAAAATTGGGTTGCAAAATCGTAGGATGGAAATTTTGCTACAGTTTGTCGCGACGATCTGAGATACGAGAATCGGAAGATCGAGCCTCGATCCAGCGATTCGTATTTTCCATGGAAATGCAATTTTACAGAAACGTTCATTCTTAGCGTGAAATATTTGAAATATTCGCGGTTAATCTGCGCGGGATGTTTAAACACGCGGCCAGATTTAACTAAATTACAGCGTATCGTATTGAGCAGATGCGAGAGCGTAAAACACGTAGCTGATAAACACGAGACTAAAATATACTTTTGCGAAACGGCTTGTTTATTACGGCATATAAATACACAATTTATAACGCCATAATTAAAGTTGCAGGCCTGAAGCGATAAATCGGCCGATTCAAATTGCTGCATAAAGCGTAATTACTGTAAATTGTACGGGCCGATTCTCGCAACATGTCACGGTGTAACCGTTATTTATGATATTTATTGTCAAATGACCAGCTGATTTTGTTACGTATTAACAAACCAGCCGCTGATTTACAAGCGGATTTTACGCATTTATATAGATTATGCATACACGCCGCTTCCAACCTACAAGTTCATTTCTTATGGTATTTATCAGTTAGTAGGTATCGCAAGGTTTATGGGTCGCATAACACAGAAGGTAGATGATGAAAGATGTGGCAAAGTATCGTAAGTCGTATTTGCTATCTCCATTTCTATATTTAAACATCGCGTTTTTAAAATCGGTAAGTAGAGTTAATATTAGTCGTAAAGGTTGATGATCGAAATATCGAGGGAACTAGAGGCGAGATGGTACTTAGTGAGGGTGGAAAAAGCGTAAGGGTAGAAATTGGAACGAAAGCACGTAGATGGGGTAATTAGATCAGACCTGGCATAATTAATAACTGCGGGGCCCCGTTTTTTCTTTGTTCCACGAGAGCAGGTCTGATTTATGATATCGGCCACGGCACTTATCGAAACTTTAAGGATAATAAAAGGCCGGAAGGAGCTGGAAAGGATTAAGGAAAGTGATGGACGATGACCGATCAGCGCCGTCACAATAATGATCCGCGTAAATAATAAGACTCGTTATGGTTCCCCCTTCCTTTGACCCTTTTCACCCTCTCTACCTTTATCTCTGTCTTTCTTTGTTTTTCAGCCTTAATAGCGAGCTGGCTGCTCTCCACGCCACGTCGCCGACCACCAAATTAAACTTAGCAACGTGACGCACCACGAAATGTCGTTTCTCGAATCAAAGCTACACGGTGCAACGGTTATTTTGCTAATTGTTTTTCGGCTAATGGTCCTCCTTAATTGTCCTGTTGGACGAGATCTTCTCTTTTAGCTGGTTCGCTTCAATTTTCTCTTACGTAACGTCTTCACGGACTCGTGGGAAATTTAAAAAGCTGCAGAGATGCGCAGGATACCAACCATTCCGACCGGCGTTCTAATAATTTGTCATCATATTCGATGTTTCTATCCTGTGATTCTTCAGTTCCTGAAAACGGTTTTCGCTGTCGTGTCTCTTACGTCGAAACGTGGCAATCAGACGAATGGCTAGGATCCATTGAGAGCTTGCAAGTATTCCAAATCTTCCTCGAAGTTCTTCCAATTATCGTTCTGAATTAAACGATGGAAATATATCCGACGCAAGTGTGAAAAGGTGACTTCAGCAGACGAAAGAGACCAGTTTCATGTGGTAAACTTTAGTTTAGTTAAATTAGGAAGAAAATGCGTTGGGACAGACAACATTGTTTGCATCCTCCAGGTATTTTCAAGTTCGTCTGCGACGCCACTAACACTCGCGTCGTTATTGCTACTACCATAATTACAATTAAAGATAATAATATATAATATAAATAATATAATATAAATATAATACATATATAATAATAATAATAATAATAATGATATAATATAAATATATATAAATAAAAATAAAATAATTATAATTAAAAATAATAATATACAATATAAATAATATAATATAAATATAATATAAATAATATAATATAGATATAATATATAATAATAATAATATAAATATATATAAATAAAAATGAAATAATAATTATAAATAAAAATGATAATATGTAATATAAATAATATAATATAAATATAATATATAATAATAATAATAGTATAAATATATATAAATAAAAATAAAATAATTATAATTAAAGATAATAATAAACATACTAAACTAATGTATACTGCAGTTGGATATTATTTTATGTTAGTATATATATACTATAACCAGGGCCGACGTGACCATTTGCGGGGCCTGAATACACATTCAAATCTTAAATTTTTATTTAAAAATTACTTGAAATTTACTGAAATTTTTACTTAAATTTTACAACGAGGAATTATTTATTTACAAATGCTGTTACATATTATATATTTTTTATAAGCAGTTTTTTAAACAAATCCAAGTAATATTTTTCAGCATCCCTAATTCGCTTTCAAGGGGGAAAAAATTCAATGAAAATACAAAATCTGTAATCATGTATGACCTTCGCAAAAAACTATTCATGTAGTTTAATTTCTCTAAAAAGTACATTTCTCTTAAAGCGCCTGGATTTGTTTTATCTAAAGTAGTTTCCAGGATATGAGGACTTTATAAAGTTACACTGAACTTTGATATACGCAGATATTTATCGTGTTTCTGCCTGTGATCCTCGTATATTTCGCAATAATTTCGACACATGGATCTGGCAATCGCGACTCGTTTCTGTTGAAGTAAATACTTCAAGAACTCTACATCTTTATTTATGTACATCCGTGACCTGCAGACTGCTATTACGTAGAAATATTCTAAATAAGGAGCGGTGTATATTATTGTACCCTTGAGTATACATTATATTTTGGGTTGCAAGGTTTAGGAACAAAGGAACTGATAAACAGATTTCTATTCGTGTTCCCTGTAGCCTCTAGACAAAGCTATAAACTTAACTTTTTTGGTAAAGTTCTTTTGCTATAAATATATGAACGTGCTCCCTATCATTGCATTGTCTAGTAACGCTAAAAGAGTAAAGATCTGAATCAGCATAAACTTGTACATTATACTTATACTTATACCTTTAATTATTTCAGTATACTTTTCTATTACAAATTTATCCACTCGTTCTTCAATTAGTCAACCTTAACCTCAACAGTTTCCAACAGCTGGAGAGCCGCGCGTCGGTTCTCTTCGAATTGAAACTTCTTGGACGGTTCGTATTACGTGATTGCCGAGCGACCGAATAATGGCCGACTTCCGGTCGGCCGAGAAACACGCGACGCTTGAAATGTTGTTATTAGCCCCTTATTTGCTCAAGGAATGTCATCGGCTTCTTTCAACGGTTGTGAAATACCATTCAACCCGTCAGGATACGCACTCGGCCACGTTCTGCCCCGTTTCCTTCTGTTGCACATGGGTTTCATCGCTTATACACGAGAATTATAGGTTTCTCGACGCCAGGCTACTCGACGTCACGGATGTCGAACGGAGCGGACGTTGTCACGTGAAGATGAGCAGCGCAACGTCTCGAATATGGCGGTTTGCTAGTCGAATCGATGGCAATGGAATTCCAAGTTACCGATCGATGCGCTGCAATTTGCGGTGGCAAATGGCGAAAGTAAACAGTGCACGCGTATTTCCAGGCCACGTTAGAACTTCGTTTGTTTACGCGAACTCGCTTTACCCGAACGACACGTCAGTTAACTTCCGATCGAACGAACTCTTTTTTGCTTCGAGTCTTTCGCCCGAACCTTAGCTGCTTTCGTACGAACGAAACATATCGGGTAACAGCGATAATTGGTCAGCTTCTATTACATCAACTGCGATTACTATATGGGGCGTAACTGCGTTTACACGAACGAAATTTTTTGTAACGATCAAGTGAACTTTAGCCGAGCTCGCATTATCTGAGCCATCGCCGAGAGTAGATCCATTTAGGTGCGCGAACAGGTCTAACAATAAGACGCAAACAGCGGGGACACGTTGTCGCGCTTCGCGATCGATACAACTTCGAAACATTACTTGTTACGTATTTAAGAACAAATGTTTCGTGCAATCCTCTTATACGAACTCCTATCAGCTGAACGAAAAATCATTGCTGATGAGGACACCTTGTATCTCTGATTACATCAACAAACTTGTGTATAGTTTCGTCGAAGCCACGTTCTACTAGAAACTGTTTGTTCCCCGATAAGTTTGGACAAACGCAGTTCCACCGTAGTATGGCTCTTGAAGGAACGCGTGTGGGAATAAAGGAAACGGTTGAACAACATTTTTACAGCGAACAGTATAACTGAATACAAAACCTTAACTTAGAATCTGTATAATTAGATGGACAAATTTATTGGAAGTAGAATTGACCAGCTTAAAGATGATCGAACGTATTAATGTGATGTATATTGTATATTTATATATAAGTCAACACACACGATTTTGATTGCTCATTGTGTTTTATATTTGTGTTTTAGATATTTAAGATATATATATCTTTTTTTATTCTATTCTATTCTATTTCTATTCTATTTATATATATCTTTTTTCTATTGTATTTTATTTTATTCTATTTCTGTTCTATTTATATATATCTTTTTTCTATTGTATTTTATTTTATTGTATTTCTGTTCTATTTATATATATAAATATAAAACACAATGTACAATGAAAATCGTGTGTGTTGACTTTCGTGTAATTGCGCAAACTGTTAATTGCTAATAGCAGCAAATGCAATTGTTTCTGCGGCAAATGTTGCAAGTTTCTACCGTTCGATTTTTCATCGCTGCCGCTGTCGTCACTCGCAATACGCTTGGTTGTTTCATTGTGCTCCGTAGGAAGTAATCTACCGACGTCAAAGCTAGAGATCGTGATCGCTGGAAGAATTGTCCAACGCTGTCCTTAATTAACAGGTTGTACGTGGCTACAGTTAGTTGAGCGGTAACGTACGTATTAAAAAATAAAACGCGAAGCATTTAAAGGTTGTCAAAGCTTATCTACTCGTCTTGATACTTTCGAAGCTTGATGTAATTTTAAATTCGAAAATAATTCAAGTACACTTTTTTTTTATCCATATCAAATATTGTCGATTGTTAAATTGAAATTTTCGAAATAGATCGATATCGTCAAAGCTTATCTACTCGAATTGATACTTTCGAAGCCTGACGTAATTTTAAATTCGAAAATAATTCAAGTACACTTTTTTTTATCCATATCAAATATTGTCGATTGTTAAATTAAAATTTTCGAAATAGATCGATATCGTCAAATTCGTCGTATTATACGTAAAAAATAATATTTTGATATTTTTCCAAGCATCGTGTTTTGTGAGGGAAAACACATTGTGCGTGGATGCAACGAAGCTTCAATAAAGTTAAATATTCTTGTAGAAAAGGAAGTAACAAAGCCGCGAAATGAAAATTATACAGTGGTAGAATACATTAAAGCTGTGCTTACAATACGCTATCGTGGACGAGACCAAACGTTCCTTTTAAATCACGCATAAATCTTTCGCCCCTTTGTTGAAGATTTCTACACAGGCAAATAATTGATGAGCCTATAGGAGCACCTTTATACCGGCAACAGAACAAGAAAGAAAAGTTTCTGATTCTTATGCGTGACGTGTAAAGAGAACGGTGGCACGAAGCATTAACTTCCAGACAACTAGGTTATACAATCTGGCAAATAAACAAATTAGCTGAGAATACATTTCAAAAATTCATTTCGAACGCTGTCTATCGATTTGAACTTTCTTAACGCAATAGTTCGGTACAAACGTAAAACAAATTCAAAGCAAATCTCAGCTTCCCTTTAAACTTCAAATCTTCAGCGATTTCTGTTCATTTTATTTATCAATTTCTACAACCCAAGTTATATTTATTGCGTTTGCAACTAAGTGATTTTTTAATTAGTTATTAACGCAATAGTGCGGTACAAACGTGAAACGCATACAAGGCAAATCCCAACTTTCCTTTAAACTTCAAATCTTCAGCAATTTCTGTTCATTCTATTTATCAATTTCTACAACCCAAGTTATATTTATCCCATTGGCAACTAAGTGATTGCGGGTTCTGTCAATACAACCTAATGACAGAATCCGCAATCACTTAGTTGCCAACGCAATATACAAAAATTCGATTTTTATTTCTCTTTGGTCACTGAAACCTGAAGAACTTTCGTGTGTAATCAGGTTTGTTACGCGAAACGCTTTGAAATCTCATTAACGCTGCAACGAGACACCTGATTGTTACAATGAAATTTGCAACTGATTTGATATTGTACGTAAAAGTATTGCCAAATTTTACCATTACCATTACCATTATTATTTATACATTTATAATTACCATTATTATTTATATATTTATAATCACCATTATTATTTATATATTTATAACTACCATTATTATTTACATATTTATAATTATCATTATTGTACGTATTAGTATTTATCAAAATACAAACATCATAACACGTAGTTGAACAGTCAACTACTCGCCATATCGATAAGCCATAAAATTTAGCAAGACCATCATCCACGCTAATTACGTGTTTAAGACTATTATTCATAGCGTATACTAATTTTTCACCAACGACAACCGTATGTTCGCCATAAACGTCTCGTAACTTGTACGCGTATAGATTTTCAGATCGCTTTCAAATCTTATTAGTCGTGTCCGATCGCTGTGCTAATGAAATTTCAAAACGTTTCGCATAAAACACGTAATATACTCGTAAAATGTTTCCACGAGTTGTTGTTGTTGCAATACTTTGACGAGGCTGTGTGCACGTAATGTTTCCTACGATTCGCGTATGATTTGATCATAAGGTTTCACGGGTCTAAAGAAACGCCAGGTTCTTATTCCATTTGATATAAAACCACCGCTTCCGGCGCGCTTCTTCCTCCGTTCTTCTGCAAAGTACGCTTCATAACTTACCAATTAGGACGAATTTGCCCGTAAGAAACGTATCGAAATAAATGGCTTCGTGTAAAGCGGCCACCCTGCTCGCCTGATTTAAGCTCAACACGGTTTTTTCGCCGAGAACAGGGTGTAACATTTGTTGCCATCGAAGGGCCAACGAAACGTGGCAAAACAAATTGCACCATCGGCCGGAAGTCGATGCAAGAAAAGGCCGGTTTTCGACTTGCCGCTGCTCGCTCTTCGAATTTTCCATCCCGCGTACCTTGCAAAACCAACTCTTTAATTTACTTTTTAACTTTCGCTTAGAATTTCCGGGGCATTCGATCTCGCGACATCGTGTCGATTACGAAGTACTCACATTCACGCGAAGTACTCGCAAACGATGTTTTATCGCGTTATCGGTCAGTCACGTTTGGCAGAATTTTGACTGATTCTCAGAATTAGGACGCTTTCACGTTTATGTTGAAAATGACAACGTGAGTTCTCGCTCGCCATCTATATGCTGACGGCTAGTTACAAAAAGGAGCAACTAAAAGATATTACTAGACACGGTCGATAAACCAGATCGATAGTTTAAGACTTCCTTTTCGTTCATTCGTTCGTGTCCCTTCCAAGTGTGTGCAATAAAGGTTTTTCGGCTCCGAGAAGCGTGGCGTTTTTCATCCGAATAATAAAGTAATAACTAACGCGATCCTACCTCTAAATATAGATATAACAACAGTTTATTAAAACAGTGAAATTTTGCTTCGGTTAGTACTTTGCGTTCTAAAATACACGTAACGCGAATGAGATAACAGGCGGTGGTAAAGTAAGTGGGAAAGGAGCATCCAATTTGTAGAAAACGTTAGGAGACTTAGCTGGCCGCTGTTCGAATTTATATTCGGCTGTTCTTGGGTGATTTTCACGTCGGATTTTTCGCAAACTGAAACTCCTATAAGAAAATCACGCACGTGTTCCGATTAATCGTTCGATAAGCGTGATTTATAGCCAACTGTTTCTTCTTTAACTTGCTTAGCTAATGGTTAGGAATGGGACGAAACGTAGAGCGAGGTGGCTGCACGGGGACAAGAATTTCGAATTATACGAAGCGTGGAATATATTTGAAATGTGTAGCGTATATTGCAAGTTATAAGAAGAGGGGGAAAAAAGATGCAGACTATGCAGAAGGAAAGAAGAAGACCTAAGACATGTAATAGAAGAATGTGAAATAACGGGAGGACCAAAAGACATGGGAAAAACGCTGAACGAGACTGGAGAAGGTTTAGCAGAACTGAAAGCGATAATAGAGAAGAGAAGGGCAAACGACAAGGAGGAGGCACAACGAGGAGGCTAAGGACCAAAGTGGCAGTAGTTTTTAGTCATTAATTGATAATTTATAGCTCCTAATTTTTAGAGGTAGAATAAGCAAGGTGCAATAGAGTAAGAAAAGTGAATAAAGAAGTGCAATAGAATAGAGTGGAAAGGAGGGGAGGTAGACATGTAAAAAGGGAATTGGATGTAAGAGATGTAGAACCGAAAGTTGGTCCAAAGCCGAAAGGCACGGACTAAACAATAATAAATAATATTGCAAGTTATAAATGGTGTCGTGAAAGTAGCATACAGATATACTTTTTGTTAACAATTTCACGAGTCTTTGTTAAATTATGTACGGAATATCACATAGGGTAAATGAAATGCTCTGGCTGCTTTAAAGATGCCCGCTCTTTCGAACCATTTTCCCTGACATTTTCACGCGTTTCCTATCCACGCTATTTCTCGGAGACCTCACCATGAAAATTTTTTGGTACGTCAGCTACGGTAAAAATAGTTGTAAATTTTCAATCGCGCGAAAAATGGTCGTCTTCGACCGAAAATTTCTCGCCGGCCTGTTTCTGTTTCAGCAACGAATAACCGACTCTGATAATACACTTTCGCCACAGCCACACGTTGTTGAGGCGTGGAACGAGCCACAGTAAAATTTTACGGTCACATTGCACGTCTGTTAATCGATGATCGATGCAACCTCGATGAAAAGAAACGGCGGTGAAAGAAATACGTATCGCCTCTTCTGTGACGACCTGTAGCTGTTTTAGAAAATAACACTTCCTTTTTCTACGCGCAGCAACGCGAACAATATTTTCAGCAATCTTTCACCGATAAATATTCGCGAAGTATTTAACACTGGAACTCCCACACCAGTCAAAGTGACTGGTTTTACAATTTTATTTTAAAATTCCTACTACTTGTTACATTTTTTTCCAATTACAACGGTGTAATGACCTTCGCAACGATAACTAAAAGAATAATATAATGAATTTTATTTTGTCTTTTATGTATTCAAACTGAAAATAATTTGTATCAAGGCTACTTATACCAGTACCAGTGAAAATGACTGGTACTTGTCAAAGTGTAAAAGGGTGCTGCAATCTGTTTATCGAATCCCAATTAACCAGTTTCCTCGTTTTCTACTACTTGCCACACGTTTTCCAAATTTTTGCTGCGTATCAGGAAAATTCCGGATCGATCGCTACATGCTAACACTAGAAATACCACACTAGTCAAAATGACTGGTTCTGCAATTTTATAAACGTTCCAACCCTCGTTTAGGGATCATAATCGCAGATGGCTTAATAATACCAAAAATGTACTACATAACATGGAATTGCTTCTGTAAGAAAGTAATAAATCAATAAATATAAAAATATTCTATTCTTACGTATTTTTTAAAGATCAGTCATTTTCACTGGTTTTGGTAGAAATAGCTTCGTGTTAACTATCGGTAGTTCTAGCGTTAAATACTTTAATTTCTTAGCGCAACGCGCTTTGTAAATACGAATCTGGCCACGGAAAGTGAACTCTCAAAAGGAAATTTGATCGCGTCGTGATATTGTACGGTAGCTGCCGTAAGGAAAATCCTCCTAATTCCTAATTTTCTAATCGATTTATACGCGGTGAGAAATAAGTACGCGTCCATAGATCGTCAAGCGGTAACGTACGTAAGCTGCGTGTTATCAGAACTTAGTTTCTAAGGACGAGACACCCTGTGTGTTGGATAACCAGTCGCTTGAATCGTCGGCTTGAGAAAGGAAAATAAAGGAAAACTGTGGATATCGTTAAACTTATCGTAATAAACATTTACCATACTCGTTTTTTTTTTTATACCAGGTGGTGTAATTAGTCGCGATAAAAATATTTCTGCGAGAGAAACTTGTTAATCACGTGAGAAATAGCAATATTCCAAAGGGGTGAATTTTCCAATAAAATCGACGCTTTTTCTTTCGTTTCTCATCGTAGGCTGTTATTTTGTATAGTTTCTACATTATATCGAACATTCTAAAAATAATATTATAATATGCTAGAAACTCTAATATTCCAAGAGGGTTTCTTCTACTAGAATTATTTATTCTTTATAATTCTATGGCTCTATCGCGGAACGTTAGTTCGAATATTCCAAGATGATCATTTCCCCTTACTTACGTATTTTCTTTTTAAAAATAAGACGACGACTTTTCGTTCGTGTTTGTCGTTTCACTTAGAAGCTTCCTATTCTCATTTCGGTATTTTATATTTCATACATTTTCATTCGGCTTGAAATTGTATACTTGTTATTTACTTTATTTGGCTTATATTTTGGAGGAAATATTTTTTAACGTAATGAAAAATCATTTTTTCGTCATTAGAACGTTGTACGAGCGAGACAAAGTTCACAGTGCGGAGTTACACGAACGAAAAGAAATAAATTATAAATGATATTTATATATATTATTTATATATTTATGTATTATAAATTTAAATTAGAATTTATAAACAATACGTTTATAAATAACATATAGACGTATGATAATTGTATAAAAATAACGTGACGCTATAATGAAAAATTAAAACCATTAATTGTACTTAATGATAACCTTGATTAACGTGTTAGACAAAAGTAATTATTTTCAAATTTGCATAAAGTTAAACGAAGAGAAATTCGATGGAAAGCAGACATAACGATGGTTATTTGTTCGAAGGAAGCTTTGCAAAACGCGAAAATACGTTTGTAGCGTCGATGTAACGAAGTAAGCGCAGGAAATTAAAATCATTTTAATCGGCTGAGCATCGATTTATCGAATATTTCTTGTCGTATCGCGACTATTCCTTTGAAAGAAGTTTCATTTGTTCGCTTACGCAACGATATCGCGGTGAAAGCAGCCGTCGGACAAGAAAATTCCGCCAGTTGACTATTATTTTTGTTAAACTTACGATCGTTTTACTCGGCGACAGCGTTGAATATTTTTCGAAAAACCTTTCACGTGGTTTACTAAGACACGAGTACTTTTTACAGCAAAGACATTTCTAGATTTTGCTGGTTGTATCGATAAGAAATGGAGTCCGACGGATGGAGAATTCGATCGCTGACATCGTGAAAATGTTCCATTGGTCTCGCTCCGTGTTAATTTATTTCATCGACGACGCATTGTATTTCTATGAAATTACTTTCTCTATCGTGTTGTTCTGATAAAATGAAGATTATAACATAGTCGAAATGATTTCTTCCTTTCTCGATCATTTTGCAAGCCCGATGATCGATGATGCTTAATTGTATGTGTTGGGTTGGCAACTAAGTGATTGCGGATTTTGTCATCAGGTGGTATTGAGAAAGTCCGCAATTAATTAGTTGCCAACCTAATAAATGCAACAGGAAGCACAAATAAGGATACCTTTGGATTGTCGATATTTCAAGCTTCTCAGATAGAAACAGATCGATATGTCTTGTCGATATAACATTGTCGATATTACACAATGACGCTGAGAAGCTAAGAAGATAGCAATGGAAGATCAACAGGATAAATGAGGTAGAAAAATATACAGATGAAGAAGAACTGTGGCAAATATGTGAAAAAGTCAGAATGGATGGAACACGTGCTAAAACAATGTTAGATGAATAGCTAGTCTGGACCAAAGATACATAGAAATAAGAATAACAGGTAAATAGACTGCACCACTTGGTTCAGAGTGCAATGACAAGTGGAGCAATGAAAATGAGCAGAATGAAAAAGTAGACAAATACACAGATGAAGAAGAACTGTGGCAAATATATGACAGGAAAAATTCAGAATAAAACTTTGTATAGCTAGTCTGGACCAAAGATACATAGAAATAAAAATAACAGGCAAATTGTGGTAAAAATAACAGGTAAATAGACTGCACCATTTACCACAGAGTGTAATGACAACTGGAGCAATGAAAATCAGCAGAATGAGAAAGTAGACAAATACACAGATGAAGAAGAACTGTGGCAAATATGCGACAGGAAAAGTTCAGAATAAAACACTGTATAGCTAGTCTGAACCAAAGATACATAGAAATAAGAATAACAGGTAAATAGACTGCACCACTTGGTTCAGAGTGCAATGACAAGTGGAGCAATGAAAATCAGCAGAATGAATAAGGTAGACAAATACACAGATGAAGAAGAACAGTGGAAAATTTCTGATAGGAAAAATTCAGAATAAAACACTGTATAGCTAGTCTGGACCAAAGATACATAGAAATAGAAATAACAGGCAAATTGTGGTAAAAATAACAGGTAAATAGACTGCACCATTTACCACAGAGTACAATGACAACTGGAGCAATGAAAATCAGCAGAATGAAAAAGTAGACAAATACACAGATGAAGAAGAACTGTGGCAAATTTGTGACAGGAAAAAATCTTCTAAACACTGCTAAAACACTGTTCAATGAATAGTTAGTCTGGACCAAAGATACATAGAAGTAGAAATAACAGGCAAATTATGGTAAAAATAACAGGTAGACTGCACCACTTGGTACAGAGTGCAACGATAATTGGAACAATGAAAATCAGCAAAGTAAATAAGGTAGGCAAATACACAGATAAAGAAGAACTGTAACAAATATATGACAGGAAAAATTCAGAATAAAACACTGTGTAGCTAGTCTGGACAAAAGATACATAGAAATAAGAATAACAGGTAAATAGGCTACACCATTTAGCACAGAGTACAATGACAATTGGAGCAATGAAAATCAGCAGAATGAATAAGGTAGATAAATACACAGATGAAGAAGGATTGTAGCAAATTTGTGACAGGAGAAAATTTTCTAAACACTGTATAGCTAATCTGGACCAAAGATACATAGAAATAAAAATAACAGGTAAATAGACTGCTCCACTTGGTTCAGAGTGCAATGACAATTGGAGCAATGAAAATCAGCAGAATGAATAAGGTAGACAAATACACAGATGAAGAAGAACTGTAACAAATATGTGACAGGAAAAGTTCAGAATAAAACACTGTATAGCGAACCTGGGCGAAAGATACATAGAAATAAAAATAGGAAAAATAGAAAATCACCAAAGCAAAGTTTGAAGAGGATGTAAAAACACTGGTTCGTATAGAGCACAGTGAGAATTGGAGTAGTTTGTCGAGAGAACTGAGATAGCGTGTCTTCGTTTGGGACAATGTAACGTAAATTGCTAGTAGTAAGACTCAGAGAAA
The DNA here is from genome assembly GCF_040668555.2 of Bombus flavifrons. NCBI lineage: Eukaryota > Metazoa > Arthropoda > Insecta > Hymenoptera > Apidae > Bombus > Bombus flavifrons. The sequence continues at coordinate 3,644,371 of NC_138457.1, read as the reverse complement.
TAGTACAAATAATACGAATCAATACTGTATCAAAGAAAGATTACTATAATACGTCTTATCTATGCTTCTGTACTACCGCTTATTACTTAGTTAACATAATAATAATAACAACAAATAATAATAAAATATAAATGCAGTAAGAAACATTGGAATATTAGAAATAAAATATAGAAATAAAAACGCGAAACTCTAAATAAAAGGAGAGCTGCGAGGAGTTTCAGTCAGGAAACTGGCTTCGATTATTAGGAATAAAAAGCCAAAATAAACATGCTCGTTTCCGATATTTGTTTTATTCTCGTTATCGATGGCTCGGTACTCGACCTACGTATATTCACGTGGAGCTGTAAAGAGGAAAGAAAACACCGACGGTTGGGAACAAGGGCTGGCTCGTAACGAAACACACGAATTACGTCGATATCCTTGTTACCATTAGATCGTAAATGCTTATGCACGCGATACATGCGATATTCGTGCACGTAAAATACGGAAAAATATGCAAAGCGCATACGATAACGCGCGTATATAACGTTATCCACAGCTGTTATTGATTCTAACGTTTCAATGAATTTGTGGTTTATTGGTAGCAAGAACGCGATTAGCCGAGTGTCTACGCATCGAGATGCGACAGTATTCGTCAAGTAGAAATTTATACAAAACATTTGTGCAAATATTTCGACTCTGATAATTTGCTGGTTTAATTTTTGAAATTAATTTTTTTAATTAAATTAAATTTCCACGATTATCAGCATCTCGATTTTATCCAAATACTTTTCGATTTTCTTCTAAGTACGAAGTATCCAAGAGTTGCAGATTTTCTTATTATTATTTTTTAACGCTCGTCGCACGTTTATACGCGTCGATCTTTTTTTTTTTTTTTTTTATTAAATAAATATACGCATTTACTTTGCTGTGTTTGCAGACAGCGTTCATTGCCTTGGTAACTGACCATCGGCCATCCTGTTCGTCGGTTTGCCTCGCAGCTAACGCTCTTTCGTTACGAGGCTTCTCGAGATAAGAAACATGAAAAAAGAAGTGGCAAACGGAGAATATAATTTACTGCGCGCTTGAAGATAATTTGCTCGGCAGGCGAGATAGCAAAAGGTAAATATTTAACATCTTCTTAAATCGGAAACAAATTTCTCTGTAATTAGACTCTACCTTGCTATCAACTTTCTATAAAAATACGCCTCCGCACGATCTACTTTTCAACGAACCTTCCAAGTGCACAATATGAAAACGATCGTTTGATAGATCAAGCGTACGTTCATAATCGCTGTACGTTGTTCTCTACGTCGAACTTGTTGTATTCGTTTGGCAACTAAGCGATTGCGGATTTTGTCATTAGGTGGTATTGACAAAAGCCGCAATCACTTAGTTTCCAGCCCAATATTTTAATATAATTATATCTTATATATATTATTCTCGTTATATTATTATTCTCTTTCAGTAAAAATTCACTCACCTAACGGCTCTAACTTTAATTTAAGTTTGTGATTATTATCCAAAAAATTCGACGTTTAATACTGGCTTGGCAACTAAGTGATTGCGGCTTTTGTCAATACCACCCAATGGCAAAATATTAAATTCCTATATTCATTATATAATTATATTCATATCATTATATAATTATATGAATATAATTATATAATGATACAAAATATGAAATGAAAATTATATAACTTAAAAAGATATATATATTAATTAAGATATATAAGATATGATTATATTAAAATATTGGGTTGGAAACTAAGCGATTGCGGATTTTCTCATTGGGTGGTATTGACAAAAGCCGCAATCACTTAGTTTCCAGCCCAATATTTTAATATAATTATATCTTATATATGTTATTCTCGTTATATTATTATTCTCTTTCAGTAAAAATTCACTCACCTAACGGCTCTAACTTTAATTTAAGTTTGTGATTATTATCCAAAAAATTCGACGTTTAATACTGGCTTGGCAACTAAGCGATTGCGAATTTTGTCAATACCACCCAATGGCAAAATATTAAATTCCTATATTCATAATATATTCCTATATTCATTATATAATTCTTTTCATATAATTATATAATGATACAAAATATGAAATGAAAATTATATAACTTAAAAAGATACATATATTAATTAAGATATATAAGATATGATTATATTAAAATATTGGGTTGGAAACTAAGCGATTGCGGATTTTCTCATTGGGTGGTATTGACAAAAGCCGCAATCACTTAGTTCCCAGCCCAATATTTTAATAGAATTATATCTTGTACATCTTTTTAAGTTATATAATTTCCACTTTATATTTTGTATGATTATAGAATTAACTGAATATAGAAATTTAATATTGTTAACCGTACACACATGGCGTTGACATTAACAATAAATTACATATACAGGGTGGTTGGTATCTGGTGGTACAAGCGGAAAGGGGATGATTCTACGCGAAAAAAGAAGTCGAAAATGTAGAATAAAAATTTTTCGTTTGAGGCTTTGTTTTCGAGAAAATCGATTTTGAATTTTCGCTCGGTACGCGTGCACTTTATCGAGTCTCGTTATAACGTCTCGATGGAAAAATTAAAAAAAAAAATTTTTATTCTATATTCTTCTTTTTTCGCGTAGAATCACCCCCTTTCCGTTTGCACCATCAGTTACCAATCACCCTGTATATGAATTTATCATGGTCACAAAATTCAGAAAAATGTGGCGCACCGTTGTCAAACGAAGAAACCGAAGTTTGTTGGACAAAGTTCAGAATTTTCACTTCGTTTGACCTGAATAGTCAGCAAACGTAAATCTAACTGTTTTTGGGCAACACAGAAATTAGTTTCCAACTACTGTGACAGCAATGACGGTTCTTCCTCGACAATGTTCAACGGCGCAATGCGAAAAGCAATATCGTATTACTGTTTATCGAGAAAATCTGGCGACTTACAACAGTTTGCATAGAAAAACAGATGATCGCGTGTTTAGAAATGCTCGAAACGATGAAAATGAAAAACCAAACAATACAATTTTCTACGATCTTACCAGTTAGCATGAACATAGTTGATTGTTTCCCGATTACAATGATCGTAAGTTAATGCGTGTGTACACAAGATCGCGCTGGTATCGGAAGAAATCACAGTATACAACACGACATCAAACTATCGTTCTTTTCAATTATATCACGTAAATAGCTGTTCTTAACCCGAGTGCAGTGCGAAGAATCCATTTAACACAGACTTAATAAGAGCATCGCAATATCGTCCTAAATGTTCAACGACCGTGAAGAAACAGATGTTATATATAGCCAGGGGAAATTAGAAAAATCTTTGACGTAGAAACTGAAATAACAATTCTTAGGCGGTGGATTACGTTTCGAGAAATTCGATGAATTATGGATGATGAAAAATGATTAAAGTTAAGTAATTTAACAGGCAACGCTATTCCGAGATGTCTATATATACACAGTGTACATGTTAAATATTCTTCCCACGTAATACCTTACATTTTAACTTGGAACAAAACTCCTGTGTTCTAAATATAGCTATCGCTAGAGGATCAAGAAAAAAGAAAGATAAGAACTTATTAATATTAATTAGATAAACAGGCACGCGGAACGGGCAAACAAACAAACAGGAAGCCCGAGGAACAACGAATCGTTGGCTGCGTTCTCTGATTTTCAAAACAGATATCTATGTTCTGTGTGTTTGTATGTATTCCGTTTTTTCCTCGCTCGTTTACCGCTAGATCTATCGGTTTTTCATCTGACGAGCACGAGCCGTGTACAACAGCCGTAAACAGACGCTTGAAAGAAGAGAACCGGCCATTTAAATTCGACACGAGGATCCCAGGCGATGGCTACCGGACGCTGATAAACAGATAACGTGCACTCGACTAATTAACGAAAACACGTGCATTTAATTTAAACAAATGTTCAGTGCGCACGGTGGTTGAATTTGACAAGATTTCGTGGCACAGAATCAAGATATTGTATTATGCTTTTTTAACATGACAAAAATAAATAAAAAAGTTCCTTGAAATCGGGTCAAACGACGTGCTGTTTTTCAGAAGTTAGAACAATTGCTTTACTGGATAAAATAATTTTTAGAAAATTCCGATTGATCGAAATGGCGAAGGGAAAAGCAAGGGACAATTTTCTTTACAATTTTTCAAGCCTGCAAGGGAAATTTAAACAACGCGTTTTCAAGAGTTATGTCGCGACTGATGATGTAAAAATGAGTCAGAAAGAGAGAAAACAATTTTTTCGTAGGACGAGAAAATTCAATTTCCGGGGAAATCGAACTTAAACATGTGACGAATATACTTGAAACTTGGCTAATTGCGGATCGAACAGGAACGATTAATCGACAGAAGGTAAAACCGCGCGTAAGAATAAGTCGAAAATTCAGGATAAAATTCTTTTATAAAATTCTTTGTTTTCGAGAAAAATAAATTTTTAAATGTATCGTCCATCGAACTTTATCTTCTGGAAAATGAGGCCTTAAACGAATAAATGTTATTCTCTGGCTTCTTTTCGTACCTAGAACAATCTCCTGTTGATGAAAGAGTAGTTTGCGCTACTTAGTCAAGTTCAGACGTACGTGAGAAATTTTCAATTCTCAAAAAACAAATTCGATTTGTAATCCGCGAATCGCGACATAATTGTGGAAAACGTGTTGCTTAAATTTTAAAATAAAGAACGATCTTCACGATTCCGATCGATCGCAATTTTCTCAGAATGTTTTCCTGCGCGTCATCTAGCAAACTGATCCTCGTAGTTTCCAGGAAGCTGGTCCTGTGATCCTGTGTGTGAAGTTAGTCGTTTAGTCCAGTTTGAAAGGAATTGTTCTATTTTAAAAAGTGTCCACGACTGTGATTAATCTTCCTGAAATAAATGTACACGTTATTTTAGATTTACACAAGCAGAGAAAATATTTCCACGAGTATCGGTTTGTTTGATTTTCTCGTTTGCTCGGTCCAACTTACACGACGTCAGACGGTAGGTTGTGAGGTTTCAAGCTGCAAGGTAGGTTATTTAAAGTCGTGAAAACTGTGACGTGAATTAAACTCAGCCGGCTCTTGCAATTCACCGTTACTCACGACTTTCGAGCTTCCTCAACTATAAAGTGTTTTATAGCGTGTCAACGTCACGCTGATGTTTTCCAAATTAACACTTGCTTCTGCAAACCGATTCTTTCCTATGAATAAATCAATCAACTCGAGCAACGTGTCTATCTGTTATTGCTATTCCAAATACCATGCTACAGAGTATTTTCAGTGTATCGATATCAATCTATTAAAAGTCAGGCAAGAAAATAATACCAAAGGTCGATCTAACGTAATGCGATAATATTAGGTTGACAAAATCTGCAATCACTTAGTTGCCAACCCAATAATAGCTCGATCGTGTGACACAGATTCGTTGATTGCATTAGAAACTGTTGAAAATGACAACGTGAGTTCGCGCTCGCCATCTATATTCAGATGCGCTAGTTACAATAAATAGTAACTAGAAGATAGTCCTAGATATAATCGATAGATTTAATCGATAGGTTTAAGATATTCTTTTCTTTTTATCCCTAGTCCATGTAAGAATGTGCAATAAAGGTTATTCAGCTCAGAACGGTGTGATAGATTTATCCGAAGAATAAACTAATAACATAATATTGTGATCCTACCTCTAAATACAGAAATAACAATAGGTTATGAGCCCAGGTACAATAAATAGTTATTATTTTATTGAAAATATTATTAATAGTAATTATATTGAGGAGCGCAGAAGATAACCTAGAAAACAAAAAAAAGCGCGATCGACGATTCAGTGTTGAATATCATAAAGGCGCTTTATTGAATATATAATAAACGCTTACGTGATAATACAGTTATCAGAAGAATATAGAAATGTCGAGCGGGGCGAGTTTAAGTACTGAAAAGCTAAATAAAGAAATAACAACAGAAACGTTTCTTGTTTTCTGCTTTTTTAAACTTGTGAAATTGAAACGAGCGGAGAACGTGGCAGAAAATTTGTCCCGATTGCAGTCTCGGTTTCGGAAAAATCGAATTTGAAAAGCTGTCAGGTACAAGTATAGTTTTATAACTTTGATGAAGTACGTTGAAACTCTGAAAGTAAACACACACACAGAGAACGTGGAGTTACTTGAAATTTAGGAATTCTAATTTCATTCTTTTCTCTGAGGATACGAATAAGAGAAATTAGAGAGAAAATATTTGATCGTGGTCGTACGGTATCAAAGGTGTAATTAAGAAAACGTTCGTCTTGATATTTAATTAATCGTATTAATTACGTAACTGTCATGTCGCTAAAAACAGTTTCAAGTGGAATGACGATAATTAACGAACGATTTTTAGATTTTATTTTCGGTATATAATTACAAGGTGTTTAAAGAAGAGGCCAGCTCCTGCTCGAGCAATTAAATTGGGAAAAGTTTCAGGTAATTAGAATCTGTCGTGTGAATGCAACAAAGTAATGAATCCTCAGGCTTAATTGAACGTAATTAATACCCTGAGAATTCCAGCCTTCTTTCTTATCGTTTCAGCACATTCGCGAAATATGAAATCAATAAAACTTCTCAAATATTCATATTAATCGTAGGTTATTCTTTTGAAACGTCTACCTTGTAAGGAGAATAAACGACGCTATTTTGTTTAACACATGTATCTTTAATTTCGAAATCGTTTATATTCCAGGAATCGATTTCTCTGGCTGAATTTACCGCGTCGTATGAAAAACGTTCGAAGCAAACGAGAGAATTCTATCGATCAATTCTTCGTTAATTTAAGATCAATAAAAGACGAGAGAAAAATAAACGAACATAAAGAGTTGGAGGAAAAAATAAACGTAAGAATTTTGTTATACCGTTAGACATTTTCATTTTCAATTACGGTTCGTCCGTTTCCATAAAAAGTTCGCTTCTTCAAACATTTCTACGAACAGTAAAATAAATCAGAGATCAAGCAATGGAAGATTCCATTCCACCAGCAAAGTCCTATTATTGCCAGTTTCCACGTAGCCTAAAGAGTAGCCGTCCGAAAATAAAACAGGCAACGTAAAGAAGCCAATAATGAAATTTGATTACCGTTTTAAAGCACGTCGGCAAATCCTCGCGAGAATATAAAGCACCTAATAAGTGAGCATCCTCTGGCATATCGCAGATTTCGACCAAAATCCCAGTGATCCTCGAAACGAAACAGCGCCCTCTTTTAGCGCTCATTCGTACACAAGCGTTTGGGTCTCGTGAAAATTTTTGCAAACTCCAGTTGATGTGAAAAAATCGTCGAAAAGTTGTCAAGACTCTTAGAGATTCGAATAATGGAAAAATTATTGATCGTTACGTGTAAGAAAATTAGTCTTTGTAGAAACTATTTGTCTGCATTTACACAAACAAGTGTTTCACTTGAACAATCCATTTACGTATGTCGCGTTGAATGGAAAAATCGTGCGTTTTTGAAGAGATGTCTCTGTGTCGTTTCGCTCATAATTCTTACTTGGTTAGTCTCTCGTTCTTTATAACTTTATTTAGTACATTTGTCGTACTCGCGAGTAGGTAAATTTCAAGCGCTCTATTTGCGTATCTTCGTTGCTGAAACTGTTGCTAAAAGCGAAAATGTCTATCGATAAGACGCGTGTTCGTCACGTGCCGCTGCTTTAAAAGTGTCGTAGAGAATTACAGGTACGGGAACAGTGGAAAATATTTGTAAACCGTATGGAGAAGATTCGTATGTGTCAGAAAAATGGTTGAGAAAATTCCGATCGACGGATTTCGGCTGAGGCGGATCATCGTGTTCCGGGCGACCGGAAGTAACACAGTTGAGGTTAATTTGATAGCGATAATCGCCGGAAATCGTCGAATTATTTTCGTCGCAGTTTTCATCGCCCTGGAATGACTGGAAAATTGAACCTTTTGAAAATTGAAAGATTAAAACGCCTGAAGTTTTCCTACAACCTGTTGCTTTCTTTTCTAATTTAAAGCGTAGCTATTTCCGAATAATTCGCTAATTTAGCGTTGCAACAGGCTTCTTGCATTCCACGCCAAATTCGAAATCAACCTTCCGAGGTTGACGCTGAAACGAATTTCTTTCATTTCGATGTCGAGATGACGCTCTTCGTCAGTTACGAGCGCTTAGCGTGCAGCTTCCGTTTGATGTGTCGTAATTTTTCAACTTGAGAATGCGGTCGTGTGGTACTCGTATTCCCCGCGACGAGAATAGTCGCTGAATCGAAATATCAGCGATGGAATGTCGATCGAAATGTCCTTGTATCATAAAAAGTACTATACTTTGGTTTTGTATTATGTAACTTTCAATGAACATTGTATTTTCGCATATTGACAGCTCTGTGCGCATGTTTACGCGTAGAAGTCCAAACAGTGTCTCTTCATAATAACCTATGACAGTTTAATGGATAAAATTGTAATTGATCGTATACTTTTGTATATTGTGTTTTGACAATTACAAGAATTATAGAATTAGAACTAGTATGGAATCTTGCAATAATTTCAATGGTTTTATTATTTTGTCTATGCAGTTTCATAAAATTAGCCGCCGGATGGCGCTGCCAATGAACGGTCACGTTTTTGTATTTATAAGAACACTTGCTTCTTTTTGCTTCCTCAGCGTTGAAAGTCTCATCAACGATTCATCAACGGCTGAATATTTTCAATTTCCTAGCTAACCTACGCTCTCTGAAGAATAAGTTGCAACATCTGGGTTGGTTGACCACCTGGTGCAATTCCATCGAAAGCTTCACAACGTCGTCGTACGTATTCTCTGCCTTTGAAATTCCCTTCATCACTCATCGAGTCAACTTCATCGCTAATCATCCTTTTCCTGAATCTGCGTTTCTCACCAAGAATCGCCACCGCAAAGTGTCACGAAGCAAACCATCATCTCGTCTTACCTAACGATCGTCCCTAAGCGAGCCAAGTGGCAATATCGACGGTCTATGCAAACTCCATCGATCCATCCAGCGATCTCCAAAAATATTGCCGCCGCGAGTGCTGCGAGGCCCATCACGGTGAAGGAGTCGTGCTCTCGAGCAGAGTCGAATCGCGGTCCAAGGTGCCAGGCGTATTCCTGCAAAGGCATTCGATCGTTAGTTAAAGGGCAATCCGTTAAAGGTGCAGAGAGGCGCAGGGGAAGGTTCCCCCGACGCCTGGTACGCACACAATACCCCGGCCGCAGAACAGATAGAGAACGAGAAGAGAAGAGAAGAGAAGAGAACGAAACGCGTCCGGAGGGTCCCGTGCCGGCAGATGAATCCTAAGCAATTTCTCGCTGGTCGGGCCTCTTTGATGCTTTGAACTCTCACCGCGCTAACCGATCCTCCTGGTAATCACGCGGCCCTCGCCACGCCCCGAAAAACACCTTCGATCCTCCAGTCTCTCGCCTCTTGCTCTCTTCTCAGCCTCCTTTGATCCTTTTCTCCGCTCGAAAACACGCTCTTCCTTTCTTTTTTTTTTTTTTTTTTATCCCTTGGCCTCGTCCTATCCTTCTTCGCTCTAAGCTGTAGCATTTACTCTGTTTCTATCTGTTCGCTCTACTCTTCAGTCTCTTCGAAGGTTCTTATATATCTCTTCTCTTTTTTCTTCTCTTCTTGCTCGCTTTTTGTCTTTTTCATTTGCTTTCGTTCGTTCGAGCTTGGATCACATAAGAGGAGAACACTGTTTTCGATGGTTCATCGACGTGTTTCTCGCTACGTCTAGCAGTTCGTTGCTGCGTTTCAGCGACTTCTCCACATCTAAAGGCTTCTCAGGCCGAGTTTACACCAAAGCGGCGATAGCGTTATACCGTAAACAGTTATCGAATTTCACGAATCTGTTCGCAAACTCGTCTACAACGATTCCAAAGTCTATCTAAACTCGGTCTGGTCCCCGAGCGCGCGATCGCAACGCCCTTAAGGCTGGTTCACACAGGCCAGTAGTTTAAGTAAGATCAAGCACCGAATTGACGCTATTCGCGTCGCAGGATCACCCTGGACGAAGACGAAAACGTTACTCTTCCGCGAATCAACAGCGTAAATTCTATTCCGCTCGCCCGCTTTGCTCGATTAAACCTGTGGCCGTGTGTGAACCAGCCTTTACAGCACTCGGATGTTCGATTTCCTGTTCGACGTGCGATCGTCGAGCAACGAAACGACGCTCGTCCGCGCTTGAATATTCGCAAAGCGGAGGGAAAAAGGGCGCCCGCAGAAGTCGGTGAAAACGCACCTTCACGAGGGCGCGCGACTGCCGACAGTGGCGACTAATGTCTGCACGCGCGAGCGCACGAGCGAACGTGTTTTCTTGGCACCTGTTTCACTCCTCGTTTCGAAGGTTTTTCTGCCTACCGCCACGCTCTGCGTTTCCTCCTTCGCTCGTTTCTTTGGCGAGGGTTTAGGAAGCTGCAGCGCTCCATGATAATACGCCGGAGCTTCCGTTTCTTTTTGTCCGCCTGACTCGTACAGATCGCGTCCTACGTATTTATATTGGGTTGACAACTAAGTGATTGCGCAGTTTGTCATTACCACCTAATGGCAAAATCCGCAATCACTTAGTTGCCATCCTAATACATCGTGATCTTGTCATTCGGCGAAGTAGTACATATTTCTTCACATTAAACAGGTAACTTGCAACGCACAGCTAAATATACTCTGCGTATCTACTGCAACAACGAACATGGAGTACAAAACTGTGTAGCTGTCACGTCCCGCGCTGCGCACGCGCCGTAACGTAGACTAAAACTACCAATAGCGTGAGCGAGCGTTTCAATTTGAGATTCAAATAAAATTTAACAATTTGTATAGAAACCAAATTCGAGCCTCGCAACCCCGACGGAATAACCTGCCACATGACGACCCCTCCATGGTAGACCTAATTATAAATAAGCGTAGCGACATAGAAGTCACTCAGATAGACGGAGAGATAATTCCTTAGTTCAGAGTAGTTAATTCCTCGGTTCTGTGTGATTAGTTCCTCAGTTCTTGGTGATTAATTCCTTGGTTCTTGGCGATCAGTTCCATAATTCTTGGCAAGTAATTTCTTTGTTCATAGCGATTAGTTCTTAGTTCCTTTAGCTCTTAATTTCTCTGTTCCTTTGCCTTTCAATTCTCTAGTTCCTTAGTTTTCAACTCTTAGTTCCTTTAGCTCTTAGTTTTGCTCTTAGTTCTTAAGGTCTTTAGTCCTTTAGTTTTTAGCTTTTAGTTCTTTGTTTCATTAGTTCCCAGTTCTTGTCAGTTTGTTAATCGACGTGTTTGTATTTACCAATTTGTAAATTATTGAAAATCAATTAAATTAAAATCTTGTAATTAATAAAAGCGAAAAATTAGAATTAGAATAAACATTTGTTGTGGAAGATATTTCTCTAATAATATAATAGGATTAAGCGAACATTTATCTTCACCAACTTTAATCCTCTCCCGTGCCAGTACTCCTGCGCGTAGCAGGTTAGCCGAAACGTGGAGTTTAATTGCCAATCGCATTAAACATCAAACAACGCTACCATTTAACCTAAATTCAAAAATTAACGGCGACACAACCAAAACAAATCAAATAAAAACGTAACATAGCAGTGTGAATCCATCTATCCTCGTAGCGACATGTTGAAACTTACGGTTGTCGTTGAGAAATATACGGCCACTTAATTGTTTTTCACGGAATACAAATAGGTTAGAAAATTGCAAGTAGAAAGGATCGGTATGAGAATCCTATCGCGGTATATCGCGAGATAAAATTTGTTGTTGAAGGGCAGCGAAAAGATGAGCATCTAAGAAGCGCCAACCTGTCGATCGATAAACTATCTTACATTTTATTATCGTTTTATGTCACGACAGGAAGGGAACGCGTTACAACGCTCCGTGTTTATTATTATAGCGTCGTTTTATCTTACGAATATTTTGGAATATCGTAGAATTGGAAAGGCAGCGACGTGTATCTTAAAAATGGAAAATATGCACGAAAGATGAAAATAAATGGGAAATTGGGATACGTGGGATTGCGGACGTGGCAAATATTGAAAGTAATAAAATTTCAGGTTGATACGATCCCATTACCGCTCATGACGCCATAATCACAACCGTGGGATCTGATTTCAAGCTTTTGATCGGCAATTCCGGAGATTGTATCTCTAACGACCTCGATCGGCTCTTTAATTTTTCCTCCTTCCTCTTCCTTATCCTTCTGTGCGCAGCATCAAACTACATAATCAGTATAAATTATGCATCTTCTTGTTAAAAAAAGCCACGATAAATTTTCGCTTATATAAATTTGCTTGTTCGTGTTGCTCTTGCTTTTGCTTCTATAATTATGTCGCTATTAAATAGCTCGCTATAAAACGATTGATATTTTTCCCTCTGTCGTTTCTTCAGTCAAAAGCAACAAACGATCCCCTCTTTCGAGTAGTTATTTTTTATTTGTATTAGAAATCAAATTTACCCGAGCCTGCCTCCCATATATAATCATTCACAAAGAAAACATACAAAAGGAAGGACGGATGAAAACGTAAGGTTAATAAGTTTACAGTAGAAGCCAATAATACAGCAGGGGAGAAAAAAGCGGAATCTCAGATGTTAACCGAACAACTATAATCATTAATCAAATCTCCCTCGCCCTTTTCTCGCTGCCCCGATCCTCCCTCAGCGATAAGTAATTCATTAGGCATTGACTAACTCCATCTGGCCGTCTATTAAGAAGGCCAGCGAGAGGGAAGAACCGTGACCAATTGAGTAAATAATACACGTGAAATTTGAGAAAGTCCGCTGTCCTTCGCTGTGAAACTTGCTGAGAGCGAAACGCAGGATAATAGAAATAATGATCCGTCCAAGAGCTGATTAATTTCAATCTTCCGCTGCACGCCTCTCCGTACAATCTGCCACTCTATCGGTTTTCTTCGTCCAAATTTCGCTTCTTATTCTTCTTCTTCTTCTTCTTCTTCTTCTTCTTCTCTGGCAACGGTATACGTAAACGTTATTGAGACGATTAGAAAATCAACGAGACACCGATGTTCATGTACTTGCTAATTTTGACTGGAAAGTTTAATCGTGTGCATCAATGTATAGAAATTGTGAAAAATATTTCTACGATATGTCAACGTAATACTTACGGTGTTTAGGAAGTGAAAGGAGTCTGTGTTTAAGCGCCTTTTCTTCCATGTGTCATCTGGCGCGTATGATATCTGAAATATACGCGTATCCTTGGATTAACCGGTCATTCATTCATCCAGTTGAGGTCGCGTAAAGACCGGTTGAAAGAAACTCCGCCGTAATTGCTACCAAAATTGAAATTCCTCCGCGAAATACCAGAAAACAAAAAAGAAACAGAAGAGCAGCGGGACATCAAGAGTTACATCAAGACGCTCGTACCAAAATCTAACGACCACCGACAAACCAGGACGAACGAGCGGCCAAGGCAGCAGCGCGAGAAAGCGACGAAGACCCCAGAATAGGATCAAGGACACGAGCAAAATAGCCGGCGAAGAAGAAGACGAAAATCAGCGAAGAACAAGAAGAAGAGGAAAATAGCGGAGGAAGAAACAGGCGAAGACGAAGAGGAGGAAGATGCAAGGAAAGAAGCAGCACAAAGGGAAGCAAAGGAGAGGCACGAGAGCGAGCAAGATGGTAAAAGGAGGAGAAGGATGCTCCTAATTCGTAGTTCGGGGCGGGGTTTTTTTCGGCGATAGAGAGGAGCAGAGCGAGGCTGAGCATTGGTGAAACAGAGACAGAGCCAGGCACAAAGCGAGCTGAGGTATAAATTGGTTTGTTTGCCGCGGAGATAAAAGGGGCCGCTAAATGTTATCTTTAAGGTGTCGGATCAACGCAAATGTGGCTGAGTTACTCGTAATTATAGTATACACGGACCGAGACCCTCGCCTCTACCTGCCGCGCCATCGGCCGCCGCTCTCCTCTCTTCTTCTCCTTTCTCTTTCTCTCTCTGTTGCCTCGTTTCAACCCATTGGCGTAACTATCGATCGCGATCCGATCTACGGGCCGAGATACCGACCGACAGAGGCGATACTTGTTTGGTTAGACCGGAATATCCACGGGTGGGGCAACGAGCAGCGCGAGGGACCATCCTCCTCTCTATCTTCGGACAACCACTTGGCTTGGGTCAGAAGCGATATGCTGTTGCTCGCCTTGATATACACACTCTATGAAGAACTCTCTAAGACAGTCGGTTCATTGGTTTCTACAAGAGGGTGTTTTGTTTAGACACTTAGAGATGGAGCTGACGGAATGTTGCAGTTAGAGAGAACATGAGCAAGGAAACGAATTATACTCACGGTTCTTGCGACTTATTGCCATTTAATTCTCTTGATACGCACAGTTCCAACTTCTTCGCTAGACAAACGTTGCTCTCGTTATCGAAACGAGGGCGAGGATGCGATGTACGTAGATATATGTACGTGGGTGAGAAGACAGATTAAAATACTTGAAATTTGAAGAGCCGACAACTCGCTGCAACAGAGAGAAAGAGTGATTTGAATAGCGCGTTGCTTATGATATGAACCAAGGGTACCTAGCGTAGCTTGAAAATACGTAGACGATTTCTTTTCAACAAAAAAAGAGGTCTTTCGTGGATCTTCTTTTTTTACATTTTCTAATATCTGCTAAAAAGAAATAAAAGGGTGGGTGTACCAACGACGCACAGAATTCCTAAGGGGCGGTCACCCATCTTAGTACCTCTCCGTGCCACGCGCTGCTTAACTCTGGCGATCAGATGAAAACCAGCATTTTCAGCGCGCTTTCGTCGTTGGCGCAAGTTAATTGTTTTTCTAGAAAAACGAAGGACACAGTTTGATAAAACTTAAGATGAATGTTAAGTTAAATAAAAATAATTTTAATCAATTTTATTGGATTTTCCATTGCCAGAAATTACAGTTTTAAATGTCTACATATACGTCTACATATGTTTCATAAAATATGGATAGAACATAATTAACTATGAGAAGATATATATTATTAACGATTTGTTGGAGAATTATTTCGTTTCTTTCAATGACAATATAAAGGATAGAAAGATACGAAAGCATAGTACTTGTAAAGATCTGATATAGCACTTCCCATTTCCATAAATACAGGCCTTGTAGGACAAAGATAAGGAAAAAAGTAGAAATGTTCGGGAGACCATCTATCTTCAATGGGAAAAAGTTGGTAGGTAAAAAAACACAATAAGGAAGTATACATAAAAAAGAAAGTAGAATACATATATGTAATTATATGTATCCCACGTAGATAATTATTTGCTTTGAGCTTCTATGTTCTATCGACGCTAACGTTTTATGTCTACTAATAATAAAGGGAAACACCGTGGAACATCGAAAATTACCAGTTAACAAGAGCAATAAGGAAATTAATTGTACGACGTAACAAGCATGAATATCTTTTTAAATCAATACTTTGATTCTGCCATGTATAAGATATAAAAGCAAAGATATTAATTAAATTACCTGTAACTTGAGTCGATAAATAGAATCGAATACCATTCGTATTAAAAGCATAATATCCAAAGGTAAAAGTATTAATGATCATTGATTTCTTACTTCGAAATAAAATATAATACGGAATTTACTGTTATAAGGAAAATAATAGTTTTCTGTTATCCAGTTACATTTCATACGGATTTCGTATGAAAGCTATGAATTTTGTGCAAATTTTATGTCTGAAATCACCTCGTAAAAATGACAAAAAAAAGGAGGGGGGGGGGGAATTCAAATAATTTCCTTTCCTTCCTCCTGTGTTTTACAATCTCCTTCTCCCTAGTTCCTTCGTCGTGATACGAATAAACAACTTTATGGATCTTGGATAATTAGATAAAATTGCCGTAATTATATGCAATTTATATAACACAATGTAGAGTCTGTTTCATGTAAAATACGTAATAAATTAGAGACTACTTCTGCTGAGTCAATTTACATAATACATTTCTAATTAAACACGATCCTCGAGGTTATTAATAAACTCAAAATCAATTACTGAAATCGTGAATTAGTTATATCGGTTGAAACGTGCGATTGTTTAATTAATTCAGAATTAATTGGGCATCACATTATTCGTGATGGATGATTATAGTAGAGGATTTAAACAGAACTTCGTATCTTACTGAATATAAGAATTACTTCGCAAGCATAGATCCTTCCTTTTTACTGAGAAGCGAAGAGATATCCATATTATGAAAAGATACTGAAACAAAGAATAGGACAATTATTTTCTATTAGATAAAATAAACGAAAATATCGGAAATCAGAATAATTATAATATTCGTATAACATTTAAAACAATGTACATATTTGGCAAGAAAAATTCAATTTCAAGGTAAAGATGTATCGTTTTAGTAGATTTATCCTAAACTTCTGGTTTTTGAAGAGATTACGCCAATGGCGGTGCTTTTTATCTCAGTTTCCAACAAGATGGGACTCCCCATTGGTGCGGCTTGAACAGCCGCGCGTACAGTGGGGCCAACATTATAGTACAAAATAATAATTCATAAATTATACGCGCCGCGACCGTTTAGAGGCTTAGGTATACAGCTCACTGCACATGCAGGTGATTCTGCTGCAGGTATATCAATAAGCTTCGCTAAATATAACGGGTGACTTAAAAACACTCACCTCTTATGTCTTATGGTACGAACATATGGGAAAACATTTTAAAGTCATAGTTTAGGATTAGTTTTAGAATTAATTCTTGCATAGTTATTGTAATTGTCATAATCGTTAACTTTTTTATTATACCAAGCGTAGACTGCTGTAGAAATGAGATATTATTTTTACTTCAATTCTGAAATCCTGTTAATTTTTCAATTTTTTCATATAACAAAAAGGCGTATGTGTTTATATCTAAAAAGAATCGCAAATTAAACGATAAATTAACGAGTAAAATATAATTGTTAGAGTAGTTATCGCTGACAAAATTTAATTAATTTAACTTTTAATTCTAACTTTTTTATTCAATTGATAACAGGGAAAATTCTTCAAAGTATATCCCCCTTATGGAAAAGACTTTTATGTATATAGTGTGAAAATATGTATATATTTTGTTCTAATTACTCACTTAATTAATTAGTTACATTCGTTTAATGTAAAATGCGCTATTTTGCGCATGGTAGCGTTATCTATCGGTTGAAAATTGTACTTCGTGTTAGTTCCACTGATTCGCCTGTAGAGTAAATAGACTCGTAGTCAGCAGATCTGAAATCAAAAACAAACGAGCTGAACAACAATTAAAACATGGAAAATCAGTCAAAAGTAGAAGAAATAACGAATAGCGATTGTGACGTTAAGTTTCACGAATTTGTGGCAAAAGTCGGTGACTTGTCAATCTCATGTCATGTAATTAAAATGGAAAATTCCCTCTATCTGTGGGTAGGTGATTATAATGAGAATGCCATGAATGATTTGTCATTCGCAATCAAATCACCATACGAAAAGGAACCACTTACAACGAAGATTATGGGATCAATTGCCAATGAATTTTCAACCAGTCTTGCCAAGAGACTTTCAAAGAAACTTTCAATAGCTGTTTATGTCAGCTTTAACGTTCAGGTTGATAACCTATCTCTACCTGCAATTGAGAGGAGGTTACGAGATGAATTTAACTCGCATCCTGAGATTTTCTGATTTATATTAATAAGTTGTACAGAGACATTCTAAAAGTACAACTTTTATACTATCCAGAACATGTGTTTACATTTAAGCCTTGTATATTTTGTATTAAACTTGACTTATATATAAAATGGGTATTCTTATTTATTTTAAGTGTCTTAAATTTTAAATTGTGTAATAAGTACTAAGTGTGATTTTAAAACTTCAGAGAAACAAATATTTATTCTTGCAAATAAAATGATTTTACATTTCATCATATGATAAAAGAACTAATATGAATTTCATTGCAAGTGGTTAAAAGATTACATATTATTACCTTTTATCATTGTTCCATATAATTGTTTCAAATAGATATGCATAATTCTTGTGATATAGTCTGAAGATGATCTATGAATTGAAAATATTAATTGTATTATAACAATGTTATATATATATGATGACAACATTTATACTATAATATTATAACAAAACATATCAATTTTATTAGAAAAACTAAATTAATTAAAATTGCCACTTCTCATACATCAAATACATAATAGTAATGGCACTTATTTTAAGCACTATGACAAAATAATACTCAAAATCATCTATAACGTACTATTATATATATAAAGATACTATTTTTATTTCTATTAAAGAAGCAACTTAATAGACATCTTTCCTTCCTTTACAATAAAAACATATGAAAAAACATTTATATACATTTAAAAAATGTATATTATTTGAATTTTGGAAATAAAGTTAATATTTAACTTTTCATTGATAATTTATAAATCATGAAATTCTTAATATCTGCATATATGAAATTATTTTTACCTGTAGCAAGTTATATTAATAATACGTAATTTACGAATGAAATCATTGCAATTATTTTTTAGCTTCGAATTTAAACTACATACTTGATCTTACATTTCATAATGATAGCAAACTTATGATAGGTAGGTTTTTAGTTTTAAGAAACCCCAAGTAATCTAGGGACTTTTTTTGTTATGAGTCGAGGAATTGTACGCCTCAAAAAGGAACATCCGTACATTGGCCACTGATTGTAAACACGTGGATACTTACGCATTGATTTCAATATTTATCCGGCATCGCACGTGTAACTTGATTTTTAGTTTTTCAAATATGTTTTCACAAAGTTTGTCGGTATTTATTAAACGAAACGAAAAGTATGTGCAGAAACTCTCATTTTTTAGAATTGACAAAGTAAGTAAGAAACATCTTTTTGAAATATTTTAAATATCCTCTTTTCGTTTGTTAACATCATAATTATCAATATCTCTGTTCTTATTTTTCTATGTTATTACTATTTCTTATTGTATAAATTTCACATTCTTTTGTAGGTTACTATTAGTAATTATGAGTTTTAGTAATATTTTCATCTAATTTTTAATATATAATAAATGGATGAAAATAATATACCTTCAAGCTGTGTTTATTTGTAACACATACAATGTTCATTTTATTCATTCATTTAATTAAATACGTGAAATAAACATGACAAAATTTATAGAAAATACAAAACTTTTTCTAATGCTTTAATTATTGTTTATTTCTAAATTGAGTTTTGATTAAAATGTACCACGTGTCTTACTTTTTCATTATTTAATAATGTTATATTCTTCAAAATATATTTCATTAATCTTATTTCATAACATCGTGTAATTTTATTGTAGGAACCAAGCGAGGATGAGCATAAACAAATTTTAGACATTTTATGTGAATTCTTAATGAATCCAGAAACCACAGAGGATGTTGCAGAATGTTTCCCACAATTATTGCCAGCATTAATTATGAAAAGCATTTCAATGGATAAAATTTCCTTTGATGACGAAGATTTGATTCATAAATTAAATTCAGTTATCTTAGCCAAA